>NC_088256.1:10000000-11250000 GCF_036013445.1 Caloenas nicobarica | reverse complement strand
TTATAACTGGGGTAAGAATCTTGAAGACTAGAGGCAGACATGGGATGAAAGCATCTGGAAAGCAAATTCTCCCTTTTATTTTAAAGTGAACGTCCAAATTTGTAAGTATCAGAACTTTTGTTACTGCTTAAATATGTGTGAAGTCAGAGAATGACAACCTCTTACTCCTTTGAATTATTCTGAGGAGTGGCAGGGATGTTTTGGTGTGTAAAAGTTTTAATCTTGTTTATGCTCATGTGAACTTTTGCATGAAATTATATTTTAGAATTAAAATAAGGTGAGCAAGCACACAGTGTCAAACAGAAATTTCTAGGATTGCAAAACCAAGCTGTCACAATTTCAGAAACGTTCGTGCAACCCTAATCAGATCCCTTGAGCATTTGGCAGTCTTTAAATTGCATTATCACATACTGGGGTTTTTTTCCCCAGCATAACTGCCTGGTTGATGATAGAGAATCGATTGACCTGTGGGAGAAGCAAGGTTGTGTGATGAAGAGACCTGTCTGTAGGTCTGTCCCTCTCTGTCTGCTGCAGAAGTGGAGGCTGTGTAGGGAATAAGGGGCTGCACAAGGGCAAAGAATAAAGTCTCTCAAGTAAAGGCTGTGTGACAATTCAGTGTGAATTGAGCTGACTGGAGCTTCTCTGTGGAAGATTAATTTCCCACAATTCCAGGCAAATAGGCATAATATTTGTTCGGGTTTTTTTCTTCCTCAATAAGATTCTTTTTCCATAGTATCGTTTCTTGACATTTTAAAGTGGTGATGTTTAAAAATTAGGCCATTCAAAAATTTTAGCTGTTGTCTGAGATGTTTTGCTAAGGATGATCCTCAATAGTCTCTGAAGTTTCGTTAACTGAATGTGGTTAGAGAATTAGTCTTTGTTTTCTCTTTCACTTTGAACATGGAGCAGAATAAACACTGTATAAATACTGGCAAATTTTCTGCTGTAAAAACATTTTTTTGCTGTTTGGGGTGTTTTCTTGTTGCAAAATGGGAGAGAACATATTTTTAAAATATGGTTGTATTATCAGAATGACTGGCTGTAGGTATCAGAACAGATGAAAGAAACTCAATGGCTGTAATCCATTTCTTGGCTATTGACTATGTTTCAGCTTGGCAATGTCAAATGGATGTAGCATGAATTTCAGTCTGGGCTCCAAGTGTCCTCCCCGGGCCCAGGGTGAATTCTCGCACAACTTAGCCCATGATAAAGCTTCATGCTGCGGCGCTTATTCGGAAATCCCATCCTCTGCCCACAGCAGCCAATTACTCACTAAATTCTTTCCTTACGGTCTCTGAAATGTTCCACATTGATGGATTATTATGATCTATCCGAAATGGTAGCTGGAGCATCTTTGAACAACCATTGAAAACAGAACATGCACCAGACCTAAAACTTTCCTGCGGTTTCTGGTTGAGTCAGTTTACAGAAATGGAAAAAGTCTGCAGTAACAAGACTTCCATGTTTGGACATGTCTCCAAACTGCTCTAACACTTTGGTCATTTCAATGTTCTTTTTCAAGAATTTGGTTTTACTGTCCATCGTGTTAGTAGTTGGATTTTACCTGTTTATCGCTAAACAAGGATGATTCTGTTCAGCTACAGAGAAGCCTGCACTTTCTATTGTGAATGTTTAAATTTACTAGTACATCCTTGCAGGCATTCTGAAAATGTAAAGTCCATTATATGCATTTATTTTTATTAATTTCCCTATTGAAGAAAATGGGAAAGAAAGCATATCCTTTTCAGTCTTCCAAGGCCTAATTTATTGAATGTTTCAGAATTGTTTTCACTGTTTGCAATATGGTATCTCATATTAACATTTCATACTACCAGATGTTTCATTATTCCTGTTTTAGCACATCATACTTGACCCATAGCCGCTTTGAAAGCAAATAACAAACAAGCCGATGCACAATGCTTGACTGTTAGACTGAAATAATACGGCAAGGCTAAACTGGTTTTCATTTTTCCTTTTGAATATTATTAATTGCAATGTGTTGACTGTTAATTTAATTAAATGTTTTGTTTTACTGTAAGACCATTCTTCAGCTCACTGACTCACCGTTTCATTTAATTAATTGAAAACCTCGAGATTTGATTACTTACAGTTCTCCTTTAGTTAATTTACTTGTTCACAGTTCTGACACAAAAGCTTTCAAACTAATATGAAGGAGGGGCACAGTCTGACTAATTAAGGAACTGAAAAAAATAGCTGTAGCTAGAGTACAAGATTAGCAGATACTCAGGGTCACCTTAAGATGCTCTGAGTCCTTGTATTCACCATCAAAACTCAATTTTCAATGACTGGACATTAGTTAAACATGGAGGATTCACTTGCATGCAAGACGTCCTGGGTACCTCCAAGTGGGAATGTAATTAAGTTTTAGTTTCTGATGTCTCCAGGAAGGTATTTGCTAATCAGTGATGTTTACTTGAAGCAAGAGACACTGTCCCCTTGTCACCTGGTGCTCTTGGAAGCTGGTGGGTTTGGCACTGCCGTGTAATGGGAGACTGGCCCTGGGGGGGATACACAACAAACGACCTGGGAGCTGTGATCTTTGGGCCGTGCCTTAAAAGTGCCTGGTTTTGTTGAAATAATTCCTGAGACTTCACAGAGGAATAATCTTCAGTAGCCTTTGTGTCAGCATAGAGGACATTTGAGTAAACAATTAACCATGAATTTTAATAGGATGCAGACAAGGGATGGAAAAGCCTCTCTGGTCTTCACACCCTCTCAAGTACCTTGGTTTTGGGACCAGAGGACAAGTTCAGTGGGCCCAGCCCTCACAGAAGCAGCCAAGCTTCACAGCACATCCATAGAAACACAGAATAGTTTGGATTGTAGGGACCTTCCCGGCTCCCCCAGTGCCCCCCCTGCCATGAGCAGGGACATCTGCACCAGCTCAGCTTGCTCAGAGCCCCGTCCAGCCTGGCTGTAAAAATTTTCTTCCCTCATGTCCAGGTCTATTCCACCTCCAACACCCCACAGCAGCGGCTCTTCCCCAGAGCAGTGTGGCGTACTGTGTTGAGTATGGTCCTAATTTGGATCAAAAACCTTAATTTTAAAACTGTTTGGTGCTTAGGTGCATTTTAACTGCAGCTCAGAATATAATTGCGGAATTTTACTTCGGTGCAACCTGAGCGTTAAGCCTGGTGGTTTGTGTGTCCTTGAAGGTTATTTCAGAGCTAAATTCCCGTGTTGTACAGCAAAGTTATGCAGACTCGTCAAAGGGAGAGCACACAGTGTACTGACAAAACCGAAATTACGGAATGAAGATTACTAATGGCAGTTTGTTGTTTTGCCATATGCACGGTGCAGGTGTACCTGAGCGCACACCATCACAATCTGTTACGCACTTGTAATCAAGATGCATCTATAGAGAGCTGACCCAGAACGCGGCTCCGAGATTCCTGGTCAGCGCTGGTGTGTCTCTCTCAAAGTTCCCCGCAGCTCTGCAAGGAGTCTTTGGCCAAGGCAACTGGTTCGTGGGCTGCTGTGAGCAGGACCAGCTCCACCGGCCACGTGGTTGCTATTGGATAATAGCACTTTTGAAAAGAAAGCATTGCAGCCCTGATGAGAGTCGTGCTTTGTTGTTGTTAGTGTTGTAAAGGTCGTGCGTGTTTGATAATGAGCGGTATGTAGCTTATTTCCTGGGTGTGTAGTGATTATTCACAGCTGGCAGAAGATAACTGAAGGAAAGGAAATTTAAAGTGTTAATGGAGAGAAAAAAACTGGAAGCTTTGAAGTATGTAATCCAGCACGTCGCTTTTCCTAGGGATCTTTTTTTTTTTTAAGGTGAAAGGAGAGGAATAGATGTATACATTACAGCAGTTTTCAAGTACATTTTTCAAAGTGAGGTACTCTAAGTGAGATTCTGCTGCTGATAATGATTCATCTGAGGGGATGGAAATAATTCTTCAGTTCTTTGTAGATCTTCAGATAAGTCAGTTGAAGAATAGCCCTCTTTGCAACAGCTAGCCAGAGCTGAGTCAATTACAGAGAGGAGTTTTATTAATAGTTAAATTAAATAGTAGCTTCAGTACGTTAGCCATGGCAGTAACCTTAATTGAAGATTATGCCAATGGGTGATTTGCTCTACGTTTTCTTCCATCCTTTCAATCAGTAGCATACCCTTACTGCTGAAACCATTTGCTCTAACCTCAATTTTATTAGCTTTCAGAAATGCTGAAGAATTAGTACACTGTTTTTATAGTGCCTCATACAGTCAGATTCTGGGGCTTTTACTGCTATCATAGTTCGAGTAAGAAGTTGTATGGACTGGGGAATAAATGAATGAGAGTATAAAGACATTGCTGATACTGAGCTTATGCCTGACTGCCCGGGATCTTCAGACTGTCAGGCTTTCTGCATCAGGACTCTGCTTAACTCTTTAAACTTTTAATGCTGAAGTAGAGTGACTTTGGTGTGGCAGATGGCACAGCATAGATTTCTGATACATCACTGTTTTTTGGCTGTTGTCCTTATGGCAGCTGTGTCTGGTTAGGGAGTTCAGAAACGCCTGACAATAATTACCTTTAGTTTCTGCAGGCAGCATCTTGGTGATTTTGGGACTGTGTTTATTCTTTTCTGTTTGTTACTTGATACGCTTTCTACCTTATGCTCCTGATACAGTTATCCGGTAGAAGTTTACGTGGTCTGTTTGGTTCGGTTTTGTTCGTGTGGTGTGTTGGGTTGGGTGGTGGTGGTTGTTGTTGTTGTTTGTTTGGTTTGGTTTGGTTATACAGTGCCCTGGATAATTTTTTGTCTTGTCTTTTCACTGAACATTTTACTAAAACTCTGAATTTGCTTTCCGTTCCCTGTTTATCTCCCTATTCTTTACTCCTTTGTTTATTTAAACTAAATTAAGTTTTATGACTTAGAGTATCAAGAACCTGTATAAATATTGAGCCAGATGAAAATATTTGCTGGGATATTGGTTCATCTCTATGTATTTGGGTGCATATAAATGATAAAAAGTTATGATAAAACCGTCCACATTCAGACTCTATTTTTTGTAACCTTTACGTAAATGTGGATTCTTTGCAAACGGATTAGAAGTATAAAGTGAAAAGAGAGAAGGCTGGGAGTGGGTACACGTTCTGAAAATGCTTTGGTGATGGTTGTGCCTCCAAACCTGGAGATGGTTGGGATAAGGAGGAAAAGTGCCCATGTGCAGGTAGGCAGGCGAATCACACAGGTGCCTGGAAGTCTTCAAAACAGTAAATTCCTCAGAAGACTTGTGCTGGTGCTTCCTTTTTGAACTTCCTGAAAATAATGTGAAATTCAATCAAAGAACAATCTCACTTCCTTTCCCTAGAAAAAAAGTGGAAACGTTTATAGATTATTTCATCTTCTCCAGAAAGTGTGTGAACAGTTTTATCTTTGAAGATATATTCTTTGATGAATCAAGTGTGAGTGATGTCAGCCAGAGATTTCGTAAAAACAGGAGTTAAAACGTCAGGATTTTGTATCTGCCTGATAAAAAAACCCCAAACCTGTAGCATTTGCAAAAGAACTTTAAAGACTGTTAGGGGAAAAAAAAATAAATAACAAGTGAAGTACCGTTACTGTATAGTGATCTTCTGTATGAAGTGATGACTGCATTAAATGACCTGAGAGACAAGATTGTTGATGTTGTTTTCTGGACTGACTTTTACGTATTTGTATTTAGTGTATCTTAAGAATGAAGTTGATAAAAGCTTTCGTGTATCAAGAACAAAACAGTAGAACGATATTTGTTGGGTCCGCAGCAGCGCTCTGGGAGCCCAGGGGCATGCAGCTGCAGGTTGGGCTGCTGAATGCTGAGGGCTCTTGGGCAGGGTGGGAGGAGGACAGAGGTTTGTGTGAGTCCCCTCTTGTGACCTGTCATCTCCAGCCTCCTGATGTCAATCAGGAATATCTTTGCTGAAGTTGACCAAATTGCTGTAGCCATATGTGATAATATGCGTCCCTCCTCCGTGCAGTTGGAGTCTATTGCTTGCTTGCTTACTTAAGTTGTATTAAAATAATGAGGACTTTTGTGAAGCCTATTATGGGAGCGGCAGAGCTAATCTAAATGTCAAATTTGTAGCAGCTTTTGAAAGAAAGTATTTTAATTTATGGATGTGTGGCAGTATAGGATGTAAAAATTATTAGTTCACTTTAATCAGTATCTAATCTCTCAGTAAGCAGTACTTTGCAGATTACTTAACTCTGTTGTGATACATTATATGACTGTGGGGTGATAGAACATGCACCACCAGCAAAAATTCATGGGTTTTGGTAACCGCAGTTCAGTGATTCTGTGGGACTATTGCACAGTTGTTGACAAGATAGCTAGTATGAAGCATTTAGCTTGCTTTTGAGCAAATGACGAAAGCAAGTCATGCTGTACTTGGAGGAAGACAAACCCATTTAATCCATAACTGAACGAATAAACAGTTACACCAGTGGAGGTCTTTTTGGTTACATGGCCTTATCCCCTGTATTTTCCTGCAAGACAGATGAACTTCAGATAAGATATCTTCAGTCGTATCTTGCCCAGAGTAAAGGGAATTTGATACTGTCTGGAAGAAAATCTGATCTCTTACTGACCATTCAAAATGCTAAAACTTTAAAAGTTTACTCTTGTGAAAAAATATATTGGGAATCTAAATAAAAATAAAAGAATTATGATAATGGTGGTAACCTGTAGCCTGACACTTCTTCTTCTCTTTTACTATTGGAAATTAGTTGGTTTCCAGTTACTTGAAAATTTCTAGCATGAACCCACCATAATTCTGTAAGTTTGTTCTGGTCTTAATGGTCTGTTAAAGGTGGGTTTGAGTTTCTAATTACCCATATTGTACTTTTTTAACATTTCCAGTGTCATTTTCCAGTAGCAATAGTGTTAATCCAAACTAACAGACCTCATGAAAAGACAAAATAATATTTAAATATATAATGAATCAGTACAGCATCGATTGTTCCATGTTAATTGCCTTTGAGCTGTTGAAATTGAGGAATGTATCTTACTAGTGTACTTGGAAATTTTGTAGCAGCTAAATAAGTCAAGCAGAAAGTGATCAAAGTGACAAAATGATCAAAGTGACAGGAAATGATATTTAAAACTATAATCAAAAGGGATACCATTAAATAAATATTTCTTTATGTGATACATGTAAAAAAAAAAAAAGAAACATGAAAGAACTTTAAAAAAAAAATCCTTATAATGATGTACGGAAATAACTCGACTTTAAAATAGTCTTCAGAATAACATTACCTAACTGGACTAAGAATGTGTGTTGAATTTATGTGACTTATTCTCACTGAAAGGAATTGTTTTGTTCTTCATATTTTTCAGTGCGGCCTCGTATGGAATGTTATTACATTTTGTTTATATTTTTCCAGGTCTGACAGCAGCTGCCATGGCAGAAGCTATGAAGTTACAGAAAATGAAACTTATGGCAATGAATAGCCTTCATGGAAGTGGAAGTCAAAATGGAACAGAATCAGAAAATGAAGAGCTCAACTCTAATGCAGGTAAGTCACACTGTGCACATGAGCTGTAGGGGAGCTCTGAACACCTGCGTTTGTGCATGGGACGCAAGATCAGAAATCTGTCTCAAAATCTTGTGCTCTTTCGTTGTGTAAGCTTTGCTCTGCCAGTGTCAAATCAAAATTACCGCACCCATTCCTCCAACGTTCTTCCAGTTTTCCTCCTAACAGCCACCTTCATTTCTTTTTTTTGCAATATATTGTTGAAGGATTTTTTTATTATGTTAGAATACAGGCATTTTAAACTGTTCCCAAAATATCTTTGTAGTAACAAAAGACTTCTCTATTGGCAATAATACAGTGAGTGTAGAGATGTCTTGTAAATGATGGAAAGTGTCCAGAACATGAGGTGGTTGGTACTTGTTGTGAGTTCCACAGTTCACTTGAGAAAAGCAAAGTAAGGAATGCTAAATCACCAACTTTGAGGCTTTTCTGCATTTTGTTCTTTCCTTGAATGGATGTTTGCAAACCACAGGTATGAAGGAGAGTCACAATATATGTTCGTTGTGTCCCACCTGGCTGGAGTGACCTTGTGGGAATGGCACTGGCACCAAACATATGCTCAGTCTGTACAACTACATGAGCATTGGGATAAACTTGAACTGAGGTCCCCAAGTCCCAGCTCCACAAGACTAGGTTCAAAGTTTATGCCAGAAATGGATCCTTTGAAGAGCATATCTTCTTTGTTTATTCTAACGTTCTTTTCTTGTGAAAAGATTTTTACTTGGATAATGTAGACAAGCTAGAGCAAGATGGATCCGTTCTGTCGCAGAAAGCAGCTAAATACGTACTACAATAAGGGCAGGTTCGCTAGGGCTCATTTTTTGTTTGACACAAGCAATCCTACCATATATCCTTAGCATCTGGAAACTGAAGCATCCTTTGTTTTCATTTTCAGTTCAAGAACAGAGGTATTGTCTGATCCCTCATTGCATTCACACTTCTCTGAAGTCACACATGCATCTCTAAAGACGAAGCCACTCTTAACAGTTTGCTTGCTTGGATGGTGTATAGTGTGTATGCATTGTACCATCAAAATGCTAATTTATTAGACCAATAAAGCAGCAGCTGGGAGGTCTTAGACTCATTTTCTAAAGGAATAACTTTGAATTCATGACAAATTATGCACAAAGCAGTCTTTCCAAAAGTGGTAGTGCCTTTTGCTAATTCTGTGTACTCATCTGTATTGAAGAAATCTGCCTTCTAATTCATGCATTAAAGCCTTCCCCAGCTTTCTGGTATGTAGGATATGTGTTTCTTATTCACCTCTCAGACCCTAATCAATTAGTGCATATTGAATTCAGAAAAAAAGCACTGAAAATTCATATTTAGTTTGTGTTACTCTTATAGTCTGTATGTAGTTCAAAGTGAATTATAAAGTTTCACGACATGCTAAAAAATATGACTGAAGATAGAATTCCTACAGATAAGCAAGGAAGCTTCACACAGAAAGAAATGTAGGGTTAGTATTAGGGTTTTTAAAAGCTGCTGTACAAAAGCTTGTGCTAATTCAAATGTTCATAGCTTGGTGTGTTACCTGATATGGCAAAATTTGTATGGTTATATGGGGAGAATGTAGAGTACATTAATATTATTTTAGGTACCTCATTGACAATTTTTATGGGGGACTGTCATACCAGCCTTTTGACAATACGTCAAAAGTTTGCATATTCAATGTAAGTTCTCTGTGGTTTAGCAATTCAATGAATTCTACAGCTGACTCAATACCAATTTGAATATTTGGAAGAATTTCCACTGGCTTTAGCTGAAGTTACAGTGAGGCCCAAGGATAAGGATATGGCGTCAGTTGTGTAAAGATAGTTTCTCAATGCTTTCCTCTTTTCGTTGCCTAATTCAGTAAAATTGCCAAGAGCAAATTTGCTGAATCGAGTGCCAATGTTGCTTGCAGATAGAGAAAGAAATCCTTAACAAAAAGATCTACTACTAATCACATTAAAATCACAGTTTTCCCTCTTTTTAGTATCTAAAGTGCCAGCAGTAGGATCATTTTTGTAATGCATGGTTTCTCTATTGGAGGATAATTTTTTAAAGTTTTACATTGAGCAGGTACAGCAGAATGTGTCAAAAAGGAAAAACCCTCAAGTATACATTTCACTATATAAAATAACTGAAGAACTGTCAAATATTCACTATAGAAAACCCACTGGAGGCTGAGGTAGGGCATGAAGAGAGTGGGCATTTTGTTTAGACGTTTATATATATATAATTTTGTACTTTGATTCACTGTGAAGAGAACACCGTGATAATTCCGTGGGCCTGAAACCTTTACCAAATGTTTTGTTCCAGACTCTTAGAGTTTAAATGACTATTAAAAACAAAATCAGGATGTGAAATGAGAAAGAAAATTGAATTTTGAATTTTTTTTAAAAAGAAGAGGTAAAAAGAAACGGAGCAAAGGAGTCAGAAGCTTCATAAGTGAGAAATGCATTTTATTTTAGGAGAGAGACCTACAGTTTCTTTGATTTGAGGTTGTGTTTAATAGCTTCTGTAATGGCTGCAACATGACTCCGCATCTAGATTTCAGCATGAATAACAACCTGTTCCTGTTTCATTTAGCTCCAAATGAGAAATTCTGTCTTTTATTGTTTTAGGAAATTAGTCTGTGTACTATTGCTCCTGGAACTTTATAATTAATCACTAAAGGTTATGGCTGTGGAGAGTTTGTGGGAAATAGATGTCTGAATGATTATAACTGTAGCTGTCAAATCAGAAATATAGTTACACAGAACAGAGGACCTTTTGCTTCCTTTGTGTTTTTGTTTTGTTTTTCTTTTTTTCTTTTTACTGTAACAAAGACTTGAAGGGTTGCAGTTTTACCTAAAAAAAACCCAAAACCAACAACAACAAACTGTTGGTTTTTTACCTTAGTGTTACCCATTGTCTTCCTTTGGTGAACATAAAATACAATGCCACTAAATATTTCACATTAGGATGTGTGCCTTCCTCCTCGTGCCGTAGTCTGATAGATTAGTGGTACAGTCTATTTTGCTGTTGCTTGTTTTGAATTGATCAGTATTAAGTCCTGAAACTTTATTGCCAGATATTTTGGAAATGCGTCATTATATACAGGCCATTAGGATAATAAAAAAGTGGGGAGGATGTCTTGTCATATTCATTTCAATGCCCATCTGTACCTGTTGAAGTCAGTATGAAATAATTGTGGATTTTCTTTTTTAGTAATGCCTCAAATGTCACTTCTGTAGTTTCTTCCTCTGTATTTGTGCACCTGTGATGATGGGAATTTTTCAAGAGTTTTGGTATCTGAAGCCAGAATTCATGGTATCAATTTACAACCTGAGCTCTAACTCTCAGGATCATTGACTATATTATAAATCCCCAGATACTGTGTTGTCCTCTAGGAAATTACAGATGTGGAACTGAATCTTACAAATGTGTCTGAGGAAGTAGGGAGGAAAGTGCCGCCTCTTTTCCTGCTTCTAGCCCAGCAGCTGTTCCCATCAGGCCCTACCTTATTTTTGTGACATTACAATAATCTCAGTGATAGTGGAGTTTAGTACTGGAATATTCTAAGTAACTTATGTTAAAAAACATGCTGCAAAAGACAATACTGAAACTGTGAAGAAAAAAAAGTACCAAAAAAAAAGCATGTTTTTTTTAATTGAAGTAATGCGTTAGTTCACAGTGCCGTGAAGAATGTTGTTATACATTTGAACGTTAATGGCCTCATTCCACTCTCTGCAGAAGAGAAAGGTTTTTTTGCACCTTCCTACTCATCATATGAAGTGTCAAAGCAAACTTCTCAGGCACTTGAAAATCTCATATTTAATCTGGCACTATAGGTTTTCTGGCCCCATAGTCCAGCCAATCTGTTCTTAGTGTCTGCCTCCATCTTCTTGTAGGGCTTGGGAAAGAAGGTTGAATTTAGAGAACGATGTAGTTGGGGACATAGGTGTCTGGAAGTGGGAGAAGTTACATCCCTCTGAAATTTCAAATTCCTGGTGGCCGTAAGTCTTTTTAAGTCCTATATTCCTCCTTTTTGGCTACTCCATGTGAGTCCTTGGAGATGAGGCGGCACTCAGAGCACAGAGGGTCGCCATAGCCAAGGAAAGTCATGCTGTAAATGATAATGACTGATAACATGTGCCAGGAGCAATGTGGCCTTTCATATTCCACTTTGGAAAATGAGCAAGATCAAGAGTTGGAAGCTGGCAGCCGAAGCCAGGTGTGCGGGATGCGTGTGCGGTTCCCTGAAAGTGCTGCCACGTCATCAATTTTGTTGTTCTATAGAAATCACATACACAAAGCAAAACCTCTCTGGTTGCACAGAAGTGTTTATAAAGATCATCTGTTTCATCATCATGCAATACTCATGTTAGGCAAAGTGTATTCTGGAAATTAGCATATAATTATCTAGGGAAATTTGAAACTTATTTGAAATCAGAGCTTCTTTTTTTAATAGCATGGCAGCAGGTAATTTGTACAAGTGTGTGATAGAACTGGAACATGAAGGATAGATTGCAAAATGCAGTATTGGTGATATTATCGGGATGTCCTTTAAGGATGCTGTGTTACCCAGCAGCGAATGATCAGTGCGTGGCAATCCGTGACAGTACCTGTTTGTACAAAACCTCAGTGCAAAGAATAAAGCAGTTATTTCCTTCTGTCAGCTTTTGGAGTTAGCGTGCATGATTTAATAAACGCGTTTTACTTTCCCAAGAGAGATATCAAACAGTACTAAATGTTTCAATGGTATTTCCTTAGGAAGTCAAAATGTTATTCTGTATGTAGAGTCTTGTTGTTTAATTTCCAGACAAGGAGCTAAGTTAGGCAGAAAAGAAAGGAAAAACACCCCAGATTTGGCATAAGAGGATCAGAGAAAAAGCTCTTCATAAAAAGACAAAGTGTTACCTCTTTATCCTTTTTTCCCTTCAGTACCTGCCATGCAGTTTTCTCATAAATGCAAACATCCTTCACAATCTGCTTAAAAAACCACAAATACATCACTCAGAGGAATATTTAAGGAACCATCAGGAGGGAAAAAACTCATTGGTTTAATGGAATGCTGTCAAGGAAAATCAGCATCACAAACGACACAGGGGCAGAATTGATACTTTTGCACTGACATGTTAAAAGAAAATCCCATGCATTATTTAGAAAACCCAGAAATCTGTCAGCTGTATGATTGCCGAGTTAGCAGAAGCAGGAGGATGCTGCTCAAGTTGAAAAGAAACGCGTAGGCACAGATCCATATTGTAACCTTTCAAGTTCTCCACCCACCACGAATACCCAGCTATTACACGGTCAGCATTTTTTAGTTTTTCTCTTTTAAAATTTTCAAGTGCTTGAAAAGTCAAAAGAGGTAGGTCTTTTATTCTAAAAAGCAGGATGCCGAGGCTGTTATTTTATTGTAAGAGTAAAAATGACAAGACCAGAGAACAGATTTTTTTAATCCTCGAGTGCCATGCAGACTTCATGAAGTCATTTTTCCTGTTGTTAAAGCAAGTATTTTTGTGTTACGTGAGCAGAGTTATTGTTTCAAAGATTATAATTTTATTTAAAGAACACAAAACATTCATACCATTTAAAAAATATAACCGGTCAAAATGACTACTAGTATTTTTAGAATCAGTTGAAAAGCTAGTAAAGCATACTTTTAATTTTTTTTAATTGTCCTTTTGCCAGGAGCAATATGTACAGTCTTGAAGTAAGAGAGAATTTAATAGGGTTTGTTTTCTGTGCAGTCTCATCCAAAACTAGACCTGTTTGAGTCGAACAGGTTGCCTGGAGAGGTGGTGGGTGCCCCATCCCTGGGACATCCCAGGCCAGGCTGGACGGGGCTCTGAGCAACCTGAGCTGGTGCAGATGTCCCTGCTCATGGCAGGGTGGCACTGGGGGAGCTTTGGAGGGCCCTTCAACCCAAACCCTTCTATGATTCTATAATGCCAGCACTAGCAGATAGATGAAAACATTTCATCCTAAAGATTGAGATATCTGTGCTACTTCTTCAGACACATACCTGCGTTGGGCTTGGTGAGTGTGAATATACTTGTTTTCCATGCTGGCAGTTGAGGGCAGCACATAGCGGGTACAAAAACCTCCCTGTGTGCTGAGCACCAAGGGGCAGGGAGCTGCTCGTCCATGGCCACCGGCCACTCATGGACAGAGCACCAGGTGGGGTAGGATAGAATGGAAAGAGGGTAACAGCTGAGATACACCTTTGTCCCTCCAGCATGCAGATGGTTATGTGCTGTGAATACAGCTCACGGCGTGACCGTGTTAGACAGGCGATGGGACCAGGCCAGAAGACAGGTGGTGATGGTCAGTTTGTGCTTCAAAGATCTCCTGGAGATCAGAAGTGAGTTCAGAGCACCTCACAGCTCCTGTCCAGCCCAGCAGTCTGGGATGTGTTTCCCTGCAGAAGGTTAGACGCTGCAATGAGTCTGCAATATTACAATATTACAGTGTGTGTCTGAGCAAAAAACCTTCTGAAGCCCCTGGACGAGACATTGGTTCCTCAGGGCAAGGGAGCAGCATGCTGCAGTCTGAGGTGTGGGTGGCGCTCCTCTAGACAACAACAGCACGTGTGGCCCCACGGGGACCGGCTGCGAGGACACGCTCTGCACAGGGCGTTTCTCCCAAGGCCAGAATGCTTGATGAAGATTCACGTCATGATGAAACTCAGTGGCTTTCAGGATGCGCTTCCAATCAAAAATGAAATTCTCCGCTTTTCTCTGTAACTCTGGGGCATCTTTTTCTTTGAGAGGAATTTCTGGTTTTGATGCTTAACTTACACATGATGAAATTAATCAATATTTATATAACATCATATGCTAATGTAATCTACTTTAAACATCAAAAAAATTTAAGTATTACATAGACTTCTTTTTAGAAAAGTTCTTATTAAATGTCTAAACTCTGGTTGTGTGAATGCTTTTTGAGTGAATAATTCTCAAGGGTGTATTTTAAATGGATTCATGGCAATTAGATGCTGCTAAATGTTTATGAATTGAGAATATATATACTTGTAAGTTTATATTTCAGCAGTTAAACGTACCACACAATCTGCTTCCTCAGTGTATTTTGGCTGTTACCTTATTTGAAGTCAAAGAACTGCTGTTCCTTTTTTCCAGAGCATAAAGTACTTTTTTTCATGAAGACAGAATTCGTTATAATGATTTTTAACTTTTGCTGGAAAAAAAATTAGTATAGAAAATCAGGAATCACATCTATTAAAAAACCCTTTCCAGACGCCAAATAAAACACCTCCGGGTGCAGACAGCATAATCACAAACAACCTCTCTGGATTCTTGCCATATCTACTATCAGAACAAAGTGCAGCAAAAGATAAACTAATGACAAAATGCAAATGGTATGGCTAAACTGTGTAGAATTCAGAGCTTTCGTGTGTCTGTCACCTTTCAGATCCTTTACAAATTTATAGTCTCTGAGTGCAGAGGTCTAAATCTTCAAAGCTTGAAAAACAGAGGTACAGCATGAACTAATCTTCATTTTTTTCCCCTATCTTCTTACAGCAGCACTAATGGAAATGTATTTTGTTTAATGACTCTGAAATCCTGTTTGTAATTAGATGTGGGAATTGGTCTTACTTTGTAACAGATGATACTGGAATAATAATATGAGAGATGCTACGCTGAGACCACTATCCTCCTAAATCTATATCATTTTTCATTTTATTGACAGGAAATGTGTTCCTGGAACAAAGAGATTGATTTTAAGGAGTAGAAAAATAATGTGTAGTAAAAACTCAAATGAAAACATTTTAGCATTACTTCGAGTGTATCACAAGAGTACATTAACCTTTTAACTTTGTTTTTAATTTCAGTAAACAGTCATCTTACAGTTGTTGCTTTGTCACTGATATGATCTTTGAATTAATGTACCGAAAGGTAGGGAACTTTAATTAATGACAGGGTATGTACAATTAAAATGCATATCATATTTCAGAAGTATTATTCAAAATAATTAATTTTTCTTGTTAAAACACTTTTACAGTCGTAACCGAAGTCATTAGGAGTGGGCACAGAACACGTGAGTGCAGGCTGAGCTCACGCGGTCCTTCAGAGTATTAGTCTTCTCCACTAGGTCTTGATGTCATAAATCATTTTGGCCACTCTAGAGCCAAGGCTACGTTTTTTTTCTTGGTTATAACTTCCCCATTTGTTAGTAGTAGCAGATATTCATGGTCAATGTCAACCTGCCGATGGACAGCAGGTTGCTCAGACTGTCCCTCGTTAAGACAAGGCACAGGAACTGCCATGGCACTGCAGGGAGCAATACTTACCAGAAATGCACCAGATTTAGGACTTTCAGTATAAATTCTTATTAAGACTAATAGAGATTAGGTGCACTGCACTTTAAAAGGAAAAATCATTCCAGTTGAGATATTTCAGTAGGCTTCTGCGACTGCTGAAGGACACGGTGTGAGGGGTTCTGTCCTGCTCTCTGAGCTTAGTGGGAAAGGGAAGGAAAAAAGTGTGGTCCGGATATACCTCTCTGAAATGCGTTTTGTATTTGATGTTAAACCATTGTTGGATAAAAGCGAAAGTGGTCCTGGGAGCAGGAACCATCAGCTGGTGATCAGATGAACTCTGGCAATTTGGGATGCCAATAATGCCAAGAAGGATGCTCGTTTAAAATCAGTGATTTGCAGATTTTCCGCAGTGCTACCAAAGAACAAGAATAGTAAAGTACCATATGTCAAATACATTAATTTTTTTAGGTCCTTGTATGTACTCTGTTTCAACAAAATCTCATCTGCCTATCATTTTTCATAAAGTAGCATTTTTTTAAAACACTATGGTGTATTAGCACGCTTAACCAATGTATTTTAGTTTCCCACTTCAGTATGTAAGGAATCCAGGCAATAAAGAATTCCAATATGTTAGGAAAAGCAAGTCTTAGTGATAGTTGTCTTTGTTAATACTAGTGAGTCATCTTCAATCTCACATAAATGATATTTTAAAAATAAAAAAGTATTTTAATATTTTAATTACAATGTCTGGAACATTCTCGTTCTTGTTAAGGCATATATAAGTTAGGATGAAAACTGGCATATTACCTTTGATGCAGGCCACATGCTGAGAGTCCCCCGAAGGATGTCACTGATTGTGATACAGCTGCCAACAGCAGGAGACTCATGAGTTACAATTTTCATCAGATTTTTAAGAAAGTCCCCTAAAGTACAGTTAATTTATGTTTGAGGTAACAAATATTTGTGATATGATCGTTTGGAATATTTTCTCACTCAAAAGAATAGCATTAATTAAAAAAAATAATGTGTTTTTTTAGTTAAGGATTCAGTACTAGATTTTTGCAGAGTGCCCTGAACTGACATTTTTGCAGCTGAGATTTGATAGCAGATTTACTTGCAACAGTTGGTGCTGTTTAAATGTCTGGCTGATTTGTGAATTGATGAGACAAAAGTCACAGTGGTCTCAAGTAATTCTGCCTTTACTTGCACCCACCCAGTAAGAGGCGTCCCTTAGTTCTGGAGTAGGGACTATATGGGTCAAGGGGACGTACACAGATCAGAACCCTGTTACTTTTTATAGAATACCTTGGTTATCTTGAATAGTTAGATTCAAGTTTTGTTTAATAAAGTTTTGATCCGTAAGAAAATCAGGATTATGCATTTATTTCTGTGATTTTAAAAGTAAGCATCTGACAGTTTTGCATAATAGGTTATGCTTTCTGCTCCATATTCTGCTTAAAAAAAGCTGGAATCCAAAGCTGTGAGTGACATTTTGGTAGAATTTTAGCAAGTACAGTCATTACCAAATTAAAAATAGATACAGGTGGGTAGTCTATGTTTTTAGCTCCTTTCAAAAAAAAAAAAAATCGTTCTAGATCGTTCTAGTTGCAATTGCGAAAGAACAGCAATGTTGTCCCAGACCAAGAGTAAATGTACTTTTATCACCAAAGTGTGTTAGAAATCTTTCGTTTCCATGGCTGTGACATTTTTTTCTCAAATGAAATTCATATTCTTAATTTCTTAGAAGCTTAATTTAAATTCATAAGATCACTGAAGAATATTAAAACCTGGGCCATTTGGTCATGGGGAAGAAAATCTTACTGGCACCATATAGTTGAAATTACTAATTTGTCTGTAACCTAAAGGGAAAATGCATGGATTTTTAGTACATTTCAAATGCTGTCTTAATGTGTTTGTTATCTTGGAAATGTGACCAATATTATGCTATCTGGTTATTAACCGATGTGTATTTTAGGTTGGCCAGTTTGGGTATTAGTTTTTGCAGATACAGGTGTCGTTCTTGGGGGCACAGTCAGCATGTGCCGATGGGTTTTAGAACGGCAGGACCTTCTCAAACCGTGACGTTTTCCTGAGGACAGGAGCAGGTCGGGCTTTGCCTGAACCATTCTTGTAGCTGAAGAAGAGGCCGTAGCGTGGGATAATGACCCTGTACTGCGGATGGACGTGGGGCCGTACCCTGCACTGAGCTGTGTTGGGCAGGAGCGCACGGGTGTAGCTCAGGGTAGCTCAGCAGTGACAGGGCAAGTTCAGGACGGGTCCTGTCACCCTACACTGTGTCTCTGCCTCTGGGTCTGGCCTCTCTGCTGCAGTTTGCCGCGTTTAGGATCATAGGAAACCGGCACTTTCAGACTTGTTTTCTCATCCACGCTCTCAATGGAGCAAGAACTCTGCCAGCGTCATGTCTGACTGATAGTTGTCCAGCTTAATTTTAGAAATTTTATAGGCTTACCAATCATGGCCTTTTTCCTAATGTTTAACCTAAGTCTTCCTTGTTACAGCCTTTCCTCGCTGCTTCTTGTTCTGTACCCTGTGGGTGTGGAGAACAATTTATTCCCTTTTATTACTGAACATGTCTTTTATCTAGTGAAGACTATTAGCGCATCTCCCCTCTGTCTTCCCTTCCCGACATTAAACACTCCTGCCCTTTTGAACGTGCCTCATGCTGATGACTTTCTGGGTCCCTGGGCAGTTCTCTCTGTGCTCGCCGGCCTCTCTCCAGGTGCTTTGCACCCGCTGGTTCCCAGCCCAACACAAGGCTGTGGTCAAGGCTGTGCCCGTGCTCAGTCCAGCAATGGAGAACAGGACGGGGAGAAGGAATTGCTCCCAATTGGACATGCAGCTCTCTTGTGTAAGTGTGTGGAACTCTTATTCTCCTGCGACTTCCTAGAAGCGGGATGCTGCTGGCCTGTGTTCGCCTGCAATCTGCTACAGCCTCTAGAGATATCTTTTTGGGTTTTTGTTGGTTTTTTTGCAGAAGACCTACACAGGCAGTCAGACCCCATCCTGAATTTCTGAGGATGACTATTCCAACCTTTCATCTATCCTGACCACTTTTTCACATTATAGCTCTTTTAAATGTTCACAAAGTTTTAGATAAAATTTAATAACGATCCAGAGTTTTGGATAGGTTGGTTAATTCTGCTATGTATGCTCATGATATAGACTCTAACATCTGCCATTGAATGTGAAGCATTTCATTCAGGCCATTTTGTAGTTCTTTCTGTCTTTACAGATTTTTGTAGTTCATTCCATCTTTACAGACTGTCTGGAGGTACATTCTGAAGGTAAATTAAAATTGAAAGTTGAAACAGAAAGTCACATTTCCTGTTTAGATCATGTGCATTTTTTAAGCTGTACAGAGCCATCTGCAATTAATGCTCTTTGTTGTATATCTTCTGTATTTACAATATATTTGACAATAAAACCTTTTTTGACATTTAATCAGTAGCAGAGTTGTTCTGCTCTCATTATATATTCATGAACTTTATCACCAAGACAAGACATAAATGTTGAGCTTGCCTTTAAGATCAGACATGCATTGATATTTAAAACCTAGAAAATTGGGGGAGTTGTGTCTGTTCAACATTTGTACAATATAAAAATGAGACCAGATTCTTCTTTTTAAGATGATGCTCTGGCTACTGTAGAGATGGTGACAAATGAAACTTTGGGACTAGTGAAATTTCCAGCATTCCTGTATGAGAGCTGTATATTCGATTCGTAATGTCATGGGACATCAGAGGCTGCATTTTCCCTTTCTCCTGTAAGGCTTATGAGTTAAATTGTGATTTATTTTCTCATATTTCAGATGGGAATTGGAAAGATAGAAGGAGGGAGTGTATTGCAGGTTCCCCCTCATTTGCATCACGTCTTGTATTTTTCTTCATTTTAACAAAGTAGATATTTTTTAGAAGTTGAATCCAACTTTATTCCCTTTCTCTGTAGAATCCTAGATGCAGGAGAAAAGTCCTTTAGAAAACTCTAGACTAACTAGCATGAGTAAGACTTTTAATTTCTTTTTTTTTTATAAATACCAAATCTATCTGGCTATATACTGTATATTAAATAACATTTCTGTGTTAGTGAGAGATTGAACTTTAACAGAAAAATACTATCTAAACAGAAGGACATTTGGGTGAAACTTGTAGATATATTAAAGAGGATAATCCCTAATGAGCCTCTGAATTTAAACTCTGGTATTTTGTCTGTAGAAGAAATATTTGCATTGTTCTATTGCCAACGACTGATACTCATTTTCTATCCAACTAATAGCTCTTCTTTCTTTGAAACTGCCTTGAATAATTACAGCCCAAGCCCTGCCCCGTACTACATAAATGGGAAATCCAAGTCATCAGCACTGAATCTTCAGTTTGGATTAAAAAAAAAAAAAAGTATTTTATTTATTAGATGCAGTTATGGCACTGAAATAAATGGTTGGTGCTGTTATACAACATCTCACTTTCAAAATTTAATCATCTACAAATGCCATTTGTTTTTTGTAAGCTTCTTCCCTTTTAATATGATTCGTTAAATATCCTTTTTTTTTTTTTTTTAATTCCCTGCTGTTTGTTCATCTATTTTGGATGTAGATTCCAGGCATTTATTTCCCCTCTGTCTTAAGGTATAGTATAGTTGATGTAAAAATATTTTATAATAATGTTCCTGTTATTCAAATAATTTCAAATTTAGAAGTTGGAAATTGCAGATCTGTTCTGCTGTAACCTACTTCTTACCAATTTGTCCTGGAATTTTCACTGTGTATTTTCCATATCCTCCCATTTACAAGACCTGTAATTTAGAAAATTAATTCCTCTGCCCTGTACGTTTGCAGTGAATATGGTCTGAATTTAGGGACTGAATTTGAAATTTGAAGGATATGTGTGGCAGCACATGAGGTGTGTGACAAGAGCATGTTCTAGATAGACAATTGCTTCGCAGCTCTTCCAGTTCTAGTTATCTGGATTGTATACATGCCATAAATTCTAGTTCAATTAAGACTAGCAATATTCCACATTAGCCTGTCTGTTAAAATCCATGCAGTATACTATAAAAACATCATTAGTTTGGTAATATCAATTTAACAAGTTGTCATTAACCTTGACACCAGCAGTACTGGAAAGAGGGACTTTTTGATATTGTTGTTCTCAGCACATACCGGCAAGCTCTGAAAATCTGTTGAGATCCACAGTTTTTATCCTCGATCATCAGGTAAAAGTGTGTGTTAGCTGTTCTGTGCAAATACCATAGCAAGCCACAAATTACATGTTTTCAAGTCAATTTTATAGGTTGAGTGAGCATTTATTCAGGAAAAAAAAAGAAAAAACCCATTCTTTTTGCTTTCCAGGTTCACTTTTGAGAAATCGGTTACTTTTGTAATAAAGTAGGTTTAGCTTCAGAGATCTTATCTAATACTGCTGTAGGTACCATTATAAAATAGGAAAATGAGCAATCATTTAAAAGTAGGGTACAAATAAATAAAGAAGACGACTTTACCAGTCAAAAAGCTGTTGTTTATTGTATACTTAACTTTTATACTCAAATCGGATGTGTCTGAGTTTTAGAATTGAGGTAGAGCAGAACTCATGGTAAGCCTTGCAATACAGCTGTAGTCACAGCTGGAACAAATTCTATAAAAACACAATGTACTTTCTCAGGAAGAGTTTCACTTGATCCCTTGCAGTTATCGTGAGTCTGTCCCATTTTATGATTCGGGGATGGGATTTTTATGTCAAGACAATAAGCACCTGCCTCTGAGGAAGGGCTAGATGAAAATGAGGAAAAAGAAGAGGGACTTACACAACTGTTTCAATGTGGAAGTGGGAAAACAAAGCAAGATGAACATGGAAAACAGAATATTTCAATTTTAGCTCTTTGTCCTATTCATTCCAGTGTAAATTTTTTCATGTGTTCATTTTTTTTCTTTTCTTTCTTTTTTTCAACTGCCTTTCCTTTGTTTTCCATTTGCGGTGTCAGCAATGGTCTTTTCATACCTCTGAGGTTATGGCAATATTCTCGACATGGCCACCCTTTCTGCGCCCAGTCACCTACTGAAGTTAGGAGACAGTTTTGATCCTTTTTCTCCTTTTGCCGGTGCTGAAGTGGGTCACTTCCCAGATTTTAGTCTCCCCGTTGCATTGTGGTTTCTGCCCTTTCTGAAAATCCCCCTGATATTTCCCGGAGCGCGTGGGCCTCAGCCAGCACTTGTTCTTCATCCGGCAGCTCCTGCCCTCGCAGGGCTGAAGGACAAGGGACGTGCCGAGGTGTAGAGAGACCAGGCAAGTCTTCCAGTGCTTTTCTCAAGTGCAAAAGAAAAGGCGAGTGCTGGATTGGGCTTGTTGACTACGGCAATACTGCCACATGTCAGGAGCACCCGCAGAGACGTGTATTTTGGCTTTGTTTGAGAGCGCTCAGCCCTGCGTGGTCCCAGGAGGTGGAGGGAGGTGTGTGCAGCTGTGCTGCAGGTGTGCGGGAGCTGGAGGGACCCGCTGCCATCTCTCCAGCAGGACACGGGTGTTTGTTCCCAGCGGAAAGCCAAAGCTCCGCTCAATATGACTTATATTTAATGTGTGCGCCGTGCACGGTCAGTCACAAGACTAAAGATTAACTTGGAATACTTTCATAAGGTGTCAAGCCAGAAGATGGGCAGCAAATAATTTTGCTCATTTACAATGTTAATGAGAAGAGGGTTTTAGTAAAAGACCAGAGGTGTAATATACACAATCTGAATATTGCAGACTAATAAAAAAATCACTCTTATGAGCTATATGTTAAAAACTTAATTTCTGTAAAGGAACAGTTGCCTCAGCCAAATTTTCAGCTTCAGTAAGGCAAAACAAGGTAGATTTAAACTTAATTATAAACTATTCATTTTTTTTTTTTTTTCTCCTGGCATGTTTGCTTTTTAACAAGTGAACTATTTTTAGTCTTTTGTAGAAATCTAATCCAAAATGAAAAAGTACATTAGATAAAGCTAAATTGAAATTTTGATTGACCTCTAGGTTGCAGAGAAGAGCACTGTGTGGAGACAGAGAAATGTTTTGCATATGCAAAACATTTGGAGGAGACATTGTACTTTGCAAAGTTCTGTGAGTTTGAAAACAGATAAGAGTTAGGCTTTGTCTTTCTCTAAGGGGCATTCTTCAAGTAATCTGCAAAATAATTTTTTAAAATAGCGGAAGACAATATGGATGCGTGAAAAAGTGCAATTTTGTGAAGTCTTTAGTCTATAACCTAATTTGGATAGAATCACCTGTAATGAAAGCAGAAAATCCGCATGTGGAGGCAGGTAGGAAGACATGTCTGTAAGCCAAAGCTCCTTCTGTAAATATTGTTTCTTTTCTAAAAGGGCTCTTACATTATTTGGCATTTATGAAAAACTATGTTAGAATCTTATGTCAAACATACAGTGGCATTTCTTGTGGCAAATGTATTTTTGTACATTTACGTTAAACCATATATGTGCACATTTTTATATTTATATGTATGAACGTATCTCAATATATTTGAAAGAAGAACTACAAATCAGACTGCAGATTTGTGCCTTCTAGTTTGGATGTTTGTGGTCTGACCATGCTCAGTTTGGATTTAAATACCTTTAAAGTTATTCAAGTGTGATTATTTGGCCTCACCTGAATAATATAGCTTAGAAATAAGGCTCAAATCTGGGTAGCTGCCTTTGTATGATATTTATGACTAAAAATTTATCACTTCTGAGTTATTTTGAAGAGTAAAATGTGTTTTGTAGACATTTCACTTCATGTTATTTTTGCTAGCATTTTTTGAAGCTAATGTGATATAAAAAAATGGAGGTCTAGCTGCAAACGTGGGCTAGACTTTAAAGAACTTGTATTTCAGGGGGATCGTGCTCCGGGGCTGTTGTTTGACCAGTTACCTGCACAGATGATATTTACGGAATGAGACATCAAATATCGGTATCAAAGACTTCTGGAGTTGTGGATCAGTCCGGGCTCTCTGTGGCGCTGGGGGAGGCAGAAGCCTTCATTGTTTTGGTCAGAACCATGAAACCAAACCAGTGCCACGTACCACTGCCAAATGAAGCGCTGTGATTTGGAACCGCAGATGCTGTGCCACAGGTCCATAGGTGTGCCGTTGCAAAGGGCATTGCTCTTAAAATCTCAAGAGTATGACTCTTTTTCTTTTTTTTTTTTTTTCTTTTTTTTTTTTTTTTTTTTTTGACTGAAAACTGCCTGGAATCTCAGAAGCGAAAATCATATCTTCAAGCTTCCCAGACTAAAGAGCTTTGGGAAGACTGTATTTGTCATTATGTTTAATTTGCACACACCTCACCAAAGAAAAGGCCAGGGGAGCTAGACCAAGAACACAGCTGTACAGGCAGCTCAACTAATTGCCTCTCCATCCTCAACCTCATTTATCTTCATTTCTTCCCAATTATACCAAATTATCAATAGTCTCTGTTGCATCAGAGTCTTAATCCCCTTTATTCAGGCAGCATTAGATAGTGGCAGATGAATTCTTGGAGGGAGTCAGGGTAAACAGCCATGAAAAGCCACCTCTGGCAGATGGCATTGCTCACAAGAAATGTGACAAAACATTTGGAATTTGTTACTAGGCATTGGTATGAGAAGGCAAGCTGTCAATATTTTTTTAAATGATAATCAAGGTGGTGCATACTTATACCACAAGCAGAAATGAATCCTGTCCAAAATCTCAAGCTTCGTCAAGTTCAACTTGGCACTGTGCTATTGTATTTTGTTGCTGAAGCCTCTCACTTTTTCTTCCTAAGAAATATTTTCACTTTATCTGGTATTAATACCAACATTTTAATACTGTTTATTCTAACGATAGTTGCTATTTATGATTTTGTATACCTCAGAAAGAAATATAAATTTGAAGATGTAGAATATCCTTTACACAATAACAAAATGTATTTTCTTGAACAGGTTCTTTGGCACTGTTGGTCTTTTTTAGGGGTTTGATCCTGCTCCTTAGAGATGCTGATGCAAAACTCCCACTGTTATTCATTGAGAAGTGCACTAGAGATTAGATGAGACCAGCTAACGGCTAGGTTTGCTGAATGAGGAATATATTCTGAAAATCAAAGCCTGACTGAATGTGTAAGATGTCCAAGTGCTGCGGCAGGTATATGTTCAGCTATTACTGTGAGCAAAAATGAGAGTGATTTTTAAAGGAAGTATGAAGTTGACTGCTAATACAGTTCAAGATTTTTTTGTGTGTTATTTTTAGACTGACATTAAATGAAACGTGATACAGTTCACTGCTGACCTTTTATGTGGATTGTGTTGACTCACAGGTTCTCCTGGTTTTGGGCAGTGTTCTAAATTTTTTGGAAGTCAGTACCAACTTAGTGCAAGGAATCAAATCCCAGATACAAAAAATGATGCATCTTCAGAATTAGTATTTATCTTGCCAATGTTCCCCATACTGACATGGCTTGTTGGAACTGTACAAGTGTCTGCACTTACTGATCCTTCATGGAAACTGGGACTTACGGCAGTAAATCTCATTGGAGACCTTCTGCAGTTATTCAGCTTCAGTAAAAAAGGATGTTAAGCATCCCTTTTGCAACCTCTCATTCTCTAGTGACACCTCCAATGTCACTGAGTTCCGTGGAGATGCTTCGAGCTGGCAGGGGTTTGGAAGATTGTCCAGATGTGTGTGGATGAAGTGCCACGGACTGGGTTTAGTTCTTGCAAGCCATACTTTATATTACACAGAGTTCTTTTATTATTAGGAGTTTTCGAAAAGGTTATAAATACATAATTAATTTATGTCACTACAAATTACCTCAGCAGATTACAATATCTAACTTGAGCTGTTCATAATAATTATTTCAAAGAAATATTAAATGATAAATTGTTGAAACTTGAATAATCTGATTTTGTACAGTAGCGTTACCTATGTGCTGTGGATGTCAAGATGTTCTCAAAGCCTCTCAAAATCGAACTAATCTGGGTGGTTTCAGTCACAGTAAAAATATACAGTACATATAAGTCAGTGATTGTTTCAGTAAGTTGTTAAGTATGGGAAAATATTAAGTAATTAAAAACAAACAAACAAACAGAAACCCGAACGCTTGGTTTGTGGTGAGTGAAGGTGTCAATGATTGTCATCACTGGAATAGGAATCCTGGTTCCTCACTTGCTGGCTGCAGTTGTTGAGTTTAGAAGGGTGTATGTTTTATCCTTTCTGGCAGCCAGCCCTACAAACTGTGTCCAAGATCTGAAAGTTAAGCTGTTTTATTTCTGGCTTGTGCATCACCAACGGTTCTAGAAACATGACGGACCAAAATTTTGACCTATTTCTATCTGTGAAATGTACGTGTTTCTGAAGACAGACTTTGGTTCTGCAGTAGAAAACAGTTAATTTTTTTTACTGATGGTCCTAAACCAAGAGAGATCGTGTTCAACTACAGTATTGTTATCTTTGTATAGAAAGATAAATAGTGATGGAGTCACACCCTTATTACTAAAAATCAAATCAGATCAGTTGTGCAAGAATGAACCATAATGCTGTGGTTCCATTTCAGAATATTGTTAAACTTCTAAAGGTTGTCCTCTTCTTTGAGTTCACCAACATCACACCTGTTGAAATACTGATCTGTATGAATGAGAAGACATCAGAGGAAGGCAGCAAATGCCAAATTAACCCTCTAACAACACCCCTGCAAATAGCACCAGGTAGCTTTTCATACAGCGCGTAGGCAAGCTGTGGAACTCCTTACTACAGAATATTGTAGATGGAAAAAATTGTCATCCGTTTAATTTCATGGAAGAAAAAAATCTATTAAGGCTTATTAAATTCAAGGGAAATATCTCTGTTTCAGGAAGTTCCTAATGCATGAATTTATTAATCGTCAGAGCTGTTCTCCAGTGTGTCACATTCCTTGCTAGCCAAGAAGCAACTTGTTTTGTTTAATATTTATGCATTACTAAATCAGCAAAAGAAAATAAGAGAATGAGTATGGGTAGCTAATTTTGAGAAGTGCTTTTGAATATTAGTGTATTTTTATTATTTTAATAGGTTGTGTCTAACTTTCTGTAAATACGATACTTCATCTTGTTAAATCTAACTTTAATGGGGTGCTTTGTTGCTATAAGTTCAATCAGCTGTCCCACTGAGGTATGTTGGGTATTTTGAGTTTAGATAAAGATTCTGCCTGTTCGAGTAGTTATGTTTTTATCAAACTAGTCCCTTACATAATATTGCATTTTTGTTCTTTTTCCTGCATGTTTTCTTTTTTTGTTTTGTAACTTTTTTCCCATTTTTTTAGTATAAGATTCTTGAGGAAAAGGCCATCCATATTTTAGCAGTTGTTTACAGAAGACTGTTTTACTGAAAGTATTTTCTTGATGAGCCAGTAGTTCTTCTACACTGGTATTAGCAGTAGGAGAAAACGCTGCTGTATTTTAGTAGCCATCAGCATTTTTGTGTTTGTCATTTGAAGGGATGAATGACCCAATGTGTTCTTAGAAAGAGAGAACAGGTTTTATACTGTTACGAGTCTTTGACACCAAGCACCTGGTTGCAATTGGGAGATTTTGTTTTGACTGGAAAGGCCCATTGCAGTCTTACTTCCCAAGGCAGCTGACAGTAAGGAGAGTTTTCTGGTGTTGTGCTTTAGCACTATAATCATCCATCATAATTTGGGAACTGTAAAACACATTGTATTTACCACCTTCTTATTTCTTTGTTCATTTTAAAGAGAAGGAATTGATGGTTTGGGAGGGATGGTTAGGTTCTCAAATAAATAGTACATCTCTGCTTTTGTCTTCTAGAAAAGAATCTTCCTGGAATAAATTGTTCTTAATTAAATTGGCATCAAATATTCTGACAGTATTTTCAGTATCCGGTTTGCTGTGAAATAAACTTTGATTTTGCTGTCATTGAGACTGTTCAAAAAGTTTAGAAATTATATTCAGATTTCTGATGCCTTCTTATTGTATAATTATCAACAGATTACTTCACCTAAGTTGTGACAGACATATTTTTTAAGTATGACTGACTGATGGACAGATTGGGAATTGCTGAATTAATGGGCACATTTCAAAGCATTGGCAGGGCTAAGCAGTAATTACGTCTGCTGAACCACTTGATAAGTTTTTGGAAGTAGCCCAGTAAAGCCATCACTGGATTTCTTGAGTTTCAGTCTCTTACTGTACACACTTCCAAGGCTTTCTGGTAGGGCACAATCCAGAAGTTGATCTAGCTGAATATACACAGCTAAGCAAATCAATGCATTAAAGCTTTAAATGCATTGCAAATCTTCCATTTAGATTTTCAGATGGGTGTCATGCTTTTGGGGGCTGATTAAAAATCTCATTCCCATTTTAAAGCAAGAAAGTTTATTTGGGTGTAATAAGGGACCACAGAAGGTGTCTCCATAAACAACTTCATCTACTGCCAATATGAGGGACAGAATTTGGGGTTAAATGAGTCATAATCCTGACCCAGAAGAGTTTCTATATTTTTCTGATAGGAAAGTGACAGTTTACCAGGAACATAATGTGGATGGCATCTTCCCATCCTTACTATAGGGATGTTCTCAGTTTATCAAATATGTCAAAAATGGTTTTCTACCAAATTTTGTCTTCCTGGGGTGTTCAAATGCTGATACCATGAAGAACGTTGACAGAAAATTGTAGGTTTAAGAGTTTTCAGCAAGGGATATTTTCTGTAGGACAAAAGTGATCGTTTTTCCCAGTATTGAGGTGAGATTAGGATATTGGTAAAAACAAATAGTGTCGGATGCCTGAAGCCACTGGGGCTAGGAATGCTGGCAAATAGGCCCATCTTATTTTAGGAGTAGCCAAAAAAATTCAGAGGATTCGTGTGTGCTGAACACTTATAAAAAAGGTCATAAATACTTAGAAATTATCAGTGCTGAGATAGCAATGCACTGAATACTTTTTTCTTGGCAGCTGATGTTATGCTTAATATGCCCAACAGCATGAAAAATGTATTTAAAAATAATTTTAGAATAAAATTGGACAGTGAGGATGGTATTGCTTTTAACAATTTGAGTTCAATTTTTCAGAAATGTATCACAACAAAAAATAAAATGACAGACATAGATTGAAACAGTGTGGTTGTTCAATTCAAAGGTACCTTTGACAGAGTGGTTTTCATTTAGCTAGACCAGACAGTTCTAAGGGTGCTAAAATGAATTTGAAACCAAATGAAAAGAAGCTGTCACCAAATTGAACTTTGATTACTTTCTGGAGATCTTTCAATACCTAAAACCAAGACACTAATTTAATCTTAACAAATTTATCTTTCACCAAAAGAAGTTTTTGGTTTTTGTTTTGAAGAATACAAATGCACAGGTGGGTTTATTACTAGAAAACATGTAGCTTTAAGGGCTATCTTATAAAATTACAAACATCAAAGATGGGTGAGAAGCAGCATTTCCAGAAAAATGAAGCTGAGCTTATCACTTGCATTTCTTTCAACTAAACAAAATGAAACTTAAACAGGGGCGGGTGTGAGGTTGTAAATAACCTTGCAGTGGGTCTGTGGGTACATCATCCACCGCAGATGTATGTACAGCTCTGGCTGATTCCCACCATTTGTTTGTGGTACCTGTGATTTAACTCCCTGTGCATCTGAACTCATCCAAACTTGGTGTTCATGGAGACTCCGGGACAGAGACATAGAGAATTGGGCCACTGGGCTGTACAACAGCATTAAGGGAATACTTACCTCTCACCGCATTTTAATTTAGAAGTGAGTGGACTGGGGTTTATTACATTAGTTTTGGTTTTGCTTAGTTGAACATAAGTGTAATTCATCCACTGGTAAATAAGTTCTCTCAAGTAACCTGTTGGGACTGGTAAATACCAGACTTTAATAATTAAAGTATGTCACAAATTAGTCTTTCTCTTACGGAATTCATGTAGTGTCTGTCTGTATCTGTGCCCTTTGAAGCCCACACGACGTTTCCGTTTAGGTGTCTGTACAATGAAGGACAATCAGACCTTTTTTTCATGCATATTGTGCATTTAGGTGCGAATCTGGAAGCAGAACTGTACCCCACACAGTGGCTGCATGGCCTGAGCTGGATGGTTGAGGCAGGTCAGACCTTTTTTAGCTGCTCCTGCTTCTTTGGGGATGTCCAGCCAGCCCATGGCTCTCCTTCCTCATCCCACCGTGGGGTGAAGGAAACCATGGTCTCTGTGCCGGCTCTGACCAGTGCCAGGAGCTCTGGAACACGGAGGTTCTGCCCTCTTGCCCTCTTTTAATGCTGAGTACAATCTGTTCTGGGACAAGATCAACTAGAACGCAAACAAGATAAGGAAAAATTACCTTTTTGTCCTTTAGTTTTATCTGTTGGAGAGAAGGTCATACGGGTAGTGGGTAATAGTGTTAAACATAAAGCTTTTTGTAGAGTGTGTAAGTGATGAATTGGCATTTTGACAAATCAACAGACTTCTGAGTGCTCTAATAATATTCCTATGACGTTTATGAATCAAGTTACTAATGTTTTAAAATGAAATATTCTTTCTCATTTAAAATAAATGAAAAGTTGTATTTCGCTTCATATACAAGAGAGAAAGTTCCACTGCTGTTTTCTGTGTCTCATTTTCCATAGTGTTGTATATTTGCTCTCCTTATTCATATATTTTTTCCCCTTTCATTTCAAATGTACCTAAAAGAAATTACTTGAAGTCCGTCTCTCTGTATACAATAGTACGGATCGTTGTTTAATTTTAGACTCTTTGTTTTCTATATTAAAAAGAGCAAGAGCCTTCCCTAGCTTAGCATGGACAAAGAAATTATTTTTTCCTGATACACATTTCTTCAAAGACAAACCTTTTGAATATAATGAGAGAAAAAAAAAGTCAGCCTCTATAAATGTATTTCTTTGTGGTGTATTGCATGGTTCATATAAAAGTTTCGTTTTTTGTTTTCGCTCATAAACTCGTCATACCAAAAACTGGATTTATCATCAAAACATGACATCTTTGCCTTATCAATGCCACCTATTTGGACAAAAAATGACAATGAACAGAATCTCCTGAAAAATTGTGGCTAAACCTAAGTTTGAAGTATTAAGGAGGATTTACTTTTTATAGATTTATTCACTTCTAATTGTTATGGTAACAAAGAATTTGAATATATGCATTGATATATATATGTCAAATATGTACTTGCTGATATAACATGCTCTCATAACATGCTGACAACTGTGTTACTAAATACGTGTGCTCAAAAATGAATACTTCTTTTTCAAGTTGCATGATAGTAAAAGGACTGAGTATATTTCCACAGGTTTGCATTTTACATATTTGGTTTATGATGTGAATCTAGTTCTGACTTACTATTAATTTATATGTAGGTTTTTCTTGCCGTGCGGGAATAGATACAGCAGGGAAGGATGCAAGTTTTCTTTTAAAACGATGAGTTTTTAGCAGTGCTAAGGGACTGTGGGTAGGCTGAGTTGAAAGTGTCTGTCACAGGGCACAGGAGCAGGACCTGTGGGACCTGACTTCTCGTCCAGTTTCACCACTGGTCTGCCAGGGAACATGGGAAAAGTTGCTTCAGAATTCTGCACCTCGACTTTCCCACTTGTAAGCTGGAAATAATCATACTGCCCTTATGAAACACCTCTCAATTGAACAGTTCTAGGTAAGAAGTAGTTCTAATTATTATTTTCTTTTTGAGAGACTTGGTACTACATAGTATATGCAGTCCAGATTAAGTGATGAAGCTGTTATCTATGTGGTATACTGCAGAATACGTTCCATTTAACATGCAATTTTCTTATACATCATACGCTCAGCAGTATTTTTTTTCTTTCTCTCATCAGAAGTGATAGGGAACATAAGAATACAGGAATGGTCTGTAGAGATAAGTGTATTGCAATTTATTCTTGTGTTACTGGCACTGAATACTGGAGAAAATTTACAAGTGGAATTTACAGGAAAAAAGTAATTATTGTTCTTGTATGTAAGGAAAACTGGTCCAGTGATTTGGACTCTACGACATAATTTAAATTCAGTTTCCTGTTCCATTGCAGATTTCCTGTATTTCCTTAAGCAAGTCACACTTCTTTGCAGTGCAGTTCTCCATCTGTAAAACAGGAATAATTGTACGTTCCTGTGGAACATGTGGCAGCTGTAAAGCTGAACACAGAACGCCGGCAGGGCACCTGGTGCTGCAGCTCCGGGGCCACACAAATGCCATGGGTAGATGCACGAGGCTTGGGAAGGACAAGAGAAACTTCCAGAAATAAGTAAATAAACTAAGAGTTTAGACCGTCTGTAACTGGAGTTGAAAGTATTGGAGAAAAACAAACAGGGTGAGGGAGGCTTTTAAATGAAGAGTACAGGTTTTTCTTTTCATTGAAAAATCTCTGACAAGCTGTCTTGTGCACAGTTTTCATGGACACTGCGCTGATATGTGAAGTTACATGCATAAAAGCTATTTGTAAGCAAAACATTCATGCTGAGGCACGTCTTTTTTTTTTTTTTTTTGAGGAAGAATAAAGTTTAAATGTTAAATTTACTGAAAAAGCATATGGAAAAAATTAAAACTGTTTTGGTGAAATAAAATACGAAGCATTCCCGTAGAAAATATTTTTTAAATTACACTTTTAAATTGAGAAATACTTTATCAAAGAATACCACCTCTGTTTCACAGTAGTCAGAGTGAACAACTTCTATACTAAGTATCAGTCAAATGTTATTTGGAAGAGCTGATATACAGTAAATTAAATATCAAAGATGCTGACACAGCTGTAACTGTAGTAGTTCTTCTAATTACTGCACTATGCCATGTTATATCACATGGCATAATTTAGTGTATCTTTCTTTGTCAATGTATTACTTAACATTTTACAAATTACAAATCTTTTATGGGAAGGTAATTCATACTTGGACATAGTGCTAAAATGATGGAGTGATTTCCTTCTTTCTCGGTCATTGATCTTTCAAACTTTTTCATTTAGCAGTATTAGTCATGTTTATTAGCTAAGTGTTGTCATAAAGAATGGAATTTTTCTGTTACTTTCATATTCAATTAAAATGTGTTTTGCTTGCTGTGTCTTTGTGCTGCATCACAGTCATCTATTTACTTATTCTAATTGAAATTCTTGTTCATAAATTCAAAGCAAAGTCAGTATGGCAGTTACATATTTTCATAACAATATATAATCTAATTGAAAATGTGAGGTGTACCTGAGATGGGAATGTACTTAAAATACCTGTTATTCTAGAAATGTCCAATCTAACTTTTTTAAGGTGGTTTTGTTTTGTGAACCGGATGTATTTCAGAATTTACTAACATGGTCTACTTAACTGCTGTTTGAAAGGAACTTGTTATTCAAGTGTACAAGTGTAATACTGGAGAAAACTGCAATCTGTAAAATTGCTGCAGAACACCCTCCCTTCAGAAGACCAAAGGGATATTCTGACCAAACATGAGTGCTTAGTTTGCTGTACTATGGTTTTGTGGTAGACAGTAATTACTGTGCATAATATTTATCTGGATTCTTAAAATTTAAATTCCTGAATATTGATGATTTCCTGGCCTGCCCTGATGCCTGGTTTGTATAACCTCACAAAGAGAAGTGTTTCACTTTGGGCATCCCCAGGATCAAATCCAGCAGGGGAGGAAAAGCTGTTTAAGCTCAAAGATAACGCAGCAATAGGATAAGTTGTGGAAACCTGTTGAGGAATGAATTGAAGCCAGAATGGCAGTGAGTGTTGGAGGAGTGAACAGCAGAGCAACTCTGCAGCAAGACTGACAGTTGGTGAGAGACTGGACAGGGACGGACACGGATTTGTCTCTGGCAGGGACAAGGTGGCCTGATTCCCTGCGATAGCAAGAGATTGTGATTCTGGCTCTCAGATGTTCCCTTTCTGCCTTATTTAATTAATTGTGACTGATATTTACTTGGATGATTTTATCCTTAAATATTTAGCTTTTCCTGTTTCAAGAAACTAGTGTTATGAAGCTAGGTGATGCTGAAAGTTTCTCATATTTTTTGCCTGATGCATATTTATGAATTTATTTTTTAAAATTTCGGGTGCTTTGTTTGTGCACAATGCTTAGCTCTGGTAAAGAGCATTAGCTCATTGCTAACCAAGCAATATGTCTTTTAAAGAAAAGTGTGTGCCATTTATGGTTGTTTGTACCCCGTTTTGCAGGTGGGAGTGAATCCTCCTGGGATAAAGACAAGCTTCAGTCTCCCATTACGACGGGATCGCAGCACAGCATCACTCATCCCACGCTGTCAGGGCAGTCGAGCCTTGGAAGTGCACACCCGCTCAGTCCTCTCCAGCAGAATCACCTGCTCACCAACAGTATGTACTGTGCTCTTAAAGCGGGGGGAAATATAAGTACGTAGAGCCCTGCTTGGAGGCTGGGTGTGCGTTCCTTCCCAGCCTCGTGGAGGTGGGGAAATGGATGGGAGACGTGGGTGACAGGAGAGTCAGTGCTCTCGTTGCCTCTTGCACTCGTGCATCACGTCCAGGGTGCCCACTGAGATACAGCCACCCTCTTTGAATAGTCACCCACGCTGGGTTAGGGACTGTCAGTCCTCAACTGACATTTCCGTGGCCTGGACTGGAGGGAAAAATAACCATAAGTTTGCCTAAAACTTTAGCTATATGAGAAAAAGCTCTTCCAGGTGAAAATGTTGAGCACAAAATAGAAATATGAGAGCAAGGAATAAATGCAAAATGACTAGTTAAAAGTGAGCAGAAGGAAACCCTCTGACTTATCCTGCCTTGTACCTGCCAGGTGTGGGCAGGGTCATCCGCTGAACCCAGCTAAACAGAGCAACTGGGATGAAATGACACAGATGAAGTTTGGATTTGGAGTTTAAAGCTCCCTTCAAACCCTTTTCCTTCCCTCAGGAAAGGGGCAGATGGGAAGCTAGCAGTTCCCTTTCTCCTTTGCACTCCAAGAGGGAAGGAAGGGAAAATTATTGCAAGAAAGATGTTCAGGATTAGTATTTTAAAAATTAGTGGGGAGCAAAGTTAATTCTAACAGATGATGGTGGATGAATAATTAAAATCTCACTATTTCTGAATCCTTGTTATTTGTTTAAGCTCTTCATCCTCAAAGCTTTGGAAATTGACTTTTTGTGTTAGTCTTAATGAATGAGTGACGCTTCTGGCTCCTTAAACAATTTTAGGAGCAGATAGTTCCTTGCTACCTGTGTAGGGCCCCAGACTTGAACAAATCAAAGCTATTGAAATGGCTTCTACACTGTGTTTGCTTTGTTCATGGCAAGGTACAGACCTTAGCATTTTGGGCATCTGGTTTAAGTGTCAGTAGTTACGAATCACCAGATTATAGGACTCAAATTCACTGTAGTTTATCCTTTCATTTTATATCCATGCATAATTCAACACCTGTATGTATTTTACATACAGGAATATTATGTTCTTTGCTAATAAAGAAAACTTTATTTTCCAGTAGATTTTGTAGTAGGTAAATGTCTATAGGCTATTAAAGGTTTTTTTGAATGTCAGACATTATGTCCGATGATTTGCAAGTGTAGGATATATTTTCTTCATAGTCCTCTGAAATGTTTGACGGGTTGTGTCTTAAAACTGGTGATGTGCTGTTAAATTCTGTTTGTAGTTTGCATTTAGTTTGCATGTCAATTGGACTTTAAGTAGACATACAACTCAATGTGGCCAGATGGTGTCTGGGAGTTTTGGAACTCTATGGAGTATGAGGAAAGATTATTGGGCTGTTAAGGGAGACATGCAGGGGAACAAAGGCTTTGGATGTAAGCGCTGAAGGGGATTGTCAGTATGGTTTAAAGTGATGGGAGACGTATGTGGGCTTCGCTTATTACCTATCATAATTAATATTGGTGTGGATCATCATATTAAATACATAGTGAATCATAAGGCATCACAGTTGTTGATCATGATGTGCTCAAGCTAAACAGAAATCGTGCGGGAGCTCAGAATATATACAGTTCTGCCTGTTGTGGTGGGCGCAGTGGTGTTTTTATATGGCTGTAGTCAAATTGTACTGAAATAACATAAGCTATAACAGTCAATGGTATTTTTTATTGTGGGTTCTGTCATACATCAAAATGGTGACTGGCCTTCTCATTTAAAATAGTTAAGATAGAGCTAAAAGTTAAACGACTTTTAAAAATAATTAATGGGAATAGCATATGGTTATGACTAGCTATATGATTATGTTATTTGTTACTTGTACCTGAATTTTTAAATGAGAATTGCTAATCTAAATTTCATTTAGAAAAACAATAAGTCATTTTATGTGGTAGAATGAGTCATTTTTTTTCTGAAAAAAATAGTTTTGGATGCCCAAAGGTTGCTATCTTCAGGTGGTCTCTCTAAAGAATTCTTAAATGCGCAGTAACGTGAAATAATTTTTTCAGTGAATTGGTGTCTTGGTATTGCTTTCCATAGTGGTCATTACTAAATACATAAAGTAGTACCCATGCTGAAATAAATACTAATGAAACACGAGAATCCAATTAGTCTTAGCAGTAACATCACCTTTTTGGCAATGTCAAGATCTGCAAGTTGGTGCAAATGAATTTCATACCTCCTTAAATAGTTTTATATCCATAGCAGAAGACAATTTAAAGTGACTTTTTGGAAATTAAAACCTCTGGCAACAATTTTAACCTCTCATTTCTTATTCCAGTTCACAGACCTTCTGTACGGTAGTCCAGTAGTTTCTGTAGTCCAGCCCACAGCTTCCTGTATTCAAGAGATGGTCAAATATAAAAATCCCTTCTCAGATTATGGTGTATGGGAACTAATAATAGTAAGAGAACTTGATAGGAGTATATTGTCAGATAAAATTATTAATAAATAATATTCTGATGTGTTGGAGAAACATGCAAATATCTGCATGTTTTGTGGTTTTTGCTTTGTTGCTCTTCGTAAAGGGATCATTGAACTTATGCACTGTTGTATATTCGTTTTGCTAATACTGTGTTACTTTTCAGCTGTATGTTTCTTTCCCCAATACAAACCATACAGCCTCTTCTGGAAGGCAAAGACAATTATTCCCTATGTAGCATCAAAACTGTTAACACATAATCGTATTGAGTTTAACTAGTCAATGTAGAATATAGGCTCTAAAAATGGAGGTATTGGGTTATAAAAAGAGGGACTGACCCATATAACCTGCCCGTGCTCTCTTTCAGGGATAGACCTGCCATTCATGATGATGCCTCACCCTCTGCTTCCTGTCAGCCTACCTCCCGCTTCGGTGGCGATGGCGATGAACCAGATGAACCACCTCAACACAATAGCAAACATGGCCGCGGCGGCCCAAATGCACAGTCCCCTTTCCAGGGCAGGGGCCTCGGTTATCAAGGTAAGAGTCATCTATGAGACTTTAAAAAAATAACTTTTTGAGGCTAAAAAAAAACATTTACAGTGAGTTTCTGAAGGCAGATAACTAAGAGGTTATGCTGCCCATAGCACACCTGGGCTGCTGGTCCTGGTGATGCTTCTGTTTGAGGAAATACCCACCGGTACAGTCAAGAAGTTAAGATGCTCTGCTCTATCTACCAATCTGTAATATAATTAAAACCAGATAGTAACACTCACAAGAGGCTAGGGGAATAAGCAGTGCTGCATCTGGTAAAGCTCAAAAACTATTCTAAAGTGTTGTTTAAAATCATACTTTACGTTATACTTAAAAGAAACTACTATAGAACACAACAGGAACTCTAGTGCGGTGCAATTTTGGAACAGGTTAATAGCAGAGAAAATCGTCAGAAGTACCTTAGTGAATATAGTCTGTGGTAGCCACACTTAAATTTCCTTCTGGTTGGATAAAAGGTGTTGATCCTTTTGAAAGGCTTCTCATACTCTCTTCCAAGCAGGTTGTTAAGAAAATTTAATTCCCGTATTGAGAGCTGAAGTCCTGCTACACACTAAAAAATATGCTGAGACAAGAAATTTTCAAAATAGCGGGAGACAGGATCAGTGCATGCGCAGGACTGGTGCTATGGGAGTCTCTGCAGTACAGTGTGTCCTCTTTTTGTTGAGCAAAAATGAGAGCTTTTATCAGTCTAACTTTGGTGTGTATTTGCATGCACATGCATGTTTCTTGTTGAGGAAATGAAGTTTTGCCAACTTTGAAAGGTAGTTATTTTAGTATTTTTGCTTGGTTTTCAGATATAGGAGTCTCTGTTCTGGAGAGTATATGACTTTTTATTTTGATATTCAGGTTCATTTACACTCGCGTATCTCCATCACTCTGGAATCCCAGAGTTCTGAGTTGCTTTATTCAAATAACTTTCAGTGATTTGCTGAACTTAATCCCTCATATCTTTACTGTAAACCACCCTAATTATAAAATATCTTTTTTTATAATTGAGAAGTTACTGTTGCAAATATTACTGACCAATTGTCAGAATAAATTAGTTAGGATTGTGTTGTACTTTCTGTTGTCACAGGCAAATTTGTTTCTATATCAAGCGGGGAAAGAAACTTGTGGTACATGACCACATGTTTATTTTTCATATTTACTGACATCAACATTCTTGCAAGGAAGAAAGCAAATTTCTTTTGTCACATTACAGTAGCATAAAATACTACATCTCTCTGCTGAGGTTCTGGAGGTCTTTGTTTTTGATCTGATCTTCCTGGCGCTGAGCATCTCCGAACTTCCCTCAGGTTGTTTTTCTTTTTCACTGAGAGTCCACTTCCAAATTAGGGCAAATGTTGTTCACAATACTTTGATTTTGTTTACCTTTTGTTTTCTTGGGTTGTGGGAGGCTGGTAAAATTCAGGGAGGCCGTTCCTCAGTTACAGACTACTTAGGATGAAGATCTATGAAAACTTCTCCTGTCATCAGTGCATCTGCACAGTTGTTGACTGCATGGGGGAAATGTGGTATCTCTGATGTCCAACTGCACATTAGTTAATGCAAGTCACTGAACTGTTAGAAATGAATTGAGGTTCCATGCATTTCACTCAGTATCATTTTCTTTAACTGTTCCAGAGACCTCCTGAGAAAACCGTAACTTAAATACAGCAGTGGAATATTTGTAGCAGCAAGAAGACTGCATAAGCTTTGATTATATTTTAAATGCTATCAGCATGTCAAAATGAAGATTAAATATGTATTCGTAAAGAATACTTGTTCTTTGTAATATAGACTACAGTTTTTGCAAGCAGTTAGGTTTAATGATGCTCTTTAGCAGGCCCTTGCTGATGCTAGTTACTCATTCACAGCTATTTTTTCCCCAACACCTGCACTAGAGGATGCACAATATCACCACAGCAACAGTTGCTCTCACCAGCACTCCAGTGGGAATTATTTTCTCTACGTGAGGTAGAGGAAAATATACAAGTAGCTAATGTGACAGAGGTAAAGTGTGCCGCCATTGCTGTGCTCCTCCCACCTGTCAAGTGATGCTGCATCTTTCTCTCGTTTGTTCCGAGTGCTGAAACTGTAGATGATTTTTATTACAGAGTGTGAGACTCTTTTTGTCCTTTCCTTCCCTTATGTACAGTCATCTGGCTCTGAATGACAATCAATTAAGATGAAATCCTTGTACAAAACAAAACATGTCAAAGAAAAGCATTGCTGCTGTTGTTATCTGTCAGCAGTATTACTTTTATTATATGACACTTTTTAAGTGCATTTAATAAGTACAAGTTACTAGTTTTAGATGGACTGCAGTTCCAGCATTATGAGATTACTTAAAATGGGAGAAATTAATCTAATATATTGAGTGTGTATCTATTTCTATACTCTGATGACTAAAATACCACTTGGCCTGTTTTCTATAGGTGTGAGAATCAGCTCCTTTATAAAGGTTTTGAATGAAGTCATTACGCTTTTTATATCACGTTTGCCATTTAGAAATAAGCTGTTCTACCAAGATATGCATGATCAGCAAAGTTAACATTTAGTGCTCCAGAAAGAAATGTCATAACTATGAAACTTGATTTCTTCCTGACAGGAACATTGTAAATTAGGCAAGCACAATGGCCAGGCTCACAAAACCTTCTCAGCCATCTATAATATGAACTGATGTGATTATAGCAGCACCCCCTAGCAGTGCTATAGCTGTGGTTCTGGCAGTGCCCCTGTAATAAATCCAGCCTTGCAGGGATTTACTGCGCATCTGAAAGAGCTTGCTCCATTTCAGACTTGGCTCAAATGGTTCTGAAAAATCTGTACAATCGAGAGTCTCATGTGGCAAAACCAAAATTTGACAGCAACACTGACTTCACCACCCTTTCTCTTCTCCCTCTTGTGTCTTCTCTTCTGTTAGTTCTTTTGTTTCCAGAGCTGTTCTTCAGCCAGATGAACTCTGCAATGCAGTTACTGGCCTCGGTGTAAAACGCTTTGCCAGCCTGGTCTTGAGGCCCTGTCTGGAGTGGAACTTAGCTGACGTGTATTTGAATCATGGTGCAGCAGTGAATAAATGTTGTAGTTTCCTGTCATCCAATAGTTTGTTCCTGAAATTCAGAAAAATCTACTCAGTTATGATATTTTCAGGTCTTCAGAAGCAAAGTTTGGATGGGCCCTTTATACAAAAGAGAAAGGATTTTTGACTGAAGTTTATAGAACGACTCAACTCCAGAGATCAGTAACTACATAACATTAAGATTTTTATTTTACAGTGGACCTATGACAAATATGGCTGGTTATGTAACAAATGAATATGACTATTAATATGTATTCACAGCATATTATACAGTTTATCATAAAGGAGCTGTTAAGATGTATGCTGAGAACACAAACTGAATAGCATGCTGAAAGCACATCTAAGTCTTAACAGATCATTTAAATTAAATGGGGTCCAAAGGAGTTGAGACCTCACAGCACATAAGATGGACAGCAAATACATGAAGAGGTGTCACAGTAAAAATGGGAATATATTTCTGTACATTGACAGTATATTTGAACCTTGGAATCGGACTGTGCCCATATGACAAGTCCTTGTCGATAGTGGAATGAGGCCTCAAGCTGCGGATCCTCGAGCTGTGTCCAATACAGGCCATCAGGAGTGTTAAACTTGTGTCATCAGGCCTAAAGTCTCAATTTATACAGATTAATCCAGAAAGGTCTTATATGACTAAAAAAATGTATTAATTTACACAATTTCGGCCAGCAGGCAGTGGAGAGGCTGGGAATGTTGGAGGTAGGCAGGTGTGAGGAGGGCTGGCAAGAGCCGGGGTTCTGGCGCTGTGGGTGCGCGAGTCTCTGTGGTCACCGAACTTTCGCCCGTGTCCTTTGAAACAGGTCGGTGGGAGATGCCGAGGTCAGGGTGGGCTTGAAATTTAGGTTAGAGTGGGAACCAGATCCAAAACAGGGGCCTTAAGCTGCTCCCTTTTCTGCTAGATACCAAAAGAGTACTGAGAATACTGAGACAAAAATTTATCACAGCGATTTGAGAGGCTCTTTTACCCTTTTCTCGCAGTTTTTCCATGCTTCTTATTCTACTCACCCCACATATTTTGCACTTGTCTTGCTACTCTTGCTCATGTCTCACCCTTCCTCCTCCATCTCTCCTTGTTCTCTCTCTTCTTTCCTCTGACTCTCCAACAGCCTCTGCTGAGCCACTGAGAGATGTGCTGCTCCTGAGTAGGAGTATTTCTGCAGATTGGTTTCCTGCTGTCCATTTTTCTTCTGTCGTGATTCCCTCATTCTTGCTGTATTCCTACTTTTCTCTTTTTCTTTCTGCTCTTATCCAAGTTCCAATTATGAATAAATGGGACATTTGTTGAATACACCTCGAAAACCCAGAAAAAGAAAGTTAAAATGTAATTTCAAATGTTTTGTTTCAAAACCACCTCAAAATAAGGCATTTTTATTTTTGTATTTGAAATCATATTTCTTTCAGACTTTCACTCCAATGTTTTTAGAAACATATCAAAACCCACAGAAAAAGCATTAGTTATAGAGTGTGATCTAGACATGCAGTAGAGATTTTTGAGTCTCCTTTCCTTTGTGCTCTCTTCTGATTTTGTGGGGTTGTTAAAGCATTTGTAAAGGATGTATATGACATGATTTTAAATCCCCCAAAGAGAATACAGATGGGCTGTGTAATTATTGCTGAGAGGTGCTATTTTCTGTGTGCCATACAACTCGCATTCATAATATTTACCTGACAGCCAGAAAAATGTGCCCATCTTGGAATACTCTGAAACAATTCTTGTCAGTATAAAAACATTTCTCATTACAGAATTTATAACATATTTAATTTCATCTCTCTCTATGCATTCAATTCGTTCTGAATTGTTTTCAGAATATTACAAGACTTATAAAATAAAACTCCTGTAAAATTTATGTTAGTTTTCTCATTATTAGGTTTATTCTGTCGTGTTTCATAGCACATGTTCATTGCTGGCAGCTTATTGCTGAAACAGGCACTAGAATATGTTGGGAGAGACACGTGAGAGGGACTGGTTGAAGTTTGCTTCTTATAAGGCTGGTTTTTGTGGCTTTATCTGTAGCGAAGGAGAAGTGAGTGTGTGGTCTTGTATCCTTTTATTTCGCCGATACGGAGGAACTAATATGTTAGGAGATGTTCAGGTCCCTACAAATTGCATTAAATACCCTTCTCATCTCTCCTCCTTTGAAGGGAGGCAAAACCCTCTCCCTGTAATGCCAAGAGTGCCTCGCTCGTTAACACCGAGACACTTAGTTGCTAGGCTAAAGAATAAGCAATGAATACTGATTTTAAACTCGCAAGTGGAAAAAAATACAGTAAGAAGCAAGTACAACTCTTTTTTGCAAAGCTTGCAAAGAAATATCATTACACTAAGCACATACTACCTCTTAGTTCTGGCTCAGATCTTTTTAATATTGGCTTAGTCATTTGCATTTGTACTTAATAACTAATGTAGCTATAACATAGATTAGATATAGCATTATCATCATCAGTTCTGGAGTGTCTGCCTTTCATTCAGTAGCAGCACTGGGTGAAACAATCTATAGGAGGAATACAAGTAGAAAGTTTTCACTGCAAGATCCTTTCCAGTTTTAGTCACCCTGATACTTGGAGATTCAAACTAAAATGTAAAGGTAAAATCTGAATACACAAGTGAAGGTTGCCGTAGTTTTTGCAGTGACTGCTAATTTAAGAAATAGTGAAGAAGGTGGCTCTTGTTTGGCTGCTGACCAATCCCATCTGATTCGCTGTGGCTCTGTTTGGCTGAGCAGCTGGCAATTAATGAATTGATAGGAAGTAGTCACAAGGTAATGGAATTAGCGAGTGAACATCTGGTATTAAAAATCAGTAAATTTAGGAGAGTTTTTATGATTTCTTAAATTTGGTGGGAAAATAATTACCAGTTGACTACAACTGAAACAACTATATGTACGCAGTGAAAAAAATTGCGTTTTAAATGTCAGAGTACATATTTTAAGTGAATGACTTCCCAATGCGCTGCAAAAGATGAATGGGATCCAGCTGGCTTTCAGACATACAGATCCTACCCTAGTTTTTGGACCAGCTGTTTACCTTGTGCATCTCCAGTTCCTCCAGCAGTTGGAGATACTGTAAGTAGCTCAGAAGACCAACAAGTCATCCATAGTGTTTGCGTGTGCCCATTGCCAGCCTGAAACGATTCAAAATGTAAACCTATCCTCTGTTCTCTTGCCCAGAAACAGTAACTCTACCTCTGTATTTCTTGTCTACCACTCTCCAGCATCATTTCAGATTTAGCACAGCTCCTGCTTACTGTGTCATGATTATTCTTTGAAAAGCCTAAATGCCATTTACATATTGCTTTTCTTAATAATGCATTAGGTAAGGACTGTAAATTTTAGAAAGCTACTAAAAATATGTAGTTTTTATTAGAATTCAAATAGTTTCAACTAAGGTCAAGTGGAAAGAAATGTGTGTCTTAATAGTAACTAAAAAAAAAATCTAAATATTTCTTAAAATACTTGAAAACTCTAATCTAGACCTAAAGACAGTAGATCCCCATTTTTCCTTCCCCTCCATTTCATTAGCAAGGTCTGGTGAATTCCAGCTCTCCTGCCACTGCAGAGCCCTGTAGATTACAGAAGCAACACCTCAATTAAATATGAAATATCAAGATAAATGTCTGAATAAAATATCCAGGACTCAAACAAACGTCCAAAACCTGCTCATCAGCAGTGAAATGCCATTAAATCCTCTAGGAACTCATTAATAGATTAACATTTGGAAGAGTAATTACAGCTACATTAGAACTAAGAATAAAGAGAAATAAAGGAAAATCCAGCAGCATCATTTCTCTAAACTCTTGACACAAAACGAAGATCAATACTATAAAAAAATCAGAGGTAAGGAATTAAGGTCAAGATGATTATGTCAAAAATAGGTAAGCTGTCCATATATATTTCAAATAAAACTAGTGTGGATGCAACTGTTATGTAGTGTTTCATGTTATTCGAGTGGAATACTACCTCACAGGGGAGAGAAAAGGGATATTGAGGTGAAATCAAGGATGTATCTGGAAATTGGATGAGTTGATGACTTCAGTGCCGTTAACCTAAATCACAACTAAAATTAACAATGTCAAGCTTTGTAGCTACATTTTCTGAGCCGAAGCAAGACACTGATCTTTAGTGAGACAGAAATACATTACCCTTCAAGAGGATTAAATACTGCAAAAGTCTTTTTTGAGAATTTATGTTACAGCTCTGTAGAGGGAAGAGAAAAGATGAGATGAAGTGGGTACTACAGTTAGATAAATAGGTGAGATCTTGAGAAATGTTTTAATTTTTCATAAAATTCCCACAATCTGTAAATTTTATATATGTAGTTCATTACATTATAACCTGGAATATGAACCTTGCAAATTTGTGAAATAGGGAGAAATACAAATCGAGAAAATAGAACTTTCTTTAGAAATGCTTCTCTGTTACTGTGAGTGTACTCGCTGTAGAACCCGGCTGCACAGTGTGCTGGTTGGACCTGAGCTGCTTTCAAAAGGAAAAGAAAATATATGAAAAGTAACAAGGTTGTGAAATGCATCGATGACAAACAAAATGAAGTCATCAATATGTAAAAAAGGAAAAAAAAAAGTTAAGGTTTTAGATTTGCAATTTTCCTATTTAAATGCCCTCATTGATTTGTTACAAATACTGTTAACCCTGTGTTTGGAAAATGGTGAGGACATTATCACTTGTGTTCTCATTTGTAATAAAATAGATTAACTTGCTGTGAAATTTTAACTAGGCTGAGACACAACAGTAGCTACCTAATGAACCAGAGCACATTGCTGTTAAGTAGCTAAATAGATGCATACTGATTACAGGACTGAAAAATGGATCTGTTTACTTGCAAAAAAAGAATGTTCATAGTGTTATTTGTTATAGCAGGGGAAATTCAGCACTACATTCCCACACTAACATTTAGAAATAGACAATTTCTCAATCCATATGCAGTCTTACATGATGATACTCTATCCTCATTTGTAGTACATATAATGTAGAGAAAATTTCAGCTCCTTTGTTGCCTATAGAGATAAGTGTATCTTCCCTGTATGTGTAGGTTTTTGTAACTGGTAAGACATTAAATGACATAATCAACTAATTGTCTTTAAAAGTGATTCACTGTGTGATTAAGAATGACATTATTGTTTGACACAGTTATTTCTGCCTGAACATTTCAAACCAAGACCCTGAGTTTGAAGGCAAATTACTTGAAGCAGAGATTATTTTATATTATAGCAAGAGACAATGGGAAATGTAGTTACCAGGAGCTCAAATACTTTGCTTTTCCAAATCATCAGCTTTTGAATTACTCAAATAACTCCCATTTAAGATGACATATATGGCTGCATGTGTGATATCTAAGTGTTAATTCATAGTCATACTTGTTCATAGATTTTTTTTTTGCAGAACAGTTGGCATGTCCTCTCCTTGGCTATTCATTTTCATGATTGCAATAGACAATGAAATTTACTTAAACTATGTACTCTTCTGTAAAATTAATCATTTCAAAATGATATCTTAATTGTAAATCGGGTGCTCTGTGTGTTAAAAAGGAAATAGCATCAAAGAGGATGGTTAAAACTGAAATCCGCAAATAAAATCACAGTCAGACTTGTAGCCTGTTAGCAGTAACCTATTTGGAATCTATTATTTTACACAAGGGTAAAAGGCACGTAGCTCAGGATTGCAGGTATATGATTCATCATTTATTTAGGCGAATACTTCTTGGGGTAAGAATGTGACTTTTAGAAGGAACTTCATAAATAGCCCAACCACAGAGTAAGTCACGACTGTCTGTTACTCTTCTGCTCATCTTGGCAACCCCTAAACCCACTGTTTTGGCAACCGAGAAGAAGAAAACACAGGAGACTTTAAGATCAGTGAGTCTGACTTTTTTCCCCCCGAATTTGAAAATTTGTTTGTTTAAACCATTCAGTTTTCAAAACTTTAAGGAATTGTGACTCAACATAATAGAGTCCTCTCTGTTAAAACTTAATAAACATTTTTAATTAGCATTCAAAAATACTGCAATTAAAAGTCTCCCTTGAAGGTTTATTAGTTATTGTATGTTCATTAAATAACAGATAATTAGTGAAAACCGATCCATTGAGGATTAACAGCTATGTAATAGATACACATCTGTTACATGATTTTGAGGCTCAGTTCTTATTTAACATACAATAACTATCCTATTAAAAACACATTCAATGCTATGTTTTCGGCTGGTGGGATTGGAATAGGCAAATGCCACCCCTTGCTGATAGAGGATCCAATCTCACATTCCCTGTGCATCTTTCTCAACTGTATCTGTAAATATGAAGATGAGTGTGGTTTAGAGAGATGGTTTTAATGGGTTACAGAATATTCTTAAAATGTCGATCCTACTGCCAGTGATATTAATGAATTGCCTCAATAGTTTATGAACAGAAGCTATTATGCTAGCTTTTTATAATGGAAAAACTATTAGAATCTACCACTCTTTTCCTAAAGCTATATTATTGATTTAGGATACTGTCTAGCAAAAAATGTATAGAAGGTTCAGATACTACTGAGTTTATTTTCAAGATCACGGGGTAAACTGCTACCAAGTAGCCAGATTGCATACTCCTAATCAAAAAGCTTTGAGAACAGGTTAGAAAGGCAGAAAAATCACAAAGTTCCTCTGAGACAGCTTCCCCAGATGACACTGTAATTGCGAGTTTTAATGAGGTGGGGGCAAGAGGATGTCCCTTTTTTAGAAAAAAGAATGTGATATTTCAGTTCTGAGTCTCCACAGGGAGCAGTTGATTGCCGGGGATGAGGGCTGTGCCCAGACACACCACATATAGACTATACTCTTTTTGGGTATAGATCACTGTACTGCTCTTTCAATGTGAATTCTGCTTGCTATTTATCCCGGAAAGACCATTTGTTACTACTATTATAGCCAACTTCATTTTTTCATTGAACTTCAGTGAAGTTCATGAATCAAATTGCACAGACATCGTTTTATTTCTGTTTCAAGGAAAGGATTCAAGACAGCCCTTCTCCAGCTCCGTCTCTCGAAGACAGCCAGCGGCCCGGCAGCCACGCGTCCTCGCACCAGAGCAGCAGCGTGTCCAGCTCGCCGTCCCAGCTGGACCACACGCCCGACAGAATCGGTTAGTGCTCTGCAGCCTCACGCCCCTGCGCACTTACTGACCTCAACAGTTCTAGGAGTTTGTTGGGGCAAATATTTATTTGCTAGGAAACTCAGGGAAGCACTCATCTGCTAAAAAAAAAAAAAAAAAAAATCAAAGTTCATCACTCTAGTTTGTTCCATGAGGTTAATCACTATGCAGAGCCCAGCCCCTCAGATTCATTCTGTTCCAGAGGATAATCACCCCCGCTCTGGTACAACCAACTTCTACATGCTGGAGTGAGAAAGGGCTTCAGAAAGCACTCGGAATTGAAAAAATAGCAAGATATCTTTTTCTTGGTATGTATGTCAGAAAAGTCACAGGTTCTATGATGGCTTTTTCCGTTCCAAAAACTTCCTCATGCCCACGCATTCCCTCGTCACCACAAGGCTGAGGAGTTTTTGATTTTTTTTTTTTGGTCTCTCCACCACAGCTTTTGCAGCCTGTGCATTATCGATCTTGTGTTTAAAATGCTAATTCAGTCTAGAGGAAGTTTAGATCCTATTCTTGGTGCTTCCAAGAGGGATCTAGGGCAAGTCAATTAACATCTCTTCACATCACTATATGTCAACACTCTTGTCTTCGCAGTGACTGCAGCCTATGTAGGCTTTGCTGAGCTAGATTTAAACTACAAAAGCAGTGCAGCCCGTGTAAGTCCGTGTAGACTTCGCTCCCACCAAAGAACTGCTCAGCTGCTTGCTGGGATTTTGCAGTTTTGACTCTGGTCCATGCAGCAGCACCGTGGCGCTGCACAAACTACTCAGTGGAACCCGAATTACTTTGCCTAAACCTCTACACACACAGGGAAGAGACTAGAAAGTGCCTTCCCTTCAACTTTTTCACATATAAAGTAAGGCTAGAAATATATAGGACGAGAAATGAATCTTCCTATAGCAACAGTGAAAAAGGGACTTTTGTCCTCACTGTAGCTTTTGAAAGGAACTGTAACTTGTTTTATTAATACTAGTAGCACCCACTGCAAGCCTCTGGGCTCCAGAAATGGTGCTGAAAGTTCTTTAAAGGAAACTGGGGTTTATTTATGTTGAACAAACTGTTTCTCTGTGTTTAAGTCTAATGCTTACTGTTGCAAAGATATGTATAGATAGTTTTATCTATATACATTCTTTTGCAATTTCAAAGAAAAAAAAGCTCTCCTTAAAATATGGCAATGAAGTTTTTAACAAGTGTACTCACTGGAATAACTTTAAATTCTGTAATTGGTTAATTACAGAGAACAAAATGTTTTAATCAAATAAGAAGAAAGAAAATAGGCATCCTGAAATCCTAAACTTAACACCTCTCACTGATCTTGCAGGTGTTAAGTAAAGAATTTATTTCAGTTCTGCAGCATATTGTTTTTTCACTGTCATCTATCAATTTGCGTTACTATCTGTCTGTGTTTTTTATTAAGCTTGCTGCTTTATAGAAAATTACTAATACTTAAATCCTTAAATGTGTTTTACCCTAAAATGATTTCTCTGAAGTACTTTTCTAATTAGTTAATTTGAACATTTCATAAGAAATCACATTCATCTCAGTAGTAATTTTTGTTCTGTCTTGATATCTTTGTTTAATAAACTTGAGCAAATTTGCTTCTGCTGCAGGTTTCACTTGGCTCGAAGTGCTGAACCAGGACAGTGAAATGGTTGATTATGGACAATAAAAACGGTCATTTGCTTTAGAACTTATGTAGTATAAATAAATGTTGAAATGCCAAAGTATTGACAAAAAGGAATTATAATTTAATACTTTTCCTATCTTCTGACATTTTTTTACTGACAGTGTTATATAGCTGTGCATTCTCCTTTTTTTTTTTAGCTATGCTGACCAACAGTAGGGAAGGAGAACTCATTGATCAGGAAACTGGGACCAGCTTAAAAAAAATACAAAAGGAGAAAGGTAAAATTACGGACTGTTTTCCATCTCAGGCATTTCATTACACTTATGACATGTTTTATTCCTTTTTCTAGTATTCTGAATATGCGATGACATACTGTTATAAATTTAGGAGCGCTAAGCGCCTAATTGCAATGAATAATGGATCCAGTGAATTTACATGGCGTTCTTCTTAGGAAGTGTAAACAATCAGATCTTCACTTCTCTTTGTTTATATATTATGGGGCTAATATTTTGCCGGTCTCGTAACTCAATTATTTATGAAGTTCCTAGCAAATATTTGATTAGTCACCTGGTATTGTTGCTTTGCCTCCAGGAGATGTGTGTACAGACTAATGCTGGTACGTAGGTGAGGGAAATAAGTTATTTTTTGTGTCTAATAAAGTTACGTTACCTGACGAGTGAGAGGCAGGGAAGGAATAAGTGATGTTTGCCCTGCAGTGATTGTCCTGCAGGCTGGGAGGTGCCTCATCTGCTCGGTTGGGTGCTGGAGAAAGTGAATATATTGGCATATGCAGGTAAGGCCTGGGGAAGTTTTAGTGACAGAGCATGTGGCATCTGTGGCTGCACATCGAGGAGGAAGAAGAAACCATTGTGTTTCCTTGCAAATATAACAAAAATAAATTGTATTAATAGGAGAGAGGTTTATTCTGGCAATATGTACAGAAAGCACTATACAAAATGAGTGCCTGCAAAAAAAAGAAAGAAGATGGGATATAGTTAAAGAAATAAAATAAAGCTGAAGGTAAGTGAATACTGGAAAAATACTGCAAAGGCATATACTGGGGGAGATATGAATGTTTCAGAGTGAAAAAGATGTGAAGGAAAAGAAGGAAGTGACCAAAAGAGGAGACAACATAAGCCAAGTGTATTTATAAGTCCACTGTAAATAGGAACATGTTATCATAAATGAAAACAGAAACTGATTTATATTTTCATGGAGGTGATTTTAATGTATTTTCTGAGAAGGCTAAAAAGACGGGTATGGACAATTTTATGAGCTACTCAAAAGAGAATTTGGAGGTTTCGGGTGCTCGGTGGTTCCAGAGTTATACAAAATTATTTGAGCAGATTCATATTTGTATATGATCAGCTCTGTTCCTTAGACATCTGTGACTGTTTCAGTAATGGGAAGGAAGAACCTGAAACTTCCTCCTTATATTTTCATACTCAACTCTCTTCTTGAAAGCAGAAGAAGCTGGTTTTGTTCACTGGTTTCTCTAGGCATTTGGGCACTTTCCTCACAAACCCCAAAATAGCCCTTCTATGTCATTCTGAGATAATTTTCTGGATCATCGTGCTTCAATCCTTCCCTCTTGGCTCCTGTTAGCATTTATAGACCAATACCAGAAGCTGAACAGTTATCAACCATACCTTCATTTCTAAGATTAAAAAATTACATTTCTGTAATAATTACATAGGCGAGTAGTTTAATAATTTAATCTAAATCCGAAGGTGTAGTTGATGTTAATTTTGTTGAACTGTGTGTGGTTCTTTGCCACATGTTTAGTCATTTTTCAGCAAAACAATTCAATATCCTGTGGGGTTCAAAGATGCAAATTCAGGTAGTTATCAGTAGTAGCTGTCCTGTCACTCGGGATGGATGAAGGAAGGTACAGTTTAAGAATCAGAAAAGACAATTCCAAAATCCCAAAAAGCGTGAAAATAATTTAAACTCCAACACCTGTGAACTCAGTTCCCAGGCTTCTGTGATCATTGAACGTTCCTTGTAACATGTACAAAATCACCAAGATCTGACGCTAACATTGTGTGTATGATCATTCACTTTAAGATTCAAGTTGTATAGGTTTCTTCATTTCCTGGTCTGTGTTTTTACGTAGTATTATCTTTCTTCAATTGATTATGTACTGGGAAATATGTCTTTAGACATGTGTTACTTCTGCATGCACTGATGGGCTTTTTTTAGGATGAACTTAGTGTTCAGAGCTTGACCTGTGTCAGAAAAAAAAAGTGCTTCAAAATTGTGAGACATTTTAAATTATCATTTTAAAAATAGGATAAAGTTTCTGGTTTTATACTTGGTCTGCACAGGTCAACTTTTTCTCTGAAAATATGATTATTTGTCTCGCTCCCATATAGATTCTTTGTTCCTAATACTATTATTGTTCTGTAGTGCATCATTGTTTTGGGCTGTGGTGCACCTCAAATACATTGAATGTTTTTCATAGTCAGACGTGGACAATCACTGAAGAGGGTGTTCTGTGCTGGGTTGCTCAGCAAAAAAAAAAAAAAACCAAACCAACATGTAATTTGTATACAGAACGAGCTCTGTTTTTCAAAACCTGCCATTGCTTTTACTAAGGCAAAATATATTTACCATGGAAAAGATTTTCAAAGTTATTAAGAAGGAATGTAGTTAAAATAAAAGTATCAACATTTATTAAGTATGACAAGTAAGCGGTTTATACAACCGTGGCAAACATATGTTTTCACATCTGTTTTGAGTAATATCATCATGATTTTAAAAATGATTTATAGCTCTGCAGGCCATAAAATGCCAGCTTTGCTGTAAGTTGGAAGTTTTCAAGCAACAAAGAAATTATTGAAGGCATATATTGAACATGTTTTTGTGTTACACACCTTGATAGAACTACAAATCTGAACACTCTGTAACAAGATAGCAACAAATTAAAATTAAGTAACTAAAATTTAGCAGTGCTACTACTTTTGTGAAATCTTAGCATAAAAACTAATAAAAGTTATTGTAATCATTATAGGCAAATACTGTGATATCCCTCAGGATACACAATTTTTGTTTTCCATTTCCCATTTCAAGTGATCTCATCACCAGACAAAAATGTGGCACTTTGTTTTCATCTAAGAAATTTCAAGGTGATTAGGGCTGAAGAGAATATAGCTTAAACAGTTTTTCTTTAAAAGACGGGTAAGACGAGTTGTTCCAGTTTTGTTGAGCTGTTTGCATACGTTGGTGTGGCAGAATTTACTGAAGTAGCGGCTGTCTCATCACAGAGGGGTTAGAGCCCAGTTACAGGCCATACCTGTCAGCTTTTTGAAGGAGAAATGCCATTAAATCTCAATTACTCCACATCCTTTCATTATTTTTTCAGGAAGTGTGGTCGTGCTTAACATTAGAGGACAACAAAGTCAAACATCTTTATAGGTCTGCAGTTTTATTTTTTCATACAAAATACATTATTATATTTTTTCTCAAACATCTTTAACCACTATGGTGCACAGTTTGCCTCTGCATCCATGTCAGGGTGTGAGTGAAAACCATATGAAGAGTAATCTGTACTTTATTTTGAAATTGCTAGTGAAAGGAAACAGAGTTAGAAAATCCCCCGCAGAACATAGCCTCGAACGTTTACTGAAATTTAAACACAAATTCTTCCTGATTGTGCTTACTTGCTCTGTCTGGTTTTAAGCAGTTACGTTTTACCTATACAAATTGCTCACAGAAACTAAATTTTAAATTCGTCTGCTTCAGGATATATCCTGGAAAAAATCTCTATTCTATGGGAAAGGATTGTGTTTGACACAGCCCCGTATAGGCTTTATAGAAACCTCCATATGAATTCTGGCATTAGGAAGGTTAAACGAGCCAGAAAAGAATTTGGCGATGCCTTCCAGTTGGATTTAAATGCCGGTACAATTATTCTGTTTGACTGCATGACAAGAAATATTGCAAACTCGTCATATAAGACGGAGTAATAAAAGGCACTGGCCCAAATCCTGCCACAGAAATCAGTAAAATTTTGTAGGAAAATTTCCTAAATGACCAGTGTCTTCAGATTTAACCACTGTTCAAGCAGTCTTTGAGTAGAAATAAAGATTGTATTTGTTGAGAAAGTGATTTGCTCTGAATTTCCCAGAGCTGCTCGGTGGTGCTGCCAGTTGTCTGCATCTTCAGAGCACCAGGTGGGACTCAAGGGCAATGTCTCATGTTTCCTGTAGACGGTTGTCTCCAAAACTGTGCATCTGGCAGCTATCCCTTTTTGGTTTATTAAAGAACACCTTTCCCTTTATTACTTCAAGGAAATGGAAATTTTGCATCATTTCTGTCAGCTGAGTGAAATATTTTCAGATGGCCGGAGACTACGGTAATGAAAGAATAACTATATTTATTTATTGTATTTCATTAGCGGAAAAGAGGCTTTATGCTGTTTAAATTAATCATTGCCAAAGGAGTGGGTTACTCACGACGTGAGGGGAGGAGAACGAGCAGGTGCAGAACACCTGAAACAGCAACAGGCCCCGCGGTGGTGGGGAAATGTCCTCCAGAGAGGGGACTTTTCCAACAATTAGTCTGAACGCATCCAGATGGGGAGTGCAGGGAGTAAGAAAGACAACTGAGAGCCTGGAGCAGCACCACACAGTGCAGGTACCAAGTGTGCGATAGGGGCCAACACTTCAGTGTTCACCAGGCTGTTTCTTTGACGTATCAATACTTGCATGTTAAAGGTTTAATAAGAAATAAGCAATTTTCTTCATTAATGCGCTCATGAATCTCTTCTTGAGATACGTGAAAAACTCCCAAAGTTAGAAATGAAGTTGTGTTCCTTTTGGTGTCTAAGTGTGTCTATTGGAGACCCTGAGGTCACTTCGTAAGCAGCAGATGCCATAACACAGGGGTTTAACGACTGCAAGGGTTTCTTTTTTCTAAAATCCTTAAGTGACATGCACAGTGCAAATGTTCTGGAAAATTCGGAGATACTATATTTTTACATTTTCTATCCTTCAAGAATACTGAAAGATAAGAAGAGCAGTGCTTTATCCTCGGTAAAGGCTTTTTCCAGAAGGTTTTTTCATTGTTAAATTGAACCTGCAGATGAACTGACAACTGTTAAAATGGTGGCCTAAGAGTAGACGTGATCTTCCCTCAGTCAATCAATCCAAAAAAAGCAAACCCATGAAACCAAGGGAAACATTTGTTAACGCTTAAATTCACGATATATGTAAATAGAAAGTAATGGCAGATCTTTAATTTTTGAAGTGTCTAGACACATATCATTATGATTGTGTGTTTAACCATTTATAACCACAAGGGCAGTTATGCAAGAGATATGAAGTATTCCATGGTGACATCTTTTACATTAAGTTTATCTTAGAACTTTATTAGCAGAATCAGTTTTAAGGATGCATTTTTTCTGAAGAGTAAAATACCTACTTCACAATTATCTTGGCAGCTGGACCAGGACAGTTCCTTACATTGATATATAATTTATTGCTATGTTTTATTTATTAAATTTAAGTGACTTTAATGTATTGCTCTCTCGACTCTACAAATTATGAGTCTATATAAACGTGCTGAAATAATGAAATTTTCTTTGCTGGAAAGGCTTTGGACCAATTTTTTTAGTAAGGTGTTGGTGTAAGTCTGTGGAATAAAATGGGCGAATAAGAATGAAACAAGACAGACATAACATAGCTACTCTCCAGCGTAAGGTTGTCTCTGCAGAGTTCACTATTTCCACTTTTCCTCCAACACTGTGAATTGAGTTTTAGGTAGGTCTATATTATTGAACTATATCAGATTTGAAAGGCATAAAATGGGGGGAAAGAATTGCTGATTGGCACCCAGTGACCTAAGGAAGCTTTTGGATTAGGCCCAGGAATCTTCTCCTTAGAGTTAGCACTTGTCTTAAAATGGACCCTTGGAATTCCCTGATTTACAATACCTCTGACACAAAGTTAGTCACCTGAAAACTGCGGTTGGTGACACTCTTAATGTCTATCAGTTATTTAATAAGCTTACTTGAGTCCTCATTGCAAGGAGTAATATCTGAAAAATATGCATCCCGAATGTTTTTCTCATGTTTCAGAAATCCTGGAGATCTCCAGGAAGGCGCTGAAGGGGTTCCCCCTCTCACGGGCACCAAACCTGCTCCACACAAATCGTGTTTGTGCATTTGTGTGCCCAGGGGTGTAGGGAAGGGGTAGGTTCTCTGTTTGAACTCATCCAATAAGTCTTAGCCTGTCACTGCCTGAAATTTTTGTTTGTACATACAGTGTATCTTACTGAAAAAAAAATGTCGTTTCTAGCAAGTACAACAAAGACTGCCATCAAACACTTCTTCACTAGCAAACTACTCAGAAGGCAGCAATTTCTGCGTTCAGTACAGCTGCGCATTAGAAGAAAAGATGTTTTTGGCATATTCCATGCATTTGATTTAAGTCAAAGTAAATCAACTGATAAAAATTTAAATTAATAACAAAAATCGGTGATTGCGAAAGTTTTGCAATATTTGTGTCTGAGGAAGACCTTCAAGAAATTCATAGAAGTTGGATATTCTTCATCTGCGATGTATTAGCAATGCTTAATTGTGTTAATGAGAACTGTGGAAAATCTATAATATTCCCAAAAGCTTGGGTCGCACATACACAGGGTCACTTTAACCGTTTTAGCCATTAGAATTCTGAAATTCAAGGCAAATGAGTGCAAAGCTAGAAAGACAGTGATCATTCCAGTACAGAATTCCCCAGGCACCCTTCCTTGGTCATGCTGGACCGTTGCGTGTTGCTCTGGAAATACCAGCTGATTTATTTTCTTTTATTTTGTAGTCAGTATGACAGTAGTTTCCAAAGCAGATTTTTCTTCTAGTTGACAGAATATGACAGGCTATAACAAGTAGTTTAATAAATAAAATTCTGCTTCCAGGTGTATTTTGAGATGTTATAATCTATAAAACATTATATAGTTGCTATTTTGTCCATCACCTGGCTTGCTGTGCAATGTTTTGATAGCTCGATTTGGCTTGTGTGGATTTGCTGACAATATCCCATGGCTTAATCAGGTGAGTGTTGTCAGTGGGGGGATACGTAACTGTAAAATGTTTAATCACAGTTGAGTGGAGTGCCTGCTCTGGTGTGGTAGAAGATGCCTTTTTGAGGTAGAATATGCTGGAGGATGGAGATCCTCTGGTAGATGGCTGAGCTGGAGCAGAAAATGGCACACGTTATGTGTACACGTGTCTATTCACACAAGTCAGAAAATAGGAATGGCTCAGAAAATAACATGTTATTTATACATCTGTAACCTTTGGAGACATGTTAGATGCTGTCAATTAGGAGACTGGCCTGTATTTATTATTGTTGTCTTGTTGTTTGTTAGTTTTAAAATCTAGAAAGTTATTGTAATGAAGGTGCCCTCCAGGCAAAAGTGCGGAGAAATTCACGTATTAAAGGAGTTGCCAGAGTTGCTGTTTGACTTTTGACATTATTGTCATGTACCCTGCGTCATCCCAGACAGAAGGGATTTAGATAGAAAAGAAAGCTTGAAATCACTCCTTAGAAAGAGTATATTTATATATACTCCATCTTCTTTTAACTGGTGTATTTTAAAGAAAGCATGATATTTTTGTAAAATTCAAATAACAACAGTAATAATAATAATAATAATTCCATTGTGTCATAATCCTTTTGTTTCTTTGTGAAAGCTTTTGATACTTAAAAAAAAAAAGCCACCAGTATTCAAAAACTATTTAATGTGTTCCTGAGAGATAGTTTTATTGTTTCAAGAACATACATTGCTAATCACTCTCTATACACACATGTTGAAATCTCAACAGAAAATAAGTCCGGCTCTTCTAGATTATAGTCTTATTCATAATAAGAATTCTCTTTAATATACAAGATAAGTTTTCAGCACCCTATTTTAGGATTAGTGTTTTGTAAACTTCACTGCCTATCTAGCATATATTAAATATATTATAAATCAGGCTAGAGTTTTAATTTTACACAAGTAGCAGCTCATATATCATCAGTCCCATAAACTGCTGAAGCTAAATGGTCCCAAGTATCCGAAAAGTCTGATTATCTTTCTGTAATAGTTGTAGCTAAAGTGACAGAACGTTTGTGGGTTTTGTGCAGTTGTGTTCTGATGTTCAAACGCGTAAGTGGAAGCTGTTGAGGAACTGCCTCCACTTCTTCTGTGACTACAAAAATGTCTGTTCCCGTTTCCTCTTAAGAAAGTTTAGTCTCAAGGACTGTCATTTATTCCCTTATCTTCCCTCTCAGCTGAAAAGGAAAATATCTCTCTATACAGGAAACAGCCTATCCATCAAAATCCTTTTTTAGTATACAGGAGTTTTACCCCAGAATAAAAAGGAACTGAGAAAAACAATGCAGTTAGTTTCAAATACAGAATAGATAATTTACTTTCTTAATAAAGTTTATTTATGGACATAAAGATATAGAGAAATCAGGAAATCGACAGGTTCAGAGCAGCCTTGTCAGCCTCTTCCATGGGCCGTTCCAGCTCCTCCTTCATAGGAGAGCTGGGGGGAGCCCCATTGCTGCCCCGAATGAGCTGCTGGGAGCGTGCAGAACATCACAGGTCTTGGTATTATATATAATATATATTATTTACTATTATATATGGCACTGTGCAACGTGGTTGCATCCTGGCTGATAAGTAGCTGTAGCGTAGATTTAGAACGTTTGGTATCACTAAAATGACACTGTTTATCTAAAAAGAAACATTATTACAGAAGAAATATAGAAGGCAAAATAATAGATATTAAACCTTGTTTTCCAGGCTGTTGAATCAATTTATAGTAAGACGCGAGTGAGCATGAAGGTAGCAACATCTGGTAGCAATAAATGTTTCCTTTCCTGAGTTACCAAATCAGCTATGGGAAGGTGATTAGAAATGAAATATAATGATTTCTGATAGAAATAGGTACCACTGCACGGGCTTTGAGATAAGAACTTGACAAACATGTAAAATAAATGCAAAACTGGTTTTCAAAAGGGGAGAGATTACCATTTTCTATGTTGTGTGCCAAGATTTGTGCATTTCAAGTGTTAGCAGTTGGCTTCTTTTCAAAACTGATAAATAATGATGTTTGTTGCAGAAACAATTATCCAAAAAATAATTTAAAAGGATTGTTTCCCCTTTTTGTTTGCCTATAAAGACCACGTTCAATTTATATATAGACAGAAAGAGCTCCACTTGCATCTATAAAACAGTTCTTAAATCATTCTAAATTATTGATGTGCACAAAGAACTCTTTCCGCTTTTGTTTGAAGTTTTATTTCTGTGGCGTTTTGCTTTCTAATTGTACTTTCAACTACTATGACATCTGTTATAGTTGTTTCAAAAACTTTCAATACTTTTCTTTTTTAATGATAGACACTCTTTTCAAAGACAAACTGTCTTCATTTTGAGCAAGAAAAATAATTAGTTGAAAAAAGATCACTGATTTGGCCGGGGAACTCACCATTTTACTCTTTTTTTTGCAAGTTGCTGTTTTATATGATTCCAGCGCCTACTCAACAGAAAGCTGGCCAAGTAAATTCATCTCTGCAGCAACTCTGAAACCATAGAGCATCAGCATATGTCCTCTGCTTCCCCGAGGAAATCCAGGACTTTATTCTACCAAAAAGAGTACCAAGAAAGTACTTCACAAACTGAGAGCCTCTATATGTCTAACAGATGGAAAAGTAAGCTACAATTCCAAGCTGCTATGCCCAACGATATAGGAAAAAAACCCAGCAGTTCGAGATGAGATTAATCCTTAAAAGTCTGCATGGAAATCCTTTTTAATATAACTAGTGATACAAATATGTGGGCAGCACTAAATTAGTCTTATGACATAATCGCAATTTTATCTCTGGCATAAAAATACAACAGGCATTTAAAGTATCCCAGAATAGGAAAGCACAATGTAAGGTTGTTTCCTTGTCTCTTTTTCGAAAGAGAATATTTTTCCCCTTAAGATGTAATAGCTTTCAGCTTTGAGAAATTTAAGTCCAGGACTCAGGTCCAGTTGCAGTACACCATAACTAACCTTTGAATTAGGAGTTGCCTAGAATTCATATAATAATTAATACAACACTAGGGGACTTAATTGACCACAAGATTAAACGATTAAGGAAAAAAAATTCATCCTAATTGAGAATTGAACCCCTACCTTTTATTCATTGAGTGTCTGCTCTGCCACTTGAGTCATGAATTGGGGGTTAATTGACTGTCTAGAATCTCCCAAGGAGCAATTATTTCATATAATGGCACTAGCACATACTGTAGTAAGGCAATTTTTAATGGCATCCTTTTTTCCCCTGGATTTAGAGAGCTTCCGTGAGGAGAGCAAAAAAAGAGACTCATAGAATCATTCTGGTTGGAAGAGACCCTTAAGATCATTGAGTCCAACCACAAACTAACTCTGGCACTAACCCATGTCCCTAAGAACCTGTTCTCTATTCGATTTTTTTCAGTATGTTATTTTGCTGGGTATTTAAGTGGCTTCTCTTTTCCAGTGTTTGTGGAATATAAATTCATTGATAAAATTCCAAGTTTGTAGCAAAATAACAGTTCCCAGCTCAAGTTATTATAAAGACTTGGGAATAACCTGTAAGTAATTTTAAATAGAAAAATCATAAAAAGAAAGGGCTAGGTATACTTACATTTGTAACATTTTGTATTTATTTGCTCACATGGTGATTAATAAAATTTGGTACTTCATAGTGGATTTTTCTGCTTCATTAGTGTAAATTTGCAGAACTTTTCCAATTACTATTCTCCTTTGAAGAATAAATAAGAGAGATAATATCAAAACTTTTAAACTAAATGAATACTTAGTAATGGATAGTTAGGCATTTTTATACTTAAGTATATTCTGATTTTCAAATGTTTTTATAAAAGTGCCATCTCTACAAATGCTTGAAGAAATGCACAGTTTAGGAGGAACTGTTTTTGTGTGGAATTATCAAAGATAAATGCATAAAATTTTAGCTTCCTAAACTTTCATTTTGAAAATTGATTTTAAATCCTATGGGCAAGAAAGACTGACCGTGTAGGTAATTCATGCTTTAAAATATGTAAAATCACTGTATGCTTAGCGAAGTCTGACAGGAGGTCTGGAAAGGGCCCATAGCATTAAGGGTACTTGGAAAAAGAAGCAGTTTGGATACATTTAATGAACAGATCCTTCAGTAACATAATCTCTTAGATTTTCTCGTTTTGCTGGAGATATTTTAGAGAGCTGAAACTGTGGAGAGTGGGCATGGCACAGACTGTCTTCAGCTGGAGAAACAGTGTTTGAGACTAAAAAAGTTATTATTTCCTCTTGCTTATAAACATTAGAGGTGAAGAGGTAAAATAGATATAACAAATATAAGAGAAAGAGGAGTTTACAGTGTAATTCTGCTTTGAGTTGGGTTTCATAGTCACTCATTTTCACCTGGTCAGTGAAATCTGAGAAGCAAGATCTGATATTTCTAACATGAAAAATAAGCATAGTGTTTTCTGCAGGGTGAGGAACTAGTTGTCCCGGGTCCCATAATAACATCTGCCACCATCTGAGGAGGATGATGCTCTGGTGAAGAAATAGAGTAAGAAAAACCAGCATTTCCCATTGCTTCTGCCTTGGGAAGGAAAAACCTGGACATGTTCACAGGATGAACTAAGTAACAAAAGCACACTTCAAGTGTGATTCTTTTACTGTTCTCACCTAGTTCTAACATCTCCCCTTTAAATATAATTCTGTTCCACAGTTTTCTCCACCTGCTGTTTTCTAAAACTTGCACATGTCCCCAGTCCACATACACCATCATTCTTCAGTTACGCTCTCTATTCACATTTTACCCTCCCAATTCAAGCTCAGTGCAGCACCCAGCTTGCCTGCCTGCCTTCTTTTCTTGCTGTCTTTTTTTCTACAGGAAACAAATCCATGTATTGACACAGAAATCTCCAAGGTCAGAAGCCTGTTTGGTTTGTATTTACTCTTTTTAAATAAGTACCACACTGCAAGAAAATTTTAACACTATTAAAGACTTCCAAATAAGTTAGATAAGTGTATTTGACCTTCTGTAATACATTGTCTGAAGTCAGTTCAGATCAGCAAAAAAATCCAAAAGGCATCACATAGATTGTCTATATCAGAAATAGAAACTGCTGCTCTCAGAAATTCTGATTTTTTTCCAATACAGACGTGCACTTCCCAGGCCTGCTGTACAACCATTTGTTTACATGCCTTGGCTCAACTTTTGTTGGCGATTTTTCATGCCGCATGTGCAAGTTTGGTGTGTAACCAAAAGTGGTTCATCATCGCTGCTCTCCTAGGCGTTAGTCCTGGCCTTACAGCCAGGTGAGGTACATCCTGCTGCCTTCCCTTTCTCAAGCAGTTTATTTGTAGTTGCGCTGTACTTGTACTAAAGGCCTATTATCTCTTAAAAGCAGTTGCCGCTGAATCATTTGGATGGACTTGACCCTGAATCAAGGTTTCTTATGTCATGGTAGAAACCATGGATCAAATTTTCTTCTCATGTAAATCTGAAGGAACTGCTTGGAGTAAGCGGAAGCCCTCTGTGTTGTCTTCAGTAGGATCAGAAGCTCTACGCTGGAGGCATTCAGCATTGCTCAAGGAGTACTTTAAATGATGTTGTAATTACGATCAATTCGTTTCCCTTTGGAAGGCTGCCTTTAGATGGGCAAAGTCTCGCAAGCTTTGCAGTTGGTTGACAAGCAAATAAAAACCCGAAGCAGCCGTTCAGCTCCCAGCTGCCCTTGCCTGCAGCGTTGGCCTTCACCTTGTTCGCTGGGATGGGAGGAGGTACCTCTGATAGTGATCAACACCATTTCCTGGGCAGAGTACATTCAGATTTTTATTATGATATTACCAGGACATATGTTTGTGGAAAGAAGATATATATGTATCCATGTTTAGCCTCAGAATATAAACTCTGTAGAAATAGTATATTACCTGCATGAAACTGAAAATATGGGTGACATAGTGTGCGGGAATTGGGCCTGGCTTTGCTTACAAATCAGCTTGATGATGAGGCTGCAAAAGTTATATGTTCACTGCTTGCACATACTGAATTTATTAGCTTCTTGAAATTGATTTTGGATGCCTTTCATTTGCCATTGGGCTGAACTCAAAAGCAAAACGATGATATACCACATTTTGCTCACTCATCTTTTTATTGCCCAACTATTGTTATTGAGTAAAAGACATTCAATGTGGTTCCCAAAGGAGACAGAAAGCACATTTCATTTTATCTTTAATTGACAGAAGTTTAACTGAAGGCGAGTCCTGCAATCCTCCAGCTTAATATCCAGGTGGCAGCTGCAAAGGGGTAGGGGGAATGGGGATGGGCACTGGGATTCGGTTCGGATCAGGGCTGAGAGCAGAAGCCAGAAGAGCTGTCAAACTTCGTACTGCTTTATTTGCTTGGAAGGAATGGTGCAAAGTTAATATCGATGCAGTGCTAGCGTTCAAGTAGCGTTCAAGTAGTTATCTCTGGGAAGGTAATGTGAACTCAGCAATATCATTGCTTTGATCTTTGGTTAAAGTCTTACAAAACTAGATTGCTGTTTGACTGACAACCTTGTCAGAGCCTGAATGAAGACTGACACTCTAATATTGAAAACGCAGCGTTTACAAAACTTAAAGCCTGAGTTTTCTCATGACACTGCTTCTTTTGTGGAAGACTGAATTTCACATTTATTTTTAAATAAGTGTATACCTTGCTGTGTGCAGCTAAAACTTATGATTTTAGGCTGCTGGCTCACAACTACTTCTTACCCTGGTGTTCGATGCAGATGTGTTTATAGCAACAGTACTGTCATAACGTGTTTGAAGAAGCAGGAGTTATTATTTGAAGGTTTGAAAGTGGTGGTGTTTATCACAACTCAATACCAAATAATGATTGATCCGACACGCGGGTGATGGACGCAGAGGTGGCAGCCTGCAGCTTGGTTTGGGTGGTGTATCTGGCAGTCTCTGAGTGGGTCCAATACATGAGTTAAAAGGTTTCCACCACATAATCCTGTCTTAAGGGGTTGTCTTCAGCTATTGCTTATTCTTTGAATTGTCCCCTTAATGCCCTCAAATGAACAGAGGCTACTAAATTGAGGGTTAGTTTGTGGAGCAGACTTCTCCTTTCATGCCAGTAATCTGTTTAACTACCAATCCTCTTCCAGTCATACCTTATTTCTTTCTGACCAGTTTTAAATGTCCTGAGTTTGAAGTCTACCTTCCCTTCTCTACCACTCATTCAGACTTCTCAGGCAGCCCTGGACAGGGTGATCTCCAGAGGTCCCTTCCAGTCCCAACCATTCTGTGGTTCTTGTCACCTCTCAAGTGTTATTCTGGTCTCCTGACATAGTCCTTGATGCGGTGACTTCCCATCAAACTTGCCTTTCTGCTCTGGGAAGTCTCTGTCTTGGTCGCGTCAGTGCGGTTGTGTCCAGCCTGCCGGTGAGCGCCAGGACCGGCTCTTCTCAGCTGTCACCAGCGTGAAGCCTTGAGGTGTCACATACCTGTACTCTGTCATCAAACGCTGCACGCGACATGTACTTTCCCACATTTTCCTCAGTTTATTCTTTAAATTGGACAAGATATAATGGATTTTGTTCAGCTAGCAAAAACAAAAAAAAGGGGCCTTAGACATCTCCTACTCCTGTTTTTATGTGAAATGACATTAATTGCCACGATCCAAGTAATATGTAAGAACAAACCAAATTGTGTCTATTTCCACATCAAAATACCTTAAGCCTGGAAATGCCTCCCCAAAATAATGATCCTATGTATGATCCAGAGGTGTTAGTGGAGAGACTTCATTTATATGATGCGGTTTAAAAAGATGTTCACAGAAGGGGCTGATGGGGTGTGGGAACTACTTAAATTGGCTTTACTGTCAGAGCGGGTGTTTTCTGAGACTGCATCATCAGTGTTTCCTGACTGTCTGATTCTCATTTTACTTCAGTAGTGCTAAATTCAGAATGCAGTTCTTTCCTTACCTCTTAGGTCATATATGTCTTATATGAATATGTGTGTGTGTACATAGCTTTAAGTATCTATAGAAATACACATAAACACTTGCAAACTGATATGTGTGCAGTGCATTATCGTATCTCTATCTACTAAAGTATTCTTTATGAAAAACTATCGATTAAAAGCCAAGATTAAAGCTAATTTCGTCAGCAAAGCAGCTTTACTGAATAAACCTCGCGTTTGGCCATATTTTCAAAGTGGACATGTGTAAGTCACAGGAATAATTACCATTTCATCATTTGAAGTCTGTGAATGAGTGATTTCAGAATGAAAAGCATATGTAGCTATGCTGATTATGCAGAATAAATTATTTTCAAACCCAACATTTATATCAGTACATTTTTATTGCTTGGAAAATACATGTCCACCAAAAAATAATGATCACCTAATTTTTGCTGTAAACATTTTTAAAATATATATCTGACATTCCTTTTGGAAATGTCTATTATACAATCTGCTTCCATATTGCAACACATATGGTAAGAAAATCTTGCTTGCAAGCCAATGACTGTTTTTAAACAGTTTTCAAAATTGCACTGAATAATAGCTCATGTACAAAAATTGGTATGCTTTATATTTTATAACAAGCAGCTTAGCATTTTCTAAGCTATGACAAATTTCTCCCTGGATAATTTTTAATGTAATAATAGGATTAGTTTAGCTGTCCCTATTTTTTTTTTTAATGCACGTAGGCACTGGTGGTATATTAGGAAAACTTCTGAGTCATTCTAGTTCCGTCTTACTCCTTTCTTTAGTCTTTAGAGGCCTCTGTGGGCATAAAGTTTGTCGCTGTTGAAGGTTTTGCTCTGTTGTCTTTTCCTTTTTTGCTTTCTCTCGCTGCGTGTACATATCTGTACGTGACACATAGATATTTAGGAACCAGTTCTGTTGCTATGATTTTGATAAAGCATTTCTGGAACTTGTATTTCAGTTAAAGATTTACAGCTCTCCTGTTGCCTTAAACCTCATTTTTAAAGGCCAAAAGAGAAAAGAAACCCCAAACCATAAACATGTTAGTGAAATATCCATACTACCTCAGTTAATGGTATTTCCTTAAAGCAGGTAAGTTACTGAGCCACCTTTTAAAACAAGAGTGTTAATTTACTGTTTCCTTTCATCTGTTGAAATAATTACTTTTCTTTTTTACCTTCAATAGTTTGTTCTGGTCGTTAACATTTCTGTAAAATTAAGTTTGAAAGGTGCTTTTAATGTTCAGCTAGGCTGCAGTGCACATTTGACTCTTAAAATCAACCTACTTAAGGCAGAACTAATGTTTAACACTCGCAGCTATTTGAAGTAGTTCACTGCCCAGTTTAATGGTGCTGCCAAGGGCAATGGTCACATCGCTCGCTATTATATTTTGGGGGGTTTGTTATGCTGGCAATAAAGACAATCCATGATATTTCTGAAAACATTGGCTTAGATCTTAAAAGACATTATTTTTCTGCTAACAAGCTATAAACTGTAATTTCTTGGGGAGCAGCAGCAAGAAGCACTAACCCCTGCTCTTGCCCACGTACTCCATTTAGCAGCCGTAGTTCCACGCTACAACGTTAGTGTCGAATGACTTTTCCTGCAAGGTCTGCTGAAAAAGACTTAATCAAACCGTACAAAAACCACAGTGATGGTTGACTGCACGGGGAGAAGTGCTCTTATATCATGGGAATTGGGTTTTTCATTTTATTTGCTATCTAGACAGTTTTAAGACATCTGCCCGGGTAGGTGAAGAGCGGCCCTGCGGATCTCAGCCTGGCCTGATGGAAACTTGGTGCGGAGACAGCTTGGCTGCTGTGATGTGAACCGTCTCAGCTGTGGTCATAGCCTGACTGATAGCTTCGGTTTCAGTGCTTTTTTTTTGTGGATTTTGCTGGTTTAGTTGCTACAGAAGTGGACGTGTCTGTCGTGCACCATTGTCAGTATGAAACTGCTTCTCCAGCCTTCCATCCAGAACAGAACTTTCCAATGGCCAAAGGCGCTTCCAGGCGTTCTGCTGCTAACGCTGCCTCAGTCTGTGGATTTTAGAATGTAGGTCAAATAAGATTATTTATGGGAATCTTCAGGCAAATAGCACAGAAGAAAACGTAACTGGTTCTTTGTGTAGTGGAGTTGATGGAAACTTCACTGGAGTCTTCAACAAGTCCGATGGGAAATGCAAACTGTAGGGCTGCCCCAAGGAACCCTGAGTGAATAGAGCATATACATCATAGCCTTCCTAGGTGAAGTCACGGTTTTATAACAAAAAACCTGCTTCTACTTCTTTGATAAGCAGGAGCAGATAGATAATTTAAAGATTAAACAATACATCTTCTCAAACAGAAAAAATAGATATAAGATAGATAGATTTACTAAACAGTGAGTAAAATTTTCCCCTTGGCTAGTCTAGTGCAATTTTACAAGCTTCAACAATGCTGAATGGATGTTATTGAGAAGTGAATTTGGCTCATTCTTTTTATGCTTTTAATAAATACCCGAGGGAAAGGCAGTTGTTCAAGGAAAATGAAATACAAATAAACATAGAATTTATTCTCAGTAGGCATTCTAGGGAACTTGGAGCTCGAGTTTTATGCCATGTTTTTTTTCCTGGTACTTGCAAGCAAAACTAAAATATTCATATAAGCTGTCAGTTCTCTAAAGCAAATTCATCCTTTTAAAAAAATAAAACTAAATATAGATTCAGTGGATAGAACAGAAACAATGTGAAACATAATAAATGTCATTTCTGCTCCAAAGTACATCATTGTAATGGACCATGTTATTCTGGACTGTGGATACAAATGTGGGGTTTTTTCACAGCATCCTGTAACAATTCTTGAGACACAATTGTGCACAAAACATCATTTGTAATTATAGCAGTTTACCATTTTCATCTGCCCCATGCTTATTTTTCTTTTGATTGATAATCCTTGTACCTCAAGCTAATGAAGGTTCTTCATGCTGCCACTTAATGGAAGTTACTAGTTTTTACAACCTAAACTTCAGGACAACATTGGCATTTTTTGTTTGAAGAAAAAATAAAAAAGAATTATTTGCTTCACAGAGTATTTTTTCACATGATCCCTTGGGTGCCACAGAGAAATACAGTCAGTGGAGACAGCGTTTGTTGCTATAAAGAAGAATTTAAACTATTGATTTCCTTTCAGATTTATCATTGCCCGAACTTTCAAAAATGCCCTTCAAAAAATCTGCAGTTCCCCACGTAGTGTCCTGTGGAGGGTCAGAGACAGCTCTCTTGGATCCACAATTATTTTGATTACCAATTACTTAATTTTCTGTATTATTATTATTTCTGACATTTTGACTTTGAAAAATAAGTTAGTTACACAGTCTGATAGCTGTCAGTTTAAACTGACATTTTTATGGTTCTAGACTACATATCCAACTTAGATACCATTGTCAGAAGCAATGCAGATTGATTCTGGATATTTACTACTGGGCAGTACAAATCCAGACCTTATACATCGTAAAAGCAAGAACATATTTTACTGTTTGAGTACGGCTGAGCTGCAAAGGTTCCACAGTACCTGAACAGAGAGCAGCTCTTGAAAAGTATCTATTTTATTTCATTTTGTAGAAGATATGTGGGAAAATGCCTTTCCAGGTAAGGTCCGTACTTCATTAATGTTCTGATCCACTGCTTGTTTTTTGTGGGCCGCAGACTTGAATGTTTGTGGAATCCCCCCCCAAAACAGCGTCATCACCAGTTTCATCACCACAGGCTGCAGTAACCTTCCCAAAAACTTCAGAGCTGGCGCAGCAGAGTGTACAGCATCAATACCTTCCAGAATTTTAGAAAACTAGCTGATTAAATCTGCTTTTAAACACTACTTTCAGTCTAGAACTCTGCCTTTTTAATAATCCATTAAAACATTGTTTCGTTGTGTTTATTCAGCGCATGTAAAGCGCTGCTTGACATGTATTAGACCTTACATAGCGGTACACAGCTGTAGCCCATCCAGCATTTTCCAAATGAGTTTGCACAAGGAATAAAAGATTGCCATCTGAGCAACACTGGAGGGAGACGAGAGCAGACAAAAGGCAGTTAAGCACTGCAAAAAAAGAAAAGACCCTGTTGAGAGAGAAATTTCTGAGCAAATGCCTCAATTTCGCAGGGAGATACTGTAGCAGGCAATGTACATTGATTTTAGCACATGAAGTACATTGCATTTGGGATTCATTAAGCTTCATTTTGTGCACTACCGTGAATGGGTATGTCAGCTACTCTCTCAAGTAATGCACAGTTTCAAAGCAAGGAGGTAGAATAAACTGAAGTGAAAATATAATGTGGCCCACAAAGAGTAAGCTGGTTTTAAAAGGAAAACGCTTTGGTTGCTAAAAGCTGTAAGTCACAGTAGCAATGATCAAAACCTGAACATTTGTGAAGGATTTTGTGCTTATGGAGTTTTAAATACGACTCGCAAAGAAATTTTATTTAATAATTATGATGCCAGTGGCATTGTTTGCCTTAAAAGTCTACTAGAAATTAGAGTGATTTAGGGGCAAAAGGTTCATGAAGAGTCTCAGTGTTTCTAGAGTGATTGGTTTGCAATCCTCAACCAACAAAAGAATGGGATTGTACATACACATATCTGTGAGAAGGGAAAAAAAAATTATATATATATTCATTTGCTTAGTTTTCCAACTTTTGTGCTTTGGCACCAGCAGATATTAGGCTGTTATTAATGAAATTAGCCAAAAACAGGTCTTTACTGCCAGACTCTGCTGTGCGCTGCAGCCTGTAGCGGAGCACGACGCTTCTGGCTGTTCCAGGGTGACGGCGCAGGGGCTCGAGGTCTTGGACAGAGACAAGAGTTGACCCATCGCTGGCAATTGCACCCCTGCACTGTACTGGTGACCTGTTAGTGGAAAACAAGACCCAGAAATGAGCCTCTTGTGGTTAAAATACTTGATTTTTAGCACCTTTTTTTTTTTTTTTTTGCAAGTGGTGTTTTGTGTCCCATCTGTATCGGGAGACACTGCTCGGGAGGTCAGTAGGAGCTTCACCCGCACGGTGCCGGCTTGGAGCATGTGGCTGCACAACCTCCCAGCGACCACGCACGGCCCTCGGGCTGCGGGAAGGAAGCACACGGTAGATTAATGTCAGAGAGCTGCTGCTTTCTGCAGAAAGGTTCCCTCTTTCTTTCCTTTTAGCAGTATTTGATCTTTTAGAAGAGCTTGGGCTAAGTGACAGCAATAGACTTAACAGTTAGTAGGCTGTGAAGTAGTGGATGTGGACTACTTGGTGGTTAGCTCCCGTTTATACTCTGATCACAGCTGCCGTTTGGGTCAGAAAGAGTTTTCCCTTTTGATAGATTAGCTGTGTACTCAGAAAACTTGTCTTTCCCCAGAGCATCATGTAATTACTTGGTGGCAAAGACTTGTGCTACGTTGCTATGGACATGGGGCTCTCCACACTGAGAGCTGCCGTAATGCTGATATATGTGAGTCTAATCATTCTGTCACGAAGATGTAATATTGATGGGCCAGGACAACATTTCTATCAGAGGCCCTATTGCCCTCTTAGTTGAAGCGGGGAGGACGTGTGGGAGAAGCCAAATTCTGGCCGTTGCGTCGCCCAAGAGAGGCTCAGTTGTGTTAGGGTTCAGTTCTGTAACCTTTAATATCTGCAGGAAGAACCAGCAGCAGTGGGTGGGAGGTGGGTGCACATGGGTTTTGTGTCGGGAATCGTGCTGGTAACAGCTACAGCACAGAACTGCCGCTCGCCTGTAAAATTAAAACAGGTAAATGAAAAAGGGAGTAATTTCTCGTGCTTCTTGATAATCGGGGTTTATGGAGTCAATGTGTAACTGAACTGAACTCAAACACTAGGATATATAAGCAGAGTGTTTGTTGACATCTGAAGAATTCATAATTCATTCAGAAAGAAATTTTAAGGCAATCGTCTTTCTGAGTGTATTTTCCTGTTAAGGCAATCATATTTCTCCTAGCGATCAGTTTTGAAATTTGTCTCATTTCTACAGTGCAGAAATCCTGCTGTTGAGCATCCCCCAATTGCACTCATAATTATTTCTGATTAAAAGTGCCCTGGCCTGACAGCACCAGGGAAATTAATAGAAGAAGCTTTCTACAAGTTTTAGAAGATGAGCAAAGACATACTCCCTCTTAAAATTATTTAAGCAGGTGCTGTGGGAAGCCATTGCTTTTATAAGGCTCTTCAGATGTTTACAGCAAAACATTTTTTCCCAGTGATTGAATTTTTCGAAGTACTAAAATACCACGGAGAAATATGTTTCCCACCAGTTTTATGGCTCCCTGGATGCATTCTATACAAACCTTGTATCTGCCTGGACACAAACACTCTATTGCAAAAAAGATATCTTGCCATTTTAACAAGCTATACTGCTTTGAAAGGATACACTGCATCACCAGTGGGAATGTCAGTACCTTAAGAGTAATACTTCTTTAAGGGTACTGTTTTATTAAAGCAGACCTCAGTAATTTGTTCCTGACTGTTATACACCCTTATTTTATTAAGGGTATTTTACATCTGTGGAGGAGATTACTACCACTCCTATTTTCTCTACTGCTTGGCTTTAATGGATGGTGTGGAATATAATATTTATTAAGCCTAAGCAAGGGAGGGCATAATAGTAGAATTGTCCTTTATAACCTATTTTACACAGTTGTAAAATAAACCTTAATAAAGCAGACATAATTATCTGGGAATAACCAGGAAATGGAGTAGTATTCTGCCTTCCTCAAATATTCGGAGGACTTAACTGCTGATTATACATGTACTTTAAGAAATTGAGCTCAACGGTAATGACATTAGTTTGGTTTGATTTTAAAATATATAAGAGATGAAGTATCTTGTGTGTCTTCGTTCCAGGCTGGTTTTGCCCGAGATCAGAACGCAGACTTTGGGGAAGGGCACAAAGCCATTCCGAGCACAGTTTATGCATCCGCACCGCTGACATTGCAGTAGTCCCTGGACCAGGAAGGCAACTTTAAAAAGCCTCTTCTGGTGGCACAACTGCAGCGCTAGCAGGAAGGTGCAGTTTCTCAGGTGCAAAATGAGGACAAAAGTATATGTGCCATACCGGTGAAAATCTGGTCCCACTGGTCACAGCTCTCTGGAAGCATTTATATAGTTGTGTGGGTTTTGTGAATAGAAAAAAATTGAATCTTTCTAATGAGATCTGTTTCAAATTATTGGTTATACTACCCAATACTGCAGTAAAGGGAGTAGATGATGAGAATTATTAAAAAGCACATTGTATATTTTTATTACAACGAGTGGGACATGAAAGAGATTGCCTGACTCTGGCGGCACAGGAGGCAGATTTTTGGGTACGCGGTTTTGCTTGTCAGTTTTTGAGCGCTGCATTCACAGACGTACCCGGAGGCAGCAGCGTTCGCCCCACCAGCATCAACCCATTCCTGTCATCTTCATCACCCCCAGCCCATGGTTCTTCACCTTTTTTAAGCAGTAATTTTGCCTTTATTGGACTAGGAAAGCAATTCCTGTCTTCCCGCTTTCTTCCTGATTTCTTCCTCCTGTTGTCCTATTTATATTTTTCTTTTATAAATTGATATTGTGGAAATAATTTGGACTAAAGTTATTACATTAATTATCCAAACTGACATTTTTGCAGTGTGTGAAAGGACAGAGTGGTATGTAAAATAGATGCACTAAGAACACCTACAGTATGACAACAAGTAGCAGGGTAATTGCTGAAAATGAAGTCTTTTCTGCTATCCCTTCCCTTCAACATCTGTTGCTCCATATGGAGTCATAAATATTTGCAACAAAATAGTTGAAGAAATAATCTCAACATTAATAGGGAAAAGATGAATCCGCCAAGAAAATTGAAGAATTTTTTTTTTCTTGGCAAGTTCCTCCTACCCATCCTCATCTGACAGTTTAAAATCTCGGTAGAAGAACAGTCGGACTACAGTGATGCTTAAAAATCACCGTGAAAAAAAAGAAACCTTTGTGAATGTTATAGGAGACCTAGCTGAAAAAAAAATGCATAACCTTTTGATAATGGCCATGAGGAGGATTTGGTTTATTTTGTTTCATTTTCCTCCCTTCTTCCATGCCACAGTAATTTCATTGCTAGCCTTTTATTGACTAGTTCACATTTTCACTTTTCTCTGTGTCAGTACAAAAAGTACTTCTTCTCGGTGTGAACAATGACAAGATACTGTTACTAGCCGAGAGTAACTAGTTGCTTTGAATCGCCCTATGGAAAATGCAGATCAATTGTACTTCAGCTTTTACATAGATTAAGAAGCAATTTAAAGCACAGAACAACTTTGTGTTTTGGAATCCAGATTACCCAAAGCTGCCTGAGGAGCAGCTCATAGGATAAAGCAGAGATAAAAATAACCCAGAGTATAAATTGTAAATAATTGTTGTGCATATAAAATATAGTATTTTTGAAGGCTTTTTATAAATTAGTAGCCTTAATTGTACTTAACAGTTCACCTTAATGAGCAGAATTTAATTAGGTGACATCAGTTGTATTTGTTTTTCTTAATCTGTGCATATTGAACTTAGACTGAATTTACTTGAACTGAAACACGTTAGTTCTGATGTCTAGTTAGTGAATTACAGCACTTCTCAATTTCACTTTTTAATACTGCAAACCTCATATCTCATCTAACTCGGGTCCTTTTTTTTAAGGTTCGAATTAATAAAATATTTTCAGGTGTTTTTACCATCAGCACCATGTGAACATCAGTGTATATTGTAAATATGTTGAGGTTATAAATAGGTATAATTTTCTGTGTTATTAAAGAGAGTACATTGATGAAAATGTCAAAGCTGTATAATTATGCACTTCTTGATAAAGTGTGCACAGATAAAGACAATTTGTAGACTGTAGTTCCAGCCTTTTCTTGTGAAATTTTTTTTTTTGCTTTTTGCCTCCTTCTGCTGTGGAAACACTTAAGTCCCTGTTTTATGACATCCTTCAGGAAAACAAAGCATCCTAGTTCCTGAGAACACATCTCTGGAAAGGTGCTGAATCCATTGCTTGCACAGTTTGCTCTCTCTTTTTTTACCACTCTAAATATTCAGTATTTCCTAAGCCAGCATATTGCTCTAAATGTAACAGACGTGGTTTTCTTAAACACTTCTTCAGGACAAAATCAACTGATTTCCGAGTGCCTGGGGGAGAACCAGCGGGGAGGAGGATGCTGTGAAGCAGAGGACAGTTGATGTCACTGGTTTGTGAGAGTTTCCAAAGGCTTTTAAGGCAGCCTGGAAATGTATATATAATGATGAGATAGTATCTGTAAAGCAGAGTTTCTTCATGGCAAAGCTCAGTAGTGAAAAATGCTTGTGCGCTATCAACTTGTATGAATCATTTGAAAATGAAATAAAGTCCGATTTAAAGCTAGGGCACAGGTTTAATCAGCTACTCCCCAGTTGCATTCATTGACCCAGTTCATTCAGGGACTGTAATTAAGAAAAACAGCAGCGGCTTTAAATTTGGCACCTGAATCACAAGGTTGCAGCAGTAAATTTCTAAGTCTGATTGGGGCCAGGTTGGGAGGAGGAATCTCTTTTCTCACCAATGACCAGGAGTGCTCAGCTCCTGGCAGAGAAGCAATGAGGGAGGCAGAAAATGGCAGGCAGAGGTTTAGGGAGGATTTTCAGAGTTATTAAGACACTGAAGACAGATAACCCTGTCCTTGCAGGCTTACAGATACAAAATATTTGAAATAAACAATGCTTCACGTTACAGGGTTTTCATACTTATTGTAAAAGAAAAAAAATTCTACTAGTTTCTACTTAAGCAACAGAGAAGTTGCCAAGGTTTAAAATTAATATAACAAGTCTCACTTTTTTGGGTAACTGCTTTTTGCCATCAAAAATTAGAATTTGGGCCCTAATTCTGTCAACGTGCCCCTGTTTGGAACTGCTGCCTGTCACTGTTGTTGTGAAGTAGACATATTACACAGCTGCAAGTGGAGGGACCTCTTGCCACCATAAAGATACACTGGTTCGGATGACTCTGTAAGATCTTTGGGCCAATAATGCTATTTCAAAAAAAAATGTAGCATCTTATTTTCAGAGATGAGGAGCACGTTCAACACAGCTGGTGTTGCAAATCCTCTATTTTATTTTATTAAAGGCCAAAAAGGTCTGTTAGAGATTTTAGACTGTTCTTCAGTAACTACGGACCATTAAATGTAATCCCTGCCCCTCAAATGCGAAGCTCAAGGAATTATAATTGCAATAAAGCATTTTAGCCCTTAGGTTTCTGGTCCGTGTGCCACGGGCATGGAAAAGGAGTCACTGGGCTGCCGTCTGTGTCCAAAACCGTCTTATGAACACTGGCTGAGGGCTTTCAGAGGTCAAATGTCTTGGTTAGTAACTAACAGATTAATAACTATAAATTTTGTATAAATTGTTACTCTTTTCTCCATATGCCACATACGTATTTTATACATGGGTTATATTCTATAAGCTATTTGAGGTGAAGAATGCTTATACAGGTCCGAATAGATAAACTTTTAAGTGTATGTGAAGAAATAACTTGGTGGTTTAACTGGCATTAGGCAATATTTAAATGATAGTTTTATTATTTTTACCTTGTTGGGGGGGGGGATGTGACATACCATACCAGGTGTATGAACGATGGATTTAAAAACGTGCTTTCGGAAAGAAGAGAAACCAGCTGGCAAATAAAATCACCGGCAGGTTTGGGCCACGCGCTGTCGTGCAGGGAGCAACTCGCGTTACTCGTGTTCCCAGCGCTGGGTTTAGTCTGTAGGTTGATGCTTTATTTTTCAATCCCCATTTCTGCAATTTGGGCAGAAGATGAAATACTTCAGTATATCAAACTAAGAACAGGAAAACTTCTAGCGGATTTCCATGTGCTTTCCTGGAATTATATTCCATTCACTGTTAATGTTTACTGTGTATTCCTTTTCTCTGAAATATAATTCTTGCTTTTGTCTATTCATCTGGATGCCAGCTAGAAATTAAAATAAAAAGACTGCACTTCTAAATGGATTCCTGAATGCCATTATAAACCATGGCAGGTTTAACAAACAAGCTCAATAAAAGTAGTTCCCACTTTGCTTCAATAAATAGAAAGGTTGTTTGTGTCCTTGGTTAGGTTGTAGTTGTCCTAGCTTTATTTTTTGTTTATTCTGTTGTACTATACGTGTTAGTGCAGCTTTTAGCATTTCTATTTTTAGTGTTATTTTAAAATCAAAATCCTTAAATCAACATCTTTTCTTTTTCCTGTTAAAGAGATACATTCGATACAGTCCACAAAATTGCTTCCAACGTGTGCCATTTTTAATTGCTTTACCAATTATGATTTCTCCAGTCTAGCTAATAAATTTCTGCCTAACTGTGCACTTACTCAGAATATGGGCAAGATGTAGACACCATTCAGATGTGAAGTCCTATTACAAGATTGAAATAGATTTCTAATGCATTTATCATTCATCTTTGCAGAGTGTGATTTCAATCAGAAAAAAAAAAAGATGAATGGTTTGACAGTTTCCACCCATATACGCTAAAACATAATATGCTGCTCCGAGTTTTCAGCTATTACAGACTTTAACATGCAATGTGACCTTGGTCTGCAAAGCATGTTTGGTTAGCACAAAAACTTAATCATAAGAAGTCATAAGTAGAATCCTTCTTCTTTACTGCCCTTTTTCTGGGACTTGGGAATTTATTGCTTCTGGGACAGGTAGGATATGAACAATGGGCCAAATAGAGTCCAGGGTTATCTCATCTGTGTGAAAACTGCTGCTGAAAATCGATGTGACCTCTGCTACACTGTCATCCCAATTCCCACCCTCTGCGTCCTATTTGTCTTTTGGTAGAAGCTTAGATCTGTGTGCTGTCTCTCCGTGTCTCTCTTGGGCCAGATTATCAAAATGAATCATTGCCTGCATACCTCTTATATTTCTATTTATTTTCCTGGTGTTGACTAGGTCTGATGAAATATGATTCTTTTTGCATTTGATCCTCACTGCAGCAAGCAGCACCTAATTTAGCTGTGTCTATCTCTTTAAAGAAGAGTAATACTATTTTGAAACTTCAATCTGCTGTACAGTAACATTACAAACCATAGACCATGCAACCTGTCTTCACAGTCAATAGTAATTTTCCTTTCAGCCAGTTTAATGTTATTACTTTCATCTCAAAATAGTAGAGATTTCTTGAGATTTTAAAGCAGCCATAGTTTTTTTTATGCATACTTCATGTGTTACTTTCTTTTTCAAATGCCACTTTAGTTTAGTCTTTTGCGACTCCATGGCTTAGATATTATTTCTGTGTAGCATCACATGCGACAACTAATCAGTTTATTTATAAAACTCTGACACTGATATATTTAAATATGAGGAATGGTAAATCTGAATCAGAATGAACTCCATGGCCTGAGTGTGTTACCAGGGTTGGGTTATTTTCAAATGGATCATTTAAATTACATGACCAGAGCTCTAAAGTGATATTATAGCTACAAAGATGCACAGAGGTTACTGGCTTTTGTTGTTATTGACCTTGAAGAATCATTATGAACATGTTCCATTTAATGAATTTACTCAGTGAAAACAAAACACTGCCTAAACAGAGATTTCAAAGAATGCTTCAAAACTGCTAATGCCCATACTTCCTTGTCAGCAGGAGTGTTTTAGAAACAGAGCAGAAAGTGTTTCCTACTCAATAGATGCTCCTGGAGTTTGTTACACTAGGTACTAGTGCTGCTGTGGAGACACTGCGCTTTAATGCATTGATGTCAGGTTCTTTCTGAGGGTCAGTTTGGTTTTTGTTTGATTGTTTTGCTTTGTTGTTGCTTTTTTGTTTTGTTTAAGGTTTGGTTTTTGTTTGTTTGGGTTTTTTGTTTGGTGTTTGGTTTTGCTTGGTTTTTTTGTTGTTTTTGTCTGTTTGGTTGGTTTGGTTTGTTTTGAAACAAGAGAGGTATGAGAAGGAGGCCTTTGAATATGGTATGCTCTAGTTGTAGATCCTGGCTTTAATATGACCAAAGCACTTGACAAATGAAACTATCAGGACTGGCTGTGTAGTCGCCCTTAGAAAACACGTGCATCATGAACTTATGGTCAGTCCATTATCTGCAAGCTTTACTAAAAAGCAGTTGCTGAGAAGATATTAATGATTTCTGCAAGTGCAAGAACATAGAAGATATAGATTGGATTTTCCTGGAATATTACACAGAAATACTTTTTTAACATTGCAGAGTAAAAGAAACGTTCGGAGTTTCGCTTCAAAGACTGCTAGCAGATTTCAATTTTTTGTTTTTCAGCAATTGATGTTTAAAATGAATACATGGGGAAGAAGTACTGATAGGGATCTGAGAGAAGGAGATACATCTACGATCCTAAAATATGTTTAAATTATCCTGTTCAAAAATGTGGGTTCATTAGTGATAGTACTGACTCATCACAATTTAAAGGATTTTTGAAAAATCATTGCTAATGTTGTTTCTTTCTGGATACACATTTCTACTGCCCCTGCACAGCTTGACCTATAGTAACATGTATTTAAAACAATGAGTGAAGGGGGAGCTGCCCTGCCCAGGAGGGCTGACAGCAGCAAGGTACTTGTTGAGAAAACCTGCGCTGATACTTGACGGACAATGTGGAGCTGCTGCGAACGAAGCAGGAGGGTCTGACTCAGTGGAGATTATTTACTGCTCAGCACGGGCAGGGTAACCTTAAAGGAGTAAAGCGATGTGGTATGGTTCTTGATTAGAATTTTGTCAAGGTTATAGCAGGAAAAAATGCACATCACAGAATGGCAAACGTGATAGAATGAAGAAAGGTCATTCAGGTTGAATGAACTGAGTAATACTGTTATAATTCTGTATTACAATTCTGTAGAATTTGAGATAAAATAGTCTTTATTACAGCTATGTTATAGTTTTCAATATATTTATTATGGTTTTGTATTATTTTGCAAACTTACCTTAGCAACAATCACAGCTGCCCAATGACTGAAACAATGTCAATTTTACTAACATGTTTGTATTTTGACTTCCATGTAAACAGCACACCGGTTTTTAGAAATTACGTTTATCTATGTTTCCAACGCTTTCTGATGATGCTTGTAAACCTGTCTTTACAGAAGAGGTCCAAATTGCTATTCCAATAATGAAACCTACCTTAGATAAAGTCCAACTGGCTGGACAGGCCTTGCCTCCTGGATTTCCGGCGCCATTTCTTTTTGCTGATGGTCTCTCATCAGTAGAAACACTATTAACCAACATACAGGTAAATTATTCTCTATAGGGCCAGGCTTTCTCATGGTAGATAAAATGTGTTTCTTTTTCAGTCTCTTTTAAAAGCTTCAGAAACTCTTTTGTATCTGCAGTTCTAATTTATTTTACTTAAGGTAATGCCAAGGTTTCCTCTGCCTGGCATTAGCAATTGTGAAAGGGTTTCATACATTGGCAATAATGGTCACATTAAAGTTCACCAGTCTCATTATTCCTCCCTTGCTCGTCCTGCAGCTGACTGAGCTCAGCAATGACATGGCACTTGGTTTGTACCAAACCACGTCAGCAGGATGAATTAGCAGGAGCCATGGCACAAAATTGCTCATATATAACATTTAGCTACTTCAAATGCCCAGTTGCTTTCCAGGTCTATAGGTTCCTGCTTTTAATTTTTGTGTTTTCCTAGAGGGTATAAAACAATTTTGTCACTGCTGAAACAAACTGGCATTTTCAGATCTTACATTTGTGTGTGTTTTAGGGCCTCCTGAAAGTGGCTGTGGACAATGCGAGAGTCCAGGAAAAGCAGATCCAGCAGGAAAAGAAAGAGTTAAAGATGGAGCTTTGTAGGGAGAGAGAACTAAGAGAGAGCTTGGAAAGGCAACTCACAGCTGAGCTGCAAAGCAGAGGTGAGTGAATGAAAAATGGAGTTTAGATATCTATTAAATGTATAACCCTTTGGCATTTCCAGCTGGAGCCATTGAGGACTTGGAGTTAACTGACATTCGTACGTCCATGTAATGCAGCAGTGGACTAGCACTGGTAATGAAAGATTTAAATTTAATCAAAGCAGAATGAAGCACACTTTTCTGTAAGCAGACAGAACAGTGACTGAAGGATTATTTCCTGGAGGGCAACCGGCCACAGAGTTTTGGCTGGTTCCTGATTCAGTTTCCTGGCTTTCCATGTATTATTACCACTCTGCCTGTGTATTCCCAGCCTGATTTCTTCATTTGACAGCTTTAATTTCTTTTGTTTTCTACTATTATCCTCCAAGCACTGAGGATCAGTCTTACTGTGAGAAAGATAACATGTCTGTAGTTTGGGTATTTAGGTGATTTTTTTTCATTACTTATCTAGCCCACATTTCTGTAGCTTAGCTGCTAGTCAGCTAGGTTTTTTTTTTGTAGAAAACTTCAGTGCAACAAAATAGATGGAAGAGCTGAAGTGAATAACCCTAGACTTTTTTTTTTCCATCAAGAGAGTGAGATACAATAGCCCTCCCCATATGGGGCCTCCTAAAACAAAACCATGACTGTTTAGGAACTTTTCATAATAACAGGCAATTAAATTGGTAAATCTGAATTTTCACTGTGATATTGCAAAGAATGCAGTATTTTTAAAATTCAAATCTGCATCTAAAATAGAAGAATAGTACTTTCTGTGCCAAAAGCTACTTGTAGATTACATCCATAAAATCAGAAAGGTAAAATTAGATAAGACCAGAAATGTAGGTGCCAAGTACTGTCTTCCTGTGCATTTTGAAGTAAAATCGGCTGCATAAATGTGAATCACTGGGCAGGCTTTGAGACTCTGGTCTTTGAGATTCTGGTCAGGAGATGTAAATCCATGGAATAATTCCAGAGTTAGAATAAAATTCAAGATCTTTACCAAGGTCTAAAGCCCTTTCAGACTGTTCATTGTTTTAATACAGGATATGGCTTGGTTTTTTTTTTTTGGTTTTGTGTCAGATTCATGTCAGATTTTTTTAGTTTTTTGTGAGCTAGAACTAGGCCCTTGAACATAAATTAATTGATTGTCTCCATTATACATTAATTGTGCTTTAACAGCCACTCTTACAATATATTTACATTTCAGCAACAATTCAGAAACGCTTGAAGAAAGAAAAAAAGGCAAAGAGAAAATTGCAGGAAGCTTTGGAATTTGAATCAAAACGAAGAGAACAAGTGGAACAGGCGCTTAAACAGGCCACATCAGGTGACGGTCTCAGGATGTTAAATGGTAATGTCTTAGTTGGCCTTTCACAATTATCTTAAAATTATGTTTAACTGAGTGACAAAAAAGTGAGATGATGCACAAAGCAAATTCCAGAATTTAAAAAACCCAATTCTTTCCTGAAATAATTAAAAATCTACTTCAGGCCATGTGCTCTGGGTCGTGATTTAAAAAAAACACATCTGCAACTAGAGAAACAGAGCAGTTTACACAGACATGTCAAGAAATGCTGAATATATTACCAGAGAAATCTGTTACAGTGCCAGCTAAGACAATGTGAAATTTGGTTCCTGTAAGGTTCTCTGAACTCTTCTCTCCCAGCAGATTCATTTTTAGAACTGCTGAGCTTCATTTTAAAAGCTGTTTGCCTGAAGTTTGCTCATCCTTAGGACCTATTAATTTTGTTAACTGTGTATCAGTTTTCAGAGCCGACGAGGTTTTGAATACTTCTTCCCAGCTATTCTTGTGAAACAAAAGTAAATCAATTAATCTCCTAAACAGAGTGATTATGGTTTGGGTAGTGGGAGGATTTGCCTCTCCTGCTTAATGTGGTTCTGACCAAAGTTTAGAGCTTTGGTTTGAATCTTTAAGACTGAGCCTAGTTGAGTTTTAATGATTTCAGGTTCTGTAGCGAAGGTTTGATCTGTGTGTCCCTACCCTGGAGTCTCTGCAGAAGCTCATGACTCAGAGTTGGATTCAGTCTCTGCTGCCTGTCTTTACGTTAACTTTGTGCTGCCCACTTTGGGCACTCCAAGCACCTGAGCTGTAATATCAGCAAACTGCAAAAACTGCCTCAACCGCTGAGTAAAAATAATGAGTTTAGCTTGTCTTGAGTTCTCAGTGGCGAGGGCTGCCCACACTGGTTTTTAAAGTTAGGGTGAGCCTTTCTATGTGAACTGCCATCCCAGCACTCTGCGACAGCCAGTGAGCTGTGATTTATCTAAAGCACCGAAGAGATATAAACTCTTTAAGTAGGAGAGAAACATCTTTCAGAGGCCTTCTCATCTGCTGGGTTTATAGTCCAGCATATCACTGTAACGGGGAGCTGGCTGGCACTTCTGATGCGCTGCCGGTGAAGGGTGGTGATTCAGGGGTGGATATACAGCTTGCAGTTGCACCATGATAAGGGACAATGACCCAAGGGAGAGTGGGGGCACAGAGCCAGCAGAAACCTTTCCCACTGGATCAGAAAAATGCCCAGAGCGGATCCCACAGCCATAGCCAGCACCTTGAGATGAACGTCAGAAAAAAACCCCAAATCCAGATGTTCTGTAATGTCTTTCACCCAGATTCTGCCATTGCTGGCAAGCACCTGCCACTCACGCAGCAGTTAGGAGCACTCAGCAGTTCTGGAAACCACAAATTAAAGGGTACCAACATGCCAGCAATGTGATTAACAGATCTTTACATCTGCTGCTGCGGGCCTGCCTGCTAACGTTTTGATTTGCAGGCACACTCAGGTAGTCATATATATGTTAGTGCCTGCAAGAAGCTGATATTTACATGCTAATCTGATTTCACATGCAAATCAGGTAGCTCATTAGCATCTTAATCCACAATTTAATTGCAGGTACAATTTTATGACAACAAAATGTGAAGGGCTATTCTGAATATTTTTAATTTAACTCTGACGGTCTGTCTCATTTAACAGATGCTGTTATTAGTTACAGATGACTGTCATTTGACGTATATAAAACTTATACTCTGAAAGATTTGAAAAGAAGGAACCTTTCGAGATTAATAGATCAGTGCCCCGAATTTTACTTCAAAACAGGAATCTGAATAAGGGAAACCCTATAGAGTAGCAGTCACTTGTCATTTTATAAGAAAAAATTGTATACATGAAAATATTTATTTGCTCATATATATTTATAAGGCTATATATGCAAATATCACATATTTCATTTACACATCTATTACTAAGATAGTACCAATATTACTCTTCTGTGTATGGACTATACTGTAATTGACCTGCACTGATGTAGAGTCCGGTCGGGCTGTGGGTGACCAGGAAAATGTCATCTTTGCGATAGGTGCTGATGCTACAGCTAAAGAGACCCAAGAAAGCAACAGTGCAGTTATTCTTTATTTGAGAAAGTCCAGAAGAGGCTTCTGGACAGAAAAACGGCAAACCTCTGTAGGCAGCTCCCTTTCAGGTGTGGGGTTTTCCTTGCTGTAATTTTAAGTGCTGTGTTATAAGGGAAGCAGATGTTTCTCCAGGATTCGAGGTGCCATGGATTCAAATCACATACCCTTCATGCTAATCCTTGTTGGCACAAGGTGGATAATGGCATCTGTTATCGGAACACCCTGGGGTGTTGGAGCCCCCGCCCCCACCCCGAGGACTGTGCATACAGAGCTATTATCAGTATGAAATTAAATAGTTCAGGAGTGCATAGCATTAGGAGACCCTTCCTCAACCTGGAAAAAAAGAGCACAATCCATTTTGGAGAACTCTTCTCAGAAGTGTGGAAATATGTCACATAATATCACATATGTCATTTTGCTTTGGGTGATAGCGCATGCTTGCAACATCCTGAGCTGAGTCTTTTAAATGCAGTTTGCACAGTCCTGATCTATAATGTGCACTTATACAAAGTGATGCGCACACTCACAAACATGTTGACTGACACTGGCTATATTCCTTAATTCTGTACTTTTCAGGTATGTGGCTGGGAGAGTCAATGTAGTTGTAGTTTATGTTATCACAGTTTGATTTCGACTTTTATTTTTCATATGTCAGATGCCTTCGTTCTCGAAGAGAATTGTAGAGACATATTAATGTCATGTGTTGGTTATTATCTGATCGTCAGACAAATGCGAACCATGTTAAAAATAATTCACTGTGAGACCAGTAATGTTTGCACATTTTGGAAACAATTTACTACTGAAAATTCTATGAAGACCAAATGTTTTATGCAAGACCGTGTAACTTGGAGATCACCCTAGTTTACTATAAATATTTTTCTAAAAATGCATGAGAGAAGGACAAACAGGAATGCATTAATCTTTGGTGTCATGTCTTTCAGATGCTGGAATCCCAGATATGGAAATAGAACACAATGGAACCCAACATGACAGTGCAGCAATGCAAGGTGCAGTATGTACCATGTCCCATCAAATGTGTGTTTATCATGAGCCATATTATAAATGAAATACAGAATAGTTTTTGTCCCTGTTTCCTGCTTTGAGTTAAATGTAAATTACACAACTTCATTTTGTTTTCCTGTTCAATATAGAAAACCTTTGAAAGATCAATACTTTACAAGACCAGAACTTAAAATGGTTTAAATAGAGGTGTGGGAAACTCATATCTAGCTATCATATATATGTGCTTAGTTCAAAAGTACTTTTACAATTTTTTTTTTTTTTTTTAATATTTACCTTTATCCTTACCTTCCTATCAAGATCACAGCTGTTTCCAAAAAACAGGTGAACTGTAGGTGGAAAAGGAAAGTCACATTCATGTTACAGGAAATCCCATAGTGCTCCATGTTCCGCATGTTCTGTGCCTGTTTGCAAATACAGAACATTCCTGTCTTGTCTGAGCACTTCCCAAAGAAGCTGTCTCCTGTTGTGATTTTAGGTTCATATGCTACGTATTACAAAGAAGGCAAATCACGGCTTTATTTTGATGCACATACATACATATAACACGTGTGTACGTATGTATACACGTGATTAGAGTTGTGCTCTAAATATTACAATTTGAAAATTGTTACTGCCAGAAATAGTCAAAATATTGGATAAGCACTTGGGACACATGCATTTAAATTGGACGAGCAGAATATTGCTAACATTTCTGATCTGTTTATGATACCTGCTGAGGTGAGTGCTCAGTGCTCTTCCAAAAAGATTCTGAGAGTCAAAGGTGCATCTTGACAGAACCTAGTAAAATAAAAGGAAGTTCAATTTTCAATTGAAGGAAAAAAGTTACAGTTAGCTCAAATGTGTTTTCCCATCAAAAATTATTATAAATAACTGTGGGGAAGGTGATGCGCAGCCACTTCCAACAATCATTAACTTACTAGAAGGAATTAAGAGAACTTTCTTACCCTTCTTACAGTCTATTGTAATAGAAGAAAACCTTGTGATTTTTTTTTTTTTTTTAATTCAGGTTGGTTTTTTGGGTTTGTAGGGCTTTTTGTGTGTGTATTTTTGTTGTTGGTTTGTTTGGTTTTGTTTTGGTGGGATTTTTTGGTTGGTTGGTTGGTTGGTTTGGTGGGTTTTGTTTGTTTTGGTTTGTTTTTAATCTGATCCCAACTACATCATTCTTTAGTTTTAAGAGGCTTTGGATCATGAAGGTTTTGTTCAGGTTAAAAGCCTGAACCCTTGAGAACTGGATATCCGCTACGTCTGAGCTTGGCGACTTGCGCGCCAGGAGTTGTAAACCTCTCAGACCCTCCTCAGTGGCCAAGCTCCTCTTGTTGTCACCGCAGAGATCAGTGACAGCATTCACAGCCTCCTCTGACAGCTCCAGTGTGGCAATCCCGCTCATATAGCAAACGTGGGATGAGTTTAGCCAGTCCTTCCACTGAGCACTCGCAGCTGATAAAAAGGATTCTGAAAAGCTCTGTAGAGCTTGTTTAGATTTCAAAGTGTTTCTGTCCTGTAGCACCAGCTCTTTCATTTTTATTTATGCTGATACTGTAATATCTTTTTATTCTCTTTTCCTTTGATTACAATTTTTGTACCTGACAGCTCCTATTGCACTGCTGCCTTGAGCAATTTGAGCGCACTCCCTCATTGCCCCTTCATTTCCTGCCTTTGTTTTTGGGCCCTGGGAGGAGGAAGGGTCAGAACATGTGTCCCTAATACAAAGCTGTTCCAAGCTTCCAAAAAGCTCCTCTATTGCACAGAAAAAAGCCTTAGCATCAATGCAGACCTTTCTTTTTCTGTTGTCTCTGCTGGACAGAAATCTATCATTCACACAGTGCCTTTCCTTTGAAATTCAATTAGTTTCACTGCCAGTGTCTCCTTAAGACGGTTTAAAGGAAAATTACAAAAATGCTGCACAGCCACCTTTCACAGTGATTAAGTCATATCATATTTTATGCTCATTTCTTAAAATGATGTTATTAACACAAGCTGTTCATATACTGGGATTCTGATCTGCATTATAAATCTTTCCCATTTAGTTGACTCATTTTCTCTATGCTTTGTGTATTAATTGAATGGAAATTTTGCGCAGACGAGACTTAAAACTTTTTTGAACTTTACAGTCTAATCCCTCCATCCTCCGTGTACCTGGTCTTCCAGTCCCACACAGCTTGAGCTGAGAGAAGCTTTTTAGCTGTCAAAACAGAGGTAATAGTTGCTGTGGTCAGGAAGCCCCTGCGTGGCCGAGCGGTGCAGGAGCGGCCGGTGTGTGCGCACAGACGCTGTCTGCTCTCGCTCCCATCACTCACTCGTGGGCCAGCAAGATAGTGCATCAACCATTTTATCAGCCAATCTCCGTTTCACATAAAATAAACATACTGGGTGTCATTAAGTGCACCTTCAGATCAATGATTTTTGCAAATGACATTCAAGTACCATTCGAATAGTGCATTTTTGCTGATAAAAGCAAATTAAATTAGCACAACTACAAGTGTGCTGATAAAAACTAAAACTGAACAGCAGCACCATTAGCTAACAAAGTAATATTTTCTCTTTACTGCTTTCTGCCATTTAGTTATTATCCTATTGGAAATCTAATTATAATCCTTTTACTCCCTAGTCAAACTTCACAGTTTTTGCAAGCTTAGCACTGACAAGTGATTTCATTACATTTGATTGCCCGCGCCCAGATTGACTTAACTTCACTCCGAGACCTAAAAGCCCTCTCAGTTTCTCAGATTCCCTGTTTGCACATTACAGCAACAGCTCCTTTAATTAATTAGCATGAACAGCAGTAACATGAACTGCTGAACAGAAAATAACATCATTTTATGATCGCAGGGAGACTTCTCCTTTTGCATGTTTATACCTTAGTTAACTTTTGTATTACTATATTTCATTGTTAGGGGATATCGGAACAATCATCAAAGCAATGTTATCTTAAAATTTTTAAAAATAGATTTTTACCATAATCCTTGATTATAACAATTTCCAAAAAAAAGTAAAAGACTCTAAATTTCAAGAAGGAGGCAGCAGTGTAGGAAGACAGACTTCCCTGAGATGAAACCACCGATCAAAGGAAACGTGGATCCCTGTACCTGCAACAGGAGGGTGGCCCAGGGCTGCTGCTGCTTCTATTTCTGAAATAACCTGGCAGAAATTTAGCGTAACAACTCTTAGTAACTGTAAATAACTTTTGATCTGAAGGACTTTTAAAGTTTGGAACATATTTTGGTTTTTATTATTTAGAAAACTGGGCTATATTTTTTTTCAACATTCTGGTATAACCAGTCAGTTGTCAAATCCAGCCTATGGTAAAAAGGATGCAAGTGGGACAGAAAAGAGGGATAGTATTTTTAAGAGGTTTAACAACTCTCTTACTGTATGAAATTATACGTTCAAATGCTGCAATCTGCTGAAGCCAGCCATACTGTGGAATTTCAGAATACTCTGTAAGAGACAAGTTCAACATCTTAGAATTTGCAGTGGTTTTGTCTTGGTCTTACGTTCACTGAAAAAACATCTTCAAGCACTTACAATTTTATGTAAGAAAAGATCAGAACCCCATAATTAGAAACTTTTGAGATTAAACTAAACAAAGGTCTGTTATGTTCCTTATGATCGAGTTCTTGGCTATCTTCTTCGTCTGAGTTTTAGGCCTTTTCTTGTTGCTCCTGTCCACGCCATGCTCCATCCCTCGTGTGGGTCCTGCTCTGGACGCTCTGAATTATTAAACCTCTGGTACTTACTTGGTGCTGTGTCGTATTGCCGTGTTGCTAGAAAAACTCTTCCAAAGTTCGAGTGCAATTACCAGACTGTCATATCCGTGCCACGCACTGCTGAAAGCCATCTCATTAGCTGCTAATGAAGAAAAGAGCCCTTGTTAGTAACTAGCCATGAGATTACTGTGCTGGCTGCCTACATGGCTCGTCTGCTGGTGATGCAAATGCAGGACTTGAAACGTAATGGTATCGCTGAGCTTGGTGTTATTTCTGCTTTTGGTACTCGGTGTTTTTCTGAGTCTGCCTCTGTAAGCACACGCACATATGAGAGAGGAAGCTGAGATTTTTTGTGATTTACTGGAAACAAAAGGTGGGGAAAGGTTTTCCCAGCGGACTGTTGAGTCTGAAGGTCCATACCTTTCTGTTCTTACAAAGGACTAAAACATTTATTCAATAATTCAGTGTCAGTAGGCTTGAATATTTCCTAAGCAGGAACCACTATGTTATCTCCCTGTCGGCTCAAGCTGACAATGGCAATCCAGCATCTGCATAGTTTGTATTCAGTGAACATACTCTTGTCCTTGGCTATTGTTACACATTAGAAATCCTATTTTCTGTACAAGTTTTTAGGTCTATTAGCATGGACCTGGAAATATTTGACATACCTGCAGCGGTGGAGAAGAGGCAATAGGAAAGAGCGAGAGAAGAACAGAGAGCAAAGCAAACTCCATTAGTACTGCTGCTCTCAGAAACAGCATTTACTGTCCATGTTCTTCTGTGAGTCTAGAGGAAACCATGCCCTGCTCACAGTGGTATTTTTTCCTCTTTCCCTGCTCAGTTTGGAAAATACTTACAGATAAATGGAAAGGAAAGTTTTACTGGACAACTAATAAACAAGCAAAGAAGTAGTTTTACTCACTGTTGTTATTCGGTTGGATGACTAAGCCCAAAAACCCAAGAGCTAGCTGCAGACCAGGTCTTTTTTCCATGGCAGTGAAGGATCCTTGTCTGTGGTTTTGTGATCGCTGTGGTCCCTACCCCGCTAGCAGGGGCCTGGCTGCAGCCTCCTTCCAGGCCGGTCAGCACCCCTGTTTGCAAAGGAGTTTAGTTCAGTTTTGGTTTTTTTCTTCAGGGATTTCATCCACAGTAGAAGGTAATGCAAACTGTTTTCTGATATTTTCTTTTTTTCCTGCAAAGTAAGAGACTGATTCAAACAACTTAGCCCCAGCATTGTAAGTTAGATTTATTGTTTATGGCACTGTATTTTCCATGTGTTGCTGCATCCAAAGCCCAGCCTGGCTCTGATCTAACTGAGCCGCTGTTTCCGTAGCCCAGGCTGGGTCCAGAGCTCAGCTCCTGCCTGGTGTAGGACTCGGACTCAACCCTGGAGCAGAGTCATGCAGTGGCTCCCGCAGCGCCCGGGTCTGGCTGCTCGGCTCTGCCTCACCTTGGGTCCAGCAACTCCTCCTTCATGTAAATTGGCAAAGTGGGATTTTTCCAGTTTATTAATTCGTCTCTGCTGCCCATACTCTCTGCACTATGTGGTGCTGGGGTTTATTTTTCAAATTGCATGAATAATTTACACGTACCAATATAACAAATTTATCTTTGTTTTCTCATTATGTAGCAGATCCCAAATTTCCTTTCTGCAATGACTTTCTCCTCCAGCTCATACTGTGCTCAAGTCACCTGAGCAACCCCAAGCTGTAGCTGGATTTGCACACCAGCATTACCGAGGCACATTTGTTTATGTGAGTTGTGAGGGTACACATAGAAATTTTGGTTTAAAGTAGTTTTATGGAAATACAGCTGAATTACTGACATAAAGATATTACAAACAAAGCCTCACAAAAGATTTGGAAAATTCAGAGATGCTGAATAGGCTGGAAAAAAAAAGTGAATAAACATGCAGATGATACTTATTGCTTTTGGAGTTGTCCTTTATACACTCATTAAAACCTTGAAAGAAAAAGACGAATGATGATATTGTTGCTAAAAGAGAGTGCAAGAGATTAATGTATCCCCTGGACTAACAATGCAGGGAAGACAGCACCATCCTGAGGGAAAATTACAATTATTAACATAGACTCTGGCTCACTGAGAAATGGTGAGATCTTCACTTGTGTTATCCATTGTGAAGGGAAAAAAAAAAAAAATCCTTTCTAAATGTCTTGCTTATTAAGCCAGTCATGCATTTCACTGTAGGTTGTAAAGCAGTATAACATGCACAGGGGGCTCATAAGCATATTTTAGTGTTAGGGAATATCATTTATCCAGTTTTTATATTGTCAATATTACCTCTAGAGAATGAGATTAGGCTTTAAACTACTGTAAATCTATGCTTTTGCTCACCTTTGTATAATTTCATTTTTTAATAGAATGAAGCCCACATAAATGAATACTTGATTAAGGGATAAACCTAATAAAAGAATACATTTATTGCACACAGATTTATTCAAATCTTTGCAATAGAATACAGTAAAATGCTATAAAATGGTACGTAGCTTCCAGTCAGCTACACCGAGGAGATGCTGAATGTTCTTCAAAAAGATGAATTCGACAACATCGTGTTGTCTGTCATGTGTAAGTGGTGGTACAGATGCTCCTAACGCTTTAATTCCTCACAGGTAGTTGCTGTATGATGGGGTCAATGCCGTGGAGTTAAGTTTATTGCATAGCAACAAAAAAGTGTTTTAATTTCTGGAGAATAATCGAGAGCTTTATAAAAAGGAAATATTTAACTATGCACTTTCTGTTTACTGATAAATAATATCTCCTGGGTGGCTGCACTGTGCTCAGGCTTTGGCATTTACTTTCTCTCCTGCAAGTATTCCGTAGTCCTCCATCAAACTTTCCTTGAGAAACAAGAGGAATAGGAAGGAAAAATCAAAATATGATTCCAAGTTTACATAGTGTCCATCAGCCACTATGTATGTATATGATTTTTTGAAGGCAGTGGTGCTGACATGCGTATTCTGTCAGTGGCTCACCTTTTCCAGAAGTACACATTTAATATCGGCTAAATCACCTACAGCCTGTGATGGGAAGATGTCACGTGCAACTTCTTAATAATCCAATGGAGAAACAGAAAAAGCAAACCACAGTGTTCGGTATTTCTGTTTCTGCTTGCCCCCTCCTCAGGATTTAACATTTGCCCCGCAAAGTTTAAGGCGATAATTTTAATCACCCAAAGGTCTGAAACTAATTTTAGTCACTCGTTTGGGGGTTCCCATGCCCCGAGACGTTCCTCCAGAGATGTTATGTCCCTGGCTTTTCCGATCTTTATTCTTGTTTACATCCAAAATACGTATTAAATCAGCTCTGTTTGGAGAGTCTGAGCCTCCTTAAAACCATGAAAAATTCAATTACTAATTAGCTGTTTCCTGTTCCTAATGAAGTGAACATGTCGGATTTGGATTAAAATTCAGCTACTGCTCTTCTCTGTTTATGGTTCCAGATGTTTTTGTTTTATCTAGGAGGTTACTTTGACAGCTACTGCTAAATGATAAATCACTCATATTATAGCTGAAATGCATTTTGAAATTGAAATGTGGCAAACTTTGAGATTGCTCCAAGGATCAGCGTCAGTTAGCAGGTCAATACTTGTTCTTTCCTTATGAGTGTTTGGTATTGGCATATGTAAAACAGCAATGGGGGAGATGTCAACATTATACAAAATGCTTCTCAATATTATCATTTTGCTATCATCTCCAAGATCAGTACTTGCGGGTTTAGCTGGGTGAATTCATGATTCATTGTATAATGAACAAGAATATGGATTCTTGTTAGCTTTAGTTTCTGTGGGCATTTTAATATTTATTTATTCTCTGGCTTAAACTTGCCTAATGTGAAAAATCACAGTTGATAGGTACTATAACTAGGAACATTTTTGTGAAGGAAATAAGTGCCTTACTACTTGTTTCCCTAAATAAAGGAAAATAATTTTAAAAGAAATGTGGTGGTTTCTGAAGGAAAGAATAGTTTTCCAAGAACATATATTGATTTACTTCTATTACTGTTTTTAATGCAATTTTGTTGTAACACACTGTTCCTGGAAGGTTTTGCGCCTGTAATAATGGTGTGTTGTGATGCCGTGTTCCCCGCCCCGTCTCACAGAGGTGTGCAATGCAGCACGGGCTGCCTTCTGGAAAAAAAGAAGGAAAACAAGCGTTCAATTAAAAAGCAAATGCCATAAAGGAAGAAAATCCAAATCTGAGTATTTCAGGCTCTGCTCGCCCGACTGAGTGCCCAGCCCTGAACCACCAGCTTGGAAAGCGGTTCGTGCTCTGGGACCAGCTCATTTCTGGGCCACATTCACCTCTCGAGGGCTCTGCAGCGCTTTTTCCTCTGTAAGGTGAACTCCTGTGGTGGACAGTTTGTATCACTTGTAGGGCTGATAATTTGGCTTGAGAAAAAAAAAAATCCACAAACAAATAGGAAACCCAGCTAAGTTTAAATTAATTATAAAACATGTAACCGTGTAAATGACCTATTTTCTTTTTTTTTTTTTTTCCTCCAGAAAACAGAACGTACATCAAACCTACTATTATGTACTGAAGGAAACACCTATTGTTGAAAAATGTATAATGATCACTATTTGAAGACTATATAGTTCATGAAATACGTCCCTTCCAACCTTTGATGCCTTCAGTACTGTGTGAAAAACAGGATTTGTAGCATGAAACTTGAAGGACAATTTCAAGCAATTTACTGTTGCTGCATCGAAAACTGCCGTATTGTCATTAAGAAATATTGAGACTTTTTACAAGCTTACCATACCAAACCAAGCCTGTTGCAACAGATCATTTTTAGGTCCCTGGAGATAGAAAGGAGTTTTAGTATTTTTAAGCACACACAGGAATTATTCCCCTTCCCCCCAAAAAAAATGAACTTTTTTTTTCCCTGTGGAGGTAGCTATTACTGTATAGCAATGGCACAATGATTTTAAGCCACAAAGGTCCTCACTGGCTGTACATCAAAGTCCAGTTTATCACTGAAACTGTTCAACATGGAGCTGTTTCGATTGTGTTTATAAATTAAGCTTTGTTTACTGAAGCAGATACTCGATATATATTACGTTTTAAAAAGAAATGTGTGTACATTTTTTAAAAGAATGATGTAAAAATTGTCCTTTCATTAGATGACCAATTCAAAAGTGTGAGCTAAACCCTAACAGCTGACGTAATATGAGGATTATAATTGATGCTTTTTTTATGCTCAGTTCAGCTTGGCTTTTGGTCTTTTAAAATGAAAAACTGAATATGCAGTAGAGTGTTAGATAATGGAAACTTTTAAGTATGGTTTCTCTGTTGTACCATATTAAGTTAAAGTACACATTCTTTGTTAAAAATGTTCTTGCTAAGAATACAGTATTAAAATTTTTTTTGTTTGACTTTGGAAATCTTTTAAGATTTTTTTTTTGACTGTGAAATCCCATAGTTACTGTACTAATGCAAACCAATATTTTGCACTATTAAAAATACTTGAAGAAATTACTTAATAAAGAGGGTGGGTTGGCGTTAAACATTTTCCTAATGATTTTATGTTCCAAATTCTGAACCTTAACAATTGCAACACGCCTTTCCAAAATACATGACTGAAAGCTGGTTTGGGTCATGTAGAGTTAAGTCATCAGCTGTTCACTCTTTACTTTCATTCATGGGCCAAAGGCACAATGTTTGTGTACTCACAAACTCCTGTTTCTTTACACATGCTTATGTTTACACACACATACTCTGAATTAAATCACTGTCAAAACCAAACAAAACCTCCTTTAAATAGATCTATGGGGAATAGATTTCCTGTGATTCTTTATACTACTATCTATATGTTTTCGAAATTTAATTTATTTTTATCATTAACTTTTCTTTCTGCTTAACAGACTTTTGCTAATTTTCAAAGTGTAGCTTCAAACTATGCTATGGAGTACAGCAGAAAAGAGTCATCTGATTTTTTGTTCCTGAAAGAAATCTTTTAGCGTAACCAGGTGTCAGGTCAAGAAAACATGTTGGCCTCTGTGGTACCCGTGGTCACATTAATTATCAGAATAGTCCTTCAATGTGCAAACACGGTTTATTCCATATTGTTTCTATTGCAAGCTTTCTAGTAACTGCATTAATCCCACTGCCATTGATCAAACAATCAAAAATTGAGTGGTACAAAGAAATTGTGAGTCCTCCTGCACTCTAATAAAAGCTCACATGTGTAAAACACTGCAGCACCTGAGCTTAAATTCTACCGTTGGCTATTTATTAACTTTACTTGCTGTTCCCTCGGGATGCTCTGAGTGAGTGTTGGACCTTATTTCTAAATCTTATTTTTAAAAAGGACTTGAAACAGTCCTTGGGATTTCTGACTGATTGAACCAACTCTGGTATCGCTTCTATGAACTGCAGCTTTTGAAGAAAGCTCTTTGATGAGTTACTCAGCATCGTGCATTTCAGAAAGACTTAAAAGTAACTAAGTCTTTTAGTCTTTGAAAGGGTAGCATTTTTCTTTAGTCTCCATAAAGGCAATTTTAGCATGTTTTATTTGTTTGGTTTTTTTCCTCAACAGCTGATTTACATTTCTTAGAGCTGCATTGATACTGACTGGGTTGATGAGTACATCATTGATTTCTAATTTGCCCTTCCCAAAATAATTTTAAATGTCAAAGTACTGGCAAATGAGATTTAGGAAACTGATAAACTTCGGAGAGTCAATCTGTTGTTAAATCCTTATTAGGCAGCTCCTGATAAATATTGACAAACCAAGACACTGAGGTTTTTATGTGTCAGCTCAACCTAACGAGCACACTTGTAACTCACACTTTCTGGTGGAGAAAGGTACTAAAGCCAGAACGAGAGGAGCAGGACCCTGCACCCATGTCCTCAGCTCCTCCTGATGGTGGCGGAGCAGAGGGACAGGGACAGCCCGTTCGGACATGGTCAGGGGTTGGGGATGGGGTTTGCAGCGGGGCACGGCCGAGGTTGGGGTGCAGTTTCTTACAAAGCGTCTCCTGGTTTGTGACCTGCCTCTGAAATGGCATGATGCCAATAACACCGGTGTTCGCCGGACACAAGGTGATCTTGGCTAAATGCAGGCAAGTTAATGGACGGTGTATTTCAGCAGTTTTATGAATCTGGTGTAATGCAGACTGCTATCATAATAAACTCTAACAGAATCAATAATGACCAATCTCAATTTAAAATCTGGATCTATACTTACACACAGCGAGAACACTCTCCTTCAGAAATGCATGGCTGTGCATTAAAAGCTGAATGCTGGTTTAAGTAATTGCTGTCTACAAGTAAGCGGCCCATTAGTGTATTTATTTACAGAATATTTTTGGTAACATGACAAAATGTGGGCTAACCTGAATTGTTACGAATTTCCTTCCTGGCCTCAGCCAATCTCCACCGCTGCTCCCGTGGCTCTGTGTGTGCAGATTTGGCCTCAACAGGGAATGTGGCCTCGCCAGCCCCAGCCGACGATCTGTCACCTTTGGCAGCAACCCTGGTAGAAAGGATTCCCGCTGTCCCGCTGCTTCTTCCTTGCTGGGGTGAGGAGTGAGAGAGAGGGAAAATTATTCACCAAGGGTTTTTTAAGGCCGGGTCACGTGCTGTTGTCATTTGTTATACTTATTACAAATGCTTAGGCACTTGGAAAAATCACTGTTAATAAACATTTTTACTTTAGTTCTGTCTGCAAATAAGGGTGTCTTTGATGATTTTAAGTTGGGATGGAAGAGAAAAGTATTTTATAAATGATGACTTTATAGATGAATTATGAGATACTACAGTTTTATATTTGTACATCAAAGAAATCAATTGAAATGAGCCGATTCAGTCCTGGCACAGCACGAATGCTGCAGCTTTCTCCCTTTCCATTAGACCATCATCCATTTCTGCTTCTGTCGGCCAGCTGACACTGGCACCTGAACAGAGCATCCTTTGCATGAATGTCAGAGTGTGGGAACCTAAGTAGGGGGAAAAAAATATTTTTGGACGTAGTTTTTTAAAATAAAGAAGAGCACCCATTATTCTGAGTTCCAGTTAGAAATACAATAATATTTAACTATATATTCATTATCTGATTCTGTTGCCATAATAAAAAATTATTAAAGTAAATACAGCACCATATATTAAAATGCCCTCATGATAACTGATCCTTAACAAATTGGATCTTTTATAATATTTAAAATTTTTAAAAATACATTTGGCTTTGCATGTTTGAAAATGTATGCCCTGCTTTTTCAAAAATGCGATTGAAATTGTATTCACTGAGTAGTAGTTCCCTTTCATTATGTAAGTTTTCTGCTTTGGCTGTCTACAAGAAGGGTTACTTGTGGGAAAAGGAGAAGTCTTTGCTGTCCCTAAAAGGGAATTGCTCACCTCTCACAGCTGCAAGGGCTGCCCCAGCTTCCCATGGGCAGGGGATCTGCCGATAACTGCAGATCTTCCCTCTAAGAGCGATCCAGCTCGATGCCAGCTCAGCTGGGACAGCTGCTGAGTTTAAAGTCATTGTCTTTAAAAACAACGATCTTGGATGGGTTAGGCCATACATACGCCTGTTGCTCCTGGTAACAGAGCAAGTGCTCCGTATTCTGGAATAAATTTTGGGCAGTCAGAGGGATGGTGGAGACGCAACAACCAGAGAAGTGGCAAGTTCATACTGAAAATTGTCCCGGCTCTGCTTCATCATTGTGTGCTTCAGTCAGCCAACCGTGAGGCAGACGTATTCATTTTTCACAAGAAATCCTGAAATAAGAAAATGGATAGAAACTTACTTTGAATTGTTGAGTGAAAACATGGTTTCATCATAATAAAATTTGCATCACGCTTCCATCATAATAAACATTACAATACATCTTATACTAAGGTTATTAAGAGTGCTTTCAAAGTATAAAGTCTTAGGTACAGCTTATGCATTGAGCAGTGGAGTGTCGCAGCATTGCATGGATGTACAGACGGCACCAGGGAGCAGATGTCTTTTGGATTGTCTTGCTGGAAATGCACAGAAGTGGTTTGGGTCATCGTACATTGATCTCTTCCTATGAAGGGCTGAACACAAGTGTGGAGTGCCTGCAGAGTTCTCTTTTTAGGATCTGGACTTTGTCTGCAGCTTTAACCTTATTACCAAAAGGCCACATGCCTAAAATAAACTGGCCCCCATTTCCACCAAAGTGGCCAAATCACAAGGAAAAACCATTGCCATTAAATGAAACAAGAGGAATTAGCTAAAAAGAGGAGAAAGAATGAACAGGAATGAAAAATAAACTTTAATTTGCTCCATTGCCAGTAGGATTTGGATTTAACTTTAACCATGTTTCATTCTGTATCAGGAAGAAATACCTGTTTCGTGTTTCCCCCGAGGATTCCTGCCATTAGCTGAAAGTCTGTTTATTCCCAGGGCTGTGCTGCCATCAGTTGATGATGCTGGGGCACTTACAGAGATGTTTTGGCAGGAAAAATGCATCATTCATAACATTATTATGAAACATAATATTTTTCTTTCTAGACCCGTGCAAAGCAATTCCATATAAATCGTTGCATTCTCTCCCTTGGTATCAATCGAGGGGGGTGGGCGGGGCGGGCAGAGGGGAACCACATCCCAAAAAGTAAGAAAACAAACAAAAAAAAGCTAGTAACTTAAATAACAAGGAATAAAGTCCCTATTGGACCTTTTTTTAAATAGTTCTATAAAACTGATGAAGACAGAAATGGTACTCAGAGATTTTTGGTGTCAGATCAGTGCTCTGCGTTTTATGGAGCCATTTACACCTGTGCAAAGTAAGTATTTGATAGCATTTGACAGCCTATTTATTAGCATTTGACACCTATATTACACATGTTGAAATGACTCTACAATGTGCAAAGCAGTGGAAAAACCACCGATTCCTTTCATTGCTTTTTCCTGGTAGTTTAATACTGAGATTCCATTCCAAAGGAAAAAATGAATTCCTTACACCCAGATTGTAATTCTTTATTTCCTCTAATATTTATTATGTTCAGCTCATACTAACTTGGAAAAAAATAAAAGGAAAAAGAGAAAAGCAGTTGTGTTTAATTCACGGACCTGATTCACAGACGCTGGCTCTGAAAGCAAATCAAAACCAGGCCACACTCATAATACCGCAAGGGGTCACAGAAAAATGAGAAGTCTGCTGTTGTGATGAGAAACACTGCAGGACTAAGACTCTTGATTTATAACAGAGCTGGTAAGTAAATTGCATATTTTTGATAGTGAATAGTTTCTCAAATAAGCAGAAATTTTCACCAAATGAAAGTTCCGTTTTCACTAAAATGAAGTTTGGCTTCCTCAAAGCAAATGCTCAAGAAATTCTTTTTCATGGTTTTGAAGACAGGCAGGAACAGAATGTCCAGAAGCCATATAAGAAAGAAGGGGTGGATCAGTTTAATACATTCTGGAATGTGGTGGACTTCTCAGTTTTGGAATTATTAAAATACATGCACCCAGTGGAAAAAAAAATATCAATGTCAGCAATATCACCCATGTGCATAAAAGTTACTGAAGCTCTGAGTTTATAGAAAGAATAAAAGACCCTTCCACACCCCAGGAAGTCAAGTCCAATAAGAAGGATCATGAAAACTGTGAAAAGATTATGCTATACAATTTGTCAGGTACGTAATTATTTGAAATGCAATTGCCAATATTATGTGTTGACAGGATGTGATGTCTTAGTGAAAATAATAATACTGGCTGCTCATCTGGTACCAGCCCAATTTCAAACAGAAAGGCCTCTCAGATTTCACACATCACAGTAGCTTTTCCAGCTAAAATGATGCGGCAGCGAGGTCGCGTGAAGCGGTTCAGTACCTGTGGAGTTCACGGGCTGGTGAGGAGGGAGGACCCATTTGCCAAGCTCCGAATTACTGGCAGACGGACTGACGCACGTCTGGTCTCGTCGCGTTACTTTATATCACATGTTGTAACACAATCCAGTGGAATGTAACCTGGAAAAAAATTACTTCAACACTAGATTGCAAGATTTTCAAGGTTACAGGTGTTTGATTGTCATGGGGCCCATGTTTTCAAGATAAGTTATAGTGGCCTTTCGCTGGCACCCATGGATAAGGTGCAGAGAGCAGCCATCAGTTTTACCATCGCCATGAATCAAAGTCTCCCATATTTACCAGTGTAAGTCTTCTGGTCAACACAGCTTCCCAAGAAACCAAAGATCCTCATGCTCATGGCCACTGCCCTTCCCTGTGTTCACGACACTGGTTTGACTCTCGGTTCCTCGCTCAGAGCAGCATGCCTAGCCAGTTTTCACAAAAAGAAAGAAACAAGTCTTAAATGTAAGTCAAAGAACAAAATTACTGGTTTTGAAACTAGAAATAAAAAGCAGGTAATTTCACTTTCTCAGCACTACAGCTATAGCTGAGGAAAAGAGAAAGAAACAACGCTAAACATTTACTTTGTAACCTATTTTGTAACATTTTAAAACCCAAACATGTATCTTGTACCCGATAAGGGTAGCAAGGGGCAATAATTAAAAGTATCATTTGCTCAGCCTCAGGGAAGGCTTGATTTCCAATGACAGTGGTTCCAGTATAGCACACCCCAATACGTAAGATTTTACTTATTTTATAGCTGTGATTTAGAAACAGAAAACTGACCAGGAGTTACTACTGATGTGATCCAGCTGTAGAGGCATTTTGAAAATTGAAGATTGAAAGATAAGGAAAATAACATCAGCTGCTGCAAATAGGCTCCGGTTAGTTTTGACTGAAGTTTTATTAGGAATTTGGCCATGACGTCCCTTCCTGATGAACACATCCTCAGCCCATTAATGTCTGTGAGAGTTATGCTCCCGTGGCAGAGGGAGCAGATCTTTAGCTGTGCACGTCCAGAGTCTGATCCACAGCCTGCAGTTCTGTGGCTTTCTCAAACCATGACAAGTTAATGAGGATTTACTTTGTGTGCTATGTTCCTATAAAAGTAATTTTTTAAATAGCATAATGGATTAATACTTACTTGACAGCCTTTGCATCAGTTATTCACTGGTTTCTATCTTGTAGTCTTGTAAGATAGAAAAATAGAAATAAATATTTACTCACACTTCATGCATGCGGTTTATTCCACCTAGAACTGTAGCCAGCTCTATTCATTGTGTTGCCTTTCAGCTGGATGCTGTAAAGAAAGGAAATTAGTTGTTGCTAAACTTAGGTATGTGATAAAATGAAAAAAAAAAAAAAAAAAGTTAGTGCTGACTCCAGTCCCCATTTTACTACAAGTGCTTCCTCCCACCCCTGTCTCCTCCGCCAATATGGGGGGATGTATGTGTATACGTGTGTGTAAAAATAAGATTACCTCAAGCTTATTACTGTCCACTGGCAGGGTCCTGCTGTAAAAACTTTTGATGAATAGTCAGCATCTAATTCCTGAGTAATAAAACAATCCTGAGTTGCTTGCAATCATTATTCCAAATGGAAAAATTAATTGTAAATAACTGGAAGTCAATTAAGGCTGAGTTCTGCCGGGTAATGCAAATCTTTTATAGTTTTGTTTCAGTTAACTGCCTCATTAATGATTTATAGATGTGTATACAGCTGTGGGAACCATAGCATTATCTAATGCACTCAGAGAATAATTACATATGAAAAGAACGACGCAGCTCAAGGGAAAAACTCAGAAATTACTGCCTTAACTTCAACTATATTAAGATGCAAAGTATTTAGAAACTGGCTGTGATGTTTTATCATATTCTTGAGGTTTTATATTCTTTTTAAAAAGGGAAAAATAATTATTTCTAAAAAAATATTTGTATACTTCAGTATTTCACAGTATGCAAAAATCAAGATGTCTCAAATGAAGAATGTAAGCCATTTATTTATTATTTAAAAGCCTGAGTTATAAAACATTCCCCTTCCCTTTGTGCATCTGCTATACAGGAAAAAAAGGACATTTCTACCATTAAACAATTCATGGGCATATGCATATATCTCCCTGATTTACACAGAGCTAGAAGTAATTTGGGAAAGACTTCAGGAGTTTGAGGTTGTTTTTTTGTTTGTTTTTGTTTGTTTGTTTTTGTTGTTGTTTTGTTTTGATTTGTTTTGGGTTTTAAATATTCTTTTCACTCCTGAAACCTATTTAACTTCTAGTAGCACAATAAACCTCAAGTTTGCACAATTTCCTGCTTCTTTCTTATAAAGTCTAATCCAGTGATAAACTGCTGCTGGACATTTGGAAGCACCACAGAGGATCCTTTGCTTTTAAGCCTGCTTTTCTTCTTACTTAGAGCTTACTTAGGTCAGGGTCTTTCTCACCAAAATCAGGTGCTGGACATCCAGAACCTTCCCTGAAATTCTAAATACAGTTGGCTCTGTAACGCTGCAGATCCTCAGTCCAAAACTTCTGCATCATTTAGCACTAGAAGAACATACTTTTAAAGGTAAGGTTTTGAAGTTGCACTGAATAATCTGCATAAGGAACAGCTAAATAAATCAAGACTCTGCAAAAGAAATGACTGAGAATTCATGAGACAGAGGTCCACATTATTATCCAATTATGCCTTACCACTTTATACAATTCTGAGGGAAGGCAGGGGGAAATGACACATATTTATCAATGTGGTATTATACTTTATTCTGCCTATATGCCTTTGGCAGTAACTTCAGAAGATGAATGTCAAACATATCCAGCTAATAACTCAAGAGCTATTATTCTGAATTACAGACACCCTGAAGGAGAGCAGCCTCAGTGATCATTTCTCCTTGGATGAAATTTTTGAAGCGTTCCAGTTGGATCAGTGTTTGCACAAGAAATGCTCCCCCTTGATTCTCATGACTTCTGCTCGCTGCACTGTCCTTCCCGTGGGGTACAGAGAATACAACAAATGCACGTGGTGAAGCCTACTGGGATGGTTTTGCAAAAATCCAAGCAGAGGACGAAAATTCAGAGAAGGCAGTACTGTCACTGAAACAGTCTTTTAGGTTACAGTAACTATAATTTCCAGAAACAGCTGAAATTCAACGTTCAGCCTTTCTGCAGTTCTGTTATTGTTCATGTGCTACATAGGTATTTTATTGAGTATTAACTGGAGCAAGGAGTTACAGTTTGTATATTATTGTCCTTAGCGGTTCCTGTTAGCTTGGCCAAACAACTTAGCATGCTTTCTGTTAAAGGTTTTACACTGAATTCACCCGCATATCATGTCCTATTTTAAACTTGTTTGAAAAGCAGCTGCTTCACTAGCTGGCATGACACTGCTAATATCCTTGTGAAAGTGGACTAGGTTCACCACCACAGGGAACTATTCTTATCTACATATAGCACACAGATTTTAGATGGTCTCACTAAAATTATTATCTATCTGAACACCTAAGTACATACTAATGAAGATGCTTGTTTGTCTGAATGGGTCTATCCAAAACAAAGGCATAAGCACGTGTACAAAACCCTGATGTATTAGAACCTACATTTTTTGGGAAGTAAAAAAGTGCAGATGTACAAAAACGTGTGAACACACAAAAGAACTAGGAAATGCCAAGATGCATTAGGGTAACCAAAAATGAACCAACAGGCAGACTGTATAAATATAAACTCCATGGTCCGCAATCAGGCAGGGAAACAATGGTGAGTTTAAATTGCCTTTTTGTTCCATGGCCTCCTTGGTCTTGCTGATTTAGGTGGGTGGGCTAACTCTCCTGAAGGCAGTTGACGAAAATCTCCTAATTATTTATGTCCAATAAAGAGATTCTATATCTGCATTGGCCAGGAAAATAATCCATGTGGTTTAAACTCAAGAGGAGGGTATCTTAGTCAGTGCCCTTGTCCCTTCATTTTGTGCAGTGCCCAGAAGTGGGACTCAGTGTCCCCATGCCCTGAAAATCCTCATCCGTTGTGATGAGAAGATGATAATAGTCAGTGATAGCAAGAAACAACAGAAGTGCAAAATCCAAACCACTGTCATTTTAGTCTTTCATTGGTAATATTTCACAGAATTAAGGCTTTTTTTTTGTCCTACAGGCTACAGACAGGGCACACACACAACTTTTTATTGAATGGGAAAGGTGGAGCATGTGGGAGCTGATGGGTTCTGCTGAGGCAAAACATTACAAGGGATCCAGTGCTCAAGCACAACTGTATCTGCAGTCAGGCATCCAAAAGAGAAATGCTTACCCGGCTGAATTTGTCAGCCTCCCAGGGCCCAGCGACTAGATGAAAAAAATGGATAAAGATATTTTTTAAAATCCCTTGGGACCATCTCCCGTATTTAATAAGGAAAAGCACCTTCTGTGCAGCCAATAAAAGTTGAGTCTCTCATGAAGATTTATACCATATTACACACTGAAATTCAATGTACAACGATACCCTTGTGTACACTGTTGTCAGAATAATAATCTTTGTCTGTCTGATCAACTTATATTTTATGCCAACAACACAGCATTTAATATTACACAGTTTCAGAGGAAGAAAATACATTTATTCATGCGACAACTTGCCCAGTAGCTTAAACAAAGTGAAAAAAAATAGCTTTGAGTTTTTACATTAACTTATGATCCACAATACAGATTTCTATACAATTTTAGCAATTTTATGCAGCAATATAAACTATGATTCTTAATCTAGTTTGTGAAAATGTCTTACTATTTTATACTGTCATGAGGAATAATACAACTGGATATGACTGCTGAAGCTTGCTTTTGGCATTCTCCTGAAATGAGGAGACTAAAAATACAAATGGTAATCAACAACTTTTTTTTTTTTCCTATATTCTGCATTATCATATTCTGTGCTGTATTCTTAGGCTTTGTGTCTCAAAATACGTATCAAGAAACACTTATAGAGAAGATAAACTCCCACCTCCGATCAAAGCACTCTTTGTCAGAAATCAGTATCATTTCAGTAGAGAAAGTCTACTCACTACACAGGGCTTGTTCCAAATGATGCGATACTCTGCCAGATGCGAAAGCTTAAGAAATACAGAAAAGCTCTGTTGTATGTAGATCCATTAAAACAATTCCTCTAGCAGCCTGTGCAGAAAACTAACGGACTTTGAATGATTTATTGTTACTGTTTTAAAGGCACCCACTTTTTACCTCACAATAATTTTTCTTTATATAATGATAATTGACAAAAAAGAATCCTGGGGACAGCCCCCAACAAGCTAATGAAAAGATTGCATGTAGGATTGGGAAGAGAAATAAAAGACGATGGTTAGAAATTTATACGTACCCCAAAGTGCACACTCACAAAACAAAACTACACACTCATAAAAGAAAGGTGTGCTACAATCTTCTAGCAATAGTAATTAAATTTCACTTAAAGCTAAGCTTACTATTGCAGAGGAAAAGGCAAATTCTTGTGAGAATGTAATAAAGTTGGTAGATTTCTTCACGTATGGTGGATTTATCAAAACCTTCAAATCCTGTGGCCAGGCTTCATGCCTTGAGGGAAGCGTTGCCTGATAATCCATTGGTGACTACTATTGAAACTTTTCCAAAATCATGTATTTTTTGCATCAAGACACAATTGAAGTTGACTCTTCCTCATAACAGGATGTGATAGTGCCTAAAGAAAATGTCTGGTTCCAAGATACACAATGTGCGCACATGCTCACACAGAGATAATTTTTCCGTAGGAAGGAGCTACTGAAATTTGTTGGCCAAGGATTGGCTGCAGCTCCAACACATGGCAGACTCGGACACTTCTTTTGCAACTGCAAAGAGAAGGAAACAGCTATCTGCTCTCATGTTGATTATCGTAACCTTCCTATTTAGTTTTCTGTAGACTCGTATATACGTAAAAACTTATACGCCAAGTCCATTTATATGAAATAAACTACACATGTTGAAATACGGAAACAGACACCACATGACAGAAATGTGTATGAGAAAAGCACACCAACACTATAGGAGTAGAAAAAAAACTTAAAGAAAGACACAGATTATGTCCTGCTTTGTGATTTACAGGAACTTGTTTGCAAAGAACATATTTGGAGTGCTTTGATCAGATTAACTATTCTATATAAAAGCAAACGGATGCTTAAAGCCTACAGTATATTGTCCCATGGAGAAAAAAAAAAAAAAATGTCAGTAACAAAGGAGATGGCCCCCAAAATAACTCAGATATTCATGGACTGATAGTCTGAAACTATTCCAGAGAGGTGAGAAAAAGCAAAGGAAAATCCAAGTATCAGAAACAGTAACGTCTAAAAGCATAAGAGAGATCTCGCACAAGTCCAGGTAAACCCAGATCAGAGGAGCTGTGGTGATTTACACCAGCTGAGGAGCTGGCCAGGATCCTTATGTTCTTGAAGCTCAGACTATAGAAATACATTCAGTGAGTCATAGTCACTGTCTGAGAATTAGAAACGTAGATTGTGTTCAAAGTTCAAAAATAGATGTGATCTATTTTTATTGGCAAAGGAAAAGATAGCTCCCTCCTTCCTTCACCAGAAAACTCCAAACCAGATCCACATGATACCAGTGGAACACATTTAACCTGGAGAGGTTTTATTTGTAGCTCAGTCAAATGTACTTTAATAGTCTCTAAATGCTGAATAACACACCAAATTAATTACTGTTGCAATAGGATTATGACTGATAGTATAGTATGCAGACAAGATCTGAAGTGAAAATTAAAGATTATATTTCTAATAAAAATTAGAGATTCTTCATTGAAGAACAGATTTCATAATTCAAAAACTGTCATTACCTAGCTATGCTTTTGTTTAGTAACTTAGTTCAACTGTTCTTAAAAATCTTTTAAAAAATCTTTTAAAAAATCTTTTAAAAATGCAGATTTTTTTTCTCTGTTTAAAAAGTACACATTTTAATGATCTATTTAAAAGATTTCACACACTTCTGTTAGCTTCCAAATATATACTGTGACACAAATATCTGCATGCTGCAAATATATTGCACATGAACATTTGTGCTTGTCTAACCAGGCACATTAAATTGAGCTACACAGATACGTGTCACGTATTCCCTTTGGATGGCTCAAGCAGGCTGCTGCTATGGTAAAATATCACCTGCCGCTATTGCCCCATGGTCCCAGCCCTACTCCCATGGAAGTGGAATACTTCATATTTAATAAATATAACCAGAGTTTGTTATAGATACGGAAGAACCTCTACAAACAAAGGTTGATATTTGTTTGCATTTTGACATAGGCTTTTTGTTTTTATCAGTTCGTTAAATATATTTGTCATATATTTGAGGACAGTGAGTCTCAAAACAGTCAGAGTTTGCAGCTATTGGAAAAAAAAATTCCTTATACATCTAATACAGCTGCATCTTAGGTTAAGATTGTGTAAATAAAGTTTTCCTGAGAGATTCCTTCACCCACTGGGAAAAAATTTGGAAGATACCCCAGCAAACATTAAATATTCCAGCATTTCAGACCTCATACAGGGCCTCTTTTTATCGTTTAATAAATTTCACCTATTTTTCTTTCATAAAACAATTTGCTTATCCTAGCAGTGTATAATGAAAAACTAGTTACATAAAATAATGCTTAGATCTTATATTTAATGCAAAATGAAGTAGGTAAAACCAGCTACTTAAAATACTTTTGTAGGGCTTTTTTTTGCTATAAAGCAAAACAGGTATCCCTGTTTCCTATTAATCTTTCTTGATGTATTCTATTCAGGGTGGCCAGCAAACTGATAAGATCTTTCCTTCAGCTTTCAAAATTACTGAATCTGGAAATAGTTCTCATTTATCTCATGCACTGCTGAGAAAACAATCTCAAATCGTTGGTTCTACTGATGAAACTTCCTTAGCAACACAAGGGCTCCAGAATTATTTTTCAAACCTTGTCAATGCTTCCTGTGAGGTTTCCGTCACTGTCAACGTTGAGCACTTCGCAGATGAGGGCAAAAAAAAAACCAACCCCAAGCCAGAAAGCTGTGATAAATTAATAGAGGCTAAATTAATAGACTAAATGGAATTAATAGAAGCAGTGATAAATCTAATAGAGAAATTCCGTAACAATAGTCCAGTGAATAACATTTTAGATTTACAAACTCTTTTATCACTTAGATGAAAATCTATAGGGAAATTACTATGTCGCAATGGCATTAAAAAAAGCAGAAAAACTGAGCGCTTGCACCTGTGCCGTTCTCTGCAGCACAAGGCAGCGAGCAGGAGCTCTGCACGGAGACGGCACCCGAGAGCAGCGCGGGATGACCCTCACCTGCCTTTGACCTTGGAAGCTGTGGGGTTAGACTGGACACCCGGGCAGACACGAGGAGGTGACTCCTCTCCAGAGCAAGAACTTCCAGAGCAGTGGAGAAATCTGCTCTGCTGAAACCTAGAGGCCGGTCCCTCTGCCATTCTAGTGCTTTCAGATGAGACTTTGCAGCCATATTCTCTCATGGTATATTAAGTTTAGGTCGCAGATTAAACCTTTACCATATTTGGTTTATATTGATTAAGGCTCAAGTGTGCAGCTAGTTGCTTGAAGCTAGATTTCAACATTTGCTGCTCAAGTCTGTAAAGTGTCAGCAGTGCAGGCGTTTGGCATTTAATGTAATTGGAACAGACTAGTTTAAAGCTACTTTATTTCAGGTACCTCCAGTCTCAGGTTGGAGAGCGCTTTCTGCTGTGAAGATTTTTTCCTTCCCTGACACAAAAGTTCACCCTAGTTCTCAAATTCACCAGTACTCATCCGACACTTCACACGTTGCCAAATGTCTACTCAAACACTAAAAAAACCCAGTTTCTGCCGAGTTCTAAACTAAGTGTTAGAGGATGGCTGAGAATCAGCAGTAGCATGTCTGTCTAGGGCTGAGCACTGAACATTAACGCTTTACTGACTGCTGAAGCTGGCTGGGCAGCATGCTGGTTACCTTCTGCAGGGTGGACCTTGCTCCCCACTGTGTCCTGAGAAGCAGGTGCTGATGCCAGGAGCGTGCTTGGCACCAGGGAACACTGCTCCTGGCCTGCCACAGTGAGGAGGTGAGGAACACCTGGAGCCAAAGGAAAGGGTTCTCAGTCAGCCTGAGCTCCCTGGCATGGGTAGGATGGATTTCATGGCAGAGAGTGAAGAATGAAGAAGGCAGCTTAGGCTTCCACCTTCCAAAGCACCAGCTGCAGGGGCACAGCTGGGGTGGCTCAGCTTCCTCAGGGAACTGCCCTCACTTCTCTTTTTTAAAATTTTTTTTTCCCAAATTCCTCAGCATTTGTTTAAAGTGACATTGATTCCCTATCTGTTTTACAAAGTGACTGTCACACACATCTGTGTAACCCAAACTGGACTGGATACCTGCCATATGCATGAAGATGTGGTCAGGAAGGAAAGGAAATCCCTGCTGATACTACACATGATGAACCATAATATTCTCCAAATATTTGCCTTCAACTTTAAATCTTCAACTTCTTCTTGCCACCCTTCAGCCTAAGAATAGCTTCTTAAACTTTTAAGAATAGCTTAAGAACTCTTAAGAATAACTCTTAAGAACAGCTTCTTAACCTCCTTCTAAATTAGCTGAGTGCTCCTCTTTCCATCCATTCTACATTGACTTCAGACAGACTCTTTAAAGTCAGGGAGATTAAATCAGGAGGAGAAGAGAATGGCAGACAAGATAGCAAATGTCTAATACTAAAATATCTACTGCACAATAACACTGTTCCGATATAAGCTGGAAACGTGATACACGATGAAGTTAAACAGCATTAACATTGTCTGGTTCAAGACCTTTCTCAAAAAAGTAGTAAACAAATTGCATGGCCTTCTCAATGAAAAAAATTAAAATTTCATATAGCTAATATATATTAGTTGATATGTGTATCATTAAGTCCAGCAAATTCTCTTTGCCTTCTTGCCCCATCCCATCCAAGAATTATCTGCAACACTTCTGAGGAAACAGCCTGCACCTCTTTCACCTTCAAATACAAGATTAATAATTTCAAATTAATCTACTGATATGACTATAGAAACCTCTGTCACTTCTCTTCAGACTACTCCTTGGTGCGGGTCCATGACGGCAGCAACGTTGCTCAAAGCAGTAGATGTAATTGTCATCTCTGCTCCGACACAGCGGCAGTTTAGCTTCTACTCAGCAACTGAAAATTTGTTGTACTGAGCCAGGTCAAGGGAACAAATGCCTTTTGAAGAGCACCACAGACTGCACTGCGTTACTCCAGGTTTACATTTCTTGCGTATCACAGATACACGTAACAATATGGTGATTTAAAAAAAATTAAAAACTATGTTGTAGAATCAAGAGGCACAGAACATATCTATATAGAACATATTATTGTGGATAGAGTCAGACTTAGATGATTTAATCCTCTTGGAATAAAAGGAACACTGAAGAAAACAGGAAGAGTGGGAGTGAGCAACGGAGTTTAAAAATCTTTCATCCTCGCTCTTAAGTGTTTGTTAAGTGTTATTAACTTTTTTGAATAGTTTTAAACTATGGTATTGCTGCTGCCAAAGAGACAGACACTTTCTCCCTGTACATAATTTAACCAATGAAATGTGGGAAAGAATGTGTCAAAAGTACAATTTTATATTAAAAAAAAATTGAAATGTGGAACCCAGGATATTGTACTAGTCAGATATGGTTTTTTAAAATAAGACCACTAAAAACATTTCATATATAAAATAAGGGTTTCAAGCAACAAAGTAACTAGTGGTTTCTGACATTGAGCAAGTCAGTTTGCTAGCTGACCCAGAAAAATTAAATGCAAAAAAGTGAACAATGTTCAAAGGGATTCCATGGCAAAGACACCATGTACTACAAATTTCAACCTTAAAATATTTTGGTATATTTCTATATTACATAAATAATACCCCACACTCTCCCATCCTGTACTATAAATATATTACATGAATGCAGATAAATGTTTTATATTGTTCCCTCCCTCATTTATACCTTTAAAAACATGCAGCTATGATTTATGCTTTTGAGGATGGCATAATAGAATTTGACATTTTCCAGCTGAGGTGTGGCCTAGTTCCAGCTCCATGCTTCATTACATTGTACTCCCTTTGAAAGGATGAGAAGAGTAAAAATAGCCAGGTTGTTAAAAATGTAAAAAGGCATAAATGAATTATCACCAGATGTCCTCTCCAATTGTCATTTTCATAAAATTATGGTTGTTAAACTTTTGCTTACCATAAAACACTAGAAATCAATATACGCTATGAACACATATCTGGAGGGATTGTTCCCACCTCACTAGCATCCTGTCTTCTTTGGATTCTCCTATTATTTCAATAGGAGAGGACTGTTCTTATTCACAACAATATTAAAACTGTGTATTAAAGTGAAGAAAATTAATGAATACATGCTACATAGTAGAAGTCTGAACGTCATCGCATGTACACATTTAGAGGCATTAAGAAAAACAATATTCGAACCCACAAGTTATTTTCTTCCTTTTTCAAAACAGAGTGAACTTGGGAAAATGCAGATATGAACATGAAAAATGGCTCAACTAACCATGTTCCACTCCTTTGATAACCCCTGTTTCGGGCACTAGAAGCTCCTATTGCCCTTCTTTATCAGGATCACATAAAATGTGTTTTCCTTATCCTGTTGTTTTTATCTTAACATCAAAGCAGCTGGTTTTGGCACCTTCTCTACTTTTCAACCATATTAATATGTAGCAAAGGTAACAGAAATGCCTCACAATTCGTTTAAATCTGTGTTGTACAAAATTATAATGTTCAAATACCAAACCTGTTTTATAGCTGTTCTCTCACTGTAAGATGAATGTAAAATTGTTTGAAAAGAAAAATGGGAATTACGCCGCTTGCTGTAAGGGCTTCTGCAAATGGGTTGACTTGCTGAATGTCACAGGAAGTTTGGGATGAACATTTCTGCTGTCTGAAGAGAAGGTGCTGTTCTTTGGTCGAAAAAGTTGTTACAAACAGAATAGCCACGAAAAAAGATTTGTCAGCTTCCCTCTGAATGGCAAGAGGTTGAGCAGATTACTCAATATTTGTCAGGCTTGAGGTGATTGCCTGTCACTACGTAAGGAAGTAAATAGTATTGACGGCTTTATAAGATCAAAACTCAAAGCCTGCAAGGAGATGTATCTGCATCACACAGTCCATTGCAAAGACCTGTTTTAGGAACCTGTTGGGCTCAACTGTGAGGAGTAGAAAGCGTGCAGGCAACGGCACGTGAGTGCCTAAGGATGATCCCTGCTGTGTGGTTACGTCGGTGTTCTCCAAGCAACTACCCAGCCCTGCCAGAACACCTCAATGATGGGCTCAGCAGCTCCTGGCAATATCCTAAGGAATTCTCTGTTATGCTGTATTGACATACCAGCTCATTCTGACCCAGTTTGGGCATTTAATGTGAAGCTGTATACCTGTATAAAGATGTGACCTAAACAGCTTAACATTTTTTTTTTAAATTATTTTCCCTGCACATTCTTATTCATCCTCAGAAAATCTCTGAGAAGCTGACATTTATGAATAATCCCTTGTGTAATACTACTCTAAGCTTCTCCAGGCAAGAGTGGAAGCAGCTGAAGGAGAAAAGCACAGGGAGCCTGGATTTCCTTTAGAATCAGTGACCCTATTACTAATAGCCATGGTTTCTGAACGGGGAGGGCGTCCGATCTGCTACAAATGCAGAGGGGTGAAAAGCAGAATAATAGGAAGGGTCAGAAAACACTTTATTAAGTAATTCTGTAAATCTGGGCCTGAATGTGAAGAGAAGTGGGAATAAATACAGAAAGAAAATCAGCACGTGAATAGAAAAGGGAAGCGGGAATTGAAGGCGTAATCTGGGCTCCAATTATAGGAAAGGGTGGATCTTGTTTGGTAAAATAAAAGAGGACTGGTGGGAGGTGAGGGCTTGGAGCTACTCTGTTGAAAGGAAACTAGATCTGAGAAGTGGATTTGTTAGAGGGTGGCTATAGACTGGCACAAGAGGCAGCACAGGATGACTTGTAAGTAAAGCTGGGCTTGAAGTGCTGTAAATGAGATAAAACTGGTGAAAGAAGGAACAAAAAGATATGGCAGGGAGGAAAGCAGGACTCCCTCAAACCAGAGGAATATGTAATACCAGCTGGGTGCAGCTGTTCTGGTAGCAGTGTTGGTTTTCTTTTCCTCTAGAATGAGAACATGTCCTTGTACTGCTGGTTGTTCTAACAGCTCTTCAGAAAAGTTCCTCTAGTAGAGTTAATCATTGAAGCACGTTGGAGAAGCATGTGGTGAGGGTGTATAATATATTCTAGATTCATACAGGAGGAATATCATGCATATGCATATATAGGTATATGGGGAAAAGAAAACAACAAATAGAAAACACTTCATAAAGTAGAGAAGTTATTTCTATCTCAGTTGGTTTTGGAACCTGCAGATGTTGTTGTGGATTGTTTCTATACTAAAATAAACTAAGTTTATTGAGACAATTAGCATGCATAAACACTGCAGCAGGACAACTATTCACCAATATTTTGTTTTCTGAACTGATTCAGTGTAAGCAATTCTACTTTCATTTAAATATGTATTTGGTAACTGTGCTTTACAGTAGTGCATCTGACTACTCAAGTACTTCCGACAACTGGACACTTATAGGATCTTGACTTGATATTTTTCTTACAATAATGGTATCAGCTATAAGATCTACTGTAAACATTGAGAAGGGTGTTGGGTTTTGTACTGTCTTTTAAATTTTTTTTTTTAAATCTACAGCTATGCACATACACAGTAGACTAGTAATGCACCATCCTTCTACAACAAATGTGGTCAAAACAGTCTATTATACCAACAGGATGCTGAAAAATACCAGTGGTTAAGAAATGGCCTGCCAACTTGCTATAGCTGAGAAACAGGTAACGTAATCGACCTCTGTAGTTTTCATTATTAAATTATAAAAGTCAAAAAAAAAAAAGAAAATAGCTAAGCATATTTAAGTCTACTCAGCAGAAGAATGCAGCTAGCAGTCAAATATTTGTCTTCATCCCCTGCCTTCTACCTGGAGATTTGGAACTTTCAAAAATATGGATGATTTTATTTCTCATTTAATACAGGCTTCAGCATGAAGCTCCTCTAAGCATGGAGGTCAAGGAAAAAATTCTGATCTTTCTGCTACTGTCATGATCTTTGTAAAACTAATGACTGTAAATATTGGTAAGCAATTTCTCTCTTCAGGATAACACACTTAGAGGATTATTTGCTAGAATCTTAGAAAATGGTGCACAATAATTGCAGGCTCATAAACTTCCAAAATGCAAATACTAAATCACAAGAATATCCATATCTTGTCAGTTTTTGCACTGGCAGTGTTCAGTATTATTCTTCTTGATTTAGAAAGAGACACCACTTACGTTACTGTATCACATTAGCAAGTCTCTTAATTAAAACTCTATCTGTGCTATCATCTAACCTTCATTTCAAGTCATTAGCATGACTAAAATGACCTGTAAGATTTCAACTATTATATCATAAGCAATAATTTTGGGGAGAAAATATCTATGACTTTAGAACTGTTTATTAACTTAAAAGTAAAAATAATTAATTGTTTAGTTCTGTCAAAATTAGACCCTAATTCTATGAAGGTTTCTTTCTAATGAAAAAAGGAGAACCCACCTTCTTGCTTTTAACAGATGAGTGCTTTCATTACAGAGACAAAGCAAAACATATATGCAAACCAAAATACATCCCACAATTCTTGCTTTGGAAAGTATTTTTGAAAAAAAAAAAATCATACTTTGAAAAGGGAATTAAAGATTTCCTGGGAATGGCAGGGACCTCAGTAAAGATATTATAATGTGGCATTTGATGTTCTAGAGGGATTTCAACAAGTTTTGCATGGTCAAATTCCATTAATAAGTTGGCTTTCTTCCAAGACTGTGTGTGTCCCTCTCATCTGCCATGGTGCCCTAACTGCAAGGAAACCTCACCTCACCTGCTCAGTCACTTCTAAGCAATTTTAATTGCTTTTTCTTGCTCATTACAGTACCAAACAGGCTTAAAAAAATCCTAGTATCTTAAAATGCAGATTAGGTGGGTTATGAGTAGAACGGTAAAAATTTTGGTGGTGGTGTAAGAGGATTATAGAGCATATCGGTGGGGAAATGCCATGTGGATGGATATTAATGATGATGTGAGGGGGAATAAGACAGAATCAATGGAACTGGGTTTTGCAAGTGACTATTCAGGGAGAACCACTATTGCAAGGATTGTCACTGAGCTACGCTAACATTTGAATTATAAATACATATTTACTATTTCTTTCATCTTGCAAAGCTTGAATATGCGCAGGCTTAGATTATCGCACATTCTGAGCAAGTCTGACTAACAGTTTTTAGCAGATGACCTTTAATTAGTGGGAAGATATTCTATCCATATCATATTCATTCACTTGTCTTACTAGGCATTAGATGGCTGCTGTGAAGCATAAAGGATTTTTTTTGTCCTAATCCCTGTGATGTGACATGATTAATGAGATGAAATTCCCATTTGGAGTTTCCTACCAATCAATAGGCAGATGGGCAGTAGTGGATGTCGAACAACAAGACAGCAGGAGTTGCTTAAGCTCTTGCTACTTTCATAGAGAAAAAATATTTAGAGACATAATTTAAAGGAACAGATAATATCAATTTTTCACATTTCCTTCCTCCCTCAATAATTGCTTCTTTGTTTTAAATGCACATAGAAAGACAAGAAGGTCAACTTATGGATACATACCATATTAAGTTAAAATATATACGTTTGAAAATCTTATGGATGTCACTTATGCCAAGCAAGTATATTGCATTGGTATTGAAAGACCATGTGCAGAACAAAGAGTCTGATTTATATCCCCATCCAAACAGAGATAAATAAACAGATACATCAGAGAAGCCAACAGAATTACAAAACATTAGAATAAAGCCAGTATGAATATAAAATTAAGCTAGTGATTTTTTTTTTAATACACCAGTGAAAAATCAAATACATTGTGTATATCTTAAAAAATATACCCTTTTTTAGGAACTTCAACATCCTACTCCCTGGCCCCACAGTCTTTGATACCTTGTAACTGACACATAAAATGAAATAAAAGAATAAACTACTATAGGTTATTCTCAGCTATGAATAATTTTGATTTAATATTATAAAATCTGAAAAAATTATGTGATCTTAAGTTTTTACAGTTTAAATCTTCTCTTTCTTGCTAGTAGAATTCATTTGTAAGTAGGGGTAACTTACTAAAATAAATTATATTATATGATTTCACCTTTATATGTCTCAAGATTAAAAAAAGAAAAAAGTCAAATACCTCAAATGAAATGATAAACCAAAAGGCAAAATATGACAGACTGGTGGATCTTTGCCAACCAGATCACATCTGAGGAAATAATGCAAGTTTTCCAAGCAGTAGTAGCAACAGGTTTCAGGAGGCTTCTTTCATAGACCTCATGTTGACACTTATTTTCTTCTATGCAATACTTTTCTGCTTCTTTTAAATAGGAGTATTGATACTTAGTTATTTTGTATGTGTAAATGATTTATCTTATGTTTCCTTCTCATTGCCTTGCTCTCCCTCCCTCTCACAAAGATGCACACAGAATAAAATTCATAACACACTTCTCCTAATGAACAAACTCCCACCGAGCACCAAAGTGCTTAATGATGCTCAGCAGGCAGAGTTCTGCAGTTCCCCTATGTGAGCCAATATATAATCACACCACAAGTTAAAATAATATTTAGATTGCCAAGAGAAACACCGGGAATGTAAGACATACTAGATTTAAATTTTTCCAAACTTTAATTCTGTTCCTTTGTGTGTTCACCCAATGTCATTGAAAAAAAATCAAAATACACTGGATGAAGCATATGTTATTATGAAATTAAAATCTCTTTGCAAGGCAGCCAAAGTAAATTTAGGTAAATTGATTTAAATCAGCCTTCAGTAGTTTGCAACCTACTCCGTTTCAAACAGTTTTATATATGTAGTACACACTGTGTATCTTTTACTTAGTAATGTCAAAAGACCAGATTCTGCAGTTAATCAAGTCTGTAGGTATAATCCTACCTGCAATGATGTTCGCAATTATTTAAAAAAACTTTTGAAGGTGTTCTTTTATTAGGGGGTTCTTAAATTAGAACTGGCAGTAAGAAAACTCTCTCTCATGGTCCATTTGCAAGTCCTAGGATTATTATTTGGCTCCTGTGTTCATAACACAGTATCTTTTCCTCATCTGTTCAGTGATGCCTAAAAGGCGAGCATGGAACAGCATGGTCCCGTTTGGGCTGTATCATTAGAGCAGAGAGATGAGCAGGATGTGTAAGAACAGCTATGGACACGAGTAGATTATGAATGGAGCAGCAAAACATGCGTGCTCTACAGCTACGTATGGGTACATATAGCAAAGGAACTGATACTTAGGTCGTTTAAGAGATTATTGAGTTAGAGGGCAGACAAGCAACAAATAAGACATTTTAAGAGGTTTAGTTGCATAGTGGAGCACCCACCAGCTGTAAGAGCCAAGAGCAGGATTTTCCATTTGATCTTTGAAGTCTTACTTCATGCTCAGAGTTTTCTCCATGAAAAGACACTAGTCATTAGTGTGTCGGTTTAGCAAAACAATTACGCATACTAAACCAACATACTTAAATGTTTTGTTTATTAATGGTAAGGCTCACTTACATGCATGGCCACTTACTCTGATTTTTGTTTCTGTGGACTCTGGTGCAATGCATGCTTGCAAATTGTTTTACACATTTCTGTTATCTAGATTCTTGACTGTGTGAGTATGCAGCTAGTTCTGTTGTGAAAGTCCACACTTTGAATGTCTTACCACTTCCTGAACATTAGTGATTTTTTTTTCTGCTCTAAAAATTCATTTTTTCAACTAAATGCTGCAAATTTCTCAATTTCACATTGATTTGGTTAAAACCCTGCAAGAACCACACATCTGAAGAGCTGGACATAGTTAAGTGTAGGCAAGAATGCTTTTTTTTTGCCCCACAGAATGACGTACTCAATTATATACTGAGGGTCTGATTTCCAAAAACTAAATTCAGGCAATACTGGCATTTCAGTCATCTTTGTATTTGGCCACCATCTGAGGCTGGATGGGTTCCCAGAGCCAGCAAATGCATTGCATTGACGACTCAGCCTCCTAAAATGCTCCATTAAAGGCCAATGCTTATTATTTATCCAGTGCTCATTCTTTGTGTAGCCTACAGTTTTCACTGTGGTAAAGCACGCAACCTTTATCACTAATAAACAAATCTTTCATGTATAATTTTGTTTATTTTTTTTCGTTATTGTGGAACTCAGGTGCAGTTCTCCTGTTTTGTGATCATTGCAACAGTTAACATGAGGCATGGTTTCCCCACTACTGACTACAGAATAGGCGATGCTGTGATAATTTTCATCATCATGCAATTGTTCAGTACTCACATGTAATGATATCTTGCAAATACCCTTGAGAAATTATATAACCCTATATGTACTATATAGATTATCTCACTGAAGTGAGGAGAGATTTAGGCATGTTCCAATGCAATGGATTTTGATGATAATGACTGAATTAACAAATGGTTTGGAAAGTGAAGCTCATAATTATCCTGTTGATAATTACACATATAAAAATGTATTTTGGTGTGGTACATGAAAAAGTTGAGAATGAGTCCATTCTCTTCTTCAAGAAGGGATCTGGAAGTACACAAAGCTGAACAGCCCAAGTTTGAATATTAATGACAATGCCTCAGGTTAAGATGAATATTTATTGCAAACTTATTTGGAGAAATGGGAACAGTCTAAGCCACATCTCCTAGATTTACTTTTTTCCCCCCACCACAACATAGCAAGAAAATACTAAATATTTTAAGGTATTTCAGTAGATAATTTGACTATTTTTGGTATGCAAAAATATTTGGAGAGATGAAGATTCTTGTTTTCAAAAGGAAATGGAAGCTAGTTGCTTGAAAGAGACTTCTATTTATAAACATAAACTGTTACTGTTATAAGGGAAATTGAAGGTAGTTATAAAGGAAAAAATAGCTCTCAAGTTCTGCACTATTAACACTTGTGCTGTGTGAAACAACGAATAAATAAGGTTTTGTTTTGAAGAAGCTACTTACGAGCTGACAATTACAGGTACTGCCTCAGGCTCCTGAAGAAAAAAGCTTTTAAGTGCCAAACTCCGCTGAGGTTGTTGTATTAAATAGATGGTAAACAGAAGGTATTTCAGAGGCAGAAGCAGGCTTGCTCTGCCCCTCCTTAGCTAGATGTCTGTTCTCATTGGTTAGCTAAGAGCACTTACTGGTGGGGAAGGTGAAGAGGAGCTCTCTGTGTTTCTCTACAGTGACTTTTTAGGAGGAATTTTCATCATCTGCCTTGGAATTCACTGGAATCCACCTCTGTTCTCTGATATGTCTATATAAAGCTACAGCCATTCCCCAGCTGTGGTTTGCTGTCCAGTACTCCATCAGATGGCTCTGCACCAAAGTCCACTGGCCACTGCTTCCACCAGGTTTAAGTCATACAACCTGAATTTTCAGGAAAACTAAGGAAAAGGGCTCACCTTCAACAACTCTTTGGTGAGCAATAACAAAAAAAAGTAGAAAGTTCCCAATACACTCCGGAAAATATATACTTCTATGATCTGGGTATTGAAAACATAATAAATTTGAGTAAGCTTGGATTTTGTTTTTATTTTATAAGCCTTTCTGTTTATAATATCTGTGAACGTATCAGTCTGCACACATCATGCTTCCATAGAGGCACTGAAATAAAAAAAGTTTTTTAAAAAATAGCCACCTGAAGGGAATTCTACTCTATGTTTAGACATACAAATAACTTTCTTGATTTTTCAAGTGCATGAATCATCCTTTGGCTCCCAATAAAATAAAGAGAATATATGAGTGATTAATGCTTTTAAAAATCAGATGATCTTCAGGCATTGAACAGACCAGCAAAGCAGCTGATATAGAAATTCCTTTAAATTCAAACAACTCATGTCTCTATTCTGCTAAAAAGTCATTTAAGATTTGCTCACATTACTCTCCTCTTACTCAAGTATAGAACAGTCTACTTTAGATATCTGGTATTTCCTCTCCAAGTAGAGGCTTGTCTGGAAACCAAAAAAAACTCATCCCACTTACACTTTTAAACTGAGCCACTGAAGATCTGAAGAACCAATAAGTCTCCCAGCTGGAAACAAACAAATCCATGACAAACCACCCTCATTCCTTTAAAATGCAAGTTACATTGAGCTTTATATTCCTCAACAAAAAAACCCCTCCTTTGAAAGAAAACTGCCCGTGACCTGGGAAACAGGAAAATCTGTAGTATATAAGAACCAGGCAACAGCAAAAGTTGAGATTGTGCAAATCCAGCCAATTTCCCACCAGGCTTGCGCATGCAGAGTTGCTAAAGCTCATTACAATGTAGCATAAATGGAGGTCTAATTAACATAAGAAACTGATCCAAAAGAAAATGCCATCAACATACATGAAAATGAACCTGATCTGTTTGAAATTCAGCCAACTACAAATTAATTCAACATAGATTACATGTACAGGGAGAAAGAGAGTCCAGCAGAGTAACTGGCATTGCATTGGTACACATGCCAGACAAGTTCCCTCTTACCCCCTGTCCCCTCCCACTCACTAAGATGGATCATTTTCTGCTGGATCATTACATTTCTGATGGATCATTACATGTTCCAGTAAGAAACAAAGCAGTGGTCAACCTCTTGTTCTTCGTAAATTCGTTTGTGTTATGTCTCTTTCCCCTTTCTGGACTACCGATTTGGGGACATACTGTGGTCTTGTAAAAGACCAGTGGATCTTACTACTGGAGGCCTGAACTGTCAGTGGCCGTTGCTGACGGCCTTGGTGCTGGGCTGGTGCCACAGCAGCATACGTGGCACTATGGGAATACCAGTGTGGCAGCAAGGAAGGGTGTAAAGATGCCTGAACTGTGTGAAAAATAGGAGTAGCCTGAGAAAAGCACCATGTTGGTGTGGCTATATACTCCAGTACCCAAACTGGTTTTACAGTGAGCACTGCTCTGTGCTACCAGCAGAGGTAAGAGCAGATACAAGAGCTGAGTACCGCTACGTCTACAAACTCTTCTTATGGCCGCCTGTGTGAAGGATGTTCTGACACAATTTTGCCTGCTGCCCCGAACTCACAATACTATATTGACTTTTAGGGTTTGTTTCTATGAAGTTTATGTGAAATAAATAATGTAAGGTTTGAATTCACAGCACTCCCTTTACCCTACAGAATTACCACCTGGGACTGCCATGACATAAGTGCTCTTACCATATCATCAGTGCTCATATGAGCAGTTGGTGTAGAAAACACACAACGTAGCCACTGACAGACTTGTTATGCCAAAGGCTTTCAGGAACATCATTTTTCCTGCCAAGTACAACCAGGTGCAGAGCACTCAATCACACCACTTACAGTGCAAGTACCTGAGCCATATCATTTCAACAAGGTAACTTCAGAAATCCTGCCCCTGCTCAGCCTGCTGCTGCGTGACCGAGCAGTGGAGATTTGTCTCCTCATGCTGGAGGAAGAACCATTTTTCTTCTCCTTATTGCTATGGTCTCTAGATCTCAAATTATCTGAAATACTGTCTTAGTTAAGTTCATATTGCTCAGCCCTTCAGGTCATAGCTGATGCCAGGGCCAGAATATCTTCTAAAACGCTGGCAGATGTTTGTTTGAGTGGACTTTTATAGGTCTGAAGCCTCATTAGTTGTTTTCATGACCTGCATACTAATTTAGCAGAATGATTCTTGGGCTCTGGATCCGAATACTCAGGAAATTCTGATGAATTTCACTCTATGGGTACTAGCTATCATTATTTAGAATAATATGGATTAATGTAATAAGGTCCTTTAATGGCAATAAACATTCTGTTTAAGTATACCATATGATTAACAAAATCCCTATAATAAAGCTAAGTATTTTAAGTCAAGATGTCCCAGTAAAAAATAAATTGTTGGGTCAAGTGGCAAATGAAAGATATTCAGGATTGGTAACACCTCATTAAAATCCATTTCAATTGCCCTAAGGCAAGATGTTAATACACAGTAATTGTCTACCCAGAGTGAATCTTCTTTCAGTTACATGAATAATGCAAAGTAACTATTTAAATATGCTTGTTTATATCTTTAGCAGATTCACTATAGCTTCAAAATTAAAGATTATTTTTAAACCATTTTATGCTACTATCAGAAGTTCACAGATGGAGAAAGGAGAATAAAAACACTCTCCTCTTCAAGTATAAACTTCCCTTGCAGAAGACAAAGTAAGAAAATAATTTAATTAGGATATCTCTGAATCCAAAGGAATTAGTACTGCTGCTACATCTGCATTCATCTTGTTGCTCCAATAAAACTGCAAACGAATAATAGGACACCAGTAATAGTAATTTAAACAGTGTAAGTGATGTCTGTCGCTGTACCACAGAAAATTACAAAATGTTTTCCAATTGCCTATGTAAAGTTGTGTGTGTGTGTGTGTGTGTGTGTGTGTGTGTGTGTGTGTGTGTGTGTGTGTTCGGCATTTTAGCAAAGAATATCAATAAGCAGTGGAATAAAAGTGGTCTTTAATGTAGATCAGCTCAAATTCTGATAAATCTCAAGTACCCTCACATTCAGAAGACAACCTCCCTCTTCAACCTGCCTGTAGAAAAAGAGTTCATGCAGCACTATCCGTAACAATCAATAAATGATGATAATGGTGCTTTTATTACTGGGCTACATATGGCGTTTAACCTTCTGTTAAGTGTTGGCTGGCTCAGTCCCACAAGCATTCTGTACTCTAGAATGCGATCCCAATCCCAGGGAGCAAAAAAGCTCTTGAGGCCGAACCTGAAGTTTCCTGAAGGCACTAATACAAGGATAAAAAAGATGCTGGAATCCTTTGAAGAAAAGCAGCTTCCTAAGGTGGGCTTGACTTGGTTGCATCAGGATTCCAAAACACTGAAGGAACGAGTAGGAAGAAAAACCAAGTGATTGCTGTATCAGAGTGAGAAAACTTCAGTAAGAATCCTACTGAGTAGTAAGTGAGGTTCCTAACAATGACAACATACTTCTGCTCAAAAAACCTGTAACATTTTCAAAGTTAAAGACAATATGCAAAGCTTGGAATATCTACAGCACATTACAGTATGTGGTAATGCTTTTAATACACAGCACACTGGACATACTTGTAATATGAAAGAAACCGGTATGATTTTCTTAATAAAGTGTTTTTGTTTAGATTTAAGTAAGTATCTTGATTATGGTGCATTGTCTAAATTTTATTGTGATTCTCAGGCTTTCATGTTTTAAAAATTAGTAATGGAGTTATACTGACATCTGAAAAAAATGTAGCAACAATGCAGACAAAAGACATAAGCAGGAGCACCAAAATATAATCTCAGAGGTGCAATGCGATTCAAATTTGCAAATAGAGTGTAAACTATTACCCAAATTTTTGAAAAAGCTGGAGTTCCTGAGACTATTTCATAACATTGATACTTCACAAGATATTTTATGAGTAGACGTCTTGATATGCACTTAACATTGAAATAAGTAGTTTATAGCTTGGGCCAAGAATTTTGTATCTCTGTTATCTAAAATAATTTTACCAAAATACTTTTGGCTGCAACATCTTGATCATTGATATACAATATGTATATTCTAATGTTGAGTGTAAGCTGAAAACAAGACTTAATATAGTGCTCCAGAATATTACTGTCATATATGACAATTTTATTTGTTATTCATGCCTATTAGTTAGGCAATATTACCATTTCTTGTGTGTCCGCTTGACTGTAAATAGCTCAGACACGATCTCTGTTTTGCAATCTAGAATAAATATTGTTTCAGTTGAACAAGAACGTGTTACCACTGGATTGAATTTTTCCATTAGCAAGAGACATAGTGGGTGACAAACACCGGCTCAAAGGTTTGTCATTCCCCAAAGCAGCCCACGCTTCAGAATTAAGGAAAAAATCCTGCTCATTTCTGGTAGTCTGCCCTGAAAGGTTTGTGTTAATTAGCATACAAATATAATTTAGGTAACTTTAAGTTGTCTCAGTAAAGAACCTTTTATGCTCAGCAAAGGCAATTTCCTCTAGTAACTCCATTATCCTATTGACTTGTATGGGTCCTATAACAATAAGCCACACAGGGCATGAATCCATAGTGTTGTATGTGGGGAATTTAAATCTGTGTTGTGTTAGCAAACAAGTTGCTCTTTTAATTAGACTTCTAAGGTATATATTTCACTGTCTATATTCTGAATTTATGATCTAATCAAATCAGGGTAGGAGAAATAATAGGAGAAGAAACCGTGAAGTTCGGGTAATGAGACTGATCAGAATCCACAAAAACGATGGGTTAAAGACGCTACCACAAAGGACAGCATAGAATGAAGGAGAAATATGCAGCCAAAGAGGACACTTGCTTCATTTCTAATGTGTTGTTTCTCCTCTTTTTAAGTCAGATATCTCAGAATGTTGCTTGACACAAATGAAGTTTTTGACCTGTGCTCCACAAAAACTACATGGGATAACAAGGGAACCCCAAGATCAACTAGTAGATTCTTTGGTGTCATGAATCACCATATCAATCTGCTGCTTAAGTTACTGTTCCCAAAACAGACAAAGAATGCAACACAACCCCATGTCTTATTGTACAAAGGTCCTCCCTACTATTTATTTTCAGTTTCTTACTGGACAGCCACCTATAATCAAAAGCTTCTAAGCAGAAGTTGAAAGGAATAGCAAGTTGCTACTGTTTCTTACTTTTCTGTGTGAGTGGCATTTGTATGACTCAGTCACCAATAATATTTTCAGTCTTGAAAACTTTCACCAAACTACTGTTTCTAATACATTTACATTACACTAATAAAGTTAGTTGGAACCTTTCTCTTAAAAAAACCCAATACAAATCAAGTCCAGTGACATCACTTTCTTGACAAATATTGACTGGATTAAAGTTCCTGCAAAATATAATAAACTAAGATAATTTGCAGGACTCTGTTCAAAAATGTAACTTTTTCCCAAAATAAAACATTTAATTTTCATATTCCTGTAATTACTATGACAAGTAATAGTGATGCATAGCTGACTAAAGCTGTAATCTGGAAATCCCCTGCCTACCCAAACCAGCAGCGTATGCCTTAGTAACAACAGAGAAAACCATCTGGGTTTGCACAGATTTTTCAAAATGTAGATATCAGTGCTAGAAACAGATATCAGATAAGTACTAGGCAGTCTGAAGCCCTCAGAAGAAACTGGGAGCAGTTGTGCTCTCCTACTGATGTGTTTCAGCCTTGATTTGAAAGGTCTGTTTCTCAGGCAACAAGGATAGTTCATGCCTAGCACAGCCTTGGCCTTCCCTGCTGAGAACACCACCACGAATGTCTCATCTCCATGCGATATTTAATCTAGACTATAAGGCCCTCGGGGGCAGAGATCACACCTACTTCTCTGTAAAACCTAATATGCACATATGGCAAAGAACAAATAGTAAAAAGGATCACAGGCAATATGTGATGCCAAGTTTTGTTTACCTTTCCAACATGAGAATATATTTACGCCACAATTACTTTCCAGAATACTTAAGCCTGTGCAGCTCTAGTCAAAACACACACAGTACTATAACACATCCAGTGTAGTAATACGAAGTTTTATCATCAGGCTTTCTGAAGCAAAAGTGTTCTGTTAATAGTGTTTGATGTCTAAAGGCTGGTTAAGAAGACTGAATCCTTTGTTTTATCCTAATGTATATCCGATGTGACAGCTGCTACCTGATTTAAGGAGAATTGGAGAAACTCCAAAAAATGGCAAGAGAATTTCAAGCAAGGAATGACAGAAGTTTTCGGCTTTTCAAATATTTTTTTCTATTTCTTTCCCCAGCTCCATATAGTAGCTACGCACTGTCAGTAATGTACTACTGAGAATTGTTAATCTGTGAGCAGGGATCTCGAAAGAATGATGTTACTCAGCAGTGGGTTAATCACCTGACCACGGCAGTTAAAAATGTCTTCAACACAACAAAAATACTCATTGCTAGCAGGCTATCACAGGGCGGGTTCGACTATTCTGTTTCCAACTGGAGGTTATGCCAGAAAAAGCTAGCGTTGCATCTTAAAAGTAATTTAAACAAGCAGCCTGCTTTGGCCAACATGACAATAATCTGAAATAATGCAGGTGAAAAGCTAAAAATTGCCTTCCGAAAGCAGACACCCTCTGTTGAAATCATAAAGTATACACATGATCATTGAGTTAGAGCAGGGAGCCAGCTTTCTGCCAGAGCTGGCACAGTAGCAGAACATTATTTGGATTCAAAAACTATGTTAGATAGGACAACAACATTGTCTTTATGACTCATTTTTGTCAGACTGGATTCAAAACTTATACCAACAAATTTGACATTTCATACTGCTCTGCAGAAAGCAAGTAAAATGAGTCCATGTTTTAAAACAGCAGGGAAGCTTCCAGTGCTACAATTAACTGGTAACATATGCCACTGCTGCCAAGAGGATTTTTAATCTCTTTAAACATTAATGTTGCATTTTTGCTTCTGTCGCAATAAGGCAGCCATCTGTGTTTGAACCTGCTGGGAAACTAGGGATATGTTTACAGAGAGAAACAGAGAGAGGCAGAGAGGGAGGTAGACATCCATGTTTCTAGATCCAGCATCAAAAATAACATTTCAAACCTTTTAAATAGTATTATTAAGGTGTCATATAGCAGTAGGAAGATTGTTAAAATGGTCAGACTGCTCAATTTAAAACCGCACAAAAAAGTAACCCCCAAGCCAGCACATTCTCCTTCTTTAATACACTTGTTTTTCTGCACAACTGTGAACAGTTAATAAAGGATTTCATTACAGACTTACTTCCAGGAAAATCCCGGTTCTATGACTTTGAAACTAACTACTTATATAATATCAAGCAATAGTAAAAGGATAAGAGTTCTGTAAATCCTTTCAGCATGACCTTCCAATTCTGCATTTCTGTGAGTACTATATGCTAACATCAGGACCTATTTGAACGGAGTAAATCTTTTAAAGTGAATTCAACTCTTAAAAAATATGGGGTGCGAAAAGCTCTGTACCAAACCCCATATGTCCTGTATTTACCTCTACAACCTGGGGCTTTTCTGATAAAATATCACATCATCTGCCCATCTCTTCCTATCCAAAGCTCACTTGACCTTCCTTCTAGTCTTTCTCACTCTACACAAGTACTAACTAATGCTTTGGTCTGGCCTTTAGCCATGTGGCAATCAGGTCTGTCTGTCCTTTCCCTTCCTTCAAGCGCTGCTAAGGTTGAAGCCAGTGGCCAAATTCAACTAAATATGAGCCAGTTCAGAGAGTATTATTACTCTAGAACTGTCATGAAAGGGAGAGATGGAAAGCAAGCCACAACAGGAAGATCTGCAACCAGAAATAACCAGGGAATTGAGGCATATAAGGGCTCAGAAACAAGCACAGTCGCACTGGGTAGGAGAGGGGATACTCTGGACCAGGGAGGACTGAGGAAGCAGGGAAACTCAAGTGCTGGGGGGTTCTAGTAAGGAAGACAGCACTGGGACAGAGACATAGGAACCAGGCTCTCTTAGCCAAGCTTTTAATTTAATTATTTTTTCTTAGGAACTAATGTCCTCTGAGAACCAGATAAAAAATGCAAGCTCACAGCTGCCCTCTACAAACATACACAAGGCTATGGATTTACCCATCTTGGAAAAATATCAATCCTGCTTTTTTTTGCAGCTCGGTCTATACTCCTTGGGATTTGGCCTACGTAGCATCCACTTCATTCAAACCCATGTCTTGAAAAACCATAACCAGTGATCTCTTTTGCTCTGGTGAAGATCCCACGGCAGCTCCCAGCTGCTCAGATAACTGCTGTTGGCCCTGGAGTCAACGTGCCCTCAACAGCACACGGCAGCTGGATCCCAGCAGCGCCAGCTCGCCCCTGAGCACCACATGGGACAAGCCGCCACAAAAATAACTACTTACAATGGCAAGAAAAACATCCCAAATGAGGGATGGATTCTTGGTAAAATGTCAGCTCTGACACAGATTACTGTAGTCTTCATGAATTCACATGGTTAATATTTTTAATTTGGTGGACTAAATTGTTAAGTGCTGACATCCAACATCTTTTGATGAAGCTGCAGGTGCTCAGCAGTTTTAAAAATGTAGCCACACTTATTTGGGCCCATTTGTTTTTCCTGGCTACAGCAATTCAGGTGGGAGGTTTTAAAGAACTTAAGTATGCTTTTTGCTGCTGGGTTATTGCTGGTTGCTGTGGATATATTGACTAATGGATGGAAAGGGGATACAGGAGTGGCCTATTGTGTTATTAAGAATTGTCACGCAGGAGATAAACACCCTTTTAAATGGATATGTGCATAGGTTAAAATACATCAGCATGGATTTAGACACAAGTGTATAAACCCTGGAGTGATATTTTTGGCTACAATTCCTAGTTTAGTTTAAAAGTAAAATGGCAATAAATAATAGATATTTTTCACACAGGCAATTAAGCACCTAATATTTATAAAATACCATGTAAAACACAGGCCTCTAAAGTCTGGGAAAAACCTTATACTGATTTTTTTTTTGTGATTTATTACATCCTGTATCTTTCCTATTACATCTGATATATGACCTAATGAAAGAAAACCTATGTGAAAAGGAGGACTTCCTGTCTCATAAAACTTGTTGCCATTTTATCTCTCTTTGTTTAAAACTAGCCTAGTCTGACCCCCTTCTTAGGTTTGCTGAACAAGGAACTGGCACATACTAGCTTGTATCTTTATTATCTGCTGAACTCAACATTAAAAGGTAAGTGTAATGCTATAACAAATTAGTTCACCTGCCCACAAGTTAAGCTCTGACTAAAATTTTGAGTTGCTTGATTTTGAATCACTAAATATGCACTTCAGTATTTAAGAGTTCCCTACAATTTCTGCCATTATACTTTAAAAAGTAATTTATCGCAAAACAATTCTCTGAGGACAAACTAAGGTAATCCTTGCAGACAAAAATAATAGTGGCTAGTGAGAGAAACTGAAAAAAAGGACAGCAAAACTTCTGACAGTTATAGTATTTATGAGCCACCTGCACAAACGCAGTGTAATTTGTCTAGATGACTTATCACTGCATTTATTAAACTATTTTGCATATATATTTTTTTAAAAGTTGAGGTTTGAGCTAGATTTTGGCTTTGCAATGACATACTGTGATTACTTTGGAGTTTGCTTTCTGCAAAATATTTGAGATAAAGAATTTTTCCACACATGAACTGAAGGGTATTCTATTAGTCAGCTAACTTTCTAAAAGATGCTTTTACTAGATATTTAATTTGATGAACACCTATGGGTGGTAGGCAATAACAAAAGAAAATTCAAGTTCTGTGATGGATTAATTAAGGACCAAAAAATAACTTACAGAAAAATATTGATAATAAAAAGCCCAACATGAAATCCATTGATATACTAGTTACTAAAACCTATTTGCCTTCAGTAGTGTTCAAGGACATACCGCTGTTCACTCAGTAGCAAAAAACCCCAACACAATAATAATATTCTGTAATTAAAGGCAATCCAGAAAGCCTGTTATTTTAGCACAGAAAACAACCAGGTTGGTCAGGTACGATTTGCTCCTGTTCAACCCACATTGACTTACCCCAGTCACCTTTGCCATCTTGTACCTGAAAACTATTTCCATGCAGACTTTCTCCATTGTCTTTTTTAGGCCTGAGGTTTGGTTGTCCTGGCCCATAGTTCTCCACACCCTCCTTGCCTTCAAGAAGGACATAGCATTCCCACCTGTGAGTCTTACAGCCAGATTCAAATAATTCAAATAATGTCTGATGGCAGGAAGAAAAGATCTATGCCAAGTGCAGGTGAAGGTTATAAAATATAAAGCAACACAATGGTTGTTGGTGTAGTAAAATGAAATTATTTTTATTTTTTAATTTTTTAGCCTTGACTAAACTGACCTCCATTTGATTTGGAATGTCAACAGAAACATTAAATAAATCAGCATGTCAGTTTTTTAAAATAAGTTACAGCTTGTAAATTTGGACCCGACAAGTTACTAAGAAGTTGCTGATCTTTTAGAGACTAGAATATTACAGGTGCTCATAATTACCCTCCTTGAAGGCAAGCCTCAGTTACATGGTTTTATCTCAACTACATGAGTTATTTGATAATTTGTCAAATTGAGTGAGTCAACTTTCAACAGTCTACTTTACCAACTATTAAATATACCTCTGAATATCTTAGTTTGTTGAGTACACCAGTAATTGTTATTGTTGCTCAGAAGGGTAACAAAGAATATGTCTACTGGCACATGTGTTTTCCTGATTCAATTCTACTTTTGCCAGCTGGTCTTCATTGTATTAATAAATCAGAAGCAGAATCGAGATTTTCAAAGACAGTTACCTACAAAACTAACCACCTCTGGTTAATTTTCCTTAAAATCTTCATTCCGCTTGGTGAGCTAAACCAGCACATGCAGTTCTCACATTAGATGGAATGAGGGTCACTTCAATAGGCTTCCAGACCCAGAGAGGATGATTTAGAAGGAAAGCAATGTTTAATGGATTTACTTCTTGTTAAACACAATCATGAGCATAACTAACAGTGTGAACATACTGAAATGGTTCACGATACAGTTCCTATTCATTTTTATGCCAGGATTCTATCAGTTCTTGAATGAGTACAAGACAAAAACCATTATTCTGCTCCTTGTTCCACTACTGCTACAAATATCACATTCAAAATCACGTCAGGACCAAATTCAAAGTCCATTTCTTCTGTCTTCAGTTCTCTACCATTGTCAGAGCTTTCCTTACACGCAAATCAAACTGATTTTCCCTCTCTCTCTGGATCAATTTCCTTCCACAATAAAAATCAATTCTCAGTCACTTTGTCCTCCACAGTCAAAGTCAATTCCCCTCACGCTGACATACATATTCAAATATCTCCTTCTGTAACTCAACACTACTTAGTGCTTGCACCATCAGCATCAATTCATCCCACACAGCATCAATTCAACCCAGAATCAAGTCTTTATGAATTGATTTGGTTTACTCACAGCCAAACAACATTAATCCCCACTCACACTCGCTGGATCAATTTCCTTATCCCAGCTGAAATCCATTTCCCCTCACTGCCCATCCCGTTCCTCCCTCAATCACACAGAAATGTGTTTCTACTCCAACCCGTGCCCTTCAGAAGAATTGGTCTTCAACTAGCAGATCCCTTTTAAGTTTTTATTCTGGATTTCTCCTTTCTTATTCCTTGTTCACAACAGGTAGATGTCCCAGAATACATATTCCATTCTCCTCTTCCTTTACACCTCTGTCTGGGGGTCTCTTACACAGTATTCCTTCTGAATTCAGCGCTCCCTAATTTTCATACATCTGTTTTTCTTCACTGTGGCTTCTTCATCCCTCGCTAAAACTCCGCTAGGCTTCCTTTTCCTTAAAGCATCTAATCTTACTTCACAGGGTGTAGATCTTACTGTGCTGACTCCAGCCAGTGCCTGAAGCCATTTAGAAACATATCCCAGTTGGTGTAAATGATCACAATTCCATTAATTATCTTCTTTGAATATCTCGGACCCAATCCTTCCCTCTAACAAATCTTTGTGCGATGTCATTTTTTAAAAAATGTTTTACAGATGGACCCTGAAGAAAACCCACCCACTCATCATATGTCTCTCATGGCATTTTTATAACTTTTTCTGGATTTTCTTCCAGTAATTTCTGATTATGTTTTGAGAATAATTGTTTTATATCTCAAGAAGAAGGAAAAATGAAAACATAAGCAAATATTCTAAATAATATCCAACCAGATTTTCACTGTCATTCAGCTTTTGAGTAAGACTTCTGCTGGAGTTAGATATGATAGAAAAGTGAACACAGAAAACAAATGAGATCAGTATTCAAGTTTTGGTGTGAAAATATTGGATACTATATCCAGAATATCTAAAATAAATTTTATGGTCTGATGACATTCACCTTGAACTTTATTTCAATGCATAAAAGCAGAAGACCTGCAACAGCAGTGGGTAGACTGTATTAATATGCTAATGTAATGTGCTTCGATTTTTTTTTTTGACAAACACATTATGATACCAATTGCAAAATTATATTTGTATCTCAGCTGCATCCACAATACTAGTCTATTCGATACATAACTTCAGAAGACTTTGCTCTTTCTAGCAGAATAAACAAAGGACTTTCACCTTTATTTTTTTCCCCCAGATAAAATTTACACTATTTTAGGAGACAGTAATTTTATTCATTCGTGATTGTCTTTAGCTATTGCCTCTACCAGGATTCCAGAACTGTAATGCTATTTATGTGTTCTGTTCACAATTAAACTCAGTGCAAAAAAGGGAAAAGCTTTCAACGATCATCATAAGTGCAAACAACAAAACAAAACAGTTATTTTGTTGGCGTGGAGCAAGTCATGGCTGACTGCTTTCCTGGAAACCTAGTGTATGAGGGTTCCAGTTCCATCCTCTTTATAAATGTATTAGTACCTATTGTTTTAGCACCAGGTGCACATGTTTATCCACAAATTATTTTCCTTCTGAAGGCCAAAGAACAAAAGCCAAAAACCCCTAAATTGGAAAATAACCTCATCCAAGCTCATATACAGGAAATCCAACACTCTCAGCGTTATCATTCCAAAAAACATGAAGACAATGCAAGGGAACTGCTATATATGCATTCTAGAGAGAAAAAGGACAACATTTACTCAAGAAAACTCAAACAGTCTGAGAGACTAGGGGAAGAAATCTTCTTTCCCTTTACAGCAAGCCAGTACGAACCCGATGAGCCAGACCGCGAGAAGGTGCAAGGGACAGAGAAGTGAGGGACTCTTGTTTCTGACAGCGGGTTCACCTGGGAAATTCCTGCAAAGCTCAGTCTGACCCTGCAGCTGCCGCACTAACGGGGATGCTCTCACTGCACCCAGACGCCTCACGAAAGCTGATGTAACCCCAATATGTTCCCAGCTACTGTCATTCATATAATAACTAGGAGTAAGGTGTCTTCTGCTTTGCAGTGCAATTTCTGAATACGCTACTTTAATTTGAGATACATCTGGTTATCTATTTTCTTCTTGAGTACCTCTCTGAAGAAATTTTGGAAAATGTCACACAAAATCTAGAGCGTATCTTTGTGCCCTAAATGTTCAATGTCAGAAGCTACAGAGAAGTCCACTCAGGTCTTGCCAGTTTTCTGCAAATCTGGTTTTCCAATTCTGAATTGTTTTAGAGAACACATATTCAGATAGGTTTTTGACAACTTACATAGAGTCACCTAAGAGTAGAAATTAATCCTCTTACACTATGATAGCACAACCAGCAGCACCACTGCTATTAAGAAGCGGGTATTGGTCAAGATGTGACCAAATAAAGATCTCAATTTCAGCTTTCATATTGAGAGAACTTCAAAGATCTGACATTGTCACTCCTGCAACAAAACGCTATGAAGACACACAAGGTACCGTAAGAATTTGGGAAGGGAGAGACTTATCCTGACTGATCAGTACAGTGTCAAATCTACTGAGAAAAGTCACTCCTCCGTAGGGAAGTATTCAGAACAGCCATTTTAGTCCTATGTGAAGTCAAAAGCATACATCAGTTTTGCCTGTGATCCTTTTTTGCTTAAGATCACGTAGGTAACATCAGCAGCTTAGAACAGGAGAGCAATGTGCTACAGTTGACAATGGTGACTTCCACGAACACAATTCATGGATGTCTGTGTTAAACACTTTTTAGAAACCCCCTTTCCTGTTGGGAAGCATAGGTCTGGGTTTAGCATTCAGAAGTAAAGGTACCGGTAACATCGTGCATTTGATTAGTTTTCACTGAAATATGCTGCTTGGCTCAGTAATGACACAGTTTAGAATTGCATTAGGTATAGACATCTAGAGAGTCATTAAAGCTTTAAGCCATATAGACAATATTCACCTCTGAGGCAATGACAGAGAAGTAATCGGGTGGAATAAAGAGGGAAGGAGACTTGGGAGCCAGTAGCTGAATTTGCTGCTCAGAGAAAACACGAGAAGAAAGGAATGAGAACGGGGAGTCTCTTGAGAAGGGCAAGATGAGGCTTTAGAAGTGGAATGTTTTCACTTACCTTTTACCCATCCTGGTTCAGTTTGTCACCAGTTGCTCACCACGCAGGGCCATCTCTCCCGTGAAGAACCTCTGAGCTCCTTCTCCTTCCACAGTGAAGCTCTCTGTCCACAAGTCCCATTCCAGTCTCCAAAAAGTAGTCCTAGGTAGGCCTGTGGGTAAAAAAGGTGAATGTTTACTCTGCATGTGCTTTGAACCACCTCACGTATAGGAATGAATGAGGCAGATTAAGGAAAATTTAACAAAAGTCACAGCAAGAAGGCCAATGGTCAGGCAGTCTCTCACCCCAGAGGTTCATGACTGGGTTTAAATGAGTAAGTGAATCTTAGCTGGCAATATCAAGTAATGTCCTTCTTTGGTTATAGGTAAAACAGAAAATAACACTCAGAAATTGCCTTCCTAAGTAACATGATTCTGTGAAAAAAATGAATCCAGAAAAAGATCAAAAAATGTCTTGTACTTGTTCTTTGGGTGGAGGAACCAGAGGAGCAGGGCAACACTGCTAACTCACCTGGAGTGCAGCAGCAGACAGCGTGACATGAAGTCAAAGCAATTAAGCACGTGTGAACCGCTGACTTTCCAAATTATTCAGGACTGTTGGGAAGGGAAATCATCAGTCTTGGGAGTGATGGGATCAGCTAAGTATGTAGGAAACCAGAAGGGAGTAGAGGGGAGACAGGAATATTTTTCTGCTTTTAGAAGGGATTTTGTCCCCTGGAAATAACAGTAGATGAAAGGAAGGACCTGAGAAACAAGGTACAATTCCAAAGTTTGATACAGGAAACAATTCTCTTTTCTCCAGTCTCTTAAACCTCAGATCAGAGGAAGATGGTGCTATGACAGCTGTGGAAGGCAGAGTAGCACCTGTCCCTCACATGGAAACCATTCAGGTAGGATGAGAGCCAGGTGTTCTCAGGTGAGGTGAGTCCATCGAGCTGCTGCACAAGGGCAGCTGCCCCCAAGGGCAGGGAAGAGCTCTGCCAGCTGGGGGCTCAGGAGGAGCCCCTGCGGTTTGCATCCAGTAAATACAGAGAGAAGACAGAGAGAAGTGTAATTCCTAACTCTCCTTCAGAGACCATTTCAGTTTAATTTAGAAATTAGCTTCTGTTACAGCCATCATCTCTATAACGACATAAAACTAAAGAAAAGAAAGAATATTTAAGAAAATAACTTGCTACATTCTCAATATATTTTTATTCCTGTACTACAATATGCGTCTTAAATATTTAACTTAGATGTACTTCTGAAACAAATTTACTTTTTTTCCTACTCAGGGAGTGTAACCAGGCCAATATGTGTTATTTTCAACTATTTTCAGTATTGCACCTTCCTCTCTTAATATTTGTTTTCAGGTATCACTGTTGGCTTGATTTTCCAGAGCCCAAAGTAGTGTGGAAATTTCATATTCCATTCAGCACTTTCTCATGAGATACGAAAAGAGTATTCATAGAAAGCAGTTGTATTTGGGTTTAACATTGTTAGCATTTCCTCTCATGAGGGATATTAAATAATTTCATGCACAACTGCTCAAAGTATTTTTTTAAACTTCTGTAAACATAAGATTGCCAAAATCTAACATATGTTATGTGGTATTTAATCCTCAAGAGGAACTGAAGGAACAAAACACTTCTGCTAAAGTAATTAATAAGCACCAATACAGATACCTAGAAGCTGTTCCATCAAAATGAATCATATCCTCCTGTAAGTCACACCCAATATTTAGCAGTCTGAAAAAGAAAATTCAATACACAAGAATGCTGGCTAAAGCGAGTGCTGAAATCTTATGTATCGAGATCAAATCACCAAAGCTGTGCTACCTTCTGGTGCTCCTGAATTAGGAAAAATAGGGAAGTTATTTGCAGAAAATTAATTTTGCCTATGAGAAATCTGTTTTGGCACAGCATATGAATCCTGTGGGGACTAGCAATTAAGGTTAAAGTGTATGCTAATGAATTATTGAAAGTAAATTAAAAACCAGGAGAGTTCCCTAACTCCATTAATTTGTAAAGGTATTTTTAGCTGCTACTTGCAGAACTAACAGATAAGTCTTACTTTTTGTTTTACTGCAATTTATGGTATGCAAGTTTCTCTGCTAAGTGATCCCCATTATAATGCTGGGTAAGTATTGGACAATATTTCATATATTTTTTTCCTGCAAATCACATCTGCTGGCCTTGGGACATGGCTCCACCTGGCCAGAGGAGAGCGAGGGATGAGGTATTTTCTCCTCCTTCTTTCAAGGAATGACAGCACAGAGAAAATAATTTAAAATTCGATGAACTGGAGAAGGAACAATCAGGAGAGTATATATCTTAATTGATGAGGTATTTCATTGGATTATCATTGCTATTTCTGAAATCAGAACTGCTTAACTGTTTTGCACTGCGCCGAATGCTTAAAGTGAAAAATAAAAATCAGCTTCTAAATCTGTATCAGAATCATGGACACTGCCATATCTGGTGTCACCAGGCTATAAACTCAAGCTCCTTTTTCTGAATACTCCCTGTTATTTATTTTTACTATTTGCCATATGAAAGTTTTACACATAAAATCTTAGTTTATATATATTCATATTTCTAATTTCACTGTTTATAATAATTTCAATATAATTTTTTTATGACTAGTTTGGATTTCGTTCTATTGTACATTTTAAAGTAATCTTTCTGGTAATATTTATTGAAAGGATAACTAAAAAAAAAAGTTGATTCTTGGTTTTGTTTTTGACAATCCTCTTGATACTGAATACAGAAATCTATAAGGTTTAAGATATTATTAATAAAATGCAAGGCCTTTATAAAATAAAAAGCCTGTATTTCTTTATGTTCACGGGATAAAGAACAGAAACTTCCTGCCTACGGCTTTAAATGCTGTACAGGTTGATTGCCATGTAAAAGGCATTATCATAATTAAATAATGCAGTTCTTATGGTTTAGTTTCAAGAAGTTATTTCATTCAGTTGCCATTATTTGGTCCTCATTTTGGTATTCTGAACACAAACAGAAGTGACATAAAACTGAAAATTTGTTTTCCTTTACAGCAGGTTCCTCCAATTCAGCATCGAGAAAATTAGTTGACTAGGTAACTAAACGTCGCTGCATTTTTCGTATGTGCTTCTGCTGTGGAAACATTCTGTTCACTTTCACAACAATAATTCATTAATTTACACTATTGATACAATTAGTATATTATTACACAATTCTTCCCATGACCATCTCTGCACAGGATCTATCCTGGTGGATCAGTCCGCACTCATCTAGCTGGAGTTTCATTGTTTGCTCTAGGGCACAATTTAGCTCACTCAATAGATATATGTATAATTTATTTATTTTTATTCTTAGTCAAAGAGGCTTTTAAATAGCTTTACCACAAAGCAAAATAAAGTGGCCATTAAATTTTTGCTGGTCAGTGGATGACGTGTACATTAACCCAAGCTGCCTGTGATGAAACTGGCTGAGAGCAGAGCAAGCTTAATTAAATAGATGGAAGAATCTGAGAATCAGATTAAAGAACAGAAGATGAAAACTCCATGAGGCTGAACCCCTTATTTAACCGAGTATTTATAAAACAGGTGTTTGTTCAACAGATATAATTTTTGTATCTTCTATGCAGGATGTGGTTCTGCAAAGTACGGTTTTGAAGGTTTTATAGACCAAAATACACTTTCCTATAGGAAAAAAAAAAAAAAAGTGAGACCTACCTACTTAGGCTCCCTTTCAACTACACCACAAATCTACTTTTTCACTAAACACAATGCGTTTTTATAGATGTTCTTACTATTTTTCTCTCATCTTGGAAACAACCCAGCCCTTCCTCCAGCATCAAGACTTTTGGATCCAGTCAAGTGGAATTCGACAAGCAGAAGAGGTCTCAAAGATACAAAGTTCAAGAAGAATGAAAATTGGCAGCTTGATAGAGGAAACCCACTGTCCCTTCAGAAGGAAAGCTTGAAAGTTGAACTACAGTTCCATTCCACCAAACTCGCCCACCCCAGCACGGTGGTGCCTCCTCCAGCCAGTGGCTGCTGAGACCATCTCGTGGGTTGGTGGGCACAGGAGAAGCACTGGGCACCAGGGGAACTCTGCTGCCAGGTCTGGTTTGGGAATATCATGTGAATGTAGGATAGACATTTACAAGAAATCAGGCTTCCTTGTTTCACAAGGTATCTTTCTGGGATTGCACAAGATAGCAATTCTTTGTTTGTCACAAAGCTGAAATAGTCAAAAAACAGTTTCTGAAAAAAAGCTGCACTGAGAACTTCACATTTTCCACAGCTCAGCAATACTGGCATGGAAAAGGTCTGTTAACATTGTCCACATATTTGTGCTGAAAATAACATTTAGCTGTGGACATGCACATCAAGACAGAGATGCAAAAAAAATCCAGATACTTTTCCACATAAATTCGGGATGACAAAATATCACCTGCTAACACAAAGCAGAATAAAAAGAACAAAATCTCATTTTGCTAGGTGTTTAAGATCAGTAACTGGCTAAATGAAAGGGCATTTTCACTCCCCACTTTTAAGAAAACAAAATTTATAGCAGTGTAGTAGGAGTCTTCAAGGTCAAAGGGTATATAGTCTGCTTGCTGCAATATAATCTGACACGATAAATCATGTACGAGCAGCCAGCAGTGCTCCTATCATGAATTTGTAGGAGAATAGAAAATGATTTTTACAAAATATTCATTAAACTATATAGCAATTTTCATTTTTTATGTGTTCTGTTTTACTGCTTTGTTTTTCCTTCACCATAAACAATCTTTAAAAAAAGCTCTTTCTCTTATCTTTCTTCCAACAAACATTATGCCACAGAGAACAGGCTGCTAATAGAATAGTTTTGGAGACAGTAAGTACCGGCTTTCTTTGAGACTACACCAGTACCATATAAAAAAAGATTTTTCATGAAGTATGAAAGCAGCAGCAACACATAATTAGTCTTTGTTGTTGTTGTTATAAAAAACCACAAGCATAACATTCCTGAGGATGACGGCAGAAGATCAGAGCTTTCAGAAACACCTTAATTTGCTCCCTATTCTATATCCTGAAGGAAGAAATAATTAGAAGATTGACCAAAAAAAGTATTGAATTCTGTTAGTGTTAAATCCTGAAAATATGTTCACTTTTAAATGTTTTGGTTAGTCATTGACCAAATGAGACTGCAGCTACTAATTTTCTAACACAGCCATTTGGTTTACAGAGTGACCACAGTATCTGGAAGTCGTAACCCTGGATTACAAATATCCAGAGTCTTTGTTCAAAATAGCACAGTTTCTAAAGAAAAAACATTTCGTCGGTTATTACTGCAAAATTCTTTTTTACAATTGAAACCTGTGCCTGTTCACCTGGGAAGATTTTCAATACAGATGCATTTAAAATGTTACCACCTACATAATAGCCTATAGAATGTGCCTAATAAAGGCTGATTTACCACCATACTTGATTAAACTGTATCTCAATCCACAGAAGGTAAATGGATTCTTAAATTACTAAGGATAATTATAGCCCACAAACCCTGTAGATCCCTTGCACCACTCCCTGTGTGATGAATAAGGCAGCATCTCCGCCTCATCTTACGGTCTGTGTAGCCTGGGATGTACAATGAATGCTGCCATGTTATCCCAACGTATGACATTAAACTCAATGAATTGGTTCAAACTCACAAGCCACCAAAGGCACCACAGGAAGCTTAGTAAGTACCCTGCACCAGTGCTGACCCTCCAGGCAAAGCAAACACCTCTCCTTACAACAACCACCGAATCTTCAAAAAGAGAACAAACCCCAAAAAACACCATTGGATACATCTAAATCTGCACCAAAAATCATGTCACGACAGGGGAAAGAAAAAATGTTATTACATCAAACCACCCATATTGCAACACCTTCAAGAGTTACTGGTTCTCACATTTCAGAAAAAAAAAAGTTAAAGACCTTCTGTAATTATGAAAATTAGAAAAATAAAACGTGACTGTTGCTCTTTTTCCTCAATCTGTCAGATGTTTCTCTTCTTACACACAATAGCATTAGTAACATACAGCTATGCTGCAATTCACACCTGGCGGATGATTCGTGACTCGCTCTTGTAACTTGTGCAGAAGTTCTGGTCTTAGAAACGACCCAAAGAAGGGGACAACAGACATTCATAATAGAAGCAGAAAAATCAAAACAGGTTGTGGGATTTGGGTTCTGGTTGTTGCTGTTTTATTAGTTAATGGCTAAAACACTGAACAGCCAAATGCTCCAGTAAAGCTGAGCTGAATTTTTAGCAGGCAAATGTTTTGAAGTCAGCCCAACCAGGTTATTTAAAGTAATTTCACCTAAACATCAAGGGAAGTTTAGCAGATAGTAAGATAATTGTTAGATAATTATTGAAAAAAACTCTTTTATTTAAAATGGACACACCATCCTAAGCCCGATGTTTCTGTAATAATGATGTACAGAAACTGATTTTTAGACAGACTCAGATTAACATTGAGATTGTATTTTGATATCACATTTTCCAACTCCAGTTAGAACAAAGAAGGAAGGAAGAGATTTGAGGACTTTTAAATCCCACTCTGCATGCTGTAGTCAGTCTTCTACAAAGGACAAAGTAAGAAAAAAGGAGCCATAAAATGTTTTCTTTTTTGATAATCGGAGAAAATTGTCCAGTTTCCAATTTTGTTGACTTTGCTGATAAGAAATCTGCTGTTAATGAAACCTTTGATGATAATTAATTTAGCAGCTAAAAAAGTGATTCATTGTCTTTTAATTTAATGCCAAAATTTACTCTTTTTGCTGGTATTTTATAAAAAAGTCTATTTCCCTTGAAAAGCCCCTAGGCAACAGATTTAAAGTCTACAGAAAATAGAGAGAGGAAAAGGGAAAAAATTGGCAGGACACTAATATTTAAAAAATTATGATTTTTTAAGCCAAAAGATCTTCACAATAAATATCTATCAAATGTTTATTACTTTATAAATACTGTGTTTACACACCATGGGCAAACAATGTATTGCAGTGGTATTTATGCTCAACTTCACAGCTGTTACAACTATAGCAAATACTTGTACGTTTGGTTCCACATCACTTCTGAAACACATCCGAGTATTACTCCTGTTGTAAAACATGCAAAACGACAACACAAGGGCCTGGATACCTCTCACCTAGTTTTAGACATCTAAATGAAGCAACTAAGTTAGAATCTCCTGTTCCTTTAAGGACAGTAGAAAAGACAAGAACATCTTGATTGCTAATTTCATGATTCAAAGGGTCTTCTGGAGATGTTTGTCTTCATTTATTGACCATAGAGGAGACCTATAACAGTTAAACACCTAAATTAGACACCCCAGTTCAGTATTTAAAATTTTGTCTGGGCCAAAGCAGCTTCGAGATTGTCTTCAAAACATGACACCTGCAACACAACTGGGAACGGGACCTCCTCAAGATTCTTGTCAGAAATGCTCCTGTACTGATAAAAAAAAAAAATAAAGCAGAATAACCCTCCTTTCTTCCCAAACTGCCTTCCACAGGGAAGTGGAACATGGGCTGAGTGACCTCAGTCTGAACTACACGAAGTTGCACACCCTGGCACTAACCCAGCCCTGACCGATGTGTTTCACATTATTTACCTCTGCAGAAAGCAAGCTATCCAAAGAGAATTTGGTGCACCTGCCTAGGTAGGCAAAATATGTTGCATTTTGTGGGGAAATTTCCACATAGTGTGTTTCTTCAGAGGAAATCTGGTCAGCAAATTTTCTTTGCATCAATACATTTTAGAAAAATAAATCTGAAGGTGATCAGTTGGCAGAACTATAAGGAACATGATAAATAATGTGTTGGAAATATGTTAGTTCAGGTCCCAGCAATTCATGTCAAGGATGTAGAATAATCGAATTCTTATTGTTTTCTGTAGCACTATTACTTGAGTCTTAACTCTAGAATGAGATAATAACTTAAAAACAAAACAAAAACGAACAGAAAACCTAAAAATTCCCACATCAAGCATAGCTTAGTATGAAAGAAAAAGCATAACTGCATTACTTTTTTGGTTTTGTTTTCTCTAGGGTAATTATTCTAGTGTTATGATTGAGAAATCAAACAGTCATAACACAAATTATGTGAAAAGGAAAAAGAAATTCCAGCAGATTTTAGATTGGAATAGACATTTAACTGCTACATTCCCTGGCACTGAATGAATGATGTTCTGAAGTGGTGACTGAAATGAAGGTTTGAGGTACAACACGTAACATCACTACAATGTACAGGGTGATTCTGGACCTATTACACAGATGAACTGCTACTGAAGGGAATTCCCAATGCTTAGTTGAAATATTACTCAATGGACAATTAAAGCTACTTGAGAATCTTCACAGTGTCCTGAAATGATACCTATTTTCAAAAATTATTTCATTAATTTGGAAAACGATGCTATCACCTAACAGTTTTCATATATTTTATTTAATTAAAAAATTTGGGAGTTACTATGACAACTACAACATAATCTGATTGTTTTTCTAACACTCAGGCGCATTGAAGGTGAAATACCCTCCTCAAGTCACATATGCTCTATTGTAAACTTTAAATTTTGCTCTAACAGATGGGATGGCTGAATTACAATAGAATAATTTATGTGTGAGGGAAACTGAAATTTCTTCTTCAGTCCACATTTTATTTGTCATAGTAATTGATGCTGGGTCTTTTGACAACACGCAAATTTTAGCCTGATTTTCCTATGCCAGGCTAGTAAATCCGACGCAGGTCCTTGTGCTATGCAATGTCTAGAGAAAGAAAATATAGAGTAGAAAATGTAGCACAATAAAAGAGTGACCAAAGACATTCATTGACCATGAAACACAGCCTGACATACATTCCGCTCAGTCCCGGGGCACCTTGGACGTTTTCATGTCTGTGGTCCATGCTTGTGGACTGACCTTGTGCACCTGTGTGAAGCTTCCTTACACCTCTCTTCGTCCCTTCTCAGAATGTGAGTGAGCATGGCAAAACACAACCTGTCACCTTGCCATTTTTTTTGCAACAGACAAGGTTAAGGTCTTTTAATGACAAACATTCAACATCCCTGCCCTCCCTGAAAATTCAATGGATATTCCAACTTTGTGCTAAACTGTCTCAGAATTATAAACTGGTGCTGATCATATAAACCAAGAAGAACTGATTAATGTCTAATTGCATGTAACACTACATTCTACAGAAATGAAACACACCAATACAGTATCTCTGGAAAGCTCTATGTGCAAAACACTGCCATGTAAATGATGGCCTGATGTACTTATTTAAATTAATGTGTTAAAAAAACAGCAAGAGTTTTCAAGAACAGGCAACTAAGGAAAATATAGCAAATAAGAGCTAAGTTGCTATTAACTTTATATGTATTGAACCATTAAGTTTACTTCTGTATTGAAATATAATTATCAGCATGTTTCAAGCCAAGAGAGTCAGGGACATAAGAATTTCCTTTGCTAATGCCAACACAGATTACAGAAAACTATTATGAAAATTACCACATAACTGAAAAAAGACTTAAGACACAATGGTTTTCCAAGTGACGTAAAAAATGTGGTGGGGGGTCAAACCAGCTCAAATCTAGCTCAGAAAAAGCAAAGCAGAAACAAAAAAATGTTTAAGATGGAAACATATACTGAGAATTATTACATTAACCTGGATAAATTACTTCTACCAAAATAATAGAGGAAAACCAGGATAAAATTGCAGTCTTGTCCATTCTGATCAATATCACCCTTTTCTCCTGAAATTATTTCAATGTCTTTAAAATCATAATTTTTTAGAGTTCAAAATAGCACTTCACCATTTCAGTGTTAAACCAGGAATGAAGACAAGCATCTTCCTACTCTGATGAGTGCTATATAGATTCCGATCTTTACTATTTAGTGCAGCCTACATTGCTTGCAAACTGTTTTAGTAAGAGTGGCAAAGGTGAATGAATGGATAATTAAGCTAATCATTTATGAAGGACCAGATTCTCTCTGTATTGAAGTCAACAGCAAAGTTCATTTATCAGATCATAAATAAAGGTATACACGTTTAAAATAGGAAATACAAAAATTATCAGTGGTAAACAAAAATATTCTGCTGCAGTATTTTCTGAAAATCCAACGATAACACAGTGAAAATTGAATACATCGACTCTAAAAGAGCTGAAAGGAAAATGGATTTTCTCAGCTGATTCAGTGAGGATTGGGGATCTCAAGGCCTGCCATTATCTAAGCTAAACTTTTGGATCTAAGAACATAGGAATTTATATTTAGATGATAACTTCTAAAATTCTACTAAGACTATTTTCAAACCTTAAGCTACCCGCTAGTTAAATACTATGTGGACGTTACATCTCCAACATCACAGGTGCCTTAATCATGCACATACTAGTCGTTTCCTGGTTTTACAGAATTCACTTGTTCACCAGAATTTTCCATTTAAGTAGAAAAAGTGCTTTTCAGGCCTAAAACAGAAAACATCAAAGAGAAAAATGCAGCTTTGAGTTTCCAAATTCTTCTTGAACTCAAAATCTCAAAACCTCAGTTCCAGACCCTCTCCTGTAGAAGACCCACACATATGACTGACGGCGGATCAGTGATTTCAGGGTACACTGCACAGGGAGGGGGCCTGTGTCCCAGAATGTCTTTCAAGGTGCGACAGCTCCGGTGGAGCAGCTTTGGGAGCCCGTTTTACTGGGCTGGGTATCACAGCAAAAATTGTGTAATACACTGGAATAACTCAGTCTGAAAGTTAAGCTAACAGACTTGGTGGACAGTAGTAAATTACTGTCAAACAATGAGAGACACATTGATGGTTATAGCTTTTCTCTGTTGACACGTCAATCTCTCTGTCACTCAATTCACAAAATAATCCATTACATTAATATGTTTCCACAGTCAAATCGAGAAATTCCAATTTTAATCTAATCAGGATGGTTATTTTTGTAAATATAAGTTTTAGCTTGTTTAAATTTCTTCTTATAAGAAATAAAATTTTAGTTTAAGAATTGAAACATTTAGAGCTGAAAATAACTAAATATTAGTGCACGTAAATTACTTTTTTTCTTTTTTAGAAAGAATACAACATTACCTACAGAAGGTAATATTGTATAAAACAGAAATGAAGCTGCTACAAATGTTATCTTTCTCAAAACTAGATTATTCTCATTCATAAGGATACAGATGCACCAGATACTTCAGGCATGCTAAAAATTCACAGAAGTCTTTCTTTACTCAAACAGAATTAGCTGATACATATTTTTTCAATCAGATACATACTAATGTTCCATCAAATAAATAACAATTCAAAAGGGCATAATTCTACTGAATGATTGGAGCTGTCTTTGTAGGCCCAGATGGAGATGAAAATCATATAAGGCCGAGAGACAGGCCCTCTGAACTCAGTTCTAACAACAAACACTGCACATTTTCCATAGAAGTTTTGGTTTAGCGTTTTTGTTGTGTGTTTTTTTTTTTCTCTTGTGTTGTGTGTGGTGGTTTTTTTTGGTTTTTTGTTTTTCTGGTTTTTTCCCCCTCAAGTTCACACCTGCATTTTTGGAGGAATTTGATTTAGACAATCATCAGAACATGCGATGAATCTGAACTAGATCTGTGAGAAGCTTTTGCACCTTCAAAAAAGAGTAAAGCCTTTCACGGAATTTCACCTTTAAAGTGGAGATTTCATCTGGTACAGACAAAAATCAAACCTAAATCACCTGAAATGATGTTCTTTTTCCTCTGAAATTTTATTCATGATCTTTATATTTTCAGCCCAATACTGTTCTCTGAAGATCATTTTAGTGCCCAATCGAGTGTAACTCATTTCCTTTCTGAAAGTTCAAAATTACTCTTCCCTAATTCAGTCCACATGGCTAGAACTTGAAAGCTACCTTAATGAGACTAATATAATTGTGTTCAGATTTTTGAATATTTTCATTAATGACAACAGAAAGCATGGACATTCACAAACTAAAGGAGCAAAATAGAATTTTTTTCAACATATTGAACCATACAGGCAACCTTTGCCATTACTATATATGTATTTTAAGTGTGTCAAGAGAAGACAGCATTACATTCTACAATGTCAAATAGATAAAAATGATAATTTCCTACTGCTGTTACTCTCTAGGCAGCTTGTCTGAAACATTAGAAAGGTTACCCATCTTAAAAAAATGATGTTTCTCAGTATGTCAGTACTGTGTTGGCCCCCATGTCAGCATTTTTATACACATGTGGAAGACCATGGTGAAAATATTTGGCAATTACTTATAGAATAAAAATGTATTACCAACTCGTGTATCATCTATTGTGAAACTTGTCTAGATGTCATAAAGCTCATGAAATAATGATAATTATGAATATTTGCAGATGTAATGATGTAAATTTTAGTGCTCAATCAGGACAAAGAATTTATATTTGTCTATAGCCTGTGGTCTATAACTTATTTACCTCCAGATCTACTTTCATCTTTGTGTAAATAATTCTGCATTTTACCCTGTTATTTAATTTTTGGGCTGTGTCTTGTATCAGGTGTGGTTTAGATTACTACTCAGTACAATATGTGAATATTTAGGTACAATTGCTGCCATGGTAGGTAATCAAGACAGAGAATGTGTATTTTTTTATTCTTTTAACCTAGAAGTGACCTATCACTGGAATGCAGTTTCCTCTTCCATCATCGTTACTCCATAGAAACACTAATAACACTATGTCATGCAACATAAAACCAAACCAAACCAAAACAAAAAAACCCAAACAAAACAACCCCCTCACAGACCAGTAATTACATTACTGCTTGGATAATAAAGGGAATTTTCTGTTATGGCTCAGAGCTGAACACAAACGTAACAAACACTGAGAAAGAAATCCAGAGCATGTTTTTCTTGTGACCCAGCTCTACAGACTGCAGCTAAGCAATACAGCATGAACCTGGGGACAGCCGACACAGCCGCACCGAGGAGCGGAGCCCATGTGCAGACACCAGCTCATCCACCCAAAGGGATCTGGCTGGAGCATCCGGCAGCAAAAGGCATTTTCCAGAAGCTTAAAGTTTCCCTGCAAACGCTCACTTTGGACAAGAAATTGAAACAGAATAGAAAGTCTTAGGAACTTTTGAACTTGCTTCAGTCCATACTCAAAAAAAAGAAAAAGGTGATTGTTTAACACTGCTAGGTAACCAAAATCATTGTTATTTCACATGCACTGGTGCAGCTCTGTGCTGGCGAACAGCACGCAGCAGCAGTAAGTGAGCTCTGATTCCAACTGTGCCTGCGCGCACACACATAGCCAGGGAAACACCACGGCACCATTAATCAGCACCGTTAATCAACACGACAGGTGACACACGTGGTTCCTCAGCAGCTGCTTCCTCGAGAAACACCGAGAAGCAAAACCCGGCGACGTTCATGTGCCGCGTGTCCTGGCAGCTGCACGGCCCTTTCTCCCTGAATGTTAGTGGGAAACGAGGAGGATGGTTCCTCAAAGGGAAACTACTAAAACCCCTTAAAAAATAACAGAGTGAGCTCAAGTGCCACGCAGCGCCAGAAATTTATAGCCATGCCGACAAAACTAAACCAGTTAATAGTGGTTAGAGGGAGTGAATATATGACCCTGTACACTCCATTAATTGGAATTTCTGCAAACCTGAGACAGAAGAAGTTATTTCTTTTGCAGTATTTCCTAACAATTATTTGGGAATTTCCAACTCTCCACAGGCTTTAAGAGATCTCAAGAGAAGCATAAAATCACTGAATTAGTTTTCAGATATGCTAAGCCTTTTAGCCCACATTAAATCAATGGCAAATGAGGTTCACCACTTCTCTAAAAAGCCGATTACTCTTTCAGGAGCAAAATAAAACTTCAAAATATCTGGCATAAGTATTTTTAAAATTCAAAATGAATCAGTAATTAAGACTTTGGTAAATTAAAAAATCTTTTGATAGGGACTTTCTCTAGATAAAAAATTCCACATCATAGTTTAATATGAATACTACTGGAAAAGATAATAATAGTAATCGCACATGTAATTTTCATATTTTTGGGGGGCAAATACAAACTATGATAGGAACAAACTTAAACATATTATTTCGTCAATTCATAGAATTCTTTCCATTGAGAGAAGGAAAAACGATTTCTGTATGTGAATTATTCTTCTCTTCTATTTGTGTTAATCTTATGTTTCAATTTAAATTAAAACTTGTTTCAGAAGACTCTTATGTAGTGAAACAAAACAAATTTTAGTGTTTCAGTTTTGCAGATACGATTTAGCATTCAAAAAAGCACCTTTACAAACCAACTCATTCTGCTGCATGTTTTAACTTTTGTAAACAGATTGCAGAGAAGGAGCCAATGCAGATCTGGACATCTTGTATGTCATCAGGCACAGCTTTTGAGTTTTTTATTGCATAAGGGATGGATTGCTGACAACACATTTTAAAAATTGCTTCTTATCCAAAAAACGACAGGCAAGAAAATTACTCATGAAGAATAATCTTTGTTCAGCAAGTGTAGTCCCCCCACATTCTTTGCTATGGTGAGTAAATTGGCCATGTTCATGGAACACCATAAAGATCGCAGAGGACAAAATCTACCCCAGACTGCACTCCTTGGTGTCTTTCCAGAGCAATTCGTGGCTTCCACTCCAGCCCCCGGGCTTGCGAAGGAGAAGAGACATCTGAGCTTTCTAAACCCGGGGTCTGTAGCTACCAAATCTGTTTGTATAATTATAAAGTCAGATCTTTCAGGACCTATCAATGGACAATACACTCTTATGAAAAACATGAATTTTATTGATTTTCAGTAGTTGTTATGGCAGTTGTATGGATTATGGTAGTTACATAGGGTTTTAAAAAAAGTTGTTTGTTTTTCAGCAACACTTATTAAAGAAAATAATCATGAATGAGAGGGAAAGGGTTTTTTTAAAATATCAACACTAGTTAGAGAGCTGGGAAGGTTTGGTAGAAGTGGTCAGTGTTCATCATGGCAAAGAATGAACAGAATATTTCAAGGTTTGGTGTTAAGTCATACAAAATACATTACATTTATAAATATAACACCTGTATCAAAAAACTATTTTAGCTAGTTATGGTAGTATTTTCATAAGAAAAAGCAAATCCTACCCATAAAATTTACACGATTTTAAATTAATGTCATCAGCTGCATCAAGAGAATTAAAGTTCTCACTAGGCAGATGCAGAAAAGCTGTATTCAGTGCACAAGTGTAATCAAGAAATAAATATGATTATAGAATGATACAGGAGAAAGATGAAACTATAGTGCTGAAAAGTGTGTGCTATTTCATAAAAAAGTTCTGCTTTTATCTGTAGTAATGGTCTCAGAAAGATGATGTAAAAACTTCAGGAGCATTTAAAAATTCTTAGGTGAGGAGAATTTGAAAAGACTATAAAGTCTGCTTAACAAAGCTACAAATGAGGATACGTCATACAAAACTCAGTCATTAATAGTGTATATAGAATGGGCAGAGTTCTCTCCTGCATGTTCAGGAACATATATCCAAAGAACATCCAAATAACAGGTTTTTCCTTTCCACTAAGCTTGTGGCCTCGCCTACATCATCTGCACTATGCACTTAGGATTTCTGTTTAGGAAATCAAGAAGAAGAAAACAGAGATACTGTCTCATCTCTTTTCTACATAATAACATATTATTCAAACCGTTCAGCACTTGAAATTCTCTGCAACACAGATGATTTTTGTGAGCATGAATCAGCCACAGTCCAGGGACAGCACCCATTTCTTCATGTATTCTCCTTTCCCATTTATCGGTCTTTGACCCTTCAGGGAACCTACAGTTTCTGTGAACGTGTCAATCTGCAACTGCCCCTTTCCTCCAGCCTTCATCCACAGTCTCACACTCCCAGCAATCCTCTCCCTTTAGCAGCTTTCCTTCATTCCAAAAAGCAGTAACAACACATATGTTGTAACTCCTTTTCTTTAAATACTGCCAGTACTTGTAATTACAACCCCTCAACTACTTTTTCATTTATAAACTTGCTGCCCTTCTCCAGCATGTTACAGTAGTGCAATTAACTTCCAGAGAAGAGTGTTCTGACGACTTCTCACCCATTTGCCTTGCAGCCTTCACATTGCCTTTAATCCATCTAACAAATTAATTAATATCCGACGGTCAGAGGCCTAATCCTGGCCAAACCAGAGGTTCTTTCTATTCTGACCTTTTATAAATTCTGTTTCTCTCTCCTATTCTCTCTTCCATTCATATCATCTTGCACAACTCTTACATATTTGTTCTTCGTACTACTTAGCACTATTTCAACTATAGATACTGAGTCAAAAATTTAGCTATCTTCTCATTTACAAAATAAACCTAATCTTTGAAATACAGTTAACTAGCAATCACCCAAATAGACCCTGAGCCACACAGTGAAAACCAAAACAAAACAACCCAAAAAACCAAAACACAGCAGTTTCAATTCATGCATGGTATCTGTTACATTTATGCCAAACAGAAGAATAAGCTGAACGCAAAATGAACTTGTTTTCAAACAAATGCTACTTAGCTTTAGCTCATAACATTAGCTGAGAAGATTAGGTCTATGAAATTTCAGTTTTCCCAGTCCAATGGGAATAGTGGAAAATAGTACACAAAAAAATAATAAAACTAACCTGGTTTTACTTAACCCCTACCACTGTGTCAACGTCCTCATCCAGTGATTGATAGAGTAATATGGAAGTACACCAAAAATACCCGTTTTGCTGTCATTTAGAAAAACAAACATATTGAATTCAACCAAAGAAACAATTGTACAGATGAAAAAAATACACTGACAAGGCAAGAACACAATCCAGTACAGAAATGCATGGAGAAGTACAGAGATAGTGGTATTCTGTTAGCTGCCCAACTAATTAGGAACAAAGCGCTGACAGGCCCTAGTAACGCAGGGGAAAAATGGAGAAGTCAAAGCTGAAAATCTCAGCGGGCTTTTTGGGCCCTCTGTTCTACAATTGTCTTATTGATAAAGATGTACAAGCTCCCATGAACTAGAGGCAGCTCTCAGGTCATGGCTTTTGCTTTTGCACAGTGCAGAGGAATCAGGAACATGGAGTGCTGGAAGGGCCGTGGCAGGATGGTGCAGGAGCTGCAGACCACCCCAGCCCACACACCGCATGCACATCGATGCACTGTGGAAGTGTCTTCAGCCGCTAAGGTGCGGGCTCAAACAGGAATCTTCAGCAAGAGGACTTTATTAAAAAAGTAGCCTTTAGGAATAGTGTAGATGTGACTATGATGAATCAAACCCAGAACAGTTCTCAACATTTTAATAGAAACTAATAATAACTACTGACATTCAAAATACAGATCTGATCTATTACCAAAAGTCTTACTGAATTTTTGACTACATTCATATTAATCTGCCTTTTAAGTTTTGTAGCTCATTTATTATATGTGTAACTTTGGTTCAGAACTCCAAAAGCTATGTAAACGGATGCATGAATTCTTAAAAGCTGCTATTAGAAACACCTGCATTAGTCACAGCCTGGACAAGCATGAGCAAACCCACACAATGACCATGGCTAAAGCTGGCAATGGCTGATTTGGCAATCGTGTGGACTCTTCTGTTCTTGGAAACCATCCATACGATTTAATACAGTTTTCCCTAATTTTGTATGCTGTCGCATTCTTATTTTGCTCCTGCCAGGTCAGGAGAGTGTTTGAGCTCTTTCCTGATTAACTCCATGTTTAATGTTTGCTTAAGTTCCAAAATGAGCGTGCAGTGCTGCAGGACTACGAATCTTCCCATAGTACTTCAATGTTCTTGAATAGTTTTTTTACTGGACAGAATATTTCACCTAGAAGGAATAAGGTCTGTAAAGAACACAACAGAATTATAAACTCAAGTCTCTGGAAGACAAAGGGAACAGTCCACTAACTCTATTTGACTTGAATGATAGCATGAGTTAGGAGAGAGTCATGAAGCAGGGCAGGTAAAATCAGAAGGAGATACTATTTTGAACAAAGGCAGAGAAGATATCAACTGTGAGAGGCTGACAGTGAAAAGGATCTTGTGCTGAGGACCCAGGTTGTCAGACTCCAAGTTAGCTCAAAGGTCATTGCTGAAAGATAGCATCACAAAGGGCAAATATTATAAGGGTGCCCTCTCTGCTCCTACAGCTGAATTAAGCCTCCAAGAGCTCGACTTTGAAGGATAACACTCTAGAGTTCCGCCCGAACTGGCCTCTTCTCTTGCATCATTTTTCTGTGTTAGAAGACAACACTTTATATATTTGCTTCAAGATCAGCAACGCAAAGAGCAAGATTACATACAACGATAAAAAAACATGTGCATTTATCATGATGACCATCTTCTAGAGAATGCCAGATCAAGAAAATTAGGTGGATGAGGAATTTTTGAGATACTGGTAGAATCACAAAAAACGAGTTTCCCAAAACAGGGAGATTTTACATACTTGAATGTGTTGTAAAAGAAATATAACATAAATCAGCCTGCAAATTCTTAGAAAGCGTCAGTGGCAGCTTTTGCAACTGAAGGAGACAGCGACAAGAAAAGCTGTTATTGGTTGTAGAGAAAAACTTGCTGAGAATGGGAGGGTATAAGGAAAGCTGAATGAGGTGAGAAGGTTCAGACCCTTAAAAAAGAAAGAAAAAAAAAAAACCAGCAAAATGAAATCCATGGATTTTAAGCAGGCAGATCAAATGACAAATTCACTAAATGTAAACTACCCACTGTTCTCACATAGAAGAGAAAAGCACATGGAGAGTGGAAATGAGATCAGATGGTGAAGGGAATATATACAAGAGTAACACAGGATTAATCTCAGGACGCAGATACAAGTAGGAAGAAACATTAAATTTATTAAAGCAAAAACCAAGAAGTCATGCTGTAAGCACATTAGCAGTAGGAAAAATGTGGTTCAGTAGTTCAATATTCGATGGTATCATCAACAAATGACAATTCGTAGGCTAAAGTTTTCAGCACACGTGCACCTAACTTCACACAAAGGTCAATCCTGTGGACGACTACGACAAATATTAACAACAAAGAGGTGAAATTTCAGTCTTGAACAGAGAAATAACAGGTCAGAAAGCAATCACTGAGCTAGACCGTTTCAAATTACTGGGACCTGATAATCTGCCAGCTGGTTAACTGTTCATGGAATCTCAGGACAAGTAATGGTATTTTAGAGAACTGAAAAAGGACAAAGTACTGAAAACCTGACAATCAACATATATTGCCTAGAAATGAACAGGAAATGGGAAATGGAGCTGGAAATTATGGTCAGATTCATTCTGTGGTACATAATTAAAGATATTACTTGTAAATACTAGTAATAAGGAAATGAGTCAAACACTACTTTGCAAAAACAGTGTGAAGCAAATCCACCCAATTTAATTTTGTATAGCATTTCTTTACTGCATATGACTTCGAAAAAGGAAGAAAAGAAATGTCATGGAAGGCTCTGACTTAAGAGACCTGTAAACAATTCTTGGGTTTCTAAACCAGGGTCTTTAAAAAATTGAATGCTATCTTAGGAAAATGGAAGTGCTTTAGGTGAGCATTAGAGACCCACATCTACAGGATGATGAACAATGTGGCAGGGACCTCAGGGCAAGCTGCTCCACATGGGAGAATAACTGCATTGTGTAGAGATGTCCAATGGTCCTTTAAACAGCATCTTGACTTTTAAACATTTTCTCTTACCATGAGACAAAACTCCTTCTTTAAGATTCAAGACCATATAAAAGTTGTTTAGTATAAATTTAAGTGCATTTTTACATGGAAAAGTGACAAAATAAAAAAATACATTTAACTGTCAGAAAATTGTCGTCTTAGACCAAAATATTTTTCTAATTGTAAAGTCTCCTTTCGACATTTATATAATTCCAAGATATTTCTAGTTTTATTTTTACTACTGCTGTAAAAGAAAGCCAGGAAAAGATCCCAGTCCAGCACAGTGTTTTCTGGTAAGCAAATCCGTACTAGGTGAGCAGAGCTTCTTCAGATCACACAGATTTTCTCATCCAACGCAAAACCTTTCCTTACTCCAAATTCCCTATGGATCTCCTGATCACTGTCTATTTCTTTGTTTTAGACTCTGATCACAAATTCCATTCTGTACCTTGGAAAATTCTCCTAATTCTTTCTAAGGAAAAAATATTTTTTTCTGAAACAGCTCCTGCCTCGTATTAATCATCTGCCTTTATGTTTGTTATCTTTCCATGCTATCTAGAAGTCTGCTTAGTCTGCAAAAGCAGCGTGGGGAGATTTTAAATTCTCTTTTGAAATATCTGGCACTTAGTAACGTAAGGTGAAAGAAAACGCATTCTGTGGAATATAATTTCGCTTTGATACAACGTACTCTACATTGTACCCTAACTCTAAATTGAAAAGCAGTGTTTTATCCAAGAGCCTCTCCAAAAAAGATAAACCGTAGGCAAGATATGCTCTGTTTTGTCACAAATGTAATCGCTGATACCTGAATATTTGTCCCCCCCAATTTTAGGATATAAATGGCTTTGTTATTAACCCTCAGAGTTTCTGACCTTGCCACTTTTGTGAAATAGCATAAGGTAGTGGAATTTTCTTTCAAATGAAATGTTTACTCTATAAAGCTGTAACTGTTATATTGCATTATATTTTCGTGTTTATTGGTATGAAATGATGTTATTTGTAAGTATAATTCTGTAATAAAAAGAAAACAAAGATTGATGCTGAAAGAATGAAATTTCAGAACATGCTATAAAATTAATCTAATACTGGAAAATCATAAAAATGTGCAATTACTCTCTTTACAGGTGAAAAGCTAAACCAATTGCATACATTAAAATAAAAGCTTTATTGCTATAGTATGAACCTTATGAATATCAAAATAATAGTGAAATCCTCTCGCAAACAATGGGTGAAGTTTAATTGTGAATCAGTTTTGCCTATAACACAAATTTTATTTTAATTCTCTAAAACCTCTTTCTTTACTCAAAAGTACCTTTGCATAATGAATGTTGTAGCTATTGCGGAAGTTACCAGAGTCTTTTCACACAAATCCCAGTGCAGTCAACTTGAACTCCTGGTGTCTGGCAAAGCTGATGCTCAATCACAGCATCCTCTGATGCCATTCTCAAAGTACCGGTTGGTACCACAGGCCCAAATACTGATGGAAAGCAGCAGATTTTTAAAATTACCTAGTAAATATATCTGCAGACTTCAGAAATGTGAAAGAAAGATGAAAATATACTTTGGTATGGGGATGATTGGAAGCATGGAATAGTACGTGCTAGGGATGGGAGAAGGAGCCATGACGACTGCTGATTCATCACACAATACCTGCTAACACATCTGAGAAGCTCACAGGGTCGAGATCACCTGTTGAACAGTTTAAAACAATGCAAAAAATACAATCCATGAGAAACGTCAATGTTTCTTTTAGCAATACTTTTGGTTTAGGGCATTTCCTTGTTAGAGGAGCTGCTTCGAGAAAGTTTCAAGGAAACATTTAGCACAGTTTACTAGAAAATCAATAAAAAACACCTATGATTTTACACCACGATCCTCAAACGGCAAAGAAAATGCCTCCACATGACATAATATTCATAAGCAAGGAAACAGACAAATTTGGAAAGATCTGAAAGCAAAGCAGCATGTCTGTACACAGTTGACTTTCAAGTCACATCCCTTCTCACTGAAGTGTATTTCCATAGCATAAAACAAAGATAAAAGGATGAAAAATAAACTATACATTGCTCCTCAAATTTACCCCCACGCCTACGTATACTACAAGGATTAAAAAAGTTCTCTGTCAAACTTCCAAAGGCTAGACACCAACATCTGAAAAAACCACCAGCCACTAATGAAGTTAATAAAAGTAGATGTTGTTATAGCCAAGGAATTTACTTGCAAGGGGAGATCATGGGTCATCCAAAGTCAGACACTATATGTTCCCTTTGGAATTTAATGTGTAAAAAGATAAGAAGGAATCACATTAAGTCAAAGCGAAACGGAAAAAGCACGTGCAAAGCACTACTTTCCTGAACTATAGTAATTAAAAGCCTTGACATATCTATGAAAGAAGGGAATGGATAATCTTTATTATACTGTAAGCAAGGCAAATGGCAGATTGATATCCTTTGGCACAGGAATATGCTACTAAATATTTGAAGACAAGCTGTGACTTCAAATATCACATCCAACTGCAACTTTAATTTTTTTTTCCTTTTTTTTTTTTTTTTCAGAAAAAGCAACTCATGCTGAGGAAGATATGGCTTACTTGAAACTTATTTACTGTCATAACAGATGGTGAAGACTAGAGAGAATATAAATGAAAAATATGGGGGCCCAATAAATGTCAAGGCTCCCAACTTGGTTTGTGAAATTAAAAGAAAAAAGAAAGAAGCTATATCTATGCAAGATACAAAAACTTAACAGAATAGATTAGCTTTTTAACATCTTAGAAATAACCATTTTTCTGCCCGCACAATGTGAGATTAAAAATCACATTGATATTACAGCCACGGACATCCTGAAAAAGTTATACACCATTATCTATACATACTTACATTATTCAAAGCTCCTTTCCAGGCATTTTTTCCCAAACCTCTGGTGGACCATGAACATTTTATTAATTACATGTAGGATGGTCCAGATAGTTTCCTGTGAACCCACATGGCAGGGTAGAAGGTTTGTTGGTGTATTTTTAACCCAAAGAATCACAGCCTGAGGAAGCAGGTCAGAGCCTGAGCCAGAGCTACAGATCCAGGCCTTTCCCTTGACTGGGAGTTTTCAAGTCTGGGGTTCTCATTAATAAAACAAATTTTTTAAATAGCAAAATCTTCCATAAAGCAGAATTATTCTTTATGCTCAGCCCTCTCTAACACTCACCTCAACCTCTCTTCACTTCAGAGAGAACCGAGGACTCTTAGGACTCCCTAAAAGGCATCTGGCATCCTATAAAAGTCTACTTTGGATCCTCTTACAGAAAGGGATGCTTGCACGATGCATCATTCCTTATTCTCTGAGGTATGCAGGTGAGACAGGACCCACTGAAGAACAAGCTGTACCCATTCACCTGTGAAGGCAAACTGCATTTGCCTTCTTAGTGGAGCCATTATTACCTTGGCAATACTTTTGATACAAAAAGCAAACAAAATTAAGGTAGAACTAAAAATGACATTCGTGAAAATATGAAATAATTGCCAATGTAAACGTACATAACTAAGCTGAAGCTGAACTCATTGGAAAGCAGAGCTTTCGTGGTTATACTATGCAATGTATTAACACTATAGTTCACATAAGAGTACAAAGCCAGCAGCAAAATGAATAGTCATTATTCTGTATTTAGCTTCTCTCTTGCTGTTTTATACCACCTAGATGACTAGAAAATATACCACTTTAATGCAGTATCTCATTCATTAAAATACTTCACAGCTAATTTTACTTTAAATCGAGTAATGAATTTCAGAACATGGAAAGAAATTGAGTATTAAACACCCTATAATGGCACAAAGGAAAATAAAACCATGAGTATATTTTTATATAGTTTTCTTAAGGAAAAACAACAAAACATACCCAAAGTATTTGAGTTTTTCATGCTGCTACCTTTTATGTTTTCTGTGCATTGTATTTGAATGCTGTCCTCTTGATTATATTCTCTGAAATACTTGTTTGAAGTAAGATACTTTATTTTAATAAGTGGAACAAAGCTTTGAATAGCTTGGTTCAAAAAACAGTTTTAAATGAAAGGAGCTGTTGCTAAGCACAGGGATCTCTGCCAAATACTTTTTAAATGGTTTATTGTGCCCTAGCAATCCTGAGATTAAAAACATCTCTTGAATTACAATGACACATCAAAAAATAAAATTAATGTGGGGGTTTTCATTACAAGAATTGAGCCTCTGTGTGTTATTCTTTCCATTAGATAAGAAAGAAACATACTGTGGTACATTGTTTTTGCTGTCAGAGTGAGCTTTTAGGCAAATATACAATATCACACTATATCCCTCATGGATTCAATCACGTACTGTACAAGTTCTTCTATTAATTTAACTTAATGCTGTGGATTTAAGGGATAGACTGTATATTTTCACATACTTTTCTGTACCAGGGATGAGATATTTTTAGACTCCAGAAGTCTTCATCAAAATCAGAAGATAGCATTGCCTCATATGATTACAATATGAATAACAGTATCACCTCACTCTTTAATAAACATTCAATTTCCCACAGTTCTTGGAACAGTTACAAAACTGTTGTTTTGCCAAGCTCTTATGTTGCAACACTGCGGAGCATATAGATCCCATTGTCAATGAGAAACCTGAATGCGGAGAGCTAGACATTTTAAAGAAAAACATAATCAATAGCATTTCCTAACTAATAAAGATGTCTAAACCAGTACTCTTAGCAGTGTTGGCCTCACAGTACACAAATTATGATTTAGAATAGGGGAAAAAAGGAAATAGCAAAGACAACAGAGAAAACAGCTGCTAATTGATTTTAAACCAAACATGATTTCCACATCCTGAAATCCTATTTTAGTTTGTATCTAGGGGACTGTAAAAATATGACAAACCAAAGATATAGCTCCCAATATCTTAAGGTGGATATGAAAGCAGGGGCATTCAAATTCGTGGGATTTTTCTTGAAATCACTGACTATGGTGTTTTACCCAACATTTCACAAGATACCAGTGAAAGACAGCACATGTACCTTGCCAGATAACACAGGTACATAGGTAGTGCGTGGCTTTAGCTCACAGGTTTTATCTGTCAAAATACACCTTCCTGCTTTATTTCACAAGAACAAATAAAATAATTCACCTGCAAGTTAGAGATTACAGCAAATTAAAACATACCGTAAATAATAAAATTGAGCAAAATCCAAACTAGGGAGAAGGATGGCAGGACCAGAGAAGGGGCGTGACAGATGAGATCCAGGGCATCTGTCTTCCACTGTTGTAATCTACAGCAACCTTCAGCTACAGAACATTTTCAAGAAAAGGTGAAGAACACAACTTTTGGTCAAGAAGTTTAGAAACAGGATCCTGATGCACTTATCCAGCAGTCCCCAGTGCTGAGCCAAGCTGCTGGGCAGACTCTGGCCATGCAGCATGACTGGGCACGACAGCAGGGGGAACGGTGACTGGAGGATACAAATCACGACATTCTGCACAGGGTCTCCTCAAAGACAGCATAGAAAAGGTGACAACAGTCAAAGCAACATAAAAGGTAAATGTGAGTGCAGCTATATGCTTAACTGAACCAAAATATTAAAGCTTGCATTAGCAGATCATGACTTACTTAAACAACAGATATCACTCAGGGATGACGCCTTTTCTTCTCAGTAACTTCAACGTGTACTGTAAACTATGCAGAATAATCTACAGTGAAATTTGCCTATAGTCTAGCACAACAGGTTCTCCTTTCAAAAAAAAAATTTAAGAAAGGGATTTCCTATTAATATTGCCTCATTTAGCATTGTACAAACTATGCAACGACTGACATGGATTTGCATTTCTTTGTGCCTGAAACTTGCAGAAGGTTGTTTCACACTCCCAAAGGCCAACTCACAAGAGTGACCTCAAAGTGCATGCCATTTTAAAAGCAGATATTAAAGATGCTGTATGTTGGTCAAGTTGAGAAATACCTGTACAAAATTATATTTTTAAGACACTATATGTTTTCATCTGGAGACACTCTATAGCTGAACTATCCTCCTTAAGGAGATCGCTGCTGAATCCACTCATACACATCATCGGGGTCACCAGGCCATCACTCACACAGCACTAGGACCCCATCCTCCAATTCATCAAACCCACTCATCTCCAGGGAGTCCAAAGGCAATGAATGCCACAGGGAAACATATTCCTAAACCAGCCCCATTTGATTCCCCGCTCCGATGGGAAATAAGAAATAAAACACTTTAAAAATGAATCAGATCCCTTCAACCTTTGCTGAAAGGCGGGCATCACAGTTTATAGCGCTGAAAAGGTGAAGAAGAAATATAAAAAAATATGAAAACAATTACAAACCTTTACATGCCTCTTCAGGATATATACACTTTTCTGTTTTTCTTTGATAATACTACATAACTCAAGATTTCTGCAACAGAAAGAGAATACACTGTCTCACATAAAACATCCATCCACTAGGAAAGGCATTTATTGGTCTCAGAAGCCAGATATCACCAAAATGCACCATTATTTGGACAAAGATGAAATGAATCATCACGGCATTCTAACGTGCAAGAAGATGCCCTCTTCATTACTAGTCAATACGCAATAACGCTCATTAAGAGAAGTAAATTGTGGAGGCTTTGAACATTGGCACTGGAACTCACAGACTACGACAACTTAATTTATTCCTATTTAGTTCTGTGGTTTGTTTATTCAGTACAAGAGACGCCATATAAAGTAAGTCTGAGCTAATAATTTCCTCATTTCCTAAACCCTTTAACTACGTTAATAGTTAAGGCATTTTTTTTCTTCATACTGATTTAAAAAGGAATCAGAAGAACTGAATAAGCAGTATTTCTCATTATCAAATTGCCAATATTTTTTTAAAGCATGACATTAATTTTCATGTTTGAGTTTTCTCAGGACAAGGATCAGACTGCAATCTTTCCAGTCTGATCTACATCTCAACTTTATAAATAAAAAAATGCCTGTGTTGAAACAAGTATTTTGAACAAATTATGCAAATGTTAAATACATTAGAAAAAAAAACAGAGGCAGAGAAAAGGAGAGTAAATAATTCCATGCCAGTAATAGCTTAATAAGAGCAAACAGCCTATCCGCCATTACTTACCCAAGATAAATACTTCTTTCTAAACCAAAAGTAAAGCTTTTGGGGAAAAATCTTACAAAAATGGAAAAACATGCAGTAATTGCTGAGATTACTTAATTGGCAGGAAGAGATTTCTGTATAAATTATCCCTATTTCATATAGTGTTTTATTTTATCTCAAGTAGTATGATAGTTTCTTATTAGGGTATTTGGCTCGGAGTTTATTTTTTAAATTCAATTTCTGTTCTAATAAACTTGCGTAGATTAAAGCAAAATATTATAGTGGTAGCTTGTAGATGATATTATTTCAGTGAAGAAACGTTCTAAGTTTGAAGTTTAATATTTCTCTAATGATGGCTCTGTTAGTTGATTGAAACAAGCACCGTAGAGACACATTTTTCCTCTTGGCAATGGCCATTTTTACTAACGTTCCAGTAAAAAGTAAACACATTTTGGATACTGGAACCTCCGTAAGCCCTTTCGTAAACTGAATACTGAAATGTCAAAATTAATGCTGCCAGCACCGGAGCCGGGGGAGCAGAGCGGCCGCCCCGAGCCCTGCCCCGCGCGGCCGCCGCCCGTGCCCGCGGCGCCACCTGGCGGCCCGGGGAGGCGCCGCCGCGTGGCCGCTCCGGTGCCGCGTGCGGTTCCGCGGGTCGGGTTGAAACGCTCCGTCTCTAGAAATCCTTTCCGGTTAGTCCGCGGCTTTCATCCGCGTTTCAAGTGGTTTACATCACGTATGGTCTTTAGAGCCCTTCTTTCCTGTCTCTTTTGCAACGTGATCTCATCTTTGCAGCTCCGTGATTTTGCACGAGACAACAATCACCGTAACTACAAAGTATTTTCCTTCTGATTATTTCTAAGCTGTTACACACGACTTGTTTAATCTCTAAAGTCTGTAGCATTAGCTTAGCTCCAGAATGTCAAAATATGCAGCTTAGTAAATACACCAGGAACAAATTGAGTATATTTCCTTTGAATATGACAACTGCAATTCTAGAACATTTCTTTAGAGAGTTATTAGCCAATAATAACCTTCAAACAATGCATACATACCTGTAAGTGTACAAGTCTGTTATGTGTAATTATATATAATTCATATATGGTACACACTATAAATTTTTCAAGAGTATAACAACTGAAAATTACTAATCCCTAATTTAAAGCCAAAAAGCAATATTCTTTATGGAAGTGACCTGTAAAGCAATTCCCATCCTGCAAGCATTTGGCAAGTACTCTTTGGGAGTAACATTGCAAGATCCTTAACTTGCCCCTGCCTGCACAAAGCCTTGCAAAACAACACATTTATTGAGTTTACCTTTAGTGTACAGGATGGAAAAAATTCTGCACCTAGGAACTTACCATGGCCAACCAGACTTGGGCAGGGAAACAATTTTACCATTGTTGGGGCAATTACAAGAAAATACCCATTTCTCAATGACTCAACAAATCCTGCATATCTGGTTGCTTGAACAGGTAGTTCAGCACAACAGAGCTGGGGCTGTTGTGCCAGCCCTGGCTGAGGACTCCGAGCAACGTCACAACCCCACCAGCCACAAGGCCTGAAGCTGTTCACGGATTCTTTATCCGTTTCCCAGCTTTTGTCTATGGAAATCAGCTTGGAAGTTGAAGATGCTACAGGAAAATGATTCAATCTGGTTTTTTACGTATGCTTTTAAACTCATGGAGTTTTAAATGACTGTTCCTCACTGAACAAGTGAAATTTAAACAAAAGGAATCATACACACTAGAAATTACTAAAATTATTTTAAATATTTCCTTTAACCCGCACTGTCCAGTGATACAACATCCTTCTGTCAGCCTTTTTGTGCATCCTCATTTCCTTGCTTTTCCTTAGTCTCTTTCCACACAATTTACACACTCGTAAGTAAATTGATAGTGGCTTATCTGTCTGTACATCTTGTATAAATCTTTCTGAATCTGGTTGCATGACCTCTTGTTTTTCATGGCCTGCCACTCCCCTGCAACACAGAAACCGAAGTGTGTGCTACCCCTTGACTGCATGGTCTTTTCTTTTTTTCCAGACCATTGATTTATAAAATGAACAAAATTGGTTCTAATTCTGATCTCCTGTAGCACTCCACTAATCACTTGCCTTTCCCAAGCCACTACCCACTCACAAATACCTCTGCTTTGATGTCTCAGAAGATAATTTATCTATTCAAATACCTCAGCTCCTATAAAGTACCAAAATTACAGACCTTGCAGATTATTCTTTTGTGTTTTGCTCTATCGACAGATTTCTTAAATGCTAGGAAAATTATGTCTATGGACCCAATTTACTTGTTAGTGCATAGCAGTGATTTGTTAAACATAATCAAATTTCTGTGGCTGCCTTTAACTGTAATGTTCCAGGTGTCTCCAGTGGGACCTGGTATAAAAATAAAAGTAGTAGGAAAAAAAATTAAACATGAACATAATTCTGTGCACTCATTTACCATCAGAGCTCAGGTAGTATGTCTCAACAGTTCTCCTATATGGAAAATTTAAAACCAAAACCCAATAATCACCATCATCTCTTGCATCTAGACAGAAATGTGCTGTCATATGAACTTTTTGTTTTAGGAATCCATACCCTGACTCAAATTACAGCTACAATATGTATCTTTATTACTCTGGAAAGGATTCTGTTCCACTCACATTACAGTTATGGTCTACCTTTACTTCTACTATTCTTATTTTCCTTATTCTACTAGTAACTACAGCAGTTTTTCTGTCCTACGTATTCATCTATTTTCCCCACACACTCTTACTCTCTTGGGCTTACCCAACGATTTCCCTGCTGCATTTCCCAACGCGTGTCAGAAACGGACCCATTAACAGACTGGTCTGGAGGAGGGAGCTCAATGGGGTTCACCCCATAATCAGCACAGGCTGGTGGAGCAGCGTACGTGGGTTCTCGCCTCCCTCGACTATTCCTGCCCATTCCGCAGGACCTTAACTTGTTCCTTAAATCATTATATACATCTGCCTTAGAAGTCCTTTTAACATAGCCCATTAAGACAACCCATTTAGTGAAGAGAGATGTGCTATTTCTGATGAGTACAGAGCAGATGTCCCAGGAGAGATAACCTGTGTGTTTTCCTTGCACACACAAGGTCTAATTTTCAGATGCTTGTGCCCACCATATTCATAACTCTTTCTCCACACAAGGTTTAAAGTACTCCAACAAATAACAGGACCTATGTTTTCCACTTCACCTCATAGCTACATGTATTTGTCCATCATTCTCTCAGTTTTGCATTTAGATATTGTGAAGCCCTCAGAGTGCTTTCCCTTGTGTTTAACTACATGTGGGTCTGAAAAAGGAGAAGCAAATCAAAGTTCTCCTTCTGCTCCCATGTCCTTGTTTCCCACCTGTGGAGGCAGAGCCTCAAGGAGAGCACAAAGCCTCCTGTGTGCTCTCTGGCTTCAGTGCAGCAGAACATGGAGCAAGAGACAGTTACATTTGGAAGGAATTTCCCAGCCAATACTATGAATTATAAAACTACAGTGATGATGAAAACACACACGTGTTCCGCTCCATCTGCCTTGCATTTTAGTAATACTATTTCCCATGTCTGTAACCACCTGTGACCTGCCATAATTCTTTGGGCAAGATTACATACACTAAGGGCAGACCTTATGCAAAAGCATTCAATAGTTTCATCATTTGTATATTTTACATCTGGGGATATCTTAAGAAAGTACAGCTTCTTCTGTACTTCACTTCTTAACGCCTTAAGTAGTGAAGTGGTCAGTGAGCAGTGACACACCACCTCACAGAGTAACAACTGTGAATCCTGGGCAGAAGTAAAGATTTCAAACAAGGAGTGAAAAATATTGATGGGAAGTTACGCTCTGAGCTGCTGACATCCTTTAGCTATAAAGTAAAAATAAAAGCAAAATCAAGTTTGGAGAAAACTTAAAGTTCTGGTTTATATTTACTCTGTGCTCACAAAATTTCCTCTTTCTTTCCTTGACTAGTCAGAGACATAAAAATGCTATTACAACACAAGAATTTGTTCCAGACCCCATCAAATGTCAGAGGCATTCTGATAGCTAAGTGCCAACACAAGATAAAGATTAATAATAGTGTCAGCAACCTCCTTTCCCAAGACTTCTATAAAGAAAAGGGACAAAGAATACCAATGTAGCCACATACATGCTTCTTGGCTGCCACCTTTTCATTTGTGTTGATTCCAGTGTGAGCCTTCTCATGAATCCCTTGAATTGTTGTCAAAATTCCTGCGGATTATAATGACATGATATCACCACCTCTACCTTTTTCTCAAAAAAAAAAAAAAAAAAAAAAAAAAAGGTTATGTCACAAACAGAAACATTATTTTGTATTCCAGACCGGTAACACACATTCCTGCAAACACAGTGACTATATGGACATTCCTCTCATGCATAAAAAGATCCTTAACAGGCTGTCTTTACTCACAGGGCCCTTCAACAGGTATTCCTACTTATGTCTGGTAGTGATATGTATTGTAAACGTGCACATCATCTTATATTAAAACAGAAACAGATTGTTTCATATAGTTGAAATAACTGATAACAGAAGGCATAACCATGCTAATTTATGTTGATCAGGATCTGTGCACATTTTCAAAGCTTTGAAGAAAGGCAACTCTAACTTAAGCTGTTATGTCTAAAACCATCACAAAAAGCCCAGTTGGAGACAGCTGAAAAAATAGTTGCGCAAAAAAAAAAGATAATGTAAAAAATAGTTAAATTCTTGTCAACTTCAAAATTGAAGCAAGGTTACACTAATTTCTACACTGAGATGCACCCCTGCATTTCACTAATGAACGAGAATTAATGGATAGACTAAAATGCAATAAAAAAAGTTATTGCAAGTAAGCCAGGAACTCTTAAGCCAGCTATGAATTTAGTTGTACAAAAGCACAAATATTCTATTTTAATTACATAAGTGACAATGGAAAGCTTACTTCTTCCAAGACATTCACAAGGATTATCCTCCTGCCCCAATTTCTACCCTCAGCATTACTAATAAAATAATGAGCGCTGTCCCTGGGTGCTAATGGAGTCATATTACCAAGGTGTATATATGAGCATTTCCTGCACTGCAATTGTATTACCAGTGGTAATTTCAAGTTCCATGAGAAACAAGACAACAAATCCATGTTTATCAAATGGGAAAAAAAAGAAATAAAAAACCAAAGCAGCAGAATTAGTGGGCAGACTTCCGAAGTGAATTAGAGGGAGGGAATTACAAACAGGTATTTGGCAACACTGAAAAGGAAAGGAAAATGCCATTGTGAAGAGCAGCGGCTGTTCTAGTATCAGTGTCTGCTCTGTGTTCAACCTCCTCTGGCTGTGCTGGTAGGGAATTAGCAGGGGTTGATCCTGGCAAAGCAGCAGAAGACGCAGCTCAAACCAACACTGAAACTTCATCCTCCACAAGACTGAAAGATAATGACCAAAACTTGTTCTTATCACTTCCAGAGTAAATTACCACAGGGATCCTAAGTTAAGAGGCAATTCAGCAGCAGATTTGCTGTGGACACAGACGCACTGAGCGAAACTTGGGAAACAGTGTTTCATTCTTTACTGCAAAATCATATTTTTAAATAGCTACACACATTAAAGCATACCAGCACATATCTATACAAAACAACTACGGAACCTTGGGTTTTTCTAGGATGGAGATTTTCTCATCGCCATCTACTACCTGCTTCACCACCGCAACATACTGGCAGAGTACACTTTTATTTTCAAATTTCAAACGTGCTTTTAGAGTACCAGAGGTGTCATCTATTTAATAAGTCCAGGGCTAAAGAACCCCTATTCATGCTGTACTAATGACTAAAAATGTCTGAGGATTCTTCCTCATTAAGAAAAAGATAGTCATCAGAAGGTGGATTTCCAAGCCTATTATCAGGTCAAGAAAAGCAGCCATCTTACTTTCATAATTATACTAAAATAAACCCAAGAAGTCATTAAGTGCTTTTCTGTTTTTAAAAAGTATCAGGAAAATAAGTCTTATTAACTGCTTAAGACCCCCTTTGAAACTACTGCCTTCATTTATGAACAAAATGGAATTTTCTTTCCCTTGTGGTGTTTGATAGAGGCCTTGCCCTAGCTCTGCCCTACCACAGGAAACACAGAGAAGAGGGGATTTTATTACATAGGTATTAAATTAAGGTTCCAGTCCTCAGTAACTAATGTGGAGATGCAGAACCTGGTACTACTGAAGCATAAGCATCAAACAGGTTTTTTTTAAAAAAAAGTATTAACAAAGCTTTGGCTTGCAGGGCTGGGTGCAGCCCTGGTCAGATCTGGAGGGAGTTGTGTTGGGGGGAATGCTTTGTAACTGGTGACTGGGTTGACAATGAAGGAGACAGCTCTTGTCTCTGTGGCACGTCCCTTCTCTTTTATACCCTCTACCAGTAAAGCCAGGGCTGATTTGTATGAAGTAATTCAGACTAGAAAAATAAAAGTGGGTATTTTCTATGCTGCACATCACTTGAAAAATCCCTGTCAGACTCAGAATTTACAGGAGACCGAATTGTTAACTTTTAGAATTACAAATAGAGCATCATTCCATATGGCGCTACTTTTGAAATAACTTTCTTGTATATCACAAACAACAAAAGACTGATTCATTAGTGATGCCACTAACCCTGTCTGTCATGGTGCCCTCCTCCATCCGGCCTCAGCATGCCCCTCATCAGGCTGCAGCAGCCAGCGCCTGGCAAATGTGTCTCCTCGGTGCCGGTGCCAAGAATGTACGGGCTCGGACACTCCTCACAAACCAGCTGTGAATGGAACAAATAACATCTATGATCAGCCCCTCAGGGAACTTCATCTCATGATACCAGAATTTCCCCTCTTCCCTAAAGGATTACTTTTCTCTTACACATTTATTGTACTCCATCGACAATTCTGAATATCCCTCCCCATTTCTTCATGTTTGGAATAGACTTGTGTAAGCTTTACACCTATGGACTTCCAGCAACTATAGTATAAAAATCAATTTTTCAGCAGCATCAGTAATAAACCCCATTTAATATAGAGTGACCTGCTAACTAAGTCAGCTGCAGGATCCAGAAAAAAGTAGAGAGCGCTTTGCTTTCTTCAGCATCTCGGGCTTTTCCAGCACGTGGACATGAATTTGATATATTTGATACATTTTTACTGAGAAATACTATACCTGTGATTTTTTAGCTTTTCAAACTAGGAAGACTTTCCAAGAATAACAAAATGAAATATGACTTTTTCAGTAATTCCAATTGTAAATTAGTTAAAATTTCCAGTATAGTAAGACGTAAGCTTTGAACAACACTATAGCATACTATTACATAGTGAACGGTAGCATCCCCGTATCTCACTTCTGAGATTATTTCATTGCCATCTGAAGCATGTATGGAGAGACAGGGCCTGCTCTAATTACAATATTGTAGTTTTGACTGACAGACAATATGTCTACAATCAACTCATTTGAAAGCCATGTGTTGCGACAGTTCCTTGTCCCACTCCAAAGCGTACAGAATCGAGACAAATCGGTGCCTTGTTACTATACACTAATACCATGGTTAAAAAAAAAAAAAAAAAAAATCGCAGAAAACACATGTATACCAAGAACAGCAACATGGGCTGAGAGGTACCTCAGCTTTTTTGTCTCTCTTCCTAATTGTTACTATCTGTTAATTTTTCATACATGTCCAAAAGCATTTTAGAATAATACTTATAAACATGCATCCCCCAAAACTAGTTTCCAAACTTCTTCAGCTTCACATTTGTTATGCTAAAGCAAATTGAATATGAAAATTTGAAAACCACATTTTTTGTGATCACAAGAAAAAAAAAAATCTTTGATATTATTACACATATTACTAATGCACACAAATACGTAGCTGACGCTGAAACAATGTATTTATTCTGACCTCACACAAGCTTGCATAAGTATAATTACTATGCAGCATAATATGACAGAGATATCTGTCATTAGTAGAATTTCTGGAATTTTGAACATACATTTCAATAGCCTAAGTGGACCTAGCTTGGCAATTTAGCTGACCCTGGAAAAGAGTGCCTTATGTTCATCTTGTGCAATCTGTCCACTAACAGATGTACACCATTCCGATGTAAAGTGGGGTGGAGGAGGAGGGGAACAGCAGGAGAAGAGTCAGGCCACGTAGCAGAAGAGCCATGAGCTCCAGGAAGCCAGCAGGAAGGAAGCGCAGTAACATACAAATCCTTCAAAACAGGTTTTGAGTAAACCTGTGATAAACAAACTACTATTTTTAAAGTATTGCATTTACTTTATGTTAAATGATATGTAAACATTAAAAAAAAAAAAAGTATTTGCACTGTGTTTGTGGTGAGACTGTGACACGGGAAGAAAATGCAAAGAGATTTGGGTCTAACAGGGGGCACCACTACAGCTGAAGGAGCATCGCAAATCCAACCACCTTCAGAAGAGACGCTGGTGTCAGATGGAGAAGGTCCCCCCCAGCACCATGGACCTGGGTCACTGAGAAGCATGAAGCCCACAGGTGGTAAAGTTCTCCAGATTAACAGTTTGTGTTGATGACATGCTCAGATGTTTGAATTACTTTGCCATAGCAACAGACACAACCTGTCATATTATTAACTCATCTTCCTTATTACTGCAATGAATATACTGGAAGAGTTTTACTGGATTTAAGCTCTGTGCTGCCTGTGTATCTCTGTGAAATATTCTCACCTGTGTTTATTCAGTTACTACCAGAAATGTGTAAAAACAGACAAGACTTGCAATTAATTGTTTTTTTTTTTAAAATGCTCAAAGTGCCACTTTCCAGGATTATCGCAACATAAAAATATTCATCTTATCTGCCCACACCAAATGTTGATATAAATTATTAATTTAAGGCAAGCATGACAATTAAGCAGATTTATTAGCCTTAATAAATCATGCAATTACTAAATGACTTCTTTTTAAGCCTCATCTTTTCTTTTTATCTGTAATAGAAATTTCTTTTCAGTACTATATTTTATTTATTGATACATAATTTCTTTTCATTTAGGTACTATATTTTATTTATTGATACATAATTTCTTTTCGTTTAGGTACTATATTTTATTTATTGATACACATCATTTTGAGAATGAGCTATCCAAGTTAAATTTTGTAGTGACAGCATACAATAAACACACAAAGTATATACAGATACTTATTAGCATCACAACAGCAGTCTCAAGGGAGGAAAAAAATCTCAGACTGAGTTTCCAGTAAATAATTAACAGACACAACAGTCAGCATAACTATCACTAAAATGCACCTTTATTTGCAGTCTTAGTACCTGGACCACTAATTGACTGAAGCTGGATTGTTCATCCCTAAAAGTCTCTTTTGCCACCCACAGATGGGACAATAATGGCCAAGTTTGTATTTCCCTTGCCTATGGAAATGTGTCTACTTTGTGAATAATAGAACAGTAGTTTTCAGGATTGCTCAGGATTACAATTTTCATGTTTCCAGGGGTATGAGAGTCCCTAGCTATCAATATATTAGAAATATAGACAGAAGATTTTAAAATCCATTTCGTTCTAATAAACACATATAAAATATGACTCATTAGACAACTCTGGTATTTATAAGAAACACTGCTTATTCACCACATACTCGTTTGGCTGTCCTTTACAAAAAAAATATGCTTTTTTTTTTTTCCTCTTCACACATTACATGTTGCTCTGGGAGCTTCAATATTGTTTTCAGCTGAGCAAAAGGAAATGTCAGGAATAATTTTGATAAATGTGAGCTATCTCATATTTTCTGTTAACAAGTGCTTTGTGTGTCTAATAACATGCACCTGTGAAGCTGATTTTTCTTCTTCATGTGACCTCAAAGAACTAAAAAGAGACTGTACAGTAAAAGATGACTATACCTACTGTGAGGTCAATAACATTGATGGAAAGACTTAATCAATGCAGAGATGAAATAAGGCCTAACCTCCACCCCACCCTACTCGCTGCCCCTCGCTTGGCTGTGGCTTATTCTCAGTAGTTTTTGTGTTTACCAGTTGCGATTAGTTGGTGAAGTACAAACCTGGACCCACAGACACTGTGCCGTGATCAACGTGCCAAGATAGAGCACCCAAGTGAGCACATCTTGGAGCAGCCTTTAGGAGCAAGCGCAAAACCTTTAAATCAATGCCAGACCTTTAAGCTGTTTTCAAAGTACACTCTCTTTAAATAAACTGCTATGAAGACCAATAATTCCTTCTACTAGACCCTTACTAGGAGGTGAAAAATGCTACAACATATAATAAGAATTTATAATAATCTGTTCAATAGTTCGAGTGACATTAATTTTGCAGTTCATATTCCTTGTAGCTAAATATCTTCGATAATAGAAACAGAATATTGAATTGTAAAATCCAGGAAAATTCATTGTGGTTCCAGTCTTCTTTGGTTTTTAATCAAACATATTACCATGAACATACTATAGTATATAGCTTTTTCCTTGAGCAATCAGAGAGCATTGTTGCTCCTGTGGGATGAACTGTGGGCTTTTAAAGTTTTCTGTTACAGACTGTCAAAATTTCCTAGGTCTGTTTTGTTAAAGATGATTAGGGAACACTGTATTTCCTTATTTTGCATAGGTGGTTCTTATTTGGTTCTGTTGTTCTGAGGATAAAACTTCAGAAAGAAAGAATTATAGCCCGATCCAGAGAATCTTAATGAAACAAAAATAGAAATCTTGATTTCTCTGAAAAATAAAATTTCCTACAGAACGTCTATAGATATCTTTGTCACAAGTGAACAGCTTCAAATTTTTTATTTTGCAAGGCGTTTCATTCTTTTGCCATGGAAAAGGCTCCTTATGAATCTAGGAAAACAGTGATGAGTTTCTTTCAGTCATTTGACAAGTATAAAAGACGTGATTCTCCACTGGCTAATATGAATGAAAAAGAAAATTGTAGTCTATCTGGTTTCCTGTAAAAAGATTTTCCTACACAGAATCAGTAGAACTCCAAGTGACAAAATATTTTTGCTTTGTATGAGACAAGTTATTAAGCTCTAAAGCAGTTCTTTAAAAACAGTTAAACACGTATTTGATATAAATGTTCTCTCATACAGATCCTAACAAAAATACTTCACAGCTGAAAGAAATATGTCCTGTACTATATTAATTTGCACAGACTTACTGTAAAAATATAGACTGGTATTCAATGTGTCTGTGAAGCCTGACTGAATAGAAATCTGTTGTTTAAATTGCATAATGTAGCTGAATTTTATTTTCATTCAATCTCTGCTTCTGGAATGCTCTAAGCAAGGTAGCTTTATTTTAGGAATGCTCTTTTAGTCAATTATTTAAATTGTAAAGCTGTACAACAGGATATAGTCTGTGGAGATTTGTTATGTACTGATGGGTCAGTTATTTATGAAATTTTTGTGCTCTACACCTGTTAAAATATTGATGTTCTTCCCCTTTGCTCCTTTTTCTGATTTAAGTAAAATGGTAGGTATTGAATTGAGTTAATTTACAAGATTAGCCATTATAATGAAGTCTTATTTCAACATTAAGACAAGTCAGAAGAGGGGAAACATAGAAAACTGGCTGATAGTTTCTGGAGAAGTGCAGCTATTCAGCAGTCCAGAATCCCAGGATCAGCCCAGAACAAAACTTCAGCAAAGTCTCATCCACGTGTTGGTTTAAACATTGTCTACCTGGGCTACTTTTTCTTGTGAGGGAAATGTCAGTGTCATCTGCATCACTCACTCTCCCTCTCTCCCAAGGAGGTGACGTGTAGTTTATAGCCTCCCTTTACAGATGCATTTGATTTAGGTGCTGTAGTAAAGTGGAAGTGTCAAGGTGATTCATCCGTCTGCCACTGCTGACAGCTGCGTTACACAAAGTGCCTGTGTGGAACGCATTGATTGGCCTAAAGAAGTGGGTATTCCAATATCAAAGGGAAAGGCTTTCTTTGTCATCGCAAACAGAGCGCCAGCTCTTGGCCAGTGCAACAGATACAGCCAGCGTGAACGTCGTGTTGCACATTTGGAATGTTTCCAGGACACTTACCCTACGCCAGGGACCAGCAGCATATTAGTCACTTGTAAACTTGCTTGAAAAAGAAAATGCATTGCCACAACTAGACTTTTTTTAAAAAAAGTGATTACAAATACGTTAGTTTCATAAAAAAAGCACTTGATCTATCATATGTTTAAAACAACATCCACTACTAGCTAAATAAGTTGTTAATTTAATTTTGCTACAAATCCTGCAAAATACCTAGTTTTCTTTCAGAGATATCCTGATGTTTCTCAGCATATTCCCATTATTTTCTGGAAAATTATCACCCATTATCTATTTTGTGAATTGTCACTGCTCCTATTACCAGGCAGCTACTTTTACAAGCTTCTTATGTTAGTAAAACATTTCCTAGATACTACCATTTCGTAATCTAATTCCTGTCTTTTCATCCATACATGAGAAATGAACCTTGCTGGTCAAGTTGAATGATAGGCACATAGACATACATGTAGTTTGAGGGGTCATTTGTAAAAGAATGAATTATTAGAAGAGGTAATGGGAACACCCTATGATGATACAGTGTCAACTAAAGCTATTTATCCATCATAATCTCTGCCTTTATGGATTAAAAATCATTGTATATTCAAAAGTAATCTGAAATTCAGTGTATCAGTTTTTGATGTGTCAGTAATTTATCTAAAATAGTCCATATTTTATCATAATATCCCCAAAATGTTGCAAGTTCATTTAATAGTGTGCCATGGTTTAGAAAAAGATGCAGTTCCATTTCAGGAAAAAGGTTACATTAAAATTTTTCTTGGTGTCCTTGGTATTTTGAAAAAGACAAGAGACTTTGAAATTCTAATAGATGAGTGTTTAAAGACATTCAGGAATCAACATTTTGCTAAAGTAACATGGAAAACAAATGCAAAGAAAATTATTTTCCATAATAAAACTATAGAAATACCACAGTCTCTAGGCTAAAATGCAGCTCATGAAATAATAAAAGGATCAGCTTTGAAATATAAGCGCACATAGAAAGTTTCAATGATTATAAAATTGTAGTCTGCACTTCCAACAACTTCTAAACATAGTTTGTAATGAAAAATTGGATCATGAGGCTGCCTGTGGTTTCACCACCAAGCTGGGAGCCAAGACCTCCCATGTTTGAGTCGGGAATTGACACCTGACTGCAGTCTCAGGAAATTTGATTTCATTTTCTGTTTCAATTTTCTGCCTGTAATGCCACTCTTCCCTTTCACGTAAGTTTATAACCAAAGGAAGAAATACCACCCTCAAGATGTGTAAGCGAAATCTGGGACTTATTGTGAACCGTGTAATCCTAATTACTGAGATGTTTACCAGACACAAAAAGCTGGTGGACAATGCAGTGTACAAGCACGATTTGATCACTAATTGCAATATATTAGGAGCCATCAAGTTACTTCAGAAGGCTATTATGATTTTTAATTCTGAAGTGAGAGTTAAAAACCTTTAAATACTGTTAAAGAGACCCTTCTCTATCTTGCCAAAATAAGCTTCTAAAAGTGATTAAGGGGAAATGAAGGACGAATGGAGTGATGAAAGGACAAACATTATAGGATGCAAGCAGGAAAGCATACACTGTAAGAATATCTAAGAATTTGCCTGACTCCAAGGGGCTAATTTATAGGTTTTCTTTGGATATCAGAAGACCTAGTGGGACATCAGTATAGTAGGTACTTTACATAGGTCTACTGAGGGAAAGTCATCCAGATTATCTTAGATCTCCAACATACTTGAGGAATGATGAGTAACAAGTTAACATATTCCTTTTTCAGTCTTTACCAGTTGCTCTACTGATCACCTGCTTCATAATTTCAGTCCAAATTTTACCATTAAAAAGTTATGTAAAAAAATAATGTAACTAACGACTGGAAAGAAAGGTTTCCTAGTACTAAATTACAATGTCCTTTTGGTAGTAGCTTGGAACCAAGCAATTTATTTGAGCTTTAGCTCTTTCAATGGGCATAAGAGTCAATTTAAACAATTAGAATACTCACTATTAATCAGAATTTGCACTTTAATGCAAACAGAAATATATAATACGATGAAAAATTCTAATACTATGTTAGAAAAATAAGGCTGACATTGCGTTTTTAGAATAGTGCAAATTAGGAACCTGCGCACTTGCCATGCTATGAAAATTTGATCTCAGTACAATATTGATCTGACACAGCCAACCTCTGTCATGTGTGCAGGTCGCCAGTTATCTGCTAGTAAGTGTTTGCAGTAGTGAAGCAACCAGGACCACTGGCGTTGGGTTTTGCTCTCTGTGTGGTAATGGCTGTGCCACCAAGGTATCCACTTGCTAGGTACAGCGGCGTGACTGACTTCTAAGTCCCACTGTACTTTTTAAATGCTAAAAATCTGAGAACTGGAATGAAACGTCTTCACATGGTCTGTTGAAGAACCTGAGCAAGTTCATGGAAGAGAAATCCACAAAAGGTTATCAAAAAAGGCAAATCTCTGAGTACCCTTTGGAGGGCAAACTGCTGACAGGTAGGAAAATATTCTGGAGAAGTATCAGTTTGGGCTTGCTCTACTCTCATTATAAATATTGGCCCAATCTTGAAAAGTGCCCTATCATATGTGACGTTCGGTTGCCAATAACAAACATGTTCCGAAATCAGAAAATCTTGAGGAAAATCGGACACTTTAGTGATAAACAGTGATGATGACCAAATTATTTTTAACTAAGAAAATGTGTCTCAACCTCTCTGAACACTAGTTTTTAAGGCAGATAAAAGATATTTCACTTCTACTATTTTTACTGTGATGAACAGCCAACTTGCTGACACTCTTCCCCACAATATTTAGTTTCCTTCTGAATGAACCAGAGCTCTTACATAAAAGGCCACTTTGTTTTTCTGGTCTTCAGAGAAAAACCCTGGCCTTAGACCTTCAAAGATCAAGTATTCACATGGCTGCTTAAAAAATAGCACAAAATCTATATTTATTCATATTCTCTTGTAAAAATATTTTCTCTGTGCAAAACAGTTTAGCCCCAGTGTTTCAAAAAGTATTTTAACGGCAAAAATTCCTCTAGTTTGGCAAAAGACATCTTTGATCCTGAATCTTACATACAAGGCACCCTTTGACTACATCCTTTGGAGCAGCTGAGTTTCTTAACTTCTTCTTATTCTTTTATATCAAGTAATATTCAACCATTGTTACACATTCTTTGTTTTAAATGCTGAAATATTCAGCTATTTTGCAAAAGCAGCTGATTTTGCCTGCTTATATTTCCATTTGATTTTGGAACTGGAATCATTTGCAAATACTTTTTTTTCCCCCTCTTTTTTTATTTAGTACTTAGGTCTCTATAGCTTGGTCAACAGAAAGTGGTTCAAAAATGAAAATTTCTGATTTGCTTTTTGCGTAAGGAATCAAATCCAACATCTGGTGTACAGAAATAATATGCATGCATATCTTTCATATGATTTTCAATAAAGAAATCTATTATTCTGACAACCATCCATCATGTATCATGGCTGTTCAAGGAATTTAGGTAACTAAAAATCAATCAAATACAGAAGATGCTTAAAATTCTTCACAAATATACTGACTTCAATTTAGGCTGATATATTTAGACTAAAAATACTTTAAAGTATTTCTGAAACATACCTTTCTTTAAGCCATGCTCCATGAATGTTCCATCTATGCAGTGTGCACTGAATGGAATTCCACTCAAAATATTTTTACAAAGTGCCTTTAATTTTAAGCCATGGGCAACTTTTCATTGACACAAAAGAAAGGAGTACTGTTTGGAAAAAAAAAAAAAACCACCCACAAAAAACCAAAAACCAAACAAAACAACAACTAACCAAACACACCAGTACTGTGTTAATACAGCATTACTAAAATTCACAACTTATTATGCAATTTTTTTAGGTCTTCAGAATATTCCAATTTGGCCATGAGATTTCAACACAAATACACTCCAGAATTATCTCTCCATGATAAAGTGCATGAAGATGATGTTTCAATAGGCTGATTGCAAACGTTTGTGTGTTAACTGTGTAATATTTTTATAGCAATAACATTAGGCTTCTTTTATGGAAGCTGTGCTGTAACTTGGCATCTGAAATGGCGATTGCACAATACACATATACACACATTTGAAAAGAAATCTAAACTCCAATGTCTTATTCAAAAACTTGTCATCAAACCAAATGTGTCATTATAAAATCCTCTGACCAACAAAAATACTTCCAAAAAAACCTGTGCACAGCTTATTTACATAGAAATTAAGAACTAATCAGAGTAATGCTGAAAAGCCTTTTTCAAACTTTATCAGCCTAATAGAGTTCAAATTCCTTAGTTTTGTTCCCAGAGATAATGCTTATCGTATTATCTCTTTATGAACCCATGCATGTAAATCACAGGCAGGACCCTGGGATAACTGTACTTCATCTCTATTTTGTGGCTACTTTTGTGTTTATATTGCTGAAATGAGAAATCTACCTCATAGTCCACACAATGATTTAAGGGATGTTCATGCAGTTTTTTCACATTGTTATCAGTAGTTAAAGTGAGCAAGAAAGGAAATGCTTATTCAAGCTACAGAAGCATGAAAGAGGGGAAAAAAAAATCTTTCGCGTGTATTTTCCACATTAAAATAGCTTCATCTGTTTCAAATTTAAAAGCAAGTAACAGCTAATATATGTACTGGGCTCCCTCAGGTGCAAAGTAGCACTGACTGTGCAGACCAGAATACCAGCACTTTTCTGAACTCAGTACTTGGAGCCCAAATCCCTTTGGTGATTCTGCAAATGTTACACACCATCACAGCAATGCCAAAACCAACCCTGCCAAACGCGCATTTCAGCCTCTGCTTGCACATATATTAGACCAATCCTTTTGAGGACAGAGATGTGTTTTCTTGGATGTTTGCACTTTGCTATGCAAATTCTCAATGCTCAGCCCAGCCAAAGAACTGTTTCCTTCAGCTGAAACTGATATCAGAGGGATAATTTTTGTTTTGATTAAAAAACGCCCAAACTTCAGCCTGTAAACCCAAGCCTTCATTACTTACATAAGCTTCACTGAAGTAATGGGTATTTTGCTTATATGGAGACTGAACTGTAGTCAACGATTTTTGAATGTGAAAGAAATCTAATGAGATAATACTGGTTAAAATGATATATTCACATTTGCTAAAATTAAAATACAGTAAATCTTCAGAGATTTCAGCATAAAATTATCCAAATTAAATACTGTTGAACAGAACTCAGCTCAGTAACAGTTCAATTAACAAATATTATAACCAAGACAGATTTTGCTGTTTTCTTAAAGTCTGAGCGTTAGCATCATAAAAACAAAATTTCACCTTGATATAAGGTGATCTTCAGAAACACGCAATTGTAATTTAAGACTATAGTGTTGTTAATGTAACTTCCAAATGAAGCTCTGGCAATATATATATTTTTTTTAAAATGAATGAAACAAATAAATACAGCAGCTCAAGCCACACTAGAGGAAATTAAAAAAATATATAAATAGAAAGATTAAACAAACATTCATGTTCAATATTTAAATACAGTTTGGAAAAGTGTATTTCATCCTAACTGCTTTCGCATCTGTGTAATAGCACAATTAATATGTCTTCCATGGATTACTTCACGGAAGATAACACTTTCAAGAGAAATTAAATATGGATACAACCTTCTGGCTCAAGATGTCCCTAAACTGCAGATTGCTGGAAGTGTCTCTGGGGAAAGGCAGGAGGGGCCATGTGTTTGCTTTGCTTTTCACAATATTCTGAGACACCCTCTCCGGTCCAACACTGTGGCTCTGGCCACCAGTCACTGACGTTCTCAGCAAGGTGACTCTGGAGTATTTTTGTGCTATACATTTGCTCCTGAGAGAGGGGAGGGACTGAGAACAGCCTTTAATAAAGGGACACAGATGTTTGTGTTTATTGCACCACCTGAGCTAATTAAAATTCTTACCTTTTTAGAAAAGAAAGCAAGCTTCCCCATGGGAATGAAAACTGGCTTTAAAATAAAATTACAGATGGGATAATGAAAAAAAGATGATTTTCAAAATAAATTATTTTGTTTAGAATTGAGGCAAAAATGAATATTGTGAGACTGATGTCCAATTTGTAAGCTTGCTTTGTTTGGATCAGGACATGAGGAAGTGGGTTTGTTAGACGGGCTTATCAACTTTGTCTGAAGTTACATGCTGGTTTTGCAGCACCTTATATTGAATAAGAGCTTTCTTAGCATTTAAGAGAGAAAAAACTGGAAGAAAGAATCCTGTCCATCTTCAACACTAATAGGTGATAACCATCGGCAGATCAATATTGTCATGGTATTACATGGTATTACTGTTCTATGAATCCTAAAAAAGATTAAAATCTTGTCGTGTATTTCCCAGCTGTTACTGAGCTTTGCCATATCCAGAGGGATTTCTGAGTGAACCCACAAGAAAATACCCTTAAGTGATCTATAGTTATACAAATTCATATTTCAGTTAGAAGTGTGCATATCCTATGATTTTTTTTATTTCATGTTATATTTTTCAAGGACTAAGGTTTTTTTTGTAGTGAAGTAGTTAATGAATGTAAATCGAATACTCCCCCTGCCCTATTTCAATGAACTGCTCTTGAAACCAAAATGACAGATAAAAGAAAAAAAAAAAGCACACAAAACTCCCTCTAATCTGAATTAGTTTTAGACTCAAATTCTTTTGTAGAGATAAAAGATATCTGTTCACAGATAGGTTTCTGTACTTATCTAACAACTAACAAATATTTTCTAAAGGTTTGAGACTTTTCCATACCATCTTGATACAATTGAATAGAAGACCCATTTAGCCTAATGAGCATTAAGATTAAATCATTTACTCACAGATCAAAGGAGATTTTAATTATGTAAACGAGTTGTTCAGAAACACAAAATGTTCCATTAAGCTTCTACAATTAATACATACAATATTTATGAGTTCAGACTTCTTTCCTTGTTAAAAATTGATTGTTACATCAAAAAAAGTTTCCCTAGATGCACTGATTGAAGGAAAAATATTTTAAGTCATAAAAGTAGCAGGCATACAAGAGATTTTACTGCCTTTTGCTTTTCCTTCTCCTCTTCCTTTCCGTCCCTTTTTTGTTGTTGTTGCTCTGAGCGTCTTGTCACCAGATGTTCATTATGTGTACAAAAATATTGAATTCATATAAGTAGTCACAGCACAGTCATATCAGACTGCATGCATGTCACTGGGGTCTCTAAATGGAACTGCTGCAAAACAAAGCGCTTCTAAAATATCTCCATTTAAGGTCTCAAATGTTTTCTGTTTCTTGGAGTATGAAACAACAGTAACAAATAACGTGGAGCAAACAAAGAACTGAGCTTTGGTTCTCTGGTGTGTATAAAAAATTATTTTTCAAACTTTTTTCTTTAATGCAAGAACTTGAGATAAAATGAAGCATAAAGCAACCATTCAACCACTCCAAACAAGGGTCTCATCCTGCTCCCATATTCGGAAGGACATTACCTTTTGGTGGCACAAACAATGTTGCATATGATAGATGATTAAATTACTATATTATTTCTAACAGGCAAGATTAAAGTAAATGCAAAGAAAACAAATGATGGAAAGAATGCTGATAAAATATGCAAGCTGGATTAGTTATAGAGCAATTTATTTCTACTAGAAGTTCTACTTAGGAAAGCAAATCAAAAGAATGGAAGTCTGCTGACAGTAAGTAATCCTGAAAAACACAGAGAACAGTTATAGGAAAACAGATGACTACTTAAGAGGGATGAAAAATCCATTCACATTCTCAAGGCCGGAGGTATGCATCAACAAAACTTTCTACCAGATTATTTTCTACAATTAGAGAACCTTAGAAACTTCATTAAAAAAAGATCATGGAAGAACATTTTACTAGATGTGCTGGGGCAAAATTCTACCTTCAGTTACAGAGTATCCTCCAACAGGCTGCAAGAGATTACTGCAGTTTACGAAGATGCATCCACGAACACAAACTGCTTTTAATGTTCATCAGAGTTACCAGCTTCATTATTCAGGCTACTCAGAGGCACTGACAAATACGTAAATTTGTCCAGAATAGCCACTGATGATTCCATGTTAGACAAACAAGGAAGAAGCATAAAATACTAAAATATTTCATAAAATCTGTACCATTGTGTCAGTGAAAAATTCCAACACTTTCAACATTTTGTCTTAACAGAGCAGCTGAAGCTTTTTTTTTTTCCCCTTGAAATATATTAGGAACTCATCATACTTTAGCTCTTTCACTCAGTATCATGATCTTATGATTGATCTTATTTATTTTTGGTTTGTGTGCAACTTGAAGTTGATGTCAGAGTTATTCTAATTATAACACAGTCAAGAGAATGACAAATCTTATGCCCTGGAACTCCATAGATAATTCAATGGAATTCAATAGTTTATATTCATTGCAATACTAATACATCCACAAAGTTATGGTCAGGTTTCAGGTACATTGCATGTATTTATTTTTCTATTGAATTATGACTGCATCGCAAAACAGAGTAATTTGCCATGCTCCTAATGCTCCTGCTTTTGGATACAGATGGCTAGCAATAAAAAGTTGAATTCACTATCCGTCTATTCACTGTCTATCAAAATAAGTGTGAAGGTAAATTACCCCAATCACTTTCCTGCATGGCATATGAACACAGATAAATTTAAGTTTCTATGTTTCCTTTTGGTAGAGGAAATATTCAACTGATAATATTTTCAGAAACTTCTCATTACGTATTTTTTCATCCACAATCCTCTCATTTTCCACTAAGCTTTCCCTTTCCCCAGCCTATATAAACAATCTGTCACAATAGGTGGAGCAGAAACTCTGCAGCACGTTCTCTCTTCCCACATAAGAGCCGTATAAACTCTGAGGTGTAGGTAACCAAGGAAATGCATGTTGTATGATACTTATCACATAGCGCCAAATCTGTGACATTCCCACTTGCAGGTTCATGTATACGTCTCTTCTGAAGAAGAAAGTGAAGTGCACAGCTGTCAGGGCTGGCCCTGAAAGGAGCTCTGCCTTCGGGGACATGGTGCTCTGGACTGGATTTGATCTGATTAACATTTTCCCAGAGGACTTCAGCCATGATCCTTCTCTGCACACTTTGTAAAACTGGGTGCATATTCACTACTCCATCAGCTTCATTTTGGTGGGCAGCATGTTACTCAGAGACAAAAATAAATATCTACATACATCTCTTGCCATATGTTCAACAATTTTAAACACATTGACTTTAGTTAAGTCAAAGTAGTTCAGCATATAAGCTAGGCGGAAAGGGTAGGACAGGGGAAGATTTTGAATTGCTTTGGAAACACTTAAGTGATCTGAATTTCCTATGTGTATGACAGATATAAGAAAGAAGCAGAAATGGGAAGGTTAGGTGGATGAGAGCACAACAGGCCCTTTGATTGCCTTAGGGCTGCCTAATGTACCAGAGAGAGAGGACAAAATATGCCATCAGTGCTGCCTCATGGACTGGGTGCGTCACCTTTGAAGTGCTGATATTCAAAACATGCCTTCCACAGTGTTTTTCCAGTCAAAGAATTAAAAGGAACCAGTTTCCAAATTATTGTGTGGGTTTTTTTTTTTTTCCTTATATATTTGAGAAAAGACGGCAAAAAATTCTCTTTCAAAAATACCATTGGTATGTTTTAACATCCAGCAATATCCACTGCAAATGTAAATGTATAAAAGAACACTGGTTATATAAACATGTCAGTGTTATTTCTACAAATCTCTTTCTCAACCTGAGAAATCACTTGGAAACTGAACTTAAACCAAATACTTGTATTTCAGAACGCACTAGTTTTAATAGCATTATTCAGAAATACAAATACACCCAGGAAGAAGACCCACCAGACGACAAAGAGTAAAAGGTTCTTTTTGTTAAATTCAAATGTCTTAGTCTTGCATTTCTGCAGGATGCTGCCCTGTGTGGTGGTGGTTGTGTGCAGGGCTCTGCTGTCCCTAACCCACCTCTGCTCCCAGTCTCCTGTGTTTGCTACATGAGGACTAAGGCAACACTGGATTTCTTCATACACAGCAAGTGTCTCTTTTGAGTTCTCACAAAACCTGCCGACAGCTCCAAGCAAACCCAAAGGCCATCCCACAGCCATCTCTCTCACAGGCCAGAAATTAATTTCTTATTTTTCATTTACATACTCCAGCTAAGTGACAGAAGAAGGAAGAGATCAGAGCAAGAAATATGGTGATTGAGCCTCTCTTGCTGTCACTAAGATTATTTTCTGCAGTGTATTGTTTAGAGCTTTTCTGTATCCACTCTTAAATGATTGCAAAAAAGAACATCCATCACTTTTATTGGAAAATAACTTCATAGTTTAGTAGCTACCAGCCACAAAAAAATAAAGGTTTAATTTTTTCCTGAGATTTAGCCCATTAGACCAGAAGAAACTCTGTGCCATCCCAGATGCTTGCTCTTTTTCTTCTTGCATATACTTTCCTTATATTATCTGCATGTGTTTAGTCTTTAACTAGACTGAAAATCATGAATGTGATATACATGGTTTTAGTGCACTCTCTGATGAATCTCAGTTTCTTCTTCAGGGTGCAAAGACTATTAGGAGGATAAGGAATTGAATAATATGCTGAATTAAATTTAAAATAGTCACAATACAGCAACACATTCCTTACTACAGGGTGCATTTATAACAAGGATGCTATTTAAAAATGAAAAATATAGCAAAAGATAAATCATACTGATCCTTCATCTGAGGCAAATTTAAGCATTCAGGCCCATCGTTAGCCCTTGTCCAGCAGTTTGAACATGAAAGAAAACCCATTTTATCCACTGAAAGCCACATTATACAGGGGGAATTAAAAGGAACATAGCTAAAAAGACAAAAAGAGAGAAGGCTACAAGAAGTTAAAAAAACCCCCACAACTGTTCAAACAACACAAATTGAAAGTGAACACATTTGAAACCTGCCAGATTGAAAGAAATCTTTATCCAGCTTCTACACTGCTTTCGTTGGATTAGAGACTGAGTACAGAGAACATTTTTATGTCATTTGCTGCTCCCTAGTGGAGATAAAATATAATTTCAAAGTTTAAAAAAAAAAAAAAGCCGAAGAGTAATTATTTGTAAATATTGGGCTATGAGAAAAACTCAGTTACTTAGAAGTTTTCATTCCAATGTCATATGGTCCCCATTTCTGAGGAACAAAAATAAAAATTTAAATAAACATGGGAACATATATTTACTTATAACTATTTGCAACAACAGTTTAGGGTATTTAGACATTTAAAGTCGTGATTTCATTTGGAAAACACTCTTCTGCATCATGGATCAAAACTTTGTTGAAAATTTAGAGGTAGCATTATTTGCCTTCAGAAAAGTACAGACCAATGCTTAAGAAACTGATGTCATGTGACAATAATTAAAAAACCCAAGTTATTTCTCTTGCAAAAAAGAAATCTGTAAAAATACAATTTTTGTCTCTTTCTGTATTTGCAACTGAAAATAGATAAACAGTAAAACTATTTTCCTTGTATTTCATGTTTGTTTTCTGTGAGATGATTCTAGACTGGCTGGTGGTACAACTTTATTTGCTTTGGACCACTCTCAGGAATTACTTTAGGACTGAATAAATAGAGTGGCACAGCATGATTTGCATGAAACCAGATGAAGATCTGTATCCAGCTATCTGCTGATGCCCTTTTGCTAATTTATTTTTTTAAGGCCTCCTGTTCCTTTCTTTTTTTTTTGTTTGTGCCTTTTTTTAAAAAAAACCAAACACACAACAACAAACCAAGAACTTTAAACTGACAGGCTTACAGACCCAAATGCAATTACTTCTTTTTGCACTCTTGAAAGCTATGCTGCTAGGTAATTAGAATTTCAAAATATTATCAAACCTGTGACAGTGGAGAAAACTGTGGAGAAAGACCAGGGAGAAAACCATAACAATACAGGAGATTTAAACACATAACCCATTTGAAAACCTGAAGCATGGGGAAAAAAAAAAAATAAATGAAACCAGGATGCTTTCTTGTAATTTTTCTCAAAATATGGTATTATATTTTCCTCTAGTCTGAGAAAAACCATGCACAAAGAACACAACACTATGATGGAGTACAGAAAAAACTGACTTCACGAGCAAATGGCAAAAAGCTGGGAGGTGCCCACAGGTATATAGAGAGGTTTGGAATATAAAACACTTAAAAACTGGAAAGTTATCTGAGCCCTGGCCTCAAATTCAGCCAGCAACTAAGTTTCTATACCTAAATAAAAATGGCTTTGTAAACAAATACCTACCTGGAAGAAACTGATAACTGTTATATGAGATCACAAGCAAAGTGTTGCTGTTCTAAAAAAGGCCAACTGCTGCATCTCTTACTGCGATGTCTAAACTATAACATGCCCTGAGAAAGCATAAAATCACCTTTGTTAGTACTGAAAATGCTTGAGCTAAAATACTAAATCCAGTTTCAGCACTGCATTTCAAGATGTGGACAAAGCTAAAGAGAGCACTGAGAATCTCACATAGTACAACTGGCATCACCAAAGGGGTGGGAAGGGGCAGGGATGATTAAGGCAGATGTCAGATGATGCCCTGTCATTCATGACTGGTTCCTTCTGCGTCCTTCCTGCACACCAACAACTTAATTTCATTCACCCATTTGTTTACAGGCTATTTTCCCTGTTGATCTCTGAAGGTGATTGGAACTCCTTGTAGGGCACACTTCGGCACATACACTGCGAGTTATTCACGGCTGAATCCAGGGATGGCAAAAATATGTTTAATAGACTTGAGGTGTTTACTTTGAGTTCTGTTTTCTCTCTACAATGTACAGGTCTCGTTTGGAACATGTGTCCTATGGAGGCTTCTGCATCCCTTTTTGGAAGCGTGGAGATTGTCTTGGTTAGCTATTTTTTTTCTCTCCTAAATAAAGAAGGGTTTTTCAGCAACCCTGTGCATTAAAGTTATTTTTAAACACTTCGAATTCCAATGGCTATCCATTTTATACAACAGACCACTGCAGAGTCAAATGTTTCTTTCTTGAATATAAATGAAAAGTTCATAATGAATTCAGTGAGAGTGATGCTTGCATATCAAAAACCAGAATCTGGCTGCTGTATACTGCTTCAGTTGATGAAATACACTTTAAAATCTAGACATTTAATAACCCTAAAAGCCTGTGGTGCAAAATGAAAAATCATGGTACAAAAAGAAGAAACTTTTTTTCTGCTTAACCTGCACACCTTCATAAATGTGAATATTCCTGTATTAGCATAGATGCTGTTAGTTTGTTAGTTTTCCTTCCAGGAAACGCATTCCCTAATTTCCTTGAGTGCGGAGATGGACTTGTTTGCTTTCTCTAATCACAGCAGAAAAAGCAATAAATTATATACAACCAGAATGCATTTACAATCTCTTCATGTAATTGGCACAGCCTGTGTGTGCATTTCCAGCTAATTCTTCCATTAAAATCACAACAGCATTGCCAAGTCGCCTTATTCTCAAATCATAATTCCTACAGGTTTTCCTTTTGGAGGGGCAACCAAAACATCTCACTGTACAATGGCAGCTCTCTAAACATCAGCTGAACTATGAAAAAGCTCCTAGGTTGTCACCAGCTACACACTCATTTGCTATTCAGTTACACTTTTAGGGATGACCCTCAGACATACAGAAATTTCCCCATTTTTAAATGGTATTTGGAACGCCTGATTTTCAGATGATTGCTAAATTAGATTAAAGAAAATTCACAGTGAAAAAAACTGACTTAAAAAATTAGGATCTGCTACTCAAGGCTGCTCAGAACATTTATTTTAGGAGTCAGACACCGAAATACATGTTTGGCAGCTGAACTGCTGAGAGACTTGGGAGCTCGGTCCTCTTCTAGTCCTACTCAGTTACTGCAAATGTACTCACTATTTCCATTCTTCAGAGCTGGTTTTAAAGCTTGCTCTGCTGATCAAGAAAGTCATTATGAACATCTGATAGGCAATGGCTGAAAATGTGATCTGTATAATTTAGCTAAGAATTCCTCTGTATGCATTCTCAGTAAAAGGGGAAGGGAGTGGAATGGACAAGAATAAGCCCATTTTTGATTCTCCATTAATTTTCCCTTGTATTACTAATTGAACAAGTAATAATTATTAAGTACTCGCAAGCTTTAAATTGTATCTCATTTCACATTCATACAAAGGAACTTGTGACTTTTTCTGTGGATCTCTGCGGACACATCACCTTCAAGTATGACCATCTACCTTGTTTATTGGACTCTTCAGCAATTTTTAGAGCTTGTTGCCCTGTGTAGTCATATAGAATTCCATACCCTATTTGATATAGCATAAATTTTATTCATTGTTTTGTAGTTTGTTTTTCCATTGGCAGTTTCAGTAATTACTATACTGTTGTGCAGAGCAAGTGCATGTGCAACAAATTAAGCTTACTGTGAGTCTAAAACAAATCCAGTAAGAAATAGTCAGTTGCAAAAATATGGAAGAGGTCAAAAAGAAAAAAAAAAAAAAAATCAACCTGTACAACAGAAAGAATAGAATTGTTTGAAACTTACTTTAAAAAGCCAAGATAAGATTAGATTTGCCAGTATTAGAACTTTTAAAGTGTTCTCCACACAAAATTTTGATTTGAAAGAGCAGTGATCAGCTGATAAAGAATGTTGCAATGTCAGGTATTCGCCCCCCTCTCTGCAAGCAACCTACTATGTAAATAATAACAGGCATCAAATTCATCTGCAGAAACCACAGCCACTGCCACAACCCATCTCCCAGAACCACACTTCTTTGCAAAGAACTTCGTTTGGTAACATTTACCTCTCCTCTAATATTGCCTACTACTGTTATATTTTTATCAGATTATTAATTGCTAATGTGTTGTATAGACTTACAGCTTGCTTAATGCACATTTTCAATATATATAAATCTTTCTTAAAAAACAAACAACAAAAAACCCATCAACCAACAGTAACGGTGTTTTTACTCTTCACTGTGAAACTGAGTTTTACTTGCAACAGTATTCCTTCCTCCTTTTCCCTAAAATAGTTAGTATCACTTGAAGTGATATTTTTCTGTGTGGGACCACACAATAGCAAAAAAACCCAACAAAACAAACCAACATCAGAAAATATTATTTCATGACCACTAATGAAATATCAAGCACAGAGTGGCAGAGAAACAATAAATAGGCCATCTTTGCTGAAAGAACTATCCACCACTTCTCTAGTATTTCCTTTACTAATGTTACCTGTTCCATTCAAGGCTCAGATACCAATAAAGCACAGTGTTAATTTTCTGCTCTCACCCTCTTTCTGGAGGGCAGATGAGGTGACTTCCACAAGCCTTTTGGTGCCAAAGAATCACCAATTCCCTGTATTCCAAAGGTCCTTTTCAGAAAGCCATGGTTTCCTGAATCAGCAGGTGATTTCATAAGGTTTAAATAGATAAAAACACATCTGGAGGGTAACAATCATGCTATGGGAAGGACACGAAATAACAAAAGATCTGTGCAGTCTTCATAAAGAGGAAAACTTCTCGTGTTTTACCTTCTGAAGTATTTTTGCAAATCTGAGCATTTAAAAAACCCTCAAACCTATCTTGAAAAAACAGAAAACTGCGTAACTGTTTTTGAAAGTAAAGTGTACTGAAGCTGAATATATGATCTCTCATTCTAGATCTCTTCTCTGCTGCTTGAACTGCAAGATGAAACCAATGAAGTACAATTTCTCCTCCATCCCTGGTCTGAGCACTCTAGGGAACAAAGACGTGCACTCAGGTACCACTCACCGCTGCAAACTGTGGGTTCAGAACCCTCCCTTGGCTTCCTCCTCTTCTCCAGATGGCATTTTCTATAGCACATATCATTAATGTCTTACATACAAACAAACACTTGCTTTGATTGCTTTGGTTTTGCTTGAACAGTTTTTTTAAACACCATGTCTTATTGAAAAGACAGAAGTTAAGTGTTGAGTTTGGACATGAATATATTTTGTTGTGGTTGTATTTCTACAGTTCTAATGGTTGTTCTTAGGTGTATGAACTTTAATTTTAAATTTAAATTTTTAGAGCGTTATAATTGACTAGAATATGGTGGAATTAGTACTGTTAACAGTGATTTATCTCATGTCACCAAGAGAAAAATAATGAAAATAAACATTACGCAGCAGAAAATTCACATTAGTAAAAGCTTAGTGGCATAGCAAACAATTCCCATTACTAAATAAAACAGGAGTTGCTATTTATATATATAGAATATATCTTAAAAGAAATGATAAACAATGAAAAATTGACAAGATTGCTCTAATGGAATGATAATGGCTATCAAGGGTAATATTCAACCAGATAACAAACAACTGAAGTAATAAATCAATTAAGCCTATAAAAAATTTGTGTATTCTTTGTCACACTGCCTGTTCCAAGATAGGATATTCTACAGAACGGTCTTACACGTGTAGGTGATGAACTAGATTTTTAAAATCCAAAAATAAGGAGGAGAAGGAAAAAAAAAAAAAGTCCGAGAAAACAAGTGTTTAACTACATAAAGAAAACTGACCTATTTGGATTCAAAAGTCATTTTATAGAGAAAAGGTGTTTGTGGTGTGTGGTTTTTTTTTTTTCTTCCCCCCCTTAGCAAGTATTAAATATTCTCATAATGCCTAGGATATGTTTGGACTAAAGTTAACATTTAAATCCTTGGTACCTCCACTAAAGCTGCCTACACTTACACATCAGCACATGCTGTTAAGTAGCTGAACCAAACAGATCTACCAGTGTTTATTTATTTTGTGTATTGCAAGCGTATAGGCTGCAGTTTATCACCATGACGGCTAAATCTATCATCCTCTACCTGCAGCTATAATGGGAACACTCTCAAATCAACAAGTCTTTCCTTCAGAGTAACTGAACTGTAAATTGTTCTTGACCAGTCAGACAAACAAAAACAACCTTCCCTGTTAATCTGCTGAAGACAAACAGTCCAGTGTCTTTGCTCCTCAGAAGAAGGATGCCCATGGCAATGGTGCTTTAGATGTCACATCCTTCACGCTACGCTATTCCGTTTTCAGGTTCAAAAGCTTAGTGAGATATTAAGAAAAACATGCAATTTGACCTCTCTACAAAAGTAAATAACCATTTTTCTAGGAACATGGATTTTTTTTTAATGAAAATGAAGTTTCCCAGATTGTTAGAATATATTAGAGAAATACAAGTTTTTTCTACTAGATAAAGAGAACTTCCAGTAACATGGGCATGACAACTTAATTGTGTATCAAACACAGCAACATTTTTATTCCTGTGCAGGATCAAGAAACCAGTTTTATAAAATACAGTTACAGAATTATCTGGGATGATGCATATATTTCAACAAATAGGTATCTTATGAAATTACTGGAAATAATTTTTATTTAGGTTCTTTCATGTGTTCTTTACAGCAACTAACTGCAGATATTTTATATCTCAATTCACTCTCTGTAACTGTTTTAAGGTATTTTACCAAAAAGCATTCCTGAAAGGCTCCATTAAAGAAATGCTGACACATTATGTTACAGTATGTTACAGTATCTTGGGTTCTATCAGTCACATGTCATTACTTTTACATAACATGGCTCTATTGATGCAACCTGATGTGACATGTCACATTGCAGTGTCAGCGACAAACTTTGACTGAAAAGTTTTTATCCTCAAACCCACTATTTCTGGTTGAAACACATAAGACATTACTACACATATTCTTCTATTTATCAACACAAATAAATAATTTAAATCAAGACTTGACCGGCATGCCTGTATGTTAGCACTGAATTATTCACTACTGTAATTGTACATACTACATGCAGTCAAAACAGGTAGTAGGTAAGAGTATTTTGTGACTGGCACATCTTTATACAGAACATCCAGAGGTGCCTGGGTCAACAGCTTCCTATTTATTCAAATTTATATTGACTAGCTTCAGAAGGCAAAGCTGACAAAATGATTAATTAGACTTTATAACTCATTGGCAGCCTGCAGTTTAATAGAATTAGTAGAGCTTAAGTTCATCTTTAAATACCATGACTGTTTTAATTTTAAAAATGTCAAATTACATTTTTCAGGCAGTGCAAAATACAAAATGACTTATTCCAAATTTACAGAAAAAAAGACTAACATATATGCATAGACAAGCAAGATTTCTACTCTCTTTCACTTTTAGTAGTGGATGCAACCTTTTTGCAAAAGCATATCTTATTCAGAGAGAAACATTCATGTTAATCAGCATTTCTAGCTGTTAATTGTAGACTAAGACGTATTCAGTCTCAATCTGTATAAGAGATTAAGTTTGGCAAAGGTGGACGGCTCCAACAAGAAATACTTTTAAAGCGCAAATCCTCATGATGCGAGTGACACTTAGCTGTATGTTATTCTTCCAGGCCTTATATAGCCCATTAATTTTGAAGTTATAGTATTATAAAATTCAAATTATGCTTTGCCCCCAGCCACTGAAAATATGTATTTTTAATCAGCCATTCACTTCTTATATAACAACCTCATCCAATTGAAAAAGCCCACTGTATTCAAAGGGTTTGTAAGTATCCAAAGCCCAGACCTTTGATTAAGGCTGTTTAAATGATGAGAAAATAGGGAGATAACAGAAAATCAGCTGTTGTTTAAATCTCAGAGTAGAACTCAGTACTTTGAGAGTTTGTCTATATATATAAGTGTTAGAATAGGAGCTACTGTCCACTACATTTCTTCAGATTTTACTACCAGAAGTCCGATACAACCAATCTCCATGTGATTTTTAGCAGCAAAGTTTGGTTCCTTCGGTATCAAGTCCACAACTGTAGTCATTGTACTTCTTCCCACATGCTGACAGGTAAGCATGCAACTTATTCCTTTTTATTGTATGAATTGGTACAAACTGTTCAGCGTAAGTGAAATGGTGGCTAAACCTTCAGCTAATGATGCACTAGTTCATTCTGCATGATTTCTACTGCCTTCTCAATTATGAGAATCAATATTCCCTCTAAACTTCTAGAATACTGAGAATAGACCTATTTTGATACACTGACAGAAACAAAACTGAAAATCTACAGAATTGCAGTTTCAGGGACAGGACATTTTCTGCAACGCTGATGGAATTCTTTCCCCATTTCAGAAACTTGAAAACCTATTCTGCACAGACAGAATGGAAGTAGAAGAGTGTTTGCAAGGGCAGGGTAACAGGAAACAGCCACGGAATCTATGTAGCCCTTTGTCAATTTATGGGTTCTCACTAAACAATAACGGCACATGTAAGGAAACCAGATCCCTATGAGACTAAATTAAATCTAGCAGAAATTTGCAGGTTGGGTTTTCATCATGAACCTAGTAAATCAAGAGAGATCAGGGAAATAAAGAAGCATAGGCAAGCTTTTCCGTTAGCAGTGAAATATTTGTGTATATATTTTATAGAAAATGCCAATAGACAGGTCTGATGGTTCTTCAGGAAGAGGTAATTTTCCACTTAAATGCATATGCATATTAACTTCTGTAGTACTGTGCAAATGAAGAAGGCAATCTATAAGAAACTTAAAGTAAGCATACTGAATGAGATTCAAAAGAGCCAATTCAGCATATATGGCATACATGACTGATCATAGAATGATAATGAATAACAATATCTCTTTGATGTTAATTAGTTGCACTTGATAAAGCAGTGCTAAGTGGGTTTACAACAGTCAAGAAAGAAAAATCAAAACCTCAATAAAGCTTTCAGAATGCTAAAACCAATAAGGATTTTTAGAAAAGAAAAAAAAAATACTACTACCAAGAAATCCCCGACTCTTTAGATTATCTAAACTCCATAGTAAGAGAAATGACTTAATAAAAAGGTAGAAACAGAAATAACAAAGGTGAACTTCAGCGAGAAACAGCTTTAAAAAAACCCAACACCCCCAAAACCCCCCCCAAACAAATGAAACAAACAACAATAAAACAAAACCCCAAACAACAAACCAAACCTACCAGACTAAAAAGCCCCAGACAACAAACACCACAACACAACCTGCAGGGCATCAGAGAACAAATTTGTTTGCACTTATTTCAAACAATGGAGTAAACAGTAAATGCAGCACAAATTTCTCTAACTTTTAACAAAACATAGATGTATGTACTCATGACTGTGAGATTAGTAATATTAAAAGAAATTATTAAAAACCCCTTTCTTTCCATCTGTCCCAGGACTCTTGCAGCAGTAAGGACACAGAGTGGATGATGCCAGACTTATAACAATTTAGTATATTATTCTGTCCTTCCAGTTCAAATTGAGATATTATTCTTGTTGCACACTATTTAAACTTTGCATACACTGCTATTAATTTACTCGAGTGCTTTTGATCATAGTCTTCACTATGGTACTTGCACGCTTCACAAATGCTGCATCCATTATTTTTCAAAAACCTTGTTAGATATGAAGTATTGCTATTGCCATTACTAAATAATAAGATGAGATATAAAAGGATTTGGATTTCACTTGGGATCTAAAATTCCTGAATCATTTTGAAATCCAGGGTTTCATTCACACTTAAACACTTCTTGCTGAGAACAGGCAAATTAGGGGACTTTGCTGACTTGTCCCTAACATTCGATGGTCTTTGAAAACATCTTCCTTCTGCAGCTTTTCTGCCTGGGCAATTCTATCTGAACTAAGTGTTACTAGCATAGGAAGGGAAAAATACACATACGGAAAATTCAAAAGCAATGTAAGCACAAAGGAATTCCATAAATATTCCAACTACTGGATCACCAAAATAGTTTAGTGAAGGAGCTCTAAAAAAAACCAAAACAAAGCAAGAACCCTACTAAACCACACTTTCAACCTTGGTATTATAGAAAATATGTATTAAATCTGATTAAGTTCATAAGTATATTTTGTTATAAAACAAGTTAAGGTGATCTTAAATATCAAGTAGAGAATAAACTTAGTGGAGAAAAAGCCCACGTTCCTACTGCATTTAAATTTCTGACAGCTCATCATATTTGCAGTGATTGTGTTTGTAGTATTAGGCTGATCAAAAACAGGAAAGCGGGCTTGTACATTCCTTATTAAAAAAGAAAAAGAAAAGAAGAAGAAAAAAGATAAAGAAGAAAAAAGGGATCATGCTTTGATTTAGGTTCTTATCATCTGATAGCCTTAACTTCGTTGCTATGTAAGAAGATGGAGGAAATGATTTATTGTTGACTGTCATTCTTTCTGGAGATGAATAATCATCTTCCTCAGTATTAAAGTGGCTTTCAGGCAAATCAATCAACCATGGATCATGTCATAAGACTGTCTTCTGATGTTAATAAAGCATTTGGTAATAAGGAGTTTTATGTGTTTTATTTATAGACACAGAAATACTATAATATCCTGTTTAAAAAGGGACAACCTTGCCTGCGATATTGGCTTAAAATAAAGTTTAGCACACATACATAGGCATAACTTTCTTAATTCTCCAACATACACAGTGCATGAGAGAGCAACAGTTCGCTAAAAGTCTTTCTCAAATAAATTGATCAAGTCAGGATGACAATAATCAACTGAAGGTGCAAACTATGAGTAACAGACAATGTAAATTAATTAACTAATGTATTTCACTGAAAATCAGCATTCCTATATATTCCAATGTCCCTATATAAGCAAAAGGCTGCCTTTTAGATTATAAGGAAAAAAAATGAGAGGGGTTAATGTGGAACAAGTCATATAGTTAATCCTTGCTTTAAAGCTGCTTCCATTGAATATATCATAATGTGACAACATAATGAAATGTCAGAACTGAAGAACACACAATGTTGCCTGGTCTAACTTCGGCACAAGCACAGGGTAATTTTCAGGTCAGGTATTCACAGAAGTGGGCAATTTAAATTATCTATGAATTCTTTCAAGTTACTGAAAATTCATTACCCACATGTCTCCAATAATAAGGAAAAATGACATTTACTGCAGAATTTAAATATTTAGAGAAATGACTGAATAATGACTTATGGTCATCAAATTCAGTTTTGTAATTGAACAATGACAGAATAAAGAATTAGAAGTACATCAAGAGGCTTCTGGGAAATAGAGAAAGAATTCGCTTCCTAAAACCTAAAATTTTGATTTAAATTATTTGAATGCATATGTCAAATGTTTAGCCCAGCAAGATGATCTTTGTTGATCTTAAGTTTGGACATGTTGTTGATCTTAGTTTGGACATGACATTCTAGTATAATTTCTTGACTAGAGATTGGCTACTAAGGAATAACTGCAAGTATTAAAACAAACGATTCATGAGAACTTCCTAAGTGGCTGTCATGATCATGTCTGTTTAATATTTCCAGTGATGTGGATATTGGGTAGGGGCTTCTAGATGTTTTTCTCACTGAACAGAGACTTTCCCTGCAGGAACAAACAATCCAGAGCTGGAAAGATCGACATCGCAAGGAGAGATGGGTCAACCACACTTAAAGTGACCCATATTAGGAAGCTCTTTGTAGTAAGCTAAAAGAAAAAAAAAAAAGAATTTTTGAACCTCAAATGGTGGAAAATCAGATACTTAATGGATTCAAAATGTATTTGCAGAGACAGTGAAGTGGGTGAATAAAGTAATCTCAGCAGCTGTGATTTTTATGCTCATCGGAAGCAATTCCATTGTTGGTAGTTCAAAGATTAAGGGACTGCAGTGAAAAAACAGGAATAGATGGACCATTTAACAGATTGGCTGGATTTGGAACAGTCATGGAGAAGGCAGCCATACCACATTTAGTCTGGTGTGCTGCGATTAATATGGGGGTTAAAGACTTTAAATTTTCTCGTCTGAGATAAGTAATTGCTGGAATCTTTAGCAATTACTAGGCAAGGCCACAGATTATGAGTTGGTCAACAGTGTGTGATGAATCACTACTTTTAACAGCACCTCAGGTTTTAGTTTGTGAATGATATAAAGTAGCAGTTCCTAGCTGTATTTTCTTCCTAGCTGAAACAAAACGTGAAAACATAATTCAGCCCAACCTCTAAGGGTTCTTAGAACTGGTGATGCGAGAACACTATGCCAGCACGACCAGGCCTCCAAGCATTTGAGTTTAATTTTACTGTGAAGTTTTGTTGCACTGTTGTGCCTTCTCTGCAAAACCTTACGTGGCTCAAAATTTCATTGCAAGCATTTCATTGCAATTAATGCTATTTTGTTTTCCATTTTCATTCTAGAGACCATAGCGGGATAGGATTTAGTAGCCCCAAACGTGTGAATTTGGGTTGAAGAAGCCAGTTAGATTAGTTACTTGGTTATACTGCTAAGTTGTTTGCTATCTTGATGGCACTGAATTAGATTACTGAAGTACAACCTTTACAATCTGTCACTTTTCCCGATCTTTTAAGTGCTGTTGGTATCACCCTAGAAATTTCAATCACTAGAGTAGGAATAGCTTTGGAAATTATTGATGTCTATAATAAGGTAATATGTCACAGCAACAATGTCATTTTTGTATGGATTCCAGCCTGTGTAGATATTAAAGGAAATGAAATGGGAGATAAAGCAGTCAAGAAGGCTTTCCGAAATAATTCAGACGTCATTGAGAAAAGAGAATTTGGTCAGCCCACAAACAAAAAAGCAGAGCCGAACAACTAATTTTAGCAGCTGAAGGTTAAAGAAAGGTAAGTTATTTTACAATAGAAGAATATTCGACTTCTGTGCCCAGTTACCAAAAAACCCACAACAAACAACCACCAAAAAACCCACAACAAACAACCACCAAAAAACCCACAACAAAACAAAAAACCCCCAAAATGGCAATAAAATCATGCTCAAGAACCAGAAGGTTTCTTTTCTTACATATTGTAACATAAACTAACCACACTTACATGCTAAAAGTCTTTTTCTTAAATGAGTCTCCCTTTCATATTCCTTTCCTACAATTAAGACTGTCATCAATGTTGCCTCAATGTAAACTTACTACAATGGTCAAAATATTATTCAGTAGTATACAAGATTTTATATGCAATTTAAGAAAAATAATAATAATTGTAGAAGTGGACATGTTCTCTTATTTGAATAATTGGTATTAAATGAAAACACAGGAGACCCAAAAAAAAATAAAAAGAAAAAAAATCAGTACTTTACAGTTTGCAATGACTGGATCTAAAACTGTCTATTAAGCCACTGTCTGTTAAGCCATATTTCCATATTTTTTCAACTAAAGTACAAGTAAAAAATTAATACCATATAGCTTGCAATATGTGCTTTCCTTAATGACTTTATTATTGAATTTTTACTTTGAGTTACTGAAAATCCAGTAAAAAAAAGGCTGGCTGAAACAATGTCAACACAAAGTTTAAGGGAAAGAACATCTCCACTAAAATATAAGTTAGAGCTGATTGTTCTCACTGAGTGTCATACTTCAATTATAAAATGCATCCCCAGCCTTATACTGGGGAACACTCCCCAGTGAAAAAGAGTATTTTTAGAATACTATAATCAAGAATTCTAATTCTTTTACTTATCTTAATAGTTGGTTAAGATGAGGTGGGGGAAGGAGAGGGGGAGGGTTGTGGGTGGGAAAGAAATCATAAAGGCAGTGAAACAATATACAAACATCGTGTATTCTTGAAACAAAATCAACAATATACTACTTAAGTCAATAGGTAGATATTTACCTCCAGTAACAAATGATACATGAAGTATATCTATAAAATTGTATTTTTATGTATATACAGTATGGAGCATCTTTATATGTGAGTGTATATGCAAGTTACACGTTGTACACCAAATAGTGGAAAGTACATTCACAAAAACATAGCTAAGTCTTGTATACCATGTATAGTATGAAGCATGCAGTAATGTAATAATACTAGATGATCTGTTACTTGTAGAGTCACATTTCCAGAAAATGTGTCAATGATATTTGCATTTCCAGTAAATAAATAGTTACAGAAAACAAGAAATAATAAAAATGGTGCTGATATCCATACAAAACAAGAATGGAAAGGGAAAGAAGTGTATCCCTGCTTACCTTTATAAAATAGTTAAAAGCAAGATATTAAGCTCAGCTACAAAGATCTTGGGTAACATTGCAATCATAGCCAGAAAAATGGAACATCACTATCTAAAGATACACTCCCAAATCAATCCTCTGACACTTAATGAAAATCAAGATGCATTGATATACACAGGACCCTAAACTTAGGTACAATGTAGATTTTTGGAAGACTGAGAGTATGTGTGAATCACCTTTTTAGAAATCTGTATATGCTTTAATAGGAGTTCGAACACTTAAAAGAAAAAAGAAAAAAAGGAAAATATAAGGAAGGAAAACTTGAAAATATTTTACCACCCTCTAGTGGCAGAATGTAAGATGGACAAGAACAGAAAAAGTTTTGGGGTGTCTACATGGATTTCTTCAGCACCAAATCACCAACAAAAAACTATTTTTTAGCTGACATTTTACTATGTTTAATGTGGCCCCTCCAATAATTGAAATTCACGCATACTAATTCTTCATCAGATCTATGTCACTGCTTGGTAGCCATTCTTTTAACAAATTTGCAGATCATTTTGGGTCTTGTCTGAAAATTAGAGATAACTTTAAGTGTCAAATGAAGTAGAAGTAAAATAAAACAATATATTATGCCCCTCCCAGAATCCCCAAATCCACAATTCTTCACTAGAACAGTGGATCCTGAGATACTGTGAAACATGGGGAAGATGTGTTGCAGTACAGATCTCAAAAGACATCATATAGAGAGTTGCGCAAACATTGCGTGGCTCTGCTGGAAGGCAACCTAAATCCCAAAAGGTTGGCTCCTTCACAACCAGGTCAGATGTCTGAAAAATCAACAGACGAAGCAAGTGAAGCTTTCCAGAGTGCCAAATAGCAGAGTATAAACTGAACGGTCTTTGTGGTGCCATTGCAGCTTAGTATAGGGACTGAGAGAAAAAGTCTGGCTGGCACTGAGCTGCCTTGGTGCTACTGGTGTCCAGAAACACAGAGTACACACAGATATTTGAAATAGCCTTGCATAAAACCTGTTTGCCCTGCAGAGTTTATTAATTTGTCATTCAGCTGTGCAAAAAGATCTGTATTACTTTCCACCTAGGCTGTGAGATGGCCAGGAAAACAATTCTTCACTTCTCTGGGAAAGACCAAACTTCCTTTCCTCAAAATGCTCTGGTGCCCCTGCTTTGAGGGATATTGCACTATCGCTCTCCTTCTGTTGAGACATATGACTACAAACCTGCTCCTCTCACAAGCAGATAAATGTTTCCTCTCAATCACAGTAAACTATGTCTGTCAGCTGTCTATGTCAGCTCACAGTAGTTCATTGTATATTTTGTACTGAATTGTATTTTTGCATGAAATTTTCTTGCCTTGTTTAAAATTGAAAACAAAAGCAAAATGAATCACTGAAAAACCCACGGAAAAATCACTAAGCTGTTTGAATACTACGGTCTCTTGTTTCCGTTAGCTGCATTTTACAAACAGCTGAACACCTGTACTGAGAGGCACATCAGCTATCGGGACATAGCTGTTAATAGTTGTTAGTCGGTTCTTCTGAGCCTTAACTTCTCTGAAGCTCTCTGGACAAAAAAGGACAATTTCTGATTTTGCATCTTTGTTGTACTCTACTGTTCCTCCAACAGCTCCTGCACTGCTGTGACTGGGCCACTGCTCACTCACAAGTATCCTTCTGTCATTCCTGACATCACATTTCTTCACTAACTATTCACAACTGATTCACTTAATTACCACTCTTATCACCTACAATGTTATCATTTCTGTTGTTTCTGCTTCAAATCTGTCACTAGAGAAATCTTACGCTTTTATGTCGTACTTCCTTACCTTGTTACTGTGCTTCCACCCTCCCTTTTTGGAAGCTTGTCTTAAATGGAAAGTTTTCTTTCAAGGAAATTCAAAGAGGTATAATATACTGCTTGGCAAAAAGATATTAGGGAACTTAAAGGGTGCGTGCCTTCCATCAGTTTCCAATACAACTACAGAATATTGCACTAATTAGGTACCTGCAGTCTTTGATTTTCTCAAGTCCCTAAGATTTTCTCATTGTTCATAATATATGCAACACTAAAAGAAAGTTGTCTTTTTGAGCAGTTTCTAACCAATTACACACGAGTTGGTCTGAAATTTTCAATTGAAATTTACTTTTTTGGGGATTTCACCCTTTATAAAACATTAACTATGGAGCAGCAATTGCTAGAGTTCCTTTATGAAATTCCGTGCATTACTGTAATCCAATAATATCACACACGATATTTTAATGCAATCAAAGCACTGTATGTTTTTCAGATACTTCTTTTACAACTTCAGCTGTTTGCACAATGCAACTACTAGGAGAAATGAGAGACCACAGTAACCTCTGGATCCTGGAAGTAACTGGTCCTCTATTGTACTTTATATATCACATACAACTTTGATTCCACCTGGCTAATAGAGATGTGCTCAAGGAAAACAAGTGTTACTATTTTCCAATTACAAGAGCAGAAGATAAAAGTAAACTCATTATAGATAACTTAAAGCTTGAGTCTAAAGTTACTATGAATTACTTTCTAAATGTAAATGCCAATATTCTACTTAGTTTTATTGATTTAGACATATAAACCTATTTAACTTTCTGGGTCAGAGTTTGCTTTTCTTTTGTCAGTAACAGGTTACTAAGGCAAGAATAACTGTAGAGGTTCTGGATAATAAAAAGAGTTTTCATCAAGTGTCCAGCTTTATTAGTAGGTGACAAAAGCCCATTTTTTTTCCAGTTTTAGTGGCATGCAATGCATATGGCACTTCAACGCATATCAGACCATTTTTATATTTTACATAATGCTCGAGTCCGAAATTAGATGCTGAAATTCCAGTTCAGATCAGCACTTCGACATACACAAACAGTAAAAGGACTTAAGAATATTCTTGAAAATGAAGTTCTTCATTGTGTTGGGGCTTCAGAGACCCTCTCTGTAAATTCAGTTAATTGAACAAGAGTTTTGCAAAGACAAAACCACACACAGTGGAATTCACATTTCTTAGCTGCTCTTTTCCCTTCCTAATGTAATTACCTGCTTTGCAAATTCTAATGAGAATCATAAGTCTGTAAATCTTACCCCGTTGCTCCAATGCCTCTGCTACATGATCTCAGCTAGTGAAATGATAATGGTAAAGGGTTTAACGATTTCCTTTAAAATTTCAGGAATTTTCCAGACGCCCAGGAAACTAAATTACTTCCCTAAAGCCCTACAAACAAAACTTGCTACTAAAAAACAACATTACCAAAATTTTAAACAGAAAAACTGCGGCAGCAGGCAGAAAGATCAGGGAATAAACTTGGGGAAACCAACAATTAACAAATATCTTCTAAAAAAGACTAATACCAACAAACCTTCTATCCCAGCGCTGTCTGCACCCAACACAACCCTGCTGCCTCTGGAGTGCAGATAGGTCCAGCCCTCAGCTGGTGGGATAACAAACACACACCCTTCACAGCTGCAGGTGAGCAAGCTTGAGGAGCTTTAACGAGGGTTAAATTGGGCGCAGGTGTTTGATGGGGCTGCAGATTTTGATGATTACATTAACAACTGACTTCATCTCTCCTGCTTGAAATTGTAGCAAACCAGAGTGAGCAGTCAAAATGTTGTGATTTTGTGCTTATTACATATTTATGATACCAAATATATTGAGCGATTTCAGAATGGAGATTATTCATACAAAATGATATCTTGAAACATGTAGTCTACAGTAATCAGCAGATTATTTGCCATACTACTGTGCAGTATTTCTAGGGTGGGATGCAGAATCCTCTTTTGCTGTCAAGGTAAAAGGCATGAAAATAGCAAAAAACTGACCAGTGATCTAATGGCACATACTGATCAGTATAATGGTAATTCCATCCAACCTGAACCTCCTTTTGACCTTGACTTTAAGAGGAAAAACAGAACAGAAACATATAGAGGTGATGGTTTTCACCCAGCAGAAAACTGCTGGCTTTGAGGGTGGGGTGGAAGGGGGTTTTGGCATCTTCATGCACTCTGACAGCTTATTTACTCTATGCAAATAATATCTAGACAACAGAATCATCCAAACCACTCAAACAGCTCCCATGATCTGCTGCTGAGTTAATCCATTTTTACCCTCACCTTTCTTGCAATGTGAAGAGCTAACACGATGATTTAAATTTTGGTGCTCTGCAGCCAGCATTTTTATAGAAGTAGAATGGGAAAACATCTGACAGCACAAAACACAACCGTGGTGCTATCTGTAAGCACATAGAACAGTCTGGTAAAGAGCAGAGATGCTGAGATGTTCTACAGCCTTTTTCAAGTTCTAGGTTTTGTACATCCTAATCTGGATTGGAATCAATAATAATTGCGACATAAGGTCAGGAAGAATAAGGGACATACCTACAATACTGTATGCTATATCTGGAAAAAAAGGGCACAAATATATAAAAGAATCTTTTTATGAGTGGGATTTTAGACACCAGTCATCCAGTATGGGATAAAAAATGACTTTGTGCACCAGAGTTGTGTAAAATGGCTGCACACTTTGATCCTTGGGTCAGGATCCTCACAGATCTGGAAAAAAAAAAAGACAATGACAAGAAAACCTATCAACAGTCACCTGCACCCTCACTTTCTGCATATTTTGGACAATCTGCAAAAGAGAGAGAATCAAGGGAAAGGCATACAGAAATCTTTCAAATAGAGATCCCTGACCCTGTTTTTCAGTAAGATCTGTGAAACTTTCCTTTGGACCTCAGAGCAAACGAACTTATTGCCAACTGGCTGTGTTTGTGGGAGCTGTCTGCTCACCTGGACAAGGATTCCTGTTGAAACTGCTCACAAGAGAGTTGGAAGAGAAGAGTATGTGTATTGATCAGAAGTGGGCTTCGCTGGTGACATTCTACACTCACAGCTTTGTCGCCTCTCAACTGACAATAGTGAACTTGCTTTCCCTTATTAGTTTGATACTGCTTGATGGTGGAAATGTCTGTGATCAGCTCTACGTGGTTATTCAGGAGGACATAATAAAGTCTGAACATCTTGATGGGAAGGAGCCACTACTGAAAAAACCTCTGACCTGAGCCAATTGCTTGGCTGAAGAGGCTCCCAAGCTCTGATGAATGTGTTCATTCCAAGTGTTCTCATCAGCAGAGGAGAATATAATTGTATATATCTGACACACTCCTGATACTCCACGCTGAATCTCTAAAGAAACAAATGACAGTGAGTGATCATTTGCTGAGAAAGTGGCATTCTGACCAGTAGCCTGTATAAAGCCAGAGGTGCAGGGCCCAGAGATGGAGCCAGGCGTTAGATGTTATGGATACACACAGCTCCACATGCTCCATCAGACACTGGAGGTTTATAACGTGACAGGCCATCACGTTGAATGGAAGGTGATGAGAGGAGCTGTTTAGATGGAGATAAGTCTTTACATAGGACAGTGTGTGATTGTCCCAGCGAACTCTGTGGACTGAGCCAGAACAGGACATGATTTTTTAGAACTGTAGCATTTTTACAACCAGCCCCAAATGTCTGAGTAACAGCAATTAGGGCTCAATTTGCTGAGATTTAAAAAAAAAAATTACTTGAATACTTATCATACATAATTTGAAATTGCTATATGATTCATTCAAAACTTCGTAATCCTATTTTTTAATAAAAGTCATTCTTCAAAGGTTACAGTTTCCATTAAAAGGAGTTGCACTCAAATTCTTAATATGGTAGTGAGACAATATCTAACAGTTAAAGAAGTCAACAGAAATCCTTATGTTATTGAAGCATTATCTAACTAATTATCTATGCATTTCAAGCATTATTATTGGCATTTCAGTGCTTTTTACAGAAATTTTGATCAAAACCACCTAAAACTGAACCTGCATCTTCAAAATCCCAATCCAGTGTCAATATTCATCTTTAGAACAGACCTCTCACATTCATTAAAGATATAAGTAATAGTGATAAACATTACCATTTCATGTGTTACTCTTCTAGATATCTTTAACAGATTTATAGGCAATCTAACTCATAAATGGAATCGGACTCTGAACAAAGTCAGGGACATTACTTCATTCAGTTACATTTTTTATCTTAGCATTCTGGTTCCAATACAGACCTTGTTTAAAAAATACCAAAAAAGAGAAAGTACTCACAATAGAGGTCTTATAATTGTTAGAATTTTCTTCAAATACAGTTATTTTGTACTGTATTTTCTTCATCATTAAAATATCCCTGGAAAAAACAAATAACTTTTTTCTTGGAAATGTCTTCAGAAAACTGATTTCTAAAATCATGTGAAGATATCTGCATTCACTATGTAACAGATATTTATTTGCATCATTCTGAAAATGTTCTACATTACTAATATATTTTAAACATAACGACCCCTCCTCAAACCCGTGCAGTGAAATGTGAAATGATCCAGCAGAGGGACCCCTTCAGTTAAAGATTAAAATTCATCCATGAATCGACCCTTGAATCAAAACCCAGGAGAGTTTTATTTAAGCACACAGTCCTAGGTAGTGCCTAAATTTGTAAGATCACACAAAGTGCAGCGATATTTCTGACATAAGGCAGAGAGGTTTAAAACATAATAATAAATTCCCTCTTTGTGTTCATACATTTCCAGTAAAAAGATGTATAAGCTTACTTTGCTATGTGGTATTTCAAGAATACCATTCAATCACATATTATTTGGGCTGACAGGTACCACCATCCCCAAGTTGCTAAATGACACTATGTCATTATTAGAGGTAAGGAAATTACCTAGAAAACTGTATGTTGTTACCTGACAGTAAAATAGAAAATGGTGCTATAGCAGGAGTAGAAATTAACATAAAAAATTTCTCTTCCTTATTTAAGCCATTGCATTCCTTTGAATTACACAGGATGTCCATCAGAATTTGACCAGATGAAAACAAGCTCAAACCAAAGTAGCACAGAAGAAATGTCTGAATTTATAAAGCATCATATAATGTTGGAATTGAAGCATGCTGATGACTGGTACTGAAATACACATATTTAGAAAGTACAGTTCTAAATCAACACTTCCTAAATCTACCTTTAATTTGAGGAGAAATTTTATCAGGGAATGTATCTTTTGCAATAGCTGCCATGGCAGCTTATCTAGTTATGTCGTTGTCGAAACAATTTTTCACATTCCAGGAACTTGGTGTTTTTTAACTTTTTGTATTTTTTATTCTTAGATTCTGTGAACTCTCAGGATATTATTTCTATTTATTCATAACTGATAAAACCTTTCTAACCAATGCTTAATCACACTGCAATATGACAAAACCCCTTTCTTCTAGAACATTTTTTCTAAAAAAAATTGCAAGCTGTGAAATTCTTCCAGTGCAAATTCAGAAAAGACTTGTGCTGTGTTTCACAGTACTTTACAATGTTCTAAGAAATTTATTACATGTAAAATGCTACTTTACATTGTGGGCCATAACGTAGCTATGATATTGCAGCAAGACTGGAAAGTAAATCAGGTTTCCCTCCACTACAAATTTAACCGGGTTGTATTTCTTTGATATGTACTAATAACAATCAGATATGGTTTTGACACACAAAATAGCTGTGTGGAAAAGCATTTTGTTTTATGATCACTATTACTGTTTCATAAATTAGGTTATTTACACATAAAAAGTTAGTCCGGAATCTGTAAGCCCCTTATGCCTTGTTCATTAACAGACAACATTCACAATCCAGCAACTGACTGTGATTAGAAAGGAAACTAATGGCTGACTTATCTCTGAATCTATTTATTAAGGATGATATAAAAAGACCCATTTTTCTGAATGTAACAGTGATATTATAGTAACAGCAAGGAAGCCATTTCCTCGTACACAACATAATACTTTCACTGTACCCTTTGCCTAAAAATTCCTCTCCTTCCTCCTCAGACTGACCTGAGCCTGCCTGCCTGCCTTCCTTCCCTCTCTCCAATTCCCTCATGTTATCTTAGTAACTCAAGTTCTCCTTTAAACATTCTTACACTTGCATGGTCTTGCAACACAAAGTGATTGTCAGGATGGCAGCATAAAGTGATTTTTATTTTTTCATTTTTTCATCAATTTTGATGGACATGTACAAACTTACTTAGGGTTAAAAAAACATTTGGGGAAATATTTTTTTAATTAAGTATGCCAAGATGATGGAGAAGTTTATAAATGTATCAGAATAGCAACATGGGAAATAACAGAAAACAGTTTGCAGAGAATTATTTTATGACAGGAGAGTACTGATAATTTTTCATGATAAAATATTCATCTAGTGCTTCTACAAAGGGGTCAACTTAAACATTAAAAATAAATGCTCTTGTCTATTCACAGCCTATCTTGATCTCTAATTTTCACACTCGTAATACTTTTTGGGTTCTTTTTGCAAGCACTGCTGGAAAGAAACAAAACCCAATTGCATCTACTAATACATACACAGGATTTTTTTTCCCACATAAGCAATGTGATGGTAACGATCACACTGAAGACAGATGGCAGATGCTAATTTCTACCCAGCTGACACACAGCAAGTTTTTGATCACCATGTAGGGAGAGAATACAACAACTTGTGAGTTCAAAAGCCTCATTGGGTGACCTGATTTTGCTGGTCAGAAAGTGTGTGGTCAGCAAAACTAGAAAGAAATGAAAGGTATGCGATTATTTTTCCTGTCTTCTCAAACCTGCCTCTCTGAGTCTCTTTGAGTATTTCTACAGACCTTTCTTACCTCCTACATATATAGATAGGTAAGTAACAGTATATATATACATATATGTGTATATATATCTCTCTCTCAACATCTAGGTAACTATATGTATATATATAACTATATATAGTAGAATCTCCACCCACGTTTCTGATTCTTGAAGTTTTACAGCACTTACATAGTAACAGTGGCTAAATTCTTAGCATCTCAGGATAACAGAAACTCCTCGCTAGCCATTTAAAAATGCTACATTTCTGGAGTGCACAGTTAAAAGAAAGGGAGGAAAATATAAATTCAGAACTACAGGTCTATAAAAAATACTTCTAGTTAATGGCAGAAGATTTTTTGAAAGCTCAGCTGGAGAGATGAACTTGCTATAAATTATTTTCAATAGTAATGCTTGACTTTTTTTTTTATTTCAATGGCATTTATTTTTCCCCAAAGCAATTTCAACTATTGCCTTACATACCTTTTATTTAATTTAAAAATCAATAAAACAATGGGCATATAGCCTTGCTATTCAAAAGTGATATTTCTCTTTCATTTTTATAGCACACAAACCAAACAAAAATCAATACTTTATCTTTCTACGCTTGAATAAAAAGTGTAATAAAGCAGCAGGCTCACAGTGCCATATAATATTGATTATGGAGTCTTTCAAGATAAATTACTAAGATTTAAAAATAATTCTTGGTAAGACAGCACTACAGGTTTTTTTATCTGTTGCCATGACTGGGGAAATATGTGCATGACTATATGAGCTAGAATGCATTACACTAGGTGTAATTCTTTTTAACACCCTTCAATGAAAAATGTACTCACAGACCACATTTAAAAGTAAATATGTTTTACATTTCTTCAATTGGGGGAAATGATGCGAGTTTCATGGTTACATTCACTGATGACAGTCCAATATTCACACAATATATGGCAAGTCATATCTAACAGCACAGATTAGCATTCATCTGGAGACAAATCATGGTTATTAGCAGAAAAGAAATTTAGCAATATGAAAAAATGTTTTTCTGAAGGCATTACTTCTTTTTTAGAAACAAAAAACCCCCAACTTTTCAAGATAGTCCTTTTTGCTGTAAATGACAGCACAGTCAAGATATCCAGGTTTTGTGGAGAAATTTAAGCTAACAAATATTTATGCATCACATTAAAGGGCAACCTTTCATAAGTTGTCTTGAAAGGATTGCTTTAACAGATTTTTAAACTTGAAGTTCATTCCAATATGGATGCAGCTCGCTTACCAGTTTCATTTTCACAGTAAAACTCTAACAAATTGTCGACTGCTATTGAAACTTGCACATAAAAACCTAAATTTTAAACGTTGTAAGTGCAAAGCTATCAAACAGTTTGTCTCAGAGGACAATGACCCTAAACAGAAAATGGTTTTAGCAGACTGGAAGAGGTGGTATATTGCTGAATATTGTTCTGTAAATAAAAGAAAGCTGTTATCAAACAACCTCACTATAATTCATCTTAATGTGTTCTCTGGTCTCCTAAAGTAATAATTGCCTACCAATATTACAGAATAAAATATGTAACATTACACCATATGCTTTATCTTGATCCCCAAAGGACATTCTTAGTTTACAAAAAAATAAGTCCAGCTGTAACTCTCAAGAATTATTATTTCTTAGCTTGCAACTATCTTGTAGCAAATCTGTCTATCATTTCAAGGAGCCTTAAGCTTTCTAGAGAAATTTGCTACAGTATTTAGTAATTTTACTTGAAAACTGGTTTCTTTCACTTACACAGGGTACTGTTGATCTTTGCACTATGTCCCATGGCTAAAGAATTCTTTTCCTAGATAAATTACTTCATAATGTGACAATGGCAAAACCTGGCCTACAGTTTCCATGCTAATCACTCGGAGGTCAGGTAGCTTTTCTTGCTAATTTCTCTGAGATCAGCACTGCCGACTATTTTGAAGCACATTATCATTTGATTCAAGGTCATCATGAGCACTGACCTCAGGACTGGTAGTGGTGGCAGAGCAGTCAGGGAACTGCCATGCGAGATGACTCGATGGACACACCAACTATGAGGAATCTTTTTCTTCTTCTGCAAAGCTCAGCAGTGCATGCAAAGAGTGTCCATGAAAGGAGTAAGTAGCTATGCAATGACATTTTCCACTTTAGCTAGCTGCAAGCTAACTCCCCCAGACACAGATGTCATCATAATATTTTGAAGTGCAATGTAATGTGCAAATGCTACTCTGACAGAAAACTTTATGGTCTACCAAGATTTTAACATTTCTTCAAGGTTTTCTCTCAGCAGTGAAAGTGGGTTCAATTCAGATCAGGATTCCTTAAGTCAAAATCCAAAAGTTTACTCACTTTTTCCTAGCAAATGTAAAGACTACGTTAAAAAATAGCCAAAATATATAACCTCCAGAAGGTGAGAGTTTAATAAAACTCTATTCTGCTTTGAGACTTAAATATAAGTTGATATCAAATGAAGGAAGGCACAATCAAATTTTCCAGATTTCTGGAAGACCAAAATTTGAAGAAAAAAAAAAAAAATCAACAGAATTTAGATATCTAAATCCCAATTCCAAAACTCAATAATATATGGAATCTAACAGAAACAATAAGAAGGAATTTACATTATTGATTTTGATGCAACAGGAAGTAAGGAATCTAGGTGTGTGGTGGATTATTCATTCTTTTCCAATGTAGCATGTGATTAAGAATAGTATTTACAGAAATTTTCATTCTTTGTTATCACTGTTGGCTCCTGACTTCAAAAGTAAAGATTGAAATAATCTCCATATTTAAATAAATGAAAACTGAGGGAGATGGACCACATAGCCAGCCATGATGATTTCCAGGAATTTTCTGTTGCAAAATTCACTTTTCACATGAAGCTTTAGAATGAAAGAGGAAAAGAAGGATTCCTCACCTCTCTAGGCTTTTGGATGCAATTTTAGGAAAGAGCCACTTGTAAGTTCCAGTAAGCTTTATAGTCAATTTTTGTGTCTAATAATCTGGCACCCCAAGCCTGACGAATGGTTACCTGCTTTTCTTTTTTGCTGTTTACTTCACAGAAAGCAGAAATGAAATTCAAGGCTGTATGCATCTTTCTCACCTGGCTATGTTAATCCACAAGACATTTAAGTAAACAGATAAAAAACTGGTCAGAGGTACACACAATATTTGATCGCATTTCTATTTAAATCACCTCAGCTTCTGAAAACAAACAAACAAACAAAACCACCACACTGTTCTTTGCACAGTTCACCAGTCTTACAAGCCCTCATATAGGAAGCAAGGGAAAAGTACAATTGTATTCTCATGGAAAAATTTAATCACGAGTGGTAATGCTAGAATTTCTACAGCTCAGATGGTATTGAAGAGATCAAAACTAGTTGCATAAATTTTGACATAACTGTATCCTGTTGAAACATGCTTCAAATCAAACTGGAAGCATGCAATAAAAAATTAAGTGGAATTTTCTTTCTGACATCATCCTGTTTCAGCATTTTCCAATTTAACTATCTCCATTGTTAGTTCCAAATTTGCCACTGATTTTTTAATTCAGTATTATAGGATTAGTTAAAAGATTAAATTAAAACTGAATTAAAATTAAAGTTACAATAAGTTAGTCCCCAAAGAATAGTAAGGTAACACCTTCTGGATATTATATATTTAGAGACCGGAGAATTTCCTGCAATCCTAAGTAACACACAATAGTAGTAGGCAGACACGACAGAATCTTGAGGCTACATGTGCAGAAAGCAGAAAGTAGAGACCTCAGGAAATGATCCTTGGCAAAGGCGCTGTTCAATGGAGATGCTGGAGGAAGTTAAACGGAAAACATTTATCAGAAATTTCCGTCCAGAGAGGAGATATGCTGTTTTAGGGAAAAATGCAAATATTACTCAGCAGACCAAGGTCAAAGGAAATAGGAAATGGGCTAGAGAGTTCTCTGAAGTCATGTCAGTGAAGTGTGAGAAAACATTCTCGTTTTTCTTTTATTTTAAAGCCTTCCACAACACAAGATCCTTTTGCAGCATTGTGCCTTTATCTGAAAGTTGGCTACTTCCAATTCACACTTCTTAAAGGTAGGAGAAAAAAGCTTAATTTGGTTCATATCTTGACATATCATTTGCATGTTTATTATTTAAGCCTTTGGAATAACTCATAGGAAAACCACAAGCTTATCACGGAAACAATACATCTTAGAAACTTTGTAGCCGTTGTCTGTTCTGTTTTTAACTGCCTGCCGAGAAACACCAATGATTCAGTCAAAATCTTTTAGAAGCCTCTCTAGATAAAAGGGCAGAGGACACCTTTGTGACGGGTGTCACCTCTGTGCCTGCCGGTGCTGGGACAAGGGGTGGAGCAGCCTTTTTGGTGGCTGATGCAGAGAAGAGGAAACATACCGCTCATCTGCAACACTAAACTTGTATGTGGGGAGAGAAAGAGATCATACTTTGAACTCATCATTTTTAACCTCAAAACACTTGAACTCATCATTTTTAACCTCAAAATACTTGACTAAGGCACTAAAAATCAAGAATGCCCTAATTACAATGGTATATTTTAAAAATATAGAGATTATTGTCAACTTCCAAAGAAATTCAACCTCATTAATTATTTAAATTACAGGTAATAAATCTACTTGCATGACTGAAGACAAAATATATGCTTACTAACATTTAACTATTGATATTTTTATCATAATATTATTGGTCAAATGAACACAACAGTAAGTCCTTCTCAAAGGAAAAAATTAATGTTAGAAATCATAGCTGTTGCAATTAGAGTCGCATTATCTTTAGGACTCCGGTATCCTTGAGTTATTATTCAATAAAACATTACGAGAAATTGTAGTAATGCCCTCAGTTTGGCAGATGCTTTCCAGGCTTATATGAAAACACAGTAGGAAAGAGAGCGAAGTACATTACATGGAATATTCACACTATTTAATTCCAGATACCAATAATATGAAACAAAACTCTCTAGGTGCCTCAGCAGAAAAAGAAAGGCTGCTCCAGAGAGCGATTTAGGGCAATTAAATTATGCCTGTTGTTCTGAATTGCACTCAAAAGGCTCATAAAACTAGGCAAAATGAATATGTCCTGCAATGTCTGGTATGGAGAGTAGATAAAAAATAGCAAGCCAGGAAAAAGTAACATGCTAGGAAAATAATCAGTGTGATTGCAGTCTTGCACTCTATTGGGTCTTGTCTTCAGATACCTGCTCTTATGCCTCCATTGTTCATGTTCCTATCTTTTCCCTCACACTACTTTCTGGTTTAAACTACAGTACCATGTGTTCCTCACCATTTCCTTAATTTATAGCAACAATAAATAAATGACTTCATCAAGGAGGATTCAACTAGACAGTGTACGCACATGCTTAGATGCTTACAGCACTTCTGAAGTAGGCCTTAATTTATTGTACACGAACAGAGGAAGCGGATCTTTATAAAGCATCTCCTCAGTGAGGAAAAAACAGTTTAAATCTATCTCATTCATAAAGTGTGATAACATCAAAAATACTAAAATGACCATGATTAATGCAGGTAAACGTGACAGTAAAATAGTGGGAATGCAACAGAATTGAAGAGCAGGACACAAGTAGAGAGCAATTTACGCTTGGTTTTGTTGAAGGGAGAAGGACAAATAAATTACACAAATTAGTTGGGAGATACGATCACATCAGAAAGCATTAAAGATGTTCTCAGTAGCTTTGTTTTTATTTCTGTAATTCATTATGCTTCACTTGGTGTTACTGGGAGGCCTGTGAGGGGTTCCCCGAGTCATATGGCCGGATCTCTGCATGTGTCCCTGGCTCCAAGACACATGTCCTGGTGGCATCTCCAAAGCAGAACTGAGAGCCCTGCAGCCTCAAACCTGCCCATTGTGCACACCGGGGGACTGGCTGGAGTGTTATAGCATGGGCTTGTTTTTCAAGTCTTCCTTTCAAAGGAAACCCGAGCTCACAATGGAGCGGGGCACCGTGGGGTTTCCTCCCGTGCAGAAGCAGGATGCAGCGGACCATGCCCAGAGAGCATTGAGAACTGCTCAACAGCTCGGGCTCAGCCTGTATTGCCAACACATTCCAGAATTCCACCCCATCCATAAATGAAAATGATGTTGAAGTAATCCGTATAATGTACTTAATTTTTATTAATAGATAAGTCAAATGGAGGAGGAGGAGTTAAAAAAGAGAGATACTTTATACATGAATAAAGTAATCAAGTAATCAAGTTACCTCCAAGTTTCATGATATTTATATATAATTAGATAGTTCTATGTTTTTTTTAAACCCTGGATATCTTACAGCTATGTAGGTAGTGATGACAGCTAACTGTTCATATGCCCATGTGAAGTGAGATGCCAGATTCAGATCAGTTTCTCTAAGAGAATTCATTTAAAAAAACCCCATCACCTTGCTGGTAGTGTCAATAAAAAGCACTAATCTTGCCTAATTCTCTTATGCTGACCCCCATTGGATGAGGTTTGGGGAACAAGTTTGGGAATATCAAAGGGATGAGCAAGTTCGTAATCCCCGTACTTGTCTTATAAATACTCCAAGGATAACCATAGGGTTTAGGTTCAATTGTAAGAACCACCAGACTGGTGGTTTGTTTTTAAACAGTTCATTATTTCTATAGTTACTTTTTGGTAAATATATTGTACCAACTAGTGAAAAACACATGTTATATTTATTGCTTTTTAGTCCTGGGATTAAGAAAGAGATTTATCTGGTTTTGTTACAATCTGAACAATTTCAAACTGTAACAAGAATATATTGCCTTTAGTCACACTCAGAACTTCACTGTCAAAAAACTAACAAAAAAATTCCCCTCAGAAAACACTCGGCATGGAGCAAGATAATGCTTCATTTTAGGTATCAGTTTCTGCAAATACCATATGTAATAAGTCTTTTGTATTCATATGAGCACCCTGAGGCAGGAAAACAAGAACTGAGTAACTATGTGTCTCCAGCTCTTGGGGAACTGACCATTTGCCATTTGGAAAATGCCAGTTAACACAATTCCAGCCATGCAAAGCAAGGTCCCTTAACACTGTTCCGACAAGACATAGTTGATTTAAACCTGGATAAAGTCAAATATGCACTCTGTAAATACAGAAGGTCAAAGAAGCCAGTGATGCCAAGATATGTGAAACAACTGAATCCACAGATGTTCGTTTTGGAGAACAAGAAAGAAGTTACTTCTGTGGCACAGAAGACATGAGTAATCTCTACTTAAAAGACATATATGTGACATACAGCTGTTATAAAACTACCAGTTAAACTCCTTTTACAGTATGGTGCTATCCTATACTAGCACTAAATAAACAACCCAGAAAACATAATCCTAAAAATCACACAATCTAAACTGTGCAACATTTGCATGTGTGCTCAGAAAAGGAACAGGATTGTCTACTTATGTTTCTCTTAAGAAAATATGAAGCCTTCATGTAAAACCTTGTTTATTACATGCTGGATAATTATCTTGTCAAATAAAAAGACGGTCTTGATTTTAGCTGAAGATACTATAAATTACATGGAAAATGTCCAAGGAATAATAGTATCTAGTAACACCACCCCTTGGAGGAGATTTTTGCCTTTCCCCCATCCCGGCCCTCCCCACCCCCGCTCTCTCTGTGCTACATATTCAGTGTAGAGAATTTTTAGACAGAAAGGCTCCCACATTTAGCTCACAGACTGAAGTGTAAATACCCAGGAGGGGAAATCATTTCCATCAAAGTCTATATGTCATATTATATTTATAACCAGATCCAAGCGTATGATGATTGGTATAACATAATCTAGATCAGGCTCACTGAACAAGGTCAATGGGATGGAAGATCTGGCACCCCTCTCACTTTCTCTTACCGCAGAATATATATGTGCATCTGCTATAGCAGCAGATAGTCTGGTTGACACTGTCATTTTTCCCTGTATGCAAATCCAACATATCACCTTCTCTCAAACACTCTGGAATGTATACTACAAATAACTCTGTACTATAAATAACCTGCAAAAATATATGCCAAAACAATTTCACTATCTTAAGGCAGCAGTCTGCTTAGTTTTGATGAAACTCTAGGAATTCTTAAATATATGACATTCTCTGAACTGAGCAGTGGACTGATTTTACTCTGTAACTCAATTTAAAGATGGCTAGTGCTGGATCGGTACAAATAAAATAAGCAGACAAAGGGTGATTAAAGATTGCAGCATTTTTAAGGCTCTTTGTAAACTTTACTGTTAAACAATAACAATATTCATAAATGAGTGGATCCAAAAGTCACTGAGAAATGGATAAACTCCATTAACTCTGGCAATCCCGAAGGTCTTGTTGCTTCAGGCAGCCCTGGATAGTCACAGTGTATTTCCTGGATCCTTGCAATTACTTGTGTAAAAATTTAGAATCACAGAATAATTCAGGCTTGGAGGGTCCTCTGGAGGTCCTGGTCCACCTAGCCCAACCTTTCTATTAAAGCAGGGCCTGCTATGAAAACAGCTAGAATTAAGTTTTAATAAAATGAAATATAGAAAGACATACGAAAATAACAGCAAAAAGATGACTTTGCAATAGATACTTACACATCAGATTTTCAATTAGCAACCTTAATAATCTCTGGCACACATTTAACAAAATTAGGGACAAGAATGCTTTCTCCAAAAAGACTGAAGCCTTTTTTTTTTTTTTTCTATTTATTTGTACAGTTTATGAACACAAGAATTGTAAGAGAATGAACAGCCTACCTGACTTGCAGTCTTAGAGGGGAAAGCAATGTGGTATCACATGGTTGAGACTGAGGTATGGAGACTTATACCTCTTTGTGACTTCTCAGACACATACCAGCAATCTGATTTATCAATATTGTAGAAAATAGCTAGAAAATATAATATTTTAGATGTGGGCTGAACAGGTTGACTGAAATTTCTACTAGACTGAAATGTTCTCCCTGTTCTCTGAACGCCCTCAGGTCATGTGTTCGGGAGAACAAAAGAGTTTGTGATTCTCACAGGCAACCCGGCACACCGGGATTTGCTGTGGCTTTATTGTTTGATACAGTTAGATACAAAGGAACATCAAACCCTCCCTCCCTCAGCAAAATCCAAACAGAAAAGCAAACTGCACTGCAAACAATATTTCAGCTTTTAGTGTAAGGCAGGAGTGTCAAACTCATTTTCACCAGGGGCCACATCAGCCTCGCAGTGGCCTTCAAAATGAAAAAATTGTCCATGTTCCATTTGTTCATGTTGACTTAATCCACATGTCAGTAACTCAAAGTGCTTTTTCATTTTATGTACATAACTCTTCAGTGGGACCTCAGGTTAAACATATTTGAATGGTTTGTGAGGTGAAAATAACTGTTTATGTCATTTTCTCTAACTATTTAGTTAAAATAGTTCCTTTTCCCTAGCATTCCACTAACTGCTTTTTATTCAGACTTAACAAAAATCCTTCCCACTCCACTGGCTCAAGACCTGGTCATTCCAAATCACTCAGGATGTCACTTCCCTCGCCATGCCTGGCTGCAGCACTGGAACATCTTCAAATTTATTGTCTTTCTCCATCTACCTGCCTCATTCTCTATATTGGTCTTGCAGAATCTTTCCTCCTTTCCAGCTGCTCCTCAATGGGAACATGGAGCTTGCACAGGAGCAGAGAAAGAGTAGGGAGGTGGGACAGGAACCTAACATTGCCTGCACACTTCACAGTTTTACCAACTCCTGACAGTGGTAAAACCATTTGGTGTGACTGAAGCGAACAGAGATAATGAGAGGAATTGGCAATGAGTATCTAACTATGTGACAGTGTTAGGAAGAAGAAATACTGTAAAGTTGAGCAGAGGTAGAAAACATGTAAGAAGAAATTCTGCATAACCCTAGAAAGTGTCTGGAGGCTTTTTTTGAAAAATGTTTATCACTACTTTTTCAGAAATTTTGTTCTGACAACAATATTTTTACTGTTTAGAGCATGGCATTTATTTTTCACCTTTTACCCAGTTATTCTGAGTTATTATTATCATGAGTTATTCTAAGTTATTCCTATTTGTTTATTTATTACTTTTTTAAGGAGTACAGTCTTTCAGTAAATGTTAAGTAAGAATTTGAATATATTGCTCAGCTTCCTAAGTACATATCCAGTGCAAAACCTTTATTAAAGAAAGAAAAAGCTACATGGCTTTAGAAAACAACAGATCAAAGCTGCCCGTGAGAAGGAACGGTGTCTTAATAAGAGAACTGGGATTGCTTTCCAAAGGCCAGCCTTAATCCTTTCATATAAAATTCATATATGGGAGTAAACTCAGGCCATGCTTCAAATAAGTTATTTCAGCAATTAAATTATGAAGTCTAACTTGAGTATTTGTCTAAAAATACTAAGCACATGACCATAAAAAGCTTAGAATTGAGTTCCTTTAAATCCTAAGGCATTATGGAGCATTATTTGAGACAGTCAGAAAAAAGGGCCTTGAAAATGAATGCATTATTGCTGACACAGTTTGACAGATATTTTTTGTTTAATATACCAACTTTAAATAATTAATTTTTGAACTGTGACTTTCCTGTACTAGAAAAGCTGTACACGAATTGAGATCTGTAGCTCTGCATAGTGCAAGAGCTGATTTATTCGGTCAAAAACATTTTCAAGACTTACACATAAAGACATCATGGTAGAACTGCAAAACATAGGCAATAGACCCACTATATGCCTCCATTTCTGTTCTTAGTAGCGTAAAATTTCCTGCAAGAACAGAGATCAAATACAGAAAATATGCCATGATGTAACCTATTAAAGATACTAAATGCTTTGACAGTAAGTTATGAACAATTATCCTTGGCTCTTGGATACTTTTTTCATACTGTATGTATGTGCAGACTTAAACTGATCTTCCACTGCTTTTCACTATCTGCAATTATTTTACACCCAGGCTTCTTTATCTATAGGTTCTTCCCATTGAGAATTTAGCTGGTGTTGTTTAGTCAGACAATTATGTTGATAAAGTTTTACTGGTAAAGTGTCTCATCTCAGAATTTTGAAAGTTGATCTTAGTATGTGCTTATTTTCTGGAAGGTAAAGAGCACAATCCTTTAACAGCCTTTGGTACTTGGCTCTATGCATCCAAAGTCAGATAAAAATGATACTAATTGAAAGAAGATAAAAATGTAGCTGTGTTTCCTTATTTGACAAAAGACATAAGTAGAAGGAATCTATTTTATATGAAATTTACTTCCTCACTATATTTCAGAGTTTGGAAACAACTTCATGAAGAAGGGAGATATTTAAGACCTGTATTGTTTAAATAGATACTGACAATTATTTTGCTGGTATCTGTTACTGAACTGCTAACAGATAATGAGTTTCCAAGAGGAATCAAATAGTTGGAGGTCTTATTTGAAATTACAAGAAATAAAAAGTCAGTCATTTAAGGATTCTATAAAATTTCCCTCCATGTAAACATAACAGTGATTCTTCTTTTAAATATATTTTGTTTCAAGCAGTATTTCCTAGATAATAAATAATAATTACATATCTTTAATCCGTTTTATTCGTCTGCTCCTATAGTTAATTTCTCCTTCAGCTTTTTAATTGACTGTCAGTACTCTTCATGCTGTGGGAAGTATTAACTCACAAAGGAGTCATAAATGTTACAACTGTATTTTAAGAGGGACCAGTAGGGCTGTTATTATGATGATGATTATTATGTTGTAGTGGCAAAAGAGCTAGCTTATCTTTAAATGAATTTGTTCAGTTTGGAAAACTCATTGTTTAGAAACAACCTATTTTAATGTCTTTGTGAAACATAAAGCAGACCCAGGAAAGAGCAGCATTCTTATGAAACCATTACCGTGTGTCCCATGGTTCCCCTCATCTCATTTGCGCCCTGCTCTGAGTTCATTACCATCACCCAGAATTAATGTGCTCTGTTCTGCTGAACTCACAACACAATATGCTGTGCACAAAGCTCTGTGAACAGCTCGTGGCTGAGCTACAATAATCAATCCAGCCTTTCAGCTGCTCCGTGTTTGTGGCGTAAACACAACCCGACTGTCCCCTCGCCCTTGCTTTGCCAAAGGATTTTTGAGCATCGATACAACAATAACTTCTAAACCTCAGCCCGCTCCTTGGAGATCTTCTTCCCTAAAACGTGCTCCTGCTTTTCTGTGAGCTGTCAGAGCTCCTTTCTGCCTCCAACCTGGCCTGCCTCCAACCTGGCCTGTTTTTAAAAGTCAAGCAGAAGTCTGTGTCTCATGCTTCAGCAGACCTTTGTGTTTTTTCAAGTCATGGCTGCACAAGTGTCCTATCTCCAGCAGGCTGCACAACCACTTCCTGACGGCTTGTTTGGAAGAATTCTCTACTTCCTCCAATTTTTTCTCAGCACCTTGGTAGATTTATTTCTTAACTGATTGAGTACTGTGTAATACAGACACTTCAAACAACAAAAAAAGTTTAATTAGACTTATTTTCCCCCAAGTCTTATACAACGAACAGTATTACTGTGCTGAAGGAAAGTGCAAATCTGGCAACAACTTACCTACAACTTATTATCCATCTAGCATTACGCTCCTTTGAACTTAGAATGATTAACCTAAAATGTGTTTGAATAACCTGCTATTTCTATTATATTTTCATAATATAACTAATATTTTTGTGAAAAAAAAGTTCTCAAAATGCAATATATATCTATTTCACTTATACGAAGGACTTCCAGAAACTAAGACAAGATTTTGTATTTGGTTGAAAGGCATTTGTATTATTTAAAAAACATCAACAGCTACAATATAATTTTAATGTGTTTTTAAAAAACCTCCAAGTTGATCTCACAGTTTTTCCTATTTAGAGCATCACATAATTCTCAAGAAACTGGGCTTATAAAAAGGGTACAGTTATTAAGACATAGCCTCTGCAGGTTGTTCTATTGAAATGCACAGTACAGCTGAAATCTGGTTTTGACTGTCACTGGAATTAAACCAATAGTACAGTTTGCTTCCCTGTTGCATATACTAACAAATGGGTACAAGAGATGTACTTTCACTCTTTTTTCTTTTCTTTTTTTTTTTTTTTCCCCCCATTTTACCTCTGTTTTATCCATCTGAAAATGAAATGTCCACCTCTGGTCTTTTTCTTTGGAACATACTGGGCTAGTGACACACTTTCTCCTTAAACACTAATGAGTCTGTGAAGTGTTTCAGTTTTACAAATGCTGCAGAATGAGCTTTATGACAACCAAGTGAAAACCCAGAGCCATTCGGTCATTACATCTCCCAGAGGACTTCAGTCCACTGTTTCCGTCAGCTTCAACCTCAGCAAACATTTGGCTGCCCTGCCAGGGGGTGGGCAGAGCTGCAAATGGAGCTCCAGGAACCCCCAGTTCCAGAGATCCTAAAACAGAGGAACCTTCGTTGACAGATAAAGACCCAAACAACAGTGGTTTGGGGATTTCTAGGACTATTAATGCTGTTGGTGTTGTTATCAGGATTAGCAATGCTTCCACCTGGTTTGCTTTGAACTCTCAGGATTGAAGGAATGCTAGTAAAGGCAAAATTAATTTTATTCAGCCAGGAATATTGCCCCTAAAATCCCAGAAAATACCCTGTTCAAGGACAGAAAATCTGACATTTTCTGCTGGTGCCCAGCTTAAACAAAACCATGTAGGAATGCTTTGGTCTGGGAACAGACATGGCAAGAGATCCAGCTAAATCTGCCCTCACCATTAGGGACCTGTCAGGCTAAATGAATGCCAGACCATAAGCTTACTAGATGAATCACTACAGAAAGCCCCAGTGATTGAATAAAAAACATATCTCAGAGAGCAGAAGAACTGTTTCCCGGACTATGTTTTTGTCACCTGTCCATCTTGATGTGAGAAAAAAAAGGATACTGGTGAATGGGAAAGGCTGTGACAAACAAGCCAGAATGAGACCTGTGAGTACAGGACTGCTAAAAGCAAGAATGAAAGTTGGTTTTGATTGGGACCTTGAAGCATTTCTTGAATGAGGTCCACGTGAAAATTTGAAAATATGAGTCTTGAAAGCCATAAGCTACAAACCTAATTCCCTTCCAAAGGATTTGATAATGACGACAGTAACTAGGATTATCATCCTGACATCAGTTGAAATTGTATTTCTTTACAACACAGAATAGATTAATAGTTTGCAGCAGCACAGTAATTTCTAAACCCCTTCTCTAATTTACATAAAGCAATTAATATTCTGAAAGAATGTTGTCTAGTATATTGGTGGAAATATAATTAACAAAATCAACACAGCATTTACAAATGTATTTGTTTTGATAAACAACAAAATGTGCTGAAGAAAATGTTTTTGGAATAAATTGGTATTTGCTTTTTCATACATGGCATGAGTTGGCCTAAAAGCTTGATTATCATTCAGGATTTTAATTGCAGCCATAGCAACGAATGCTTGCAAATTCCAACAATAGCTGTCGAGTTTTTTAGTCTTAATCACTCTTCCCTCATTGTAGGGAATATATTCTGAAAACTATTTATTGTTTAAGCAGCAGTTCACCCTGTAGTGCAAAAAATACTCTTGGCAGAATATTTCTTGGCAGTGTTGGACTCAGTCATAAAGGTCTTTTCCAACTAAACAATTCTATGATTCTATTCTATGATTCTAAATTCCCCAGGAAGATCAATAAAATTTTAACCCCAAGGGGCTTGACCAAGCCTGACTAGCAGATAAACTACAGATGATGCTCAGAACCAAAACCAGTTTAGTATGAAAAACTCAATTTAACTTAAAAAACTTTGTAAAAATACTGCCTCTAAAATTCTATCTGCTTTAAGCTCCACGGAGCATTAATGGCCTTCTACTCCTGAAAAGCAACAAAAGCCTCTCTCATTGTCTACACAACAGGAACATGCTTTCTGAACACATTAAAAAACTCTGATGTATTTTAGGTCATAATTTCTCTTCTTTCCAAATACAGCAAACTAATCAATGTGAGTACTAATTCTATTTTCAGAAGTAATACATCTGAACATGAAATACATAGGCTTGTATTTCCATGGACCTAGAAGGTCTCAATAAGGCATGAAAAAAATAAAGTCTAACTGTGCATTGGGGAGCAGAGAGTATGACAGATAAGATTCAATAATTACTGGTGCTTGTGAGTACGCTTAATGCAAGGATAAAATGAGTAATCGAGCAGAAATTGACATGCGTGATAGATAACAACAGGTAAGAAAACACGGGAAATGAAGAGTTGTGTCTTGGCTTCGCTGGCTTCTCAATGAAAAGTAAGACTTGGAATGCTGTTTGTCAGTGACAGTATAACTCTTGCTACTTCAGATACAACATCAGATGAATGTATTTCCATGGCAAATCCAACCATAAATCAGGTTCCGCTGTTTTTTAAAGCCTACCTAGGCCTTTCCTTGAAAAATACTCTGAAAAAAACCTGCCATACTTAAGTACAGGTTTTAATGATACTTAATACTGGCATCTATATACTTTTCAGGACTATGAAAAGAGAGTTGTTTTCAGTGCTACGATGCCACATATGGGACAAAAAGCTGTATTAATTTGCTACCGAGTGATTTTGGGAGCATCTTAGGACAGCCAAACAGACAAAACCAAGGAGAAGTGGTTTTGTTCTGGGCTCTTTTACAAAGTTCTGTTGCCCTCCACTCTCCAGCTACGAGGTTAACATTCGTTATTTCTTTTTCAGCTTTGTCCCGTACTCTCTGCTGAAATTCTAGGCAGTCAACAGAAAGATGTTTTTTCTTTGTTAGGAAAGATGCCTAAATATAAATTAATGTCAATTTCTATTTAGACATTTGTTTTGAAGGAATCAATACCATTTACATTTTTACTCTGAACGATATTATTGTATTTAAAAATGTCGAAAACTCAAGAAGTCACTGCAACATAATTAGATCATTTCTAAATGTCAATAGTCATCAGTGCTTCAGAAAATATGGACCAGTACACCTATCACAGTTCTAAGTGCTACTGTTTTTTCTAGTAATTGATTACCGAATAATTTTCCTTTGGTTATAGGAACTGCTAATCTAGAAACACATTTACAAATCACCTTATCTGGCTTGGAGGCATTCAAGCACACTTGCTCAAATCAAATACGTAAATAAGAACCCAGGACAACTGTATTCTTAGTTTGTCCCTTGACTTTCATGTGAACAGCATTAGGTTCTAATAGCTTTTAAAGAAAAAACTGATGGTCCGAGCTGCTAGGTTTATTAAGATGAAACTATTCCTCCTGAAATACAAGACCTGTTTCTTCTACTTACAACCAATATTTAATTTTTGTACTTTTCAGCCAGTTCTCACTCTCTCATGTGTGTAAATGAAATACTGCTTAGAAATGTAATTGAATTAACAAGAAATTCTCATCAAATAAAAAAATTACCTTTAGCCAGACTTCAGAAGAGAGCCCTTGGTAAAAAAGCAAAGATAAGTCGAACACTTGTTCTGAAGTACACGAGGTTCTCCCTCAAAGTGCTATTTTCTCACCTATCTGAAACTCAGGATTCTCTACCACAAAGAAAAATGTCTGTCACGAATCTACCTAAATCCTACTGTAGCACTATGAACCTCATTTATAATATTTTCATTTTAATTTAAAACATGTTCCTGAAGAAAAAAATCCCTCCCTTTTATCATGCTGCTTTTGCTAAGACTGTGATGTTTCTTTCACCATTTATTACTGAAACTGAATAGCCTACAGATGTATCATGATGAACAGCAGCTCTACACAATCTATCTCCAGGCTGTCCAACAAGGTGACACTGAAAGACTTTAATTTTAAGTTGTATAAAATTGTCTTACTTACTGAGCTCTAAGGTATGAACCAGGTCATGTTTTGACAGGTTATTTAACAGGCTTTGCTAACTTCACAGGCAGTTTTATCTTTGGCCATAAAGCAATGTAACGGGAGTCTACCAGTTCCAGAAGGAAGAAAATGACTGAAAAAATGATATAAGAAATAAAAAAAATGCATACAGTATAAAAAGAAAGAAAAAAAAAAGCCATTTTCTAAAATAAAATAAATAATTTCAAGTTTACACTTTTTCCTTTTGCAACAGCTGTAACATTCAACGCAATTTGCTGAACACTCTTGTTATTCTAGGGCACGTACCCATGACTGTGTCACAATTTTCCTAATTAAAGAGAAGCAGCTTTCTGAGTCATATCCAAAGAGGGAATGTAGTCTTGTTAATACACCCACATGTGCACACGTGTTGGAAAGTCTTTCACTCTCAACCAGCCTTTTATCTATTCTCACGTGGCTAAACATCTCACATCTCTGTCTGCATTTCTTTTTTGAGAATTCACCTTTAACCCTTAGTTCAATATTTCATATAGCCTTGAAGAGCAACCTTGAACATTTTCTTTCATGGAAAGTTTTGTATTCTGTATATGACTTAAACAGGAGATACAAGTGTTTTGGTTTTTTTTTTTTTTTAAAAAAAAAAGGACATCACCAGGAAAACTACTCTATAGCTAAATTAATCCAAAAAGTATGTCTCCATTGCACGAAAGGCAGTATTAAAGGAAAAGTTTATTAAAAAGAAGGGGATAAACATGGAGCTATCTCCATCAGATAAGCAGTATATGAAAGAATATCAGTAAGAAGTAGTACACTAAACTAAATATTAGACTTAAATGCTCAGCCCTGTAATTACTCTTTGTGATGAAACAGCTTTGCTCAAAATTCTTAAAATGTAACTATTCAGTTAGCCTGTGTATTTTGATTTACTCTCTAGTAATATTTCAGAGTTTATGAGAATTTTCCCTGAATGTTTCATGCAAATATAACAATAGGTATATATATACACACATATATATACATAAAAGGTATTCCTATGCATATGTTCTTGAAGTTCTGATGCTTTCATTGTAGACACAGTATGGAGCTTACTGCAAAAATATCACCAGATATGGGGAAAAAATAGGTATAGCTATCAAAATAAATGGAAAAGAAGAAACCCCACTTCAATTTTATTACTGGAGAGTGTTCATTTCACGCAGCGATTCTTTAGGAAGATCAAGAAAAAATACGTGCAGTCCACTTACTGTTTTAAGATTGAAGTTCCCTACAAATTTAAAATCTTGCTTTGTACACAATGTTAATATTTTGGAACAGCTGAGTAGTTTTCATTATCTATTAAAGAGAGGAAGGAAGGAAGGAAGGAAGGAAGGAAGGAAGGAAGGAAGGAAGGAAGGAAGGAAGGAAGGAAGGAAGGAAGGAAGGAAGGAAGGAAGGAAGGAAGGAAGGAAGGAAGGAAGGAAGGAAGGAAGGAAGGAAGGAAGGAAGGAAGGAAGGAAGGAAGGAAGGAAGGAAGGAAGGAAGGAAGGAAGGAAGGAAGGAAGGAAGGAAGGAAGGAAGGAAGGAAGGAAGGAAGGAAGGAAGGAAGGAAGGAAGGAAGGAAGGAAGGAAGGAAGGAAGGAAGGAAGGAAGGAAGGAAGGAAGGAAGGAAGGAAGGAAGGAAGGAAGGAAGGAAGGAAGGAAGGAAGGAAGGAAGGAAGGAAGGAAGGAAGGAAGGAAGGAAGGAAGGAAGGAAGGAAGGAAGGAAGGAAGGAAGGAAGGAAGGAAGGAAGGAAGGAAGGAAGGAAGGAAGGAAGGAAGGAAGGAAGGATCTGGTACACAGAACATGGCAAACGTAACATCTATGTTTGTAGGTACGGTGCCCAGAAATATTTCACTAAAAACAACCCCTAAAACCCAGACCAGAATAGGAAAAGTACTACTTGTGCCTGCTTTTCATACAAACTGAGGTGGTGAAAGTATTCCCCCCAGGTGTGATGACCTATTCTAGGTTGTTCTTAGCCTGATGCAAAGCTGTCTTCCTTGGAAATGGCTGTAAATTATCATCGGATGTTTGTATGTTATCATCAGATGTTGTCATCATCAGATTACAGACTGCCCTGGGGTAAATGGGATTCACCCTCCTGCAGCGAGATCATCGCCCAGTCAGGTGCATTAAATGGACCAAGAGAGAAGCAAGGCTTAGAGTCTTAGGTTGCTTTCCTTCTGTATGAAAGGTGCACTTTACAGTCCAAATAACATTGGGAATAGGTTTTATCTGAAATGAGGCTGATAACAGCTTCCGAAGAACTGCCGCCTTCACAGAAAAATGAGACAGAACAGCAAGAAACCTTTACTAACTGTACTCTAAATTAGCAAAGTGGGATGGAATGGCAGTTAGCAAGTGTGTGTTTTTTTCAAATATAATGATTTTTCCATGCTGTACAGCTTCAGAAAACTTACAACATAACTGTTTACATAATTGATCAATTTGCAAAAAATCTATTGACCTTTCTCAGCTAACCAATTCCTTTCCCAAAAAAAGAATAGATTTTTTTAAACTAAGTATAAATGTATCATCCAAAAGGCCGAATCAAAGTAAGAACAACCTGGTAGATTCATACAGAATATTACAGAAATATTACAGAAAAAAGTGGATCGGGTCCCAAAGCTTAACATCAATTTGCATAATTCGTGCAATTTCCACTCCAAAAGCTCAGTTTCATTGAGCAGATCAAGACTTATTAAGTATCCTCAGGTATGAGAAACTTGGGAAATAACTGAGGCAAGTATGAAAAGCTACAAAGAAATAATATGGAATGTTTCATATTACTGAACATCAGTGTTCAAATCCCCCTGCAGCCATTGCCATACGCTGTGCAAGTGTTATGATGAACTTGTACACAAATGTTAATTAGAAATTTCTTGGCAGTTTTAAGAACAGGAAGAGTTTAGCAAGCTCTGACAAACACTCTGCTGAGCCACATGTCCTTTTCCTAGCATGGCTTACTGAATTAATATTTACTCAAATGCTGCTACAGAAGGAACCTGGTTTGGTTCAAATTTAGACCACCTGGTTCATGCACTAAAGACTAAAGTTCAGATGCAACTTGAAGTGGCACACACAGTTATATTAGGCTGTATATGTGGCTGATACACCTTAAAATAATTTTATATAGATTTCCAAAATGTCCATGCCAAGCTGTTAGGAAATACCTTTGGCAGTACTGCAGTCCCGTATACCATGAACTTGTAAGAAGCATCATCCGTGTGACTGACAAAGTCATTTACAACAAGCTGAGCTCAGCAACTTCACTGTCACCATAGAGAAAGTCAGATAACCACTACCAGCTCCGCACTAACTCAAATAGGGACTTATTCCGAGTTACCAAAGTTAAATACAAACATTCTTCCAACTCGGATTTTCAAACTACGTAAGCACAACTTGACCAACGCTTCGCCAATACTTTGCACACATCAGCAGTTTGCACATTTTTGTATAACCCATCCATTTTAACTTTTGCCTTGGTATCATCGAATTTCATTCACTACGCCAGAGAAAGACATTCCTCTTGAGTAGTCCCATGGCTATTAACTAGTCAGTTCATTAGTTTCAGTAAACATAGAAGTCGGATATCTGCCAGATCCGAAGTCTTGTCTACAATTAAGTCGGTCTGTGGAGGAGATGTTACACACTGCACTGGATCCATGTTCTCAGCAGCCTATATCCACGTCTGCTCACTGTCCCCACAGTCATCTGGATACCAACCACCACCACTGGGAAAGGAAACAGCTTCCAACTAATCAAAGAGACTACAAATCCCAATAGTCACTTCATCTATGTGTCTCTCTTGGTCACTAAAGTGAAGACTGTAAAACACTGAGATGGGGAGCAGCTCAGGGAGCTCTAAGCTGCAGGATCTGTCACCCGTTTGTAGCATCTGTCAGTCACTCTGTCCCAATCCCCTGTGGCATGGTAGTGTATTTAGGAAAATCAGTGTCTACGTGCTGTGTAATCTGGCCTATAATAAGAAAGCTTTGCAAGTAACATTTGCTTACATTCTGGAAAAAAAAGACTTTTAAAAAAAAAGAAATGAAGAATATTAAAAAAATAATATTTTTGAGGATATAGAGTCTTAGCATTTCAATTCTAATCTAATCACAAAAATCACAATCATTTATAGATCACGTCCACATTTGGATATAAAAATATTTAAAAGAAAGCACTGAGGACAAAGAAAAATAACATACATTTCCATTAAATTTCAAAGTATCATGTGCCATAAGTTTTAGTATGTCTGCTGCTCACACATTTTCTCATACAGAGGAGCAGCACTTTGAGCCATGTCATTTAGAGAAATCTAAATTAACAGGTCAATGGATGTGTTATTAATACATAACATGTCAATATAGAATCACTGGTACAACCCAAACCAATGGACTCCTTAAGACTGCATGGAGAGGAAAAAAAACAAATTTCACTATCTGTGATTTTCAACAATGGCTGAGTATGTCTGAAAAACTTGAAAATACTGCTGTATTTTTTTCTTCTGCTTACATACTGTATATATTTCTTCACAGATGCACTTAATTGACTGGAACAATTCTACTTGGCTTCAGTGATTTTATAATTTGTCATAACCACCTCACTAACTGTTGAGGAGACAGACTTCTTCCTCACACTGCCAAAACAATCCTATGAAATATGGTTTGGTTTAATTAAAGTATAATTAATGCCTTGAATTTTAATTACTTCTGCTGTGATCTGGAGATGAAAATATTCTTATGCCAGAATAATACGTTTAATATGAAATGGACATGCTTAATACTAATACCCATTCTTTATCAACTTCAGTAATGAGTTCCTTTGAAGGAACTGGCAGCATTTGGAACAAAAAAACCCCACAAACCTACAGCTTTTCTGCCTGTCAGAGTAGAAATGCAGTTGCTGAAAATGGAACTTATTCATTTTACATGGCTTGCAAAAATAAAACTGAAATCTGTTTTTTGAATGCTAAAGGCTATCTATTAGATATTTCTTTTTATCTAGTGATGTGACTTGGAAAAAATATTTCATGGTTAACCGGCAAAGAATGTTGAGTGACATGTTGACATCAAAATATTTTTGCTAAATGTACATGTTTTAAATTTTAAATCTGTTCTGGAGGGATGTGAGAAAGGGAAATTCCCTACTGAATTATATACAGAGCACTTTTTCTTTAGAGTAGTGATCCCATGTCAGGTTACTTGAAAACAAGGTGGAAGTATTTCTTACACAAATTGCTAAATGTACTCAGAATTTGGCTGCAAGGCATCATCATTGTCAAATATGACATGGTTAAATTCTGGTCAGCAGTAGTAAACCATATGTTATCAGCTGACAAAATAGTGGAGACAGGTGGAAAAAAAAAAAACCAAAAGAAACCAACAACAAAACAAACAAAAACCTCAGTTCATTCTGTGTTTACCAGTTTATCATTACATAAGCTTATTTTTTTTTCTTTCTGATCTTGTTAAATATTTTTCATTTAGGAAGAAAAAGCCCATACTTTTCAAAAACATAAATAGAAGCAATTTTAACAGCAAGTCACAGAAATGGAAGATTCTAAAAAAAAAAAAAAACCAAAAAAACCTAAGATCTCTCAAAGGCACCACCAGCTTTTTGTTGGAGCAGAACAACTTTCAGTTTGCTTTTGGAGATGCATGGACTTCGAGAGATGCTCAATCCTTTAACATTATAACAACACAAGGTATAATTTTAGCTGGAGTAGTTAATTTAGGTTTTTTATTGGCTAAATTTCATGGCTCAAAATTCATTTTGTAAATGGGAAAATACGGCATTTCTACCACTTAAAATGAGTAGGAAGGATTTCTAACGCAGTCTTCTCTGTACTAAATCAATGACCTGAAAAAAGCTGCGCTGCTGTTGCCACCACCTTCCTTTCTTTCTTGTCATGCATTTGTTTCCATTTATGCCTCCTTGGGATTCCTTCACTTACTCCCAGAGGAGAAGGCTTAGCAAGCAGAACTGAAACAAATTCAAACAGTGACTATAAATGTTAATTCCCTCCAGGTTGAAAATGAAATACCAATATATGCAAAAAAAAAAAAAAATCTTACACATACAGAAAAACAGAACTACAAACATATGCAGTGACATATGCCTTAAAATGAACAGTATAGTTCTTTTAAATATTGAAATGTTTTTATTTTTTGAAGGCAGGAAAACATATTAACTAGCAGTAATATCATTAAAAATCTGGCAAACTAAGTTATCAAATGCTAAATATTGAAATTTCTTACAAATGTGATTTATAACATGCCAGCCCTTGGCTTCTATTTTGGCTGCTTTATTTAGTGTAGGGAGCCCTCTGGGTCAGTTGGAAATACCCGTGATGTTGGGTAAGGTTCGAAATACTGCCATGACAGAGGCGATGGAACTCCTCGGCTCTGCACCGTTTAACTAGAGCTGAGGTATATCTCTATACCTTAGGAGTACAGAAAATTCCATTTTCAAGATATCTTCCAGAGCACGATTTCAGCAAAAAAACCCAAACAAACCCTTTTTTTTTTCCCCAGATTTTGTGTTTCCTGCAGAATGAAGGATAGAAAACTAAAACTACATTAAACACATTTGACAATGAGCGCTCGTCACTATGGTTTTTAGCTTCCAAGTAACAGAAGTAAATTGGGAATGAAATTCAGGTGCAATCAATGTTTCCTTTCTTTTAAATTGTTTAAAATTGTGAAATCAAATAAAATATCCTATCCCTCCTACTAGTGCAGTACTTGTACATAAAAGTGAATGTTTTGTTTCAATTTCTTGTAAACAGCAGCTATAATCAAAGAAATTCTGCCAGTAATCCACATTTGATATCTCTTCTGCTTCAATCTCAAATACACAACATAGCACTTTCTCAGCCTTAAGCAGTAATCTTCTACTAGGTTTGAAAGATAAATTCTCAAAATTACTCCTCCACATACAGACCACCCACAAAGTTACTTTAACATATTGAAATTTATATATATATAAACATATATGAAAGTATATGTGTTATGTAATAGATAACATATTGTTTATATAAATTATCTAATATACATTACGCATATATAAATATTTCAGCTTATTAGATGTAGAACAGGAAAGTCAAACAACCGAAAAAAGGTGGAATCTTACTGGTAACCTAAGTGACTCCTCTGTTAACCTTGTATTATGGATACATCATAAAAAGTTTAATGTCAGGAGAGGTGTGGTATTTTATTAAATGCTGCCAATATTAACTAGATCATGAGATAAATAACAAAAGAATTTGTGTAAATATGAACTGAACCTTGTTCATTTCATACCATCAAGTGGAAAAAAAAATCCGAACTGAAAAAAAAAGTTGTTTTTTCCTGCTGCCAGCAAGAAAATGTTATTGGAAGCTTTGATGCTTGTGGCACATCATATCAGTCATCATTAATTTGAATGAAACTGTTGGGTTTGCATTACTTGACATGCATTTCTAGTTGGGGCTTATTTTCTGTGCACATTTTGACAAGCGTATTGCAGTACAAGTATTTCAGAACAAAGAACCAGTTTAGGATGCAGTCAGAGCAGTAAGGTATTTGGGCTAACAACCTCTTCACACACAAGTCTTGAAGGTGGAATGCCAAAATAGATATAAATATTTGCAGAGCAATAACAAACACACATACAGAAAACAGTTATTGAGATTCAGAAACCTGAGGATATGAGCACAAGTCATGCAATTAATTCTATATATTTTAGGTTTTTTTGATGACCAGCACTGTGCTTATTTGTGAAAAAAAACCATAAGAAATAATGGATGCTGAGTCCAGCATCGCTGTGGTACCCTGGGGTCTCTGCTAGTGCTGTACCACAGTGGGACTACTGCTGATATTATCCCGCAATGCTGACAAAATTATCCCTTTGTTTGACTAATAAGATGGGGTTGGTCTCAGCCATAGGAAGATTTGGGAAGGCAGGCTGTAGATTTGCCTGTTTTCTCTGAAACCAGCCTGAAGATTTCCTTTTACCCTGAACTGAAGATCTCCAGTACCTGGTCTGAGGACAACTCTGTTGGAACAGGATGCCAGTCAACTGTACTTCCTTAAGGACAGCACTTCCCAGCCTCATCCAGGTCACTATTCTCAATTAAGAACATGTGAAGATGACAGCACCCTAAATTCAGAGGCAATTCGAGAACAAAATGCAGAATAATCTTTCTAACTTAAAATGTCTGTGAACCACCCACCCAATAGTTTAACCGAGATAAAGAAAATTCACTATCAAGATAGAGCGTGTTCTTTTTTCTTTTTATTAGTTTATTTTCCAGATAGCTGTTCCTATTCTCAAATCACAGTCTATTTTTGGAAGGGCCTGCTGAACTGTTTCAGGACAGAACATATAATACCCTCTAAGGTTGCCTTCAGCATTCAACTGTGGATGAACTGGCAGGAGGTTCAGTAATACCGTGCGAGATAATGGGTTGCCGTGGCAACTCTGCTGCCTGCTGCCAAATTTTGGAGCTCAGGTTTAAAAGCTGATCTCAGACCAAGGTCTTTTCCAAAAAAAAAAAAAAAATCTCCAAGCTCTTATTAACAAAAAGCAAACACACAACCATATTCCTCTCAGAAAAATCCATCCCACATAAAAGGAGGCAGTCCTTTCTTGGTCATTTACTGCAGTGCCGTTCCCCCAGCTCTTCTGAGCACAATATTGCCTTCTCTTATATTGAAATCCTGTATTGCTGTTATGAATTTACCTGACTTAAAAATCAAGCATACAATATTTATATACTCCTATTCAAGCATGTAGAAGATATGGATGCCATTTCTCAGGCAAGTAGCAGAGTTTAAAAGGCAGTTATTTTACTGTGGTTTTTCAGAGCACCTTTTCCACCACACCTGAACCTTAGCACAGCTCAAAATAGACATTTCCAAGTAACTAATTTTTTTTCGTTTCCTAGAAGTTCTGAAAAAGTGGTAGAAATGTTTGCCTTAAATTTATGGAATTTAGGGGAGTGTGAAAAACCTCTAGACTTATCCAATAGTTTTATTATAATAATACAGAAGGGAAGGCAGTAATGAGTTAAATTTATAACAGGGCTTGAATGTCAGTCACAAAACGCAGCACTAGCACAATTCTAGCATTATATTCTCACTGTTAAAGCATTTGAATCTGGGTTTCCATGTCCCAGTTCTAAGTTCTCAGATAATATAGATTCAAACTGCATTGCTACAAAAAAACCCTCAACAATCTGCAACAACTCAAACACCCTACAGAGAGAAAGAATGACAGGAGATACAGTACGTAAGGGTTTTTTTCTTAAGAATGTCAATCTCTTTCTACTGTGTCTTCAAAAAGGGTCCATGCTTGGAATGCGCTAAAAGTAAGAGATGCAGTTTAACAATCACTGGCACTTCAAATAAGAAAGATCTTCATCATCTTCAAAATCCCTCTCGGTGATGGATACGCCTATGGATTTTCTCAAACTGTTCACTGTCAAGCAAATGCAATAATCCCTACATCAACTGGCAAGGCATCAGCAGAGCAGAATTTCAATTCGCATGGTCTGCCTTGCACATCTTGCTTTTCCAGCCTAGAAACGAGACGCCTGCAGAACACCTTTGCACTGCGCAGCACTTCGAGAATGCTGCACCGCAGACTCAAGGATCACGACTTAGTTGTGACAAGTAAAGGAGGCAGTTCGTATTCTCCGAAAAGAGAAGCACAAATCAAAATGAACGTGGTGACAAGTCTGCAAAAAGTGTGCTCTACTTCATTCAGAAGGCTTCCCAAAAGCAAAAATATATGGATTCTGAACCCAGCATTTGCTCTTGCCTATTTTTCTCTTTCAGAACATGTTGGGTCTGTATCACTAGGATGTTTCTCTGCAGATAACATCATGATACCAAAGTCACGGAATGGACTACAAATATGAATAAATTCAATTTAGTCACAACGGGAGTGGCGAAATCCTACAAAGCATGAGGCAGTTGCTTTTAATAGCTTCATGTTGTGGTACATAAAGCTTTCTGCAGAAGTTTTAGATTGCTGGGATCTGTTTGCTGCAAAAGCAATGTAATGGGGACACAAATCATAAAGCGCAACAGGTCTGGCTGATTCATGCATAAAATATAAATCAGATTGCCTCACAAAGTATTTTTAAAGAAGTACCTTGGTAAAATACCTTGTTTGGGTGGTTTATTATACAGATAACATTGACTAAAAGCAGAATAACTGTTTTGTTTCATTTCTTTCTGCACTAAGTGCAGGCATTATTGTACATATTTTCCTAAAGCCAACTGAATCTCCTTCATCAGCTATAAAAAAATCCCTTTTAAACTATTTAAATCATTAACATCCCTGATTCTCTGTTGTGCAATGCTTTACACAATGGTTTTATTTCTACTTCCTATAATTATATAACTGCACATCTGCAAATGTGTATATTGTTAACAGCTTGTGGCGACACATTTGAATCTCTAGAGGAAAGTTCAAGGATAACGTTCCATACACACAAGCAATACAAAAGATGACTTTTTAAGACTCACATTAGTTTCTCTGCAGGAATTTTCAGAAATTATCCTGTCTTTAATACCTTAGTAAAAATCTTAAGTAGTTATAAATTCTAATGACATATTGGTGTCCACAAGTTTCACTGGTTCCCACACGTAAGAGCTTTATAGATCCAGATCAGAGAAGACATGACTTAAAACCTCCCAGAATATATTCTTGAGGTCGAGCAAAAAAGTCTCTGCAACGTCGTTTTGAAAGTTAATTCCAGATAAGAGATCAGTAGGAGTTTCAACAGTTTCATTCACACCTTTTCAAAGCAAAATAATACAAGCACAAAATAATACCTACTTTGCCTTTGTGGTCCTGATCATAAGACAGTGAAAAAACATCTCAGAACCACTACAGCTATCCTCAATGTAGGTAGTTAACTACCTGAATCATTTAATAATTGATGAAAACACACACGGGCTTTGAGTTTCTGCTGTCTCACAGTTAATATTGACTTTAAATCAGGGTGTTTACAGAACTGTGTTTCCTATTGGCATTGGCCATCTATGGAACTACATAAACAGCTTGACAAGCTTGCCTGACATTTTTCCATTTGACTAAAAAATGATTGAACTTGTGGTTTTTCTTTATAATGGGAGAAATTTAGCCAGATGAATTTATCGGCAACAAGATTTTTGGAAATATAAAGTTGTATCAGGCGAATATACACTAGTCAAAGAAAAGCTATGTAAAATTATTTAAGTACCATATTTTAAGAGTAAAAATTTAGGTAGCTTAACAGTTGCACTAACATGTTCTGGTCCATCACATTGTTCCCCAGTAAATCAAATATCTTCTGTCCAAAACCACTTCCACTAAAGTCAGCCTACCCAATGCCATGATCAAAGCGTACTGATGAGCCAGAAATATTGCATACTGTCTTTTGAAATTTTCTTCTACTCAGGGGTGTATTCTTGCTCAGTATTGGTTACCCAGTGAAACAGAGCGGGGAAGGATTTGCTTTGGCATGTAAATGTGGACTGGGGACATGAACACTTTTTGGTTCAGTCAATACCCGATATGTCCCAAGGTACTTTCTTCCTGGATGAGACAGATATATGGACATGGACAATGGTCAGGCCAAATTAATTATTGAGGCCATCTGCTCTCTGGTGCCTGCTTTAATGAGAGAAGAGTCACAGAGAGCATAAAGGTAATTTATATATTGTAAAGCAAAGACGATAGCACGCTACTTTTCTAAAAAAATAAAAAGATTTCTGAAGGGATTCTTAGAGCCTTAGATCAAAGATCCTGAAAAAATACCCAGTACATATTATCATTGTAACTTTTAGACCAATACTGTGACATTTTTTGTCAGAAAAATCCCAATTTCTTAAACAGATTGCTTTTGCTTATTAGGAATTTAAGTATTTCTTATCTGTAGTTGGGCAAACTCACAGGCCACATTTTGTACCTACACAAGGAGACAAGTGAGAAAATTAAACCTACCACAAATACTTAAGAATAACAAGAAGTATGGGAAATATCTTGTTAGTTTTACTTTTATGGCTGACAAAACAGAGCAAAATGTAGTCTACAGTTCTTGAATACATGGTAAGCTTATTTCTCTCCACTCAAAAATGTTTTCACAACTGCTTCTAAGTAATGAGAGCTGCACCGTAAACTAATCAAGAAAGCAAGTCTGACACTTACAGTTTTGTAGCACAAATAATTTATGGGATGGGGCGAACCCACTGAAACCTAATATGTTTTTGACAGGACTGAAAAAGAATGGACCCAACTTAATGACTATACTTTTGGACCGTATAACTTCCTGACTAAGGAATTCTATTAACAAGTTTTTATATTACATTTATTTGCTTTAAAACCGAGCAATTCAGAAGACCGTCTCAAACTCAAAATGGAAGTATTCATATTAGTTAGGCTATTAACGGAACTGTGAGGATTACTTAACACAACACTGAAATTTCCACATAGTTGTGCTCATATTTGTCTGCTAAATTGAAGAGGTGGCAAACGTGCATTCAGCCTAGGAGTAAATAATATAGGAAAAAAATATCAAAGCTGGCTTTGAGGAAAATCAGGAAGATGGAGAAAATAAAGAATAAAATCAACTGCCTTGAGCTAAAAAAAAGTAAAATAAGGAAAGGCTTTAATCATGCTATGGAATTCAGCAGTGAATTCTTTATAGGAATAACAGGAGAGCTGTGTAAAAACCAAACAAGCAAACCACAACCAACAACAAAATACACGAAGAAAGTTTAGTTTGCAGTTTCAGAAAGTTAGCCTGATGATAGAAAATGTAAATTCAATGCTGTCTCTTTTACAGGGAAACAGATGATCTATTTCAATTACTTTGAAGCTTGATAAAGAGAACATAACGTAAGGAGAATTTTGCACTGACCTGGACTAGGTGCCTGAGATCTTCTGATTTCAGCGGATCTCATTAAAAATTGAGATTGCAGCTCTCATCCATTTTACACTGCTGTCAGACTATTTTAAACAGGCTTCGACAAAGAATCTGATATTTCTTTTCATTTTTTCCAAGCATGTTTTTTTAATCCTCAGGCTGAAATGGTTTCAAATCTGTCTCACAGTTCCCTGGGAGGGCCCATGCAGCTTTTCTAACATGTCTCGTCCCCACTAGGCAGCTCCTGTTCACATGGCGTCATCTTCAGGTGCCACATAAACTGTCTTCCATGGTTGTGAAAGTGTGTGAATTCTGTTGTTCAAACTCACATCTCTCCTTCTGAGAGAATCAGCTGGGATGTGTCCTGCCCTGTAAAACTCTCCATGGACGTTACATATTAATTCACAAAACCTGAGCTGGGATAAGTAGCAGTGGCAGCTGATGAACACTAATTAAAATTTGTAAAGAGTAGGACGGACCTAGTAGTTTTGCCTCATTCCTTCTTTACTTTTATATTTTGCTGCCATACATCAGTATCACATGTGAATAATGTCTCCAAACAGTTCTGTGAACAGCTATAAGAATGGCAACACAAAGCAAAGCCTACCCTTAAATACCAAGTAGCACCAAGTAAAACTATTAGTTCCTACATGCTGAGAATTCAAATACTATATCCGTACTAAATATATACCTCTTTGTCCTGCTCAAATATAGCCAGGCAACGTGCTGGTTTGCTGGTTTTCAGAAGGCAATCTCCTACAATAAAACCTTTGGGGAGCTTCTAGTAACATGTATAGCCAAGGATGCAGCTCTTTTGTGGTCTAGCTCTCAGTCTTGCAAAAGCTGATTTATGCACCCAGCTCAATGAGTTAATGACATGCTGGCAATGCATGATGTTTGGTAGAGATAAATGTTTTTGCAGAACTGTAGAAGCCTCTTTTCCTCCTTCCCTGTGGCGGAGGAGTGAGGCTGTTTCACACCTGCTGCAATGAAGGGCAAAATTTAACAAGGCTACTGCCTTTTTACTACATTTGGGCTCATGCTAGGGAATGCTCTTAAAGATGAAAAACCTAAAATCCTTTGTGTGCATCTGAACAACTCCTGCAACAGGAGCTCACGCCGACCCGAATGCTGAGGAGTTGCTTCTGCTCCGTGGGATTACTGCACAGCAGGCCCTTCCCTCCTGTCCTGTTTTGTGCTCCAACTATTGTACTTATTTTGGGGACTGAAAAAAAATCTCTGTTATCACTTTCACCCTCACTGCCAGGTTTCTCTTTCTGTCGCCTCTCCCAGGCTCCCCACAGAGCTCTTCTGTTCCCGATGCCATCAGGGCCCTGCAGGGCCTGCCAGGGCTGGGGTTCCTCGGCTGCTCTGACTCACTCAGACAGAAAACACAAACAAAAATTGGACAAACAGAGGCCTCTGCCAGTCAGTGGCTCCCAGCCCCACCTTTGCCCACTTGGCTGCTTCCAGCTCTAGGGCATGGCCAACTCCAGCAGCAAGGCCTCAGGTTGTTGAGGGATCAGGAGAATTGGCCAATGTCACACAATAAAAGCTAAAAGGGCAGACCTGGAGTCATGCTAAAAAGTCAGCCTGGTTAGTAATGGATGGTGAGAGCAGGTTGAATACAGACCAAAGGCTCTTATCAAAAGGGAGGCAGAAAGTATCAGGAAGCTGCAATTTTTCCTGAAGGATGTGAGCCTCAGAGAGGCAGCGTTTGGGCTTTACACATTTTTACTGAAGGATGAGCAAAAATACTGTCTAGAGGTTTACAATGTTATTAATTGCAGAAAATGTACGATGTACACTGAATACAAAACTATATTTAGGAATTACGGATTATCAGAGAATTGTAATTCTGTATTCTGGAATTAAGTCAATTAATCATAGATTCATTTAGGTTGTAAAAGACCCTTAAGATCACCAAGTTCAACTGTAATCCAAAGATCCGTGCGAAAAAGAACAGAATTTTAAATATTTAAAACTGGACTGAATAAGAAAATATGTAATTGCCATCTATACAAAGCTCAACTATACGTCTTTAAGTACTTAAATAAAGTCTGCAGTCTTCATGGAGTTGAAAATAACATCAGAGAAACTACCATGACACAACATAGTACAAGGAAAAGACAAGAAGCTTACTGTCTGAAATAAACTACTTAGCAAGACATTGGGGGAAAAACTTCATTTTTTTTCTAAAGGAAGGACGGATGTTGAGAATGGAGAGATGATATGTAATATTACATCAAATCATTAAGAGGTACTCAACAGACAGCATAAGTAGCTTTTGTTCTAAAAAAAAATAGTCTTTGTTACAAAAAGGATCTATTTTTTGGCTTTTTGTACAAAACTTTTGGTTTAGTGCAACAGATACATTAGTATAAGTTAATCAATATAGACTGTATACATTTACAGTATTAACTGTAAACTAAAAGTCTCTCTGTGCAAGTGAATTTATTTGTCTTCTTTTTCAGGTGTAAACTATTGTAAGAATGTGTTTTTGTATTCCGGGCTAGCATCACAAAGTGCAGCCTCAAGGCATCTTGGCAGCTGACAACAGCTAGAGCCAGGCTGAAAGACAATAATATTGTGATGTGGATCTGTATGGCTTTTTGTCGAAGTGAAAATTGAGTTATTCTGTGCTTTTACAGGTGGCATGGCCAAAACGATGGTGTTAGGATGCTGGGAGACAGTTTGGTGACAAGGATATTGGTTTACAGCACTTTTCCAGATAAGCTTTGACTGTGATACTTACAATCATACAATTTTTAAAAGTATTCTGTCCCTTGCATTCTTATGGCATCACAAAGGATAGATCAAACATCTGAGAAAATTGATAGGAACACTGGTGACAACTGTGAGGGAAACTGAAGGGAGAAAAAAGGTTGATGGATTATTATGCTACAAAACCCCAACAACAAAAGCCTCAGACTTACTTGCCTTACTTGTAAAAAAAGTTGCCTGTTTCCCTGTGTTAATCTAAAGGTAAACCAGATGGTCCACCAGAATGCCTGTTTCCACACTTGTAAATACGACAAGCCAGCTTGTGTGGACTTGAGTATGTGTCTGCGTTCTAATCAATCTGTGTACTGGAAGTTAGATAAGTCATTAAGGAGAAAGACTTCAAGTGACTGTCTCAAACCTCTCAGACACCTGCCCCAAGGCAGGTCATTTTTCCATGAATAATCAAAGAGCTCTGTAACCTCTGGTGTCAATGATTCAAAGGAGATGCATGGCCACACGTTTTAAGTTTTTTTTTATTGACATATACAGCACCTTTCTTGAGCCTCAGAACACATTTGTGGGCTTAAAAAATAACACATCTAAGAATCATTACATTCTACAATGCACAGAAATATAACTCCCTCAAGGGCCTCCCTCTCTTGAAATTAAAGGCAGCATTTATTACTTTTTAAGATACAATGAACTAGAGTCACATTCAAATACCGAAGAAGACTGACCTTGGGCATAAGTCCTTATTCTGTCAAGGCTTTGAGATGGCATATGATACAGACCTATACTGACAAGTGTCAAATCTAAATACTAGGTTTTGTTGAGGGTATGCTAGATCCTTTCCATGCTCTTTAATATCCAATGATAATAATTGGTGGTTAAATAAGGGTTGTTATTGTCAGTGAATAAGCGGAAAACTCAAGTATTTTCTACATGAACATTTTCTACATGCCTCCAGGAAGGTCAGCAAAAAGACTGAGCTAGGCTTTTCACAGAGCATGGTCAGGGGAGAAAAGATACCAGGCAGTGGATATAAATTAGAGCAAGGGAGGTTCATATCAGTTGTAAGAAAAACGTTGTTACTATTAGGACAGTCAAGCACTGAAACAGGTTTCCCAGAAGTGTTCTGATGTCTCAGTCCTGGAGTTTTTCAAGATGAAAGTAGAGAAAACTTTGGGTGACCTGCTCTGACCTTGTGCCTGGCCCAGTGTTGGTCAGGATCTTGTAGAAATGCTGTGATTTTTTCCAGTTTTGGCATACAGCTTTGTAGGTGGGTTGCAATCTGTAGTACAGCTTCCAGTTATTTGAGGAAGCAATTGTGTTTAAATGTGTCAACACTTTCCTTTAAGTGGATCATCTCTACTGATTCCTTTAGTAGTAAGAGTCTGAAGTAATTGATTGTCTTAAACTGATTTGTGTTTGCTGGGATTCAAAGTTTTCTTTTACAAGAAAGTTGAACTTTCCCACATATATTAAATATAGCTGTTTGTTTTTGTCCTGTTCCTTTCCATTTGACTGTGACTTCTGTTCATGCTGGTGGTGTGCTATGCAGATGTTTCCTGGAATATCTCTTTTACAAAGGACGGACTAATGGGAGTTCTCTTGAAGCACCATTTTCAAAACAGTGTAATAAAAATATTCAACTTCTTGTTCTCTTTATCTGGGTTCACATGCGGCTGGCTACACAAACTGTGAAGACCTTGTGCAATACACTGTTTGGGTAGAATGACAGCGCTTTTGCATAGGACTTTAGTTAGTTAGCAACAACTGTACATATGTAGACCTCATTATAATTATTTCTCCAAATGCAAGCATTGTATACAGTATTGATATGACCTTGTCATTAACTTGAATTTCTAAAAAACGTAATGTCGGGATAGACTTCAAATATCTTGAAAAATAGGAGAAAACATTCTTAACTTTCTGTGCTTAGCTTGCTTTTTTGATTGTCTCATTCAGCATATACAGATTTTTCCTATTTCAGTCAGCTTCGCATTGAAGACCTCTGGTCCAAAGCTATCCTTGACTTTTCTCTAACAAAAAAGATCATTTTTCCTGGTCTGCCTCACATCCAGCAAAGATCTACTTCATTAGCTCTTGCTAGTAACCTAGTCCTTGCAATACTCCTGCCTTTACAGTCTGTAGATGGTATCTTTCTTGAATTATTCTACAAGAAAGTTAGATGATTCCTTTTTATTATTCTTCGCTAGGCTTGTGGAAACAGAGATATATTTTTGTAATAGGCTTTTCGTACATGAAGTGTACTATCAGCTCAGGGCAAACAGAAAAAGAATAAGAGAACATTTGCTATGTCTCTTTTGAGAGGAGAATAAAGATTATATAACTGCATGAACATATTCCCCTTGCTTAAATTATCGAAAAAAGAAATTACTGTTATTAGCTAGAAAATCTGGACATTTTGAAATGCATTAGAAAATTCCTTTCTATAAAGTGTTTTGGTGGCAGATGAACATGGGAGGCAGCCGTAGATGGTTTGTGACAGAAAGAAAATTCAGAGTTACTTCTTACGGGTAGTTTGTGACAAAAGTAATTTTATAATTTTCTAATTCAAATATTGTATTCAGTATTTACACTTATCTTAAAATTATTATGAACACCTGTTTAGTCTCTTACTATTAATACATATCTTTCAAATTATCTGGATGATCACCATGTTTCTACAAGCCTTTAAAAATCATGTCTGACTTCCTGTCAAATGCCAGTCTACTATCATATTTAGTGCGATTTCCTAACCTGATCAAAGATTTTCCTGAAAAGGTTATACCCATTGAATCAAATGGAAGTTTTTTAGAGAATGAGGACTTCTTTTTCCTCAAGCCACTAGCAAGCCTCCTATGGGACGAACAATTCAACCCCGCCTCGCCCCCAACTGCAGGCAGTGCTACTTAGGTCTTTTGCTTCTGAACTGAAATTGAGACTTCTGGAAATGTATCTCTTTTTCGTAATTGACAACTGCATTAGTTTTCCTTGGGTCTACTGCAGCCATTAGATAAACATCTCAAACACTCCCTGGCATGTCACACAGCCACAGAATAATGGGTTGGAAGGGGCCTCGGGAGCTCACCTAGTCTGACCACCTGCTCAAATCAAGCCCAGTTAGAGCAGTTCCACAGGATGAGTCCAGTTAGGATCTTTCTCTGAGGAAGGAGATGCTGCAGCCTCTCTTGGCAACCACTTCCCACCTGCTTCATTACCCTCATGGGGAGAAAGTATTTGTTATATCCCACCAGATTTTCCCATGTACCAACACGTGCCTGTTGCCTCTGGTCCTGTCACTGGACTCCTCTAAAACAGCCTGTGTCTCTCTGCTCTGTTCTCTCCCATTAGGTACCTGAAGGCGGCAATAAGATGCCCTCGAGCCTTTTCTTTATAAGGCTGAAAAAATCACATTCCATCATATGCTCCAGCTGTCTGACCCTCTTGGTGGCCCTGGCTAGACTTGCTGCAGCCATGGAAAATCCTGTTCTTTGGAGATTTCCAACCATGAGGGGAAAAAAATAACATAATTATTATAGTGGATATTTATCTAAATGAGACCAAACATATTAGATTAGGAATAGTAATAACAGAAAAATCTTATAACTTTTCACATTTACAGGTTTGAACCCAGTCAGAGATACACCTAAAAATACATTAGAGGTTTATAAAGAAATCATCAAGAAGTAAACACTCACATTGTATTCAGTTTCAAAGGAACTTAGTTTTTCTCACCAGAAGATAGATCTAAATGATTAAAAGCAGGTATGTGGCATATATATGTGTAAACATGGTACAGCTTCATGCCACATACCTGCTCCTAATCATGTCAGGAATGAAGTTTTGGATTATCAAATCATTTACACTGTCCTAGTACAGCACATTGAAATTTTAGCCACAATGGTAACAAGCTGTGTAAAAAATAATTTACTTATGCCCTACTGGAAACCTGTTCTGTGCTGACTCAAGCTGACTTTTTGAGCAAGACAGTCTCTTCAGCGAATGTCCAGTTTTACTATTTTCATTTCAGCTGGATACACTTTACATCTGCCAAAACATATGCTGAGTTAGTAGGAAACAGAGTAATTCACAAACAGAAGTACTGTTTGTACATTCTCAAGGAAAATTCAAGGAATATGCTTTTGGTGATATCTTGGAGTAAAGGATGACTTTTGCAAAAGGGATTTAATGAAATGAAACCAATGGAAGCTTTGTGAGATGGTGAAAAAATATGGATTAAATGTATCAGAGCTGTTGCTAAGTGGAACTGACAGAGCTGCTGAGATAGCTCTATGAACTGATTAAAACAGTAGCAAGAACCTATGTTCTCTGTCCACCTCTACAAGATTTTATCATAAATTATTTTATTAACTTGGTATATAGAGACTCCTTCATTAAAATAGATCTCAGATTGCCATGTAGGCAATGCTGAGGAATATACATAGATAGCACTAAGTATCATTACTTTTATGAAACTGAATAAAATAATATCCATAGGCGTGTAGGCTGAAATTGAAAAGTTAAGAGACATTAAATTAAATATCATATAACTGTAATGCAAGAAAAAAATACTGTAAACAATTGTGTCTCCAGAAAATTTCAGATCGTTAAAAAAACGTCATCATTAAGGTGAGAAAACACACTGTCTTCTGGACATATAACAGTGTTTCTTACTCAATGGCCAGCCTTTTCATCTATCCATTCCCTCTCTATAAATTCTTTAAAATTCCTGAAGTTTGGGAGCAACTTATATTCTCAATATGCTTAAATTGAAACCCACTATTACAAACAGGCCTTCATGTACCTTCTTCTTAATATAACTTATTAGGAGTTGAATGAGTTCCCTAGTTTCTATCCATTCCTGTAACACACAAAAATTGAATATTTTAAAAAACGTGTTCCTTTAAGAACAATTACAGCCTGATATTCTAACACAGAAATCCTTCTTATAGTTCATTTTCAAGTAAATATATACAAGAACACAGTCTCTTGTAAGGAAGAATTGTTAAATAGAGTATGACTTTATGGGGGAGCTGCCCTGGTTTGGGATGCCCATGCAGGCACAAAGATGCATTGGCTGTGCCTGACAAACATCCTCAGCTTCTTCCTTTCTGCCTTTTATAGCCAACTCTTGCTCGTGGGTTTTCTTTCGTACAAAGTATTTTCTTTCCCTCTATGTATCTATATAGTATAACCTCTTCCAACTATTTTATTTTTCTTCACTTGTCCTGTAATTTATCTCAATGCATTCATGACGCTGCATGGCATTTGCATGAGTACCATGAATTGGAGAGGAACTTGACAGCCCAGCGTAAAGGCTGATGATTCCTTAGTCCTATCCTCTCATTTTGATTTTCTTTTCAAAACTCTGCTTCACATTTCTCTGTTTGCATTACATAGAGCCAAAAGAGAAAAGAAAGCAGATGTTAGTGTTTGAGGGTTCAACACCCCATCAGTAGAGTTTAGGAAAAAAAAGAAGAATAAATCGCAACGCAGACAGATAAAAAGGACGTTAACATAGGCAGGTCTGAAGAAGAAATGTAAGAAGATGTGTTGGAGACGGGTACCCCCCTGTAATTCTGAATCCTGTTTTACTGAAGCTGTGCTACAGCTTTTTGTATTTCTGCACACTGCTTACAGCTGTTTAAGTCATCAGCAGCAAACTGCAGAGAACATGAGAAAAAACATCCAGTCCATTTAATTATTTTCAATTTGCATATGAAAACATTTTGTGTATGTTATTTCAAAACACATTGGGAACAGTTCTCACAGCCCTGCCTATTAAAGAATGGATGGGAATGCATATACATCATCTATTAAATTTGCTGAAAACATGTTGCAGTGTACACTAACAAAAGAAAGGTGTTTTCTAAAAAAATCACACTCATTTCACCGTCCATGAGAAATTAAGAGCAGGATGGCAGAGGGTGTTTACACAGGCACTTAGCCAGGAAACAGTGTGTTTTCCACAGATACAGTCATTCCGAGAGCACATCTCTGATTTTCATGAGCTCTCCCCCTCTGTTCTCATACCCCTCTAATTATATCGAGAAATCTATCTGTAGGTGAGAAAAATACATACAGTTCTGCACAATGTATTCAACTGCTGCCTTTTTCCTTTAGGTAAGTGCTACCACACTGAGGCCATTTGTAGGAATTTTACACAGCCCGGTAAACAAATGCAAACCCCTTAAGGAAACACATGAACTGCAGGAGAGTTTCACAGTGAATCGTGACCAAAAATCTGTGTAAGGAGACTATAAAAGAATTCTCTCTAAATCTTCTGTGCAACGCAGCATTGCTTATTAGCAGGCTTGATGGAAAACCTCGTGAGATAGAAAGTCGTGTCACTTTATTTGCCTGTGCTTTCCTGCATCTTAAGTTGCAGCTTAGGATCCCTGAGGATCATGTGAGGCTGGGTTATATATGAGAGAGCAGTGCTATAGTGCTGGGAGTGTGTAAGCCAGGCAGCTGGGTAGTGTTATGGTTGCTGCTTTCCTGTGCTAAGCTGATTTACTTGTTTAAGGTCTGACCTCATCATCCTGTCAGTATGGATTCCCACCTATACAGTTAGCAGCAGCTTAGCATCGGCTTGAAGAGCTTGCAGTATATTAATCAGAAGAGAGAGGGAGAGAGCTACCGGTATTTGTTCTTTTGTTGTCTTTTCTTAAGAAGAGGAGTTGAAACACAAGAGATAACAAAGAATTCATTTCCTTTCTAAAAGAATAGGCTTTTTTTTTTTTTTTTGCTTGAAAAAAATGTCAGTATCTGGAAAGAAAGAGTTTGATGTGAAGCAGATCCTGAGGCTCCGCTGGAGGTGGTTCAGTCACCCCTCGCAAAGCTCCACCGGCACAGGGGGCTGCCATCAGCAGGAAGGATACGAGCACAGAGGGACACCGGTTCAGAACAGGTTCAAGAACCACTCTCGGGACAGAAATGGGCTGAAGAAAAGCAGCAGTCCTATCCACCACAATATCCTGGTACCTGTGCCAGGTCCAACCCCTGTGCACCACCGATCTATTCAAACCTGGCATCAACAGAATCTCATAGAACAGCTTCGATCGAATGAGGATTTTCCCAAAACAAGCACAGAGGAAAACTGTGTCAAAGAAGATTCAAGTAAAACCACACAGGAGTTGCAGATGATCACAGAAGAAAATTCAGATGAATCTGCAGAGAGGTAGGAGTTTTAAAGTCTGCACTTAGAAAGTCATACTTCTGTCCAAGTTACTCCCTTAAACTGTCTTAGTTTTTAACCAGACTTCCTTACTGCATTAGTCTCACTTATATATGTGCACACCCACACTCGAATATGAACACATTCACATTAAAAAATGAACAGGAACGCTGTCATGAAATTTTGATCTTTGCTTAAGATACATCATTTCATAACTATTCCGTAAAAATAACCATCTGCCAGTTCATCAATTTTCTCTATCGCACTTTACAACATACTAATTTTTTGTCTTGATTTATTATGTTTAAGTGCAATGAAAAGCTGAGCCTTCTGAAATCCTGTCCTCGTTCTAACTTTATCAATGGGTGCAACTCTGACAAATGGGAACTGCTGGAGGTGCACAGTCCGTGTGGTTGCCATCAGCATGTCAAATTTCTTGACTGCTTTTTTTTTACTGCCTTCTTGACAAGTAAAATTAACCTTGAACTACGTGGAAAGGAAGCATCATTACTTGCCTTTTTTCCAGATTTATTTGAAACCACATTACTTTCACAGCTTGTTTTGTATACTAAGAGACAAACACTTTCTACAAGGTCAGGTGAAAAAACATTACAGCTATGAGACCTTAAAGGTATAAGCACAAAGGAAGAGCTATTTTTAAGATGTTAATACAGAGAATATTAATACCAATTATTTGGTAAGGCATGCCTTTTAATTTTTTATGATCTTTTTTCAAAATTGATGTCGGTATTATTAGCTTACATAACAACAACTTCACAGCACCTTGGACTCAAATTATGCATTTATAATGTGATTATTTGGACAATTTAATGAGATTGTCATCCATATTTGGGAATTATTTAGGTTACTTACATTGTATTTAAATACAAATCCATCTTACTTGAAGCTACAGTTTCAGTAGAAGCAAAGCTGACAGTTTGTGTATTTTTAATGGTTATTATTTTTCAAGTTGTACATCTGGTATAGGGATCATCCGCAGACTGAACAGAAAAAAGGGCATTCCAAAATGTCATTTTGAAAACAGTACTAGTAATCAGTGTGTACTACAGAAAATCATTAGAGAAAAAAATCAGTGAGGAAGGAAGATGATAGTTCTGTATGTTTACATACTAGTTTGTACTGTGTAAGAAGCATACTCTTAGTATAACTTGTTTTGAATAACAGTACAAATTTCCTGAAAAAAAAAGGAACATTAAATAATCAAAATAAGATTCTATTGATTCTATATCAGGTGAAGAAGAAGGTAAAAAAAGCATCATGAATTCAAGTTTGGAATGTAATAAGCCACTGTCTTCTAAAATAAGATGTGACATTTTCTCCAGCTATATATAAACTTTCTGCTGAGACATCATAAAATTTTGTGCCTTTTTATTCATTAAAAGTTTTCTTCTCTTGAGCTGTTTAAATTTTCAGTTTTTAGAAAAGTCTTGGTAATGTATAATATATATCTTATAAAGTATTTTTATATTCAAATAAGTGTATTTTTTGTAAAGTTATTAGTAAAATCTTTAAAAGACTAAATTTGTAAGAAATTGTTTAGAAAGTGATGCATGTCTATGAGTTTCTCTATAAATAAAATTTTATTTCAAGAAAAAAAAATAGATCAGTAAAGACACCTCAACCTAGTTCAAAGTTCTTAAATATGTACCAATGGGAATCATTAATTAAATCATCATTCTCTTCCCCTATAGCATCCAGCACAGGTCACACATGAATTAATATGCTAATTGGCTAGGTAGAAATGAAATATTGAGAAGAAGAAATAAAGAGAAGCAGCATTATATCTATATCTATCTATATCTTGTTGCTGGATATATTTTCATCTCTTTTGAACAATGCCTTATCTTATACCTTTGAAATCATCCTGTCATTTTGGGTCTCCTTTTTCTTTAGAAATTCCAAATGGTCACAAACGATTGTAATCAATGGGTTCTGCTAGTAATTAACACAGCTGAAAAATGAGGCATTTCCAGGATCCCCTGGCTCCATCTTCTCATGTTATTAAAGCCATGGCATAATGAACTATACAACTATTGCAGCCATATGCTCTTTCACATTCATACCTGAGGACACCAAAGAAAATCTCACACAAATTTGCCTTGTATTCCTTAGAAGTGGTTGTCTCTAATCCAACAAGTTTACCTGTTTTGAGCTGGGATTTAAAGCCGGACACTGCTACATGTCACTTGGACATTGAAAATAGTAGAAAAGGATAGAAAATCTGGCCAAAACCTCAATCTTGAACAGACTATGAAAGCAATTTCTGGTAGCAGCTCAACACTTTCTACCAAAAAGTTCCGGAAACATGAAAACAATATTCTCAATTTCTCTAGAAACAACAGGTCCTTATGCTTTCAGTGTCACAGACATAAGAGCATGGGGCTTGATGAAATAGGGCTTGTTCCTAAATGATATCTCATGACCAATGACAGACGAAGTAAATGAGGGCTTAAGTGACCAAAACTTACTGGTTTTGTAGTAACAATAGCCAGTTAAGGTGTGACCAACCAATAAATTCTAGGTACATAGCAGATAAATAAATTGGTTATTGGCACAGAGTAAAGTTTCCCAGAGTGCTTATCCAGCATTGCTAAGAGAACACACTCAACAGGTATCAAAATATCTTGTAGGAGTAGTAGGAGTAGTTACATTTATAGGGTCCTAAAATTACATTCGACCCTTTGAAGGCAACCTCAAGGCTGATGTGGCCCTCGGTGAAAATGAGTTTGACACCCCTGCTCTAGAATGCTTTACTCCTTGAATGAGGATTGGGAACTTTTCACAAGTGAAAACCAGAGAAACTCGCTAACACCTGAAGAGATATCAATTTATTTTATTTAGACTGTACACTGTATTCCCCACTATAAAATATTATGGTATTACTTGGATGGTCAGAAGGCTAAACCCGCAGGATATGGCCATGCAAATGAAGAGTAAAAACCTTCAAAGATTTGAGGTTTAGCTTTAAGTAGGACCTTAAGTGATCTCTGAGACAATGCATGCTAAATAAACTGTGAAATGCTTCTGGTTCAGAAGGCACAGTTGTGGATTTTCGTGCACTTTAGCTAGTTGATGATCATCTCTGATCAACTCTGTCTCGAATCATTTGAGGCTCAGGCTCATCAGTCAGGAAGACCTCGAAGCAGTTCCATTTCTTCCAAAGAAAGTGATCTGGCACTGTGTCACCATTTATACAAAACCAGGACACACTGGTCCAGAGACATCAGCGAAAACTTGAAGGATTTAATTGCTAGATTTTGTTTGACAACAGAAACTTTTCTTCTGTGTGCAATACACGAACACACACTTGTGCACAAATAAAAGCACTGATACCTCCTAATAAGAAGAATCCATGGTACTGAATTACCTTGATTACTTCCCTTGGTAAAGGTTGGACTCACAGGTATGGCTGTATTGACCTTTCAATATGAGCACTATGCCTAGTATTTATTTACATTGTACTACATTGCCACATCAATTGATGCATGCTTGCTGGGAGATATATTATGATTCTATATGTATACTGTCAAAGACCACGTGTGCTGGTAAAGGATGTGTGTACCTCTTTTCCCAGTTGCCCGAAGGCAGTTAGATTTCGATAATGAATCCATTCATCATTTTTGTCTTAGAGCATTTTTTCTAATTATGTGGCTGAAAAATTGCTGACAGACCCTAGTTTGGTTGACAAACCCTAGTTCTGCTAAAGATACATGCTTTCTAATTTCCCATATGAGGCAAAATATACTTCTAATTAATTTTAATATAAACTTTGGCGTCATAATCCAAGCATTTGGTACTGGGGTACATGGAAACATATTCAGGAGTAACCTCTTAACTGATGTGATGCATTTTCGGTAGTGACTGTTTATGATGTTCAGTTCTTTTGGTAGTTCATCTTAAGACATGAAAACTTGTCTAATTGTCTTTTCATTTGTCAGCCATATGGAAACAACTAACAGACCGTTTCCCTTACTGTCTATGACATATACATATATACCACATATACATGACTACTTTGGATATTATCCCCACATGAAGGTTTTCCCTGGAATTCTGTTTTTATTTCTTGGCTCATATTCCACTGTGAAATAAAGGTACCACAAGGAAAACCTATTCCTTTAATTGTTGCAGTATCCCAGAAGATACTGAACAGGTGGAAATGTAGAAATCAGTGTGCAGTGCTAAACCCCAATTTCTTGCACATACAAAGTCATCTTTTTCAGTTAGCTAATATGGCACAGATGAAGGACATATGCTGTCATGTTTCATTCTGCTGAGCACTTTTTTGGGGGAGAGCCATTATACTACACATTCGTTATGTCCTCTAAAGTTTGTAACAGATACTCACTGAAATGATGTCTGCTTAGTTTTTCAATAGGAAAGACCATTTCGAATAAAAGAAAACAGGTGACCATTTTCCTGGTGAAAGTGGAACATACGAGTTATTCTATAAAACCACCAGTCAAACCAGATTGAGAAGATGTTTTGCATTAAGAGTACAGTTCTGAGTATCCAAATAAGCAGAGTCCTACCACTGATTCATGAGAATGACAATGCACCTGGTGCATTGACACTACTGTGTCTCCTTTGCAGAGGAGATGATGAAGTGCTGTATTCAGAGTAATACACATGACAGTATTTTCCCCTCATGAGTAAGAATTCAGTTTTGTGAACCATCTCTGATACCTAAGGCAAAAGTTTACAAATGTTTATTCCTAATCTCACGCAGCAGCAGCCTTTATCTTTAAATGAAAATATAACTGCTCCATTTTTATTTTCACTGAGCTTCCAACATTTTGAAAAAAAAAAAAGGCAGCTTTCAAAAATCGTAACTTTAACAAATAGAAGTTTTGCAAATATAATAAAGAATACTGGACATGTAGTCAGACAGCATGTCAATCCTTCCATCACAAAGTTGGATCAACTATATTCAGGTGCTTCCTTATCTGTAGCACAATTTGAGCTCATTATTGCCTTCATCTTTCCCCCATGACTACAGACAGCATATTGTTCCCCTTGTTCTTTGTATTCCTACACTATTCTTTATGCATTCCTTTATATGTTTCAAAATTGCTAAAAGTCTAAAAAGCTGCAGTTCTTTTTTCAGAGGCCTATGCTAGAGACAACTGTGATCATTTTCAGTGCCCTCCTGACTCCAGCGTGTCTGTGGACTACTTGCAGTGCTGCAGTCAGATCTGGATATGTGCTGCTTGAAGCCTGACAATTCTGGGGTAGAGGGCAGGATCACTTACATGTCATTCTGACTAAAAAACTGTTTTAATATCCTCCTCAGCACGGGTGTTTTTGATTTTTTTTTTTTTGGGGGGGCGGGGGTGGGTTGTCAACAACATGGTGCTATTGCTCGTATCTGTCTTGTGATTCATATGAGCCTCCTGACCCTGTACCAAAGACCTGTTCCCTTACCGTCTGTATAGCTTTGCAGTTATTTGTGCCTAAATATAGTATTTTGCACAAATAAATTCCATCTTATGTTTATCAGATAATGTCTCAAATTTGCTGAGTTAATATTCAGTTGTGATCCTATTTAATGTCTCCAATTTACTGATTTAATATTCAATTCTGATCTTATGCTCCAATATACTTGCAGGTCTTCTCAGTTTGGCATGATCTTCAACTGTAATAAAGTTCCTGTCTAAGGTTTCTCTTAATTTCCTCCTCCCTCCAAATAATTCAGAAAATTTATGAAAAGTAATAGTGGAACTTCAGAAGTAGCAGTAGAACTTCAGTGGGACATTCCTTAGGAACCTAGTTTGATTTAGCTTCCTATTTATCAGTGAACCATTGGTAACTACTTTAAAAGTCTGATTTCAAACCAGCTTTGCACCCATGCCATAATGGTTTACTCCAAACGGTACTTCAGGTTGAACTTTGTGCTGTCTCACATGAAAGAGTGTCAAAGTATATTCTCGTGTCCAAGATATAGATTACAAGTACTTCTTTTCTGCTCTCCATAATGCTTACTACAACTTTTTAATGAAGGACTTCAATTTATTTTGACATATTATTCTTCACAAATTCTTGCTGACTGCTAGACTGTTTTAAGTGCTTAGAAATAAGAATTATATTACTTTTACACTGCAGAATTTGGAAAGAAGAAATTACGCTTCTATCTTGGGGAGAATTTTACAGCTTCTTTAATACGTATAACAACTTAATATATATTCAGAAGTGTATTTTAGAAAGATTCTTTTATGCCAGTCTGCTATATTACTACTCGGGGACAAGTGAAAACTAATTGTCTTCTAAAGATGACTTTTATCTAAAGGTCAAAATATTAATTGGAAACCGGAGACATTTGAAGTGGGTTATTTATGATATTATAGCTGATCTCTCAGAAGTGATGCTTGAGTGGCTCATGTGGCCTTTCCACACATCAGCGCAGTGGAAGAGCAGTTGGCAGCAGGGGCGCGGGGGTGACACTCTGGGCAATGTTGGTTGATGAACATCCCATTGGCATCATTGAGATGCTGCATCTGCTGGTGCCAGAGATTACTTTACCTGTACTTATGACCAAAGGCGCATATAGCACATGAGATAATTAGTGACGTTAAGCTGAATTTTAAGAGCATTTTACTGAACTCCAGCCACAACTGGTTGAAAAAAGAGAGTAACCAAGGAAATTTTCCTTTGGTGTCTATTATTTGCTAAGTGTAGAAAATTTGTGAAGTTATAGTAAGTGACATCTGATGCAGGATTAAAATCTAAGAGGAGGATTACCTTTTTCCCAGAAGCTGATAATACACAAGGAGGAATAGGACCCTTTAGGCAATGTGCAAATGTAATGAACAGTGACCAATGGAATAATTCTGACTAAACAAATGTTGTTGTCTCATACGAGAGCTCTTGGTACTGAAATGAGAAACAATATGTCTCAAAAACATCCTCAGCAGATTTTATTCCTATTTTCTCCTTCTATTATGACATCTTACGAGGAACTTGAAATGGCAAAACTATGTTAAGTTAAAGTGGGTTTAAATAGTTATTAAAAAATAAAGGAAGAAGCAGGTTTGTATTTTGAAATTAATTTTATACTTAGCCTGTGAAAGGAGTGGATATTTGTTCAAAGATCGTTTTCATAGGTGAAAACGTCCTCTGGATGTCATCTAGTCTAACCCCATCTCTGCACATCCCCCCAACAAGGCTATAATGAGAAGTAATATGACTTACTAAAAACTCACAATATTTTGCAGGCTTACATTTAACACGCAGAGCTTTCAAATATGAGTTATTATAGGCAAGGGAAAAAAACCCCCACATTTAATAGCCATTTAAGAACCTAGGACAATTCTATTCATTTCAAAACAATTTCTTTATGATTCAATTATCTTCTCATTTCAACTCCATGGAACGGCTCACTCTCAGCAAAGACAGCTGTTCAATTACTTTTTAAAGAGTTATTACTGTTCTTAAAATCACTTCTTAATGTTGCCAGAAAAAGCTAAGGAGATGATTAAACACACACGGCCAATGCAGAGCAATTTTTACAGACCCACTGAGCATATGCAAGTGTAAAATCAACAGGAAACCGCATGGTTGTTGAAGGATTCTTGGAAAAGGAGCAGAGAGTTTGCTTGATTTGAAAGATGTAGCTAGACAGCATTTTGAAAGAAATTAATAATTTATTTTCAATGTTTTGTGGCTGAATTGTTTACTTTGATCCATTTGAAATACCATAATGAGGAACATTACTAAAATCTTTCACATTTAAAGAAATAAAGGGATTTGTTTCCTACAGTCAAACAGCTAAGTTAGCCCAAGATATACCAATTTGGGTTAGCTCCTTTCATTCTCCTAGAAGAAAATAATGATACTATATTTAGAAAATGACCGTACCAGGTGATAAAGAATATGGCTTGCGTCCGGCATGCCCCTAGGTATGCAGACTAAATAAATACAAAAGTAAAGCTGCAGTGCTGTCAGGATTCACAGAAAGAGCTTAAGCTAAGTATAGGAAATAAACTTGAAAAATAATCTCTAAAATAAAGTTATAACACAGCTCTGACAACAAATCTTCTCCCAGTCCACCCCCTTCTCTCCTTTCCCAAGCACAGGCTTAATAGTCAAAACTCAATTCAAAGTTAATTCAAACAGAACAAGATCTTAGAGCCTAGATCTTTCCAACAATTCTGCCTATCCAATAGTTATTAGCATAAAACGTCTTTCATCTCATTCTAATAACTATTTCCATTATATACAATAAGTCAGCGTATTTCACTAAAAGTCTGTCTGCTACTCACAGGTGACAAGAAGGATAACTAAAACTATTTAAAGGAACACCCTACCTACCATTAACTAGAAGTTTCCTATTACAATAAGCAGTAAAAACCACCACTATGCTTATAATAACATGTTTTGAAGAGCAAACATGAAGGGAATACAGTTGATAAAGCAGACAGCCACTGTCACCATTGCCTATGCTTCACTTTACCTGATAAATTAGAAGTCAAGAGGGAGGCATTCTCGCAAGAAATGAGCATTTTGAAAGCCTGTTCATTTTAATAGAAGTTGAGAAAAAGAAGAACTGGGCAAATATACCTTGATTTGAATGGAAATTGTGAGCAAACCACTAAGAAATCCTAGGAATTGGAGAAAAGCTATTTTAAGCTATTACATATGGTTTGCGTTGCTAGGGAAACCTCTTTTACAGTGTTCATTTAGCACAGATGCTCAGGAAAGCTCTGTCTCTCCATGTCATACCGTTTCAGAATGCTTCAGAATGTGAAGAAACAGAGATGCACGTATACACATATGTGGACAAAAATATCTCTGTAATTTTGTCTTAGTCATGTTCTATGTCTTTGCTGGAAGTTAGTGCTTTCCGTTTCTGCCATGCCCACGCTGATAAATCAAAAGCCTTGTAATTAAAAACCTTTGTTTCCAGACTGAGGATATTTGCTCAGACATTACCTTCAGTTTGGATTCATTCGTCTTCACGTTTTAGTCATCTGTTTAGAATAAAAGATTTTCGCTTGCCATATACATAGTGAAAATGCAAGGAGAAAGTCCAGCTCTGGTGAAACCCTTTCCGGCCCACGTGTTGGACCCTGGGGCAGAGGTGACTTGCCAAAATGTGTTATATAACCTGCTCCATGCAGGCTGTACTGCCAGAGTGTTCTGCATTGTCCCCTGACCTCTCTGGTGCCTGGGTGGGTGACCTCAGGCGTGCACCCACACAGCCGGCAGGCAGCCGCCGCTGGCCAGGATCGGACAGCCCAGCCTGGCTCCTGGGCGGGCAGGAGGGCTCAGAGCCTGAGCCACTGAGCATGAAAACGTGCTCTGCCTTTGCTTTTTCAGAGAGCAAGAGCTGCAGAAATTTACAAAACATCAGATTTGAATTATTGAAAAATAATTACTTTTTCAAATTCTGCAATACTGCAGTCTCTCGGTTTTAAGAGACCTTGTTTGTAATTTGGGCAATGGCATATCGTTACTGTATGCCGTTGTCTACTCTTAGTGCACAAAGAAAGTGCATTCTCACTCTGTGTCCAAGCAAGGTACATTAAAAGAATTCATTAATTCAGCTAGGTGAATTGTAACCGCTGTGCAGGATGGACCTACAAATGTATGCAGAATCACGTTTTGGGAACATGTGTACACGCAGTCACATCACAGGTATATAACCAGTCTTATCAGTACGCTGCAAGCTCAGGAAGCAGCTTTTGAGAGTTTTTTATTGGAAAGATTTGCTGATTTTTGCCCCTACTGTCCTTTTAGTGAATTCAACAATGTACACCACCTCGGTGGCCTTTCCCAACCTACCATTCTGGCTTACAAGAAGTGGAAGCCAGTTGACTCCTTATTTTTATGTCTCTTGAAATTTGCGAATGGGTCTGCAATATATTGCTGAGCAATTTTAAAAACTGAGCCCCCAAACTCAAGAACAAAATGCCGTAGACAGTGACTCTTGAACAGGCATTCATATAATAATGAAACTTAAATGTTTGTCCTGAGCAGTTGAACAAAAACTATTCACATAGTATTATAGTGCAAGTAAAGATCTTAACCAGGTCTTACTGTGCTTTTACACAGTAATAAATTACAGAAACTCTTTACTATGTACATAGGAATATCCCATTTCATAATTATCTGTATACAGCAAAATGTGCACAGAAAACTCTACCATAGACACCAGATGCCAAGAAAAGAATGCAGGAAACTTTCAACAAGCTGTCATCCTGGTAGAAAAGGATCAACAACTGAGGGAGTACACATGCTGATGAGAACAATCTGCACTGCAGTGAGCCTGGGAAATAATTTTATAATTAACCTCCTCTGTTAAAAAAATAAATATACAATTTCCAAAGGAAAACAGCTTAGTGGGTAGAGTGTTTGGATCTATCCCTCTTCGTAACAGGAACTCATGATGTGGCCACAGCTGCCACGAGCGCTCAGGGGCTCTGCAGTTTGGTTGCAGACTCTTTTCCAGCAAATTACCCCACCAAACACGTGCCTTCTATTCACAGGAGAATTCAAAATACCCTAACGCAAGCTCATCCTAATATGATTCATAATGGCATTAATCTGTATATTATCATTTCTGGGGGGAAGAACAAAACTCAAAACAGCCACAGTACTTTCAGTGGGATGCTGAAGCTTCTGCATTTAATCATATGCACACTTGTAATCCCAAATGGGAAAAGCTATTTTAACTAATACAAATTGAGAATAGTGGCAGGTCTATGTTAATACTAGCAATAACAAATTATTAAAACCAGGCAGTTTCAAGAGCACCAAGTTTTAAAGGAATTGTGAATATTAACTTTCAGTTTAGACAGGTTAGAAGTCAGCAGTCTCTCTGTTAAATTATTATACATTTCAATTGCTTATTTCTTCATCTACTACATAATTTTCTGTCATTGTTACTACCTCGTGTTAATGTTACTATCTCAGTAGTCATTAAGATATTGTAAAATTTTGCATACTCAAAGCTTTTTACCCAACCCTAAAAAGCTTCAGCACAAGATTTAGGTGTTACATTTAGAAAGAATAAGAAATAAAGGCAACAATTACAGTAGAAATTTTAAGGCAGAGATTGGGACAGTTACTGATACGGCATAATTATATCAGTGAGCAATTGGTACAGGTGCATCAGATTTATCATTATTTTACCTGTGTTCAGAAGTGGCTCCCTAACCAAAATATTTTTCTTATTTCTCAGCCAGCTGATGTAGTTTATCTCTAACAGATGCCATGGTCCTATGACTTGAGCTAGGAAAACAGCAGCGCTCAGTCTCCAACCCAGCAGACAGAGGGTCAGAGCCCCAACAGCTGCACAGGAGAGGCTGCTGGTGTGGAGGCTGACTGTGGTTTCCTTGAATAAGCAGAAAAAAAAATAGAGGGAGGAAAAAAAAAAAAGATGAGTTGCATTGTAAATATTGCTGCACAAACAAACAGAATTGATGAAGCTGCAGTTTTGTCCCATGCCCTGTCACCGCTGAGGCACATCCAGTGCCCCACAGAGCTGAAGTCACACTGCTACTCTCAGCTCTGATAAAGTTCTTAGGATGTCTCGTGTCTCAAACTGGTTTCCAGTTTGCTGCTGGTGGCTGCTCTGATTTACAGTGCAGAGGTGAGGTGATCCAAAATAAAAATCTGTGACACTGAGAGCTGAACTGTTACTTGATTAAACTGAATTTCACAAATATTATAGCAGGTTAGTTAGGTACATTCAACGAATACCCAACAGGGAAGTGGTCACCATAAATATATAAATAATAGCCCTATCAAGAACAGTAATGTTAAAATACTGCATTTCATACCTTGGTTTTCGTGCAATACTAAGCTTCTAAGCTTCCTTAGCATCAGATTTTTTTTCTGATTTTTGGTCATAGGCACACTTAATGAGGCACTTTAAGAACATACTGAATTTTAAAAAGGACATGGCAAATAAATGGCATTTCTGTTTTATCATGTTCTAATTAAATAACGAGGAAAATTGAATTTATCCTTTATGTACTGATTAATGAAGAGTGCTGTGCTGATTAATGAAGAGTACTTTATGAAGACAGAAAATAATTTTAACATAATTCAGAAATTTAAGGAATTGTAGGAATGGAATGAATCATAAAACTCATCACATCCATTTTCCTGACTAAAGAAAAGATGAAGTTTCACCTCCACAACACCATTTTTGAAACGCAGCTTATTTAGGGTCCAGTATGTTTTAGCTGATACCTCAACTTTCCTTTTTTAGCCTGTTTCATTCAGGTAATTACACACACGTGTGAGTAGGTCTTAGAAAAGTAAAAGTTTGCCAATAAGTTCAACAAGGACAAGGGCAAAGATGGCTCTCAATTTAAATTCTGTTCCCCAAAATTTTGTCACTAGCTATCTTATGTCGATGTAACAATTAAACCCTATTTCTATTGCATGCTTGTCTATAATAAAAATATCGAGCAGCATCAGAAGCAGAATTTGCCTGGAATGCATTCAGAACATCGTCTCCCTTTCAGAGTGAATCCCTGATAAATTTTCACAAGTAGCTATACCAGTTATTCATATCTCTTATATTTATTACGCTTAAAACATGTCATCCTAGTTCAGTTTTGAAAATGTCATGTGAAATAGTGTTAGAAGTGATCCAAAAGTCAAGATGACTTCTGACAACTAATGTTTTTCTTCCAGTAAGCTATGTTAGCTTGTCAAAAAAACCAATGGTTATGACATGATTTGTTCTGAACAGCCATGCTGGCTGGTATTTATGTCCTTGTTATCATCTAGACTTTTAATGCTTTCTGATTTTTTCTTCAAGTTTTCAGTTTATATTGTCTGTTTGAAAATTTTGTGTTGCTTCTTTTGAAAAATGGTACCATATTTTTACCATCCTTCACAAATCCTAACAGGAAAACTCCAAAGTTATTTCACTTGGCTGTCTACCTAAGATGAAATTCATAGTGCTCAGCTACTTTGGAATCATTCAAATATAGATTTATCTCTGCTCTCTCTAGGCTAATCTGCCTTCTTAAGCCATTATTACTAATGCTAATGGTGTTAACACCACTCAACATCCTAGTGAACACTAACACAAAGATGTCATTAAGCAATTTGGGTTTCTGATTCTACAGAACAGTTAATTGATAATTTTCCCTCCCAGCTGAGTAGAAAACTAATTCCTTGGTCATCACAGGACTAAAGCACTTTTGGAAACTTTTGTTACTCAATATTCAGGGTTTTTTTTGGTCCAAACTACACATTTTAAAGAAAACAAATATTTCTCCATCTTCTGCATGCTTCCCTTCTGAGTAGGTTGACATGAACCTCAAGTTCTCTCATTGTATTCTCACCATCTTGTCCCCTACACACAGAACAAGACATGACAGGCAGATATGTTCAGACATTTGCTGCCAGCTTGCCTGTCTTTGTACTACAGGCCACAGCATCCCCTGTTACAATTCTACATAAAGGCATCAGACTCAAGGATATTTTTACTGATTTCTTTCTTCAAAGTACTTTAATCACCATCTTCTTTAGTTCACTGATCTCCAGTACTATATTTGTAAGGTCGATATTTGATTTCTCTGCAGTGATATTGAACACTAAGGAAAATATATACATATTCGAATTTAATTTTTTCCTTCCATAATATACTATAGCTACTGTTTTGAGTCAGGTGCTGAAGTTAAACCAGCAACTATAATATTAATCTTAACAAACTTAATGGAGCACTTTTTTTTTTTTTCCTGGTGTTTTTCATTTTCTGAAGACATTTGTCTTTAAAAAAATTGTTAATGGTATTTCAGCTGTAGTTAAAAGTCACTCTACAAAACATATGAAAAAAGTATCCAGGACTGAAGGAAATTCTTAGACTTTAAGTCCCTTTGTAAATGTTTGCAGCTTAAAAATTATTGCTCTACCCACAAATATACAGACACTGTGGGAATTTATTTATTTCAAGAAGTAAAGAATCTCCTTCTCTGGAGACGTTTAAAACCTGCCTGGACACGTTCCTGTGCAACCTGCTCTGGTGAACCTGCTTGAGCAGGGGGTTGGACTAGGTGATCTCCAGAGGTCCCTTCCAACCTCAGCCGTTCTGTGAAACTTGTACTGTGCATTTGCAATAGGGATGGTTGAGTATTATTTTAGTCGATTTCTCCAAATCTCAAGGATAAGTGCAATATAATACATACTTAAATACAATACTTAGAGTGAATATAATGATTCCAAGAAGTGATATTTCTGAAGAATTTTTCTCTGAAAAATGTTAAAGAACGTTTAAGAGGTAAATACCAAAGTGTGAATGTTACGTATTATGAATTTGGCATCAAGTAGCTCATGCAAAGCTAATGAGCATTTAATCCAATTTTGTAGCTTCTTCATTTTCAGTGAAGTATTGAAGGAAAACAAATAAAAAAGTACAGTAATTAAACTCACTGAGACAAATTAATTTTTATAAGCTCTAAACTACAAAGGATACACACTATACGTGAACTTGATTCGCCCCTTTTCTTAGAAAAAAAAAGAAAAAAAAAGAAAAAAGGAAAAAAGAAAACGCATTTGAAATTGTAATAAAGACCTTCAAAAGAAAGGTAGTTTATTGCACTGGTTTGGTAAATCTTAATGTGCTTGCAATTACTATAAACTCAGGTTGCCCAGACAGAAACACACGTGCACCCACTGTGCAGATGCATGGGGCGTCTGAGGATCTCAGATGCGTCAGGTGTCTGTGTCTCAGGTGACACATACACACATCTCTGGGCTGACAGATCTCATTTCTACCAGGAATAATGTGTCTCTGCAGACTGTAAATGATCTTACATCTCCAGTGAGTCCGGCAGGGCCAGGCCTGGGTGAACACACTGGGTGAACTCTGGCTCATCTGAAAGGCATCAAATACACATGGGAGCTGAAGGCTTTTGACACACCAGTGCCTGAAAAATGCCATATTCCAAATGGGCTGTGGGATTTATATAAATACAATGCACAAATTCAGAAAACTTCATATTGATAGATTTTCAGATGGAAAAAATAGCTATGCCTGGAAAAACCCAGATACACAATATCCGTACCAACAGTGATTTTGTTGGGTACCATTCAGAAAAGCACTGATGTACAGAAACTTTCTGGTATTGCAGAGGAGACAGGAAACTCTGCTGTGTTTCACTTCAATATTACATTATAATTTCATTTCTAATTATTCACCTTGAATTCTGATTAGCTATTTAATGACGCATGATCTTTGAAAATGTATAATCTAACTTATCTCTGTTTTCTGATAATTTAACTTATTGGACCTGATTTAACCATTTGTATTTCTAAATTTTCTGAACTAGATGTTCAATTGTGAATGTAATCCTGTATTCTGCTAAATTTAATATGTTAATTTCATGAAGAGATTTTTATCTCTCCTAATCATTTATGAATATGCATTAATAGTATCAAAGGCAATCACTAAATTTCGTCAAACAGCTGCTGTTATTTCCTATATGGCTTTGGTAATTAAAAAACAAGAACAGGTGCTTTACGTTTTCATAATATATGCTATTAAATTGAGAAAACATTTTTCTGAAAAAACCTTTAACTAAAAAAGTGTTGAAGACAACATTATTTTCAAGATGTAATATATGTGTAGATCAACAAATGCATTACTATTTTAGTAAAAACAGATGAACATAAAAATAAATATTTTTGTAAGAAAATATCAAAAAGGCATTCCAACCTGCAACCTAATCCATATTAAAAGGCAATGGGAATGACGTCTTAAAAGAGAGTGAGATAAGCGAAATTGTGTATATAGTTTTTATGGGTATTTGTAAGTGGGACAGCTAACAAAATTTTGGAGTGGGAGGAATATATTTATAAAGTACCTTTCCATGAAAAGGCAGAAAAATTAGTTTGTCTTTATTGTTTGCATTCGGGTTTTAAAGGCTATAAAACGTACTGATTTGATCAGTTTTTAGTTTGGTAATTTGTCTAGAATTATATGGTCCTTGCCAAATTATCTTCTGATTCATTCGCATTTAGTAATGTACGAAGTATGAAGAGGTACAGAAATAAGACCTAAAGACACTTAATATCCAGAGTTTCATACTACAAGATATTTTAGCTATTAGTACCACAGGAAAATAGGTTCGTGCATTGTTGACACAAAACTGATAGGAAACAGAAAAATCCGTAGCACCCTACTACAGTTCACTGCAGTAAACTACAGTTTATGTGCAGCCTTCGAAATGAAAACTCTCAGATACCAAACAGAAAACAAGGAAGAAGGCATTGCAAGACCAGGATGATAAGAGCTTTATAATTTTAAGCATTTCTGGAATGTCATTTGAACAAAAATTATATGAAGAATGTAATCAGTGTTTGTAACACTGAACTTCCTGCACTGCCTTGTTTCCTTGCAGGCTGTCAAGGACCAGCAGCTCCCTGCTGGGAATGAGCACCAACGGCTCCGATGAGTATTTCCACTCAACAAACCACGCAGAGCAAACTTTCCGCAAAATGGAAAATTATCTGCAGCAGAAGCAGCTGTGTGACGTTCTTCTCATAGTCGGTGACCAAAAGATCCCAGCTCACAGGTACATTTCCCAGTGTTGTTTACATGGCTTCAAAGCCTGAAATTTCCAAATACTAGGTCAATTTATGCCTACCCTGTTTAGTTATGAATGAATGGTTACTATAGTTAGTACATCGGCTAACAATGGAATAAAATTATGTGATCAATGTTTCATATTCATTATTTCAAATGGAATGAAATTCAAACATGAAACATTGATATTGTCTATTTTCCCTTCTTGCCGCTGTCAAACTAGTGAGATCAGTCAAGAAAATCTGGCCAAACAAGCACTGAGAGAAAACTAAATTTCTAATTCCCTTTTTAAATTTATTGCTCACTGCAATAAGATTTGAATCCTATGCTAAAGATAATGTTTCTATTGCACACAAAATTTATTACGTAATAATAATGGATTTCATGCTTGCTATGGAGATTAGGAACTAATTTGCAGTTCTCCTAAAATGCTTTTATTTCAAGGTTGGTTCTCAGTGCAGTGTCCGATTATTTTGCTGCGATGTTCACCAATGATGTGCGTGAAGCAAAACAAGAGGAGATCAAGATGGAGGGAGTAGACCCTGATGCGCTGAAAGCTTTGGTGCGCTACGCCTACACAGGTAATTCTTTTTCCATTACTCATGTCATTGTCGTAAAGGAAGATAAAATCTAGTCAACACAAACATAGTTGTTCCTTCTTCCATTTCACACCGGCACATAAACACATGCATAAATCATGTGTATGTGATGTGAGACTTTCTGTAGAGAGGATGAATAAATACTACTGTCCTATACAATAACAAATTCTAGAAGATATGCAGAAAAATTAACATACAAATTCACATTGGGCATCTTTCTCTAACTAGATATGAATTATTTTAGGAATTTTAAAGAGAAGAACGTATTTTGCCTGTAGCCCACCTCATGTAGTGACACAGAAGACGGTACCATGAACCTTCCTGTCACCGGTAGCTACAGACATGGTCTGCCCGGATGGCAGTTCTTTGGCTCACTCAAGGCTCTTGAGAAGGAATAATCAGAGGAAAATAGGAATACGGTCACACCCATGAGTAGGGCAACTTTTACTATGAGAAAGTGTCACTACATTCTAAAAAAGGTTTACTTATGTTCTCTTGAAATATTATAGAGATTTTATCTTAATGAAAATGACTATTTTATTTTCTTTTTTTCCTCTAATTTATTTTCTCCAACTTTCAACATTAGCCCCGGTATTGCTGAGTCCAAAGTGATTGAACCAAGTAGCCAAAAAGACCAAGCCAGAGAACTGTGAAATCCCTTTCATCTGCTCTACAGTAAACAGGGAAAACCGCTGTAGAACATGACCGCTATGTTAGCATAGATTACAATTATAAACATCCAGATCGTTCAAACATATGCAGATTCTGGAAGTGTGCACATTGTGGTATTCAGCCAGCCTCTCAATGCAGATGGCAGCTACTCCAGCCAGAAAGGTAAAAGCGAAACCCTTTTCCTGTGACACAAAAATGCCCAGATCTCAACAGAGAAAATTACTGCCTCAGTATGTACGAACACTTAAATGACCAGAATAACAGCTTTCTGAATTTATGGACATCTGCTTGTAAACTGCTCCATCCCCTCAGTTAACACCTATTATAAATAACGTTAACTAAATCCTGTCATCTGATATCCCACACAGGACATTACTTTTTTGCTTTTGAATGAAATAACATGATTTTGACACCAAAACAGCAAGGCTGGAAGATGTATCACATGTATCTACCAGTATTTTTATAGTACTTTAAAAGAACCTAGAATAATTTAAAAAAAAAAATGAAGTAAAACAAAGACCTCATTATAATCACCATATTGGAAAGAAACAAAAATGAATTTGTGAATCACAGAACACTTCTCAAAATTTTTCAGAAGAGGAGAAAAATTGGGCAGTGGGAAGCTTTCAGATGATAAAAATACAATGAAAATGGATTTTTTTTTTTTCCCTATATACAAACTGCACAGGTATTCTAGAGTTAAAGGAAGACACTATAGAAAGTTTGCTGTCTGCAGCTTGTCTTCTGCAGCTCTCCCAGGTCATCGAGGTTTGCTGCAGCTTCCTGATGAAGCAGCTCCACCCCTCCAACTGCCTGGGGATTCGCTCTTTTGGAGACGCTCAGGGCTGCGCGGAGCTCCTGAAGGTGGCCCACACATACACCATGGTAAGGTGAACAATCGAAATGCTTCACAATTAATGTTGACAGCAAGTGTGAATAATCTCCTGGAAAACATGTGGGCTTTGGCTCAGCAGAGCTGGCTGAGTGGGGCTCAGGGATGCTCCTCTCTGAGACTGATGCTCTACTCTTCCTACACTGGCAGGAGCAGTTTTGGGAAGTCCCTGATGCGGGGACATCGCTGCCCAGCTCAGTCTCCAAAGGGAAATTTAAGAACTGTGGCTGTTACAGAAGTATGGGAAGGAGAGAAAAGTATGATCAGAAAAGACAAATGTTCAGTTCTGTTTCCCATTTCAGAGTTCTGCCTTGTAGAAGGATATATTTATTGGACTTAAATTTGCAGCATGATTTGCACACATTTCTTACCAAAAAAATGAGGCCTTAAGACAGCTAACATCAAGATGCAAACAGCAATGGCCCATTCTTATGCTTTTGATTCAACACAAAGAAAATTCTAAAGCTGATTTTAAGGTGAGACACACATAGAAAGAGACAAAATAAAGAATGCATGAGAAAGATTTGGAATGCTAAAAAGCAGCACATCCCTGACTGGAGCATAATCCTGCTCTGGCTCAAAGCAAGAAATGAATATTCAGAGTGTGGGAAACAGAGAAGCAAGATAGCTTGCTGTGAAACCAAACCAAAGGATAAATATTCAAGGCAAAAAGATGTGCTACAGCAACTTTAAACACAAAAAGAATATCAACTGCTACAGCTAAGTAGATATAAAAAGAACTCCTTGTTAGGAGACACGTGGCAACTTTATGCTTGAAATACTAGCGTAGTATGCCAAAACCAGTTTGGAGGTTTCATAATGCTGAGGGCATTCCAGTAAGAGATTGTCCACTTCCACACGCTGAAATAAATGAAAGTGGCATGTGCAGATTGAGGGCACTGGTGGTGCCCTTCCTGTCACGCTAATGAATGGTTTGTTTAACAGTAATCTAGAATATTTTTATATTTTAAAGTTTGAAAAAGGGCATTTAAGGTAGAGGTTCACTCAGCTTCTATAAAATTGTGTTGTCATTTCTGCTCCACACCATTTTATACTCCACCAAAACCAGGAACTTCCCTCCACGGCTGTTGCCTCTTTTCTCCCACCAGCACCAGCACATGGGCATCAACTTTAAGCATTTAAAATTCATGGTCCAGATTTCTGCAAAATTGAAATAAAATCATTTGATTAGACATATGATTTTATAATGTCAGACAATAAGAGAGCTTTTTTGGTTAGTTTTTTTAACCATTTGAATCCTCCAGTTTTTCCCAGGAGTTAGATTTTACTATTTTAAAAACTGTTTGTCACAGAAATGAGAGTTGGGTCTTTAAGAACCCTGGGTAATGTGAAGGATTGCAGTGAATCTGTGATACTCAGCAGTCCTGGGCATACGTAAGCTTTACACTATGTCTTCCTGAAAACAACCAGGAGCATTTCCAGCCCCAGAACCACCTCCTGTCTCTTGTGTGCAACACAAATTGAGAATGCTGCCATGAAGAGGACCTTGCATGTCATAAAAGCAGCTATCAAGTTTGTAGCTACTGACAGGTTAGAGACAGAAGAGGAAATCTGCACCCTTTGAAATAACCTTCAAGAAAATTTTCTCTTAAACCCTTGAAGTAATTTTAAAAAAACCTCAAACTTTGGAGGATAAGAGACCATAACAATGCATACACACCCAAGTGTTGTGGAAGAGGATAAATAAAACAACCACTTGAAAACATGTACCTTAGAGAAAAGCCTATGAAGTTGTAACGTAAATATAGACACCATTCAAATGAACTAGTAGTATTCAAATATTTTCAGAAGACAATCAGCTATAAACACCACATCCATTCAATAAAAACAGACACAATGGAGACCTTCCCCTTCAATTACTTTGGCCATTGATGCACAGTATTAACAGCTTCCTGCCTGGTATCTTTTTGTAGAGATAGAACTTGTTCTGATAAACATCTTGTGCTATATTTATAACTAAATGGGGACTGGCCTTCCTGTGCCTATTCTCTGAATGTCACAGAATATTAAAGCAGGGTACACATTGCAGAGCAAAGTTAACATCTCCTTTAGTCACTGACACGTCTCTATTTACATTCTTGGTACTCTTGAAAAGAGTTACGAAAAGCTAAGGAACTGGTGAAAACAAATAATACCAATAACAGTTACAAAAATTTCTTCATCTGCCCTATTTCAGTCTGGTTTCCAAATAAGACATATTACTTCCAGGTACATAAATAAATAATATTTCAAATAGAGACACGAATTCTTACATGTATTTATTTGCAAGTAACATAAAAAACCCTCTCTCTGTTATCAAATTTTTTTTTTTCCTTTGGAATTAGCACAAGTAAGCATACTTAATATATTTTAATATCCATTCTAATATTATAGTAACTTGACTGTATAATATATTATTTTAATGAAAAATAATTATTTGAAAGATTCTAGGGATTTAGTATCTGTGGCCACTTCTGGAGCTGGTGAATTTTATCATAGCAATAGCTTAAATCCTGAGACCCCTGTGTTGGGACTTGTCCAATTCTCTGTTGCCCAAAAAGTGCTGTTAGAAAAGTGAGTTTAGCTTCCCTTGCTCTATTTTCTGCTACTAAGAGCAGAGATGTGCAGTCAACATCCGGCACAGCTCATTGCAAAAGAATTTGAAGATTTCAAGGTAATTTGCTTAAAATTCTTGAATTATAACAGAAGTTATGCAGTTTATTTGAATGCCTGCTTGACATTCTTAAGATACACATTATACCTTCAAATTGTTTTTCTATGTTATTATAGAGTGTTAAGATCCCACTGATGGACAAAACTGCCAGTGGCATGTCTCTGAGACAGGACATAGTGACAAGAAGCCTGACAAACACACTGGAGTTTGAAAATAAACATTATCCTTCAGTTCTGTGAGAGTAAGGCAGCAAAGAGCAACTAAAATCTCCTTTAAATGGCAGCAGGAGATTCAGTGGTATTTAGAATATATATTGCATTTCCCTATGCCGTAAAACAGAACAGGAATGAAATATATGCAAAGCCTACATTATCTAAGAGAATGTTATTTCAAATTGTGAAAATCATCAGTGCACTGAAATATTTTTTTTCATTTTAGGAACACTTCACAGAAGTAATAAAAAACCAGGAATTTCTTTTGCTCCCTGCTAATGAGATTGCAAAGCTCTTGTCTAGTGATGATATCAACGTGCCAGATGAAGAAGCCATATTCCAGGCACTGATGATGTGGGTGAGGCACGATTTGCAAAACCGGCAACGAGACCTGGGAATGCTCCTTTCTTACATCAGGCTGCCTCTGCTTCCAGCCCAGGTATGAGCCCAGGGACCTGAACGACCCACTGAAATGCCACCTCAAGCGTCATTTAGACAGAGAAAAGAATTCAGAGGAAAGGTTTTGACTGGGGTTTTTAGGTGATTTTTTTGTTTTTTAAACAGTGTAGCCGATGTGTTTGTTATTTGTAAACACAGATGAAAAAATATCCCCCAATGCCAGTGTAATTATTAGGCTCAGGATTACCTCTATAAAAATGTCAGTCTAACAGTATTACAAAAGTACAGTGTTTCTTTGTTGGGTAGCAATGGTAGTAGTTTTCCTCTGATAATACAACGACTTATATACCATGCAAAGATATTTATTTCAATTTTCCAAACTGCAGTACAGATAAGGCACAATACTTATTTCTTTATTGCCATATAAGTAGACAAAACCAAAAGGACTTAGATTATTGCTGACTATTCCGAGCATTGACATACTGTTAGATTTGCTTATACTCACATCAAAAGAAGTTTAATTCAGAGGGTGCAGTACTACATTTGCTTTATTTTTTCTGAAAACTTTATTTTAACCTCTGTAAAAGGTTAAAATTGCAAAAACATCATACTTAAAGTCTTTGTTCCTACCTTTATATTGTTTTGCTTGCATTAAAGCAGAGTTTCCAGCAAAGCTCGAATCAGAGGTGAACTGAAAATGGGTGTTTGTAGTTACAAATACTTTAATTACTGAAGTACATACAGTTTTAATGATTTAGAGATATGTAAGAGCCTCACTTTTCATTTCTTAGCTACTAGCCGATCTAGAAAATAGTCCAATGTTTGCAGACGACCTAGAGTGTCAGAAACTTCTTATGGAGGCCATGAAGTACCATCTCCTACCAGAAAGACGGTCCATGATGCAGAGCCCTCGAACTAAGCCTAGAAAATCTACAGTGGGTGCACTTTATGCAGTAGGAGGTATGGATGCCACTAAAGGTAAGCTCAGAAATTAATTTAATTGTCTTAATTAATTGTATTGCAGACATCCAAAAATATACGACAAATATTTAAAGATTCATGTTAGGAAAGCCACAAATCAGGGATGAAAAAGAGGATAAAATAAATAAATCACAGAAAAACAACAAAAGTCACAGGACATAGATATTATTTCTTCTTGCAAGAATCGTGTTTGTAAATGATATACACATACCTTGAAGTGCAGACTAAACAAGTTTGATTCATATGGGTGATTTTAAAACTAGGGTTTGTAAGAATTTGTGTGTATAGTTTGACTTTACAAACCAGAAGAAAAAAAAATAATATTCAAAATATTTCAAGATTTGTTTAATGTTGTTTTAGAGCTCTGTGCTCCACTTCCTGACAAAAGTTAGGAGGCTGGAAAAGTTTGTAAACAATAGGAAAATAAAACCAAAAAGCATTACTGAACTACTGAGAACTCTTAGCTAAAGTTTGTCAATCCTTATTATAAAACTTCAGCTGGAGAGATTTGTACTTTTTCATAAGTGCAACAGTATGTGCAGCTGTTTTCAGGACTTCATACAAAGGTGTTTTTTCAGATTTGTGGTTGAAAGTGTAATAAATGTATTTCTGCTTCTATTATTTGATTTTCATAACTGCAGTCATCTTACAGCTTTATACATTACATTATTCTATTTAGTAGGCAGTATATTAAATAATATTCTACAGGAACCTTAACTTCAAACCCACAGCTTGGAGCCAAAGAACTATAATTATTTTAAAGTCTAGCAACTTGCTTAACAATATTACTTTTAGCTGTGTGAGTTCACTTTTAATAGAATCACAAAGAAGCTAATCCATTTCATGGTTTGCAAAAGTTGCTGATGACTGATTTTTCCTGTACGATAGATCTTGCAGTGCTACCGTACGATAGATCTTGCAGTGCTACCTTACGATCTCTATGCAACCAAATCCAGTGCAAAACACTCATTCATCGCCATCACTCATTCCTAGGATAGTTTAGCAAAATGAAGTTAAACTGTAGCAATTAGTATAGCTTCATTAGTGATACGGATTATTTACGAATTACATAAACCAACCAAGAATTCAAGGTAATCTTTAACTTCCACCAAAATAAGAATAAAGTTTTGCGATAGATTTTTCTCAGTAAAGGTTATGCAAAAAAGGGCTATTTTGGCCAGCATCTGCACTTCCTGTTGGTGCCCCTATTACTTATTACCTCGGAATAAAGCCAATTGTTTGAACTTTTGCCTGTGCTGGCTCAGAAGAGCAGCGCTTCCTCTCCTCCCCGCTGGCCTCTGCAGCTCTGACTCACATTTCCAGCCTGTGCTGGGCTGTAAGATAAAGGAAACAGCACCTCAGAGACAACGATGTGCTGGAAGAACAGCTTTGAGAAGGGAGTAACTACCACCTCTGGCAATAATACGCCTTCTGTGATAAAGAAAACTCGCAGGGAATGACGGGTTTGGCTTTGTGCTTATCTCAGGTGGTATATGAAGTCAAATCTCAACTGCAAATGATCAAAAGAACATCAAAGAGCCACTTTTGGGCTGGTATTTTGAAAAATGTGATTGTGCCTAAACCACGTTAACTTCCAAAACCTACTTTCAAGTCTCTATAAAAATTACAGCCCACAGGGTGTATGAACACACTGTATACCTTAATTTATTTTTCCTGTTTTTTAGCTAGTGTGCGAGATACTTCTTTTGAAGCTGGGAACTTTGGGGTGCTCACATATTAGCATAGAATAAATGAGAAGGAATCAAAGCAAAGAAGAGCAAACAGACTAGGAAAATGTAAAGCACGGTCAAAGAAATCCAGTTGCTCAAAATAAGACAGGAAAAGGGAAAAAAGTAGAATTTCTTTCTTTTATTGCAGATAGGTCGGGTAGTTTCTTTCCCAGTCTATGCATCTGGAAAAGCAGGTAGAGGAGAGAAGATATAATAAGATAAGCTCATAATACTTACATTTTTAACAGGTACCACTACAATTGAAAAATATGACCTTAGGACTAATAGTTGGATGCAAATTGGTACCATGAATGGCAGACGATTACAGTTTGGAGTCGCAGTGATTGACAACAAGCTCTATATTGTGGGAGGAAGAGATGGCCTGAAAACTTCTAACATTGTTGAATGTTTCAACCCTATCACCAAAGTCTGGACTATAATGCCCCCGATGTCAACGCACAGACACGGCTTAGGTAAGAGGTGCTCTTCCTTTGGAATTATCTTGGATCATGTACAAGTGAATTTTGATTGACACAAACACTGTTGATACACCTTTCTTAAGCATTTAATAGCATATAGCAATATTTGTAGAAGATGTTTTTCAAAGACAGGCTTACCTATTGCCGTAATTTACTGACCACGATACTTATTAGTATTCACCTAACTTGCACTGGTCATCCTGAGTTAATTTTTCTTTTAGAAAATTCCAAAATATAAGCAACAGTGAAAATAATTGACTCTTCATCCAACTTAGTGGTCAAGAGATATGTTTGCAATACAATAACAATCTGGTTTTCAGGTTTTTCTAAATTATGACTTAGCACATAGGTACCAAACACGTCTGAAAATTAAATCAGAGAAATACTCACACTGAAGACAACATTGCGGTAAGGAAATAAGTATGACGTCACAAATTTTATTGTTGTAATTACCACAACATTTACACTACCATGCCTTAGTATCTATGGGTCTTTACTGCACAATAATCCTTAATATTATTGACAGTGCATGAATAATATGAAATCTAGATCTATAAAAAATGAGGATAAGTTTAGAGTCGAGGAAACTGTAAGGGAGGGAATATGAGAAATTCTGAATTATTTGTATAGCACAGTCCTTATGAAAAAGCTGCCTTCTCTTAAGTTTACGGAAACAGGTAATGCTGGAAATCATTGGTAAGTTCAAATGGCTCAGAATATTTTTATTTTAAGGAATAACAGAAAAAGATTGATCCAGAATTATTCAGTGAACCTTTCGGGCCTATGTCATCTTCTCCATCACTTGGTGGAGAAAGTACAGAGTAGGGCTCTTACCAGCTACTCTGTCAAATTTATAAAAGTGAATACTAGTAGGTAACAAAGGGAAAGAAATGAGAACAGATTAAATGATTCTCATTGAACTCTTCATAATTACCATCTGCAGGGGCACAATTCTACCCAACAAGTAGGTCACAGTGGTAAATTTGTGTGCCCACAGTTAGGCTTCTATCTGTGCATCAGCCTGCTTTGCAAAGCTGCCTTACACTTACAGCTCCTATTAGCTTCTGTGTGATTTTGTGGGGAGTTCGCACTTTTGAAAAAATCAGGCCATGTATATTTAGGCCTGAAAAGACAGATTTAGAAAGCTTTTAAGCAGCCAGATTCAACCATTTTGCCTTACCTAAGAAAGGCAGCGAACAGCAGCAGACCCCCAAGGGGAGGCACCAAAGCCCTTCTCTCAATGACCCAGGATCTGTCCACCCAGAGCTCTGCAGAGACAGCCAAGTGCACTATCCTGTGCCTCAAGGATACCAGACACAAGCCAGCTCTCATCCAAAAGTGTGTTTCCCTTACAGGCATTAAAATGTTACGGTACTTTAGCTGTAAGGACAGCCAGCTGCCCACCCACTCGGGCTCACACCAGGACTACAGAGCTACAGCTGGCTCAGAATAAGGGATAGGTGGTTGGTTTGGGCATATTTTTCATTGCCAGGCTCAATCTTTGCCTTTCTTTGAAAGAATAGCATTGTTTCTCATTTAGGGGCTTAAATTTGCTTCAGAACAAGGTCAACCGAAGTGGAAGAGATGAAAGTCCAAAAAGAGAACATCAAAACTAAAGCAGCTTTCCCCTAATCTTTTGGCAAAAGAGAATGCTTTTGCAGAAAAACACTGTATATAAAGTATTTTGTTTCTCTCTGTTTATTCTGCCAAATGACAAAGCAGCTTTTAGATAACTTAATACTAGCTGAAATTGCTTATCTGCATAGGGGGAATTGAAGTATGAAGTTAATATGCTGTTGGTCACTGAAATGATTAGGTATTGTAATTTGTCTCTAATTCTATCTTTGAAGGAGTAGCAATGCTTGAAGGACCAATGTATGCTGTTGGTGGTCATGATGGATGGAGTTACCTTAATACCGTAGAAAGATGGGACCCCCAAGCACGGCAGTGGAACTATGTTGCCAGCATGTCAACCCCTAGGAGCACTGTAGGGGTTGCAGCATTAAATAGCAAGTATGTCAACAGGAAAATCTCTCTTTGGTTTTTTATTTGCTTCCTTCCTTGGAAACAGTTTCTTAAATTTTCTTTTTGATCTTATAGTAATTAATCACCTCAAGAAAACAAAGAGAAAATGTAATGAACAGAAATAAGAAAGAAAAGCTTTTCCTTTGTTGTATGGTATTTTTTTTTTTCAAACTTGCAGTCATGTTTCAAACATGTTTCAGCCCTTTACAGTTATAGCAATTTACAAATGTTATTACACGCATATCAGAATTTTACCTAGAATATAACTTATGAGGATATAAGATCAGTTACTTTAAAGAAATATTCCAAGTTTATGTTTACATTTTAAAATCAATGTGTCTAAGTAAGCAGCATTTGAAAATCTGTACAGAAACAGTCATTCTTCTGTCATTTTATACCTCCTGCATGCATCTACAACATCAACATACAAGTTCACAGTCAAGAATAATTTTTAAAAGGCTAAAGGTATATGGTGTGTTCAAAGAAAGGAAGACAAGTTTAATAATAAGGTATGGAATGAACAGCCTTCTATAAGTCTTATTGTACCCAGATTTATTCTACCCTTCATCTATTGCTTACATACACTGAGCTCCTGTGTTCACTGTCCGTTGTTTTTCCAACAAGACTTTCAAAATTTATTTAAACATCCTCCTAAGACACTAAAGCCACTCAAGCACTTTTACATGGGAACAGACGCATGTATGAATCCAGTGTGTAACCTGTATTGAACAGGGTGTTACACCTTGTGTACGTTCCTACTTGAAAGTAGTTGTATTTCAGCACAAGAAAGAACAATTCATAAATTAATGCCTAACAGAATTCTGTTGTCCTCTTCAGCAACATGGTCTGGTGCTGGAAATACAGAAGCCTTGTAAAAGGCCCCAAGTTATATTGGATAGTATGGCTTGAGCCAACCTCCTTCTTATTTAAATCTGTGGAAAGCCCTTAGCAATGACACTTTTAGGGGTCAAGAATATTACAACTGCAGGCAGACAACTGCATTTATCCTGAAACATCATCACTAGCTTCCCTGTTCACTTCTTAGCTTCCAAAGAAAGAAAAGGATAAAGAGCAGAAACACGTCAGCAAACAGATGTTAGCAAATGCAAAACTTCTTCATGTACCAGTCAGGATTTTGCATTCAAACATAACATGATTTTAATCATCAACCCAAAAGTCCAAAAGAGGCAGAACTGCCTGTTCAAGTCCCTGTTGTATCTCAGAGGAAACGTTCTCAGCGTAAACTTCACCACAAGCTCCTGTTGGTACCTTCCACTGCCACATGCAGGAAACCACTTTGTCAAAGAGGAAATCCAGCCTGATCCTGACTCCGTTCTCAGTCACTCCTGATAGGAGCTGTCTCCAGTCTGGCTTAAATCACGTCTGTTAGTCTGGTGATGTCATTTCTGGCATGCCAGGGGAAGCTGAGATCAAATGTCCATCGTTAAGTGCTCCTGCTGTGGTCAAACCAAGCAGAATGCTTCTCCTTTTCCTGTTTGCCTAAGTCAGATAATTTTTTTTTTTTTTTCTATTCAGCCCCACCAGAAAAGACTATGTTTCTGTTGGGCAAGGCTTTTTGACCAATAAATGGTCTATTGAGAACATCAGTCAAAAATGCTATATTTGTTCTTTTCCATAGAGAATGGGAAACACTATCATGTTTCTAGACATGTTATGGAAAACAAAAAATCCCAATCGATCTGTTTGTATATACAGTGATTTCCTCTCTCTGAAACCTGTCTAAACAAGTAGACCGTAGCTAATGGCATGATGTGAAAAGAAAACAAATAGAATCTTTGAGTTTAAGGGTCAAGCAACAAACTGCACAATAGAACTCAAGTCTGTCTTCCATTCACAAACAGTAGAAGAGAGCACTAGAAATTTTGTATTATTCTAACAGTGGTCAAGAATTTTCTAGTTAGATACAAACCAGAGCGGTCTAAAATCTCTTCCCATCACTGGAGAAAAGCAGGTACTTCTCATGCAAAAGTCTGTTTTAGGTGACTTTCTCTGGACAAGTCTATGTGTTTCCTTCATCTCTAACTAGTGCACTAAGTTAATTCAATTTAATGACCTGAACAATTGGAACACTTGACATGTAAACATGTCTGCTGATACATCCAGGATGTCTAACAACATCCAAGTTAGCTTGAAATACAAAAGAAATACTTCTGTCCAGCAGATTTTCTTCAATACAAACATTGAGGAAAATATATTTAATATATCTTGACATATGTTTTTGATATATAATAACATTACTAAAGGTCTTTTAAATATTAACAAAGTAGGAAAAATGCTTACTGCAATATTAAGATGTCAAATAGTCCACAAGCCTGTCATAGGGAATAACACCCATATGTTTCAAACATACGTAGCATCTTTCAATTAAATTCCATCTATAGATCACATGTCAAGAAACTGATATGCATTTTTAAGTTAATTTTCATGTGACTGCCTGAAAATTTACACTGCAAATGAAGACTATAACCTTCCTTTAGATAGCATGCAAAACACTTTGTGCAAAGAAAGTTCCAGAGTGTAGCTGTCAGCTAGCAAACAATGGGCATAATGATAATTTTGATGTAGTCTGAAGGAAGCTAGCCAAACAAAATTCCTATCAAAATGACAGAGTAAAGACTGAAATTGTTTGCCTTCTTGTGGGTTGTTATCCCAGACTGTATGCTGTTGGCGGAAGAGATGGGAGCTCCTGCTTAAAATCAATGGAATGTTTTGATCCACACACTAACAAGTGGAGCATATGTGCATCGATGTCCAAGAGAAGAGGTGGCGTTGGTGTTGCAACGTACAATGGGTTTTTATATGCTGTGGGAGGTCACGATGCACCTGCTTCCAACCACTGCTCTCGGCTTTCCGACTGTGTAGAAAGGTAAGGATTTTTTTTTTTTTTTTTAATTCCAGGAAGGAAATATAAAATAATTTGTAGAAGGGAAGGTAAAACCTCAATATTTCTTCACAATTGGAATGTTATGTTTGTCATACATATTATGCTTTTTAAAATAACATTTTGAGCAGAACAATTGATTTCCAGTGCTCTCATGGTAACAAATCAAGTAATCTGTAGAAGCAAATTCCTCCCAGCTCTGCCTATATTTGAGCTGCCCAGGAGCCAGGTAAAGACAACTTAACAAGAAAGACAAATTCAGCATGTGACCTTTCTATTTCTCAAGTGCCAAACCCCAGCTTTGGGCTACTTGTGTCATACATAGTAGGAACTAAATCTTTTTCAAGTGTCTCTTCCTCCACAATTTGGCTGATATTGACAAAAAGGTTAAAAATATAATAAATTTCACATATTCAAACGGGCCGTGGTCACTACACGGGTATTTTCTGATGGAGGAGACTGAGAGAAAAAGCCTTGTTTCTGAAAGAAACTATGTTGCTATAGGAAACCAGGCTAAAACATATGTAAGTATCTGATTTAAGATTAAAAAAAAAGTAAACATGCACCAAAGCAAACTACTTTAACTTCAGTTCAGACTTTAAATAGTGTATTAATACTTTGGCCTAATGATTTTAGTAGCACACAACAACCGAGCAGTGAAATCTTGGCTTTATATCTGTTTCTCAAGCAATTACTCTTTTACTTGAAAATACTGCTTAGCTGATCCTTATTTAATCTCATTTTTGTATTCTTCACTGATGAGCAGACTTGTTAAGAAAATGCAAATATTGGTAATTTCTTTTCAGAAACAGAAGTATTGTGTGCCAAGTGTTTCTTTGCTACCGTGGTGGCACATGGCACAGGGTGGGACACGGGACAGCACTTGAGCCCTGGGTGAGAAGGGGACACGAGGAGTGGGGACAACTCTGGATGGTTAATGGGCCATGGGAATCGATTGACATCCTCATGTCATTTGGGGACAAGAAAGGAAAACTGAGCAAGTATTCAGCTCCCTGTTGTGAATAACAATGGCTGAGTTTTGATCTCAGTTAACTGGTGTAAAGCTGGAACTATCCTGGAATTCACTTGAATTTATATTGGAAACTGACAGACTACATATTAGAAATAAAATCAACACTGGTGTAAAATACTGCCATGCTTTTGTGTTATAAACTTTTAGCACCTATATGAGACATTTAACTTCTTTTACAGCGAAATTTTCTAAAGACATTAGTTCTGACAAGGAAGAGAAAACAAAAAACTTTATGAAGAAATTAAAAAAGAATATACTGAAATTAATTTTTCTGAGTCAACCAAAGGCATTGCTATCCCTCCCTGAGCCCTCATTTATGCTCAAAATGTATTGATTGTTTAATCTGATAGAAATGGAGATACTGTCATCAAAAAGCAAAAATATGGGCATTTTTCATGTGCTCAAAGATCCCTCTAGTGGCTAAATTAAATATTCGATCATTTTAGTCCTAATTCTCTATACTAGTTTGTGGTGTAAGGTGAACTACAACACAGGAAAAAATAAACAAATATCAGTCATTTAAATTTGAAATATGTTTCTACAATGTATTTTTTCTACTTTTGATCATAAAACATTCTAGGTATGATCCTAAAACAGATGCTTGGACAACAGTGGCCCCGTTGAGTGTACCTCGGGACGCTGTTGGGGTTTGTCCCCTGGGGGACAGATTGTACGCGGTCGGGGGCTACGATGGCCACACGTACCTGGATACCGTGGAGTCCTACGACGCTCAAAATAACGAGTGGACAGAGGTAATGGGAAGAGTTACCTAATAAATATTGGGAATTCTTCCTGCAGATAGGAAGAATTCTGTCTGAATAATGGACACGAATGACTGTGTATCAAAATTGTCACTGGTGGTGTGGTGACCCCGGCGGCATAAATCAGTCTGTGCTGGAAGCGCTGAGATTTGCCAGGATGGCTTGGCCAGCGATGCCCTCTGCTGGAGCCTCTTCCAGGTGCTCACCTTTATGACCAAGGGGAAAGATTTAAAACTGCCAAGATCCTTTTGTAGCTACACAGTCCACAGTTTTGGAACTAGGATATGAAGGTCTATTACAAAAGTTAAGAGCAACAACACCAGCCTACACTCCTGAAACTCTCAGCAGCTGCTAAAGCTGTTTCCCCAAAAGCAAAAACTTTTCAGTAAAACTCTTTCAGTGCCTCAGTTAAATCTATTCTTTTTAGCAGTACATTAGTTTAAATAAGCGAATTGTTTTCCTTTCATTCTACAAATAATTGCTTCTAGACCTATCCAATAATAAAAATGTTTCCTTCCCCCCCACCCCCCGCCTTAATTTTTTAGGAAGTTCCTGTCAATATTGGAAGGGCTGGAGCATGTGTCGTTGTTGTGAAGTTGCCCTGATGACTATAAATATTGTGAAACTAAACTGAGTTTCATGAAGACTGAGTCAGGAAGAGAAGAAACCTTTCCAGAAAGCAGTACAGACTATACACATCTTAGCAGCCCTCCGTTACAGAGAATACTTATCTCTGGGCCATCATGATATTAGAGCACAAAAGTGTCTTCCTGCATTACAAAAATCAGAGAATTTTGCATAAGTGAATTATTTTCTTATGCCTAATGCATAACAATTCAATAATATGTTTAAATGGTTCAGGTTTGTTACGAAAGTGTATCTGTTATTTATAGAATGCAGTAGCAAAGTGCTAAGTGGGTGTATAAGATTTCATAAACTTCTTTCTTTTCTATGTTGGCAATAATGCTAATGTTTATAAAAAGAGCTTTTGTATTTTAAGCAAATGAAAATGAAGAAGGGGGAAACATCTTCAACAGAGAACTGCACAGAAGGAAATACTTGCCCATAAATATCATCGGCAACAGAATATTCTCTGCAGAAGTAACTTCATTTCTATATTTAGAAATTAAATTACTAAATTAACTTTAAAATCAAATCAGAAAAGCATAGAATTTGGTTACTATTCAACCTCTGGCATTGCTAGTATTGTGATAGAATATCCATTTTTAGCAGTATATTCAATTGAACAGTGCAAGTAAAGAAATAGTAGGACTAAGGTATCGTTATGTTATTAAGTACATGCCAACAGAAAAAAAAAAAAACACGTCTTTTGTCAAAGCAGGATGCTAATACGAGTTGCAAATATTTTAACACTGCAGAGATATGTGATATTTTAATACTGATCAGTGTGTCAGGTTATTTATGGATATGTCTTTGCCCACTAACCATCTGTCAGTATGTGCTATACTAATTTTACTATACTTGGGATAATCACCATGCATTAAAATTTAAAACAATCATATAATTACATTCCTTGAATATAACTTTAAAAATGAAATTTTATATCATATTGATATGACAATCTTTGACCTCAGCTGAAGATTACCAGCTTTCTGTCATGTACAGTAGAAATATGGTAAGCAAAAAACCACATCCACTGTGTAACGTTATGTACCATTTATATAAGCATGTTTATGTTTTATGAATAAACAGGAAAAGAGTCATTTGAAAACAGCACATAATATTCCACATGCATGATATTTTCTTTTTGTGTGCCAATTTTTATTGAAAATTTTGATTTGTTTTGCATTAATTTCATTTTTTATATTTGCAATCGCTGAAAGTGTATTTTAGAAAAAGAATGTATGTAAGATATTATATGCTGTAAAGCACAATATTTGGACAGTATGTACTTTAGTGTTTGTTATGTTGCTGTTTTGTCAGTATCAGAAAAGTCAGGACAAATATTAAAATTCTCTGAATGTGTAGACTAACTTTCTTGATAGAATACTGTGTTTTCAGAATTCAGCAATATGTTATTTAAAAAAAATTATAGCATTAATCTTACTGAATGCTTCTAAAGATGAATCCTCATAAGCATATTTATAAAAGGAAAAACATTTTTAACTTTAAAAATCTATTATATTTATATGTAGCATGCTACATTCAAATAAACTTTACTTTTTCTGCTAAGAAAATTTGGACTACATTTTTAAAACTTTGTGGGTGTTATTTTACATCTTTTCAAGAATAGAAAGCACAGAAGTATCAATCTCATTTTTGTACTCTGAAAGAACAAAAGATCCTGTCTTAGTGTCCTCACTGCATCTGGTCCACATAAATTAAAATTTATTTTAAAAGTACTAGAAGGAAGTTAAAGTTAATATTTTTTCTTTCTTTGAGTCTAAAATAGTTACCAATAGTACCATATCAGGTTGCCTTCTGCTGCCCTGTGATAGAAACTTATCGGTGTGTCAGTTTAGAACTGTCTCCATTTAGCGGTGAATTTCTAGATCAATGCACAAATTTCTCTCTAGCTCGGCTGGCCAGGAAACAAACTTTATTTCATGTCTATTTTCGTATTGTATCGCTCTGCGGAGAAAAAAAAAAAGGGAGGCGGGAGGGACAAAAAATTCCTACAACCCAAACCAACACAAAAAGCCACGGAAACGGGGAACGAATCCTAAACCAGCTGGTGGGTCACAAGTTGGAGAATTCACATCAGAGGAGGAAAGTATTTTTATCTTCCACCAAATCAATAATCTGAAGTGAATGCAAGGGGTTGGCCACCCAGCTTAACAGTCAATCTGCAGAGTAAGAAATTTGTGAATGTGAGGCAAATGTTCATTTTATCTCTCTCCCCTGTCATAAGGGCACCTGTCTGACCACCTACCTAGAACATCTTTTTGCAGCAAATATTAACTCCAAAACATTAACAGTATTATAAAAATACTAATATTTTTGCCCTATTCAGTTTTATCTCTGCTTTGGTCGTGCAACAGCTGTGTGCACTCTTTTACGTAAATAAAGATTTGTGTGGATCAGAGGGAGCGGGGTCACTATTGCTTATCATTCCAGCTCTAAAATCATGCTTTTCTTCTTTTCTCCTATAACAGCACATCACTGTTTCCAGTACCTAGTATAAGCTCATTTATTCTGCTCCTGTTTGGAAAGCACTGATATTGAATGCCCATTTTTATAACTCTAAAATACAAAGTATGCAAACAATGTGCAACTAACGTCAAGATGCATGCAAGAGGCATGTCAGAATAGACACTGATAAACTGCCAGTGCTGATGGGTCTTTCTCATCAAGCCTTTGTGTGGAGTTTGTCGTTTGCTCGGGGTAAAAGGCAGCACAGCCTCACGTGAGAGAATGCAGGTATGGGCCTTTGGCTTCTAGAGTGTTTTTCAACATGTAAAGCCACATCCAAAAACCTAAGCAAGTCTACAGTAAGGAATGAAAATGAAGATTTAAGCATAGAAGAGGTCAGTTTTGAAGAACAGGAACCATGGGTGAGTACCTTAATGCAGACACGAGAGCCACGGCACCTGCACGTTATGACTGAAGAGATGACATGGAATTCATCTGCCATTGTCTCCTCCTCCTTCAGCTTGCAAATTTTATTAAAAGTTTTATCAGTAAACAAGACATGAGACACTTAGGATAAAAACCTAGCTGTAAACGCTCCCTTTAAACATAGCTTTTAATATGCTACCATTTCCATAGTTGAATAAAGTCTCAAAAAGAGCATTAGAAGAAAATTACACTTTCTGTATTTCTTTACTGTTCTCTAAAGAAATTGCACCATGAAGTTTGCTTGTTTAAAATATAGCATAAGAAAGAAGAATTGTAGCATTCTTTTAGCTTGCAGCATGCAGCTAATTTTATCAGTTTGAGAAATTCAGTAGCTCTTCCTATGGTGAACCACAGCCACCAGGACAGAATATTTGTGAATATTTGCATGTGTGTCTTATGTGATGAGACGGTCTACTAATTTCCATGGCAAGGCTGTAGTAACTCATACACTTTCTAAGTTTGAGGCTGTATCTTATAATAGGAACAACACAAAAATAAATATGGGTGAGGGGAAATGGGAGAAGAAATAAAGAGTACGAAGCAGAGAAAAGTCAGCCTAATCTGAATGCAACCTTATAAATTAAAGCAGTCAGCTGGGGAATGGATTTAAAAACTACATGTGGAGAAATAATTCTGCAACTCTGTCTCCTTGAGTGAAAACTCAAGCTTCAATCTCTGTCTGAAGAGGAGGCACCCAGAGATCTGCTATTAAGGTGCCACGGGAAGCCGAAGTGAAGTTTCTTAAGTTTTAGAAAACATCAAAACAAAATCTGAGCAGATACTTGAATTTAAGCAATAAAAAGGCACAACTGAATTTCCTAGAGAAAGGAATTCCTCAGTGTTTTTAGTACTAAAGTTTGTTTTAGTTTCTCTTCCATGTTATCTGTAGGGCAGTGAAAAATCATGTGAAAGGAAACCTGCAATTCACAAAAGGAAACTGGACACCGAACAGGAAGATAGAAGAAAAGCAAACCGAGGAGAATTTGGAGAAGTTTAGACATTATTATGTGAGAGGAAATACTAGAGATTCTCTGATGAGGTGTCATCCCTTCATGTTTCCTGTTTTTCCAAACATGAGTGGGTGCAAGTGTTACGTAACATCTTTGGTGACTGGGTACCCAGATAGCTGCACGCTCTCTGCTTTTTATCATGACTCTTGCTAGCAGAATGATTATTATTAGTGCTACTCCTTTCTCTCCCCCCACACCAATCATTGTGTTTTCTTTCCTTTTAAGCCCTGGCACTTAAACCACCTTTTCCCTCTTTGGACTGGGTGATAATCCCTGAATGAACTGGACCAGCAACAATATTTCTATAGTGTAATGTGTGGGAAGCAGAGATACCACTTACCCTTTGAAGTCAATTCTGGGGACAACTGAAGCTTCAGCTTGACCACTGTAATGTCTCTATCTACCAGCAGGAGATATTTAGGCGAAGAGCACAAGAACCATCTAGCCCCTAAGAAATCCCTTCCATTGCTTTAGCAATGTTACTTTCACCAAATTGTTTTCGGTTTTTATGCATATGAGTTTCTTGTATGAGTTTGGTTTTTTTTCTCTTGATTTTCTATAACCTGTTCGATTTGTGTGCACTTACAAAATTGCTACCCTTTGGCCACATAATTTTCAACCTTTAAAGCATCATAAGCATCTCTCTATTCTACTGCAAAATACATCGTTACAAAAATATTGCATTATTCCTGTAATGTCTTGCCCAATATACAGCCTAGAAAGCATTTTGTAGCATTAAGAGCAATGCAGAAAATATGAAAAACAGAGCCAAAAAGAGTATAATTTTTCATTTCTTGCATAAAACAGTTTTGCTAAACCACAATCTCAACTGATGAGTGCTAGATATCTTAGAATTGCAGAACCAAGGACTGAATAGCCTACATTCAAACCCTATAGCAACTTTGTCAGCGTTCCTTCAATCTGTGCAAATCTATTTGTATTATTATCAATAGGGTCACACATGCTTCATTTTCTACATAGGATTTTCTCATTGTGAATTTCCTGTGAATTTCCAGTGAATTTTTCAGTCAGGGAAGACATGAACCTGCTAAACGCAGACCCACTTCTTAATAATCTGAGTCCTCTTCCTCAGCAAATTGGGTACAAGTTTGCTCATAATCCAGTGCTTGAAAAGTCATTTATTGACTATTGGAGGTTTTCTCATATTGCTTTGAGTGTCTAGTGAGTCACATTAATTCAGTTTGTTAACATTTTGCAATACAGAGTTTGCTCAGATGATGGTGCTGCGTGACAATTTTTAGAGAATCCTGGCTCTTAATAAGAGCATATGAAGCTACCTTGTAGTAATATTTATCCTTTAAATATAAACTCTTCCCTATTTCATAATCTCAAGCCTACTACATTTTTAGTGAAACCACCATTCCTACACTTTCACCGCACGCACAAACACATGCTGCTGACCTCTGAAAAGCGATTTTGAAAAAGTTACAGCAAAGCACCTTTCGCAAGCATTTCCAGTGCAACAGGTGGGATCTGGCCCGGTGCCTGGCCTGGGCTTTTGGCACATTGAAAAAGTTGCTTGTTTTTTCTTTGCTGAGCACAAATCACAAAAACTATTTCTTTAGCCACAAAAAGACCAATGACATGTGGACAGACGGGTGGAGAGAAGCCAGTATGTTCCCGTTGGCCCATTAGCCCACATCACCAGCCAGCTGGCCCAGACCACCTTCCCCTGACTTAACCCAGACACGTTTAAGATGCAGCCCCTGAGACGGGGTCTAATCCACACACTTAGGCCTTTTTTAAAAGGGACACATTTTCTAAGCAAGACAAGTTGATAGCTGTTAAGACAATAGAATGTGTTATTTTCTTCTGGTTTTACATTTTCCGTACTAGGAGACTCATGGAAAGGGGACAGAGGTGAATACAACGTGTTTTGCGTGAAATATAAGGAAACTTCACCTAATCCTAAAATTTCTTTCTATAGGTTAAAAGGTAGAGCATTGTCCTTCCTCCGTAGCAGCGACCAAAGAACCTGCTCCCAGACCTTGGATGCAACTTGTTCAGGATTCTCCAACAGTCTTATCTCGTCTCTCTGTAAAACTACTAAGCTGCAACTTGCTTTTATATATACAAACTATTTCTCTTTATCACATAGAATGAATATACAATTCAATTATATTACTTCTGGAACTCAGAAACGGGTTCTGAAGTACAACAAAAAATACAGTTTATGAATTATTTCTTTCAGAGAATAGAGACCAGTTTACAAGCAGATCTATAGAGTTTATAAGACAGATCTAAAAAACCAAACCAAACCAAAAAAATCTGTTGGAGAAAATGAAGTATAACACCACTTGAAAGCTACCCCTTACTCTGCCATACTTTAATCAGAGAGAACTGTTCATTACTGACTGACTTGCCCTGTGAACTCAAGATAACACCGTGCTCAGAGATTTTCAACTATACACTATCTAGGCGTGCTAAAATACCATAAATTTATTAATACTCTGTATTGAATGACCAGTATTATATGGCAAAGTTTGCTTTTGCTTTTTTAGGCCCAGCCTCCTCAAAGATGTTACTTCAATAATTACGACTGTGGGGCAAAAGAAAACCCCAGATGACTTGATTTCTGAAGTACAAGCAGCAAAGATAGAAAGAAATCCAAAAATCCAAACTGATTCAATGTCTCACTTTCCCAAACTGCTCAGTCTCCAACTGGTCCCTTTTAAAAGCTAGAGCTAATATTTGGATGCAATTCTTTACATGAACAGTCCCTGCTGCTGTCTGTCTCTCCCTCCCTCTCATCACCAGCCACGAGCTTTGTTCCAATTTCTTCCAAAATTTGGAAGCATCATTTCCCTAGGGAATGGCTGGGCTGTTCAACCCATTACCTGTGCTTCTGTTCTTAGAGACTCCCTTAAAAACAAATATCCTACCCTCAAATTCCCCAAAACACCATATGCCAATTTCCTGGACTTTCCTACCTTTGAGTTTTTCCTTCAAAAGATTTAGTTTGATAGTTATGTGACAGTGCTTACATGTAAAATCACGCAAGATAAAATAATGCCAGTTGTCAAGAAAGCAGTCCAAGTAGGAACAGTTTTAATTTCAAGCATTCAAATGTAAGTTAATCTTTGTTAAAATAAAGATCAAATCAGCACTTCTAGATGAAAAAAGCCTATGTGTATAGCTACTGAACAACTGATGATAATTGAAAAAACACATTCTGCCCAAGATATTTCTGATAAGAATTGATTATCAAAGACCTCATTACTTTCTTTCACTCTACACTGTTTGTATTGAACAATAGTAAATAAAAAGTCTTGTGATGATTATGCCTTTACAACTTCAGGCACTACACTGATACTCAGAAAAACACATGCTTGTCAGATTCACAGTTGGGAAAAACAGTTCACTATATAAAGAAAATTCATTTTAATCACACTCAGTAATCAGATTCTTTTGTGAAAAAAGGGGCTTGCAGCTGCTAGATGGAATCAAACACACTTCAAAAATAAAGAAAAATCACTGTGGCATGTTTTTCCCAAGCAATATTGTACACACTTCGTTACCAATATTTTATAAAAATGAGAACGATTGGAGAGAATAGTTCAGGAGACAAAACAGACACTGAACGGGGCGGGGCGGGCAGGCAGTGGCACGGCAGGATAGAGACTGGTGCAAATAGATTCAAACTCTGAGGAACCTCCCAAAGTCCGTTTCATCTTTTAAATACAACAAAGTACACTATGAAAAAATCTCATTTGGTGATTTACCACACTGAAACAAGAGGACCATGAAGCAAAGCAGAAGCAATGAAGCCATGAGAATATTCAAGAGCATTTGTTACATATTTTTTTCCTGCCATCTAAATAATTTTGTCAGATCAGAAAGTAATGCTGTATTTGGAACCTGTTCCACTCTATATTTAGTAACTTAGACATGAAAATTGTATATATATTCATACTTCAGTTATCTGTGTTGAGCTTTAACCCCAGCCAGCAACTAAGAACCACGCAGCTGCTCGCTCAACTCCCCTGGTGAGATGAGGAAGAGAATCAGAAGAGTAAAAGTGAGAAAACTCATGGATTGAGATAAAGACAGACTAATAAGCAAAGCAAAAGCCGTGCATGAAAGCAAAGCAAACCACGGAATTCATTCATTACTTCCCATCGGCAGCAGGTGTAGGTGTTCAGCCATCTCCAGGAAAGCAGGGTTCTGTCACACCATCACTCCAAACCCCCTTCCTTCCTTCTTCCCAAAGATTTCCCCAAAATATATACTGAGTATGACGTCATATGGTATCGAATATCCCTTTGCCAGTTCGGGTCATCTGTCCTGGCTGCTTGTGCAGCTTCTTGTGCACCTGGCATGGTGTGAGAAGCTGTAAAGTCCTTGACTACTTAGCGGCAACTAAAACATCAGTGTGTTATCAACATTATTCTCATTCAGAATCCTAAACACGACACTATACCAGATACTAGGAAGAAAATTAACTCTACCCCAGCCAAAACTGGGGCAATCTCACATGCAAACATAGCAATGGAGTTAAAATTCATAGTGATTAAATGCCAAGAGGTTTTTATTTCATTTAGCAACAGAGTCCAGAAGGCCAATTGTATTCTGGGTTGTATCACAAGGAGCGTGGCAGCAGGTCAGGGAGGGGATTCTCCCCCTCCACTCCCATGAGACCCCACCAGCGGTGCTGTGTCCAGCTCGGGGGCGCCAAACATAAGCAGGACATGGACCTGTTGGTGTGAGCCCAGAGGAGGCCATGAAGATGATCAGGGGCTGGAACACCTCTCCTATGAGGACAAGCTGAGAGTGTTGGGGTCTTCATCCTGGAGAAGAGAAAGCTCCAGGGAGACTTTTTCACAGATTTTCACTGCTTAAAGGGGCTTTATAAAAAGGTGGGAACAAACTTCTTGAGTGGGGCCTGTTATGACAGGACAAGGGGTAATGGTTTTAAAATAAAGATAGTAGATTTAGACCAGATATAAGGAAGTAATTTTTTCACAGTGAGGGTGGTGAGAGCCTGGCCCAAGTTGCCCAGAGAGGTGGTGGGTGCCCCATCCCTGGGACATCCCAGGCCAGGCTGGACGGGGCTCTGAGCAACCGGAGCTGGTGCAGATGTCCCTGCTCATGGCAGGGGGGCACTGGGGGAGCTTTGGAGGTCCCTTCAACCCAAACTATTCTGTGATTGTAGGATTTAAGGGCCTTAACTCATTTTTGGTTAGAAAATTAACAAGATCCAAAATGTGATACAATTTTCTTAAATTTTAAACATCAGCCTCAGTCTCTGTGAATTTTACTTTACACACATTTGTCTGTTAGCTCCTTTTATTTGTTCTCTTTTGTTCACAAGTTAAGCCTTTTTTTTTTTTTCCTCCCCTTCACTAGATTGTCATCATAAAGCTCTTATAATTCTCTCAGGACTGTCAAGTTTGTTCAGCCCTCAAGAGACAGATATAATGCAAGTTCCACTTCATATGTTGGCATCTTGTCATAAATGCACTGTAGCTAGAGATGAAAGTAAACTTTTGCTACCGTTTGGAAACTGATTCAATAATTGTCACTATCTTGAAAGGTTTATAGTCCCATAATTTATTTATATAACTTATTTTTCTATTACTATTTAAAACAAAATCTTCCCAGGGAAACAACCTTGAAATGTCTTTATGTAGTTTGATCACTTATTTTCCCTCATAGTATCTACTGTGGCAACCCACTTTTTTCCACATAATACATGTTCCTATTATCTCCAAATGGCTGGCACAATGGCATTAAAGTAAACAGACATACAAGAGAAGAATTTGTGATGAGCTCCACAGTATCTCACATCCAGTATTGACCAATGTAGCATGTTTTAAAGAAAGATAAGAAGTTAACCAGGAATCGAACTATTGTCTATTTGTTTCTAAATGTAACGCAGAGTTACACGTTTTATTTAGACAGACAGGCAAGATGCACTGAAGAAGTCTCAGCACAAATTCTCATTTGATAACAGAGAATTGTGAGGGTATAAACACAGGATTTTGTGGAATTGTGCTTGGATATTGATTGATAATTGCAAGTAATAAGCTGTTGATTTGAGAGTGCAACTGACTTCTTGTTTTTCAGATATTAGAGTTACAGACCTCCAAAGGAAACTGTTGAGTACATCAGAATAAAATAAATAAAAACAAAACAAAAAAACCCCCTCGCTACCAACAAACAACAACACACCGCCAACACCACCTACGGCCCCCTGAGAGCAGTCTGTAATAAAATACTGCATTCAAAATCTTCCCCTATTATTTCCCAGGTACACTTTTTAAACATGCAACATCAGCTACATCAAATACTGCACATGAGCACAATGAATAAGCAACAGTGCAATGTGATGGATGTAATGCCTCCAAAGGGAAATAGAAAACAACTTCTTAAAAGCATCAGTAAAATCCACTTTTTTATACCTTACATGTTGCTAAAATCAGGAAAAACTGACATTTGGATTATATAGAAAATTCAAAATAAGTCTGAAGCAGCATTTTAAATGAAGGAAACAAAGATACACCATATCTCTGACTGCATATCCATTAATGAGTTTTAAAAGTTTAAAAGCTTGTTAGCATGTCTCAATAGTAACAGATTTAACAGCAGGAAATGATATCACTGGGAAAAAAAGATGCATCCAGCTCTTACAAAAGGGAGGTACCATTTGTGTATGGTAATTTTACAGTGAACTCCTGTTTCTTTGGGGGAGGGTAGGGATGACTGTTTACACAAAATGCTAACAAAGAAAGGGATTTAGTTCGAAAGATAACTCATAGTAAAACCTGGCATGCTAAATTAGGATACTGAAATACGTAACAATTTTAATAAAAACTGTTTCTTTATACTGCATGTTTATTTATTTGGGCTGACTTCCAGTAACTGGATAACAATGATATAACTAAATTAAAACCGTCATCAATTTTTTGTCATGTTTACTAGACGAAATTACTTTTCAGTTACCAGTTAATAGGAAAAGTATTACTATGGCACCGGGCTATGATTTGAAACATGGTATTTATTTGTTTTTATACCCATTAAGAGCTGGAATGGCCACTGGACTTCAGTGGCCTTTTGTTTTGAACTAGAAAATAACAACAATTAGTGCCACAAGGCAGTGTGAACTTCAGGACTGCAAACCACTCAAATTGTTTTAGGGAAATTCTTTAGCTGTCTTCACCACCACTATGGTCTTACATTGTACAGTACAAGCATGCAGACTTTATGGTCTTAAACACAAAGACAGGACAAAAGGAAAGGTTTTCATGACTTCTAAAATGAATAAGGGGGAAAAAACCAATACAATGAATCAAATGGGAAATGATCCATGGTGGTGTTCTGCACTGTTTACCAACAATTGAGGTGAGGGTTCTGCACCATGCGTCATCAACATTCAGACTGCAACATGAGCCAGATAGCTACTAAGGAAAGGCAAAAACTATATTATAAAGTGGCTACCTGTTTTAAACTGTTAAAAATATGCAATTTTTAAAGCTCAAAACAATAAACTCTTTCTAGCACAACCCTGTGTTTTAGACATCCCTAGAAAAAGTTCTTCCATGAAATGACTTTATAAATCAACACACCAATCATCTGGGAAAAGTGAATGAATCAATGGCTTCATTCAAAAATGCTTCTGCAAGGTAAAAATTTGAAAAGGTCAAATACTGGTAAAGATTATCTTTACAGTCACAATTAGGGAGTTTCTCTGCACTGTTGGTTATTCAGGCTGAGTGTAGCTACATCAGTTCACAACATCTGAAGACTTGGTGCAACGAGGCTCTTTGCAGAACAAAGAATACATACCATGTGTGAGAACAGCAAACCACTGCTCTGAAATAGTTAAGTGTGCTTCAATATACAGACGTAAGCAGTACTTAAAAACTACTTGTCTTTTTGAATTTTGTGAATAATTTGGGGAATCTGCAATCCACAGTCTTTAATTACTAATAGCACAGCTCAGGATGGAGAGGTGGATGTGGATGATCCATCCTTATAGGTTCTTGGGGAAAAATTGAGAAAGTTCAGGAAAGGCCACGTTGGTCTTTACATTTGTTTTACTATGTCTGCAGCACCAACAGGCCCATAACGAAGGTGCTTGGGGACTACATTTAGGTCTGCAACATAATGACTTCAGTGGGAATGTATTATAGAAGAAAAGGAGCCAAACCTGTTCTCTGTCTGAAAGACAAAGACACACCGGACAAAGCTGGTCCAAGGCATACTGAAACTTTCATTTGTTAGCTAGTACCAATTAGCGGCAGATAGAGTTTTGTATAATCAATGAAACAAAGATTAAGAAAGGTGATATTTGTGTCCTATGGAGGCTGTGCAGGAATAGAGAGAGAGGGGAAATCACAGAACTGCTGAGGTCAGAAGAGACATTTGGAGTTTGCTGCCCTGCTCGAAGCTGGGTCAACTAGAGCAGGTTGCTGTGTCCAGTCAGATTCTGAATATCAGAAGGTTGGAAATGACACAGCCACTCTGGGCAACCTGCTTGAGTGCTTGACCTTTCTCTCTGAAATACATATGAATAAGCTTCTGTGTTGTATGGCCATGTTCCTGAGCAACCTGATCAACTTCAAAGTGAGGTCTACTTTGAGAGCCTATAACATGAAGAGTTCCCTCTAATCTTACTCTTCAGGAGACTTTAGTTCAGAAAAGCAGCAGAGGATCTAAGTTTCAGATGGAACTACATCAAGACATTAAACCCAACAAAACAAATTCCCGTTTAAAATTTTTTTCACACTCCACTGAATGTTTCTTTGGTCTTGGTCAGCATTAAAAACATCACAGCCTACAAGGAAAGGAACTCTCCCAGTTCAGTGATATCGTATCGTAATGCCATGCTGCGATACTACAGGTTTTAATACCAGTGCCAGAAAGTGCCAGTAAGCTGTAACATTAATTATAGTCAATCAGTAGGGTCTGACCCTTGATGTACTAACCTATAAGCAGCCACACATAACCGAGCAGAAAGATTGGAATGAGCTGAGTAACTAACTCTTATTTAATGCCTCCCCATCCTTCTGTTCAAGGATGTCTCCTTTTGTACACAACAACAACACAATGAGAACAGCTTTTAAATAAACCAATAATTTACTCTTCAGTACATGAAATTGTTAGGTTTTCAAGTTTGTCTTCAAAAGGAAGGAGAAACATTTTTCTGGAATCCCACGAAACAAAAAAATATTAGCACACATAACCTTAAAGGAATGTTACTGAAGGATTAAGTGTGTTATTCATGTATTTGTACCAGTTCTTCCTCTTATCCTATGCTTATTACACAGAAATGTAATTGAGCTTAGTAGACTTTTTATGAATAGTATGATTTATATAATGTACAATTTTTAATGGAGAATGAGGTTACTTTTTAAAAAAGGTAAATTAAACATTTTAATGAGTAAAGATGGTAAGCAAATGGAAGCATAATTCAAAGCTGGAGAAGAGTTATGCTACTCGTTGGAAACTGAACAGTACTAATTTGCATTTCTGTAATCATTAATAGGGGTTATGAGGTGTCAATTATGTTCCACGTGTGACCTTTTTAGTTTCTAGGTAATGTACCTCAATTAATTGTCTGTGGCATCATAAAGCACCTTTTTCACTGCACCGTGACTATGAAAAGCAATAAAATTCTTCCTTTGCAGCTGAAGTATGAAATGCACAACTGACCTTAGCACTTAGCAGTAGCTCACTGATGCTAATGCAGACCTTCTATTGGCATAAATTACAATGCAGTCAAAATCTGAGTGCTTGGCTAATGCTTTCCTAGTTCATGGTAGATTTTTGTAAAGTCACAGAAATAACCGTGTTTTGAAATTTCTGTTTCAACCCTCTGTTGAACTGCACATTGAAAATTCTGCTTTAATGAAACTGAATAAGATGCTTTGATTACAGTGTAGACATTGCTATGAAAGGAGAAACTATGATTCAGTTACACTGTTGCTTTCTTAGGAAAATAAATCAATAAAACCCCTTGATATTGATAGACATTACAAACACAGATTGATGAGCAAAATCAGATGGGTGTCATGCCATATTTTCTACCCTAGAGCCTTATTTTGTAAATAAAATGTGGAAATGTAATGTGTGAATTAAAATCTAGTATTAATTCATTCACTATTTTGCATTCATATGTTTGCATATGCAATTTTCATGTGCATTTATTTCATTTTTCAAAAATAGTCCAACAACCTTAAACTTAAAGAAGCAAGAAAAATAGTTTTTTAGCTTTCAAAGCTATTCACTGGCAAAATCACACAGAAGAAGGAAGAGGAAAAAAAAAAAGGGGGTGATGGATAAAATATAAGCAAATGTCAAGTAGCGAAATAAATTAATGTTATAGTGGATAAAATGCAAGAAACCTGCAGAGCAGATTTGTGTCTGTAGCAGGTCTGTTGGTTACTAGAGGAGAGATCTGGACAGAGAGGGGACCTAAAGTCAGTTCTGCTCTCAAAATGTTGAAAGCGTTTTGTAGTGATGTATATTCTAGATTGTGATACAGTAACATTCTGCATTTGTTAAATGGTATTTTTGACAAATTTATTTTTTCCTAAAATATTGTTGAGAAGCCTAAATTGTAGTTACACTATTATATTTAAAAGGAGGACATTGTGAAGAAAGGAATAACTTTAAAAAGCCCTGAACTTTCCTCCACCTGCTCCCCAAACATGTACTACAGAAATGAAAAACTAATCACAAACAGAAAGTAAACTAAATCCAACATGATGTTTTATCTTTCTCGGCTTTCTAAAGCTTCAAATAAATGCCATATGTAAATATATTTTCCAACCTGACAAAGCCAAGATGTAAGAAATTCTCTAGGGTTTCAAGCAAATGTTTTTTGATGTTAATAAAGACTCTATGAATCAACGGTGAGATTTCTAATGAAGTTTATATTTCTCTAAAAGATTGCTTTTTGAAGTCCACCTGTCAGTAGTAGCTTTATTTTGTTTTCATTAATTATTGACCCACATGTCTCTGCAAAAAGAGACATGGCAGAGGATTTATCTCAAGCTCAGAATCACAAGATGGCTCAGCAATTTCACAAAGTGTGTACTGGCATACATATAAAGTTGGCATTGCTGGAACTTTTAGAACAATAGAATTATATTAAGCGAGTTGAAGTACAAACATCAACATTTCATGGAAGCTTCAAGCAGTTCTATGAAAACTCATGCTCAAGCACATAGTAACTGTGACCAGTACATATCCTGATTAAAATGGACTTCCCCAAAACATTTCCATTTTTTCTCACTACTTGACTATAACAACTAAAAGTGGTTAAAAATGGAGATGATTCAAATATTAAAATTGTCAAAATGCCTGGGTTTAGAAGCAATGAAATGTACCTAACTATTTTACAAGCTGTTGTCTTTGAGTCCTTAGCCTACCCAGTCTATGTGAAAACCAGAATATACTCAATGTATATGCAGTTTTCTGGCTCTGTAAAATGCAGACATACAAAGTCAGACTTTTGTCTTTCTTTCCCATGCATAGTATTCAATCAGCTGTACTATAAATAGGGAATTATATTTAGGAATATACCTCAAGCATTCTCAGAACTAGTAGGTAACTATCATACTAGTAGCTATAACAGAGTGTGAGAGTGTCTTAAGTTTGCCTATTAAAGCAAGATTTAACAGACACACAAAATATACTTTATGTACTCAAAAACTACCTGGCATTTGAGCATAGCATATTTATTTTGCGTTGCTGATAACTGTTACAGCACAATGTAAGCCATGCTGGGCACAAGCTCTCTCTTACTGGTAAATCTTCATGTAACAAATAAAAGTAAGTCTATTGACCTCCTTGTGAAACAGAAAATTTCCATATGTGTCCCATAATAAATAATATGGTTGCAAAGAAATTATATCAACTCTCATTAAAAAAGTATTATATATACACCTGTGTTAGAGAGGACAGCCTATTGATTTAGTGGGCCCAGTTTTGACCAAACTGATCACTTCGAATAGCTCAAACAACTTGCAGACTAACTTTTCCTTCAAATTACTGTATGTGACATTGGAAAATGCCCATTTTTAAAAGGAAATCAGTACAGGTACAACAAATGATGTGTAAAATTGAGTAGAAAGATCTTCACTTTTTCTCCATATTTATTGTTGCCGACTATTCTCAGAATAGCAAGGGATTGACAGAGCATTCAGTAGACGTTTCCATCCATCTGTAGCTTGTTTTCATTAAAGAGCATAATTTTATGTCAAAAGAATTTATGTTCTGTTCTGACATGCATTATACTATATGTCTTAGATACAATAAAATGGTTTCTGATCACAAAAGTTTGAGAAATATTCATTCATTCCACTTACCTTGTTCAGAATATGTCCTTCGTTTCCTTCATAATAATTTCTGAAGCTTTTCTTTTGAGGAACAGTGATTTTGCTAGTAGGACAACCATTAATCTTGAACTCCTGGTGATTAAAAGGAACAGTTTATAATAAAATTGAAAATTAAACATTTGATTACTTCTAATTATAACAGTCCTGAAGGTTTTATTAGATTATAATATCTCAATTGAAAATACATACAAATAAATTCTGGTTTTGCCGCAGACATATATAAAGACACACACATATATATAAATGTACTTAGAAGATGGTTGAAAAAAAGAATGTTGTGTAACACAATTTGCCTTTTAATTTTACAAGAACTATTATAAACCCATAAAAACTTTTAATTTCTAATAAAAGTGCACCTGAAGACGACATAATAATTCAGGATATCTCCCCCTCGCTTTTTTTTCTTTTTTCAAAATTTGGAAAGGACAAATATGTCTGTTCCAGAGAAAAAACATCCACTATGGACACAACCAGCCACCAGTCTCAGAGATCAAGGTGAGCTGGCAGGCAATGGCCATAATAGATGAGGATACTGACCCATGGGAAATTGCAAAAGGTAGGTCATGGCTATAGGGGAATTAGTTGCTCGGAAAGGAAGTTTTTTTTTTGTTTGTTTTTGGTTTTTTTTTGTTTTAAAAAAAACCATTTATGTAAATAATTCTGGTGAAATAGCAGTGTTACATTTTCAACTGTGCCACAATACTGCCTTTGCCAAATATAAATTAAGGGAAAGAAGAAAGAAGAAACAAAAAGAAAGAATAAAAAGAAAAATCTTTACATGCAGAGATCACCTAATTACTTTTTTTTTTGGTCTAAAGCAGGTAAAATTGAGCTTATCTGGGTACAACAAACAGATCATCACCTTGTTTTTACATTAACTATTCTTTAGGTGTCTGAAACCTGCTGCGTCTCCCTTTGAGGCTTCTCCCTTTTAATTGCCAAATTACTTCAGTTTTATAGTGTAGACCACATTTTCTAGGCATTTAATCACTCCTCCTCTCCCCTGGATTTTCTCCAAACGTAGGACATCTTTCTTGAAAATGAAACATAGGTAAGGCCTTATAATTCAGCTCAGAAATGCTAAATCTTGCAGGTCTGTTACAAGTCTGGTTATAAAATATGATTTTCCCCAGTACAGAGAAATTACACACTTAGACTTTGCGAAACAGAATAACCTCTGGACTAATTTTTTGAGGGGAGAAGACTATTTGGCCAATTGTTCCTCAGTTCTCTGTCTTTCATTGCTTAATTCTGCCCAAGTGTGGTGTTGTGCATTTAACATACTGAACATGAAGGAACAGCTGAACTGTTGAACCTAAGCCCATGCCAGGGTATCCAGGCTGCTGTGACCTCTCCAGTGTTGGTAAAACAGATTTCCAGCAGAAAACAGGACATGTGTATAAGATACTTCATTTCATACTGTTTTACTCTATTATGCACATCACTAATGAAAAATAATGAACAGAAGTGGGCCAGATGATATTATTGTATCTCCTTCTATTTTGACAATGAAAAACAGACTAGGTAGTAGCGTCAGGTTTGCACCTGCTCTGTATTATCTTCTGCTAGGTCATACTTGTCTTATAAAGCTTGGTTTAACAATCTATTTAATGATGCAGTTCATATGTCAATTAAAGTATGAAACACATTCAAGGCCATGCTACCACTAGAATGGTATAAATTTAAATACGTTAAATATTCTTCATTCAAAATTTAGTAAAATATTTTAAAAGTAATAGAAGTAGCTGGGGAAGGAGGTGGTTGCCTTGTTCTTTTGACAGCAAAACATTTATCATTAAGATGACATAGGGCTTCTTTCAGGTACATTTTGCTGCAAGCACAAGTTCTCCTGGAAATTAATAATGATTAAAGTAGTAGATTACCTGTGTACAAGAATTTGAACTATTTTTTGTTATCTTTTCAAGGCAGTTCAGTGTGTAATGTATACTCAGTACCTGCGATTGATTTACCTGTGCTCAATACTCCCTGCACTTTCAGACACAATAAGATCAAGGTCTCATCAGGTAAAACACCTACACACACTGGGTAATTTGTTTTGGTTCTCCTTTACATTTAAAATGATTGGCTACTTCAGTCACAAATAGGTTATTGCAGTACTTTTTTTTTTTTTTTTTTAAATTAAGAGTTTAATTCCAAGTCTTTAAGCAATCTAAATTGGTAGACAAGGATATTCTCAACATTTAGAAGTTACCTATTTCTCTTTCATAAAAATGTTTAAGGCTTCACCAAGCAAATAGAAACAAAAAAACCAACCAACCAAACAACACTTATGACTTTGTTTCTCTTTTTCAAAAACATGGTATGAGATAATTCGCAAGCTATCCTTAATATATCTTGAAAGGAAACAAGTTTAACCAAAACGAGATTTCTTTTTGGTGACCATTTCCATGACACCATGTACATTTGCACTTCCCTGTTTATGACAAACTCACTCGCATGGTATGTAAGGACCCTTCAAGGCATCCAATATATTTAAAGCATGTAGAGGAGAGAAAGGACATCTGTCAAAATTTTAAAAATCAACATTTAAGATCCCAGCTTTGATCTTTGTATGATACAGAGGAAAATTCAGTACAATGTTGTTACTATGAAGCTCTATCAATGTATTTCTGAACACTCGCAAAAGACAAGTAAAAACAAACAAACCTCCATAAACAAAAAACCCCCCGAACAAACAAACATAAACAACAAAAAAAAACCCAAACAAAAACCCACACAAAAAACCCAAACCAACCTTCCTAGAAGTTGTATATGTTAAGCAAGCCTTGCACTGGACATCGTAATCAAAGACGTCCTAGAAGACAGGGGAAGGACGCAACTCCTGCCTGAGACAGAGGTTTGGAAGAAAGAGGGATGAAGCTTTTGTAGTGGGGAATTAAGAGAGACCAGTGCATTCCAGGTCAGGGTGGCTCAAAAGAAGGTTCATTACTTTTGCTTCATACATGTCTCCGCTTTTCTATGGAAGAAGGAAGCAACAGCTACTTTGAACACTAGAAATCTGAGAGGAAATTGAAGTTTAAGCTGCAGTAAGGTGAGTGCAAATAGCCTGAAATGTGAAAGCAGCCACAGAGAGTCTCTAAGTCTAGCCTGTTAATGCATTTTAACTTCTGTAATCCTGTTTCATTATTGCAAGCCCTCATTTTAAATAAATGTATACCTTCAGTCTTAAAACTTGCCAGGTGATAGAGATGAGGACAAATTATTGTAAATAACGGCTTCTTTTAGGTCCATGTCACTTAACCGCAGGATGCCCTGACTGTCTTCCCTGAGGGCTGAAGATCAATTTCTGAAAGTTTAGGAGAGCCACAGATATTTACCTGAGGCTTCATTGGGATTAAGGCCCAGATGACAGCAGACAAAGGCACCACGCAAACAAAAGCAGTGTCACTGGTCACTGGGCAGTTCTATTGGCAAGGCAATGTCTAAAGAGCATCTATCAGCTTCTAGAACTCTCATACCTTCCATTTCTTTTTATAACTGCAGAAATTTCAGTCTACCATTTCGAAAGATCCAACTAATCATCTAATGAAAGACTTCATTCTTCAAATCTGATCCTTTCAAACAGAAGGGCTTTGCAGACAGATCCCACTTAATCAGCTCCATACTTAAAACTTTAATTGTGTGAATATTACTAATTTAATTCCAAAATTACTAGTGAACAATTATCCTATTATTGGCTGTCACTTCTATGCAAATCATCCACACATCCTGATAAACTTTACAGTGCAGCTTCCTGTCAAGGGTCATTAAAGCTATTTCCATATGCTCTGTGATATCTCTATTTTTATTGTAGCCATAATGAATGCTTAAAACCATAGTAGTAAAGCATGATTAGCATGATTTTTTTTCAGTATATCTTAATGACTTTTTCAGAAAATATCCTTGGACTTAAGCCAGAGATTAAAAAAAAAAATCCACAACCTTCTATATTCTGTATTTCATTCTATATTTCATTTTCTTAGAAAGTTTAAAAAGTAAAAAAAAAAAGGGCATTATTTTCAAGTCATGAATCAGTGAACAGTCCTTTTTTCTTTTTTTTTTTTTTTTTTGGTACAAAAAATGCTGTATGTGGGGCTCGCAGCTTTGTGCCTGTGAAAATGCCGTATCATAATCCACATCAGTAGATCAATGAACTGTTGGACAGAACCACTCAAAATCACCTCCCTTCCCATTATCATGCTTTCTGGTCTTCCAAGCACAAATTACCCATCAACCTCCTTGACCCAGTTCCAGAAACGCTGCCATAAAGAGTACCTGTCAGAGTGATGCATGTGCAAGCCGAGTGCAATGACAAATAGGAAGCAATAGCAGTTATCACAAGGAATAACAATTTAGCTACAAATCTAGCTCAGCATCAGACTGCTTTGATTTCCCACTGCAAAATCTCAAAATTGCTACTGGACAGGACATTATCATGCCAAATCTTTGTGATTCACCATAGGACAAATTGCTGGTGAGGTGTGTGACCGCGGGAATATCCTCCAGTCCTTTAAACGCCTGACACCAGATTACTTTCTCCCACAGTAAAGCCTGCAAAAGACAGCACGGAGGAAAAAAACTCCCTCCTCTCTCGTCAGATCAACTTGTAGAGTCGACTTCCCAGCCTGACATCCTAAGGGTACTCACCACCACAGTCCTTAGTATTTTCTGTCTGTTAAAAAATAGTGCTTAATTAAAAGCATATGTGCTTCCAAATCATAATTAGTCATATGTGAAATCTCCAGAGATGTAATATTTGGCTTAGATTTTATGCTTATCTACTGTTTCTAGGCTAGAGGGACAAAACAGACTTTCCTACTTGACATTTAGTTTTGGCCCTAGTAAAGCTATGCAAGGAGAAAGGACAGACAGGAAATTAATTGGCTGTGTCCATTACCATGGAGCCCTGAAGTTATCACTATAGAAACTATTATGGAGAGTCTGCCACAGTGATAACAGGTTTGTGCTCTGCTGTCACTTTATAAATTGCCAGGCCACAGGCCAAGGGATGGGGCTGAGAGAGGCAAATGAGCTACTCATGCATAGTAGTGAATGGACTCTCACATATTCATTTGTGGTTTTAGCAATATGGAAATTAAAGTCTGTAATAAAGGTTTCCATTTCCTTTAATCAATTACTGACATAAGTTCAAGGGGGTCTTCTGACGTCAGAGTGGTTCTGGCTATGGTGACAATTTAACCCACTCTTGAACTCAAATGAGCGCTGTAAAGTGACTTGCATCCTCCCATGTGAAGGAAGGGTTTGTTTCTAACTCAAGCCTAGTGCTTAAACTCTGAGCCTTTGGGAATGTAGAGCCTACAGGACAAATGTCTCAGACTGTGCATCAAGAGAAACAGCACCCAGGAGTGGTGCCTGGGGAAACAACATCCTCTGATCGTGGTGAGCCCATGAAAAGGTAGGGCAGGAGGGCAATTTTTTTTTTACAGAGAAATTCTTGCCACAATTCCTACTTTATTCTGGCCAACATTTTAAAGTGCCAAACTGTTTTGCTGCTGGAGATTCTTCAGAAGGCCGATTAGTGGTTTCACTCTGCTTCTCCTTCTGGAAAGGAAGGTCTGTATCTGGAAGGGGGAGGAAGAGAAAAGGCAGGAACAGCCAGAGCTGGGGAAGTCTCTCCAGGTTCCCCATCAAAAGTGACATCACATCCCTGGCAGTTCTATCTGCTTTGCAGGGCTGTGTGGAGGTGTGTGTGCATGCAGAAGCTTCAGAGCTCACAAGAAATACATCCATACATCAGCAGAATTACCTAATTCCCTCCCCAGTCCAGCAGAACTCAGCACTGCATCATCCCGTTTCTCATATGCCGTGAAGTGAAAATGCTTGCCAAAACTGCAAATTCATAGTAAGCGATTGTAAATTCTGCAGAAATTTGTCTAAAGGCTTGGCATTTTAAGAAATATGTTTTGGCACTTCTCTATTTCCATTTATTGAAAAAAACCAGAAGGTAAGGGTAAAACAGATTGCTAACACTAGAACACTGCTCTTTAGATGTGGCCTGTGCAGTATGTGAATTCATGCCAAGGACTAATAATTGTAGGAATTATCAACTGCACGAGTGCCACAGTGAACCTGAAATACACACTCAGGACATTAATTAAAACTTTTAACATTTCCAAAGTTTCTAGCAACGTGATGATTGTCAGCTTACAAGTGCATATCGAAATATTAGTGGCTGAAATTTTCAGAAGTGTCTGCGGGATCAAGGAACAATTTCTACCACAAAATGCAGTTTTCAGTTTTATGCCAATGCAAAATGACATTTAAAAAATCTATTCCTAAAGCACAGGTCAAGAACAGAAATATCTGTGAAAACCTTCGAGACATTTCTTAGATTTTAAACTTTTAGTAGTGAATCTGCAGGAGTGAGCTGAACACTTTCATCTGGTGTCCAGTAGATGGTGGCATAGGCTAAAATACTAAAATATCTGGTAAAAAGATGGCAACAGTGATAAAATGACAGCTTTTGTTTTTACTAAGACTTCAGATCTTTCGTCTGATACTGGGGTTCTTTCTACTTTGTTCTCCTTATTCCAATTTCTGTCTTTGTTTATTTTCTTTTAAAGTTAGAGAGAAAGGTTTACTTTATTGTCTTCATTCAAAACTTAATTTTCATATTCTTTGATATAATATTTTATGTTGCAATTCTACTGCATCGAAAGGCCTTCACTTTTACCATTCCTGATCTTTCTGTTTGTTACTTATTTCAAGTATCTAAGGTAGATATAATAATTTTTAAAAAACAATGCCACTATTCGCTTGATTCACCCAGAGTCATGTATTAGAAGGACAGGGCATGACAAACCCTCAGACTACAGCAGCATCACCATTACGTCAGCATAGACCAAAGAAAAAACAATAAAATGACCTCTTTCTGCAGTTATTTGCTCCATAGTGTTATACACTGTGGTTCATAAATCATTCCCGTTCCAATACCAAGAAATGGTGAGAAACCAAAGCAATTTACTGTTCATTTCAGACTATTAGCAATTGGGAAGCAACTGATAGATTTGGTGAGACTGGAGCAAGAGCAATGCCCAGTCACCACCCGGCCACACAGCTCTGTCAGTTAAAGAGAACTATAACCCTTAAAGTTTTTCCCAATATTAAGCCAAAATTGGCTCTTGAATTGAATAATTCCTGCCTAGGTGGATCAAGATGAGACGAAAGTAGAGATAAGGTCAGCTTTCAGAACTTACCACCGTTACTCAGAGTATCTATCAGAAGGCAACAGAATGATCTAAAAACTGGAGAGCCCCTTTGCGCTCTCTCCTGTTAGGTGGTGGCCAAATAGGAACAGTAACAAACCACATCCATTTTCTCTCTCACTCAGAGTGAAGATTGTACTAAAGCATAACCATATAGAGTATTACAGTGAAAAGTTTATATGAATGAGCACTAAAAAACTTCGCCCTTTCAGCAAGGCAAGGCAATGAACAGCTACACAAGAAGTGCTTACTCCAACAGTGCTTAGCTCAAGGTTTGTTAATACCCAGTATCTCCAAAAATTCAAGCAACTCCAGTTTCTCTTTCCACAGAATTACCAACAAAAATTAGTTACAAGCATGAAAGAAGTTTCTCAGAGTCAGCCTTACAGTACAGAATTCATTTCCACGAGAAAGGTGATAACTGCAGAATTAATCAAATTCTGATTCAAAAGTCTTTACTCAATTATGGCTTTCTACACAAATTAAGATATATGACACACACACTCACAAACATAAATAAGTATCCCTAAAGGCAAGGCTGCTCTACAGTTCCACAAAATAATCTCACAGGAGTATTTATAATGATTTTCAGGATACAAAATCCAAACACAAACCATTACTGGGGTTGTTCTCGGGTGGTTCATGCTATGAAGCTGATGCACACACATACGTTTCAAGTTCGCCCTTGTGATGCAGTGGTGTTTTCATTATCTCTAAACAGATATTTGCACAGTTAGAGAATCTGACTTTGAATGTTGTGTTCTTCATTAAGAAATTCAGTTTCACAGGCTCTGTCATGTGGATCCAACAGGCAGCAAACAGATCTCTACAATGCATTTAAGTCAGGAAGAAGGGTTAACGGAAAGGAGGAAACTAAGATTTCATCTGGGTAAAAATTCACCTAAAAAACCACATTTAAACAGAAGCTGTTCTTCCCTAAGGATTAAAAGCAGTAAAGATGATATGGGAAAATTATTAAGAAATGAGCTAGGTGAAGAATCAAAATCCACTGCAATGAAATGAGATCGCTTTCAATGGTACAGTGCAGAACACCACTCCTACCCACACCAAACCACAGCTACCACTGAGATAATCTGACAGACAACTCACTGCTAAGTACGACTATTAATTTATATTTGGAAACGTTTACTACAAATTGCCTCTATTTTCAGGGCTGACCTCTAGGCATTGCAGCTATATAAATACATAATAAAAGCATGAAAGGAAAGATTAGAAGAGACCAAATCAGTGACATTAGTTGAGATATTTATATTTGATTAGTTTTTTAATTTATAAAACTAATTGTGAAATGAGTTCTAAAATTTCTTCCAAACACTCCCATTTACCAGTATATACATGTAAATGAACACAAGCCTGCATTTCTGTTCTGATTAACAGCACATTATAATGTTGCTGTTTATAGAAAAGGATGATGGTGGATTTTTGGTGGTTTTAAAGGAAATTTGTATAATGTATTGAAACAAACAAACAAAAACACCAAATACACAAACAAACAAAAATACCCAAGCAAAACAATGCACTGGGGAAGAACTGCAAAAAATATAGTGAGGGAGCAGGAAAGATCATCATGAAGGAAAATGCTGAGCTCATTTAAAATGCTCAGCTAACAATGAATAAAGAGTGGAACAACAGCAGAGGAAGTGTTTTAAAGTCTTTTCAAGCTGGGAAATATTTATAGCCTACATTTTATGTACTTGATGACATTAGACAAAGAGAGTATATTATACTTCCTACAGTTTGGAATTCTCCCCAAGAGTCCATGAGGGAAAATGATCCACTGAGTTATTTAAAGTTAGACCTAACAAAACTCTAGCAAGTTTCTGATGAAACGCTTGAGTGTTGACAGGGAACTAGACAAGGTTATTATCAGTAATCATCTTTTTCAACTCCTGAAGTTTGACTGCATACTTTTTTTACTCTAATAATCACTCTGTAGAACTTTAGGGAATGAGAGTTTCTCAAAGCAAGTTATTGAATAATGGCATAATTAAATGATTTAATCTCTGTTTATTTTTAAATTATTTAAAAAACAGAGATGGAATAGTTTAGTTTAGGCCATTCTTACAAGTTCAACACTGCAAGTTTGCTTTCTATAATAGGTTTGCAAAGAAAGGTTTACCTTCAACTCCCTTCGTCAGCTCTTATTTGGATGTTTAGACTGTTAATGCCCTTCAGCACTCAAATGTTTCTATATAGTTTTGACAACAGCAACATTTTGTTGCTTAACACAAGAAATAACTCATCTACGATAGGACAGAAGCTATCTTGCTAAGACCGAAAAAGAAACCCATCTTTATCTGTGCCAGATTGGTTTCATGCGTCTTCCCTTAGAAGGGAGAAGGTTCCATCCCATGGTGGCACCTGCAGCAGGGCCAGGTTGGGGTGGAAAGGTCACAGGGACCGCTGAGAAGGTAACAGGGGAGCGGGGTGAGAAGAGCAGCAGCGTCTGGTACTCAGCACATCCAGCTGCATGAACTATACTGGGGCTGGTGGATGCACAGAAACCCATAAAAACAGTAGTAAAAGCTAGTGGGGTAGCGAGGAGAAGTCCAAACTTGCCTTTGTTTCTCTGCTAAAGCTGTGCTAGAGAGGTTGCTTGAAAACCAGCACATTACTACTAACTGCATGCACTTCAAAATACAAGTCCTTGGAACAAGCAGAGTAATGGAATAATTTCTCCAGTAGCAACATCTGCTGCATAACAGAAATGTTAAAAAATTATTCTTAATTGCGATGTGTGTGTCTGTGTGTTAATGCATGCATACACACACACAAACCAACATCTAGATTTCATATTGCTACTTTGCCACTGGAGAAAAAGCTTTTTTTGCCTTTTTTTTTTTTTTAAATCTAGAATAGTTCTGCATTTTAGAAACATGCCTTCCAAAATGAAATGGTGTGAATATTTCTTAGCTGTAAGATCTTCCCAGGTAAGTCCCAAACCACTGAAGTTATCAACAAGATTTCAAAAATGAAATGTTATTTGTCAGTCTCTTCTTCAGTTTTAGAGCTCTGTAGTAGCCAGATTTATTTCTTCTTGTCCTGAAATGAGCTTTTACTTAGCTGTATTTTGAGCAAGTAAGCGTTGCCATTTTACTCTTAAAACAACTAGATTCCTATCTTCAGTAAATGACCAATCTCATGCTTCTGTTTTGACATCTAGCAGCTGGTGAAGTCTGCTATTCCTGTTTAATTTTGCAGGGGATGCTCTTCCCCCACACACACGGTGGACGATGCTCTTTTCCCAGGTCAGTCTGCGTGTTCTGCAGCATCTGCCCGAGTGCCAACACAAACGCATAATCTGCCAGCTTTACTTAAAGCCTGATAGTTTATTATCCCTTAATGTTTTGACACCAGGGCTACAGTAAAGTAAAAGGTGTCAAAATCTCCTTGTATATTGCGATGATCCTCTCCTCCTGAGTAACTGCTGCAATTTTCTTTCTTTTTTTTTTTGTTTTGTTAGTCATAGGATAATCTCAGCAACCACTTTTCAGCATGAATTCAAGTGATACAACACAGTTTCTGGACAGAGAACACACAATTCTTTTTAAATGGCAATATTTCCATTTGACTACTTTAGAATGAAAAAACATTTCTGATCTTTTGAAGCTATCTACTGGAAAGAATTACAAAAAATTGCTAATGTAGAGGAAGAGAGACAAGAGGTGTCAGCTAGTAGAAATGAGATAACACGAAGCTAGTGCTCCTCAGTCATCCAGAGAACTCTTTTTAATGCAACTGAATTTTATATAAAATATATAAAAATAATATGCTGAATATATAGAATGCTGTGTTAAAAGCAATGTAAATTTGAAACCACTAAAGCAAAAAAGAACAACTGCAAATGAGACAAAAGACAGCCAGAACAACTGATTATTCTAAATGTAATAGTCTGTCAACCCTTTTCTTAATCAGAATAAAACTGATTATTAAAATGCTATTCAAGTTTTTACTTGAGTTTCCATTTCAATCTCGAATATGCTTTATGTTTGTTAAATGTTTATTTAGTGCATAATTTTACATTTTACTGAATCCTCAACACCAAAGCCTACAACGGAAGTCAGAATTATGTTCAATTAAGAGTCAGGAGGTAATTGGTGTATGCTGTCAAAAGGAGGAGGAGGCGGCAGCACAAATGTTCGTGGATTTCTGACTCATCAGAACAGACCGTGAGGGTGCAGAGATGACTAATCCTTGGGACTAGACAGACAATTCTGAGGACAGAAGGTGGGTCATTACCATCCGAGAATCAAGCTACTACATTTTGGGTAAAATATTCACCACACAACCTGGTTAGGTTAAATGCCTCCATGATGCAAGTCAGAGATGGCCTTTGACTACATCTGTAGTCTGGATCACCACCAAAACTCCATCTGTTTCTGCTTGTATTACAGTAGCTTTGGTCAGAATGAAAATGTAATTCAGGATGGTATAAAAGCTACGAAACTATTAAAACCTGCTTACTGAATAGTTTTTGTTTGGTTGGTTTTTTGGGGTTTTTTTGAAAGAAAGACATTTTGTCCCACAGTAGCATGCTTTTAACAAGCTTAAACATAACCAGCATGACTTTAGGCACTGGCCTTGAACTTTGGAGATTTTGCCCAGAGTACTATTTGTGCAGCTGTAGGATGCTAATTGGGACTAGCAACCAGAACAAAAGTGCAGGTCCAGAGTCACTGCCACAACACACATGGTGACATGGGACTCCATGATAAAACATGGGCAGGAAAACCAGTGCAGAAGCAAGTGTCCTTTTCTTGAGCAGTGGGGAGCAAGGGCAGGCAGCCAAAGAGTCGTCTCAATGTGGTACAACTCAGTCTGCCTCCCTGATCCTTGTGTTTATTGTATCTGCGAGGAAGAACCTGTCTGTGCTAATGCAACCTGCAGCTGCAGGATGGAAACCAGCATCCACACGCAATGCTGTCAAATTTTACAGACTCACCAGCCGGCCCCTTACTTGCGGGAATCTTGTACAGTCCAGTGGTGGCAGTAAATTTCATGAAATCATAATAAAATGTTAGAGACCTACCAAAATTAATGTAGACATAGGCTGGGTATGAACTGGTTTGAAGTGGTTTTCTAACTCCAAATCTCATCCAGCTCCTGTATCGCAGACATGCTATGGACACAGCAAAGGGACGGAGCAAAGACTGCACCACATCAAGGTAGCAGTCACCACACTCACACCCAGAGGATGGAGTTGTTGAGAATATCCAGTATTTTCACATTTTTATAATTGAAGTATATTATTCTAAATTCAGCCTTGTTGTTACATTTGGTTTCTCTCATGTGACCCACTTACTGTACAAAGAGAGACTGAATTTAAATGATTCTGTATACTGTCCCCCTCCTTAAGCTTGAACAGGAAGGTAGCTGAAATCTCAACTAAATGAAAATGCTTTATTTCATAGTACCATGTTTTACTGATAATTTCTTGCATCTGAGAAATATAGGACGTATCGTGGAGGTCTATATGAGCTGTCCACAAAGTTGCAGTTTTCAAAGAGAAAATCTATACATTTCTATATATTGCATGAAAAGCACCAGAATGAATGATTGCAAGTTTTATACATGCATGCAGACTAAATCACATTACAAATGGAAAACTCCACAATCTAATGAAGAATATTCACAAACCAGGTGTCTAATGCTTAAAATAAATAAAACAAAATTAACAGAAACTAATCACTCTTTCTGATCTGCATTACAATTTCCTTTTCTTAATTGCACCTCCTTCTAAAGCTAAACAGTCATAAGTATTTCTGGTATTTTGTTGTTTTTCATTAGCATGCTTTAGAAGTTGAGACATTTTTAATTTGAACATTAACACAACTGTCAAATCTTTCAGTACTTCACATGGTACCAAAGTAAACATATTTAGGATGGATACTCTTTTAGCTGCTGTCAGTCATTAGCATCAGTTAATTTGTTTTTATAGTACCTTTTTCATTAGAAGCTTTTTTCAACTCCCATTCAAGTCACAGAATTTAGCTAACAGTGCTCATCAAAAGGTGCTATGCTGTACTTTGTATTAAAGGTACTCTTAAAAATATCTCTAATCTTACGTAAATCTAAGTTCTAGTTGCTTATAAGACCTTCACAAAGATAAATTATTGCAAACCAATCTTCTGCAAGTGAAAATGATTGCAAAGCGAATTTTATGCGTACCACTTATTCTACGACTAACTCTTACAGTCTAAAAGAAAATAACCTGTTCTTTTCCATTAAAATATAATTGAAAACATACGGCATTCTTTCTCAGTTAATTTACACAGAGCAACTAATGAAAGTGCTGCCGTGAGACTGGGCTTCAGTTGGAAGCAATATCAGAAAAGTAATGTCATCGCAGCATGGGTCTAATTACTCAATTTTTAAACTAATTCTGAGGGCTTTTTAGTAAATGCCTGATTTAATAGTTTTAACGCGCTTTGGTTAATATATGACTCAGATGAAAAAAAGCAATTCTTTTTAAACATTATAACAAAGACTCCCTCCAGAAATGTGTCCACCCAGTCATTTTTACCTGCTTTTCAGATACAGTTCTCGCTTTTCTAAAGAATCTACACACAAGTCAGCTGCAGCATAATCTGTGAAAGGTTTTCAGAAGAGTCTGGGCAAGTATTGAGGTCTACGTGATATTGCTAGAGTTCAGGCACAAATGATTCCTGAGATTTCTCTCGGCCCTATGTTTCCACGGTTAGACATTTCCACCTTCATTGTCAGAAAAGCATGTATCATAAACTGGATTTAATACAGCACATCCGCAACTGTTAGATGCTAAATAAGGTTACTTGTTAATTACTCTGAAAGTGTGACTTGTTAGGAGATCACTGTCTTAAAATATATTTAACAAGAATTACATGAGGAAATGACATTTCACTTTATAAATCTGTTTTTATGGAAGTGAGACTGCTATAAAGTAATGGATGTTGCCGTTCTTTGGAAGCGCTCTCATGGGGATTACTGCTTGCCCTTACTCCATGAAGAACTTTAATGTGCTTTAGCTTATGCAGTGACTTCGTGCTTTCAGTTAAATCCCCTGGTTATGCCATAACTCACTCTTGGAGATGACAACCATATTTAAGACAGGATACTTTTTATTTCCTGCGTAGTGTAGCTTTTCTGGTTAGTGCAGATTCACTTATGGTTTCAACTGGCAATTAGACACTGGAACCAGGCTTTATTTCAGTGCAGTAAGTTCTCTGATGTACACATTTACCATGGATACAGGCTATTCAATTGATTACATCTTTTTTTCTGATAACAAAGCTCTAAGTTTTCTGAAATTCTAGCAATAGGAATAGATACAAAATGAAATATTTACAGTAGTCTCTGAATACATAATCTTTCACCTTTCCCTCGCAAATTTAACTGATATCTGATGCCTACTTAGATTTTTCCTTGAGATAGAGTGTTCTCTAATTATTAAAACGTTAAACAGAGAGGAGCTTGTTCCAGATAATTTCTGCTAGAATACTGGGTAGCAAGAATCCTCCCTACCTTTAATATCAGGAAACTGATATTATAATTTCCAATAATCTTGAGTAGTCACAATCCTAAATGCCTACCCACATTCTTGTTCCTGCTCCACTCCTCGTGCCTCTGACTTAAGCAGCTGCTTCCTCTGAATATCTTCTTGTAAATGAGAGTTTCCCCATTTTCCTTTATCACACCTAGTTAACTTACAATATTATATCGAGGACAGGATTTCCCTGCTTTATCTTTTAGCATTGTGGGGCAAAAAGCCCAGATAAAAATTCTTTAAAATAACTCAAAACACTTTTTGCACACTTGTATAACAAGTGCTGTAGTACCAGTGCTGTTGGCATCACAACAAGCAGTAGAAGCTCTTTGGGATCTACCTATGAGGTCACTGAACTAGAATGATAGTGCAGTGAATTGAGATGATCACGTACTCAGTGAGTAGATAACCTGGTCATTCACATTTACTCCTAATAAGTTCAGATCAGCTTCACAGTGATCGTATATTGCTGAAGCTACATTGAACAATGGATCAAATCTTTAAACTTTATATGCAGAACTTGCATATGAGACACAACTGACATGTAAGCACCTTCCTGCAAGTCAGCTTTCCTCTTCCACTGGATGTGTCTGAGTTTGATGCTAATTTCAGTCAAATTTAACAAATAACTAATTTAACCAAACATGCATTCAGTTAATAAGAGCTGTAATCATCATGATTTCAGTGACATGAAATGCTTAAGATCAGCCTATTTCACACTCGGGGGCAGCCCAGAAGATAATTTCTAAATTTCTTAAGTCTGAAACTAGTTATCTTTAGGAAGTATTATGAAGAAATCATTATACTGCTTTCTGAGCTATTATGGTTTCTCCCAGAATACACAGTGATTCTCTATATAGACAGTGAAAACTGCAGACAATTTAAAATTGTTGAGCTTTTAAGGTGCCTCTGGTAATTGCCTAAATACAAAATCAAGAAGAATTCACAAATAAAAGTCGAAACATAGAAGATAATCTCTGCAAATTCTGGACATTATTCCTTGGTTCTAGCGCTGCCTTTTCTTCCCGCTCTTCTTCTCCAGCACTAAAACACACAACAGAAATCCCTGTGCAGATGATTCCCTTGCCTCTCCTACTTTTTTCTTTATTGGGAACTAGTGATAAATCCTTGAAGCACAGCACACGGACAACACACCATAATCCTTTTAACAACCCTTCTGGAGACATTTAGCAAAGAGAGACAGCTTATTACAGATTATTACAACAGGCTTGGAGGAAACAAAAAGCCCAGCCTTGGCTCTAAGTTTAAGCTGAAGTCCAAGACTGTGAAAGCCCTAAACGAAGTGAATGAGGAAAGACAGGAATTTCAGACAGAAAGCACTGGATCATAGATTATTCTCCAGTCGTGTTTTCAATGTTGCCTGTGTAACCATACAGAATCAATGTTTTTCAGCAACCTAAGTATAGAGGAAAACAAAACAAAACAAAACATCTTTCTAAAGCAGACAGCCCATTCTGAACCACAGTTTTGCTAGAGATAGTAACAGCCATTTCTGCTGGATATGGAAGTTTCTTGTTCCTACATCTTTTCTATGCTGCCTTTGAAAAATGACTATAAATAGGCATGTATTTTTTTCCCCAGAATGTATTTTCCCTGATGTTTAGTCAGTGAACCTTCCAATTATCAAGCAATTTACTTCCTGACTAAAACATGCTTTTCTTCCACATTTTATACCATTTGCATTTCTATGCACAGGGCTTCCTGCCTGTGAGAATCCACTGTTAAAGGTTCTTCTGACCTTTTAAAATTACTACAGAAATACTGTCTTATGCTTCTTGCTCTTCATTTCCTATAATACATTACTAATTCCTAGTACCTTTTACTGCCAATTATGTGATGGAATTAGAAAAATAAAATGCTAATTGCAGAGTGAAAGTTGATGCAGCTCTAGCACTCTGCAAATAACCACAGCTACTTGGAGCCTATTCAGGCAGCAGAACACATTGTGCTGTGTGCTGGGCGTGCTGGAGTGTGCGACAATGGCTGCTGATTATGGAATAATTGACATGAGCCTTCCCCACACTCCACAGTCTCCAGTTAACATTCGAGTTTTATATCACATAAAATAGAACATGAGTACATTATGCATGCATAAAAGCAATGCAAATAACAGTGGTTGTTACAATTGTATATCCCTCGGCACATTAAAACATTCACTACCAAGAAATATGCAATGAAGAAAAGCTTCTGTAATCAAGTCCATTTCCTCCTTCCTCAACGGTCTTAATTATTGCAGAATCAAGTTTGGAGGGAGTATATGTGCATACTGTCTATTTCACCAAATATAGCTAGCAAAGGCTGAACTTAAGTAGAATAACATGGAAATATGGGTAAATCAGAGGATTTTAAAAATAATTTTTTAAAAACTTGAATTTCTATGATCTGTAGATTTCCTAAATGTAAAAGTTCAAATAAATAGCTGATACCCTTATTAAATAATAAAGCTTTGTATGGCTCACATCATAAACTCTTCAGCACAGGGTGTTTTCATTGCTTTGTGCTTAAAAAATAAGATTTATTGTTAGTAAGCACAATCTCTTAAAACACTTCCAGAAATAAAGCATCAAAATTTCTATTATAAATCATAAAAATGTATCTATATATTCTATGATCTTCCCAAAACAGAAGGAAAATGCAAGTCCTTATATGTACCAATTTACAAACTAATCTTGCCAAAAAGCACCAGCCTGTTGGTCACAATGCAGATCTAACAGTATGAACGTATAAGCAGTAACGCGAGCTGAAGTGTCAGCTCAAAGAAAAATACATATTTCTTTTTTTCCAATCCAGTAAACAAAGAACACTTATAAAAGGCAGCATTAACACAGGTGCAGAAGAATGCATTCCCTTAATGGTGCTGTCAGAAAAAAGGAGAAGGGACTGATTAAAATCTAAACACCAGGAACCCAGACATTCCCAGGATATGCAACAATTTGTAACAACTAGAAAAAAAGAACATTGAAGAAGAAAATAAGTCAGACCTGTCCAATAATGTCAGTGAGTTCATGATTCCGCGATGGTTCATTGTTATCCCAAAGGTCAAATATGCAAGAAGAGAGATTGGAACAGCAGCAAAATGCTAAATACACATTCATTAAACCACTAAACCTAAAAGCAATAAACTATAGCAAGATATCAAAACCTCCTTACATTCTGTTGCCTAACTGTACTGTGGCCAAAGGCTTTTTCTCTCTCTCTCTCTCTTTTTTTTTTTTTTTTTTTTTTTTAATTCTTTCTTTAGCTAAATTTACTATGAAAAATGAGCCTGTAGCTCTCAGGGACATCTGGGTATCCAAATACTGATTCTCACCACATCTTGCAATCTTGCATCTTAACTTTTGTATGAGATGATCATCATTTGAAGATTCTTCCTGCTCCTCACAACCAAGAATATAAAATTATTTTATCATTTTATCTCAGTATTTTAAACTTAATTCTGAATAATGAAAGGTTAAGGGTTTCATCATCAAATTGCAATTTGTAGAAGCAATCACTGTGAGAAGAACTTAATAGTCAATACTAGTTTATACGGAGGCTCTTGTAATCATGCCATTAAAAAAAAGCAAGATCCTGGAATTTTACTTGGTGACTTTATTAGAACACTGTATTTTGTCATTCTGATGTAAACCCAATTTCCCTGTTAGTGAGTAGAAGGGTCACACTGAGTTTCCAGCTGGTTGGTGAAGGTCCTATGACTACTAAAAGCAGAAGAGAGCATTTGGCCCTGTGTTGAATACATATATATTATAGAACCACAGAATAATTTGGGTCAGAAGGGACCTTCCTAGCTCCCCCAGTGCCACCCCTGCCATGAGCAGGGACATCTGCACCAGCTCAGGTTGCTCAGAGCCCCGTCCAGCCTGGCCTGGGATGTCTTCAGGGATGGGGCACCCACCACCTCTCTGGCCAACCTGGGCTGGTGTCTCACCAACCTCACTGTAAACATTTTCTTCTTCATGTCCAGCCTGAATCTCCCCTCTTTTAGTTTAAAACCATCACCCCTTGTTCTACTGCAAAGATATGCACCTTACCTTACAGATATCGTAACATTATAAATGAATTGAGACACACCCCAAACTGCAGCAGCATCTGGTGGCTCTGGACAGAGATTCTAAGTTATCGAAGTAATTTGCCAAGAATCTACTCATTTAAATACAACAACAATTTATAAGAACACGATAAATTAACTCACTGTAACTACTCAAAGCAGCTTCTCTTTTGTAATTTTAAGTAGATGTACATTTCACACAGTTAAGGAACTATAAATTATTTTATTGTGACTGGGCAAAAGACAGAAAAAGAAAAGAAACCAGATGACAACCTAACAAAGGTTTCTTCTCAATGTTTGCAAAGAAAAATAAATCATGACTTAGATGAGGTAGTTAAGATCTTTTCTACATAGCAGTCCAGACGTTAAGCATTTTAACATTGTTAAGGGCATCTACAGTACAAATAAGCTAGTATACTGAAACTACTTATTTAAAAAATTAAATTAATCATAATCAGAAAATGTAATTTGTGCATGATAAACCAGAGAGGAAAACTTAGAGGTACAGCAATAATCAGGAAATGGCTGTAGTAAGATGATTCTTTTTTCATTTTGTTTTATTTTAAACTAAACCATATTGGTGTAGCATTCTTACTCAAATCATGAGTAATTAAAAACAGCAGCCTTTCAAAACTGCCATTTGAAATTGTCAGGTTGCTACAAACTAATACTACTGATCAATCCAAAAGTAGGAATAACTGCATTCCTGTTTCATTTGGTGACAGCAGCTCTTCTTAAGCATCCTATTAAGGCTGTAAATGATGCTGAAGTAAAACTAAGGTTTTTGAGCTGGATTACCGTAGAAGATTTCTTTTTTTTTAAATTTTACACTAAAAAAATTATATTTGTAAGGAAACAGTAAGTGTCTACCATTTTTAAAATCTAGAGATATAAAAGAAGTTTCAAATAACTCCAGAATTAATTTTGGTCATTAGTGATATTTAGTGGCTGGGTAGTATGGAAAACTAGTTAAAAATATCTTTGCATTTATAATAAGTAAACAACATTTTTGGTGGACATTAGCACCTGTTCACCAATGTAATGGGAATTCTTTTGTTTTTATTTACTTACAAATGGAGAACACTTTAGGTTGGAAGAGATCCTCTACTCACTTAAAGCAGTTAGATCCAAAGTTAGACTGTGTTTTTCGGGGTCATGCCTAGCTGAGTTTTCAATATCTTCAAGGTTGTAGATTCTAACCATACTTTCAATGACGGATACTTCTGTAATTGCTGTAGATATTACATTATAATTTATGAATGACACAGTACTAGTTACAACAGAACATAATCCATGTAGTGATATTATTTCATCTAGAGCCAAACAATTGATATTTGTAAACTTCAAGTATTAATAATATTGCTTGACAGCTAAACGAAGAGCATGGCTAAAGGCAGTCCCACTGGTTATTTGTGATAACCTGCAGGGATCAAACTACTATATTTACAAAATCTTCACCAAACTACCAAAAAACTTTTAACCTTCTGCTGTGATCACAACTAATAATGTCATTCAGTTTGGTTTCATGACACAATCAGATGACATGCAGATGAGGCATGATCAAAAGCAATGTAACATTAGGGTAACTGGAAGACAGACTCAGTTCAGTAGCCTCACAACAGTAAAAAAACACCACCAAAACACCCCACATGTTTAAAAAGGCTTGACTAACATTTAGTCACAGAACTTAGCTGTATCCTATGGTCTCAGATATAATTACTCATAATGGAACCCTGAAAAAAAAATTCAGGGAAGCTCTGTTCTTTTTGTACATTTTAAAATTTAAAATGCACTGCAAATGGATTAGTACATTGCAGCACACATGACAAAAGCTGCACATTTTTTTTGCAATGTTAATTGTAAGTCCTTTCTTGAGGACAAAAGTAGTGTCCAGATTTAAGATAAAGACAAACAGTTCCTCAACTACTATTCACAAACAACTTTACATTTTCTTCTATTTCAGAATTATGAATAATAATGCTTCCATCATCTTCTGTAATAAAACCTTAAACAAAAACTCAGCTATTTCTATCATTTTCAACATTTCTCTATATTAAATTGAATTGAAGATCTAGGGATTCAGTTCTTATTTGCTGGAAAAGCCATATGATAGGGTAGCTTCAAAAGATAAATTTGTTTATCTAAAAATAGAAGCAGCCGAAATCCCTAATTTTGCAAAGCAGGTAATGAAACCCATATATTGTATGTGTTTACTTAGCATCTAGTATAGAATTGGTTCTATTCCTAGATTTTTCATTAAAAACCAAAAACAGCCGTCGTCCCCCGCAACCAGAGCTACAGCTCAGCTCATGCTGGTTTGTAACTGGATACACACAAGCTGTAATGGACCTAAATTACTTTTGTTTTTCGCTGGTTTAATTAAAATGTGTTAAAAGCAATTTTATTCTAAAATAAACAGTGCTATGTTAATATTGGACATTAATAGAAGTTTTGCTAAAACTGACTATACCATAAAAGTGCAAGAACAATTACCACATTATTCCAGTTTAAAGGTGGAGCACAACTAAATCAGCTTCTGTTAAGAGATGGGAGCTGAAGTATTCTAGTAAAGAATCAGATCCATTCAGGGATGAAACACAAAAATGTTGGGTTTGGTTTTGTCATTTGTGTAGATAGACTGTTGCACTGTATTTTTTCCAGGGTCAGGTAAACAGACACTGTCTTCTGAATATCATAAAAAGGAGTGGTTGTCTTCTTGTAGCTGTCACAGGGAGGGCACCAAGATACTACTTTTACTTAGTTTTGGCCAAAGATAAATTATCATTCAGATATTCACCACTTAAAATAGCTCTTCCAGTGGTGTGACACGTTTTTAACCATATTGTCATGAATAGCAACACTATAATTACATGTAAGAATTCACGGAAGTAAACATCTAATTTCTGAAGTGTCAGACAACAGACAGCATCACGCAGACTACAGCTCCACACTTCAGTAGTAATCAATTCAACTAACAATAGAGCTGATTGACAGGAAGCTCTGTACTATTGAAAGCCAAATATAACAAAACCCAGATTTCATCCAAGCAATGAAAAATGTATGGACCATGTATATTCTCTCCTCATGTCGTCTTCCTGCAGGAAAAAATAATAATACAGTTGAAAGCTGAAGCAGACTTTTTACACCATCTTTAATTAACCTCCAAGTCTGAGCCATTGCACAAGGGAGTAACCACTGGCCAGTTTCTATACAACATGTTTTGTGAGCTAATACTCCTGGGTGCAGCAGAAATTGCAAAGGGATCTCCACATACAAAATTTCTTACTCAGTTAATACTCGTTAATAATCACTGTTAGTTTGACTTCTAGATTTAAGAAAGCAGCTGCAATCATCACCTCGGATGTGCAACTGTAAGAAGAGTAGCAGGAATATTGACTAATTTTTACTACCACCATAAATGCTGTTCTTATAAAAAATACCTGTGGTTTGTTGTGATTCTGGTACACAAAGGCTAGAAAACAGCAAACAAACTGCTACGGAAACACATTTAAATTAAACCACAAACGCCTTTTCAAACTGAGGTGTGTTTTTCCCTATTCACTATGTGTTTACGCACTGAGAAGTAAACCAAACAAAATCTACTATGGCAGCGTGAGGATCAGCTATAGAAAAACAATTGTAATAACCTGTAACTATTGTCTTCTCCTCTTGACCTTAAAGGTTCACTGCCATTTCTCCATGCAGCAAGAATAACCTGAGACTTTCCATCTTTCTATGACATGATGAATGGGCTTCGGTTAAAAGTAGCTAAAAGAAGAAAAGCTACTAATGTGTTTTATACAGTCACTGATCAGTTCCTGACATGTAATCTTTCATTTGCTTTAGGACATTAAGAAATGTTGTGTACCTAAAAACAACAGCTTGTATGATAGTACATCTATCATTACATGCATCATAAAAACAAGAAGGACATAAATTTGTTTCTGCCTGTTAAAGTCTAATTACCTGTAAAATCATTACTTGGCACTTTAACAAATTGACACAATCAACTTAATGATCCTTAACATATTAAAATTTGCAAAGTGTTTCTGCTTGCTGCCTGTCCAAACCACAGTAAATGTTTGCTGGTTCAGATGACATCATAGCAAGGGTCAGGTCTTAAATTTTTCTGCTAAGTAATTGCAATATTGTCACTTGCTATAGCACCTGTATTATCTCATTAGTCCTACAGCTTGGGATGAGGCTATAGAGAGAACCTTGTAGCATCCTCTCTTTAGAATGATGCTAAATGCTACTGTCCTATGTGGTGTTCTTCCTTAATACTTGGAATGACATGTAACGATCATGTTCAGAATATGGCCTTCAGGTAATGCCGTATGTGACAGCGTCATCCACAACAGTTTGCTATCACTTTTTTTATAACACCTAAGTAAAGATATCCATGTTATAAAACTTGTGATGAGCTGCAGGACTATTCCTTCTGATCACCCACCTTTAGCTCTGTACACTGATTTATTTTCTTCACAACATCTTCTAGCAGTCCAAGAAACATAACTAGACAAAGTTTATGTTTTACCACTGAAATGATTCTTTTTTCCTCTGAAAACTAAAATAGCCAGATGCATGGGAGAAAAACAAGCCACCTTAGAACAAATATGTAAGAACAAATATATAAGCTGACGATCTCCCAAGTCAGAACACACTATTGTACCTAGGAGATAGCAACTTTCTGCAGCTGTTGATTTTAACTTTCAAAAGCCTCATGTTCAATGCTGGAATATTATCAGGCATGGAAGACTACTTAAAAGTAATGAAATGACTTCAAATAAAGTTTTCTACTTCAAAGCCACAATGAGATAAAATCACTAGATACTGAAGGAATGTGACTTTGCAGGTGTTGTGCTGCTATTAAGTACATGTGCCATCTCTTCTGAATTCCAAAACTGTGCAGAGCCTTAAAGTGAGGTCTAGAAGCTTTGGTGTTGCCTGGGAAAAAAAAAATCCAGACCCAACAACAGACAAATAGACTGTCAATATATACAATATATACAATGTATACAATTATCAGATGCTACTTCTTTGAAAAATAAAGCTTTTGTAAAGAATATCCCTATCAGAAATAGGTACTAATAATGAATATTCAATGTTGGTATTAATTATGAGTATGCTACAAAACACTTTTTCAAGTCTTCTCCTCCTTGGCATTATTATGTTACAGTTGAACACAGATGGTCACATTCTTCCATAAATACCTTTACAGAATATTATAGTGCGTAAGGTGTGAAATTACAGATGTAAGAAATCAATAAAAGATAAAGAAAAAACAGAATATATTTTACTTAGCCTGTAACATGACAGATGTTTACCCTTTAGGCAAACATCAATAAAAGATCATGTAAAAATTGACACATACTAAGCAGTCATTATCTCTTATTTTTCTGTTAACTCTGTTTGGATAGGAAGAATTACCCTGTAACAAGAAAAAATGAACTAGGAAGTGGAGGTTCATCACACATGTGCTGTCACCTAACACAACTGATCAGACTGCAGTTAACAATGTTACTATACAAGATATGATATGGTACCATAAGTGAAAAGTGATGTGAAAATATAGAAACATAGAATCATTTTGTTTGGAAAAGATGTTTAAGAACATCAAGTGCAACTGTTAACCCAACACTGTCAAGTCCACCTCTAACCCATATCCCTAAGAGCCTCAGCTACGCGTCTTTTAGAGAGCTCCAGGGATGGTGACTCCACCACTTTCCTGGGCAGCCTGTTCCAGTGCTTCACAACCCTTTCCATGAAGAAATTTTTCCTAATATCCAATTTAAACCTCCACTGGTGCAACTTGAGACAATTTCCTTTCATCATATAACTTGCTACTTGGGAGAAGAGACCAACACTCTCCTCGCTAGAACATCCCTTCAGATAATATAGTTGTAGAGTGGTTAACTCTTGAATACAAATGATATCACAACTATAAAGTAAAAAACTGTTAGTAAATCAGCCTGTCTTGATAATTTGTACACTTCGTTTTGTCAGGTCTTACATAAAAAGATACTGGATGCATCTGTCTTATTCCTGTTCAGAATGGAAAATTTACATTTATATTTCCATGGATTATATCATTCAAATCTATGCTTTCCCTCAGGTCAACTTATGTCTCTGATTATTACCTTGGCCCAGACTCTTGGGTGGGGTGGTGGGGTGTGGAAAAATCTAGAAGTATTTTTGTGCATTCCTCCTCTTTCCAGAAATAACATGCCCCACGAGAGACAAGAACTGCCTTACTAGATAGATGACAATTACACAGAGTAAACAATATATTTCCAGTTAAATAAACTAGCTCTCAGGGACTTCAGCCCATGTGTAGAAATGCTTCCAGGGGAAGTGGCAACTGCTGTTTGGAGAGCATTCAATGTGCTGAACTGGTTAATAGGCACCAGCAGTATCTATTCAGGACTAATGTTGAAAACACCTTCAGAAAAAATAATTCCAGGCTGATATCCACCTTCAGTCTGAACAATCACACAAAAATTGTCTGCATTTCTTATCCCAGCATAAATTTCTAATTAACTTGGAAAGATATACCTAAAGAAACACCACCATTTTACAGTTTTGCAATGTGGAATTACCGCAGTCTTTCACATGTTACATTTCAAAAGCACAACATGAAATTTGCAGGCAAAGGTCATTCCTTAGTCCCAGGCTATGTTGTAAGCAAGAGTTCCCTCAAAGAGAAAGGGATAAAAGAAAAAAAAAAAAAAAGGAAAATCTACTAAAATATCCAAGTACCAATTATTCCAATACATCAATCTTCCCTTCTGCACTACTCAAGTTTGAAAGAAGAGGAGGAATGATTCTGTGAACACGAGTGCACTTTACATTTTTCAGACTAGCAAAAAAGTTTCATTAAAATTAACAGACTGGTACCAGAAGGATAGTACAGAGCAGACAGACTCTGAAATTCTGTTTATTTCGTTTTCACAGTCCTTTCCACATGGCAGTGATTGCAGCTTTAAAAACAAGATTTGGATCCCCATAGCAGAGACCTTGATTCTGCTTCCAGGTCTAGCTCAAATCAGGAAGCTCTTTTCTAAATTAGGATAGACTAATTATTGCTCATAAACAAACATGTATTTAGAAAAAAAAAATAAAAATCTTTGAATGTATTAGAAGATACACGCAGAGAACGAGTACTTCATGGAGATTCTCTGTGGTAGTAAGTGATTACCAAAGTAACTATTATACAATTTAGCTATCCTTTTTAACCCCCCTTTCAAGAGTTCTAGAGCTACCTTGCCAGTATGTTTATGGTTTAAAATTTTGATTTTTGGGTTATTTAATAATCGTTTTGCTCTTATTTAGAAAGTACAACAAAACACAAAATTTTTCATTTTCTTTTGCTTGTCTCTTTATAGTAATTCCTTGATTTCTCCCAGCAGAAGAATTTTATTCCCTTTTTCATGACCATTCTCTGAATCTTATCTATTTCTAACATATATTTATATCAAAAGTCATAATTAAAACCAAAATCAGTGGAAGACATAGAAGATCAAATAGGTGCTTAATGAAGGCACCAGAGAAACCCCTTAACATTTCAAAAAAATAAAAGCTGACAGTACAACATATAACCTAAGGGTTCTATGATCTTTTAGTCATACATGAATGAAAGGGAGAGAAATAGTTATTCAAGCTAATATAGTATAATATTTTTTATTTTTTAAAAATTATTTTGAAGTTATCACATTACGATAGTAATCTTCACATTAGAAAAAGAAAAGTGAAATATTTTGAAAGACTGACTTTGAGATAGTAATTCTGGTATTTAATCAATCCTTACACTGACATATTACCAACTTATCTTCTAATTAAAACAAGACAGTATCTTGATCAACAATTAATCACAGGCAGAAACATCAATATAAGAGGGTCATTATGTGATTGGATTTGTAACCTTCATAATTTTTCATTTCTTCTTTATCTTCCCTATAATAAAAGTCATCTAATAGATTATACAATTTGACTAAAATATTAGAATAGCATGGAAAGGGTAAAATGTTTTATGTTCCTCCTACATCAGTAATACTGGAAATAGCTCTACAAAATTGTACAGGTAAGAAAATTACCTATTTACCAAGTTCATCCTTAAAAGAATATCCGGGGTCAAAGAAATGGGTGTGTTTGCATTCTACCCATGCCATAGAGTCTTCTGGAAGATGCATTTCAACCACTAACTACATTATTCAGACTGGACTAGAGATAGACCAAAGTAAAGTCCCCTGAAATATATATAAAGACATCAGCACTATATGTTTTTCTTTATGGATCTGCCACTCTTAGGCAGTTCTACTTGCCAATGTAGAAAACAAGAACAAACCAAAGAAATTTCAATCTACTAATATCTTAGCCAAAGATGCTGTAGAATCCCTTTCATAAAGGTCAACTATAAAGTCAGGGTTGATTCTTCCCCCTCTATTTCTGTTAAAAGACTATTCTGTCAGTCAGCCAAAGTAAGCTTATTGATGCTTACAGACGATTGTTCTTAACCTAACATTGTACTTCATAAATCTCTTCATTTCTACTAATTATCTTCATTGTATTACGATAGATATTTGGAGGGATTTTTTTTTTTTTTTTTCAAAACAGCTTTTTCACATTTTGCTTTTTGTTCTGTATGCCTAGCAGTTTGTATTGTGTTTTAGGAACCATGATTTTTCACCAAATGTGTTTCTAAATGTGGTGTGGAACATTCGTTCCTACGGCCGTACACATTCATCTTAGAATTAGGAAAAAATAATTTAAATTCAGTGAAGAGGCTGACATTTTTCTTGGAGCATTCTGCTTTAATCCTGTTTGCAACTTCATAAGAAGCCAGTTCCTGCTGAACAACGAGATGAGACCGGTACATGGTCTCCTAAGGGGCCTTTTCTGTATCCACTCACGGAAAAACTCACTCATGGGAAACGTAAAACATTATAATGGATTTAAAATGCTCAAAATAGGGAAGCAACAAATGTGCACGTAATGCTTAATGAAATAGTACACTTTATGAAAATTTCAGAAAGGGAAGTGATTTGTCCTCGTTCCTACCTGAACTGTAAAAAACTATTGGAGGTGAATCCCAGGAGCAGTGCAAATTGTGGCATATTTCTTAAAATGCTGGGGAAAAGGGAGGAGGAATATGGAGTTTGGGAGGCTCAAACATGAGAGCAAGGAAGAGATTTTCTGATTGGAATTCACTTGCCATTGAGGGAACCTCTACCCTGTTTTACACAGACACATCTTAATACAAGTGCCCGAAAGAAACTCAGTAAATTTAAGTTACTTGTTTATTAGCAAGAATTTAGTCATTACTGATTAATTTAGAAACTACTAGATAGTTTGCAAAAATCAAAATGTCCTTGCCTATTTCTAAGAGGAAGTGCTGTTTGGTACCTCAAAAGAAGGATCATGAAATTAATTAGAGGTCTTTTATCTAGCTAAGTACATGTGCCTCATTAACATTAATGAGAAACAGCCTTTCACAGTGATGGGAGAATAAATATACCACATATGCAGTTAGACATACATGGCTCAGAAAACAAACAAACAAACACACACCAACCAACCAATCAAAACAACAACAAAAAACACCCAACAACAAAAGAACCTCACAAACAAACCAACCCCCACCACAACACACCAAAACAACAGAAGCTTATTGCTTCAGTCAGGGTTGGTGATAGTTATAAGAAATGGGAGTGATAATTTACTTCCCAGAAAAGCGCAGAGCTGGCAAAACTGCTGTCCAAGCACACAGGTACAGTTCCTTGTTATTTCATTTGTATTTTGCTGCAACAACGAGTTCAGGCCTGCAGGCTTTAAAACATATAATAAAGAAGCTGAAATTTGGAAGTCACATTGCTTTGTAGTGGGGAGTCTGGCACAGAAGGCCATGAAGAAGAAAATTTGGAAGGCTGGGGATGGAGCCACACTAATAATGTGCTACCAGCTAGAGGCAGACTATTTCAACTTGAATTTTGAGTCAGAAAGGTCCCATTGTTGCCGTTTCTGTGATTACCCATGTTTTTCTCCAGCAATTTAGAGCTAACATGATAGATTGATGACTGGGTATTTTTCCTTCATTTCATTTGTTTCCCTTACTATCCCCGAGGTACTCATATTCATTAAAAGTAGCAATACTACATACATGTATGAATGTGTATATATATAAAAGTCATATCTTCACCCCAAATCCCCATCTGTGTATCAAATACTGCATTCCTTTTGCTGTTATTACCTTTGCCTTGGTATAGAAAGGCACAAAAATCTATGCAACACTACCAGAATTTGTAGTTCAAGAAAAGAAAAGAAAAGAAAGAAGAAATCCGTGCCTTCAAACTGTCAGATGTACTATGGGTTTTTTCACATTCACTGAAACAGTCATTACAGATTAAAAGAATCAATGTGATGCCTTTTCTGAAAGAAATACCACTTCAGACAACAATCCTTTAAAATACAGATATGTATACATTAAGTAAATTATATACTATCAGCTTTTTTGATCAAATGTTTTTTTGAAGAAAAAAATAAACCAATTCATACTACCAGATACAATATTCAAGGTGATTTTTTCTAGACAAGCTGGACATCCAAGAGTAAGCTTCCTATTATAAATTATACCACAGAAATTACACCAGACTACTTTCAGAATTTAGTTATGTGAAAAGATAATCAGTGCTTGTTATCACTATAGTTTATTTTTATTAACAATAACTTTCCCAACATAAGCAGTAAGCCAGAAATCTGAATATAAATTCAGTTATTTTTAATCTAAAGAAAATACTATATTTAAAAGAATTTTGACCCAACACAGCCATTTCTCTATTGCTTTTTGGTTTAGACTGAACTGGTTACTTCTGAGAGGACAGATTCTTGTAACAATGCTTTATTCTGCGTACTTCAGATGGTGATGATGATGTGTACAAAATTTATTATTACTTTCCAACAAATAAATCCAACAGACCAGATTTTCAAATCCAGGTATTTAGTGTTACTCTAAACCACAAAGGCCACAGAACATGTTTTGTCCCAATCACTCCAGTTCAATGTAACCATTTTCTTGCCTATTCCATATCGCAACAAACAACAAAGATTTGTAATAGGCCATTTTCTTCTTTATACACCGCTAATAATAATAAATGAATAATAATGAATAAAATAATAAACCCCTCAACTCATTCAGCTGTTAAAATTAACCAGATTTTTAATCCTGGAATGTGCTGAAAGTCTGTCCTTTCTACAAATACAGAATTGAAAATATTAAAAAAGAAAAATCATGCTTATTAAATTATAAAGAATTAACTAGCTAATGTAAGTTTAATTAAGCATACACTCCTGACACAATATTCTAATGTTCTACATTGTTTATTCCGGTATAGAGAGACTATGTTTTAATAAATTGACAGATATTTCTCTTGTAATGAATTCTGCTAGTCCTTAATTGGAAATGATTTATTATACTTAACAGAAGTTGCAGTTATAAAGGAGAAAACCAACAAGTAGCTCGCTAATCATAAGCATTAAGTAAACACTGGAGCACAGGGTTGTGGGGTTGTTGGTTTTGTTTTAAGTGCCATTTTTACATGAATTTATTTCTTTCAAGGAAAATCTTACTGAATTGGTTTAAAATAAACAATAATAAAATACTATGACAAAGATTCTGCTCTATTACCCTTCTGAGTATACGTCTCCACATCTGTGTTCACAAAGAGAAAATAAATTGTTTTAAGCAAGAGAAGCCAAACACCAAATGAATTTCAGATTCGTAGCAAAACAGGTCAATGAACGACCAAATAGGTCATTCGAGACAACACTCCAGACCTCTGAGTATGCCTGTTGCCCTACTCTGCCCGCATTTTGTTCCAGTTCTATCATCTTGAGACACAGGTGGTACTAGAACTTTGTGTACTCTTAAGGAGACTGGCAAACCAGAATTCCTGTGGGGACAAAATACCTTTGTTACACTCTCGTTTTCTGTAGGATATCTTTTTTCGGTTTGCTTTTCTGACTGCTATTCATGTTTGCTTATGTCATTACCATAACCCTAAGACTGCTCTCTACACAGGGAAGTTCATTGGTATTTTCCTCTGTGCATTCTTTTGCATTTACCCACATCACATTCCTCTGCCATCATTTCGCTTTGTGACTGAGAAACTTGCAAAGTCTTTTTGCCGTTCCACCCTCTGGGCCCTTTGGATGCTGCGCTGAGAACGAGCTGGAGAAGCTCTTGGTTGCATTGGGCTGTCACAAGCACATCTGCCTGCAGACACTATTGTAGGGGTGAATTGGAATTAATGACAGATCCTCTGTGTGTTTGGGAAAGCATCTCCTGCATCCTTCTGTAAGCCAGGCTGACCAGCTGCTGCTTTAGGCACATAGATATTAGATAACATTGTTAAAATTATTTTGGATGCTGTCGGTAATTACATAATCTGTTTTGTTGTGACTTTATGAGATTTAGAGATTTTTATTACTGAGTTACATTAAGGCCATATATGTTGTTAATCAGAAAATGGAATAAAAATAAGTTAAGAAAAATAGGAAACAATCGATCTAATGTATTAATGTAGGTTTTTTGAATCTTTATCCACTTCAAAAAAGCTCTTAAGAGGTTGAGGATACCCTACACTAATAATTAATGCAGAGACTAAAAACATACAAAGAACAAAAAAGTATACTATTAATTGCTACGTGCAGTACCTGCAACTTAATATTAAATAACCATGTTTAAAGATCCAAATACAACACCTTTTCCTCAAAATATGGTTACCTCAAAATAGGGAAAAAAACCCAACACACAACTATCAGCCTTAGAGAAAAAAGATAGTATTTCATATTTTCAGACACCTGTGTAGTGGCGAATATCACCATGATTCTTGTGTATGCTTTGTTATATTATGACTGTAGTCCATTTTAAATTTAGATTTGAGGATATGTTGTATTTCTCTTAATACATTACAGCCAAAGTTATGCATTTTATTGCATTTTGAAGTAATATACTTAAGCATAGGTTTAAGCATAGATCTGAGAAGATGAGGTAAGATATAAGAAAAAGAACATAAACCCAAGAAATATTAATGAAGTACTATAGGTAAATTAACATAAAGCTGTTTAATGGAAAAGGCATGAAAACAGGAGTGCCATTCAGTCTCCCTTTTCTGTTCATTTATTTGCTTTTCATTATGACCTTTCTGTCCTGAGCATCTTTTAGTCACAAACATTTCTCTGTAGCTTTGATTACTGGTTTATATGGCAAGATATTGTATAAGGCAAATCTGTTGCCTTTGCTTGGGAACACAAAAAGTAATAGAAGTACACTATTTTTGCTTGTAAATATCTCAGTCTTCGAGCTCTTTCTGTGAGAATTTAAAAGTGTAAGTAAACAGGTAAACTCCAAGCAAAGGTTCCCAAATGTGGGATGCTTAAATATAGCAGGGTACACACAAAGAACTAGCATTTCCTCATGAACTTCAAAGAAAAAAGTTGGTGATTTGTTTTATTTGCATGTAAGTGTGAGAGAAGTAAAAATATAATCCTTGCTTTAAGGGAAAAATATTCAAACAACCACTACCTGTGGAGCTGCTGGACCCTTCGTAGATTGGGTTTGAGTTAGCCTTGAAATACTGATTAGATAAAATTAATAATGTATTTTCTCCCGTAATCCTAGTTTTTCATGCTTTAATGTAGGAAAGGCCATTTTCAGTGTTTTTATAGACTCACTAAGAACATGTATTAGCACAGCAGTATGTCTGCTTGCAGCGGAAATACAATTATGTAAATCAGATATGTGTTCCCTAAAGACTGCTAATAGAATGATTGACCTATATACCATTTAATTTGTTCTCATGCTTTCTCTTTATTGTCTTCCAGCTGCACCAGAAATTAAAACTTGTTAAACTGCATTGCTCCCCAATTATATATCAAAGGTGCCTGTGTCACTTTGTGTCAAAAGCAATTAATAGTTTGCATACGCCTTATCACCAGCAATACATCGAGGCTTCGTTGTTCAGTGGTGTGTTATGTGTATATATATATATATTTTTTTTTTTTTTTAAAGAAAAAAAGATTGTTAAAAAACCCACAAATGACCAGTGCCTATGTAGACCCTGTATATTGAATACCTTGGAAAAGACCCCAATTTATAGTTGCAGCCTCTCCTGTTAGTATATAACCCTAATAAAATTGTTTTTAGAAATATGCCAAGGAACAGGTAATAAGTTTTCTTTGGGGAAAAAAAAAAAAGCAGGAAAGTTGTTTGCAACTTGGATTTCCTCAGCTTGGCTCTGGACAGTTGTTTTTATTTAAGAACAATATTTCAATAAACATTCTTTGTTAATGCATTGGGAGTACTATTAATATAACATTATTTATTCAGTGTATTGTTCTGAATAAAAGTCCAAGTAAGGCAAGAAAAATTTGTCAGTAGGTGTTAGTGGGACATTAGTTAAGCCCTCACTAGTTGTGAGCAAGTCTTAGTTTGCTACACCTTAGCAATTTGTTATAACTAAGTTTTTTTCATTGATCCCAATAAATATTTGCGGCCACATAAAATGCAAGTGCTAAATGAACACTAAATTAAACACACTTAACTCTAGTTCCTAGCCAAAAACTGTATTTGCCTTTAAAGCAGCTCAGCAGTAGGGGTGTGCACACCCAGGGAAGAGGCGAGTTTCTTCAGGGATGCATTTGTATAGGTTTCAACTGGGATATCTGTCAGTCTGAAGTGATAGAGTAAAGCTTCTTCTAGAGGACAGAATACTTCCAGTCTGCTTCAGAAAAATACAACAATAAACATTTCCACAAAGCCAGCATTTCTATGAAGACTGTATTATTAAGTGCAATCAGTATTTGACAGCTTTCTGATGTGCTTTGCACCACCTCCCAGGAAACTGGGACCAGAGCAGGATTATTTGCTGAATTTGCTAAGTGGGTACTAGAGAGTGTTTGTGCTGACAGCAACCATAGACTCACCAAGAATAAACAACAGAGAAAGCAGAAAAGCTATGCAAAGATATTGCAGTTTTTCTGTTAACTTTTCTTGGCATTATATAACAAATTCCAGATAAAAATGAAACAACTTAAGTGTGCAAAGTTAATAAGGTCTATGATAGAATATGTGACAATGTAAGGAGAGCAAAAGTGTGTTTCTTTTACTTCACCATTTCCTGTGTCTGTAGCAGCAATATTTCAGACCACATCCCTCTCAAGGGCTCTCGAGCCATGTTCAGCCCTTCAGAATCCTATCATAAATAAGTCTTCAAAAAGTTGCACAAGTTGCTTCTTTCTTTTGAGGCTGAACAGGTCAAGAAACCAAAGCAGAAAAGCAGGTGCAAAACTCTCTTTTTGTCTGTAGAGATACAATAATGGGAACCCAATTAGTTTCCAAAAAGTGTTTACACTTTGACATTTTAAATCTGCTGTCACTGAGATTAGTGCCCAAGATCAATTGTCACCTTCCGGGCCATACTTTGTGGGATTATTTGCTGAAAGTATTTTTTAACAGCTTTATTTTTGTGTGTGTTTGTTTATAGTAAGTTTGCTTTTCTTAAGCTGTAAATATTTGATAGGAAGCAAAGCAAAAAGTGAAAAGGACATGTAAACACTTATACTAGGCTTTAACATTCAGCATATGTCAGAAGGTGAAGAAACACGGCACTGGGGTCTGACAGCAATGTAAATTGGTACACTACAATGACAATATTCAAATTGGATGATTACAAAAGTTTTCCAAGAACTTTTTAAATTTTTTTTCCCCCCCAAGATATGTTTCTAGTGTAACTCTGAGTCTTTCCTCTGCACCAGGCAATACAGCAAACACAGCAGAGCCTCTGGAGCCTGCAGGGAGGCTCAATGTGCATGTAATAAGAAATCAAATTGTTTCACCTTGATTGAGCTGTGTTTTGCTGTAGATAGTCTTTAATTGAGTATGATAAGTTTCTCCCCACTTGCAAGTGCTTTGATTCAGGTCTCAAAGCTGTTGTGCCAGGTGAGCTTTGTGATCTCTCACTGAAGATTATTGAGGGTCTTAGCTGAGGTCTTTGATGCATTAAAATCACATTATTGTCTTCCTAAAAACAATTATGTTTAGAAGTAAAGAAGATTTCCACTGCCTGGACAGGGCTGCTGCAGAAAAGATAACGTATTTCATGGTCTCAGAAGAGCAGAGTCAGATGCAGGGTCTGAACAAAAGGCTTTTTTGGGGATGCTTCTTATTGTTTCCATGTTCACATTTGGACTAAATTCGTCATCTATTACACAGATATGACACTGATCGGTAAATGTTAGTAAATATTAGTAATATGGGGTCAGGCTCATGCTTTTCATTCTGTCATTTGTTTACAGTTTAAAAACTAGACATTATGCTGAACACCAAGACTCAACCTCTCTATTTCTATGAACCAAAACACTTTTTACTTGTCATATTAAATAATCTGCTTGGATTCAGTCATAATTGTCTACTTCCACAAAACAGAAATACAATCAAGGAGAAAATACCAAGGTTCCCCCCGCTGCAAGATCTATGGACACATTAAGTATCATCCAGTCAGATTCTTGCAATTTATTTTCCATAAGGTAAATAGAAAATGTCTACAGTTGCTTTCACATCAAGGGTAGACATGCCCTCAAGTAAAATTCTACACTTCAATGCACAAAATTAAAATTTTGGTTCAAACTGTAAATGGTATATATTGAGACTTACTTGTTAGGTAAGGTCTCTCTGTTCGGCCTGTGCTCTATGAGCTGTCATTTAACAGATTCCAAAGATTCAACGGCCATTGATTTAATTTGTAAACCTGTCCCAACGCCAGCATATCCTACTGGCCATTCTGTATGTTGCACATTCAGGAGAAAAAAAATCAAGTTGTTTCAAAAGTGAATCACATTCGACATTACAAGAGAAACTTGAGAGGTCTGAAAACTATAAAGTCACAACTATTAGGTAAATAAAATGTCATACATTAAGCAAACTGTTTCATATGTCTTCAGTACTTGTTGCAGAGAACCTGTTATGAAACTGTGTTTGTAATCCATTTGAAATTCTAGTTTCTCTGTCCTATCTGATTGTACTTATATCTGTGTACTTACTAGAACAAAGCAATGAACAGTTCAAACACGGGACATAATTGATACAGAGGTATATTTCCTCTTATTCTGAAATATTTAATGAAATGCAGCAAGTCTACCAAAAAAAAAAAAAAGTAGACATATGCAAACCAGGTAAAGGAGATCTGTCTTCAGAGGTCAGTGACAGAAATCCACATGGCTATTTTAAACTACTAACTTTAGGGCCTTCAGAAAGAATCTCGTGTCCTAACCTTACAGCCTGGCCAGTAGAGAGATGAGCTGCTCTGCTGGGCAACTGCTTCCCTTTGCCCTCTAGAAGAGGCTCCTGCATCCTCTCAACTGAATCCCTCCACCAAACTATGACATTTAATTCTCTCTCTCATACGTATTGAAAAAAACATGCCTTGATATGAACTCCCAGTTCAGACTACAAAATATTTGTATTGGGAGAGAAGCATTTCAGACATTGAAATTGTAAATGGAGATAAACAGAGGAAAATGTCAGATTTATCTGAAGGAAAAGTCATTTAACACATTCATTAACTCTCCATTCTTCTTCAATAAAATGATTTTCTGTTCTGTTTTTCAGGCATTCACACCTCTCAACCTGACAAAGATTTAGTTGCCAAATATTGCCACTTAAGGGTATTTTTGGTTTGTTAGTCATTCCCCTTTCACAAGATCTTGCATTTAATTACAGTAACTTCCCTGTAGAGAAGTTGAAAATACGTTTATTTTTGCTGTATTTTCTCATTTCCTAAGCAGGCCATAGCAATTGAGAGTTATTAGCAGCAATACTTGTAAAAAGCGAAATTTATGCCAGAAAGTTGTTTATTAACTGTGATGTCACATAGTGTAGCTACACAACTGTGTGAATTGTCAGTGTCTAATTCAGACCACTCTCTTTCTTACAGTATAAATCTTCTTAAGAAAAAGAATCAATCCCACATGATTTATGCGACTCAAAGTTTTGAATATTCATAACAATCCCTACAATCTGTAGGCAAAATATATCCAGAATAATTCACAAATCATTTAAAATAATTAGTACGTTGGAGGATTTTCTTTCTGTGATCAATAATTGAACAGTTAAAGGGGTAAAACCTGTCAAATGAATTATTAATGGTAAATGTCTCACCCAGTGCAAGCACAAACTTCAAAGAACAGAGTCACGTTCTATTCCTTCTGAACAGTAACAGTGGATTAACAGCATCTGTGTTTCAGACCCCACAGGAATGAGCTCATATTTAGTAGGTTGTGCAAATCATATGGGAAGTTATATATGGTTCAGCATAAGCCACATAAGCAAGGGTTAAATTGACGACTGCCATTTTATCAATAAACCTGATTTTGATGGTTTCAGCGCTAATATTCTACATTTCCACTAATATAATCAAACCAGAGTCAAATCTAATAATCCTACTTAACAGCAGGCATGGACGATGCTACACAAACACTCAAACACACAACATACAAGCAGTCCAGAAGATACAGACCAGTTTCTGATGCTTACTTCTAAAAAGGAAAAAGTATAAAGTGTGAAGGCTGCAGACAACAGAATTAAGACCATGTTCAGTAACAACAAACCTCTGTCTTTTTTCAAAGGATCTTTTTGCTATGGAGATGTAGCAGAGTTTTTGAATCATTGCCTTTAAATCAATGAACTGTTTTATGACCCTTTTTCTCCTCCTCTTTTTTTCCTCTTCCAAGTGCTATTAAGTATCATTAACTACTGATTAGATAAAGAGTACAGAAGTCTGGAATCCTATGCTGGGAGCTTCAGATTTTTTTTAAACTGATCTCAACAATAGTTGCAAATATAACTATTTATCAACTTTAAATTACATTTCAAAATAATATAATTAATAGAAAAAATAACTTGTCAACGAAGATTAATATAACAACATTAGAAGACATGGATTTTTCAGCTTTATTAAATCAGTCGTCCAGGAGCAAATTGAGTTAGGAGATCATCTCACTGAATATTCCTGCGCATGTGTCAAAGATTTTTTTATTATTATTAGCTCAATATATTAAGGCTACAGTAATACGTAAGAATTACTCTCCTTATTTCTTATTACAAGTGGTATAGAGCTCTCTTTAATCAGTGCTTTGCTAAGAAAAATCTTGTTCATAGTTTAGAGAAGAGGAAAGATTATTACAATTTCTAAGTTGCTAAATTCTTTTTAGGAAAGGAGCAACACAGAACAAGAATCAGAATTGAAAAATATGTGAGACATGTATGGTATAGCATAAGCTACAAATAAATCTCTACACCTCTGAAAGCAGAGAAGTTTCCCCTCACCTGACCCCCATCTAGTCACTCTGATGAGTAGAAGATAGAAGAAAATGATGAATCTTCTCTTATCCTTACTATTTTCTATTTCATAGTCTGGAACTAAAAGATGAAAATCTCACGTGATGAGATTTTAATGTCGTGAAATATGAAGGACAGTTAAGATAGGAACCCTGATCTTCTGAGTACCTGAAAACAGTAAGATACAGCACTATTCTCCAAAGCTTACTGTAGTTTAAGATTTTAAAATACTTGTACATAATTTGCTCCTTCATTTCTGTTTTGGAGGAAATAGGGCTTACTCTTTGTTTAATAAATTCACTTACAGGGTAAAAAGAAGCACTAGGAACAGAAATTTTAAAGGAGTATTGGGAATAACAGCTTACAGCAATATAGCTAAAATAAAACCAGTGTGAGGTGCTGAAATGCAGACTATTTTCTCAGGGCTTAACCAATACTTAAGAGTTGGCATCTGTGACAAATTGGTTCTGGATTATTAGTCAGACTTCAGGCTATCGTTGAGGCATCCATCTCTCATGCCATGGCATCTGCTCATTCACTAACCTGTGTAGCTTTGTGTCAGATAGTCAATTTGTGTCCAAGGATTTGATAGATGTTAATGTGATCGTTTCAGCTACCATCCTTTTGTTCTAGTGATGATGGTTGAGGCTTTACTTATTGAATCTTTTAGGGCTGAAGCTTGATGGGATAAGGCAGAAGTTTTGAATTCATCTTCCCCTCTGCCAAAGAACAGAAAGCCCTGCTTAAGATACATTCAGTTACTCGGGTTTTTTGTCTCTGAATAGTAACTCTTCCCTGTGCTACACTAGAACATTCTAGTGTTGACAGATGTTGGTCCGAAATATGGAGGGAAAGCATCTCAATTCCATAACAGTAACACAGTGTTTGTATCATGATCAGAAGTAGGCTTTTACTAGTCTCTCAAAAATCATTGAAAAAAAGATTTATCTTTATCTTAACATTTACAGAATGTCTTAATCAGAGTGGGTTGGAAAGCAGAGGTAAGAAAAGAACCTCTGTTATATTGGTCAATAATCTGCCTTTAATGTCCCAGTGGTGTCTTGCATGTTCTGTTTTATTTTTGGTATCGTAGTTTGGTGCTATGGGGTTTTTAGCATGTGTGCTATCAACAATTTGCATTACTGTATCAGATAAATAATATATTAATATGAGGTTGTTTAATCATACGTGATCACCTTTAAAAACATAGACTCTAACCCAATCATTTTTAAAATCAGTACCATAAATAACTAATTTTGATGATCATATTCGACATGGTGAAATCAAAATCAAAAATACAGAGGAAAAAAAACCAAAAACAACACCTAGAACAAAGATCAAATTTGAACAGTTAGATAAACTGTGTGTGATGGAAATATTTTCTAAAACCTAAGAACGGATCTTACATTTTTAAGGAGCTGAGACAAATTTCACATAAAACAATGTTGTTGTGAAATGATAACACATGCGATTTTTTTAGTTTTCAAAATATCTCAGACAGGGTTACGTGCCTCCTGCCGAAGTACATAGTGCAAAACTGCAGTTCCACAATAAAACTAATATCTGTTTGGTGGTATGGTTTCTCTAATTAGTATGGCTGCTATTACGTGTCTGTCAAACATAGGATGGACCAAGAAAACCTAATTAGCTGTTTAAACTCATTTATGCGCCACATTTAATCTTGTGCTTGTCACATTTAAATTTGTTTAAACCTTAATAACATTCAAGATCATGTACTTGTGTTAAAGGCAACATGTGTTTGAGCCATAATGAATTGCTGATATTAAAATATTCATTGTGGCTCACACAACTTTTTTTTTTTTAATTTTATCTAGGTGGGTCATTTATCCTTCGCATAAGATTTATGAGTTGGTTTTACTCAAGCCAGTGAAAACCAAAATATAATAATTTGTTTTGCACTTCTAATGTTGTTAATTCAGCCATAGTTCTGATCACTAAGCCTCTATAATTTTAGTATAGAATATGAATCCAGCTGAAAACAAGTGTTTAACTTAATACAAATGTTTAATTTGTATTTCAGATAAAGCACATATAGTAGTATTATTGCATTCAAAGACTTTAAAATATCTGGGAAACAACTTCCTGGGGTGTCTTAACCTCTTCATAAATATTTTGCTAAGGATCTGCAAGAGATATATCACTATTGTAGCTGTCACTATCAAGATGCAATAATTTCCTGTGGTATAAAGAGATGTTAAGCAGTGCCATCATTTAATCTACGCAAACTTGAGTTCACATTCTGAAAAGCGGCAGCTTTTCATTATTCTGAGGTGTCCTACCAGTCCACTTTAGACATCGGTAATTTAATAAATACATGTTATTAAGAAGCAATAGAAAGTCATACCAAAAATAGAGCAGTGGTTAACCTATAATACTTGCACTAAAGTTTTATACATAAAGACAATGTAGAACTTCCTATTGAAGCTCAATTAAGCAATTGATTTTTAAGGCTTCTTCAAGCTTTTGTCAAACAAAGCTGGCTACAGAAAACAGGTAACAAAGGTCTTAACAGAGCTTTGGGAAGGAAACTAATAATGAGATATGACAGGCACATCTATCTCAGTATCTGACGCAAGAATCAGGATGGTGGATCTTCAGAGGCTTAGACTAGATCCTGAGAGTAATTTCTGCACATAACATCATTGATACGACCAAATGCTTTTGAAGATCTGAGCCTTAGGTTAGATTAACAAATGCAAAGTTTGGGCATACAGACGAATATCAAACCTCGCTTCATGATGACACATTGCAAAAGGTGTTTACATGAAATGTAATCATACTCCCAGATTTGTCCCAGTAAGAAGCAGCAGTGATATGAGGCGATTATCTTGTGCAAAACCTTGATGAATCCAAAAATCAAGGACTTCAGACCCTGTTTCCTGACTAAGATTTTTTTAACTACTGCCTTCAGTCTGGGCAGGATTATTCATTGGTGCTGTTGTATTCACGACTATGCAGTCAAGAAAAAAGAAAAAAAAAAAAGAATCTAAGTCAATTATTAAATATCTCACCTGGAAAGAGGATGAAATCTTCTGTTTCCAATACCATATTATAAGGACTACTATAGTATTTTAAAATCAAAACATTCAGTAGTTAAAATACTATATATATATATATATATATAATTTTTTTTTTTTTAAGGCACTAACTTCACACAGTGGATCTGATCTGTACAGCTTGGATAAGCCTATACTGACTCAACAGTTACCAACATCCAGAACAAAAAATATAGCCAATATGTTTTTCTTATGCTAATATGAAAGGAAAAAAATAAGCTTTATCTTGGAAAAAGTAATAGGTTTTGAGTGCAATAGTTTCAATAATTACACTGTCATAACCTTGTACCGTAACAGTAATAACAGGAAATAGTGCTAATATACTGTGAAAAGACTATTTCCTGTTTTCCTAGAAAACTCACAAGTAAATATATGGCTGCAAAAATACCAAGCTCCAAACAATAAATACCATTAGCATCTTGTGGGGAGACCATATAAACAAATGAATTCTAGGTAAATACTTTTATTTATCCACCAGCCTTACACATCTTATGTCATTTGTCACACAAAGCCATTAAGAGATATGTGTAAGCGTCTGTCTAAAAAGGGATCCTGTTCTCCTTTTCTGTTTAGGTCATATTATTGTACATCATCCTGGGTGAGGATATCTACAGGAAAGAAGTCAATATTTATGTCCTACACAGTGACACACATATAAATATTTGGGAACATATGTTGACAAGGTATGGTGAGAAAGTGGTAGTATTACACTAACTGAAATCGATTGGTAGATATTTTTCTCTTAGTGAAATTACTTCATGTATCCTCCTAGAATACCTTCAGGGAAAGAAAAATAATACGAAATTCAAAGATAAGAAGGGAGTATCTGCTCACAGGAAATGAAAGATGCATGCAATAAGATTTCCTCCAGTTAGTTAAGAATACATATTCAAAATTAAATATCAGAGAATATATCTATCATAGCATGCCATTATTAATTATTTGGTTTTATTGATAGCAAGGCCAGTTTTCTTCATGTTTAAGAAATCTGTTTAAATAACAAAATCAAGGCAACAGTTGAAATATTTTTTTTTTCCTCTTCAGTTCTCTCTGACCTGAATGGGAACTTGCCACACGAAGTGTCGCTGCGAATCCTCTAAAATCCTAGACTAGTTTTTCCATATATGTGTAATATTGTGAATTTGAACGACAGAAATTTACTCTCAACGTTATTGACATGCACGTTACAACAAGCCTCGTTTTTGCTTTAGACGCTACTAAACTTGTGTTAGGGAGGAAGACGCTTCCATGCATGTGTTAACTGCTTTGTTTGGGTTTTTTCGCTCTCCTTTTCATTTTCTGCCCTGATTAAAGAGGTCTATTTTTATTCTGCTTTTGGTGTACAGACAAGAAATTCATAATGGGCCTTGTCAATACAATTCTTTGTACAGGGCATGTTGTGAGTCCTGTTGCACTACTTTACAGTCCAGACTAAGGCAGCCCAATTTACTCAGGTTATTACATTTTCTAAGCTGTTACCCCTCTGGCAGCTATCACTCTCCATCGGAATATTAGACCTCAACCAGAACCTTATTATTTCTATATCTTTAGACAACTGTCCTGTTGATATGGTTGTGAAACTGATTCATTCCTTGCAACAGAAACCCAGTGTTGATTCATTCAACTTTATAGTCCCATAATAAGCAGGAAACGGCTATCGGTTTGTCCCCATTTTATTTTAACCTGGATTGACTAGCTCAACTCATGCCTCTCTTCACAGAATATAATGAAAACCTGACGTGAGTAGCTTTCCTAGATTTGTGCCCCATTCAGATGCTTAGAGGTAGATAAGACTTTAAGTACACATTTAAATACAGTCTACACTAAATATATTGAGACACTTCTCCAGTTTGCTTTTAAGATTGTTTTATAGACTGTTAAAGGTCTGATTAAAATACAAAATCAAGTAACTGGAAGGTTGATATTCTGTCACATGCTTTCAAGTATCCTCCTTTTAGTAAGAAACAGGCATTTTATGTATTAACATGTATTAACAATCATAATATAACATTTTTCATGAATGTTTTTCTGAGATTAAGTCCATTCACACATCTGTCTTCTGCCAGTGAAACTATAAAAGTTGTATACTTACCGTAAAAAGCCATAATTCTGCTATATTTAGAGCATCAAATGTTATCAAATAGTCTGTTTCCCCCAAATGTAGTGAGCTCATGCCCACTGATGCTGAGCTGGATGCTTGGCTGGTTTCACCAATAGAAATATATTGGAGAAAGCAACTACAGTGGTACCGCATGACTTGTGTTTGCAGTGTAGCTGCTCCAAGGAGAATGCAGTTTTTTCACCTTAGGTGTGGTGTAATGACTAAAGGGCCAAAAAAGTGTAGTCACAATTATGAGAACAAGAAGCAAACAAGGGTATGTAACTTCTCTGTACCCAGACTAACCATGACACTGTATGAGTTCCTCACCTTAAGTCAGATAAAACAGGCTTTTAGTGCACTCCTTCTACAAAACAGATGAATTATCTATCCTTTCTGAAGTATTACTTATAAATCAAGTAGCAGAAACCTGATCAGAAGAGTAGTGGTGATCACATGTCATTTTGTCATCTACGCCTTCTCGAACAGAGGACTGGAAATGCGAACCCATCTCCTAACATGTTCTATTACAATACAGCCGTGCTTAATGTCAGATGAATATTACATCTTACATTTATCTTATCTGTGCAGGCCAGTGGCATGATGATGCGCTGCATATGGAACAAAGAAACAGCATAGTAAATCTGCATAGCAATGTTCTGTTCCCACATTTAGGCTTCTAAAATTGTCACAAATAACACGAGCACTAGAATACACCATACTTCTTAGACAATTTCATCATAATTTGTCATTCATTCTGAGATATTCATTTGTCTAAAAGCAATTAAAGCTTAATTGCTGCATAACCTGAATAATTTAGAAATGCAAATTAGGATAGCAGGCAAGCAAGTACGTGTTCATTAATTTCTTTGTTATCACCATCTGTTTAATTAAAAAAATGAGTTTTACTGAATGACAGCTTGCTAACTATATAAACGTTTTCCTTAATTGAAAATGTCTTTTGCAATTGAGGTCAGCATCTGACAACAATTGTTTGAGCTTGTGCAAAAACATTTTATCTAAACAAATTGTAGTATTTTTAAATTCACATTAAAAACATTGCCAACATATGCAGTGTAATTCAAGAAATGACATCTTCACTTTTTAATGCAAAGTCACAATTTCAGAAAAAAATCATTGCTTTGGAAAAGTGATGGTTATTACAGTTGATTTGCCTTTTCTCGTGATAACTATATGCAATTTATCATCTTTATTATAGATTTTTTTGAAAACTTTTACAAAATCCAGACTCAAAATGTGAGTACCTCTAGCAAAAAGAATCATCTTAAGAAAAAAGAAATACTTGGAAATGCGAATTATATTACGTGATCTTTGATTAGGGAACTAATGTAGTTTTTCAAGTAGAATCTTCTTTATAAAGAAGTTAATTCTTTACATAAATATACAACACTTCCTATCTGATATACATCAAACTCCCTTTATTCATTCAGGGGGAAAAAAAAAAAAATCATTTTACTACATTAACACACTTTTCAATGTCCTGTGAATACCGGATCTTACGTTTACCTTGTCTGTTTAGACCAAGTCAAAACTGTGTACTTGAGAGACAGAGCTATAAATGAATAATTACTGTGCCTGTAAGCCCATTATGTTTCAACTAAGATTTGAGCTAACACTACTGTACTTTCTAAGAGATCAGTAAACTAATTATCTAGGACTGAAATCCTGGAGAAGTAAAGAAGGGCATGGTTGTACTACTATACTATGAATTTAACTATTATTTACTTTGTGTTGTTTACACAAATAATTATATTACTTTGTTATAATTTAAGTTATACTTGGCTTTTACTTTCTCTTCCTACATTTGAGAGAAATTTTATATTATGGCTTCTGCATCAATACAAACATATTTACAGAGTGCAGCAAAAAGCCTTTCTCAATTGAAGGCAACATGGGTTGCAGCTGTTGGCAGTGATAAAGCTTCAGTGATTTGCACTGAAAAAAATCCCCAAGAATGCGCTGTGTCTCATGCTACTACTTGCTGTATTCCCTTTTGTAGTAAATCACTGGCGTAACTGTGAGCTATATACTGCCTTTTTAATATTAAATTACCGTACTAAAAAAATAGAAATCACGCAAGGTCAGGGCTGTATCCCCTGCCTCCCCCCGCCCCTGCCCCCACCAAAATAAAGAAGTTAATTGACCAGTCTCACATAAGAACACAAAATTAGAGCTAAACTGCACGCTCAGTCTTGTGATTTGGCAATTCCCTTGTGCGTAGTCTCTTTATACTCAATTAAATGATCTCTCGATTTTCTAAGTGTTGTATAAACATCATCTGACATTTGCAGACTCTTCCTAACATATGGAAAAAAACATTATGATTCTCACTGAAGACTTTGGGTAACACACAAAGATTAAGCAACTTTCCCATGACAGAAAAATCTAATGAGAAGGCACATTAAGAACCCCAAGCCTGTACTTGGTCTGTATCTGTCAGAGACACAAACTTTTGCGGTGACTCAGTTGCACACTGTTATTGTGGGCAGATCGATAGTTTTATGAAACAAGATAACTCTTTATGAACCCCCCCAAAAATCCTGGTAGATAACTGCAAGATATTTTTATTTTCTTATGATTTGGGGTCCTTCTAAAATGAGCGTATAAATCTTTATGATACTGTTCTCATGGAATTAAAGTGAAACCACGTGGAAGATTTAGCAGGTAAGACAACGCACACACCTATGCAGGAAATACAGAAGGGTGAAAAATAGTGGCAAAAAGCAGCAAATAATCCCGCTGAACAGGATTTGGGGAAAATTCATAATTTTCCCTGGTTCTTTATGAGAGCGACACTGAGCACCCGTTACCTATTTGGAAAACTAAGATTTGAACCCCCGTCACAATGGTATATTAAAGATAGGTAAGGAAGGACAATGAAATGCTTTGGTGCTATAATTATATTATAAAAATAATGTCCATAGTAACAGATAATGAAATATGGGAAAGAATAGTTTAAAATATAAACCATAGGTGCTGGTCTGGTTCTAAACCAGACGCTTCTAATTTGCAATGAAAGATTAAAACTCAACAGTAGTTATAGATCTGTTATACCACAGTATGTGACAGTACTGAAGCTGCATTACATATTTGTAAATAGCCAATGGGAACATGATACACCTTTACAGTAGAACATATTTTAAACCATCAAAATTTGTTTGTCTGATATACCTGACTATTAGGTGGCATTGAGTTTTTCATCCTGCCCTTACCAGGAGTATGTTCATAGGCCGTGACACAAAATCAACAGCTATCTCAGCAGTATAAGAGGCTACGTAAACATAATAGTTTCACCTTTAATAACTTCTAGTATCACCCATCCCCTGCTTCCATGCAAGATCTGTGGCAGTATACACAGTAAATACCTTGAAAAAACACAAACAAACCCAAACAACAACAACAAAAATAAAACAAACAAGAAAACCCAACAAACCCCAAACAACAGCAAAACACAAACAAACCCCAAAACCAAACCACAGGTTACAAGTTCTTGTCAGCACTGATTTATCGAAGTTGCACACTCCCAATGTTAAGTGTTAATTTGTAAGTACCATGTTTATGCTTTTATGCAGCAAAAGATCAAACAGCTTGGATAGGTATTTTTCATCTTTTCACTAGATGGCAATATTGCATTACATTCCAGTATATCAGTAATGCTTAATTAAACAAGGCACAAAGAAAGCCAAGTAAACTACATCAATGCATTGAAAAAAAAAAAAATTAAGGGATAATTTAATTAAAAATTAACTTCAATATCTCGTATTTTCACAGATTCTTTCACTAAGAATATCACTTCATTTTTCCCTTTGACAAACAATACCCCAGTTCTTTGCCTGTATAGTAAGAGGCAGGGTTTTTTCCTTTACCCTGAAAATGATATCAACGTTAACTTCACTAATTTCTATGATATCTAAAGAGAAACCAAAGTTTAAGTGAAAAATCTCTTGATCATGTTATTGAAAAATCATTAGCACAATTTCTTCATGACTCCCACCTATGTGGTAGCATTGTTTGGGGTCCTCACTACATGACCTTTCTAATCCAAATAGATTGCTGATTTTTTCCCCAGCCCTTGATCATAAACCACCTGGAATTAATTATCTTGATCCTCAGTTTAAAAATGTATTTGCAGTCTTTTCTGTTTCTTTACAGCAATAAATAAGTGAAGCAGGAAATATTAGATGAGTCAGAAGAATGATTTAATGGTTAAAGGGAAGGAAAACGTATTTAGAGAAGAATGAGAAAGTTACAGGAACAAGACCTGTTTCTGAGGTGTGTTCTAAACATTAACTGGCCCAGGAAACAGAACTGTAGTCAAGCCTGCATGCCCAGGTCATTAGGCAAAAGGTTTATTTTTAGGGTTTTTTTTTCAGATTCACTAGTTGTATAACCTCAACAGGAAAGACTGAAAGAGTTTGATTTCAAATGACTGAACATACACATGCTTCAGGCATATTTCCAGTTGGTAGGAAATAAGGTATTTAAGATTCAGTTTTTGAGAGCTGATAAGAACTAGTGCCAGTGCACACAGCCTATAGAATCTGGAGAACTGGTTTTAATGATGGAAGGTGATTACGAACCAGTCCTGATGACAGTAGCCTTATTTTCCTTACACAAAGCTACTCTTCTCCACTGGAAAACTTTTATAGGTTGGCAAATTGAAAAAGTCTGAAAAAGTTCCTTACCTACTGGACCACTGGCTAGCAAAAGGACTTGATAATTCCCTCTTCGGTTTTTAAAAAGTCATCCTATGTGATCCAGATAGCATTGACTGCTGGGTGTTCCAGCCATAGCATTTACTGTAATAAGATATCTGACTTTTTACTTCCTCCGAATTAGCAGCAGCTTATTAGAAACAACAGCCCAAGATATATACGTCTCCCTTGGGCATATTTAAGAGATAGCCAAACAGTTAATTCCAGTACACATCCAAGAACTTACAGTCCAGCATTGACTTACTAATGACTGCACATGCAACAGCTGTAAACCATGGCAATAAACACTGTATTAGAGCTTATTATAAACTGTTCATTTCCTGAGTGAACTAGGAGATCATTATTCTCTAACAGAGATGATAATTTCAGATGTGAATCTTTTAGGACCATAAGCAGCTCCTACTAGATACAAATAATTGAAAGGAATTTGTCCTTATAACAGGCAACTGTACCATATAATCCACTTAATGTATTTTCTTGACCTTTCCTCCTGTTTTAGTCTTTACTTAAATCATTGCTACTTTCAGGATACTTACTCTAATTAATTTTAAAATTCTGATTTACAAGTTAAGCTTTTTTGCTTTTTAACTTTATGTTCTTCAGCATCACAGATGTATTAGTCCTTTTTCTTCTCCACCGTTTAACTCCAGAATCTATTTTGAAACAACCATTGAATCCACTTTAAGTTAAATTCTCTCTCTTTTTTTTATTTTAGGGGGGAGGTGGGGGGAAGGGGGCAGAGGGGACAGGCAGGAGGAGCAACCCGAATTGTTCACAAAGAAAATTCTTCCTGCTCGAGCATCAGTCAGCTGCTGGCTGATGTTGTTGAAAGTCAAACGGACTTTATCAGCATGACTTCTAATCACGTTGCTCAGAATGATTTCCATATGGAAGAACTGAGGAAATATGAAGAATTATTAACTAATTTTATCACGTATCATGTATGTAAGATATAAACACATTTCTTCACCTGGATTGGAAATAAAAAATTTAATAGTCACCACCTCTCCGAATATCCTTCATAATGGAGTGATTTTGTTTTTTGTTTATTTTTGGAAAACTAGTATGGCCAGTATGGCCTACAAATTGTAACTTTTATAGTCTATGAACAATCACAATTGCCTTCATTGTAACATCCAAACTACACCACCAAAATTATAACATATAGTCAAGCCCTTGCTTTAAGGAAGAACGGCTAACCCAATAATTTAAAGATGTTTACACAACAACTACACTTCTCCAGGACAACAGAGGGCATTTTTGAAAGAACCATAATGCAATTTTATTTCAGTCAAAAAAAGAAAATTCACATTATTTGACATTCTTGATTTCCACATAGCCTGAGACCTGTATAGATCAATACAGGGAAAAAAAAAATCATTGAATAGTTAGTAGAAGAAGATTATGCCTTCAAAGAAATCTTCTCTGAGTCATCATTCATCCTAGTTTTCAAAAAGCCCATCAAATACACATTTATCCCCTTCTCCTTGTGACCAACACAATTTCCTTTGGCTCACCTGTTCTTACTACTTTTCTTTCAGTTGTGTTGTCTCAACTTATATTTGGCATTGGAATATGCTTTTTAAGTCCCTTTAAACTCTCCAACAGAGACTGTTTATGCTGGAGATGTCTCCATTTGGTTTTAGCATTTCTTTCCCTCCTCTCCAATTACATGAGTTGGTATAATAAAAGGCATTAGCTCTGCCAAAACCCTTGTCCTACTAAAGATCCTTTTTGACAGGAAAATGTCACTGATATCTTTCCCTGGGAAGTGATATAGTGAAAATTCATGGAAATAGAATATATCTAATCTAGTTCCTTACTGGTTTGTGTGATAATATGATCCATTTGACCACAGACCAATACAAAGTTAATTGGATTTTCGCTCTCACTAATTTCAGTGAAAGGCTGTGGAACCTTACTAGTCATTTTGGCTTCTAGTGAGAGTTTGTATATGGACAATCCACTTATTTTTCTTATTTCACTAGTAGCCTTTATTCTGAGCTTATGTGGTATTCACGAGAAGCAGTTATGTCTCACAAAGCTAACAAAATCATTGGTTTGTAGACTGCATGAGATTACTCCATTCCATTTTATACATGTTCCAGTTTGCGTTCATCTGTATTGAGCATGGGACACAAGTTATAAACTGTGTTCAAGGTTCTCTCTACACTTACTGTGCAATGAAATAAATTCTTCCATATTTATGGTAGGAATACTTTAACTAATATGGCTTCATCTCCCTATAACACATTGAAGAAACAATGTTGAAATAAAGATTTTTAGGAACTATTTGTTTGCCACAGTGACCTTGGGCATATTATCTACTACTGGATTGTACCTCTGTGACAAGCACCGAGATAAAAACAGAGTAAATAATTGCACCATTCAAGAAACAGTTCAATGACTGTATTTGGGTTCAGAAGTCTAATGTATAATCACATCAGTTTTGGTCATGGAGGGTTATTTCATTCTAACACATTTATTTTCCTCACTGCTTCCTATTTTCTCATGGGAGAGAAGGAGAAGGGAAAGAAAAAGTGTCATGAATTTAAAGGCTAAGGATATGTTTTGCTCTTTTGGAGAGGTTAGAAGAAGGTGAGGTTAAGGAGTAAGCTTAATGTATCATTTTTAGTATTCTATTTGAATAAAATTTAAATTAGATAAGATGTATACCAGAGTATTTTTGAAATGCAAGATGCAGGATACTATTTAACTTCTCCCTTTGCTTATTACATTGGTAACAGAATAACAAAGGACAAATGCATCCTCATTTAAAACCATATTTAGTATGCAAATCACTAATAAGGAGGGTTTGCAAAAGTTCGGATGCAAATTGTGTACCAACTTAAAGTGTAAAGTAGTCAGGGGAAAAATGTTTAGGGTTTTAAGCACTTTAAAGCCTTTTTCCAAACTTAGACATGCTATTTATTATAGCTATATAACATCATCTTTACACCTACAAGTGCTTTTAGTGAATACAGGAAGTGTTTTCTGCATATCAAACATTTACACATCAAATACAAATGGTGAAGGGGCATTCTGGTTGCCACATACATCAAGAGAGCACTGCAAAACTCTGACGGCAGCCTCATTATTTCAGAATCCTGACTTGTGGCTCAGAAGACTAAAGGAACCGAGAATACACCCGACAACTTATATTGTTATATATGGATATTTGGGTTTAGAAAGTTACAGTAATTCAAAGCAGGCTCTAAGCAGAGTTCTCAAATGTGTCTTGTTAGCTGTAGATAAATAGAAGGTAATAGACCAAATAACACGCGTCTTGCTATTGTAAAAGAAGTATTCTAATATTTTTGGGAGAGATTATAGTGACCAGATGGCTGAGGTACAATCTGATAGCAATTCTTTTTGCTCCAGGGACAACTGCCCTTTTCCTTGACAGTATCACCACCAATTACACCCCAAGGTACAGTTTTACACACGCTCTAATAGGCAAATCAAAAATAAAATTCTGAAAAATCCCATTTCAAAGAACAGCCAAATACCACCTCAAAACTTAAATTTAGCAATTATCTGTCAAAAAAATAACTAAAGAAGACTATTCATTTTATCTAATAGGCTGGATTTATGATGAATTCTTGAGAACTCTCTGTAATCTACATTAAGGGGAAAAAAAAATAATCACATTGCAATCAGCTGATCTCATGACTTTTCTTTCATTTAAGGTCAAAACCTCATTATTTCATTATAATGAAATCTGAAATTAGACATTGGTTTTGATTTGCCTCTAACCTATAATTCAGCTCTGAACATAAAATGAAGTCACAGATTAATAGCTGTACCCCACACAAATGCCAGAAAACGTGGATGAGCAGGGAAACAAATGCCGTGTCTGATTTTTAAAGTGCTCCGGTAATATTTGTTAGATTCTGAACTGGGTTTGATCTATTCCAGTGAGTTCAACACTGGTCCCTTATCGCACATCACTTCCTTTACTACAGTGATAACTGCTACTCACAATCTGTTCAGAAGTTTTATGCACGCACTGAACCTTCAAGGAGTTCTTCAAGACAGAAAATACTGTATCATAATTTTTTTCTCATTAGAGAAACAAATACAAAATTGCAATAAAAAGAAACTATTTCAGATTAATCAATCTTCGACCTCAAACTACATATTTGATTTCAATTTTATGTGACTGCTCTGTAGAACCAGATCTAATTATTGTTCCCTTCACATATTTATCTGTCCCCGAATCAGATACAAATACACAATTTCTCAGAAAATAGGGACTATATACACACACAAATGTCAGATAAACTTAGCTAATATTTATGAACAATTTCCAGTAATAGACACTTAATAGGCATGATTGATTATTTAACTACTTCCAATAGCAATAAAGTATAGACTAATGTTTTATTTCTTAATGTAATTTTACTTAATCACTAGATTCCACTGAAGAGTGGCAACACATGAGATAACACAAACCTGATAAGACAGTGACAAAAGAAATACTCAAACTTTGCTCTTCTGGCAACTGATTAGGAGCTAAGCATTTAGGAAGAACTTATGCAACCCTTTGAGGCCATCTGAGAAATGTGTTTATTTTAAAATAAAATAAATAAAAAAAGAACCACCACAGCACACAAGCCTAATTGTGGTAGTTCTTTTAACCTAAGAATCCTTTTGGTGAAGCTAGTCACAATTTGCATTCTTGATTTGCATAAGAATTTCTGCAAGAGGGTAATGAATATAATGTATCTGCTGATCTTTTAAAGCTTTTATTGACGAAGAACATTTAAATAATGCTTCAAGCAGCAACTTTTTTGTGTGCTAAGAATGACTTTCTCCAGCCTGTGTATTCAACTAATTTACTAGTGGCAAAGGGATGATTCAAGAAACCATCAGCTTCTCTAAACAGCCCCCAGAGCCCCCACTCTTCCTTCACGCCTCAATCTCTGGCTGACAAGTGTCCCCCAATCCATGCTGTTCCTGCATATCGCAAGCCTCATAAAAAAAGGCTTCAGACAATCACAATGTTCCTGAGCTCCCAGGGAAGGAATGGTACAAGAGAGCAAATGAAGTCAAGGAGGCAGAGTTCACAAATTAAATTAACAGGTATTTTAAAGCAGCAATGTAATTATATGTTGCATAATTATATATTATGGAACTTCAAAGCTCAATACTCATATAATCTTTCCCACTCCCCAATAAAATATATTTAATACTAAAAAAAGAAGTCAGGGAGATCTAACCCCAAGTCTTCTATATTTTAAAGAACCTATTGATATAGGATGAGTAAGGCATTTCAGTATCTGCAGCCGAGCAGTGCAGCAGGGGATTATATCAGCACCACTTGACCAAACATACACCATTTCCTCATGCTCTGATACCCATTCATGTCTGGTTCACCTTGGGCAGCTTTCAGCATTGTTGAGGGAAAATTCTGCACACAGAGCTGCACTCCCCCTCTGACCCCCTCCAAATCTTAACGTTTCTGTTACCTCTCCCAACCACAACTCCTTCTGCATTAGAAATTAATGAGGGCCAAGGTAATACAAAAATCAAAGTTTTAACTACATATTTAAGTTAGAACCCTTGATGCAAGGAGGTTTGGGATATAGGGTTTTAATTTTAGTGTTTCTAGCAGTAGCGAGGTTTTCCAGATGGGAAGATGATGCTACAAAATACGGCATGTATTTATCTCCATGAACTTCTGTTATGTCTCTGGCTGAATATTCATTATGAATTGATCAGCGTGTTTTATTGGTATGTCTCGCACAGATTGGCTCTGGCTCTTACTTCCTATCGACATGTGGATTCACCAACTGGTAGACCACTTTATTTATCAGTACTTTTTATGCTTAAGCTTTTTGCAAGGCTAATATTTAGGAAAAAAGCCTAAAATAAAACATGCAGATAAGTAAGAAAAATGAAAACAGGACAATAAAAGAAAGCTCTTATCAGCTATGGGATTCCATGCAATTCTATTCAGTAATTGTAAAGAAGTCCATCGTTGTCCAAGCTCAGACTAATCTGTACCCTGCAGTATTGCTATTTCCAGATTACTGCAAACAGTTTCAACTGACCCAGGCAAAAGCTTTTTGAGGCAGTACCTCCTATCTTCCTTTCCCACACATGCATAAAAGGAACAATGCTTATTTGTTTCTGAAAAAGTCTTTTAACTTAATGTCTAAAGCGTCTTGTGTTATACTTGGAAGCTGCTGTCATATGTCAGAATATACAATGGGCCAGAGTGATGAGGCTCAAGCATTAGTGGTGACATCTTCCAATATAATTGTATATAAAGTATTTCTCAAATCTATATTTGAACTATTTTGAGAACTGCCTTATTATTTTTACCTTGTTTCCTGCAAAGACAGGATAACCCCGAGTAGCAACGTTATCACTGTGTGTTACACTACCTTTTAGTCAGCGATCTGGGGCCCTTTAGTATTTTCAGTGTCAAATTACAGTCAGATTATATAGAGATCATGGATCATTCGATATTTTTTTGTTTGTCTCCAATCCATACTAACTAACACTTGCAAACCAATTCTTCAATTTAGTCAACCCATTTGACAGTACGGGCTCCCCGAATGAACCTTGGATGGAAACCTGCAATTTTAACAGACTTCAGATATATTAACCTACCCAAGAATCAGACAGCAGATGAGCAGGAAGGAGAACGTCAGACCGGGTGTTCAGGGGAAGCTGTTAAAACTCTGGTCAGAACCATAAGTTCCATCCAAATCTTCAAATTAATCTTTTCCAGATGGAAAAAGAAAATGTCCAGAAAACAGCTGGAATGAGTCTAAACTCATTCTTACTGTGCACAGTAAAGTTGGTACCTCATTTTTTGTCACAAATCTGTGAGACACGTCTGGGGAGATATCGATTTGACAACCAGTGTATACTCCCATCTGACTGCACTTAGCCTGGCTGATGTATATGGGTACAGCAGCCAGTCCCAAACGTATTTTCTTGGACATATAGAGACGTAAAGAAGTGCTGTACAGAATCACTATTCACATTCTTTGAATACAAACAATTCTCATTTTCACAGAATGCAGTGAAAAAACATACGAAGAATATAGCTGATAGCTGCTCTGCCAGCTCTTATGGGACCAGCTAAGTACCATGGGCCAAACCCTATTTTACCTAGGGATTAATTAGTGAGGTATCTAATTCATACTGGAGAGCTTTTTGAAATTTAGATGAAGAGGGCAGAGGCCTTGCATAAATGAGAATGAGCTACTTAAAAAGAGTTGTGACATGTCATTTAAGAACTTCAATTTTAGGGACCATTCCTTCTTTTTAGAAACTGAAACTTATCATCACTTACATTATGGAAACCTTCCAGGAAAAGAATATGAAACCGATAAAGGGAAAATCAAGGCTGCTGTCAAAAAAATGCCAGTTTTACACTGATGAACTTTGTACTACAGGACGTATAAATAAAATTACACAGCGAGAGTCAATACACATTCATAATGATGAAAGGAAATTTGAATGATAAATTAGAAGAACTGGAAAGTCACTTCCATGAGAAAATGAGCAGCTCCTTATTTAAGTTTCACTGGTTTCCTGTTCTTCTCATGCTCCACAGCCCATCAAGCATGTTCTCAAAAAGCAGGTCATTTTCAGTCCTGAAAACACTACATCATTGTTCCAGACCAATAAATAAACAAACAAATACTTATATTTGATTCTCAGACATGCTACTTTAATGACTCCTTAGAGAGTATGTATTTTCACTCTTGGTAATAATAATTTGAAATTTTGTTTTATTTGTTTCAGCTTAGATTCATGTTTCATGTGAGAACTGCTTTGCTGAAACATTTATATAAAATCAGCTTCGTGGAACATTAACCAAGATTTTTTTTAAAAAAAATGTATGTTATGATTTGACATTTTATAAGTGAACATCACTTTAAAGCAAGAAGCTTATGCCCAAAGTGCTAATATTGCTTGCATGTCCTGCATATAATTCAGGTTTAAGAATTGATTACTATAGCAAACAATGAAAATCCAATATTTAATTTACTTACAAGGAATAAGTGACAAAAGCTGATAAATTCTGAAAGGACATTTGTCTGTGTTCACTGACAAATCAACATTTTTGTATGGAAAATGAACATTTATTCATCACAATAGCAAATGAAATCCTCAAAATATCTGAAGGTTTAGTTCACAAACATTTCACTGCTCCTAGTTCTATGTGTTATCTTGCAATCTAACTGAACATACTACACATTTTGCTACGTCTGTCATACATGTTCAGATCCACATGGACGTGCACTGTAGTCATACTAAATTATATATGCAATTCAGCATGTTAGCAATTGCTTAGGCCTACTTTTTAATTCCTAAATCAATAACATTTGAAATAATGAAATAGGTATGATTATTTTTATTTTATTTTATTTAATATATAATTCTGGGCAAAAGGGATGGAAAGATTTTGCTTTTCCTTGAAGAAAGGCTAAAGGACAGAAGGTAATTCTTAGACTTACAAGTGCTGGCACAGCAAATTACCCACATGAACCTGGAGAGCATGCTTTAGTAATGGAGGAGTAACGGTCCAGCCATTCACTTCCTAATAACTGAAATTTTATGAAAATCAGATTGCACAAAATGTAGTGATATTGTGGCCTCAGCAATACTTTTGCCAGCAATTTTTGTCCTGTAAAAGCAGCATATTTTAGGAGTGTATTTCACTAAGCATCAAGATTATGACTACTTCAAATCCCCATTGGGTGCAGTTTTCCAGTTCTAAAAGCACTTCACAGGCTAATCAAATATGTTCTTGGGATACTCTGGAAAACGGGAAGCAAATACTCACTGCTAAATTTGTGTTTGTGTGCAAATGAACGTTAAATAATGATAAATAATGTCTCTGCAGCTAAAATACAGGTATACGCGACATTTTGTACACACTCAATATGCTCTGGAGGAGAACATACAGAGTCACTTTCAGAACTCCGACTTGTTGCTTCAACATATGTTCCAAGCAATGAGGTGTTCACCAGGTAATGAGAGACATGGATACCTGCTGTCAACTCAATTAGACATATGACGAACATTTAACAGTGTTATGGAAAACAAGTTTTGACTGTTTTATTCATTTTTTTGAGTAGCAGAAATATTCAAAATGCCAGCTGCACAAGTTACGTTTTATGAATACTTCCATTCTGCCTCTGAAAATAAAATAAATTGTGCACAGCAATGTTTCAAAACTGGATGAACCCAATCACATCATTCTGGGAACATAATTTCTAGACGGTTAAGATGATTCTCACCAGATAAGTAGACATAAAAATTTAATACCTTGCAGCACTTGTTTCTGCACAGACAAAAAATCAGGATCTGTTATAAGTAAATATGGGATACATTTGTAATAATATGACCACTATAGCATCGCTTTAAATGTCAGTATTGATATTCAGCATGATTTCCTATGTATGATGGCTCAAGTCAATTATAATGACAGATAGCATCCTACTGGCTTATCTGATTACCTCTGACCTTTTAACAGCTGCAGAAAGCCAAAACAGCCTGAAAGAAGAAATCATGCATATATGACACAAAGCTGGAATTTCATATCTGAGCCACAGTCAAGAACACATTGAATGTCAGCAGATTTCTGACAAAGCCTATAGCAAATAATTTCTTGGATGGTTTGGCACCACAACAGCCTGTCATTTATTATAGCTGAGTACTGACAGGAGACATAAACTTGATTAATTTTATATCAATACATGATATAAAAGTCATTACAACACATAGTTCATTTTAAAAACTTGGAATCCACTACCCAAAGTAACCATTCATTTTAATTATTATTTCTTTTATCAGAAGCTTAGTTAGATGATTTAAGGCTGCATAGGCTTCACTGGGAAACAAAAATCAATATTAAGTGCAATTGTGTATATTCAAAAATAAAGCACATTTTTTTTGAACAACAGATTACTATACCAACTAGTCAGAGAAGTCTCTCACTGCTCAGGTGTCCTTGCTCATTTCTCAGAGATAATTAGTCAAGTGTTAGTCTGATAATTAATCAAAAGTTTATCTTTGTGTTGCAAAAAAACCCCAAACCTCATAACCACCCAACCCAAATCCTGTTACTTACAGGAATTAATGAACTAGATCCCAAAATTTTTCTGCTGTTTTAACTAATAGTAGTAAAAATGTAGAAGTAGAATGAAATGAAGTGTGGTTTATCTTGCATTTCCAATATAGTACTGTCTTCAGTATCTTCACACTTCGAAGCAGCAGCAGCAGAATGTTGACGTATTTATAACAGACCTTATCTTTATACCACAGCATTATATGACAAAATCAGAGCACATACTCATTCCCTAAGGTAAGGAAGCTTTACAGCCCAAATACATCCCCACCACCCATGCTCCCAGTCATTATTCTGAAAACGCCACGCAAAATGAAGCTGCATGTGCTTCTGATAATAAGCTGGTACTAATCTGGTTTATCTTCATAACCTTCAATTAACTTTCATGGAATTCTTCTTCAAACTGATAATAATGGTTAGAAACTGGTTTAAATACTCTCTACAAAAAGGCTCTTAACTCACCACCAGTAACAGAATAGCACTTCCATAGTTCCACAATTCAGATGAAATCTCAGCTGCACTTGAGTCACAATTGCCATTATCTTTACCTGGACCACCCTTAGAAATCAGTGACACCATAAGTTACCTCTACTGGGAGTAAACCGAGAGGATGAACAGTCCAATACCACTCAATGGTTACATTCATTGACAAACAAAATGTAAAGAAGAAAAACAAAACCCAGGATATCTGGCTAACTGGGAACAATAAAGAAAAAAGTAAAACGTCTACGGTTTCCGGAAGGAGAATGTGTGGTTTTGTCTACACAGGCACTATTACAAAAGAAGTTTAATGCAAACAGTTGCAAAGGTCATACTAAGAGGCCAGAAACCTTTTGGGGCCTGTCAACAATTTTGGCAAATTCAATTATCCCCAAAATAGAGAAGTTTACGATGCTATGTAAAAGTTAAGGAAAGGCACAAGGCTTATGATGAATTTATGAGTGGGGGACTGACAAGGGGAAAGGGCAGAGGTTGTGCTTCCCCATTATCTGTGGGAACAAGCCTCAGTGTGATAGACAGCACATCTGATGTCTTTTGTCCAACGTGTATGTCTGTTCTAGGGGAGGAAAGTCAGAGCAAGTCAGAGGTGCCTACAGCTTGAGGTGAAAGACTGTTGAAAATAGGGATCCTCAAAGGAGAAAGAAAGGCCTTTTCCTTGGGCTCAGAGAAGGCTCTGCAGCATGAGCCAGTACACCACTGAACTGAGTCACCTTGACCTGAGGGCAAGGGTCTTTTCAGGGATAAATCGGGATTCAAAACCTTTTTACATATATTTTGTCTTACCTATTGACTTCTGGTTGCCCCTGAAAACTAATTATGGTAGTTCACACCCTAAAATGAAAGCTGTTATTTCTTGGTTGCTTGCATTGATTTAAAAACCTTCCTGTTTTCTCATTTTAAAAAAAGGGTCTGCCCAGGTCCTCTGAAAGGTCTCATCACACCCACACATCATGATCTCACTCTCAGAAGCAGCAGATGCACATTTCTAGGGCTCCTGCAACCCAAGGGCATTATCGTTTCCTTGCCCTGAGGACTCTGCTCTGGCCTACAGTATTCCCACATTAAAAATAATGACACCTCATTCAATGGAATGGGAACTTTCTCTCTAATGAGTTTCAGAAAACTAAATATTTAAGAGATGAAAGAATGCAATTAGGGTAGTAATACATATCAAACAATGTTAATAACCTTTATAAGCAAAGAGAATACCCAGTTTATTCAGCTATCATAAAACAAATATTAAACACGCTCTGGGAAAAAGAAGAGACATGTTATTTCTGTTCAGAAAAGTAATTAAAAAGTGAACAGAATGGCTTGGCAGTTGCACAATAATTCCCTCCAATATCTCAAACAGCCCATACTGGTGCAAGGTGCTCCACCCAGCATCACTAGACAAGAATATTGCTACAATTGATGGAATACATCCAGTCTACTTGAGGTGTTTTTACCACAGAGGAATCAAACTAGTAATAACAGAAATTTCAAGTGAAAATTTGAAATATTCACATAGTACACCTAAAAACAGTAACTGAGGGGAATATGCCAGAACCTATTATTGTGTTCCTTCAACAAGCAACACAAGAACTTAATCATTCTGAGACCAAATGCAGTCAATACATGTCTGCAGGAGTACAGCTGTATGTGCTTTGAAATATGCCACAGGAAAGGACTATTTGTAAAGCCCTGTATACATGCTGTAACATCTATTATAACAGAAAAGTTAATTAATGTGCAACCTAGACCTTGCTTAGGAGTATTATCTGTATGCAGAATAAAGTCCGTAGCACTAAGAGCCTGCTATTTCTTTGAACAGTGGAGAAAATGAGGATGGTTTAATCAATACTATGACAATTTAAGTTTTGCTAATCTACTAGACAACTCAGTAAATATTTATTGTGCAAGAAGGTAATATATTGGAAACAGAATAATCAGAAGAGAAAAGACCAGTTAGTGGCTTCCTAGGAAACCGATCCTATTGCATATTCCAAGAGATGCTTTACAAAAGAAAAGTGCCTTGAAAGTTTGGCTATCAGATGTGCTATATAGCACAGTTTTTATGTTTACCTTAGACCTTTCATTCAAAACCCTCAAGTTTTCCAGATCAAAGAGCCTTTCCCCCTTGTCACGTAAATGCCTAACCACCAAGTGCTTTACCAGTCTTTTATAAAAATGGAAGGTGGAGAGAAGAAAGAGAAGGCCACAGTGGTATCACGGTGCAGCTGACCGCTTCCGCGCTTCGTGCCAGGAGAAGCCAGCTGACATGGTTTGATTATTAACTTGCCAGGGAGAAGAATGCTCTATATTTGCCATGGTGCAGTGCACTTTGTACCAGTCAAACCTCATGTGCTTTCACTCCAGTTTGGAAGCTAAATTTGTGTATTACATAACTTCTATGAAAAATGTGGGATCCAGTTATTTTTTTAAGGACAGACGAAACGAAGACTGGAAGCCAGCAGGCCTTAGGATTACAGTTCAAAACTTATTTGCTCATTTTCACATCAAAGGCTGAGGTATTCAAAACAGGTGATAAATACTAAAACTACATCTAAAGTGGGAAACAGAAAATGGATCACAAAGTGCCTAAACTAACCTCATCCTCTTTACTAAACTGGTCTGAGCTGCCAATGAACTCTCTAAGCTTCCACAGAAAATACCGGCTCTTGCGTTTTTAAACCAGAAACCACACACCAATTAATGCTTTGTGAAAAGATTATTGTTAAGGTTGTTTTTCAAACTCAGATGGTGATACTTTATAGTAAGTGGACTTTATTTAATGCTCAATTAAATTTTAACTGCTTGGTGACAGTATTCATAATCATCAAACTAGCTAATGTTTATTAATAGCTATTCCTGATAGAGTAAACCACCCCAGATCTCTATGCAAATTTGAGAAGACAAAAATAAATTTCATACCGATTCCAGCTGAATAACCATATTAAACACAACTCTCTTGCTTAAATGCTCAGGTGACTTTAATGTATTTGAAACCAAAGAAATTATATGTAACATACTGCAGAGATTAGAGTAGAAACTTGAAACAGAACTTGAAATAATTGACACAGCATTAGTGGGGCTGCAGACGGCCTCACCTTAGTTAGTGCTATCTCAAGACAAAGACATAAGCCACCAGACAGGTACACAGGATTTCAGTTCCCTTACAGAGGAACAGAGATCCATGTTCAGATACTATGTTATTTCTTTTTCATCCAGGCCTCTTAAATTTTTTCATCAGATATGTGGATACTCAAATGATTTACTGCAGTGTAAACATAGGTTTGATCTTTACAGAGAGTTAGTTGTTTCATCATACCTTCCCCTATTCTCACTGATATCCTAAGCATAGGGAAATGTAAGAAATAGGATCATAAAAATAAATAATAGGGAAAAAATATTGGAAGTCAATTCAGTGCAAATGCTATAAATCATCAAGCAATTACTACCTCACGGTAACTTCTTAATATTGCCAGACACTTACAACAGCCCAGTCTTAAATTAACAGTTATTCTCTGACAGCCAGACATTTCAACGGTTACCTCACCAGCAGCAGTCTTTCCTCACAGGTTTCTCCTACAACAAATCCTCCAAAGCAACCTCTTCCCTTGCTGCCCTCTAGGCATTGGGTTTTCACAGCAGGTGCTTCTAATTAACTAGTTAATTACCTCGTAAATAGGAAATTCCAGTTTCAAGGCAACCCCCTATGCTTAAAGAAAAAGGACTGAAGATATTCTAGAAAAAACCAAAACCCAACAAACAACAGCCAGCAGCCATCAAATATAGAAATATGCCTTTTCCGATTAAGCTAAATAATTCCAAATTGAGAAAACCTTCTGGCAAAACAAAAAAAGTAGTTATCAGAATTGTGAAAACCATTTTTAACCAAGGAAAATTTAAATGTATGAGGTTCCCAACAGCTAAAGTAACTCACTCCTAACAGCAAAATTTTACGCAGATAGCCCTGAAAAAGTAGAAATCCAGAATTTCATTGTTACTCGAGACCAGCAATAGTCCAATTCTAGACAACTAACAGAGGTAACTGCACTCCGACTCACTAAGTTTTGAATGCCATACAGGAATCAACAGACACATTGTAGAAAGAGAACCCTCTGTAAACTGTCATTAAAAAAGCATGCGAGCTCAGATCACGATATAGCTGTTAACATTTGAAAGTCACTACCATAACAGCCAGTTGAAGACATGCCACTATAAAAATTCTTCAAGTACAGATGCTTTCTAAAATTCTAGACCTTCCGTTAAGTGTTAGCTTTTCTTCTCTGGAAAAGTTCGAAACAGATTGCTCCCAAAAACTTACAGACATTTCCTCACTCCAAAACACCCATATCCCCACCACAAAGTGCTTCTCCTTGGATGAAATGTACGCTAAAGGAAAATAACTTTTCAGAATTATTGGCTTATTTCACTGTATTGCATATATGCAAACGTCATTACAGACAAGAGTATTTCAAACAGCATCATCGGTGCCCTGCCAAGAGCTCTTTAATGGTAGCTTATATGGCAAAAGAGAACCTGGGCAAAGAAGTAGTATAGTGAAAGAAATTACGTTTTATTTACCTTGATGAGTCATTGTGACAGGTTCCTCACTGGATATATTGTTGTAACAGTAACTTCTTAATATCGCCAGACACTTACAACAGCCCAGTCTTAAATTAACAGTTATTCTCTGACATTTCAATGGTTACCTCACCATCAGCAGTCTTTCCTCACACATTTCTCCTAGGACAAATCCTCCAAAGCAACCTCTTCCCCTGCTGCCCTCCGGGCATTGGGTTTTCACAGCAGGTGCTTCTAATTGGTAATTTGGTGCTAACTGGGGGGGAGTAATTAAGCCCTTCATCAATCCCTCTTGACCTGCTGCCTTGCAGGTCATGTACTTCCCACGATAGAGATCAGGTGTGAGTAGAAGTCTGCCATATCATGTATAAACATTTGAAACGTGGATTTAGGATGTGGACATAATCAACACAGAAAATTCAAGATACTGCCACGTAGAAACTTTCTAACTTTAGGCAGTAAGAGTGAGTTGATTTTTTTTTTCCCCCCCCGCTACTTTTTCTGTTTTGTCAGGGGGACTGAGGTGATGACCTTCCTGTCTTCTACTGTCAGAACCTCTCAGAAAGCTAATTGTGGCTTTGAGCGATTCAGTTCCTCTAGGAGTGTATGTATTTATAATGGATAGGTATGAGAGGAGGTCATGAATGGCTCTCTGGAGAGAACACATAGAGCTCAACAGAGCAGCAAGAGGAAACCCTAGGGAAAGCCTTTTTCTGTCACCAGTTTTTCAGGTTTACATGAGCATCAGCTGCTCTATTCATTCTAATGCACAGCTTTGTCAGGAACAGGTGTGTGTTGTGGGGGGTTTTTTTCTTCTCTCCATTCCTGTTTTACCACCAAGATGAGTAACAAGTCTAATAGTTGTACTGTAATGTCTTAATTGTTTAGCGTGTGTTAATTCTCTTAAATTTGCCTCCTTAATCATTAGAAAATAATTTAAAAATAACTGAAAATAATTGAAAAACCTTAATCTTCCCTAATCCTTGGCACACAATTTTAAGAGCTCAAAACTCTTTTCCTTGAGCATAGGATGCTAGTCAGAAAACTGGACTCCCAGTTGGGACAGGAATAGAGAGGTGTCATCAGTAAGAGCTCTGAAAAGTGCATTGGGCTGGAGGCACAGAGGAAGGCACAGGATGGAATAATTCACCAGAAACCCTGCCTGCTGTGCTGTCTAGATGTATCTTAAGTAGTTGTTGCACTAGGTTGATTAAAACACACGAGTTGCAAAGGGAATGGAAATGCCTGAGACCTCATTATCAGCTGACTTGACTGGGAGTTACCTCCATGCCCCTGGAGTGCCTTAATACCTTAGATACTTTGATACCTGAGATACTGTCACAAGAACTGAACAGCGTGTAACATTGTTCCCAGCTATATTTATTTAGTAAAGTGAATATATTTTTTTTTCCATTCTGTTATTACATTATGATGGAGTCCTTGTCAACTTACAACACATTTCCAACAGTTACTGAAGGTTATTGTTCTAACAGACCAGCAAGTTATACAATAGTCTTCCATAGAGCTTGTTAACATTATCAGAATTACTGCTGAACAGGAAAAGTTATCCCTTGGGTACAGGATAAAGGACTATAAATGCTATTACCTTCCTTTTGGTAGATTTTTCAATAAAGCTCTTTTAAAATAATGTCAGGAAAATTACATAGCTCTTATCACTTTTCCAATGAAGTAATTACAGCTGCATATCCTTTACTTTCATGTAATTTCAAACGAAAATTAACCAGTATTAAATATGGGTTGCTATTCTGTATCATTAGACTTAATGAACTAAGCATTTATACTGTCAAAAATGGCATTTTTTAATTTAAAAAGATGCTATCAGTAAGTATCATCAGTTATTACAAGGGCCACTATATATACAATTTATGAAAAATGTTATTTACTTTTTAAATACTGGATTATATTCAAACTCAGCATCTTTCTATAACTTTTACAATGCGATAACAGCTTGCTCTTTTTAAAAAATTATTACTTGAGTCTGTAGGTGGCACTGTTTCTCTTCAGAAGGAAAAACGATCACACAGGAAGACCAAGAGTCCAACATCCTGGTGAAACTGGTGAATTCATGCAATGGACACATCTCCTAAGGAAAGTAATTAAACTAAACAGATGTATGATATACACTCTAAATCTACTAATATACTCTGTCTATGAAGTATAGTATGAAGTATAGTATGAAGTATAGTATATGCCAGACCATTTCTGTTTGGACTGCAGGTAATTTAAGAATTTGAAGATCAAGTACCTTCAGCAGATTTACATAGGTTAAACTTAAATGAATTAATTAATTTAACAACCTTAATTGACAAAAAAACCCATTTAAAAGATACAAGAGAGTGTAGAAATCAGCAAACAATACTTAGTAAATCACACGCATAAGTTAATGCAGGTACCTTGATTTAGGGTATGCCATATAATTCAGCATATTTCTGTTGTTTTGGCACGTCATTCCAGCATATATTCACCCTTACCTCAGACCAGTTTTTGAACAGTCAATATAGTTGGAAGTTTAATAGCATTTTTTGATTCTCATAATGCAGGCATTGGAGATGTAACAAAGTATCTAGTAAGGGAATTCTGATAAGGTATTTAGTGTCAGTACTGGCAAGTATGTATCATAAATGTAGGTATAGATTTCCAGCTGGTGACAACACAAAGCAAAGACCAAGTAATCAGCTTTTAATCTTGAAACTGCCATGCATTTGAAATTGCAGAACTGTGCATTAATTTGCTGTTTAACATCATGTAAATAGGACACAATCACCTTTTTACTGAGGAACAGATAAGCCTTAGCTACTCTTACGTATAAAGCCCTTCTATGTCTTCATAAGAACAGACGATACTAAAAAAAGACACACTTCTAACAACAGACCTGCTAATTACACTGCAATGCAATAAAATATGAAGGACATGAGTGAAATATACCCACCTTCGTTTTGTCACAGCTCCGTGACAGCACTGAACACTTGAGACACAGAGTGATCGTAAGGCCTCCTTATTGCAGGAAACAGCAGCCTCAGACTCCCAAACTTTGATCCTCCTCATGTTCTTGGTCTGAAATTTAAACTGAAGACTTAGTCATAGCAGTAACTATCTCTTTAGAATGATATTGTATGTAAACATACAATACAGTAAATGATTAAGCACCCTCTCCTGTATATAAGAGCCAAACATGTAATATGTGACATTTTGTATGTGGTTCTGAAAACATTTGCTGGAATTCTGTTGTCAGGAAACCTTCATTTCAATATTAAATGAAAAAAGATGTATTTTAATCTAAATATCATACTCAGAAGCACATGGTTCTCTGAGATATGCAAATCTGGAGACGATGTGGCAGGTCATCAGATACTGTAGGCAAAAGGTGTTATCAACTAGTAGAATTATTATTTGCCTCAAAAGCAATCAAAATCTCATCCACATTTCAAAACAAATAATATTTTTTTTACTTCTCTGTATTATGAAAGATGTCACATAAATGTTCCTGTATTGTAAAAGTCCATTTATTGTAAGAATTCTGTATTACAAGAATAATATCTTAATTATGTGGGAGATCTCAATGCATTTTAATCATTGAAACCTTACAGCATCTATATGAGAAATAAATTCTCTACATTTTGTAATTTTGAAAAAGGATAGGGCAATATCTCTACCATCAGGTACTGGACAAGCTAAGTCCTAGGAGATTTCACCTTCATTCCTATTCTCGGGCAACAAGACCCTCAGAACATAAATAACCATTTCTTTGTATAAATATAAATATTTTGACTTTACGTTTCCCTCTTGCTTGGTTCTCTGTTCCTTTCTCAAAGTATTTATATGTGTTTTACATGAAAGAAAACAAGTTTCTGCATATCAAAAATGGAGACTAACTACCAATTTGTGTAACTTAAGCAGTTCAAATTTCAGATGGAACCTTAAAAATGTGTTTTTAAAGTATTGAAAAGGAAGCCATATTCTTCCTGATGTCACAAGAGCATCACTCAGCGAATGCAAAATTAGATAAATAGAAACAGCAGCAGCAGAAGAAAAGGAGTGTTACTCTCAGGGGAAATTAAAGGAGACGTGCTATTCTCTAGCTGCACAGATCCTTATTAAAGACCCTGAAAAATGCATTTAAGGACATGTCTCAGTCTGCTACTTTTCAACGTCTATCTCTTGCCTGCTGTTGTTGTTGTTTTTCCAGAGGCCCCAGTGAAAAGTATCCTACAGTTTAAAATGCTTTGGGGCCATTTCCTCCTTCATTCCATCCCTGAGTGAGTACTACTGTTTCAACAGCTGCTGTGAATAAGATTCCATTTTACACATTTCATTTCTACAGTTTTATAAGTTGCCACCAAAGAAACGGGCAGCAGGGTAACAAAAGTAGGACAATGGGAATCTTCCCTGGCACTGTTCAGTAAGAACACAGAGAGCGGCTGAAGGGGCAGGGAAGGAGACAGGAACAAGTCCCAGTCACAAACCTATGATTAGATCATTTGTTACAGTTCCATGCTACGATAGTTTACACAAATAGAAAATCTTCGAAGGACCTTTCCCCAAATCTGACACACCTTAGTGAGACTTTGCTCCATTACGTAAACCTTTCAGTCTGGTCTAGGCCTGAAGGAGCTGATGAGGCAGCTGATCATGCTTCAGATTCCATTTTGCAGCCTGACTCTAGCTCGTGTGGCCTTTGTGGGCTTAGACAGGGACAAATCTGCCCCTCTGTACTCACCAGGGAAAGTGCTAACCCCATACCTGTAAGGTAAGGGAAAATAAACATTATTTTCACCACACAAACACAACAGGTAAATATTTTGTATAGACAGGATCAAAGGTTCATGTAAATAAAAATCAGCTTCAAAATTTAAAAAAAAAAAAGGAAAGTAAAAGGATTTCAATAATACTGTGCTTTCATCAAGTAGGATAGTTATCAAACTTTCTTAACGGCAGTTTTAGTTGTGTGTCTTGATGCAGTTTATTGAGTGAATGCATTCTGAGAGCTTTAAATTGAGATTTATTTGTCCTTTTGCTAATCATGAATCAACCTTCTTTTAGATCAATTAACTAAATCACTTTGGAGGCAGCTCAATGCATTCTTTATGGATGAAAATCTTTGTTCTTTATGGATGAAAATCTTTGTTCTTTATTGCCCACAATATCTCTCCACCCCAATAAATGCAATTAATAATGTACCTGTTCACTAGTGTTTGTAACTTCCAATGTTTCATAACAATTCATTTTCTTATGACTTGCTAACAAAAGTAGATTTGAGTAAAACATCAATATTAATATGTGCTTACGTGCTCCCTTCTGTTCTTTCAAAAGTACTTAGTTTTCACAAATAACTTTATAATGGTGTTACTCATGTCACTATAAAATCTCAATGCTTTTTTAAAAACTCTTTACGAGTAAAAATATGTTACTACTGCAATACACAAGAGTAGTTATTTCATGTAGCATACATAAAAGCAAAATAAATTTAACATTTCAACTCTGAAATTCTCAATTAGAAAACCTATTTAATTACAGTATTTATTAGCACAGGAAAGTATCTGGTCCTGATTTCTTCCGCAGTTTCAGCAGGACAAGGCCACTGATATATTACATTTCCTGTAATACTACCTATATCCTTCCTTTTGTTAAAAATCATCCTGAGATGATAATTATTCTAGCTGAGGGCCAGGGATTCAATAACAGCTGAGACAAACCACGACCTGCCAAGAATTGGACTGCTTTGCTCAGAGTGCATTTGAGTCAATTTACATTTAATGAAACAGGCCAAAGGCTCTCTGGCCATCTCGAAACAGGATCCAGCAGCCCCATGATCCATGCTGTCATGTTCGCTCAGTTTTGAACTCGTATGCGAGCCCAAATCCCTCATTGCACATACTGTGTTGATTTGTACTTGGTTTGGCTCGGAGAGGGAGCCAGCCCTGCCCTGGCAGCAAAGCTGCGGCTGTTAATGAGGCCAGTTCACTGTCCTGCCCGGTGAGCCCACCTGACTGACAGATCGCTCTGTGAGCCATGGCCTCCCAAACCGCAGCCTCGGTTGTGTCCCCCAGGCTCTGTCAGGACTAATGTCCGCTGTGTGTACAGACAGCACGGCAGGCAGGGAGCCAAAGGCTGAGTTTCGTAGCTTATCAGGGCTCTTTGCCTTTGTTTGGTGGCCCGGTTTGCAGCGTCTCACCCTCTACCACCCTCGGCAAAACTCCAGGCAGCAGGTGCTGATGCTTTCAGGAGCACGTGCGAGGCCTGATCATAGAATCACAGAATCATGGTATCATCATTGTTGGAAGAGACCCTTAAGATCGTCGAGTCCAACCATAACTTAACTCTGGCACTAACCCATGTCCCTAAGAACCTAAGCTACACATTTTTCAAACCCCTCCAGGGATGGTGACTCAACCACATCCCTGGGTGGCCTGTTCCAGTGCTCCACAACCCTTTCCATAAAGAAATTTTTCCTCGCATCCAATCTGAACCTTCCCTTGCAAACCTTTAGGCCATTTCCTCTCATCCTGTTGCTTGTTACCTGGGAGAAGGGACCAACACCCTCCATGCTACAACCTCCTCTCAGGCAGTTGCAGAGAGCGAGGTCTCCCCTCAGCCTACTGTTCTCCAGGCTGAACCCCCCTAGGTCCTTCAGCCACAGATCCCTGTACCCATGAAGGGAACTTTTTTTTGCCTGTCACAGTCACTGGTAAGTGATCTCCTTGTCTTTATCTTGACCCATGAGCTTTGTCATGGTAATTTCTCCGTGTGCTGTTAAGGGAGGGGGAGTGCGAGAGCAGCTGGATGGGCATCTGGCAGCCAGCAGAGGACAACCCACTACGAAGGACAATGTAAAATTCTCAGTGTGCTTGTTCCAACATGGAGGATGATCAGGAGTCTAAGAGAATACATGGCGCAAAAGCCTCTCTGTTGTGATATGACCAAGGCCTGCTGGCTGGTTTGACACTGGTACCCTCTACACCATCATCAAATGGGGATGGTGGAGCATCTCTTCCAGGTACGTGTGCCATTTTCACCAGTGCAGCTGCCTCCCAGGTATCCTTCATTCATCTTGTCAAAGAGAGACAGCATACTTGTGCAGTAAACTAACTGCGGATCAAGAACAGCCAAAATATTTGGGTTTTTTCTATAAATCTCATTGTAGAGGGATAGTCTGACTATAGTCGACCCCGTGACAGCCAGCAAGTGCAATTTATTTCATGCCTCCCAAAAAGCTGTGCAAATGTGGCTTGGTCTCTCTGCAGTTGCAGGTGAAGGACTAGAAAAATAAGGCAGATCCAGGGCAGAATGAAGCAGAAAAACTGCTCCCTTCAAATATTGCTAAAATTATTTTTGCAAGCTAAGTGTTCATATGCATTACTCCACATTATCATCACTGCCCCAATTCTTTCTTCATGAAGTTAAATGCCTTTCTTATGATCCTTACTAAAATTACACTGAAAACTGAAGTGAATTTGGATGGATTTTTTTTTTCTTTAGGAATAAATCCAATGTTTCCTTTTCAAATAACCACACTCCTGCAGCTCAACAATAATTTTTTGTTAAAAATCTTCCAGTTTGGAAACGGTTATGATTCTAAGTCTCCATTCTACTAGTGAAATGAAAATAGGATGTTATATATTTGTTTCACAACATTTTATGGGACTTTATGGATTCCTATGGAATTTGAAAACAATATTATTCAAAATAGATGTACAACACATTTTTTTCTTATGACAAAACAACCTGCTAAAAATATCAGCATATGCTAAACAGCAATACTCAAAGACATTGGTAGGGTTCAACAGAAAATTACCTACATATTCCTAGGAAAAACAGGCAACAAAACTGTTCCTACGCATAACCTAACTGCATGTTAAAACTCCTGTGAACTAAAATCTAAATGAAAATGTAGTTAAGAGGTTTTTCTTACGTCAACATCACAAATACTAATACTAATCATAGGTAGCACTGGAAAAAATAGCCCAAGCATGAAAGTCTCCCTATTGGCTACATTGAGACATCTCCACGAATAAAGAGTTGTACTTTTCTCAGATATTCTTTGTCATCTCACTTTCCCAAAGCTATATGGCTCTGGAGATTACTCACTTTTCCACTTAATTAACCTAATTCATTGTTCAATTTTAATGTCAGATGTTGCACTACTCTTAATTCCCATTTCAAAGACTCATCCAGGAATATATTCATTTTCTCCTTTAATTTGTATATTTTACTGTTTTACCATTTCTTGGTATTCTTAAGATTACTTTTTCATATGGCTAAAACATTAATTCTGTCTAAGAAATATGAAACAACAGAGATCACTTTACTGATTCCCATAGGAACAAAGAAGCTTGTACATACTTATGCACTGATCAGTGCTCCAGATTGTATTTAATGTTGGCCTCTATTGTCTAGTATAGAGTTCTATCTAACACTAACGAAACACTTTCTTCTTTTTTTTTTTTAATCAGTAATGATAAAATCAGTTCACTTAATTTAAATATTCTTCTTTAATGTAAGTCCTTAACTATGATCAACAGAAATACAGTAAGATTACTGTATTTTTTTAAATTTCAATTTGAATTCATCTCTTTACTTCAGTAGATTTGCTTGAAAGTAAACCATATCTATTTATTTAAATAATTTAAAGAATCTTTTCTGCTTGAGATAGATTTTAGTAGTTTTATTATTGTTAAGGGTATAATCTCAAGCTAACTGCACTGTGCACTGCTTAGCTGAATAATACTGAAAGAAATGCTGGAAAACAAAACATGCATCTCTTGCTTCATTGCTTTGTACAAACACTACAGAAAGAAATATCAAAGGTAACGTAAGATGGATTTCAAACTGATCATGGAATCAGAAAGTTCGGTAGTATTCTGTAAACTTTCAAGATGACTCTGGGGCACTGCTGCAGAACTAAGATAAAAGAAGAGAGATGATTATCTATTCTCCTAAAAGAATACACTACCTGTAAGATGTCAAAAGGTTTTTTACCGTGATCAGTATTTTGCAGCCTAAATGTCTATCAGTAGTAGATAAGACATTTTTGTTTTAAATGAAACTTTTTTGTGTGTGTGTAATTTACTTTTAAATCTATTGGTACATACACCATTGATACAATTTATAACATATTTGCATTCAGTAGTTGTTAATATGTTTTAGTGAAAAACTCCAAGAAGCAATCATTCATTGACTTCTCTTACCAAAAGCCCTCATTTGCTGAATATTTTTTTTCTATATCTCTTTTTTCCTTCTTAGATAATTTATCTAAAATATGAAACTAGGAATCTCTGGGTAGTTATTTCACTGAATAGACTGGACAACAGTTGAAAGCATGAATGTTTTGTAAGAACAATATATAGGGTCATCTGGTGAGGTAATGGTATTAAATACTGTGGTACTGCATGTTCAGTCCTAAGAAAGCTTTCCAGGTTATAAACTTCAGTGTGATAAAAGGACAATGGAGAGAGAAGAGTTTAGTCATCCTTTAATCTGTGAATCTCATAGCTGTTTACAGCAAGTTTTCTTCTGTCCATGACAAACCGTAAGAGCATGGCACTGTCACTTAAACTGTACTGAAGGCTGTGCACAAGGCTGTTTACAGGGATTTTTTTGATTCAGATCATTATGACCTAATGATGAAGCCATTACAGTAAAGTGCTAAAAGCAGAGGCATTCCGACAGTAAATATAGTTTGCATTTATACCAGATTTGGTTATCTCCTGCACTCTGTGTTATTGCTACAGAGAGCAATAATGTGAATCATCTGATTAGAGCCACTAACAAAATTCTCAACATCGAAACTGATGAAGTCAGTGAAAGCTGTGCGAGGATTTTACTTGCTCTATTCAGCACATTGTATTTGCATTTTTACACAATGCAGGATATATTAGCTGCTTTTTAACCTTATGTTTTTAAAATCGAGCAAGCCGCTTTTTAGCAAAATATATTTGGATTTACACACATTTCAGACTGAGTATCTTCTCTGCTTGAGAAATATGTTTCCTGTTACTATTTGATAAAGTTATACAAAAAGTTTAAACAACAGTTGTATACCTTGAACTACAGTGGATGGATTCAATGCGTTTATAGGTTAAAACTCCATTAGCGAACCAAGCACAGAAACATTGGATGGAGCTTTTTATTTTTATTTGTAGTTATTTTTTTATTTCTGTATTTTACAATTAAATTACTTGTTCAACCACATGAACAATTACAAAACATCAGATATCCGTGGTTTTATTGTCAGTCACCCACTGTTTTCCTGCTTGTGGAAGTCTCTTGGCTCTGACACTGATAAATACCACAGAATAAACTGTTTCTATATTTAAATCTATAAGCACTACACGGTTAGTAATAACTGTTACAAGTATCGATTTTATCTTTCTCAGTCCAGGATAGTAATTCCATTTTCTGATTGCAACTTTGCTCAAACATCAAATTAGAAGAGGTAGAAATGCAACCCATTGTTGAAAAGTAACTTGGTATGTTTTTAGGCTTTTTTTTTTCCATTTGAGAACTATTAGTACTATAACAGCTTCTCGCTTAGTGCTTGTAAATCAGCTGAAAAGCAACATACTCCCGTGATGGAAACAAAACCAAGCAATTAAGAATAAACTACTTCCATGTTGGCCCACTGATTGAATTGAAATTGGAAAATATGTAGCAAGAGTTAAAAAGAAGAGCAAATAAAGAAACAAATATGGGTTCAACTTATTGCATAGCCTATGTGACAGCATTAGTGAAACCTACTCTGCCTTTTTCAGGAGTATTTTTGTTTGCTGACTCTGTTTCCTTAGTGACCTTTGAGGCCTTAGCCTCAAAACCAGCAACTGCTTCACAATTGCATATTAAAGATAATGGGATATTTCTCTGTGCTCTGGATGACTGAAGCATCATTATGAACTCATCCTTGAGGTGCAACAAAGAGAGCCAACCCTACATTTATCAATGGCCCTGTTCTAGGAGGAAGCAGGAGCCTTTAAAGCCCAGCTCTCCTCTGAGAAGCCACTGAATTTCGCTTTCAGTATCTTTGACACCCTTTGTAATTAACTTAGAAGTGCATTTCTTACTGTCAGCCTTGAAATCCTGAATTAGGACCGTGGAATTGAGCTGGATTGTTTTCTAGTAACTGAAGTGGCAAATCCATATATTTACAGCCACGTGATCTTCTTGTTTTAAGTGTTGGTACAAATGCACTTGGGTCAATTTTGTTGATAAAACTGAAGGAATAGATTATACATTCATTTTACAACACTGGGATTAGTAAGAATTTTAATATTCTTTGTATTTATTTCGTTACTATAAGCAAATGAGACCAGGAACCGTAAGTTATAGATCTGCTAAAAAAAAAGCTGAAAAAGGACTGATTATTTGTTTCTCCTGACAGAAGTGCTTACAACTTTACCCATGAAAAGTAAAAAATAAAAAAAACCTCACAGCCTTCACTTAAAAATAGCTATTTCCTATATTTTAATACTCAAATATGTTTTCCCATTCATAATAGATTTTAAGATACAATTATACTCTCAAGTTAGATATTGTTCTGTATCAAAGTCTTCTCATAAACACATACATATCGTGCCATACTACGTCAACTCATTAATATAAGCTCACTTGGTTAGCTTTTTAATTTGGCAAGTCCAAAACTACTGACAGAACTTCAAAATCGGTCCGTATATGGTGCAATGATCAGTTCTTACATCAGACAGCTTTCCTAACTGGATGAAACAGTGTAATTGCATGAAGCTCCTACAGGAGAGAAACTGGTAGCTAAATCAGATTGTAGCAAAATGAGCAGCTCTTGAAAGCCAAGGAATGGGAGCCAAGATTCCCACCTCTGTCACAAACGCAGCCTGTGACTTTAGGCTTCTAAAAATTATTTACTAAAATTGTATGTCAGAAGAACTTCAAGATATTTCAGTAAAAGATGCTCTAAAAGCACAGCTCTTGGAACCAATATACAAAAGAGCTGTTACAATAAATATCTTACAAGACATAACCAAATTTCACCAACTAATAGTGATGTATTGATAGATTTGGAAATAATTATGGTAATCAGAAAAAGCATTTTTTAATCCTAATATGAAGATAGTATTTCCAGTTTAAGTACCATAGACCACATTCATATCTGCCCTGAAATGACAATAAGCAATCTAAATGCTTATTACCCTCCAGAAGTGATGTCTTTAATTTTAATAAAAATATAACTGTGACATGCCTGACCTTATAAACAATATTGATGTAATAATTTTACATACTATTTGAATGTCATAGTGGTAATAGCAGCCTAACTGGACTCATAATTAATACAAACTGTGAAATTCTGCTATTTTACAGTGCCTGGAAGAACAATATCAGAAAGAGTAAGGAAAGCGTCCTCTTTGACCTGACCTCTACACCAGCCTGTGACAAAGTAAGGATGTAAAATGTTTAAATAGCATATAGGGTACACACAGTCCTTCTCCAAAAATAACAGGAGAAGAATTAACTTTTCTGCGTTGTGAATCCAGAATTATATGTTATCTTATGTTAAGGACTTGACGTGTGCTCCCATTGACTTTAGTAATACAGAATCCATACTTCAGCCAAGTAATTTGTAACTCTTTTTATTAATAACAACAGCCGACAGTATATCAGCTCCATTGCAATAAGAATCACTGGTTGCTCATGGAAATTCAGTGCTTATAAAACCTCCGCTATTGTTGCTCACTAGTACCTTGTGCTTGTGCCTTTCTCTCATTAACCACACTCCCTTCTCTGCTTCAAACACAATTTCTTCTTTCAGGGACTTGTCTCATTTGAACACAGAAATGGTATCAAGAAAGACAAAATGACTCAAAAATCCCTTCCCTCGAAATCTCTGTCTGCAAGTCTCGTATGTTGTAGGTTTTGGCAAGAAGAAAAAATAAATTAAAAAAAAAAAATAGAGAGAGAGAGAAAAAAAAGGAGAGAGAGAGAAAAAAACCCCACCACAACGAGGTTTCCTTAGTTTGCATTCACTTTTCATTAAGTAGTTCCTAGAACATTCCTATTTGCAATAACCATCTATTCTGGAAACAAAGCCACAAGCTGTCTGGCAGTGCTCATGGAACTCCACCCTGGCTTTTATATTCACTGTAAAATCTAGATAACAACGGAATGAGAAAAATAAGCAAATAAGTAACATTTATGAGAAATAAAAAGGTAAAGGCACTCTACATTTTCAAACTTAGAGGAATGAAAGAGATGTATCTTGTCTGACACAATGAATTTTAAAGGCTAGGGGAGAATAGCAGCAATGAAAGGCAATAAATTAGGAAAGATGCATTTTCATTAGTTTATGATACATATTTGTTGTTTGGCTAAGAGTTTGACAGTGTAAGAGATTGTAAAGGTTGCCTGCTGAATGTTTCATTGAATTCATGGTACTGCACTTAGGAATCATAAAAAGGATTACTGTCTGACACACTTTGTTCCACACTTAAGGACCTAATTTACTGTGCTGCATTTGCAGATACAGTTTGCAGCAGAGGTCTATAGTCACTTCCTCTTTCTTTTTGTTAATGTGGATAGTATTATCTAATAATAAAGACCGTTGCAGATGTATTGACTATACTAGTGCAAATGAGACACTCAGATGTCTCCAAACATCTTCAATGTTCCTGATTCAGGATCTAAGTATATGGACATCCTACATGGCACAAGGTAAGGTTAATTTGGTTTTGCCAGTTCAGCCTCTGAGCTGCAAAAATCCAGTTATATTATTTCCATACTATAAAGCATTTTGGTCATGCTTTACGAATAAACACATAATACTTCCTCTGTACCATCAATAATTCAGAGTTCTAAAGAACCAATATAGGCAGAGTCCAGAAGAGGGTAAGTAAGGACACTATGGCTTTGTCTTTGCTGCTAATGAGGAACACACGTTTTTCCCCCCAGTGATCTAATACCTAACAGCATGTCACTGTCAAATCCTAGTGAAGACATCAGTATTTTTTGCCTCTGTACAGAGTCAAAGTCAGCATTGTCCTTGCTTAAGTTACCCCATGTTTAAGCGACTGTTTTTCCTTAATATTTATTTGTGTACTTTAAGGGACAGCTTTCTGTAAACAGTCACAACAAAGCTCACCTATGTAAAACCAGAAGATGAGATAGAAACTTATTTTCCTCAAATCATCATTAATATGATGATATTTGAACACTGTTGATTGTATCAAGTAAATTGCTTGAGAAGAATTACATAAAAAAGTGCCAAAGGTTCTGTAAGTACTCAGGCTTAAAATTTGACTTTTCAATTAGCATGACAATAGTGTCAGTGTTAATAATCACTAACCAGAATTAAAGAGGGCAACCTGACGCTCTGGGAAAACAAAATGTCTTGATGCATAAGAGTTTCAAGCATAGCACATACACATCTAAAAATATGAAAAATAAAAAAGACAAAAACTGCCTGAAATATACAGGCATTTCCAAACACTTTTGTCAAGAATTTTACATTGATTAACCACGTTTCTTTTTCCTCTTTCTAAACCATTACCTATCTTCCTTCCATTACCTATTCTTCCTCTTTCCTCACTGACTTCACAGGCTAACTACTTTCTTTTTCATTCAATCACCATCCCCTACTGTCTGGGGTTTTCCCACTTTAAGATGATCCAAACACAAGATCTTCTCCACTCTTCTCTAAATATTTAATTAGATCTTCATTAGTAACTGTTTTAATTACTATCTCATACATGAACTGCTTTCCTGGCTCCTACATTTTCCAAAATGTTATAAACACTTTCTTCTTCTTTCCTCAACAAAGTCTCTGGTCGCTGCCTTTTTTTTATTGCTTCTGTTTATCTTACACTATACACTCACTGTGCTAATTCAATTGTTCAGATTGCCAATATCTTGACCTGGCATACAATATATTATCTTTGAAAAAAAAAAAAATGAGTCCTTCTTCATGTATTTGTTTAACTATTTTAATCTTATCTTCCTAAGAAAACAAGATAAGTACATTTATCAGATCTGTCCTCTAAATAAGTTTGAAATTATTCACCAATATCAAAGAAATTAGAAGCTGGAAAAGAAGACGTCTCAAAGACAAGAAGATCCCGTGAGTTTTATAGAAACCAGTGGCTATACTCTGTAGGAGATACAAATCAGACTTTGCAATGAAGGAAGACAAGTAAATAATCATCTCACCAGTCCACGTAAATGTATTGGCCAGCCAGCTGCATCCTCCATCCTGGTCACAGAACCTGCTGTCATTTTGCCAGTGAGAGCACTGGGAAGATGGAAAAACGGAGAATATCTCAATGGGCAGAAAGGGAAAGATGAGACTTTTTTGGCACAGGTCACCTCTTTTCTAGTGTTTTGTTTAGAGGGCTGTTTATACATGTGTGTATGTGTATCTGTCTATCCAAGTGCCTAACAGTTAAAAAATTATTCCAGGCAAAAATATTATCTGATCAAAACAAATGAAAGGAATTTTAAGAAGGGAACATACAAAAGACTGTGTGCAAAACTTATAAAGAATTCTTGAGTTAAGCCAAACTATTCCCAGTTGATAACTTCATTGATTTTAGGAGATGAAAGGCTTTTAATAAGGTGGAAAGAGAGAAAAAAAAAAAACATTTCACACAAAAGCAATAGGGAGAGAGTAATAAATAGGTGTTTTTCCCACAGCCATGGCTGAACTAACTTGAACTGAGTCCAAGTACCTGAACTCATAGAGTGATAAGCAAATTACTGAGAACTGCTTCTCCAATTAGTTGCCTTGTTGTTTTAGGGGCCATGCTTGTTTTTGCTGTTCCAGAACTATTATGAAACTAGATATTTTTTAATTGACTCCATATAATTATAATACTAATGTTCCTCTTACTTTGGGCTACGCTTCTTGGATGGATTCGCTTAAAGAACTCTGTAAAATATCATCTAACTGTACAAAGGTATTTCTCTCTGGGTGATATACATCCTATTTTGAAAAATAAACTATGTATAAACACTGAAACTGTATTATAACTGTCTACTTGGAATTATTAAGGATCAGAGAGTCAGATCAGAGAGTCAAGACATTTACTTCTGCCTCCAAAAGTCTAGCTCCTTTTCTCTCCATTCCACAATTCAAAATGGATTTATGAGAAGCTTTGGCTACCGTATATCCCCTGCTAATCATAGACTTATACCAGTAAAAATTCAAACACCTTTAAAACAAATGTACCTTTAAATTTTCTCTCTTATAAAAAGACTAGAAAAATGGTATTAGCATAGCATGAAGTGTAATATTTTATAACACAAGAAATTGCCAAGTCACTCTCCTTGCACCATGTTCCTATCCGTGTCTAGAACTGTCTCACACCCAAATACCTGCTCTTCAATATCTTTATTTCTTCTAAAATTTCCACCAAAACATTCCTTTACTTAGCTAATTTTGACTACTTCAACTACTATCAGCAGCTGATACCATCTCTCACATCTATACATTACCCAAAATGATTTATATTTCTGCAGCACCAGGTACCTTAGTCCTGAGTTCACCCTGAGTGTCAGGATTGAGAAAGATATTAATTTTGTTACAAAGATTGTTTTTCAAGTAATGTGTGTATTTGATAGAAAGCTGGATCACTGAAGCATTTAAGTCTCTTTTGGAACACTGAACAGCTGGAAGGAAACTAAGTTGCCAGTCGTGTAGGATCTTTGTTGAAATTCAACCATGCAACTTGGTGACACTGTGAGCTCAAATGCTTTGCCTGAAAGCTGACATTTTACTTGTGCCAGCTGAGAAGAAATGGCGATTCTTGCTGAAAGGACATACCAAAAGGTTATATCTCAGTGTGAAAGAGTTGTATGGTAAGACCTGATATGGAAAAGATACTGGAAAACTTAGACTTAACCAAGTGACATATAAAATAGCTTCAAAGAAAGCATATAAATTTTGATTCACACAAGATATACTTTACAGAGTTGCTTCCTATTTCTGGGATATAAACCATTTGCAGTCTACTTTTGTCTAGCTTACTGAGATCACATGCATTCATAATGGAGACTTTTCTTTATTTATCATTTTCCAAACTGTGTACCAAGAAATTCCAATAGCAATATTTTCAGTCTTGTATGGCATAAATACGTAACAGACAAGACAGTCCCCTTGCGACCTATGATGCACACCTGCTAAGCAATTTCTTTTCATATTCGGATTTTTCAGTTGTCTTCTTTCCAATCCGTTCAATATGTGTCATGTTAATTTTATATCATTTGAGTGTCTTGAAATCTCATGTGGTGCCAAGTCAATACATACTTTACAGAATATATGTATTATAGCATTTTAAGCTATAGTCCTTATCAATGGAAACTTTTATCTAAAAACTTTCTAAAAGCTGGAAAGCTGTGGGGCACAGGGTTTAAGACTCATGATTTGAGACTTGTAAATATTGAAGTATTAAATAGAATATGATACTTCAGAAGCACATTTTTTTTAAAAAAAAATTAACATGAATAAAAAACCTGCTACTGGAGATGATATAGCAAGTAAAACTCTGAAAGACCTATGTTCATCAAATTTGTCTGTCTCCCCTACTTCAAAAAAAACATGTCCTCCAGAACTGCTTCATCAAAATCACAATAATTGCGAACTATAACCAAACATGGGACGGGAAAAGATTCCTGAGCTTTCTGACACTGTGAAAAAACCTCCTAATTCTCTGTTAATCAAGTTTCCCTCAAATTGTTGCCTGTTAAACTGGCGAGATACTGCTCTCTGCAATGAAGAGAAAATGAGTGTTATCTCACATTTCAAATACGACTGCAGGCCAAGGTACATACAGTTGTTGCAAAATTTTCCTAGAGTCCTTTTTCCTCAGATTATTCATTCCCATCTTCACAGATATTTCTTTTCTAATAGGGCTAGTACTGAAGGATGAGGTTCATAGTCTCAATGACTACTTATAATGATTTTGCCCCTCTAATGAACTTTCAGTTCTCGCTATTAAAGCATATATTATATTACTTTTTCTTATGTCTTGTATCACTTGTATTCCTTTAACAGGAATCCAAATTAAAATATGTAGAATCCAAACCAGGAAAAAGAAACATATTGCATTGTGTGAATTAATATGAGACTTTTTAATTTTCCTCGATTATTTTTTTCATACTGCGGACTCACATCAAATATGTTCATGATGTATCTAGTCTTGCAAGAAGAAGAAAGTTCTATTTTCATTATTTCTGTTATTCTATGTTTCTGTTTACACAGATGAAGTTAATAGTCATTAAAGAAGCTAATCAAGAGATCCTCAGACTTCTTTTAAAAAAAGCTAAATTTAGCTGTCAATATTTGATGATTTATTAAAAATGAATAAGTATATTTGTAAGCTAGATATTGAACTTAAATTATTCTTAGTATTGACTTTCCAGTCTATCTGAAAATATTTGGACATTATGTAAGCTTTAATTCAAAGATCAATAGCTTCGGTTTAGGTAGAAATGTCACTTTGTCTTAAGGGAATAGGAATTTATTTCAGCAAACATGAAAGTAAATACTGTAGCAGGAACTCTGCTTTATTTCTCATAAATATTTTACTTTGTTTTGTCAGCTGTGCTAAAGAGATTAATTGTTAACATTGTTAATTCTACTAGACTTCTTACAGTGTTTGTATTACACTATCATTGGTCATAATCAGCCAAAATCAGCTTATACTAGAATGTCCCATCTATCTTCATAATTGTTTATATAACTCTAATCAGAATAGAAACCTTTATGAAGACCGTTTTGTCCATTTACTTTTTGTCACCAAAATATCAGTGAGACAGTAATAACAATAAGAAAACTAACAAATAAAAGTCTTGATATGAGGTACCTTGGCACTAAACTGTCTATTTTTGTCTTTTAAAGTGAATGTGGTCAAGAGCAAGCAATTGCTGAATGTGTGGTTTAAGTATAATTCTTCATCTGAAATATTCCAGAGACTATAGCTGGGATTAGATCCCAGAGTTTGCATCAGGATATTAAATCCCCTTTATTTTGAGGACAAGGGAAAAAGAGAGCTTTTTATGTTTGGGATTTAAGGCTCAATGGTAAATGACCGATTTTATCATGCTGCTCCTCTACATTAATAAAATTGAAAAACATGTAAACAAATCTAAATTTACACATTTATATTTTAAAAACTACACAACTAAGTTTGAAAACTTGCAGTTTCATCTAATCAAAGTTTTCCGTATTGTTAAGTTTAAATTGAATTATGGTAAAAATAAACAGAAAAATGTATATTTAATTATCTAAATGTGAACTGAAATGTCACGCTAATTGTTTGACGAACTTATTTTCTCTTATTATTGTCAAGACTATGAATTTGGCTTTACCTATATCAAACAAAAGAAGAAAAATTGGTCTGTGAAAGATTTATAGGATTTTCACTATTCATGTGAAATATATATATAATGTTAGTCTATGGATTCCCACTTTTGTTTTTAAACTTAATGACATTTCACCATTGACTTACTGAAAAGAGTAGCACTTAATGCCATTAAAATGCTACTTTTCTCCTAGCAGGATGTCAAGTTTCAGTCTATTGTGTGCTTTTGTCTCAAGAAAAAAAAAGAAAAAAAACAGAGGAGGCTTCAGGAAAAGTTATTTTCAAATAAACACTTCAGTTCTGAGAACTTCCCACTTAAAGCAAAATGTTAAAATGCAATATCACACTGAATTGCCTTCAGCTTTTTTTACATGTTCTTAGAAGGTTAAAAGTTTATGACAGTAAGGTGAAGAAAAATTTTTGTATTTTAGGCAAAAATCATGAACATTTCTTAGACCTATCTTCAATGACATGTACATTTAAACAGTCAACAAAAATTACTGCACTATCTGTTCCTTCACCATGTAGCAGTACTGTAGCATACGCAGAAATATCACCGTTAATTCGCCCATCTGTCCAACAGATGTAACATGTCATCTTTAACTGCCTACCTACATATAGTACATGACTGAAAAAAAAAAAAAGTAGCTTATCAAAGGGCTTTTTTTCTATATTTCCGTCTAGAACGGCCATTTGTAGCAGGCATACAGCATTATTGCTCTCTTGCCCTTCTCAAAGCCTGCAGAGAAATGTGCTGCGAAGTGCGTGCTGCCTGCAGTGGCATCTGTTTCGCTTTTGGAGCCCTTGCTCTGATGTCAGATCCATCACAGGAAGTTTGGATCAGCATTTTTTGCTAATAGTGCTGTCAAGGAGACAATAAGCAAGTAATGAGACCTCAAAAGCTATGTTAGAAAGATTTCAATGGGACAGAATTTTATGAGAAAACTATGTTTCTGGTGGCAGAGTTTTGAGAAGGTGATTTCTGTTGAATTCCTGATCCTACACCTCACAGGAGTAAGAATTTGACAGTCAGATCCCAGCACTCAGATTACTTTCTAGAATAGGGAGAGCATTCAAATATTTAACATAATCCTCACATCTGGTGGCAGTTTAGGAAGAGAATGAAAAAAGTGCAAGCCATTTTTTTTTTTTTGTGTGTGTAACATTTTATCTACACTAATTCTTCTGTTCTCAGAGTATCACAGAAGCTAATGAGGTATGAAACATTATCAGTCTTGGCTTATAGTTTCAAGGCAGGCATGAATAATTTTCCCACGAAAGGAAGAGGTTGAGATTTTTATCTACCAGCATTCAGTGCTTCCTGTTAGTTATACCATATAGCTCCCAAAATAAACTCTAGTGAGTACTATTAGCCCTCTTAGCTAATGGCAATTCATATTTTCCAGACACTGCAAGAACTTTATTTTAGTAGATTCATAATTCTATTTCTACCTATAACTCAGCTATATGTAAGACAATGCATTATTTGCTTATACTATTTTTATTCTTGGGAAGGAAACTGAACTGAAAACTGCCATAATAAGTACAAACTGATGTAACTGATGTGTGACAAATTCTACACAATTAAAAAAGAATATGTAGGGCAATAGGAACGGAACAAAAGCAGATCTAGGAAAACATACTAAATCAAGTCGTTTTTATGGTTCTTCATTACTAAAAATCTTGCTTTGCTACACAGCATCATCACTAAAATGAAGCAGATTAGCACTCGCAACTCTAATGCAGATCATTTTGTCAAGGTCATTAGGTGTTCAATAGTGTTTAGTAAAGCTGTGAAAGAATCGCACCTGGATGACTCTGTAATGGTTTGCGTATCAGGAAATGGGAAATGGCATGCAGATTGGTTACAGATTATTTTAGGGGATTAGTTACAGTGCTTCCAGATGCATTTGCTAGGGGTAAAACTAGGCAGACAACAGGTTCAGAATCATCTGTTATAAATTCTCATTTTGTACCAGGCACAGGCCTATCAATTTGTGTCTAATTATATTCTTCCATGTGAGATATAAAATACCTCAGGGTTTCTATAATAAAAGCTCATTAATGTGGATGAGAAATAATTCTGAAACTCCTTCTGCCAGGGCTAATGTTAATACAGATTTTAATTGCTCTTACAGGATATTAAAACACAGATTTTTTTAAAAATAATTTTTAATCTAATCATTAAACTGAGCTATTTTTGTAACCCCATATTTTCAAGTATTGTATCTTACACTGCTAAATAGTTGCACTATTGCCAGTCATGTTGAACCAGAGAATAAAATATGAATGCATAAAGTACAAAAGACAATATTATCAAAGATATATGGGAGTCAAGGCCCTTCAGTTCCTTGTAATTCCCTTTTCTACCTTTAAAGTATCCTCTTCCTGCTTAGATAAGTCCATGTTCTAAAATGTGCTTATAAAAATAAAGCAATGACTATTGTGAATTAAAAAAAAATAGTATCACATTATAATTTAAAGGAAGTCAAGATCTTTCTCCAAGGTAAAAGCCAAACGCAAAATCCTTTCAACAAAGACTTCTATGTTAAGAACTAAAATTGCTTACCTTTGATCTCAAGGATATGATTCTTCTGAATTGAGTCTGGTCAAGTCACTAGAGAGTGAAAAACAAGAGCAGAATAGCACTCCAGACTAATATTACTTGACTTTGAGGGCAGATAACTTAACACTTCTGTTCCTCAGTTTCCCATGTTTTATGGATGAAGAAAAAATATTATTTTTACCCACAATAAAAAGAAAATTCTCTGTTGTCAAATTCTGAAAATAGCACTGTGTTTCAATAGCTTTTTGGAAACACCGTTCAAGTAAGTACTCTCTTCTGAAAAAGAATAATATTCATGGACTTTGTGGTGATGGAAGAGACACTTTTATGCACACCTTGTCAAACTGCAAAGTACCACTAGCCTCAGGGCTGCTATCATTTGAATAGATGACAGGTGCATTTGTCACAGGATGCATACTGTATAGGCACCTAGATAAATAAAATATATGTTGGGCAAAAGGGCCTTCATGTTTTAAGTTTTGATGAGAGAAGGGAGAAAAGACAAAAAATGAAAGGTTCTCACTTGGCATTCTAAAATGCTGGCAGATTGAAAAATAAAGCTGATTTGAAGAAGCAGCTCTTGCGATAGAACTGACAGTTCCTTTATAAAAGGGAGCTGAGCTAACAATAAACTGATAAATAGATTCATAAAGTCAGTATGTGTGTTCAGTAAAGTGAGAAAAGGACTTTAAAATGTACTAAAGTTTTGATACCATGGAGAAGAAGTAGCAGCAGAGAAATACAAGGGTTTTCCACACATTCATGTGCTTAGCAACATTAGGAATATCTTAAGGTATCTTTATAGGAAATTCAACTTAAAAACTTGTTATCGAAATACCTTACTTAGAATTTCTCCCTCCCTTGATAGTTGCATGAAAATAACCTGAGAACTATATTTATAAAAATTACTAGGGAAAAATTCTACTAGGGGTCTTTTGGGAATTTACTGCATCTTCTTGCAGATTATAATAGAAGAACAACAAATCCAACAATAGATCTGAGTAATGACTATTCAACATTGAATAGATCGGGCAGGATAAAAAACAAGAACAACAAAAAAAGTCATAAAAGAAACAAATTGGCCAGCTAGTTCCCAAACCAGAATTAATAATCGATAGCCTTTTTATCCGGGAGATGCATGCTTCAAGATTTAACAGCTGACTTTTGGTAGAAGACTCTTTCATTGATGCCATAAACTGATTCCACCTAAGAACTACAAAACTTGTGTTTGTCCTAGTAAGTGAACTAGAGAGATAACACAGTTGAGTTTTTCCCCTTCAGGAAATAGTTTCAGAGTACTTCTAGAAAACTAGTTGCTACTCACAAATGTCAGTGCCTTAATTACTGGTTAAATTCATTTCATCATTAACATGCCATTTAGTTGTACGCACCATTAGCTTTTCAGGTTTCAGTTTAGAAATAAATTGTAACTGAAAATTGGATGACCTAAATATCCTCCTCAGAAACAGAAATGACCAGTACTGGGAGGTAACAGGCCAAAGGTAAGAATTGAAAAGACTTGTTTAGCCATGAAACGTCTTAGTGTAGACTGGCCACTGCAAGAGTGTGTTAACAACTCGACGGACAAATTTCTTTCTCTCCCTAGACACTAAAGGCCTTCCCTAAGCACCTAGTTGCATTCTCATTTATGATTCATCATATTTATGACTTCATATCTCAGATTATTCAATATAAATTGGAGACTTCAGGAGAGAGAAACTAGGATTTATATCAACAGTCATGCGAAAGCAATGCGTTCTTTAAAATTATTTGGATAATTTACAAGCTTGATATTTGTTATAAGAACTAAATATCTATTTGGGGATGCAGTCTTTCCTTCTTTTCTTCCCTCATAACTTTCCTTGGATTAGCAAATAAAACCTCTAAAACAACAAAAAAAGGTAACTCATTTATAGTGCAATTTCTTTTGTCAGATTTCAGGCTCCTTCCCAGGATTTCCCCTAATCTCTTCCTTAGAAATAGTTAATGTTTTATTGGATACTTCCCCCAAAAGTAGAAGTGGCTTGCACAGAAGTTTTCAACCTGAACTGGTAATCTATGATAAAGTTATAAACATCTGACAGAACCATGTAGCAGAAAACACTGTAAGTAGCACTACAAACTTCAAGCACAGAACAATGTATAATTGTGCAGGAAATAGAAGTATGGAGCTTTGTAAAAGTACCTAAATTAAAAAGGGCTGGCTGTAGAGGGGGAATTATAACTTTACTGTGGACGTTTTATATAATTATATTAATAAGACATAAAAATGAGAACAGCAACTGCTGCATAATCTAAAGTATTGGTTGTGAAACTTCTTCCTTTAATAGCAAAAGGACAGGAAAATCTCACTTCTTAATATGAATGCGAAAAGATGGCTTAAAATTAACACGGTAATATTTGTATTTGTGTTTCTCTACCATTTTATGTTTCTACAAATACATAAAATATTATTTCTAATAGTTTGCAAAACCAGGAATAATAGAATAAGACGAATGAAATGACAAATATTAAATGCTGGTCATTTCTACAGAATGATAATAACCTCTGCATTTTCCTTAAAAATCTTGGGTGTGCATTTTTGTTTGGTATTTGTATTTTCAAATGGCTTGGCATCCTTTTTCCTGTCATCCTAAATATTTGCAAGAATCTGAAAAGCAAGTTAATAATGATCATTCAGACAAACTAAGAACACAAAGGCATTAAAAGTCATTCTGTAGGTTTTGGTCAGTTCCATATGCACTATTTTTTGTGCACTGTGGAGAACAGGTACATTCATTGAATCAGTAACAAACATCCTTTAAGAAGCAATAAAATTGTTACACAAGTGATCATTTCTAATAAATATCTCAGCCCTATAAAGAGATGTCACAGGATGATATTTATATTTGACTCAGGCTCCCAGATTATGTAAAGATTCTGTGTGGGTGTAATACCTGTCTCCAGGCATCACTGCATAGAGTAGGTTTGATTTCTATATCGGGGAGTCCCATTACTAAAAGCCAAAAATATTTAAAAGTACTGGATTCAATTTTTGCTATTTCTGTTCACCTGAACATTTTCATGCTCTTCCTCTGCCTGAGAGCGCCACTCTGACCATCTCATACTGCCTAAAACAAGGTCTTTCTACCAGGAACTGAAGACTCAGAGCCTGAAAAACAAATGAACAAACAAGCATGTGTCTGAGTCAGAAATGCCTGTGCTGAAAATTCCCATGCCCAAAATGTCACACCTGAACAAGAGACCAAGTTCACAGTTCTTACTAAGTAGCTCTTCAAAATCTATTTTTCAGAGAATTTTTGACTGCTTAATAACTTCCCAACAGTGGACAATTCCTGGGGTTTTTGTTTGTTTTTGTCATGCTTAGTCTAAATTTAGATCTGTTCAAAAGAAAATAAAGAACTATCTTTGAATTAACACAGCTGAGGAAATAGAGCTGCATAATTCTTTTGGTTGTTCACTCCTTTGGGCTGGAAACTTTTCCTTTGATGTATCAGATGGTGGTACGCACACCTGTTGTGCTACAATTGATGACACCTTTTAGTTAATCACCAGGAAAAACCCTGCATTTCAGGATGATAAACATTTCCTTTCACATTTACAATAAACCCTACCTGTAAGGAGAATATAGGCGTATTTCCCTTCCCGCCAGTAGCACAGGACCTATGCTACCTACAGGTTAATAAATTTGAATAGTAACCATTTTTGCCTCTTTTTAAAAAATTTTCCATAAGAATCCTTATATTTATATTACGTCCTTTCCTTATGATCTCTTTAATCTTTGCAAGTGCATCTGAAATTAATAAAAAAAAAAGAAACTTGTGATGTACTCAGAGATTTTAAAAGTACAGCCATAAAATACTGATACCCAGTTTTCCAACGTCAATTTTTACATGGATGAAAAATTATTCGGTATTAATCCACTCATTTAAACCGTAACAAAAGAATACTACCAAATGTGGTATTTTTTACTATGCATTCGCCACATGTCCATATTAATTAAAAAAAAGCTGAAACAAGTAGCTGGTGGAGTTTTTTTCTCTTAAAAAACTACAATATATGAAGTAGACGACACTTAGCCACGAGTTAGAGAGATTTTTAAACCTTCAGGGTTAAATATTTAATAGGATAGATACAGTAATACATAGTTTTATACTTAATTCTAGTGAAATTAAACTGAATTATATGAACTGTAACATATTTTGTACAACATGAAAGATAAATAATGAAAGAAGGACTTACTGCTTATTGCCTATGGTGATGTATTTATATAATTGTCATCTGGTTTATTATTCACATGGGAAAGACTTGAATTTTCAATAGATTTTAAGTTCTTAAACAGCTGTCCTACAATCCAGTGATACTTGAAAGAGTTTATATATATATTTTCAAAACTGCTTTACAAGAAAATATTAGGCTAGATATGAAACACCAAACACCACTCTGAAATACAGTCTGTGCAAAATGAATGCTGTTTTTTATTTAGACACTATTTATTCCTAATTATTTTAATTTTGATTTAAGAAAAAAATAGTCAAACAGAAGTGATTTAGATTTATGCACATGTTTAACTGTGTCCATTTTAGCTTCTGCTTTTTTGTTTTGTTTTGGGGAACTGCTTGGTGCCTGAAGATAAGAGGGTGGCTCAGGCCCTAGACCATTTTGAAACTAAATAGCTATGGTGAGCTTGAAGATACTTCTCCAGTCTCTTGTGACCAGAAAATACATTAAATTAGCACATAAATATTTACTTAAATTCAGAAAATAGAGAAAATCAGTGGACCATCATTCGAAAAATAAGGATTGAAATTATTTCTATTCAAAAGTACTTCTGATCATGCACGTCTTACAGGTAAGTATCTAAATAAGCCACATAACCAAAATATATGTTTCAAAATCAAGATTATGTTTACTCATACTTCATTCTGAAACAGTTTAACTTTTATTTATCTTTTGGAAGACTTATTACACAAATTGTATATGTTATTTCTGCTTGTCATATTTAGAGTCATGAGGACATGCCTCTTAATAATACAAATTCTCTCTGGCCATTAGATTAGAAACATGAAGGACATAAGTGAATCATTTATAGTTTCTTAATTCTCTGTGATGGATTCAGGTCATGTTTTCTGTTATATCAAATCTGATTGCCAAATTGTCAGCTCTAATGCAAATCTCACTTTTAATCTTCCCTGCAGCCCAATTACAAAATTACTTTTTGATCAAGTTCCTAGATTTTAGAATTATCTTTTCAGTATAAATTGAAAAACTGATGTTTAAACTTGGTTCTTGTTATGTAAAAGTAATAAAAACTACTTAATGGGTACAAATAAAAATTGCGACAAATTCTTAGAAATGAAATAAAAACCTTCCCATGTCAAGAATCTGAAGATGACTACAAAGTTATACAGCATATGTAAGGAAACAAAGAAATAGAAACGTCATTAATTTTCTAGAAACTGGTCCTATTGAAGCAGTGAATACACAACTAACAACAAATATTGTTACAACTTTGTTTATGAATATTGTCTAGACATAGGGTCTAAGTTTGTCACAAAAATGAAGTGTATCCCTTCTGTGAACAGACCCAACTAGGATCTAGGTTTCCTTCCTCTGGGTAAAACCCCTTTTCTTGCTACAGTTTGTTACACAGCAACCAAACATTAAAAGAAGGGAAAAAAAAAAAGTAAAACCCAAGAGTTTGATGCATACTTCAGGTGTGCATTAGTTATTAATAAAAATTAGTTATTCATAAAACACAAAAATGTAGAGGAAAAACTCAATATTGATAACAAAAGGGACATTCCTTTTGAAAAGCAAAATGCTGCCATGCAGCCACTGGAGAATCCAAAGATATAGGAATGTTAACTTGCCCAAGAAAAACAGATAGCATGAAAATGGTTATTTTATTCATAATGGCATTTGGTTTTATTCGCTAACATCTATTCATAATGTGCTTCTTCCAGCCCTAGCACAGCCTGTCTCCCATACATCTACCAACACCACATTTATGTTATGTATGTCACTGTCAAAAACTGCTTGCCAGAAGAACAGGGCAAATTTAATTGCGTGCTTTGAAAACTCTCCACTTGCTCACAGATACCCTGTGGACTTACACAGTTTACATAATACAATCTATTTTGTTTCTAGAAAACCAATGGTCACATCAAGAATGTTAGTGATACAGGGCATTCATACTGCATTATGAAGCAATAAAGAAAAAACACACACCAAATTTGCAGGCAATTTTAAAATTTCACTCCCATTAAATGCTTGGGGTTTTTGGCTTTAGATTTATTTCACAAATGAGAAGTCTGATAAATAAAGAAATCGATGCGTGCTTCCCAAATCTCCAAAATAGTAGAAAGAAATTAATCACATTTTTGCCTCTCAGTTGTTATAACAATGATGAATGATATACTCCTTGAGAAATGTTGCTGAATCATCCAGTAAATTGTTTGCTCTACAGTAGGTCTCATCCACAGATATGCTGACCTTCAGGGTGTTCCTGACACGCTCGGTTATCAAAGTCTGTTTTTCTGGCACAAATTCTACTCTTCCAAAACAGTAACTTGTTTGTTTGTAAAAAAAGGTTGCCAGTAATTGTGCCTTTTTATAACCTTTCTGTCATTTTTTTTTCTTCATGTAACTCTCAAAACAGAAGAATGTTACACTGAATAGTAATGATGCGTTTAGTGAAGTAACCCATTCTCAATGTCATAAGCATGTTAATAACAATTTAAAATGAGGCCAAACTGTAACTCTGTTCAGCATACTGAAAGCTGATAATTCAAGAGAGTTAATCTCTTCATCATTTACATAAATGACTAAAAAGGAACTAAAAATAAAAACTAATACCAAGTGTTTACCATCTGATATGCAATTTTTCTCTGAAGAAGCTTTCTGTCTGTCTCTCCTAACTACCAGCAGCAGAACCTCAGCAAAGGTGACTGTCACCCTGGTCGGTACTCCACAGAAACGGCCGCACAAACCAACATACACATTCTGTACTACAGCACAGCTCTGCAGTTATACAGGACAACAGCTCCTACTAAGGTGAGCATTCAAATACTCATTTAAGCATATCAATAGCTCTACTAAATTCAGAAAAATCACTTAAGCTCTTAGTTTTAGCTACATACTTCCTTCTTTACCACTACAGCTACTGGATCCTTGTGGAGAAATGCTGATCGTAAGCAGCACTAGGGTGCATTGTAGGCTGCAGGCTGAGCAATCTCAAATTTATTTGGTCCCACTTACCAGGTGAGCCAATCATGGCTGTTCCAGGATTATTTCTCTCAAGGGAATGCATGAAGAGTTGAATATGTAGTAACATTCTACAGCCTGAAAGAACTTAGACATTTTAATTTTACCTGAAATAGCGTCCCTGACGTATCTGTAATTACTATAAGCTGGTCTTTAGTTTTAATTTTGACTGGCGAGGAACTCAACAGGCACAGTAAGACAAGACGGGTGAAGCTTCCAGGAAAGACTTAACCTGACATATGATGTTTTAATTTTCTACAACTCGCAGAAGAAGTTTCTCCTACTCAGGTAGGAAAATCACTATATATGGAGAAATTGCATCATACGCGCTAGCTCTAAAGAAGTGAAAGAGAAAGAAAGTCAAAGTAGAATGGATAAGACTCCAGCTAGGTTTACTGCTTATCTCCATCAGCACAAGCACGCAGCACTGTGATACAAGGGCTGACTGAAAATACTTTAAAATCCCAGGAAAATACTTTAAAACCCCCCAGGAAAATACTGAAATTACACTGACGTGAAATCATGAGTCAGCAAATGTAAGAGTAACATCTTAAAGTAACATCAGAATTTTTCATGAGAGGAAATGTCTTAGAACACATTACCATAACAACCTAGATAGATGTAGCAATTGCCTGGTTGTAATAGGAAGCATATTTACTACATGTGAAAAGCTGTGTTATATACACAAATTTAAGTGACGTTTCGCTGATCTATATACTCATAATGTAAATTTTTAAAAGTCCTTATCATTTATCATTGCTTATCATCAGCACCACATTATCATTTGCAGACAATTCTTTCCTTTCTTCTTTTTTTTTTTTTTACTACTACTTTTAGTGGTACAACAAATTAACAAGTTTTTCAGAGCATTAACTCTGTAATTGTTTCCTTTTTGTGTAGTAACAGATGGGCGTGTATCTCTTGGGATAAGAGAATCAAGAATCCTTTATTTGCAAAGCAATTTTCTCTCTCATTGTAATCAATACCTTTTATTATGTATATGTTAAAATCTAGTTAAATGGCAAAAAACGAATGCATCTCTGTACACAAACACAGAAATCAAACTAAATACTTAAGTGAAATGATCAGTTGAATTTTATTCCTTAATGCAAAACAGTGCAATCCTTATGCAAAGAATAAAACTCTTATTAAAAAGAATAAATCTTATATTTCAGTTCTCTACAGCATTTTGCTGAAGGAGTTCAGGAAGACACTACAATATTCCTAACTGAATAGGGAAACAAAAATTATTGGTTTCCAAAATTTACTCATATGATCATCCGTAGACAATTTTTCTAGAATGTGGAGTATTCTTGCTGACTGATTAACAAATACAACTTCTTGAACTTCACTGCTGATGCACAGGGATGACTACTTCTTTGTCTTTTCCTGTCCAGAATTATATACCATGATAATTTCGCAGCTGAGCACATGCACACTTGCACTAATATGCATTTCTATAACGAATAGCAAATAGTTCATATTCTTTCTTTAAGAGATCATATTGATTACTGAAACAGCTGTAGTTAAGTAGCTACATTAAGAATGCATGCATCTTAATTACAATCAACTCAAATGTGCTATACCTTTTAATGATGGTAAATAAATCAATCAGCATAAATTAACAATGTCAGAGGCTCAGAATGAAAGATGCTGTACCTGACACTTTCAGTCTATAAGTGGAAAAAATAAGAATAATATATCGTTGGAATATAGTGTCTGTTTACTGGAACTTACATACTACACTGCTACAGTATCTCCATAAAATAAACCATATTTATTGCTAGGATGATTTTGCCCCTATTTTATTAGATTGAGCTTTGACAAAAGTTAGCTTAACGTGCTTTTCCTAATCCAAGTTACAGTTGTTACTTGTCTCATTGCTACCTTATCTGACTAGGACAGAAAGAATAATGTTTTAAGCATGGATTTAGAATGTATGAATAAAATAGTATCCACACTTCTCCCTTGGGGACAGTAAAAACAACAACAAAAAATCTTTCAAAGAGAATATTCGACTAAATTACTTTTGTTTTGTTAAAAATGACAGGTCTTATGTCCATGATCTAGATTTTGTAGTAACAGCCAATGTTTTGAAAAGAACTTTTATGAAGAACATTTCCAGTTCTGTCTCATTTTTATATTTCTTGCCAAGATGTTATATTCTGTAACTTATTTAATATTGCTTTCATTCCAGCAGCAGTATGGGTTACATTAAAACAAGGTTTCAATAATTTTTCCCAAACTTTCATTAAATTAATTCATATTCATTCAAGTACCATACATACTCAATTATTTTTCTTGATATAACAACTTCTTCAGTAGTTGCAGTACCTTAATTCAAAAGGTTAGTGAGAGGAGCAGTTATCTGACCTAGCATTAGAAACATTTTCAACTTCTCTGTTATACTGCTGTTTATAAGTGACACCAGACAAAACATACTTGAAAAGACTCCCTTTCCTACAACTGCATTTGTCTTATCCTAAATGGTATGGCAGTAGTGTACCAAATGTATAGACTGGGTGCCGGTTCTGCTTACACAACAGTAAACAAGTTTCAGGTAGTCCAAATTATTTCCATGGCCACTTCCTAAATCTTGTAAGCATCAAAAGTCATTAAACCACATATTCTGAGAAAAATAAGGTACACTGACTGTCTAAAGAAATTGTACCTCTTTAATCAGCTAATTGTTTGCACGATTAATCCTGTTCCTCAAGGCATCAGTGTTACAGCCATAAGAAAGAAAGAGAAAATATAGATGTCCAATACTTGTTGCTTTGTCACATTTGGTCTAAGCCAGACAGAATATAACAGTCAAAAAAAAAAAAATCTTTGAATAAACAGGTATGATGAGATGGACATGTTTAAAGAGGCCCATAAATGCTCTCAGGACCCTGACATTTTCTGTATTAACAGTGTATTGACAGTTAATGTCATCATAACTTGGCCATATAAGTATCTTGTCAAATAAGTCAGTAATCCAATTTACTTAAGCATTCAGTTTGATTGTTATGCCACGATTTGAATCCATAGGTCAAACAGGCTGTCTGTACAGATTCAGGGAGTGCAGACGTGTGCCAGCAATAATAATATCTTCTATATATTATACAGCTTATTGTATGCTAGGTGGAACTTGAATTCCAGTGGATCAGAGATGAGAATAGAATACTTAAGAGTTGAAAAATGAGTGCTTCTCTTAATCTCTCTGAAGTTATTGGTCCCAGGAAGCCCTGTGTCTGACCACCTTGTTAAGGCTGGCGAAGGTGGGAAAAATGTTAACTTGTGAGGAACCAAGAATTTCAGAATAGACAGTTTTATTTCTAACAGCATCTAGAAACTATTTTGTGGACATAAGGCAACATTCCTCTCACATACTCCTGCTTACACTGTTGACCAACACGATATTGCCCCTTGCATCAGGTCTGATGTTGAATATCCATTCAACTGCCTTGGGAAGTCTAGTTTCTAGTATCTGCTACCTTTCAGGAAAATGCTGTTTTCTTAAACTCCTCATGTTGTTATATGAATGTTATTGTGCAGTCCACAACTGAAACAGTAAGAATAAATGTCGTGTAACACAACTTTTGTATATGCCATATTACTGCATGTAACTGTATGGAAATGTACCCTATAGATGGCAGTGTGAGCATACTGAAGAAACTGGTAAGACATCGAATGTAACCACTTAAAAACATTTATGATTAACAATAAATTCATAAAAACAATTACTACAAAGGAAATGAAGAAAGTGGGACAAACTGCTCAGATTAGATCAGCCACAGCACTTTTTAAATGCGTTTCAGTCAATTTAATCATGTCAGTGGCTTTTTACTGGTGCTGGTAACAACCTATGGGCTAGTCTTCCATCAGGATTCCCGCTTCTGCAGCTCCTCTAACAGAGTTTACAGACTATTAGAAAAGACAGATAAACTTTTTGAGTTAATTTAGAGCGAGTTTAAGCATATTGTACTTTAAGGTTGGACTCCTGTTAAAACATATTTAAATATTTCAATGCTGTAGAAAAAGATTAAGTATTTGAGCAGCTGAAGAGACAAAATAGAATCATTTGATGGGTTTACATTTAAATCAGCTGAATGTCATACTTTAATTAAAAAAGTCTTTTTAGAGCTGCTTCCATTCAATATACTCCACATATTTGAATATCTCATCTGTAGACAGAGAAGTATGTGTAAATATATAGAGTATGAGCAGCCATGTTGGATTAGGTTACTTGTTGAGGAGTAACATCACTTGCATAAAGTTTTAAGCATCTCCAAACACATTTCTTAAGACATACAGTAATCCTAAATTTATAGTGCATTAATGAAGATTAGAATATAAGGAAGTATCTGACACTTGGGGATATGCTGCTAGAAAGGTTTAGGGGGTATTTTTACACACATTTTATAAGCCCACTGAGTAAATCCTGGATTTCAACCATTGTTTTTAGACATGAAAGAGTTCGAAAATCCTATTAACATCTTTGTGGAAGTGAACGAGCAGTACTGCTGCTAGAGTATAATGTATTTTGCATTATCACTTATTACAGCAAAATCCTAACTTGTGAATCCAAGGGACTTCCTGAAATCACTTCTGAAAAATTATTCTCCTTTTCTTGCAATATTTTCAATCATACGTATTACCTTATTGTGAAAATATAATGGAGTGCATGACATCTGTCTATCTCCTTATCTTAAAATAATATAATTTTGTGCAGATAAGGCAGTGTCAAATTTACTTTTTGCATAGTTGTTCTGCAGTCTTTCTGAATGACACTATTTTTTTCCCAGGAGTTATTTAGCATCTCCATTTTAAATGAAATTTGGCCTTAGAAAAAGTTAAAGTTTTAATCTCAATTACCAAAAGACTTTACTACTTAAAGTAATGGATTTAGAGAAGAGTTTCAATGATTTTCCTATGTAGCTCATGATTTTTTTCAACTATAGGTCTTTAACAAAGTAAATCTCAAGTCTGTGAGTATTTAGCAATGTACAGACGACAGCATGTTTATGATTTGCAGATTTAAAACCTACTAGTGATACTCTTATTCATTTTGAGCTGGATCTGTTTACAATTTGTCTGCAAGGAAGACTAACCACTCTTAATCCTAATCAGAGTAAGAACAAAGGTTTTATTGGAAAATAAACTAGGAGGATAAGTTTTTTTAAAAAAATGACAGAGGAAATTTGAAGAGCCTAGGAAACCCTGCAAGTAGAAGGGAGATACACAAAGCTCTCAGTGCCCCTTGTGTCCTTGCAAGTGATTCTAGCTTTCAGGCTTGGCTGCAGTCAATTCAGTGACTTTCCGAAATGCTGTAAAATCTGTACAGTCCCCAGGAAATCCTACTCGTTACTTCTGTGGCCTGGCTGCCTTTTCCCAGCTCCTCGAGCACTCTCAGCCCCAGCACGAGCCGCAAGCAGGCTCCCAGCTCTCTGCTGTGAGTATTTGCCTGCCCAAACCTGTAGTCTCTTAATTTTTCTCTCCCTTGAGCTTATTCCCTAGCTCCCACAGACATACAAGCAACTGTTCCTCCCTTTAGAGATTTCCACCTAACTAGACTTCTTAAAAGAACATAATAATTGAGAAAGATGAAAATGCACCGTACAACAGATATATTATCATATTTAAACATCATGCTATGTTTGCATATAGGATATCTCTCCTTCAGCTAAAGGAATTATATGTTCTGTTCAGACCTAACTTCCCTTCTGGCAATCCCTGAATGTTGAAGGCATCTAAAATTCAAACGGAAACACCGTTTCCAGGATAGTTCACCACTCCTTTGAGAGAGGTCTCTTGCTCCCTGAATCTTAAAAAAGTGGCTCTTGTATTTTCTGCACACAGAAATCTCTCTGTGGCAGCGCAAAATCATCTGTGTTTAGGAGAGGCAGAATGAATGGGTCGTATTACAGAAACATTTAAAATCCAACAGGATTTTCACAAGTAACATCATCAACTATATCATCCATTAGACAATCTGTCTTCTGTTACACCATCTCACAGAGAAGAAGCTTCATGGTTCCACTCAAAAAGTAAAAACATGGAGCATCAAAGAGACCCAGGTTTCAGGAGGCGGAGCAGAAGCCTCAGGCTCTAGGAAGGCCTAGGGATAACCTAATTTAAACTCAGATATCATAATGGAATCCCCAAATTTGGAAGTAATTTTAATTTACCTTCCCCAAGCACTTACCATGAATATTAGCAGACAGCAATGCGGGCCATCCCAAAGGCTCATCGCATCAACCTAACTCAGGGTTTTCCAATAGGGATTGTAAGATTGGGGTGCTGTGATAAGAGATGTACATAATTTGTATAAATTGGGAAGTAATAATTCATATAATGATTCTTCAGTGCTTTCTTTTGTGTTTAAAATAGTTACATCACTTGAGTGGACAAAAAGACAATAAAAGCCACTGGAAAAATGCATAATGGTTAGGAAATATGAACTGTACCTTTGTTCTGTAGAATGGTAAGAGCAATCTCTGTTTAGGCAAGTGTAAACAACAATGAATATGAATTAACTCCCACAAATGAAAACCATCATATGATTTCATTTTAATCTTATGCTTTTGTTTTTTCCTCCCAGATAAGCAATTAACTTTTACATTTCAGTGCCAGCAATAATCAATTTCAAATTTGTAAATTGTAGGAAATTATGTAGGAATTTGAATGTTAAAAGCAGATTAGGACAGAAAAGACTTAATATCAGGTTGGAGGAGTAAAACACAGCTGGAGAATAAGATCTTTTAAAAATAATCTACAAACTCATGTAGTATAGCAAAACATAATTAAGACGATGGTACTTTACAGTGTAGCTGCTTCTATTCCAAGTCTGAATTCAGCTGATGTATCCTTGGTGGTTTTCCGTGGTTTCCACTTCTTCAAAAAACTTTGAGGGGAAAGGCATATGGAGAAAAGGAAGCAAAAATACTTCAGCAGCCAAAGTGATGTCTGACATGGCTGACCTAAGTGTGAAAACGAATAAAAAAAATTTAAAATAATGTCAGTTTACCTGTAGGAGTAGATACTATGGTTCAGTTGTGAGAGTATTCTGTTTTGTTCAATAACTATGTCTAACAATGCTGCTGATTCTTGCACATTGTTCAGCAAAATGAGCTGCTCAGAGCAAAGAAGGAAAACAAACAGCAACATGTTCTACATGAACTAGAAGAAACTACTTGTGACATTGGGACTCAAAGCCAGTCATAAGCAAATGGCAGATGCTGGCAATGTTTATACGCATTGCTGCTGGTGCGATCAATAGTTCTTACTGAGGTCTAACTATAAAGCTCTGAGAACTGGGAAAACCTACACACAAACACACAAAGTATTTTTGAACAACATGTTGTAGATTGAGGTAATCTAGATGTAGACATTCATTGATGTCTAGTGTTGCCACGTTGGACCATCTGGTCCTGTTCTGTTTCTGCCTCATGAACTAGGAAAATGAGTATTCCTTTTCCAAATCACAAGCCACAAAACTTAAATATTCTGTGATGAATTACTACAGAAAAAATTAATTAATAGAACATCTGCTTGCCAAGAAGATACAGTGCAAGTAACTAATATGTTCCAGTTACTGGGCCAGATTCTCCCATTATTCTGGCAGCTAACAAAGACCAGAAGGCAGATGGGTCAATCTGGCCAACAATTTTTTCATTATGGTATAACTGTCACCCGGCAAATCTAGCTCAAATAACAACCTCCTTCTCTCCGTGCCCAGTCTGCAGCAAGCTGGATGCTCTTCAGAATCCTTCTCAGCATCTATTGCTGTCTTTAGGAGGTTATGTGACTTTGAAAGTCTGGTACTAGACTACAGAAGTACATGAGTCCCAATATGTTATAATGTCTTTAGAATGGTTAAGTCACCATTGAAAACAGTACTTGCATACTGTAAATTGCTAATTCTGATGTCAAGCAAAACTTACTTTTCTATACATATGGTATGGTGACTTCAGTAGAATAGTTCACAAAAGAAAAGTGAATCTTATGCCTAAGAATAATTAGATCCAAATTATTATTTTTTTTTTTAATTGAGCATTCGGAATTCTTTTATTCAAATTTAGTATGCAATATTTTTATTCTACTTCATACTTACATTTGCTTTGAGATGTCAAGTGTCATTTTTACTTTGGCAAGAGGTCTTTTGATTATGAAGATAAAAGAAGATGTTTGTTCTGAATAAATTCTTATTTTTTTATTTTAGAAATGAAGTGAATGGAAAACTTCTACTAATGATACGCTTCTCATTAGCAAATGGATCCCTTCACTGTGGTAATCAAATAAATCCTTTCTTCAAGTCAGTTCTCACCCATTTTTCTAATTATCATTGCTGTCGCATTTTTTTTTCCTCCTCTGAAGTATAACTTGAAATACACGTCTGTGAACACATTCCAGTTGCTTCACTATATGGAAACTGATGTACAGGACTCCTAGTGGGGCAACGATTTTTCTTTCAACCCTAGGACTACAGTCCACAACCAGACATAAAATCATGCAAAGACGGTTTCTTTCTCTGACTTCTCAGTTTATCAGGAATTAAAAAGTGATACTTCAGTACAATAGTATCCTGAAATTACTGTTTTGATACAGGCTATGCAAACAAGCTCACTGCCTGAAGGGAAGATAAACAACTTAAACCGCTGACTGTGAGTGGTTAGCAATAGCTGCTGCTTTGTGTTCTGTGTTATGTTAAAGTAATTCAGTATTGACATCATATAAGTATTGCTCAATCACTGTAAATGAATTCTCACTGGTGTTCTTGAGGGCACAGCCTCAAGACGATTCCATGGCAAAAGTGTGTATGAGGTCATAATTTGGCCTATTTTGTATAAAATGAAAAGAAACAGCTTAAATGTGAGTGCCTGCAGTGAAAGAAATATTTTGCAAACTGAAATGGCAATAGAAATCAATATGACATAATTAATATGAAATCTTGGAGTGCCATTTCTACAGGATTGTAAAGAATAACTATTGACAACTGAAGTTTTATGTTCTGTTATGTAACCCTTTAAAAATGTCTCATTTAGCTATACTTGAGATGAGAGGTTTTAAAAATATTGAATTTTTAAACACAAAAGATACAGCATCTCATCTGAGATCTAAGGTCAAATTGCTTTCTAAAATTATTCAGAACACATTTGCACCATAAAATGAAAGAAATTAGGGCATGAAATATTCTGATATGACACTTGTAAGGAAATAGAGAAATCAGGTTAAGTCCAAGATCAGTGTTTATCTCATCGACTTCTGATACAACACAGGACTAAAGCATACCCTGCTGTGAATTTCTCCAGACTTTGGCATGAAAACAGTAATCCCCGTGCTGAGCCCCAAATCCCATATCCAAATAACCCTTACGTCAAAGCTGAAATTTAACACAAAATTCTGTCCAAATCAGTCTAGTAAGAACTTTAACGCTTGAACATGATATAGCCACTTGCAAAATAAAAAAAATATGCTGATGGATGACAAAACCACTTACTGTTAAAGCATAGTGGGAAAAGTCAATGGTTAAGAATATTTGAAATTGTGTGACTGTATCAATTAAACAAGCAGAAACACTGGCTTTGGAGAGTTGGTTTAAAAGAGGGCAAAATATGCTCAAAGGAGAGTGAAAATTTTGAATAGAATAGAATATTTCAGTTGGAAGGGACCTATGCAACAATCATCTAGTCCAACTGCCTGACTGCTTCGGGGTTGACCAAAAGTTAAAGCATATTATTAAAACATTATTGAATTTAAACACCGACAGGCAGACTACTTAGTTTTCAGTAATTAGGATTATATATAAAAACTAAATTCTGTTTCTAACGGAATTTAACAAAATCTTTAAAAGGTATACATTTGCTCTGTTACTCCTGCATGAAAATAAACTGCAAAAAAGCCTGGTAGTTAATTTTGCTAGGAAAAACATTGCTATCTTGGGAAAAAACTGAAGAATTTCACCAGTCCAGAGGGGCATTTAACCTCCCAAGAACAGGACAGTCAGAATGAAAACACTCTGAACAAGCTCTGAATAAATCAGTGTGAACGATAAAAAATATCTAGAAAGCAATTGGATACCTTGTTTATAAACAAGTTAATGCATTTTTTTTTTTAAATGTAGAGAATAGCTTTCCTGTTTTCGGTAATATTTTCCAGATCTGTGAACAGAAAAAATTCAAGCATTTTATAAGATAAAGGAAAGCATTGTGTTTCGTACAAATGCATAGGCTGAGGTTTTGACCTAAAAGTATTTTTATTTAGCTTTCTTTAAAGTTGTAAAAGGATCTTTAAAGAGAACCGTAAATCATCAGAGATTACTACAGTGACCAAGAAAGGCTCACATCATACATTATGTATTATTAGTCCTAGGAAAATAGTAATTCTAGCAGCATTACCTTATTTACTTCACAGGATTAGCCTCACTCACTTCATGGGATACTCCGATGTTTTCTTTTTAGTTAGTATGTTCAACAAATAATCCAAACTTTATTGGCAAGGAAGCAATATTTCCTCAAAATTTGTGTCAACTCTCACCCACCTGTCAAGATATATTTTTGTATCTACCATTGAGAAGTAACAGCCAAATATCTGAAAATGTCAAATCCTTTCTAGCTCAACCTTGCAAACCCCAAATACGTTTAAGAATTCTCCTTTGGCTTGTTTACAGCAATGATGGAATAGAAGACATGTTTTATCCTCTCTGTTTCTTTGCAGGAACCCTTAAAATTTCAGGCTTAGAAGTCAGAACCAATTGTGCTCATTGACCTTTTGCTATAACATGTCATTTCATCTTTCTGTGCAGAGAATTTCTGGTTTTTTGTGGGAAGTCTTGGGACAAAGTTTTTATTTTAATCACAGTAGTAACTTATGATTCCACACAAGGTAGAATAAGTTAATAGAAAAAGTCATTACAATTTTCCTTTCACTCCCTCTGAACTACTGGCCCTCTCAAGCCAAGCACAGAAGGAAATGTACATGTAACCATACAAAGAACTGATTTGTGACAGTTAAGCAAATAATTATTTTCATATGTTGAGGAGAAAGCACTTTGTTAAACAGTGATTAATTTGCTGTTATCACATGAGTTATTCCTATAAGGTACTGCACTGTACTCATCAGTCCATGTTAGATCAGGTTAAGTAATTAAAGAAGGAAGAACAAATCATCCCATCAATTCTCACTTTGCATCTTGAAACTCTCATTTATGCTGCAAGTGAATTGTGGTTCGTCTGTACTAGCAGTTGCCATAAAGAACTGAAAATAGCAGGTAGTCTTATAGCAGTAACTCATGGTTCAGTGCATCACAGGAGGCATCACACACATCTGTGTGGATTATCAGTACCCACCGCATCCCTTTTTCCATACTCAGCAATGAACCTTTTATATGTCTTTGGCTTTTGAGACTCATATAATATGCTTCCAGACTAGTCAGGATAGTCAAAAATATGGATATTAATTTCTAGAGGACTTATTTTTCCCTTTGGATTCTGGCAGAAGCTACTCTGTTTGTACATAAAATGAGGAAGAAAAGATTTTTACTGTTTAGAGAATCAGATAGGCAAAACATGAAAATAACTGTAGAAGACAAGTAGTGCTATGTGGTATGCTACCTGCTGTTCCCAGACAGAAATCATTTCAGTAGCTGGGTGAAGGAGATTAACATTTATAAAATGTTTTGTGTCTTCTATCTCAAAACGATACCAAATGAAAGTTTAATTTGTAATAATTTGTTGCTTAAGTTCTGCAATATGGAAGCCAATTTGAGTTTAAATGGTAATCCATAATTTTCCTTACTTGAGAGACTGTTTCTAGGAATTTGTGAACATCGAGAGAGTATTTTGAAGATTGCTTTTAAGCAGAATGTTGAAATTTTCCCAACATATTGGGTCCAGACTATATTCCTTTTGCGAGAAACGGGAAGGTGCATTTCTGCAGCAATGGCTGAACAGGTCTCGATAAAATTTGAACCAGTATCAAAACTGAACTTTCATGAAACTAAACTGAGTCAGAATCAGAGTTGATAATAAAAATTGGATGACTTTTTACATTCTTTTAAAAATACAGTTATTTACAAATGACAAAATTGGGAGTGTCACTAAGTGAGAAAAACAACTTAGGCTACTTTATTCTCTGCTAAAATGCAGATTAATTGGTCTGGTTAGATAACAAAAGCAGTCACCTGCATAAAATTCAAATATCAATAAGGTGCAACAGATCAGCCTAGAAAATAAATTTTCAGAACAGAATGCAGATGGAGAGTTGCCCACAGAATTTTAATCAGCATCAGCTGAGTACTCAGAACTTGGTTTTTAAGTGTTCTAAAAGAGAACCAAGATGGTTTGTTAATACATCTGAAGACTTAGAAAGCTCCTCACAACAGTAATTTGTGCCAATTGTTTAAGATTCTTCTTCACATGTAATTATACATCTATTTTCATATTCTATCAACACAATCACACAAGCAGGCTCATAACAGAAACAGATTCAGAATATATTAACTTGTGCATATACATAAGCACCTTATACTTTATTAGGATGCTTATGAAAATAAATTTGTTATTAGAGCATAAACCCTGGAAACAGTAGATAAAAATTCTGTTCTTTTCTTTGCCATACACTTTTTAGGATGTTACACAAATTGCATTACATCTTCAAGTCTTGCTTTATTCACAAGTAGATCACAATAATGATAATTTCCAGCTCACTGACATGGACAACCTGAAGTATGTTACAAGCGTTATGGAATTTAAGAAACTAGAGAGAACTGTTATGGAGATGTGAATTACTGTTACACCATGCATATATTCTCATTTTTTACAGTATTATCTGATGCATTGCGTATTTTGAGCTAAATTCCATGTTCTAGGATATTTTTGAATACCACCTTTTCCATAATGCAGGCAGAGCTAAAAAAAAAAAATAAAAGAAAATAATTTTTTGTTGTTTTTTTCTAGCTATCTCATTTATATTTATAAGCAAAGATATTTTGGGATGCAGGCTTGTCTGTTTTCTCCCTGCTTATAGGATCTCCTCATTCATGATGCCCAGAATGTACGACAGCTTTATCCAAAGCCCTCTGAAGCACAGGATGACAAAGAGTGTTTGTCGCTGCCTTGCCACCTCAGAAACAAATGCAACCAATTACAGAAAAGACTAAAAGTTCAATATATCATTCTCAAAATCAGAAGATACTGATAATTGGATGGAGATGTACTATAAACTCTTAAATAAAAAGTTTCCACACCTAGCTATGTCAGGTTGCCTCTCCTCCTTATATTCGTTTGGGGTTGACAGTTACCAATGTTAAGTCAAACTATACAAAAAAAACTGAAAAGAAGATGCTGGAAAGATTGACTTCATTAAATGGCATCTGCATTCAACAGAGACGGCGGCTTTTGCTTGAAAGCAACAGACAAAGGTATCTCTGTATTCTGCTGCTATTCCACTGACATTTGAAGAGACTTCTAAGGTGTACTAAGTTGGCAGCTATTGTAGTAGAAGAATTTGTTTTTCTAAGTCAAAACCAACCCTAAACACTTCTCTGCTTAAAAAAGGAATTAAGTGAAACAGGAGAAAAAAAAAAAATATATATATATATATACACATGCGCAAGGAAATTAAAGCGTTCGGGGTAGATCCCTTCTTTCTGCAACTCCCCTTAAATAAGAAAAAAAAAGCAAGAAGCATTATTTCAAAAAGCTTGCCTAAGCATATTCTGTCTGCAAAAGTGACTGATTCTTGTCCTTGGTCAGCCTAAGACACTTCTTTTCTCACTGACAGCAATATTCTGTTAAGTGACAATAGTAGCAAGAAGTTGCATCCCTCACTACGTCAGAACTTTATCTTGGCGTAACAGAGGCAACAAACATTCTCCCATCACAGCTGAAAGAATTCCACTGGTGATATGTAACCAATGTATCCCAAAGCACTTGGGCTTTCTTAGCCTCCAGATTTCATCTCATTTTCCAAACTTCCAATACCATCAACAGTGTAAACCAAGATTTTTCTGAGATGCAGGTCACATGGCTGAAGGAGATTACTATAACTTGTACACATAACAGGTCATAGACAACAAAAAATGCAGTCAAAGCAGTGTCAAAGGCATAACTTCTGAGCGATCTGAAAAATACCAAGTCTTCTGATCTTTCTGAGAAGACTGCTCTGTGAAAATACAAAGTAATACTTCTATTTTGTTTTTCTACTCACAAATCTACAGAAAAAAAACAAAACCAAGAATGTCCAACTGCAGGTATTATATTTGCTGAGTATATGTTACCTTGACAAAAATGTAAGGTTCTTGCATATAAATAAATTATTTAAAAGAGGACATGTTAATGGGCTATCATAGTTTGCTTTCTAACATCAGGGATTCTCCATGGGTATGAAGAAAACATAATCACACATATGGTAGAACTAAAATATACTATTTTTCTTGAATGAAATTCTCTTGTTAACTCAGCATGCACTGCATGGGATCACATATAATTTTTCAGCCATCTGCACATCTCACAGTATTATGGACAGAACATTTCTATTATTCAGCCACTAAGATTTTATGTTGGGTGACTTGTAAGTGGGGATTCATTATAATGTAGAATCGTTTATGTTGGGAAAGACCTTTAAAATCATCAAGTCCCACATTAAACTAGCACTGCCATGCCCATAAGCACCACATCTACATGTCTTCTAAACCCTTCCAGGGATGGTGACTCCACCACTTCCCTGGGCAGCCTGTTCCAATGCCTGACAACCCTTCCCATGAAGAATTTTTTCCTAATATCCAATCCGAACCTCCCCTGGAGCAACTTGAGGCCGTTTCCTCTCATCCCATCACTTGTTACTTGGGAGAAGACACCAACCCCCTCCATGCTCCAACCTCCTTTCAGGCAGCTGAAGAGAGTGAGAAGGCTTCCCCTCAGCCTCCTGTTCTCCAGGCTGAATCCTCCCAGGTCCCTCAGCCACTCCTCATAAGACACATGCTCTCAACCCTTCATCAGCTGCATCTTTCATAATTGGTAGTAAATTTGACATCTATGTAGATACTACTTGTATTTCTGTAGAATTCAGTTCAAAGAATAACCTTCGGTTTAAGTCTGTCCTCTGCCACTCTTGGTTCCAACACCTTATAGCACACATATTCCAGGTAACTTGGACATGTAAGTTTTTATATTATAGACTAAATTAGGAAAATTTATCACTCAAATTTCAAAGTTAAAGACATTTTAAGAAACATCAGGAGTCCTTGATTGTGATTAGCTGTTTGATAAAAGAAAAACAAAATCAACCAAACAGAAAAACAAGCCCACCACCCTCCACAGCATTATCTTTGCTGTCAAAAGATCAGAAGGCAACATGTTAATGAGCTCCCATTTATGAAATGAAATCACTGCTGTTACTGTTCACTGACTTCTGATTAATTCATAGATAGCCTATCATAATATAGTGCTTCACAAAATGCCAAATGTAAGGACTGTATTAGGAATTTTAAACCATGCCTCTCTTCTGGTATTGCTGACTAGCAAGAGGAATCCAATCACAGGCACTCTGTTACTGTTCAACTGATGACAGCCTCTATTTTCAAATTAGAAGTCTCAATATATACACCACTGACAAGAAATTTTTCAGGAATCTCTGACATGATATTGTTTGTAAAAGATATTGTTGAGATTAAATTCATTTTAATTTCCCGAGTCTGTACAGATCTGCTTTCTTACTTGAGGTATAGCACATCATCTTTGAAAATCCTGAAACTAATTAAGAATGTGATGAGTTTTACATGAAGATTTTTTTTAACCTATTCCTTAGCTTTCATTATTTTAACCTGTTAGTATTCACAGCTCGCCCATTTATGAGTCACTTTTTTAATAAACATAGTATGAAAATTCTGTTTAAAAAAGAATAGTTAAATAATTGAACAAATTAAAATCAGGAATGGACAGAAATAGCCAGATATTTTATCCTCAGAACTTAACTAGCAGGTTTTGCAACTAGGCCTGCAAAGTTCCCTTTGTGCTTTCATTGCATATGCATATACAGCATTAATGCAAGGAATAGACCATAGTGGACTTCAAGCAATGTATCATCAAAACAATCCAACATCAAAACAAGACAGAAGAAAAAAAAATGCAACCTCAGCTCCACAACTCTGAAAACAATATAATTATTTCCTTTTAATGAGAAAAGCATACTAGTAAACAATTAATGCTTTTTGCTGTTTTGTCATTGACTATATTAAAGAGTTAAATGTCAGAGCCAAAAGCAGAAACTGCTGGATTCTGATGAAGTCCACAGTTTGATAAAGGCTGAAACTACATTTTTTTTTTAACATCCATCCCCCCAATATTACATACTAAGTCATGAGGGACAATCCTTCTCTAAAATTGGTCTAATCTGTAACCAAAACAACTGTTCAGAGAGACACTGCAAACCATGAGCTGACTAAGTGCCTACAGTTAAAAATCTCATATTCTTTCCCTTGCTCTCTCTTTCTGTAAGTTGGGTACTTCTCATCAGATTTCATGCAAACTTTTTTCTTTTCTTTATGCTGCATACTATGGTAAAGGAAGGAAATAACAGAGCCTTGATTTGCCTGTGGCCTGCTTGGTGATATTCAAATATACAGATTTTCAAACCAGTTTTTTGCTTGTGTGGGTGGAAGAATGTTTTCTCCCTGCATAACACTACCTCTGTTCTGTTAGTGACATTTTATTTGTCCTTTATTTCATATACTTTATTTTTATCTCACTTTCATCTGGCCAGATCAGTAGTTTTCCTTCCAAGTTTCCGGAGACTTTGGCCTCATCTGCTCATGTAAGCCACTATCAGGTGCTACTCGGCAGATGTCTTCATTCTTGCTCCAGTCCTGTCCTGAGTTTATATCTATTTCATATATAATGCCATCTGCATCCTGGAAAAGTGCCTCTGCCACTCCTTTGTCTGCTTCTGTCATAGCTCTAGACAGACTGAATTATCAATGCAGAACAGCCATAGGTCTTTGCCTCTTTGGTAACAGATCATGTTATTTTTATCATCTTTTAACTGAAACCTGCTATCACTGAACTGCCTACAAAGCACAGCCTGGGTCAGGCAATCTAGTGACCCCTATAATAGAGGCTATTATTAATGATTACATCATTTGTAATTAGTATCTCAAACTATAATGGATAATTATTTGGAAACCTAATTTAGTGACCTAATACTGTCACGAACCATATTTTTTATTATTTTTCATTAGCCAGCAATTGCAGCTGGTTGTTTCAACTGCAGGCTCTCCCTGCAGAAGAACGCAGAGGTAGACGTCTGTGCAAATTCACATTTGGCTGCTCAATCATTCAAATTCTTTGCAGTATCCTGGGATTCATTCCTTAAGTATTATGCATGTAGAATACCTTCTGTTCTGACTAAAACTGAAACATTAACATTTCGGGGCTGGAGACAACCTAAATAACCAAGAGTCTTTGTGCTGCTAATTACAGTTTTAGAACACATTATTCCATTTATTCTATGTTCTAATTATTCCGTGACTAAAACTATATTTTGAATATAACACAAATTCTATAATGTAGGTTTATAAAGAGAATGTTAAGAGAATATTATTTTTTCTAAAATGCCACTTTCTACCTTTACTAGTTTCTACTACCTTTGAAAAGAAATATGTCTTCAATATAATATCTGTATTAGGAGCTTACGTATTTATCCAATTAAGAATTTTATTAGCATCTATATTAACTTTAATGGCATCAAATGTTTGAATGTATAGAATATTATGAAGATATATAAGTATTTTTTAAAAAACCCCTCATCTGTCTAATAGGTTATGTGGAAGCCCTCTACCTGTTTAAAGGTGAAATACAGCGTGGTTACACTATTTATTGACATTTCCTTTTGTTGTCGTGACTGAAAACATTATCTTCTCTCATGTTCTTAATTTCCCTACATGATATTTTTAGTATTATCAAATATTGTTGTTTAATTGTTTCTGAGTAATAATGAAAAGATAAAATAGGGAGTAATTATCTGTATGACAAAACAGTACTGGGAGATTTAATTCATCAATACATCACAAAACAAATACAAGTCAATGGTGTGACATGAGATTAAAGGGAAAACTTTTCTGGGATATATTATCCCAGAATGATGTTGGATTTAGGACAAAAGAGCTGATTACTCTGGCAAACACAAGACTACTGATAGATCCAGAATACCCTGTTCTGGCTTGAAAATCACATCTTAAGAAAGAGATCAGCTAGTGGGAAGAAACTGGAGGTGAGTGGAAAGGGCAATAAGAGTTTTAGAAAATCTAGCTGAGGAAAATATGGGGTTGAGCTTCCTAATGTGGGAAGATGATACCTGTCATCAGAATATAAAGCTGTGGAGCTTTTCAGTGGTTCTGAACCACAGGCCAAAAATAGCTGTAGCATTTGTAGAATCAACTTGAGAAATGCTTTGCTTTATAAGAGCATGTACTACTTTCTGCAGTTTCCATATTTAATTTAGCTCATTTGGGGACGAAAATATGTATCAGAAATGAGGATAAAGTTGAAACTAAATATGACTTTGAACTACACTAAAATCTGAACTTATATTTATAATACACTTGGCTGGTAATGTTTCACTACTGTAAATTCCTGTGTTATTGCCATTATATATAAACACTCAGGTACCTGAAGAATGTGCTTTAAATTCATGTTTATACTAATTTGCCTGCCCTCTGGTGTTTAATAATGCAGCAACCCTTGCTTAGCATTAGTAAAATAATTTAAGTAAGTGTTTTGCAATGTTCCATGAAGTGCATTAAAGCAATAATACATTCTAAGTACTTGAAAAAGGAAACCAATAACATGGTGATACAGCTAAAAGCTCCATTAAATGAATGTAGAAGCAGCAGCCATCATAGATGACTTGTTTTAATGTTTTTAAATTAAAGTTCCACCAGCTGATAGGTTTGAAAACTATCCTTCTCTGAAAAACAAATGATCATGACTGAAAACAGCAAGAACACAAAATTGCAAATCTTTCACCATGAGGATTCAGTGATTTTCTTTTTAAAATATACAGCTGAAGTGATGTAGCAGGTTACACACGTATTACACCAGTGTTTAGCAACAAATAATGAGTACATTGTTCTGTCATAATGCTGGATACGGAGATAAAATTGTTTTGCCTTCAAAACCCCTGACAACCTGATTCGTCATCATTGCTACTGTGGATTTAAAAGAGCATTAGGATATAACGAATGTGGTAGTACAAGTAGAAGTTTCCTATGTTTTAATTCTTAAATTTAAGAGAAAGGACTAACATATTTCAAATCAGATAAACAATGGCACAGTCCAAATTTAGGCCTTGTAGCCTTGAATCTCAAAGAATATGTAGGTTACTAACTTTATGTGATTCCAGATTGGCAGAGACTGATGCAGAAGAGACATCTCTTCTTCCATACAAGTCAGTCTCAATAATTTGAAAGGCAATCGAATTAGTCCTTAGACCTGTATCATCAATACACTTGAATTCAAATAAAATTCCTATTAGCATTGCTGGCTTCTATTGCATTTCCATACATTAAACATTCACATTAAACAAACTCAGCTGTTCAGCCAGAAAATTGGTGGATTCATTATTCTCTCTGGTTATACAATCACAATTAATAAGCAGTGACCATTTTTTTTTCCTCTGTCCTGTATCCAGTAACTCTCTCTCCTTAGCACCAGGGCTTAAAATGAAAAAAAATGAAGAAACCATGATATGTATGGGTCATAGTAACATCTGCATATTTTCTGCAGTCTATTGGAATTGCCCTCTTTATTATTAAAAAACATTATATAGGTAACGGCATACTTGCAATCTACAATTCTACTATGAATAAGTCATTACTTTACAACACTGTGTTATACAAACTACATATACCATTATATAGAGAATCCCAAAAGAACTGTGTAAGTTTATTAACGGAAAGAAAAGACTAGAATAGGAAGTGAGCACAGAAGGGAGAAAGGACAAAAGTAGAAATAATTTTACTGAAGAAGAGAATGAAGAGGGTAGTGAGAGGAATAAAAAAGAAAGTGGATTACCTGGAACATAATAGGTTAAGAAAGAAGGAAATGAGAACAACATGCAGCAGAGAGCATTAAGTTATGTAAAACATTGAGTAGTAATGTAAGAACCAGAGTATGATGCTCAAGATACATGCTTTTCTAGAAGATGCATAGTGAGAATACATTCAAAAAAAAAAAAAAGTTATTTTAGAAGAATTTTCATTTTCAGCAGTATCAAAGATAGGAGGAGCAAGACAGAAAGAAAAGAACCTAACAAAATTACAAAGTACAAAGAAAGAAATAAGCAATAAGACAAAAAAAAAATTCTTCTACTAACTACATACAGTCAAAGATTTGGATTGTACTGCTGCTGGATACTGATTTTTTAATTATTTTTCACTGAATCTGTTGAACATTTAACCTTCATTTCTATGTAGAAATTGTATAAAGGGAAGTTTCCAAAGTAAAAATCTGAACAAAAATTTAAATATATAGCCAAAGAGATTTAACACTACCACATAGAATGGTTCTTCGTATCTCTTGCCAAAAGATGGAGCTTCACATAGGAATAATATTCCCTCCACATTAGTATTTTCACCACATTAGTATTTTCCTTTTGGAGATAAATAAAAACTCCTAAAATAAGTTTATTTTCTCAAGTACAATGAAATAGTTGTTTTCATTTTAGAAACATTCACATTCAAGGGGAAAAAAAAAAATCAATCTTGAGACCACTATCATAGAAATTCATTCCTTATATACATTCTTGTCAAATAGCACAATCTGCAAATGCAAACAGCATAAAAGACAATGAAATGTGTTATTATTCTTGAATGCTGATACATAAGCTTTCCAAATTTGAAACATTTGGTCCTGAGTATTTGCCTAAGGAATTATGTAGCAAGGATTGGGTTGTTCTACTTTTGCCTTGAATTGGTACATTCAGAAATGTATGCATTGCACCACTGTAACTCATCAATTCTCTTAAATTTCCACTTGAAAGACAACTTGGACTATTTTCTTAAGTAGCACAGGAACCTACTTCAAATTATGCTGTTCCATATCTCACATTCTGCTTATACAAGCATTGTACTATAAATATACAAAATGCGACATTTTTCTGATGAGCAACCAAGAAATAATAATTCAAGCATTTTTAAAAATTACTGCTGTCAGAATTTTGATGAGACTATTCCTATGGAACAGTTGCTGTTATATGACTACGAAGTGTGCTATTATCTAGAAAAACAGTGAACAAACTATCACTTTAAGCTGTTTTTAGTGTTAGCTAAGGTTGAAGCATATTTTATTTGTATCACATTCCAAGGCTGGATTATCAAGAGACAACTCCTATTTCTTGTATCCTGTTTCTCTCTAAATATAAGTGTCTTCTGTTTAATTACAGAGTACTAATGACATTGTCTTGAATTATATTAGAGACAATAAATTCTACCTTGTGTTTCAGAGTGATATCTAACCAACCAGTAGAGAGCTGGTTAGATGCTTCATCTCAAGCAACTTAGTTTCATCAACTCTTTTCTATTCCTTCTTTGGGTAAACCATGTTGGGTAAACCACAGAGTTACTGTTTTCTACTAGAGTTTTATTTTAGCTACTCAATAATTTTGACTATTTTATTCATATTACCAAAAAGCTAGAGGACGATCGAGCCAAAAAAAAAAAAAAAGTATAAGGTTTTTGTTTTACCAAATCCTTTGAATCCCCCTCTACTACATTCACAAGACATCATCCACTCCTACCACAAAATAAGCCCCAAAAAACCCAGAAAAACTTATTCAGAATATAATTGCCAGAGATGAAAGAAAACTTGCTTGGGAACTATGCGCCACAACAGTAAAGGATGGGTTGTTTATCAGTTAACACTGTCACAGTCATTCTCCAAGAATAAAAATACATCTGAGTCTGCATTCCCAGGAAATTTTACCATGTTGCTACACACACAATGCTTTTTATATTTCAGAGGAAGAACCCTTTTATCTCACCCCTCTTCCCATAGTTCAGACAGCCAGTGGGCTGGGTGCCCTAAGAAGCCTGGATCTGGCATGGAACTTCCCACCACACTAACTCAAATCAATGTTAATCATTTCTATTCAATAACACAGCAAAGCTTTCAAATTCTCCAGATATTTTCAATTAAAATTGAGTTTCTTTCCATAAAGTTTAATGGGTTGGTGTTAACTGTTAAAGGGTTACTGTAATGCTCCCAGAATTACCTTCATTCAGATGGCTGGGCAGCTACCCTTCACATAATTGGTATTTTTGTATTATATAGTATTTACAGATGGCTTATTAAGACTATTTCTTCTATGAAATTTTGTGTGAATATTAGGTTACCACTAAAACGTTAATTTTAAGAAAAATGCAGCTCTCAAATTTAAGCACATAAATCTTGTAAACTCAAGAGAAAAGTTTACTTTTATGTCTTTTGGCTTGATAGTTCCTTGTGACAGTGAGATCCCAATGTCAGTGCCTGCATTCAAAGACAAAGCTTTCTACTATCTCAAATTGAGTAAGAATGAAAACATGGCCTAGGTTTGTAATGAAGCCACGAAATCAAAATACTATGAAAACAAGAAAAAGGAACATTTTTCACCTCTTCAGTCTACAGATAAAAGCTTTGCAAGGCTAACAAGAATACTCTGCTAAAATAGTTTATTTTATTTAAAATAGCTTAATTGAATTATCTTGAGAAGGTTTAAGAGCATTTTCTGCAGCGAGCAGTAGTCGCATGAATTCTAAAAGAAAACTTACGCTAATTATTGAGCAAAGTGTCTGAAAACAGAGTGAAGGAGGACTGACCAAATCACCACAAATGTTTATGTCCAGTAAAGAAATCAAGATATTCACCTCCACAGAAAATAAGTTAAAAAAAAAAAATCCACTGTAGTTAAAGAAATCAGACAGGGACAATAAAACAGTTAGGGTATCCTTCAAAAGCTGAAGTCATCACTAAATAAAGCAAACAGAAAAAGAAAACTCTGGCATGTTAAATTTAAGTAGGGAACACCATGAAGATCTATCTTCAAGTCCTGGTAGGAGAGGTCACTGAACAAATTCAGCAGAATTTTGAAGAGTAATCTCCAACTATGGGTACTGTTTCACCCAGGCATTCTAAAAGAATTCAAGCATGAAACAGTTGAATTATTCACTGTAATTTAACTCAAAACTGTCTCAATAACAGACAAAGATACTTCAGTGCCAGGGGCAAATGTGACACCAATTTTCCACAAAGACAATTGTGGCAGGGATATGGAAAATCAGAGCAAGGAAGCCTGGCTTCCTAATCACACAGACTAGCAGAATTTGTAATAAAAATGTTGTTTTAAATTACATTTCAAAAATTCTATATAGATTACCACCTCACATTGATTTCTTCATGAATCCTAACTTCAACGTCAGTCAGCAATCATTTAAAACCAAAAAGGAAAATTGAAAACTACTTTATGGTCGAGTCCCAGAACTTAGGCATAGACATCTTCAATGGTGCTTATTTTTATTAAAGTAGTTTCTGCACCAGTCTGGTTCAGCTCCTCCTTTCTCCACTGACCACGTGCCCAGAGCCAGGTTGAATTCCTTCCTTGGTCCTGTGGGCTTTGGCAGATTCATTTTCCAGACAAACCAGCTCAACGATGGCCATGAGTGTGATCAGCTCTGGATCCTGCTCTCCAGATGACAGACTACTGTTTGCAAGAACATTTATTAAAAAAACACGTGCCCATATGAGGTGCACTGGATTCATAGTAAATGTAGCCAACTCTTTTCCCCAGTGTTAGCAGTTGCTTTGCTGACAAGTTTACACTCACTGTAGTTAAACTCCTCTTACTCTTCAGTAATCGCTATTACTGATAAACAGGGGGCCTATGGTTTTATTTATCAAGGCCTTTATATTTTTTTGCTAAACTCTGAAGAAGACTGAAAACATGACACATAACCAAAGGTAGACTTTTCTGCTGGCCTGAAAGCCTATAGGACAATTTCCAGCGGGGTAGTGAACAGGCTGCCTCTCGGCTTTGCAAACTCCAGATACTTGCTTTATCTTTTAAAACTAAACTTTAACCTGTACAGGGAAGTGGAGGCCCAGGGGGTGTTCCTGGCAGCTGCCCACTGACCTGTTAGTTGGGACGAACTGGGAAAGACAATCACAAGAAAACAAAATCAAACTGAGCATTGTCTAAAACCAAAACACAACAAAACCAAACAAAACTTAAAAATACGGAAGATGGTATTCACCGTTCTTTTGAGATTCCATTTGTTTCAGGCATAGCGCTGACTTGGAAATACACTTGTGTTTTGCGTAAATGAGAAAAATTTTGTACCTGCATATCACACGCACACACACTCCTCCCCATTTCCAGAATGGCTTTTTGCTTTTCCCCCAGCGTCTTGCCACACGCCAGTGAGACAGTCAGGTTATGGAGGGCTGAATTACGCTGGAGGCAAGAGAAATTGCAGCATAGAAATGATAGATCATTTTCAGCTTTTCCCTAACAATAAAAGGAATCAAATATTTCATTAACGTTACTTTCTTTCTGATTATAAAGCTTTGGAAACTGTTACAATATTTTTATGTTTGTATTTACGTATATTTCAAATAAATATATAATTGGATATAAAAGGCAATTTAAATACATGTAATGATAAAATTAAGTTCCATTAATGTACTATTCTTCATTTTCCACAATAACAATTCACCAAGATTGTTATCCCTTTCATCTTAATTGGGTAATGTATTTTCCTCAATACTACTGTTTGGGAAAAAAAATTACTAGGTTTGTTTTATGGAATTTGCAGACATTGTTAATCTATGTAACAGTTATGATGCATATTTTCCTCCACCACCTCCTATAGTATTTTATTATTGTGCCATACAATCCTCATTTTGTATGTGAAATGTAGCACCACAATTTCATTTGCCTCAGCAATATTTGCTCTTTATTCCCAATAACTAGTAAACGAATAGCCAGAAAATAAAGGGAAGATTGAAGCATGCCATTTCTTGAGAATTTCTCTGACCCACTCCTCCTTCCTTATGGCTGATGTGTACTAAAGTCTGAGGAACTTCTGTACGACCATGACTAGAATGAAATATTTATGGTATCAAAGTACGAAGAGTATAAAAATGCAGAAGTTATTTGTATGTGATCTGTTTCAGGCAAGCACACAAACAGGGTTCAAAAGGGCAGATTACAAAACCAACTTAGGAAGGAAGTAATGCGAAAGCATCTTGGAAGCTCGCTTGTCTCGGCGGTCTCTTGCTCTTCTGACACCGCTAGTTTTATGTACGTTGCTGTTGCAACAGGGTTACTCAGACTTTTGTTTAGTGTTGTGTTTGCTCCTTACTCTGTCCCAAAAGCGCGGTGGTACTTTCAGAACAGTGAAGCTTTAGGGGGTGGATGCAAAGAAGCGAGGATGGGGATGGCTGCACCACCGTCACCGCACGGGACAGCGTCATCGATGCCTCTTGCTCCTCTGGCTTGCCTGAGCTTAACTGACTTTCAGAAACTGGGGTTTCTCCAGTGATGGACTGAGTGCTCCCAGGAGAGACACCTACAATTCCAGTGCCAAGACAGGCCAGGCTTTATGAGCATGTCTCTGGAGCTAGTACAAAATGTTAAAGAAAGTATATTCTAGGTTCTATCCAAGTCTCTTGCTAAACTGCCTGTTGAATTTTGTTTTGGTCTTTTCATAAAGAAAAGTCTTGGCAACAGCTTTCTGTAGTTGGAGGCTCTTTACTAAATAGCAGATGGACTATAATTTGTTTCTCTATTTTCCAAATAGTCATAGGGTGTCAAATGTATAGTCTTACGAAACTCCCATACAGCTACATAAATAATGCATTATTCTTCTGAAGGATTTTATGTTATGAATGTTAAGACTTAGATTTAATGAAAGTTAATTTAAATTATCCAAACAGAAGCAAATAGAGAGGGTATACAGAATAGTCTTATGCCTAGAAAAACTGTATGTACACCTAAGTTTCCTTAGTGTATATTCATAGAGCATTGAAGATGTCACACATTACAGTGGCAACCCCAAATTTATTTTATCTATTTGAAAGCAATTTTTTGATTAAAAAAAAAAAAAAAGGCCTCCTAGGATAATTAGTATTAAGATCAAGTTTATGTCAAAAGAATATGAAATGCCTTATACAAATGACATATGACTGGAGTAAAAGTTCGATAAGAATGGATGATTTATATTGTTTTGGTTCTGTGATCTATGTGTAAAATCAGCCAAGGCTAAAATCAAAGTAGGTTTTTTCGGTTTGAATAATAGAAATGTTATGTGAAAAGATTTACATTCTGAATGCTATCTAAGCAATGAATCCAGAGGGAATTATTTATAATTGCTAATTAGTTAGACAACTACAAATGATATAGAATAGATTTATATATCAGTTCTCTTCTAAAATCCTGTGGGCTAATGTGCTTGTGTTCCATTAGTATAAATCCCTTTACAATGAAGATTAAAATAAATGGAACTGAAACTTCCTTGGCTTTTGTTTCCAGTACGGCTATAATGTATGTATTAAACCCAAATCCACTATCAGGGTGATGCCACTCGGTTGAGGGACTAACAGAGCTCACAGACACTTAGTTTTCCCATAGGGACACAAAAGCCATAAGTAAACCCAGGATTTGGTTTATGCTTTCACCTCACACCCACCTTTCTCTTTCCAGTTGGACAGAAGAGTTGGGATCTTTCAAAAAAACATGACTGCTTTCCTCTAAGTCCACAGAAAACTTCATACTTTTGCAGTTCCTAAAAGGCCACAAAAGCAGATAACAGACAGCTATTATTACAGTATTGACCACAATATAACATTTAACTTAAAGAACTTCTTGTATCAGTAATATTCTTTACTGAAAAAAACCCCCGTGCAAATTACTACCAGAGAAAATGTATAATGTGGAATATTTTCACAGACATTTCAATTAACAGCAACAAAAAATAAAACATTACTTTTGCAGCTCTTGGAAAGTTTGTTGAACTAGAAGTGATTTATCCTGATAGCTTGAAGTCTACTTCCCAGACAAGGCTTCTGAATTTTCCACAGTTCAAAGGATTTGTGGTTTGTAAAATGAAATGACCCTATTAATCTACGTAATGTTGAAAGAATTTACTATCAGTTTGCATAGAATAACTCTTCTGTATTAGGAGTGGTAAGAATTTTGCGTACATGCTGCTATGCATAAAGAAAGAGGTTAACGTTTTCTCTTTCAAAAATGTGTAGAATATCCTTAAGACGATGGAACACTCAGCAGTGATGCAGTCAAGAAGTTTATTGTGCCAGAAGAGGCTGAAAGTATAAACCGGTCCCCCATGCAGAACCTCTCCAGTTACATCTGCCTCTATGTCTATGAAAATGGCCATGACAAGGAGCTTGGTTGTACTCTGAGGTCTCGAAAACGAGGTATCGCTCACAGGTAATGGTTCTGTTCACTGGGACAGAAGGACAGCCTGTTCAGTAGGCTCTGTGGGTGTGATAGCTTACTAAGAGACAAATTTAAATCTATACAGATTAATGATCTTGACTTGTGATCTATGTTCTCTTACGGATTTTTAGATGTGGTGAGGAAAGGCTGTGGAAATCTTAGATTTCAATATTTTTAATGTATTTAATTTGAAATTTCCATATGCATAGAAAAATTGGTTACTTGCATTTAACTGTAGTACTATATTGCATACTGTCATGAAAAAGTAGGCAGATGCCATGAAAATACTCTCATTCAAGGCATGTTACTTCAAACAAAACAGAAATAGAAAATTCCTTTCGGAAAACTGGTTGAGAAGTTCACAAGAAGGTCAGAGCCAACAACTGTACAAACTAAGGTATTACTGTATTAATTAGCAGTAAAATATGCAGAGTAGTTCTAAGGAAGAGAAAACTAGGGGGGTCAAATAAAAATCTAGTAACCATTATTGAACATTGATTTGTTTCTCCAATTAATTTTAAACCTAACAAATTATTATCTACCACGTGACTGATCTCTGATAAATTAATAATACAAAGTGAACGTAAGTATTTACTCAGACTGGGTACCAATAAGGCAGGCTGTCAAAGCATGTGGTTTTAGATTTGTTTAATTGGAATTTCAATCAAATTAAATTCAAAAATAAGGTCAAAGTTAAGTAGTTCTGTTTATTGATATTAATTTCTTCTTGGATCAGGAAAATATTGAAGCATTTATTTCAATCTAAAGTTGTGATTCATTGTTAGGTATTTAATTAAGTTTATTTTGTAGAAGCTTTACAAATACTTAAATCTTCATGTGGATAATACTGACAGCACCAGTACTCTATCATATATATGAAGCAGGAAATATGGTTTACAAATTCTTCTCAGTTACATTAGTGTTAATCCAAAATGAAGTCTATCATCTCTTCTACATCTGGTAAAACGTACATGCTGTCAGAATCTGGCCTTGCGATGTAGTTACTCAAATAAAATTGTTATCTAAGACATTTATTAAATGCAAATATTCTCCATTATCATGTAAACTAAGTTATAATTGTGCATCTAGTGCTATATGTAACTACAAAGTTACCAGCAGGCAATAAATTTGTCCAGAAATCTTACGCAACAGAACAGATCCTGGAACGGACACTTCAGTATGACATACTTATGAAAGGATTAGATTGAACAGTGAATTTTTTTTTACTTCCTACATGTATGACATATTCTAAACCTTAGTCTTATACAAAGGAGAAAAATAACTTTTCATTTTTGTCAAATGCATAGAATAGAGTATGCTGTCACTCCACTGATGACTCTTTAGAAGGTACTAGTAGTTGCTTTAGGTCTAGAGCTAGCTGCAGAAGTACACCAAAATGTGCAAAAACAAGTGCATAAACCGAGAAAAGAGAGACCAGAAATAATAAGATGCTTAGGTGTCATGAAGGAGGTGAGTCAAAAGGCAACACCATCAAATACAACAGCTGATAGATCAAGCCAAGGAAAGCTACGTAGAATATCAGACCCGCAGTAGATAACGCACTGTGCTAGCAGTGCTTGTACCAGATTAGCGTGATATTTCTCAGGGTCTGCAACATATGGCATGTACTGTTTAAAGATAGCTTGTACAATTCACCTAGCTCAGCATCACTCTAATGCCTGAAAAGATCAAAAAAATATCAGAAAGTGCTTTCAAGAAGCATTTTGCAGCAGGTGACAGCACAGAATCAATTGAACAACAGTGCAGCCTGAACACTGATTTATCTTGCCTTCTTCCTTTTTCAAGAATCAAACAACTACAGTAGTGAAATATTACCTCAGTAACAGAAAATTTTAAATAAAATAAAGTCTTAGAGTTATCTTTTGGATTTATCTTTCTCCCATTTAAAATCCTGCTCTACTATTTTTCCTATTCCTGTTCTACTATTCCACTATTTCTACACATCAAGGATATTTCCAAAATCTAGAAAATTAGAGCTTAGTTCCCATTACTTACTTAGGTGGGAACTAAGTAAATCTAAAAGATTAAAACCTCTGTCCTTCATTGGGCCCAGAGCTACGAACAGCTTTGAGCACTGCAGCACTGTTGTAACCCTGTGCTGTGAGGGATCCATTCCCCAAATTCTCTGTAACCCCAAATGGCGCACTAAAAGCCAAAGTGACCCACATACGTATGTGGGTTACTGTCTTTAGACATTCACACAAAGTATATTTATATACAGATTATCTGTTCCACATAGTAAAAGAGATTACTCATGCAAACAAGCCTGTTGCAGCTAATGTATTGAGGTAAGTCACCGAAAGAAAGTGGGAGAGTTTTATCCTCGTTGAAGAAAATTAAGCTGAGGTTGAGATTAATTAAGCAAGAAAGTAGAGCACATGGCACCTAGTCTAATAAAGACATTTGCATATTTAAAGAAAGTGAAACAATATCTGTTTTAATTAAGTAGGCTGCTCCTTCAGGTTAATGCATTCAGGGGAAAAAATGAAATGTGTCTAGAATCCCTGGAAGAAATGGAGATTGGCTGTAGAAAATTGGCCTCCTGAAATGTGATTAATGGACTTGGATGATGAGGACTGACTCCTGCTAAACCACCAGCACTTGCTACGAGGCAGGTGCTGACATTCGGAGTGGGGAATTTGCATTCTCCAGGCAAAACGCAATGTGTTCTCGGTGATGTCCCTAGCAACTGCAAACCAGTTCTCAGGTGTCACCTGTATACAGATGTTTTTCTCTAGCTGTCTCCTAGTGTCAAAATATTTGACATCTAATTTGCTCCAACAGACTAAGAGTTTCACGTTTCCTCGGCTTTGTTGTATTCATCAGACTGACATGCTTCTGCAGCATTGCACAAGGCATCTTACCAAAAGTCCTTATTGCTCCTGTGCAGGCTAGGACTGCCCACTGTCTGGTAGACCTTTTTCTCTCAGTGCCAGTGATCAGTAGAAGCAATTAAAATTACGTTCCACATTTCCATAACTGCCGATTAAAAGGTTTCTGACACATTCTCTTTGTAAATGCTTTATATCCTTAGACTTAGTCATGTGAGTCCAAGAGTAGTGAGAAGAAATCTGTTGAAGTGATCAGGAACTCCGGTCTCAGAAGTTTTAAGGCAAGGAGCCAACGTTCCCTTATGCTCTGGCAGAAATCAATGCAAAGCAAGAACAGAAAGCTGCTTTTCTACATTGAGCTGTCCTCATGTGGAGAATCACAACACCCTTCAGAAAGAGTGCCAGTCAGAAAGAAAAGGGAAAAGGAAGTTTTTTAGCTGAGATGAGAAGGTAAAGGGAGGCTCTGGCAAGAACAAAAGTGAATTAGATGCTTGTACTTTAGACACAAATTCATGCGTTTTCCAAGTTTTCAAATCAAGTATTTTGATGTCATTTCACTTTATGTCTAACATATTATGTAAATATTTCCTGCAGAAGTCTGGCATTTCCATGGTATGCCTCATGTATAATCTGACCAAGGACTAAAGCAGAAGTCTCTCTCACCACAAAGCACTGAAGAAATCGCTGTAAGGCACATCGATTTTTCTAATGAAGAGAGTTCTGGATGTCAAAGCTTTGTAAACTGAACTTACAAATATCAACAGCTCTGCAAAATTCTGCTTGAACCTTCAAAGGAGAATCATGAAGGAATGTGTACAAAATACTTATTAGTATCTAGAACTGTAAAAGTTACCACAAGGGATAAATATAAGAGCTGGATAAATCAATATTAAATCCAAGCTTAAGTGAGTCATGCTTGATAGAAGAACAGCTTCCTAATTTTTATTGCCTAGCATTCTTCAGGATGAATCTCACAATTAAAAAGATAACTGTTGTACAATAAAAATTGCCAAAGCTATTAACTAATAATATAAATGAAAACTTTTACCCCTAACATTTTCCATTATAGTAATACATTCAGTGTACAGTCAACATGCTTCAGATGCTTCAGGATTCCAGTAACTAACAATCATTATGTGTTTGCTTTTTATAAGTCAATTCACTTAGTCAAAAAAAGATTTTTTTAAAAAATTGCTCATATAACACAGCCTATGTTTTTCCAAACTATTTGTACTGAAAATAAACAAGTAATAATGAGAGAAGTTATAACAGTCTGTGTGTTGTTTCTGTCTGGTAAATACTGAAAAATTAACATTTTCCTTCAAAATCAGACAGAAGGGCTAAGATATTGATAATCTTCACACAATGAGACAAGTACTCTTCAGACAAATTTATACTGGTTTAAATCTAATCTAAAGTAACAGTTATTTATGTTAGGACATTTAAGCATGTTATGACAGCAAACATGAGAGCACAGAAAAGTGCGAAAATAAAAACACAAGCAGTACTAGATAATTTTGTGATTTATGACGTCTCTTGTTGAGGTGAAAGACATGACACGGTTTGATTTCAGACAATACAGACAAGATCGTGGAGGATCCTGTCACCGTGGAGTACATCACAGGCTACATCGCGAGTCTGAAACAGAGGTACACGCAGAGCAACGGCCGCAGACCTTTTGGTATCTCTGCTCTTATTGTGGGATTTGACTTCCTTGGCAGAAGATGTAGATTCTGAAGCACTTCTGTTCACTGGAAGGCATCCTATGTGTCAAGATATTACTGAAAAGGTGTATGATATTAAATCATATACTTTTTTTGTATGTACATGAATGAGACTTGCATATATTTTATTAAGAGAGAATTCTGGATTAGTTAAATCAACAGTATAACAGTATCATAATTAGCTATTCCTCTATACAGATAAGCCATGCTTCGATGCTCTGAGCAGTCTTTCTAAATTCAAGTCTGAAGCATGCTTGCCAATCTAATTTATTACTTTGTTTTGGCTTTTTTTTTCCCCTGCCAAAAATAATTGCCTGAGAAGTGGCGAAAGAGAACTGAGGGGCAAACAGGAACAGCCCCTACCAGCTCCAGCATGAAAGATCCATGCACACGAATCTGCACAAAACACTGCTCCCACCTGTGAAGCTGACAGCCAGATGCCACCTGTACTCAGATTTATCTCCCTAAGTCTGTGCAAGGAATTCATGTAATAAGTTAAGCTGTGCTCACTCTGCTTGAAGACACACACAACGCAATTTTTCAACCTCCTTTTTTCTAACTGATGGAAAAAAAAAAATAATAAGCCTTTAAAGTACCACAGCTGATATGTTGCACATTGTTTCAAAAAGAAGGTGAAATAGTAATGTGAAAACCAAGGGCAGAAACATGACCCACAACTGGAAAAGGAGACTCAAGTCTCTGTGTGCAGATTCTTTTCAGTGAATTTAAAGCAGCTGTGCCGTCACCAAGTTTATGACTGAATAGTGATACCATGCTGAATTTGAAAAAAGACATGTTCTATGGATATATTTTGCAAGTTATTGTCATACTGCAATGTACAGACTCATAGGTAGTGGGCAGCCATAGCTGAAGTCCAAGGATGTGCGTAACAGTAGCACAGATTGCATGTCTTTTGGAAAAAAAAAAAAAAAAAGAAAAAGCAAAAAAAATGTTACCAGCTTCCAGCATTTTAAAAGGATCAAGGCATACAGACATCTTAAATTGTACAGTCTGTTAGACTAACCCTTCTCATTCTCTAGAAATATTCAACCCCAGAATTATAAATGACTGAGCAAAAATTTAAAGCAAATATAACCCAACTGAGGATCAGAGATGTAGACATGTACCTCTGCAAGTGTCAGTGAACAGACCTGCTGAGATCCATCTTAAAAAATATCACATAATTTTTCTTCAAGTAATAAGCAACAATATCTTGCACTGCTTTTTTACAGGACAGTGTTTTCCAGAGCTCAGTCTTTGCTGATTTTTTTTTTTTTTGCTTAAGGGTTTTACAGCTGACCCTGACTCATGGCTTTTAGGCTTATTTTCAGGGTAAACCTGTGCCTAACAAAGTCTTTCAGCAGTTGAGATATGCACCAATCTATAATACTGCTGGTGATTCTGCCAGCCTCCTAATTGCTTAAATACATGATTAACACCTTCAGTGGCTGTAACAGCTGAGCACATCTTTAAAAAGTTTGACAAGGAGCTCCGATCCTCTCTCCCCCTCAAATTGCTGTTGAAAGGCCAAGGAACGCATAAGTCATTTGAAAAGCTATAAAGTCACTGAGAGTTTCCAAAGGTAAAAATGTAATAATAATGCAATACGCACTGTTATTAAGTGACATGCATTTTAAATGTCTGCTGCATCACTTGCACCTATTTTTGGAGGAAAAAAATAATAAAATTAAAAATCATTCTTAACATTATTCTACTCAGTGGTTTGAAAATTTGGGGGTAAAAAGTAAAGCTCTACGATCTGTAGTATAGGCCAAGGTCAAGAAAACTTCTTGAAACACTCTAGATGGTCTTGCAGGCAAATAACATAGGGGAAAGTGAAATGTTTTAAGATTAATGCTTAAATCTGGCACAAACAGTAGCTCTTTATCACAAAAGAGTAACATAAGTATTCTCAACAACTAAGGTTGCCTCTAGTTGCCTTCATCTACCAGAAATTTTCAAAAATTGAGCTATATTTATAATTTGGTTTTCCATATCATTTAAAAAGATTAATGACATTTGAGAAGATACTTCATTCTTAAAATTAAGTGCTACTCAGTAATTTAGACCTGAAAGAAACATTAGCTACCTTACTGGAAGATATTTTGATGTTTGATAAATGTTAGGGTGGGATGTCCAAAGATGAGCATCAGAGTGATAAACTGCATTTTACATTGCAGAATAAATAGGGTCTTAATAATGGTCGTCCCTTTTAATTAGCAGGACAAGGGGGTTTGGTTTTTGTGGTTGGTTTTTGGTTTTGTTTTGTTTTTTTTAATAGATGTTAAAAGCTATATCCTGCAGTATTATACACAAATGGCTTATGTTACCATTTACTTTCATAGGGAGAGGTTAGGTCATTAGGCCTGACTCCAGGAATGTACTTAAGCATATGTTTAAGTGCCTGATAATCATGCATATACTTAAAATTTGGTTTATGTTAATTTAATTATGAATACTGATAGAATTAAAAAGCTGTTGCAATCAACATCACTCTATAAAATTGTGTTAAAACGCTCCCCTCACCCCCAGCCCGCAACAGCATAAAATAACAGAGCAAGCAGCAGCATGAATACACGTTCTATTCATTTTCCTGAAGCTAATACAGCCACGACAACTGGAAAACACCAGAGGTGAAAAGTGAGAAATAAGCCAGTTCCCTTCATGGATACTGGTGACAGAGCCAGCCTGGTCACAACATACGAAAACTGTGCAATTTTAAATATTAATAGTTTCTTTTTCTTTAACGGTTATGTAATTTGTTTCAAATTGTTCTGTTATGGGGGCACACTATGCAATAAAAAGAATTATCAATGGACTATGCCTAACTCATGATTTTTGCTTTTTCATTCAGCCACAATTCCAACAAGTGGAGATGTCTTCCAGAAATTATGCTGGAATAGGAATTTACATAAACTGCCAGTTGAAGAACATTAAGAGGGTTGTCAATTAGTTGTAGCTGCAAATGGCCTATGAGGCAGAATTGTAGAAACCAGTAAGTTATGCATATTTAAAAAACAGACGATGAACAAAACATTAATATTAATGTATTCACCCACCGTGGATTTCATATTTATTCTGTTTCTGCCCATCAGGCTCATTTTTATGTACTGCTAAAAAAAGCCACAGGTACTTTCCAACCTGCAATATCAACGTTTACCCTATATATTCTTTTGTGTCTACTCTTTTAGCCTGTGTGATCTTTCCTACTAACGTATTAAAAAAAGTATTTATACTATAATGTAATCAAAATTGCCTGATTTATTTTAAAATTATTGTAATTTATTTATTCAGAAGCAGTACATTTTTATCCTCGTGTTTATCCGATGCATGTTGTGATGTAGTAGTTTAAAAGACAAAAGTAGTTTTATAAAACAATAGATCGGTCTCTTCTAAATTGTTCAGTCAATGTAATTAAACACATTTTAAATCACATTTATTTCATCTTCCATGTGCATAAGTCCAATGAAACATTTATTTTTCTATTAAAAACCCCCATGTGTTATTTGAAGTCAGGAACTATCATCCATGCTCATGAAATTAGATCGGACAGCTTTGTTTTTGATAACTTATGTTAGAACAATCAGGTCCTAATTTTGTTATCAAGATCTAAAATGTAGATATACTCCACATCGATAAAAAGTTATTCAAGGATATCTATTTCAGGGGAGATGATATCCAAAGCTTACTTTTAGGGTAATTTTTGTCCTAAAGTATCATTCCTAAAGTAAACCATAAAGCAAATTATTCCTATACTGAACAAAATATATTTGAGTTCATGATTTGTATGCTTTACAAGCACACAGTGAGAACAACAACAAAAATTTAAAAAAAAAAAAAATAATTGTATTTTATTAGAAAAAAATGAGCATCCGACTCCCCAGTCTCACTGGCCAATTACAATGATTTGTTTCTAATAGGAGGATAATTCTGTTTTGGTAAAAAAGAAACCATTAAGTTTAGTGTTGTCATTTATTCACAGCCAGATTTTGTAAGATGTTTGAACCCAACAGTTCATTTGTTATTTTCCTCTGTATTCAGCTTTGCTCCAGCATACAGTTTATGTGTGATGAATATAAATACAGGCAGCTGAAATGCTCCTTAGAGCAGTTACACAGTTTAGAGAAGGTAGATAAAAGTGAAAACAAACTTTTAAAAGACAAAATCTAAGGTCTAAGTATAGACCTACTTACTTGAGTTCAGCTTCTGGAATGGGCCCAGAATCCATTTGTAAGACATCTAGATGATACCAATAAAACAAATAAGAGTCAACATTTTTTTCCAGAATTAATCATTTCAAGCCCATCAAAATTTTTTTTCTTTTTTTTTTCAGTACAGTGACAGGTGTTGGGGATAAGAGAAAAACAGACTATATAATTTATCATAACCATACTGTTTTACAGGCTCACGCGATACTCTCATGAGTGAAGACAAAAGAGATTGTCTAGATGAAGTTTACCTTGTGGGATGAAAATGAATTGCTGTCAATCTAAAAGGATGAATAAAATGCAGTTCAGGAATGTCTTTTCCTAGGAATGACAATTAACTATTTTCTAGTATTGTCATGGGTGAGAAATGAAAAGTATCCTTATTAAATTGGCAGATAATACAGCTATGGGAGGTAGTACAACTACAAAGTAAAAAAAAAAAATAGAATTCATTGTGATTTTGACTGACAATAATAAATTAATATAGGACCAATGTATATGAACTTTCATGATACAGACTGTAGGAAGCTTTGCTAATTTTAAATTCAGTATTCTACCTTTTTTTTTTTCCTTGCTTCAGAAAATATCCATAGACATGAAGAAACCACTACTTTTCCTTTGTCCTTGCAAGTACTCTGTAATTTTTGTTTTATTCAGACAGACGATAAGGCTCATCACATCTGGTAATGATCCTTCCACTCTGATCCGATCTGTCAAGTCATATTGGACAATTATTTTGAAATGTGCAGTTCTGTGAGTTGTTTCTCAAGAATTACGAAGAAAAAGAGAAATTACAAGAAAAAGAGAAATTATTACTTTAACCTGTATCTCGTGTAAACTGACAATACTGTAATATTATGTCCAGGTTCTTTATCCATGTTTTCAATAGGAAATTTAGTGCTTATCCATATAATGGAAAAGACCCAAAAATGTGCAAGGGTGACTAGATGAGTCAGTCTTGAATATTTTTTTAAAAAGTTTTTGTCAGCTAGTTGAGAACTGGTAGGTATCGACATCTATAGAGTCTGAGACAGAAAATCACACACCCAAGGGGTGTAGACAAGCTGATTAAAGCAGTAACTGAAACGCTGGTGAAACTACAGCTGTATTTTATCTGTTGTGTGTAGTTTCTACTTCCAAAGCATTTTAAAAAACTTTTTGTATGTATTTTTGTCTTTGACTTATTCGTGCATTTTCAACAAATGTAGATCAAAAAGCTTTCTCTGTTCTTCTCTAATTCTTAGCATTAAACAAAATGGTTAATAGTACCTATTTCAGTGTAAGTGCCTCACCTTAGGTAGTCAAGGATGCAGATGGTACTTTTGTCTTCCCAAACATTTCCTGAATCCTTAACACTGTTAGAAATTGTTCTACGTATCCTTCTACAATTACATTGTAGTGCTGTTGTCTTCACAATAAGCAGAGTTGATAGGAAGGACACACAGCAAACTTGCCCGAAGCGCTATCCTCCCCTCTTCCTCTTCTCCCCTTTTTGAGGGTGCCCAGTATCATGATCGGCCACTGTATAATGCTGCTGCACATGGTCTATTTTATAGTTTTCTGTTTTATCTTTTAAACGCTCATCTGTATTTCAGTAATTTACCTCTACCATAATTGATCAGGGAAGAGATGAACATTTTGCATATGTACAATTAAACACTGACTCAACAGGTAACTCAATGCAGCTGAACTATATGCCTTCCATACCCTTAAATTGGACTAACTCAAAATAGAAGGTTAAGCTGTTGACATAGCAATTTGATTAACTGTTCTTTTTCCATGATAGACAAAGTGTATCTTGGAATGAAAGTTCAGATAAAGACCACAGGAAAAAATCGTCTGTTCTTGAAAGAAAAACTTGCAGGACAAAGCAGGTGGGTAAGAACATACTATGCATCAGCTAAAATGTTTTCTCCTTTAACTACCAGACTGCATTTTCAACTTCATTATAATCTTGAAGAGCAGAACTTCCATTAGCTATTTCCTTTTTAAGGGGAGTTTGGGTGCCTAATTTTCTTTGAGAATCTAGCAACTATATTCTTAGTTCCTGAAGGAATGAGGACACACTTGTTAAAACCTGTTCAGCTAATTTGACACATATTTGCTAGATGAAAATATGTTATGTTACAAGTTGTCTACTTCTATATGATGTTAAAATACATTTAAAATATTTTTCTCTAGTGAACTGTGCTATTAATTTACACAATAGAATTTCAGACCTGAAAAGATTTTCTAGGAGCTGAAGTGACTGATGTTAACATTTTTCATATTTTACTGAAAGAAGGAAAGACATAGAAGAAATGGAAGGGAATAGAAGCAAAAGGAATAGAAGGAAGGAAAGGAATAGAAGAAGCCATTTGCTGGCATGCACATAATCTAGTTTGGGATTACAAAAATAAGGCTAATCTGTATCAGTGTAACAGGAACAATCTTTCCTTTGAATTGTTTTCTTACAGTCTATATGGATTACAGAAGCACATCTGTAAACCAATCTGTAAATATTTCTAATCCCAGTGTGTCTGTTCTACCCATGGGCAAACAAAATAAGCTCCTCTTGAGTCCATTGAGAACTGAACACGTTCAAATCGTGGGCAGGATGTGACCCATACCCTCATCACCTCATTCCAATTTGAATTAAAGTTCCCTGTTTCCCTCAAAATTAATCAGGGTCTTATATTAATTTTTGCTCCAAAAGATGCTTACTTTTTTACATGTATAGCTGCCTGGACATCATTTAAATTGACTTTTTATGAACTGTAACTGGGGCTTATTTTTGGAGTAGGGCTTATAATTCAAGCATCCTCAAAAATCCTGAAAAATCATGCTAGGGCTTATTTTCAGGGTAACTGCTATATGGAACAATACCTTTTTTACATATCTAGTACACAGAGACAAAAGTTTTGGCTTTCAATAGCATTAATGAGTATCTGCCCCATCATATGTCATTCATTCCGCCCCCAAACTACATTTTTCACCATTAGATGTTTACTGGATTCTGAGTATGATCTAGACTAAAATATAAACATAAAAATATAGATGTTTTTTGTCTGGATCTTGTTGAGAATCTGGTTGACAGCTTGCAGAGAGTAGACTGTGTTTAGTACATGCCCCAAGCCCAGTTTGTCACAGAATCCGTGAAACTGGAGACTAACTCACCCTTCTACAATTTATGGCACTGCAGTGAGCCACAATCTCTCTCCTTCCAAAATGGATGAGGAACACAAATACTCTTATTTAGTTACTCAAGGGAAATATTGACACTTTAAATTAATTTCATTTCCTTTCTTGTCAATAACTTTCCTTTCTTTATTATAGTTTTTGTGTGCATTCACAAATCTTCCTTTCAGGGAAATCACCCCAAAGACTTATTCTTCTCCTGATGTATATATTTTTTCTTCCTTTTTTCCTTACTGTCCTTCAACACAAACATCAATCTACTTCTTAAAAAGCTTATCTTTACAATAACTGTTGAAAGTAACGACTCTGTAAACACCTTCCATTGCTCAGGCAGTATCTCTCACTTTTGAATCAGTGCTTTGTTTGACCAAATGCAGAAAAAGTTTTCTCCAATACAGTTATCTCTCTGACAGAGGATTTTCTCCTGCCTTACACTGTTCGATGGCAGTATGAAAATTCGAAAGAGGAACCTGCTGAGGAACCTGGCTAATCCCAGGCCTCCGGCCTTCGGTAGGTGTTGGAAGTGATGTGCTCCCTTCCACTCGAGCTGTCAGTGACCAGTGATCACATCAACTTCACGGCCAGACAACACCACTAACTGCCTCTGTCCTATAGCTCAGGGCAATGCACCTTCTGCAACAATTTTAGATGTCAGTGTAAATCACAGTACGAACAAAACTCCACTGCTGGGATCATGGAATAGCCCTCTCAGATTTTCCTCATTTTCTTGATAATAAGTTAGTTATGAAATTAATTATAATAATAAAAACTGTAACAATCAATTAATGTGATCAATTTAAGGCAGGCAAGTTGGCATGCCCTGCTTACATCATCTTACATAAAATCTCCTGCTGGAAAATAAAAAAGAACTTTGCTCTTAAAGTACACTGACCCATGGAAATTTTCTGTAAATTAGGACACCTTTGTTACATAAAAAAGTAAGATTAAAAATGTGTTGCATCAGATGGAACATGAAAATTTGGAGAAGGAGAATGATCTTGTGATGCTATCCTTCCCTGCAGCGTTATCTGGCTAAGTGAAAAAATACTGAAGTTTTAAAAATTTTTTTTAATTTGCTTATGCTAAATATTTGCTTTCTATTTAAGCATTCAGCTGTGTGACACTTTACTAATTAGGCATCATGGAGAGTGTATTTCTTTGTTCAGTAAATTGTAGTCATGATTAGTTGAATGTATAGTGCCCTGAGGAAAATACATCTCTTTTTTCATTTATCCAGGCTAGACATTTCTGGATGTACACATGTAAAGGAGATCATACATTAAAATGCTGCTAACCACAGATCTGACCTTCTCCATGGATCCAATTTTTTCTTCGTCGAGTTTTAAAAATTGGTGTGGTATCAGATCTGAAAAGAAAATAATTTTAATAGACATTGCTGTCTGGAAATACTAATAAAAAATGCTGGTTTGAAAATTAATACCAGGTGATTCTTTGAATTTTTTCTAGCAGTTGCCATGGTAGTTATAGCTTTCTTTCCTGATTTATTTTCTTTAGATGTTCAAATGAAAGTGCCAGCTGTGTTAAATAGTATTGTAAGTGTCGGCACGAAAATAGTGATAAGGTGTCTCTGTTTCTCAGTCACTACTGGGACATGATTTTTATTTTGTACTAAGAAAGTTAAATTCAACATAGTTAATCACTGTGTTACTATAACAAAATGGAGTTGTTGAAACCCAGTGCCAGGTTTACAAAACACTTTCATTTTGTAATAGTCTGCTACAAATACTCTTCTTTTCATTGAGTGTGTGCTGGCAATAAAAAGAGAATTAGAGTTTGTAAGTGTCCAGACAGCTGGTATAAAGATACTAAAAGACGAATAGCAGGCTATTCATCTTTTACAGTGGGCAACGGTAAAGCAAAAGCCAGGCTAGTAGGAAAGAATTATATCACCTTTCAGGAACTGCAAATATTTAAATTTAATTTTTGAATGATATTCCAGAACCAGTGAGCAACCATAAACCAGAAAACCTAATTCAAAGAAGAACACAACCACGAATACAATGATATCTACCTGCAACAGAAATACTGGCTTGAGTCTTCATTCTACCAGAACCACAATTCAGTTAAGGAAACGAAAATCCATGTATGTGAATTATGTTGTTATATTCCATCATTACAGTAGGCTAAAATTCAATTTCTGTAACTTTTAGACCATTATTATATTATTCAATACATACCTTTGGCTTTATTAGATTATAGATGAAAGGATGGTGTATGTTACAATTACTTATAGGAATGGATACAGATATATTTACATAAATTATGACACATTCTGCTGAATACAGACAATATGTGAAATGTGAACCTGCAATTCTTATTTAACCATATCATACCTTTTATTTGAATGTAGATAAATTTTAAGACTAAAGCACTATCTTTATATGATTCATGTGTGCCTGCAAAATCCCTGACTTCTTAACTCCCCTGAAATGTTTTTTAATTTCTTCCAAGAAATGTCTATACCAAAATGCAAATAGTTTTTCTGGCCTTCATTAAACTAACGAGCAGATAATTTATACAAATCTACATATTCAAATAAAAATTATTTAAAATTATTTGCACTTCATAAAAAGATTTAACATGTTAAAGAAGAAATTTCCTATTATTGTGCCTACATTCCTTTGAACTAAGGTCTTCAGATCTTAGAGATGTGCTACTATAACACAAAACTGTACAACATTTTGAAAAGAAATTTTTCCTGTGAATAAAATTGTGCTGTGAAAGCAAAATTCAGATTCTCTTGTCCTGTTTATACTATTTTCAATTAACACATGCAGCTTCAAGAAACAGGCTAAGTTTAACTCATTAAAAAGTTCTAAAACTGAGAAACTGTGGAAGAGTATAGTCAATTTTTATTAGTATCATATGTATTCACATATTTTAAAATTCATTTATTCTTGGGAATCCTAAGTCATACATCTGAAGTTCTCATACCAACAGATTTGCAATTAATCATGTTTGCACAGTACTCATATACATATAACATTCAGTACCTAAGCAGCTTTAGTGTATTTTTTAACCTACATTACTCTGTTTCCCCAAAAATAAGACCTATCCTGAAAATAAGCCCTAGCATGACTTTTCAGGATTTTTGAGGATGCTCAAAATACACTCCCTACTCCAAAAATAAGCCCTAGTTACAGTTCGTTTAAAAAGTCAATTTAAATAGTGTCCAGGCAGCTATACATGTAAAAAAGAAAGCATCTTTTGGAGCAAAAATATAAGATCCTCTCTCATTTTTGGGGTTACAGGGTATGCTTGCAGGTCTCTGTGTTAACCTTAGTTTTCACCAGAAAAGCTTTCACTGCTCCAGACAGCGTGTCTTATGATATAAAATACATCATTTAGGAAGACTTTTCTTAAAATCCAAAGGTTCTGAAGGCTTTTAAATGAGTATGCCAATAGTCATTCTCTGAGTTGAGAAACACGACATTTAAACTCGTACAGGATATGTAGAGCAATTACCATGAAGAGAATTCACCTAGAGTAAATCCTTCAAATCAAGAATTATCTTTAATAAGAGTTGCCAAGATTGTAATAATATTTGTATTGCTAAATAAATAGGTATTGCAAGACACGTTTTGAATGTCCACAGAACAATTTTCCTTGTAAATGTAGTATGTCCTAGTCTCACAAACCAATTGTCCAAGACATTTCAAGGTTTGGCTATGACATTATTAATTCATAAATACTTCAAAGGCAACACCTATCAGGACGAACTGATCTTCCCATCTTTGTGATGCTGCATGTTTTACTTTTTCTCCTCTAAATATCTAATCCACAGGCCATTTAAGTAATAAGCACTTGCAAACCACGCTGCTGTTTTAGCACTGTATATTGGGTTAAAATTGCAGGATTTACTGCATTCACTCACAACCTCACAACTAATTTACCTAACGGGGCTCACTGAGTTGATGCATGAGCGTTTCGGGGCATAAATTGCAGAGACTTAGTAGCCAGAGACTGCAGCCGCAGCTGTGTGGGTGGAGACCACGAAATGTCTGCATACTCCACACTGGGTCAGGGATACCCGCAAAGTGTTTGTTTCTTTTGGCGATGTAATTGCTAAGATGAAAGCAAAATTACAGTATTTAAGCTCTAATCACATGAAAATGTAGTGCTGAAGTTGTGTTGAAATTGGGACCCTAAATGGTTGGAAATGATGATATTGGCTTTGGTCTGTTTAGGGATATTTGGGACTGAACAGACTGATAATCATTCAGATAAGACACTAGATATGAGAAACATCGACTTGGGTAGACTAAGATACTGTTTAAAACAACATAAACCTGACTGGGCTGAATTCTGAATTTCTAACAATTCATTCATGAACCACTAAACATTCCAGCAATGTTCCTTGATAACATCCATTTTCATTGAAATTCAAAGTATACTGGAACTGCAGGGACTACAGAAAATATCAATTTTTCACATGTTCTTTCCTGACTAAGCATCTATGACTGCAATATAGTTTTTTAAGCCAACATTTATTTCAAGGCCAGATTGGAGGGGCTTTGAGTAACCTGGTCTAGGGGAAGGTGTCCCTGCCCATGGCAGGGGGGGTTGGAACTAGATGATCCTTAAGGTCTCTCCATACCCAAGCTGTTCTATGATTTTTTTAAAAATTAATTAGTTGTAATTTTGTAAACTACTTCAGTATATAAGTCTGGTCAAAAAGAAAGGAATTTAGAAGAACAAAATGTCTGTTGACAAATGTGACACATGATCTCATTCAATTATTACAATGCAGAAAAGGTCTATGGAGTCATACCCTAATGATTAAAAGGATATTTTTGGAATTTTCCTTCAATCATATTAACAACTATACACGTGTAAGTTATTTTAATTAGAAAAGTAATAATTGTGCATAAACTCTTTTAAATGTCCTGCTCCTATATCCTCCTGAGATTATTTCATAAGAATTACAGAGAAAATGAGGGAGAATTGGTATGAGTGCAGTATGTAGGTCAGAATTAAAACATCTACGCCACTAAAAAAAAATCAAAACTCCTCAGCGCAAAGGCTTCAATCTCAGTTTACAGTATGTGTAGATTAGTGGATCTAATTCAAAATCCATTATTCCCACTTTAGTTCTGATCCAAACCTGAAATATACACATAAGATCAAGATCCCAAGAACCTGATTGAACTCTGACCTCAATATGAAATCCTCAGAGGCACTGACTTTACCCAGCTCTAAGGTTCATACACATACAGAGCACATTTGTATCACTTCACAGCTCGGCGTTTCTGTGTATTATCGGGAGTGGCATATCACAGGTTGTTAATACTGTCTACTATCAAAGTAGATAGACTCAGAAAATCTGTGTTGTCAAGCTTCAATCCTGTGAAGCTGAGATTTGGAGGATGCTAATACCACTGACAATTGAGCACATACATTTTAAAGCGGTCTGTTTAACATGGACCATGGAGACAGGAATGACATTTGCTGAGCTTTACTTTAATCAACTTTGTGACAGTAAGACACATATCTGTTTAAGAACAAGGACCATAACCAAACACTTCAAAGCATCTCTTATTTTTTTTTTCTCTCTCTCTGAAAACTAATCCAACTTAAAATATGGATTACAAACACGAACCTGATGTGTAACCTATCCAGATTATAGGACATCCTTTGTTCTTCTCTCAGAATGTCTCATACACCTAAGTATAATTATGAGAGGTACCAACTGTATAATCATCCATGTGAAAAAATAGCCAACTAGTAATTAAAAAAAAATCCGACAGAAATGTAAATTGTGAATTTAGATAACATAATCAAAATGCTGACCTGGGATTTTTTCAATTGTCTTGTTGATAATATAACTTTGATAGCCAAAACCATTGTTGTGTTACAATTTCCCAGTAAACAAAGCAATCTTAGAGACATAGAGATCTTCAGAACAATGTCTCTAGATTCTTTTACTGTTTAATATGCTATAGCTATATGGAGCAAATCTATACAAATTTAAAGCAATTATGAAATTTCTTTGAAATATAACAAACTAAACATTCCATTATAAAATCAAAGACTCCAAAGTCTATAACAGGTATAAGTTTTGATCAGTATTCAAAAAATAACAAATCCACTGAGATTGCAGCTACCCCTATTTCTGCTTTACTCATTCACACTTGTATGTTGTAATGTGATTTACAGGCTGTTAATATGACCAAACAGGAGACAGCACAAAGAAATGTTTTCTGTCTGTGTAAATGACGATTATATTGCGTTGTTATATCAAGTGATGTCCTGAAATCCTGCTAGAATAATCTAACTTGAAACAGCCAGATAAACACTACTTCTGCATGGTTCTTGCACATCACTCCAGTGATATTTTCAGCTTTGTAAAGAAAAGACTTTCTTTTCTGATGTGTACCATATAATGCTTAAACCCTGTAAGTGAGGTCCAGGAGCTATTGTTCTTCATCCAGAGAATTATGAAAGGCTGGCCTGAACTAGATTCTCTTGTACACTTAAAGTTGAGGTTTTTTTCTGTACTTACTGACTTATTTACAGTCACTCTTTAGGTGTATGAAAGCATGCAAATGTCTGAAACCAGGAAATACTTTTTGTGATGTACCTGGAACAAGTGTTCCTAAGGCAGGTTGTTTTAGGATGTGGAAGCCATAGCCCAGAAAAAGAGGAAGGCAGGAAGGTCTTCTGACTGATGCTGAAGAATCTGTTTGCAGTCATAGATTTTGTATGAGTGTTTATCAAATACCTTTAACACAGAAAATGTTAGCAACCTCCACTGTTGAGGTGGAGAGGTCAGAAGAGTAAGGAACATAGGATAAGAGAAGCCGCTCGAACCACAGAATGGTGTAAGGGCAGACATACCCATCCCATCAGGCTTTGGGGAACACAGTTGTTCTTTCTTGCTCAGGGTCTATTTTCTCATGCTCATGAACACTTTTAAAGCTGAATTTTGAATAAGGTAAAAAAGGGCAAGAAGGGACCAAAACAAATAGCTTAGTGTCACGCAACTGCAAATACAGCAACACAGGAATTACAGCTCTCTTGAAAAATCCGTAGCCCTGCACCTCACAAAGGACTTGAAAAACTGAAAGGAAGCCTGCAGAAGGACATGAGAAAATTGCTGTACAGATCTGATTTAAGTCTCTTAGAGAAACTTGGTTCGGTCAGGAATCTTGACTAAAAGGCCCAAATTATCATGCCTGCCCAAGTCAATTAGATCTGATCGATGCCCTTTACCCTGAGCTGGCTCAACCTGTGGTTGCTTTCAAGATATAGACTACACTTTAATCACGTCTGCCCCAGAATCAGTGTCCCCCATCTGAGTTAAGAGAATTATTCTACTAAATCCATATCACTACACACACGCATTCAGCTCCTTGATTGTGGAGAGTCGTTGGCTGATTTAAACATTCCTAAAAGTGCATGTAGAATAAGTTGAATTAAGCTATCTGTGTCACTAATTAAAATTATTGCAACTTGAGTGGGCCTTAGGGGCAAAAATCTGTTCCTTTAAAAAGAAACACATATAAATACTCTGGGAACATTTAAGCATAATTATTATAGCCTTCAGGATTCTGTCCTACAAGTAACAGTGTAGTCTTTATTGCAAAGGTTATTAGCATTGTTTATTTTTATTTTCATGCAGTTATTACATGAATGCCTGGAAGTGACACCACTATTGAAGATCCATTAAAACATCTTATATAAACACTAAGATTACTTTTGTTCATCTAATTTCTTTCGAGTCTGTTTTAATGACTGAAAAAATGACAGCTCAGGAAATTTTAATTCTCTACCCACAGAACAGGCAATGCTGTGGATTGCATTTTTGTCAGCTCTTATGCAGTTAGGAACTAGCCCAACGTCATATTGTGTGTGCAAAGGTCTGTAACGCTTCACAAGACTGCAAAAACTAAACAGGAAACTAGTTGTATCCCTTTCGATTTTTCAATCATGATGCTTCTGGGACTGTTGTTTGGTCTCTGCTGTTAGAAGATTGGCAGGAACCTGAACCCAAGCCTAGAATGTAAAAAAGCACATGGGAAATTTCCATAACTCATGCAATCGCATCTTTGTACTAGCGAATAATATAATCAACACATATCCTGGTATTGCATACAGTGTGCAAAAAAGACTTAACATGACAGTAATGAAGAATTACCGAAGCAAGAAATTTGATCTGGTGTGTGGTCTGCTTGTAGTTGTGAATGATATTTTGTCATGCTGCTGTAAGGCAATTTTGATAACATACCGATGATACTGGTGTAACTAATAGATACTAAAACCAAGCAGTTACCACACAATTTATGGCTATATGTGTAAATGTATATTTTAATGGACTATTACTTCGCAGAGAGAACTATTTAACGACCCTAGGATAAGCATGTATGTCTGACTAGCTTTTGTAATATGACTTTGTGTTATTGGGAAGTCAGATGTCAAAGGCCATTGAAGAAAATCAGAAGCTTTAGCAGAGGTTTCCAAAAGGTCCGGCAGAAAATGAGGACACTGGAAGACTGGAGGTACAAGCCCATATTAATACCAGAAGCCCCAACTGGATAAACGCAAACCTCAGATGATCAAATACTGATCACTAAAGAAATGCAGTCCCAATAGCAGGGTAGAACCAGTTGTTAGAGCGTAAGTGGAACACATACAGAGCTCTGAAATATGTTCTGCAACTGCTAATGATTGACAGGATAGACAGAAATGTCTTTTGACTGTATGCAAGGCTCCAATGAAATTAACTATTGATGTGCCTCACTGCAGAATAGGGTATGAAGGATTGATCAGTTTGATAGCCTGTAATACCACACATTAAGTAAATGTCACTGTTTGCTTGTGTTAGAATGATAGACCACCCATGAAGCTGGGAATTTACATGCAAGAACACCTTTGTTTCCTTATCATGTTTCAAAAACATATGTAACAAAATTGTTAAACCACTAGGGGAAGGGAATAATTACTTTGCTGACCTTTTGAAAATAGTTTACAGAATTGTGATCAAATATTATTAGTATTATGTATCAGCAGAGGAACTTCAGCAGATCTGAAAATCAAGGTAAATGCATTCTTAAACACTTTTGGTTTTGCTGTGCAAAGAGGTTTAACCGTGCCTAAGAATAATTTTGTAGGTATCATTCCATTAGCTTTGAGAATTGTCATTCATGTGCAGGAACTCTGAAGGATTAACATATATTTTTAAAGATAAGTCATAGATGAAGTCTTTTTATCTTTAAAGACTAGGAATCTGGCCAAATGTTTTCATTTTTTAGAAATCGCTTTTAAAGGCACAGAATTAAGAACACCTACCCGAAAAGTATGTGATCTTATTTTGAACCAACCTGTGCCTTTTTTCAGTTCCATCAGAATACACTAAGTATTCATTGTTTTGATTTACTTGATCAGCTACAATTAAGGACAGATATGTACACTGATCTTTAAAGGACATTTAAAGCTGATTGAGAAATGCTGAATTTCTGAACTTACATTAAAGAAAGTTGAATTCTTTTTAATTAAATACTTCCAGGAGACCATAGATGTTCTCCTCTGTCCTTTCAATGATTTGCATATTAAGTTTGAAAATAATTTAAACTTTTCTATGTGATTTTATATCTTTATTTAATTAGCTTCAGGGTAAGTATCTATAGAAAAAGGCACAGAAAAATCGCATTCTGAAATGATCTTTTAAGTTTCATTCTAAATTAATGAAATAATCAAAAATCAATAATAAAGTAGCTGATAATTAGACAAGAGCTGGCTGTATAAGGGACTGGGGTCTGTACAGACATCCCATGTGAGTGGAAAACATTAGTGGCAACAGGCAGTGCTACTTGGGATACTAATGACTTAAAATACTGCTACAAATTTGAGTAGAGCTTCATATACTTGTATGTTCTGCAAAAAGGCTTAAACTGGACTCTACTTGGACCGAGAAAGCAAAAGTATGTGTGTTAAATACCTACATGATTCAGACAGAAGTTGTATTTCCCTCGTGAGTTTTTTTCATTTGCGGGTATGTGCACGCAGTCTCCAACTTCTCCCAGTAGAATGAAGATGTTCTCCTGCATCACTGGGCTCTGTGTCCACCTCAGGTGGGCTCTGCCCCAGTGAATGCAGGTGTCCCATGCCTGCTGGATTTTGTTCCGACCAGATTATCAGGATGGCATCTGCCACCTTTCTTCTGATCTTTGCTAATAAATTTTATTTTCACTACAAACCTTTTAAAATACTCTTTATTTTACTTCAGTGGTATAAAAGAGATGCCTGATGTGAAATTTTCTGTAATGAACGTTTGCTCGCTTTGGACATCTGCCTGTTTGCATACGATCTTCGAATCCATGGCGTATCATTACTGCAGGCTTCCTTGTATTACAGGCATCTCATATTTAATCTGTATGTTCTTTAAATGCAAAGCATGTTATATTTAGTGTTCAAACTGCAGTATTAGTAAACTGAGCCCTCATTTGTTTGTGCATGTGGGTGAATTGGGTGTCTCACAAAGGATTCAAACAGATGCTTTAGCTTTAATGATATTTCTAATCATCTTACTTATGCCCCAAGGATATTTTCTTATGCTTTATTCTCCTGTCATGATTTCTACTCATTAGAGCAAAGTGTTATTTTAAATCTACTTTTTATATTTGAACTTATTTCAGCATCCTAAACAACTTCATTTTTTAAAAAACATGCACTTTCCTTGTACAGTCTAGTTACAGATACTGTCTTCATAGGCATAGGCTGTGTATATAAAAAGTATCACACGATTTAGTAGTCACTCGTGATCTTTACTGGTGACATTAGTGGTGATTATCATGTGCTTTCCTAACAATTACAGCCAGGAAATTTCTTAACACCTTACTGCCTTTCTACTGCCTATTTTTTCCCCTGGAACCTGAAGCCTTATAATCTTGTCTATTTGAAGGGCACTTGCTTAAAAATCAGATTAAATTCAGATTTTATAAAACATAAGTAAAAATATCAGTATCTTTGCAACAGCATATGGTTGTTTCTAAGTATGGTTCGACCTTTTATTTCATACAAGTCAGATTCCTGAAAAAACACTTTCTCTCTTATGTGTACATATAACCTGTAACTCCTTGCTATCAAGGAAACCCTTCTTGATCTTTTTTGTTAGAAAGGAAACAATAAGGGGAAAATGTTAAAATTCATGGTGGAAAGCTTAATCCCAGAAAAACATTGGAGAATGTTAGAATTCCTTCCCTATTTATTTTAACATCCATGAAACTGATGACTTTGAGAGTACTTGGGAGAAAACAAGATGGGGGAAAAATAGGGGAGGAAGGAATGTCTAAGTGAGCGAAGGAACCATAGGCAAGGTGAGTAACTTGCGTGGTCTGCATATTAATTCACAGAAAAGCCAGACATGTATCTGTCAGAAAAAAAGAAACGTAAAGCCACAGCAGAATCTAGTTCCTTTCATAGGAACATATATAGAAAAAAACTAAAAGGATTTTTCCAAATAATGAGATAGATGCATGGGCAAATACCGCAACGATATATGTTTTAGAAATTTCACTTCTAAAACCTGTTCAAAATTGCAATGCAAATTATGGGCCTAATCATTGGCCAAACTCACATGCAAGTCTAACTGTAATTAAAATTTGTGGCAGTTTTTATTAAGTAAACACAACTTGTTCCATTATTTTCTGCGGACATTATTTCAGAATAAGCAAAAAGCCAAGGTTTCTGATTTAAAAATTTGCTTAAATTTTAAATAAAAAAATAAACAAAACTGTGGTAGAAATATAGCACAAATGACCACCAAAATAAATTAGGGAAACAAAAATTGGCAGTTGTATTATCTAAAATAATTACCAGTAGGTATGGATTATCCAGAACTAATCACAAAAAATGCTGAAAAAAAAGAGATTCCTACTAATTTGCAATCTAAACTTAATCATCCATAGCCATATGTATTTGCTTTCTATGAACATCTGACAGATTAAGTTTGTTAGAATTAATGAATAGAGAGCATGCTTTCTAAATCATATTTTCAGTGATTGTATTTGAAAGTCAAGTGTTTGTATCCCATCAATAAACACAAAAAATGGCTTGGAACAAAATTATAACTCATAAATTAATCTGAAATAGAAAAATATGAGATTGGAAGAGTTCTAGAAAACTGTTCTCCATATATACATGGACACTAGAATAGTGTTATGACCAAACCATAAATATCCTGTCAAAATAAATACAGAGTCCACTAAAAATATTTGTTTACTCACGCATTTTCCATTCAGAGTAGTCTAAGCAGGTGTAAAATTTTCCTCTCGCAACCAGTGTTCTTGCCCACAAAGATGACTTTGTATTGTATTTGTAGATTTTGTTAGAAGCTGATAAAGAAAAAAAAGCATTGGAATTAAAGAGGGAAAAATGTACTTACCCTCTATTTTCTCAAAACCTTTTCTAATTCCTTGCTTTTATGAAGGATTTGGCTATTCTTATCAAGAACAATTCTCATTTATCTTACATATTTTCTTAAATCTTGATAATGCTTTTTTATAATGGAGATTTTTGGTGGGGCTTAAAAGCCAATATTTACCATTTTCATATTTCCTACTTTTACAGTCATAATTTGCCAAGATCAAGATTATACACATGCAGATTTATGTTAAATAAAACCAAACATTTTAGTTGACAACAGACCATGTTCCAACCAAATACACTTAATTTTCACCCACAGAGAATTTAATTCTATTTAGTAAAGATTAGGCTGCAATCTGTTTAAATCTTGATCTTGGATCTAACACAAATAATTTATCTGAGAAACCTGGCAAATACAACATTCTGATTCTCTTTTTCGCGACAGGGAAAAACTCAAGAGGCTGCTAGCCATATTTGCCTTTGGAAGAAGCCTTGGAATAGATTCACATTAAGAACCCTGTCTAGTTAGGACACACAAACGTGCTCACACGTCCACGTGCACACATCAGTCTTGTTTCCTACAAACTCTGATGCTCTGAAAGCCTCTTGCAGATATTTTATTAATTTCCAGTTGCACACTCGGTATAAAAATCTTCATTTATGAAGTCGAATTATTTTAATTAAGAACATAAGGGATTCCATGTCTCTGGCATGTTTGCTGTCGTGACAACCTTTCTTCAGCCCTTTGTTGCCTTAGTTATTTCAGAGAAGCTTTGAAAGGCAATCTGGCCAGGAGAAGTCAGCAAATGGCTACAGGATTCTTGCTTGGGCTATTCGTCTCTCTGAGGAGGAAGCTGTAGTCCCCTTACCCATCAGAATTTTGCTTCATGGCCCAGTAAGGACAGATCAGCATCTAGCAGGTGAATAAAGTGTTGCAGAAGCCTGCAAGGCAGAATCAAGATCCACTCACAGAAAAAATGGTTAGAATGAAGCTGTGCAAATTGTGCTCCTTCTCCTACACAGTCACTGTTTGATGTGCCCAGCTACCAACTTCTCGGTGAGATGCCTCTGGAATCTGATCTTTGTTTTCAAAACACACTGGACAATAAAGACAAATGAAAGCGTCTCATGTATTTATGCAATAAGATAAATATAATTTTCATTTTCAATAGTAAATCTCTCATTTAACTATTTCGCCTCTTACTTAAGGGAAAGACTAGTGCACTTGTATTTTTCTTACTACTTGGGGATTTATCGTCATACTGAACCCAATATTTTTTTACGTTGAGGATTTCTGCACCAGAAATGCTACTGAGTTAACAACTAGAGTACTTCAAGAAAGGATAATCCTGTTTTTTCTATTTTAACCATCTAGGAAGACATGCAAAAAGTGTTCATGTTCACCGAATATTTTATGATTTATACTGATATGTATTTGCCCCCCATCACAGCTGAACACAATGAACGGATAGACATCTTGATTTCAGATTTTGTTTGAAAATGACTCCAAAAATCCTAAAGATTATTCAGCGAAATTGCTCTTTCCATGTAATGGATAATTTCTCATTATTCATGAAAACCCTAAAGAGTAATATTCTATAATTCTTACAGTAGATGTCTCTGGACTTCTTAACTTAGAGGCAGCTTATACTTGGCTTGGCCTACACCTTGTAAAGGCAAGCCACAATATTATAAACACATTGTGCAAAAACTTGCTCCTCCAAAATATTTTATGATTAAGTCTCTATACTCTTAATATCTCAAAATTCTAATTAGCTACTTGGATAACTGAATTCAAAAGAATAAGATTTGCCATCTGCTAGAAATGGAAGCCAAATTAGAAAAGCTAATAAGATGTGCATTCTCTAATAATTCTGTGTCATGAAAATTCTACCAGGAATATCTTTTATCCTCCGTTATACTCACTTTTCCCAGTGTGCTAGCCCATTATGTACATGAGTAAGCATCACAACATTTGTTAAAATAGCATTAAAATTTATATTATTTATTCCATTCTAAAGGAGTAACAGTATCCTGTGGAGTACTATGAGTTGTTTATGATAATAATGCTACGTATTTGCAGATATGCAACAGGGAAAACTGTTAAAAGGAGAAGGATTAAAGAAGTCATTATCATAACGTGTTAGAAGTTACTCTTAAACCTACAATTCTTTTTTGACCGTGACTCCACATTGTGTTTAAATTCCTCTGAATTAGAGAGATTTTCCAGAGGCAATGATCTACTTCTTTGGAAAAAAATGAAGTCTTTCTCTCAAAAAACCCCACTCCCAAAGACATCCCCTAATCAAACAATCTCTATGGGCAAGAACAGACAATAACCTCTCAGACAACTGTACATAAAGGATTCAGTTTTGATTGTATTAAGAAATATCAGTCTATTTTGACTTAGAATTTTCTGTTGATTATAAATGTAATATGCCACCTCACATAGCAATTAGACTAGAAAAATACTGTTATATTAGCCAGAGTCATCATTGATTTTATAATTTTTTTAAATTTTATGCAGGCACGTAATGCTAAAATTAAAAAAAATTACGTAATCCCAGAAAAGTAGACTGTAATCTCATTTCAGTTCTTATCTCTAGAGAAAGAATATTAGTTATGGTGTTTAGTCTATGCTCATTGCAACCCAAATATTGAGCACACACAAAACAGAAAACAGCTGTCCCCATTCTTTTTGTGTCATTAACATATGAAATACTGTATGTACAAACCATATCAGTCATGGTGAGAAATAAAGATAATTATTAAATCAGAAGTGATCTTATTCTAAATTATTATTCTTCATAGTGATTACTTGATTTTTTGACAGTCAATTTAAAGCTGTTCCATCAGGAAATTCTCACTGACTATGTGTTCTACATAATACTAACAGTAAAGATTACTGTTACGAGATCTTTTTATAACTTAGTACTTACCCAGTAAGCCTCCACACTAATAAGTAGATGTTCATGAGATTCACATTTCTTTAAAAATAAGAGTTTAAAACCATACCCTTTTCCTGCTATTTACATAATGTACATTCACAGCAAGACTGTTAAATTAATGACCTTTGTGATCTCAGATTAAACACACTGTACATGTATAAAATACTACACAACAAAAAGGAGAAAAGTGATTAAAAAGAGTACAAGTAAAATGCTCTTATCATTTCCAACAATGTGGAAGAGAAAAATGATGATTAGGGAAGATGTTTCTATCATACAGAGATAAAAGAAGTGCAAAAAGAAAACATCTTTAAGATGCTATCGAGTTTTGTGTTGCTATGGACTAAAGCAGAGAGAAAAAAAGCAAAAATACCAAGGCCTGAAAGATCCGCTCTGCATCCTTTTTCCTTTTCAAGAATGAATAGTACAGAATTCACAAACAAAATATACACTGTATTAACTATCGCTTTATGCAAAAAAAAAAAATTAAGGAAATAATCTGCTTCTGTTAACGAACATGTGACATTACTCCGTTATGGATTACATTTTGCATGTATTGGTTGGGTTATTCTTCCACAGATAACATGTTAACAGTTTTGGAACCCAAGCCAAACAGTTACTACACAGAATTACCAAGTACCATAAAGCAATACTCACAGGTACAAAACCAGGAATATTGGTCACTTCAATTTGAAAAGGAGAAGATTTTCTTCTATTTCTATATAAATATTGTTTCAGAAAAAAAGACTCACTAAATTTTGATGAAATTTATATTCAAAATTTCTGAAAACAGGCAATGGCAAACTGTTATGGCAGATTCTGTTTTTATTATTAATGAGGATATTGGGAGAGGACTCAGAAACTATGCTTTACCATAGACTAAAAATTCATATTAAGCATATATTGCTGATTTGTGCACAAATTCAAATTAGCTAGTCTGGCTAACTTTTGTAGTTAGTGAAACCTCAGATGATTCTGCCTTTGTGTGTGTGTATATATATATATATATATATATATTTAATTCTGAGGTCTCCCTTCACACTTTATATGAGATTGGCAACAAAACTCATTTATTACACTGGCGCTGGATCAGATAATATAGGTTAAGAGTCAGAGATCAAACAAATTCGTTTATCTCATCGCAAACCAAGGCATGATCTGAACCATGATCTGAAGTTCAATACATTTTTTTTTTCTTTTTTTAAAAATTTTGTTCCTAAGTATCTTGAAGGGAAAATATTTTCCAAATTACTTAAAAACCATACAACAGGGTGTGTTGAGTTTTAAGTAACTGATATAAAATCACAGAATATTCTCACTATAAAGTGACAAGATCCCTAAAGTATATTTTAGGATAGAGAAATGAATCTGGACCATCTGCTGTCACTTGTATTATAACTATTATTATAATCTACATGTGCTGTGCTGATGGAAGTATAAAAGTGTTAAATCGCACACTTTTTTTGTTCACAATTTTAGAAATTTTACTGAAAGTGTAAGTGTAAATTCTGCATTCATACATCCATGGTGCAGACCACTTAGCCTGTTTGGAAACAAAATGTACATTAGCACAGCTACTGCAGGTCCTGCGGATCGAAAAGGGCAGGACCTGGAAATGTATCTGACACTTAAACATTAAACAATATATTATATATAGACTACATAACGTATAGCACAGCGTACCACAGCTAGTCCTTTGTCTTTTCAGCATGACTCTTCAAGACATTATGTATGAGATACAGTCAAATGATAATTATTCATAACACAGAAAGTAAAAAGAAAGGTTTGGATACAGAAACACTTAACATCTTTAATCACTCATTTTTGTTTTGCAAGACAAACCAGACATAATTTGGAATGGCTCAGTGAGCTGTAAAAAATTGACAGTAGATATATGCAAGAAAACTGAAAAAGCAATTATCTGAAACTAATATGAGAGTTTATCAGGCAGAAATAAGACTTTTATGGGTAAAGTTAGAGTTTTGTATTAAAAGCAATACATTAAAATATATAAAACTTCGAGGGTAATATAGTTAAAAATTCCATAGCAAGTTACAGATTTTGTGTCTGTACAGCTTCTGCATTCTAATATCATATTCTAATCATCTAATATCTAATTCAGGTATGAAAGATTCTGAAATAACAAATAATAAAAAAATACCATAATACATTAAGAAGGGGAAAAAAAACCCCTCTCTTCGGCTTTCAAGAGATCTTATATCTGAGTTCATCAACATTATAGATACCAAAATAGTATTTTCAGTACCTGAAGAGTTTGGACAGCGTCCACATCAGATCCACAGTTCTTGTAATATAGTCGTTTTGGAAAAGGTACATTAGAATGAATGCAGTATATCTCTCACTGACCCCAGAGAAGACTTTGCCAAGTAGTTTGGAGTGTTCTGTACATTTTTCAAAGTGAACAGATGCTACACTAGGGCAAAATCTAATTATACTATGCAATTATATCAAAGTTTATAGTCTCATGTGTTAAAAGGAGTAAGAAAGTTGTATTTTATAGCTCAGATTTCTAAAAGCTGTCCTGTAGATCTACAAGGTACCAATCCTACAACATCCTGTGCATAAATTAGTATTTAGTGGCCAAACTCTTGTTTTCATAATTAAGATTTTCCAATTAAAAAATGACTGTTTAGAGTACATTCACATCTAACATGAAGTAATATCCTATTAGATTGCAAAAATAAAGGTACTGGAAAGAGAAACTGCAAACGTGGAAAATACCAGCCACCTGTATCATATAGGTCTATATCTTACAGGTGTATTAGCAGCAAAGCACAGATACCTACTTCTTGTATGATCTGAGAGTCAAACGAAGGTTAAGTTGGGTCAAATGATGAATAAGTGAGTATAGTACAATATTTAACTGTCAAAGTGAGGAGGCTGTAAAAAGCTAACATTTCTCATTCTTTCTATGGATGAGTGTTTGAAATGACAGTGTATGCACCATGAGGATGTACTCTTTAACTCAATTTATAGTTAATTGGCTGGGAGGGAAGAAGAAAAAGATGGTGGGGGAGAGATTCTTTGTAAAAATTAACATTTGTGTATCTAAATGTTTTTAATAATCCAGCTGTTTTGATAGTACTATCTTACACAAATGATGTCAAGTGATTCTTAGGGGTATTTTTTTCCCCTGTCCAGGACATTATTTTTAAATGAGCATGGAGGTTATCTTCATTCATTGAAATTCTGAGTACACTGCTGCAAGTAGGCTAAAGGAGGGACTCTTTTTCTAAAGCCTCTCCTTGATCATTCCCAAATTTTTCCCTAAAGGACATTTTCCAATATTTTTATCCAGGCTTATTTTTTTTCCTAATTAAAACGATATTATTCCATCCATATTCCTTCAAGAAGAAGAGTTTAGTCTTTACATTGCCATTATGTGATATCTTACATGTCATTACGTAACAGTGATTTTGCTGTTACTCACTAGCAATGTTGATTTCTCACATGACGTAAGAATACGTCCTTCCCAACACCTCCTTCCTTACTATTCCACCCTTAAACATTCAGCTTTTCTTCTTGTTTCACATAAACATAATTTCCTTACATTGAGCAGAGCTCTACATTTGCAAAATCCACACTTGTCTATGCCTTAACAATTACTTTTACAGGTCACAGATTATTTGGTTCATCTCATTTTTCGGACTACCATAAGTGAATAAATAAATAAATATACATCTCAGTATCTGAACAAGTGATGGAACTATGCACACTTCATATATAATAACTACAAACAAAGACCTTCTTTAGTTTAAACCTTCTTTACTGAATTTTTGTATCATAGAAAGAGGTTATTGCCTTATTTTGAATTTAAATTTTATACTATGTTTAATGAGGCTTGCTAAGTCTGACACATGGTATCTAGATACTATAGTGATAGATACATTAGAAATACCAAACCAGATACATTAGACAGAATTAGCACTGTATGTGCTAAAGTTGATTGATTACTTCATGAGGATTATATTCCCTTTACTGTTCTCTAAACCCCAGCTTTATTAACTCCAAAGAATTATCTCCAGCTCTTCAATTTATAGAACTAATCGTGCCTCATTTCAGCTTCCTCCATTTAGCTGATGAAGACTTCAGAGACAGAAGATTTCTACAGATACATACAACTCAACTGTATATGTGTAAAAACCAGGTTTTTATAAATTGAAACATGTTTAAACATACATGTATATTGATTTTTTTACAAGCAATTCCCTGCATATGAATATTTAATCAATGTAATTCTACATTTTTTTTCTTGCAGTATAATCTGAATCTTGATTGCGCTCATGTTATTCTATAAAACCTTTACACTTTTTCTTTATTAACTAAAAAAATAGCAAAGAGATATTTGATTTGTTTTCATTGTTTCTGTATTAAATTTATAGCATTGAAGTCTATACCTGTGATGTATAGAGGAGAGTGTTTTTTCTCATGCTCAAAGCATGGATTTTCTATACCAATTTAAAGGAGACTGCATCTACAGAAGAGCTAATGAATAACATCTTCATAGTCTGAGAAGCACTCTAAATAAACATTTGCAAGAATTGATCTCATCTTTGGTTTGCCCTCTGTCTTGGAAAAAGTTTTGTGTGAATTGTTAATAATATTAAGCTATTAAGCTAACTTTCATAGCAATAACTTTGTTCTCTATCTGGATGAAGATCAAAAATATATATTAAAATCAGTTCGGTAATGGATACGCATTTAGAACTATGCATAAATTCATAATTTTAACTGCTACTGACCACTTAACACTCCAATCAAAAGTTCTGTTTAAGAATATTGGATGCATTACCTAGTTTGGAACAGGACTCAGTCCTTTAGAAACCAATCATATCATTATTACAGGGACATAAAATTGACTGTTAAGAGTTATTGTAATATTGTATGAATAAAAAGAGTTTTCACAATAAAAAAATTATTCGCTGTAGAATTTAAAGACAACCATTATTTATTTGTGTATTTTATTTACAAGAAGTCAGAGTTAAGTTAGGTTGACTGTAAATTCAGTATTTACTATGCATTTATGCTTTAATCTGTCATGATAATTGATTTTGCCTTTTTTTTTTTTTAGGAGAAAATACACTGCCATTATTCTGTTTTATTTTGTTATTGTAAGGGAGCTTCCACAGAAAGTGCTTTACTGTTAAACAATCCTCTCAAGCAGCAATGGTAATATAATTAGGTCTCTGTAGACTTATTCTGAAGCCATTTAGTGCTAAGGCGTAATCTCCTATCATGACATAATAATGTGGTCTCCATGGACTAGCTTAGCGATTGCTTTGACACTGTAATGGCAATATAATAACTTCATATGAGACTCTGCATAGATTTCTACTAAAGCAACTTCTGCCTTGTAATAGCTGCACTGTAATGCCCACTTAATGCAATATTCTGACTTGCTCTGTCCTCGTTACAAGACTTATAAGTACTGTCATATAAAGCAGAGTACAGCAAACCTGGAACCTGGTCTCTGACAAGCACTGGTGAAGGAGCCTTGCAAAAACAAAGGAGGAAACAGGACATGAGGAGGTAATCTCAATATATGCCCATGATGAAAAAGCATTAAAACAGTAAAGACTCACACAAGGTAACGTCTTTTACTTCAAAGATTTAGATAATGGTGCTGCTACCATGATAATACTCCCATGACTTCACAACTCCAAGCTGTGCCACGTTCTTGCATGCAGAAACCTCTCTTCCCCTCTCTTTTTGCTTCCCCTCTATGTCAATGAAAATGTATATTAAGTCTGGAAAAGTTTCTTGGAAGGTTCTCATTCATGTTTCAAGTTCAACTTTTATCTCTCTGGCATGGAAATATTTTAATGGGAAGAAGTTTGAGATTCTTAGAGAGCTTGTGAGAATTATCTAGAAAGGTAATCTCTGGTCTCACCAGGCTCAACTCCATGTCTGGCAAACTCCTGGATCTGATGCCAGTTTATCCAAAAATGCTTGCACAACAAATTCACAAAATAACACTTCGGAGCAACTTTTCTTACATTAAGATAGCACCATTAAAAGAGTTTAAAAAAGGAGGAACATGACAGATTAATTAGGAGATCATGAAGATACATACATGAATCACCTTGTGTTGGAGCTATGAGACTTAAGTGGAAACACAAACAAGAACTTTACATATACAAGTTCTTTGCAGATTTTTTTGTTTTCACACTATAGAGCATGTATAAAGAAAATAAATAAATGAAATACAATCATGCCTTCCATAACCCTATGATGAGGTACCTTAAATATACAAGAAGGACGTGTCAAAATGAAAGTTTCCAAATACCAATAGCTATATCCTGCAAGACTTAAAGTTAAATAAATAGTTTGCGGATGAAAATATGAATGCTCAGTAGCAGCATCCCACATGAAATATATAGATAGGGATTTGGGAAAAGCTTGAATGCTCAAGCTTTCATATCATACAAATTAAAACAATTCTAAATTTTCCCAAAATTCAAGATGTGCAGTAGAGTAACTAGCAAAACATGTTTCTAGTTGACCTCAATGTATTTATAAGTGGCTGTTACACATATAATTCAAATTCAGTTCATGGAATTGAAATGAAAATCCTATGGTATTATGCTTAAAGTCAAAGAGCTTGAGGGAAGAAGATGCATTTTAGAATTAGCAATAACTACCCTAGGAAAAGTAACTAGTTTAAAGACTGATTCTTCTATTTTATACAAGGTAATTACTCATTCCTATTTAGGCAGTTCCTGGAAGAAGCTGGGTTTACGCACAGCCATTTGTCTTTGTTAAAGTCAAAGGTGAATTTTATGTGGCCCAGATTCTAACCTAGAAAAATCCCTCAGCTTTAAATTGTAACAGTCTTGCTGAGTTTTTTGAAACAATCTCACTAACATGCTATTAAAATCCTACAAGGTGTTGTATGTTTGACATGTTGTAGAAATATTAACCTCAATATATCCAGCTAATTACAAAGAATATTTGACACCTGAATCATCAAGAACTTATGGGTTCTTTTTCTTAAGCATTTTTGTGCCTATTGCACTAACTTTTAATTTTTAGGAGGATATTAGAAAAGCCAGTGTATTGTACAATAAATAAAAATTAAAATGATGCCTGCAACGTTTCGCTTTGTGTGAGTGCATGTACACAAGCATTCTACTTCGCCTACATATTTCTCAATGTGTAAGTCAGATGCAACAAAAATTGACGTGGCCACACTTTCAAAGACACTAAATTCCTATTTGCTTCACTGAAACAGGTACCCTAATAAGGAAGATGAGCACTATTTGTATCTCCCTTGGAGAAGGTTAAGGCCGGGCTTTTAAAATGCTAGAGTACCAACACAGAAGAGAGAGAGAGAAAAGGGATGAATGTTTCAAATGGGGAAAAAACTGCAGTCATAGTTGTTAGCTGGTAAAAAATTGAACTGTGAGACACCAAGTGTCATGAGCTTTGCTGCTCACAAAACTGTTTCTAAATAGGGCATGCTTGTACAATTCCCTCTAGTCTCAAACACAACAGTAGGACTAAAGCCTCAAAATGTTTTCTCCAAGTCTATCAACTCATAAAATTTTATACATCTTATATGTAAATATGAAATAGGATACCATTCATTTGACGTTTTTCCTCTTGAACTTAAGTCAGATTTATCTGGTTTTGGATTTTAATAAAACATATTTCTTAATATTACAAATTTAAATTGTCATTAAAGTAGTTCTTATCCCATCCATGCTAGAAGCAACCTTTGTTTTATTATCCCATGTTTCATTTTTCAAGATTTCAGAAAGTATTTGGTATAAATGTTTTAATTGCTTACCACAGATGCAAGAAGCAGGCTGGCTTCGAGTCAGCAAAATTGAATGCTGAAGAACCTTTTCGGAAATTGAAACAAATTAATTTTAGAACAGTAAACTGAAAAATAAAATCTCTGCAACATAAACACCCTGCTGAAGGAGAATTTTATTATCCAGAATATCTAACAGCTTCTTTTGATTTACCTTGAACACACTTTTATTACTTTAATTGGAAAACAGTTAAAAGCATGTCTCATAATAAGAGCTATGCAAATATTCCACTTTCTTTAAATGGCCTCAGGAAATTTTGGAATAAAATTATATCTAGGCCATTTCCTATGATGCAGTAACAAAAAGGATCTTATGAGGATAACTGTGTTGTTACCTTTGGGGAAGGGAGAGAAGTACATGGGTCACAGAAATTTTTTCACATAAGACATATAAAAATCATTAACATTAACTGAACTTGTGTTTATTTTGTGATTATTTGAAATGACAGTAAAAAGAATTGATGGGGAACATATTCATAATGGGTATTCATGTTCTGACAAAGGTAATTCAGGGAAACAAATGAAAACCAACTGCTTTCATAAATGATATTGGAATCATAGAATTAGATGTACACTGAGAAGCAGCTTCCTAGTTAAATGTAGATTTTAAAGAAATCTTCACTCACAATGCAGAATAAATAAATTGAGATATATATATACAAATAAGATATTTTTTAATCCAGTAACTTGTAAACTATATTTAAAACATGAGATGTAATACAGACACGAATAAAACTATATGTTAATCACTGAATGGAATATCAAGTACAGAAGTACTTTCAATTTTTGACACATGCATTTATTATTTTCATGCAATATGCAGTAAATGTAGTTGGTCTTATACACATCTCATAAGGTAGTGTACGAGCATTGTCACCATAATACATTGAGCATCTTCACATTTATAGCTTCTTTTTTCTGTGTGTTCTTTAATTACTGTAATTAAGGATACACATAACTGTCACTCCAGTACACAACTCCATCATCGTCTTTGACATATTTCTTTTTCCAAATGCTCTCACCCTAAATAAAAAAATATGGAGATTGTCCTTTCATCAAGGACTTGTTTTTTCCAACATTAAGGTGACCAGGCGGTCAACATTTTGAAGACTGAGCCATCCTTTGCCTTTTTTCACTAAGAATATTTCTACAAAGATAATTTTCTAGCCTGTTAATCTGCTGATATCGTTAACCTCTTGGCATTAGTTTACAATCATCCTTTCTTCTGCTTTCCAAAACTGCTTATTGTTTGCTTGAATTTTCAAGGTCAGTTCCCCATTCTACCAATCACTTGTGACATGCTTATTCCTCTTACTGAATTGCTCCACTACTACATTTCCAGTCAAATGCATTCACATATTTTCATATGTAATCTACTCTGCATGTTTGTGATGGACTCATGCAGCTACCTCTAATGATTTTCCCTTTATTTTTCCCTTACTGTGTAAAACACTCGACAACAATTAGGTTGCTGATATGGCAATGACCCTACATGTTGCACCAACTAAATATTATTATAACACTGCCAGGTACTGCCACCTCTCTCATTTAGCTTCCAAGCTTATCGGGACACAAACCACCCATCCTTTTGTTCCACACTTGTAGAGCATTTAGTATAATGGTGCCCTCAACAGTGACCAGCAAAAGTACAAAGGCAACAGGAAATTCTGAGCACAGGTGATTCTGATTAGATATTACGATTTTCTTTTTTCTTTTTCCTCCTACGATGAGGGTGTTCAAACACTGGCATGTGAACCAAAGATGCTGAGAACTGCCCTCCCTCAAGACGTTCAAAACTTGCTGGAGAAACCTGACCCAATTTGCCCTGCTGTGAGGTGTGTGAGGGGCAAAAGAAGATTGAAAAAATGACCTCCAGAGTGCCTTCCAACTCGGAATTAAAGTCATATTCTGCTGACGCAAAAAATAAAATTAAAGTGATGAGTACCATAAATGCCTCTATTGCACAATGTAACAAATACAAAATTATTGGAAAAAGTCCCATAATATGATTCCTTTTACACACCAGTTTTATTTTCACTGATATACTGCTTATATTATGAGCTGTAACTAAACTCTGCATACTACTAGGATACAGATTAATTTCTTCATAATTTTCCTTTGGATCATCAGTTTTCCTTGCACACAAAATGCGAGAAAATACCTTTACAGCTTCACAACAAAAGGAATTATTCCAGATACAGTAGAATACAGCATGCCTGTTATATTTTTTCTTTCTTCGATTCAGTGCAATATAGTGTACATTTCATGTAAATAAATAGTATTTACTATGATATTAATCGAGAAGACATTTCCTAGGCATAGTATGAAGAAGAGCCAGAAGCCTTCCACTTTTATGCACCTTTAACATTTTTTATATCAGCACTTTTCTCATTCTGACTGTCTCTGACAGGTTTCAATTTATAATGTTCTTTTTTATATTCTCAACACAGCAATCAAATCTTTAGACCTTGAGGAGAAGGAGGAAATTAAGGCCATTAACATGTTAGAGAATTGTTTGATTTACTCATTATAAATTATTCTGAATCTGAGCAGCTCCTAAGACATGCCCAAAGGGAAGACAAATTTTGATTGGCAGTGTCAAAAAAGTCTAAGGCACAGAGAGGTTTTTGTTAATAATTGCTAAATGTCATTAAGAAATGTTGTTCGCTATCTGTCCAGAATCATGGTGAACTCTAATCCAGAATTTCTCAGGTGTCAAACATAAGGTCTCTATTTATAATTAAAAGAAAGATTAATAATATACCTTCATCTGTTGTAAACATTCTCTTAATAACTATAAAATCTGCAAATACTTAAACTAGTCAAGCTAGAAAAAACAAACTTGAAGGAAGCAAAAACCCTCCTACCTCCTTTTTTTTTTTTTCACTAAATCACAAACAAAAAGATCACTTTATAGCTATACCTATAAAAAAGATCATTAGCCTGGTTTTTAAACTAGGCATCTTATGCTTCTGTTTTTTGTGACAAATACCTAAAACATCACTAGGCATTGATAAAAAGCCTCATGACTGACAGCCTGGCACAAAAGTGAGATTGGACGGCACTTCCACATGTCACCACACACATACTACCCACAGGGGAAGAACTTTCCTTATTTTACCTTTCTAATTCCAGTATCTCTGGCCTGGATATGGATTTGTGCTCAAGGCATATCTCTATGTTTACTGTAAAGGGGACAAGTCCAACCCATGCAGACACTCCCCAAAGTGTAAAGCCTGCCACCAAGTCTCCTCTGCAGAGCTGTTCAGGTGCCAGAGGTGCCAGATCCCACCCTTCACCGCCCCAGGTTTTGATAGAGAAAAGTCTGTGTGACAAAGACAGCCACCAGTTCAGCACCTGCCAACTGGACCTTATCAGAGCCCCACCTTTACCCTGTAACTCCTTGTTATTAGCTATTTAATAGCGTAAAAATACTGTAACTGTCCTATGTCAAGCACGGCAGGCTCACAGTCTGGGTGCCAATTAAATGCATAAGCTTCCAGAAAAATGCTTGCTAATACAAGTAAATTCTGCAAAAACCTAGTTTGAAGGGAAACAAAGTCCACCATATTCTAGGAAGGGAGGAAAGAATATTCCTACCATCCCTCCACCTGAACCTAACCCAAAAAAACTTACGTGAAAAAACAGGTGACAGGCCTTACAGATGCAACTGTGCTAATGAACCGCTGTGTCTAAATATTTGGGCTTAGCGAGATTTTGGAAGAGGGTCTATCCTCTTTGGGTCAGTTCTGGGACCAATACTGTTCAATATATTCATCAATGACTTGGATGAGGGAATTGAGTGTACTATCAGCAAGTTTGCTGATGACACCAAGCTGGGAGGAGTGGCTGACACGCCAGAAGGCTGTGCTGCCATCCAGCGAGATCTGGACAGGCTAGAGAGTTGGGCGGGGAAAAATTTAATGAAATATAACAAGGGGAAATGTAGAGTCTTGCATCTGGGCAGGAACAACCCCAGGTTCCAGTACAGGTTGGGGAATGACCTATTAGAGAGCAGTGTAGGGGAAAGAGACCTGGGGGTCCTGGTGGACAGCAGGATGACCATGAGCCAGCACTGTGCCCTTGTGGCCAAGAAGGCCAATGGCATCCTGGGGTGTATTAGAAGGGGGGTGGTTAGTAGGTCCAGAGAGGTTCTCCTTCCCCTCTACTCTGCCCTGGTGAGACCTCATCTGGAATATTGTGTCCAGTTCTGGGCCCCTCAGTTCAAGAAGGACAGGGAACTGCTGGAGAGAGTCCAGCGCAGGGCCACAAAGATGATTAAGGGAGTGGAGCATCTCCCTTATGAGGAAAGGCTGAGGGAGCTGGGTCTCTTTAGCTTGGAGAAGAGGAGACTGAGGGGTGACCTCATTAATGTTTATAAATATATAAAGGGTGGGTGTCACGAGGATGGAGCTAGGCTCTTCTCAGTGACAACCAACAGTAAGACAAGGGGTAATGGGTTCAAGCTGGAACACAAGAGGTTCCACTTAAATGTGAGAAGAAACTTCTTCTCAGTGAGGGTGACAGAGCACTGGAACAGGCTGCCCAGGGGGGTTGTGGATTCTCCTTCTCTGGAGACATTCAAAACCCGCCTGGACGCCTTCCTGTGTAACCTCACCTAAGTTTTCCTGCTCTGGCAGGGGGATTGGACTAGATGATCTTTTGAGGTCCCTTCCAATCCCTAACATTCTGTGATTCTGTGATTCTGTGATCCTTTGTGTACCAACCAAAGGTAACAGTCCAGATGAACCCAAATGCCCCAGGAGTCCCGTGCCCCTGGACTGGCATGTGATGTACTTTGAAACCATAAGTGCTGAAGTGCTTAATATACCGATTTCAAGCATTAGTTATGATGGAAGACGGGGGGAAAAAGATCATGAGAGCACTATTTATGTTACTAGTACAACAAAACTCTTCACTACAATAAACAGTTGGATAGACACATGGATGTGCATATTTTTGTAGCTTTTTTTATTACCTGTAAAAACTCTATTAGGGTAGTCAGCTAAAAAGTCATGTATGAATTTTTTTTAATATTGCCTTCACACTCCTCCTTCCAGGCAATGTTCCCCTCCAGCAATTTTAAAGCCCTGCCTAGTTTTTGAAGCCACCTTGATGGCTGTATGTTTTTCTTAAATAAATAAGGCAGTCTAATATGGCAGATTTTCTCAGTAACATTCTGTGAACAACTAAGTGCTGACAACATGATTCTCTTCTAATTTTCAGAAGCAGTATTTGAGTGCTCTGTGTTCAGAACTAAATGTACTTGACAGAGAATTTCTCATGCACAGAAATTCTTAAAGCCAAGTGAGACCAAAATTTTATTTTGGCAGTAATCAAAATTTTCCATTTATATTGGAAATGTCATATTGGGCTTTTTTACAGCTGTAGCTTTATTATTGCAGACCACTAAAATTACAAAGCAGTTTTAACCACTGCTTAAAGTTTTTTTTGTTTCATTTTTACAAGATCACAGATAATTATAATTTTCTTTAGAAAGCATTTTTTCTTTAAAAACAAACCAGTAGTTATTCATTTTTAATGTACTGAGCTAAGGATCTGTCTTTGATATAATTATTACAGAGATTGCACATATGTAAATTTGAAATTATAGGACAGCAAATACCTTCAGAAGGACAGACATGGCCTTTGAAGTCAGTGTATATATGGTTTAACATAAATGTAATTTCACAGCAAACTGCTTTTTATTGTTCACTGTTGTTTTGTCCTGACACTCAATGTCTTGTAAAAAACATTCTAAAGTTAGATATAAATAATGTAGTACTTTCCTTTAAACTCTTCTGAAAATAAGATAAATGGAGACAGGCAATTAGTATAATGACCATATTCTTTTGCACACAGACCTGCATGAATTCCAGCGCCCAACATACACTAAGAAGCACCATGTCTGCATCTGGTGGCTTGTCTATTTAAAGTAATGGATCAGATTTGCAGCTATTTTAAATTCTCTAGTGTAGCAATTTTTCTTTATCTGAATACTTTTTTGCAGGACAAATCCTGCTTTGCCATGAGGAAATAATGTTGGTTTTTAAGTTTTGGGGAGTTTGCTTTTGTCTTTAAGCCCTGTAAAATATTTTTTTCAAGTAACATGGGAAAAGGTAAATTAGGTTCTTAAACATTCAATAAAAAGCTTTTAGTTTTACTCTATGAGGCTGAGAGGGGCCTGACTACCTCTAGAGGCTATACAAGCCTGGAAACCAAGAAGAGGGAGCCCACTGTCACAAAAAGAAGAGATTTGGCTAGCAAAAAATTGAAATTAGTATTACTCTTCCCTATGGCAAGAGCGAGTATTCTGTCATCAAATGAAACATACAGCACCATGTAACTGACCTAAGATTGCTAATTCAATTAGAAAACTTAGTGCTGCATATTTATGATATTTATGATAAGATGCTTATTGTAAAAGTGTAAGGAATACAACCAATTTCTCAGTGTTAAAGGCCTGCATCATTTATATAGCAGCCATGCCCACAAAAACTCAATCTAGGACAACACTGCCGGTATCCAACATTTAGGAAAGAAAAATAAAAAGAGCATGCACATACACTTCAATGAGCTCTGAATTCAGACAAAAGTAGACCATATAACTACGATGACTGGACTAAAATTAAAGCTGAGTGTAAGAGCAAAAAAAGGAGATGACAGAAAAAGATGTGCTGGTAGATACATCAGACTCTAAAGACCCTCAAGGTCTACACAGGGAGCGTGACAGAACTTCTCTGTCCGCTCTCTCCTCAGAAAGCCAGGGAAACATCTGATTCTTTTTCCAGAAAAGTGTTTCACACAGGGATGTTATATACAGGTACTGAACTTCATAGCTCCCATTAGTACAAATAGATAGTAAATCATTTTTCAAGAATGAGAAGCAAGATATGCTGTATGTCCCATCACAGCACTATGTGATTTAAATGTCTGAAAGAAGAGATTTTCCTTTTTAGTATTGCTCAGCTTTACCTTGACTGAGTGAACAAATAAACGCCTCCTGACTTCAGCTTTGTGACTCTGTAACAGCAAAAGATGTTTTCTAATGGACAGAATAAAACTTTGAAAACGTTAAACATCCTTCTAAACATTAAACTGTCATGAAATGTTAATACAAGGGGTCTAATTCTCTTATTTTTCTGATAATTTTACATTACTGTAACAGCTTTGACTCCAGTACAGTGATACTTGACTCATATTATGCCGATGACGTGGTAACTGGGGCCAGAATTTGATGCAATTGATGAAACATGACAAGTGTAAAAAATTAAATCAAAGAAAACATTTACTTTGATTTGATAATTGTGATCAGCTTGACATAAAGTTGGTTGTCTAAATTTCTGGCAAACTTAAGGATAGAAAATGTTGGTAAGTCAGGAAGACTTCCAAGTTTTTGAAAAAATAATAGTTCTATTCCAACATATTTCATTGATAAAATAACCAGTAACAAGACACGGCTTGAAAATACTTGTGTCACAGCTGACTACTCAACTTATTAAATTATCTTATCCAATTCATCTTCTATCAAAAATAACCAAGGTATATATGCATATTTTCTATTATAAAATATCAATGAATATGGTTTATGTTTTCTTAATGTGTTTTACTAATACATTTTCTCAACAGATGCAGAGATCCATTTTCAAGTCTGAAGGAAATCATAATCCCACATCCACTGAATACTGCAAATGAGGTCTTCTAAATACCACCGTAACCTAAAAACATTATTTTTTTGTCTTTTTCATATGATGTAATTGTATGAATTATCTAATGTTATGTCAATTTTATTAATATTAATTTATTTTAAATCATGTCAACATACTTTCATTCTCTCCTGTGCATTGATAAATGGGCTACTGGTTCCATTCTGGGTTTCAAATATTTCTATTTGGTTGTACTTAAAAATAAGTGTTTAAAAGAGATTTTTCAGAGAAAAAAAAAAGTGGAATTAAAAGGCCCAGAATGGTATAAACAGTAACAAAGTTTCAAGCTTTTCTACTGTGTTGGCAGAGATAGAACAAAACAGATAACCTGGATAAAGTAAGAGCTCCACCTTGATGAGCAATATCTAGAATAATTGCTTTATCTTTATGGAGACTCCTTTGTGGGGTAGGGAAGAAGAGCAAAGTCTGAACAGCAAAAATTATGCCTTGAGTTAGTATTGCTATGTCTGGAATGATCATATAAATTCATTTCTTTCAGTGCACAATATTTCAGAGACAAGAGACCAACTGCATTCATTTTTGATCTATGAACAGAGCATTGAACTATTAACATAGATTTGTGTGATAATTTAAAATAATGACTAACGAACAAACCAATACTATTCACCAGTCAATTTATATAATGTCTGAAGTATGCAAAGTATGCAAATCTGTTAAAAAATACAGCATACATGGTATGGGGAACATCTTAACAGCTGTAACTGAAAAATGAATTTTCCTTAAAAAGGAATTCTATGGCATTTGAAAGAGTAGTACGTTGAAAGATGAAAGTTATAAAAAGATGAAAGATATAAAAGAAATAATCATCTTGATGACTGGAGGTTTCTTTGAAACCTGAGCATGACTAAATTGTAACTATTTAATAATATAAGAAATCCACAGAAGGTAGAAGTAATCAAACACTTTATAAGGGTTTATAGCAAAGGGATTGCTAAAATCTCTCCTCCTCCATTTACTGAGGATATTCTGTTTTAAAAACCCTCGTTGAGTAAAGGTTATGACCAGAACTAGGAGTAAGAAACTATAAAAAACAGCTGGGCTTTTAATAAATTTATTACTTTGAACTAAATGTTACAACCCAGAATCTCCCACTGGTTTCAGCCAATGCTACTTTTGACCAGCAAAGGTTGATAAACACATCCAACTTGTGATCCATCTGACACAAATCAGGGGTTTTGCTGCAAAGTGCCGAAGACGATACCACACCACTAACTTCTACTTCTGCTGTAGACATTTAACAGCTTTCAGAGACATTCTTATAGTCTCGCTTTCATAAAAAGTTCTTGTTCTGCAGAGCCCTGGTTTTATGAAGGTCGATAATCAAAGGATCCAATTCATACCTTACATACTTCAGTTCCAATGATCCGAGAAATTTCTTAAGACTTATTTTTCTTTTTCTGTGGGAACATTGCCTATTTCCCCTGTATTCAGGTAAACAGTCACAGATCTGAAAAAGGGAACTGAATTTTTATGTCTTAGAAGACTCATCTGAAAGAGGAATACTGATTTCAGTCTTCAGAACCAGACATAAAACTGCTTTCAAATGTTAAATCTTTATATACCTCAAAATTTATACTTATAAGAGTTATAGCTCCTTTCAAAAAGTGACAGAATTCTGTAATGTAAAAGACGAGTTCCAGTTTAATGAAGTATAGCCTCTATCTACCATTTATATAACATACAGATGAAACATCTTCATTGAAAATTACCAAGTTAAAGTATGTAAATAATGCCCTACAGACAAAGCCACAAGGTTGGACCGTCTAAAAAGGCGGTTTGTTGTGCAAGAAAAAGTTAGAAATATTAAGTACAAATAGCACAGTAGCATATAATATATAATGAAATCATTCATCCATGAGTTATGGTAAAGATTTTTATGGGTTCAGTATCTAATAGAATTTATTTCTGATACATATTTCATATTGATTTTTTCAATAATAATCCTATATTTGTCCATCAAATTATTGACTTCTTACACCAAAACAAAAAAATATATCTATAAATACAGGACTTCTGTACATCTGAAAACTCCTTTAAATAAAAAGCAACCAAACTGTTACTAAGATACTGAGATATGTGGCTATGCAGCAATAAGCAAATACAACAGAAAGTTGCACTGTCATTGACTTATGGAGAGAACATACGTGGGCAGCACAACTCATACCACTTTACAAAAATATCTGGTGGTAATATTAAAGTGCAGTATCACAGCAGTAAACATAAGATCTGTACATTCAAAATGGAAGCAAGATTTAGACTCACACTTCTTGCAACCCACGGTATTAGTCTGAAGGCAAAATCCCTTTTCCTTTCCCTTCAAGATGATTAAAGGTGCAGCTAATTATCTTTGTTTCTATGATTGTAAAATGATGAAGCTCCAAGAGTACTCTCTCATGTCTGATGGGTTTTACGTTTTCTTCTGAAAGCTGACTTCTGCTCTATGCCAGTCCAACTTTTGCTGTACGCAATCCCCTTCTTTGCAAAATCAGCAATGGAATACACAGTTTGTAATTGTACTGGATTTACTGCATCATAAAATATTTGCATGCTTTGAAGGAAAGGTATAATAATGCGTGTAGAGATGTTCCAAGAAAAGAATTATTATGGTGCACAGTATCCTAATCAGTGCAACATTATATTATTTTTTATTAACCGAAATCTAGATCATATGTATGATGAGCGTACTAAAAGATTTGTTGAAAGTTCCTGCAACAGCAGGTCACATTTTAATACCTTAATGGGCAACTACTGCATAATGTTTCCTAACCTCATATACTTCTCTTTGCAAACTTTATGCTGACCTTCGAAACTAAAAATGGATCAATACCATTTTATAAGACTATAAGACTGTATGAAACACTAAGTCAATATTGTATTTTTATCACACTTGTAATGCAATTCTGTACATCAAATAACCCTGAAAGTACCAGTAAAGGCTAGAAATTTTGTTTAGAGACATTAATTCAGACAAGCACTGGCCAACAGCAAAGTCACTGAACGCCAAAAACTTTCATCAGCCCAGAGACTCCCTAGTGGCCTTGTAATCACTAAACTTCCAAAGCCCCCCCCAAAACCAAAGGATTAAATTACTGCAAACTTAAATTGTCCAAAAGAGAAAATTCAAAATCAGGAGCCACGGATCTTTAGATCTCATGCGTGTATCATCTCATAATTAACAAGAGAAGAAGAGATGAAACACAAATCCCCACAGGGAAGTTCCTCGCGAAATGTCATTTTTATTAGTAAGTTTGAGAATCACAAGACAATATGAGGCACTGATATATTTATTTTAGCAAAGGAAAAAGCCCACCCACTTCCTGCCCTACATGTCAAAAAACAAAACAAAAACCAAAATCAAACCCAAACAAAACCACAAAACCAAAACAAACCGAACCAAAAAAACCCAAACCAAAACAAAACCAGGAACATACACTGAGAGAGATGCAGTTACACAGGATCTGAACACATTATCTTCCAAATGCCTTCAAGTTCATACACAGGTCAAATACCACAGAAGAGTTCACAAACACAAGAGACAGAAGTCACTGTTTCGGGGACCATCCATATAGATTATTTGAAGTGTAACGATTACTTATTTACCCTTCCTGATACCCAAACATCTAAAATCTTACACAAAGCAAGAATGAGTAACTGTAGTCAACCAAGAGAGTGGCATATTGGGTGTGTATACTTCAAGGCTTGTGTCTAGTCTAACTCTGTTGGAATTGTCATGCGAACAGCACCTTAATTCCTGAGCATGTTTTACAGAACAGATTTACCAAAAGTAATGTTTTCTCTGCTCTTATATCACAGTTTTTAGTTCAGGGAAGCTCATTGTATGTATTTATAAAACACACACACATAAACATAAATGAACTTTAAAAAATGTACAGGACTTGAAAAATAAAGTTGTGAAGAACACTAAAAGAGAAACAGCAACATTAGATTATTTGCTTTACCTTGAAAGGAAAAATAAAGAGAAACATGGTGTAAGTAGGTGTAATTAGCATTCAGAATTGCTTCTGAAAAACCTCTTACATCTCAGGTGCAAGCACAAATAAAGCTTGCAGGTAGATCTCTGCTCCACCGTGGACCTCCACGTGGACAGCCAGCTTCACCATGGGCTTCACCATGGGCTTCACCACAGGCTGTGGGGCAATTTCCACTTCAGCACCTGCAGCATCTCCTGCCCTTCTCCTTCAATGACCTCGGTGTGTGTGGAGTTGTTTCTCTCACATATTATCACTCCTTTCTCCAGCTGCAGTTGTGTAGGGTTTTTTTGTTTGGTTGGGTTTCCCCCGCACACCCTTCTTAACTATATAACCCAAGGGTGCTACCGCTGTTATTGATTGCCTCTGCCTCTGCCAGGTGCAGGTCCATATTGGAGCCAGTTGGCATTGGCTCTATCAGACGTCGAGGAAGTTTCTAGAAGTTTCTAACAGAAGCCACCCCTGTAGCCCCGCCGCTACCAAAACCTTGTCACACAAACCCAATGCAAAAGGTCTCGCCGTCTTTACGGTAGGCTTGGGTTTCCTTGGGCCCAGGATCCAAACCTCTCAGTTCTGAATTCTTTCCAACACTGGTTTTATCACAGGGTAGCCTGGCTGACATATCTTTAATCAGAACTATTTTCCTTTGATAGTTAAGGCATTCATCTTCCCAGCTGTGAGCTGCTCACCATTCTTTTTGTAATTAACACATATATAAGCCGTGCAAGTTGGAGGTATCATACTCAGCTTCAAGGGCAAAACTATTTTATTGCCCTCAGCATAAGAAAACTGTACACATGAAATGTGTCCCTTGTAAGTGAAATCCTCAAACACCCTATCTCTAAAGAGAAAAGTATTTCTTCTGTTCAAATAAAGTTGGAAAGGCGATCTCCAAACAAGCATTCAGTCAGATCAATAGCTAGAAATTGAATAGAACAATGTCTCATGCTGCATTATAGAATTTTCAAAAGAGTTGAACAACACAAACCCAATTTTTCAAGTTCCACCACTGGGATTTATAGGCTTGTTTTCTGACTCTAGGAGAAAAACACCAAAAAACATATTCACATACTAAAACTAAAAAAGTACCATATAGTCAAATAATATCAGCAGTGTAACTTAAACCCAGAAAAGCAAGAGCATTCAAAGTCAGGCTCAGGTGTTTAGGTATACTGTAGAGATGTTGAGAGATGAACAAGTTGCCTATCTTTTTGCCCAAGTGCAACAGATATATTCACATTAATAGGATCTGATAAGATGCATTTCAAAATGAAAATTATCATGCACATGAAAACAGTCTTTCCATGAATTTTTAGGGAAATATTGTTAACTTTTTTTTTCTTAGATATGTAGGTACTATAATCTTTCTTGATAGACAAGGTATCAATTACTGTATTTTCTATAGCACAATACCAGAAGACAGATATTTTGAATATTATCTTCCAGTCTACAAGATGTATATTTTTCTGACTTCACCGTTTATGGAGAAAAGTAAATTTGTTTCATTACATGAAGAAAAATGCATTCAAGTTGTAATTCACACAAAAACCGAGAAATACTCCTTTTGAGTGTTCTCTTCTTTGTGGAAAATAACTTCTGGCCTGAAATTATTTTTTTAAAATTTGTTTTGCTTTGGTTAGGAATACTATAGCGATGTTATCTGGGTGAGTTACTCAGTTCCTAAGATAAGATGACAACAGAAGTTGAAAGAGCGATTTCACACATACCCAGGAGTCCACAGTTGCCACCACGTCTGATTCAGTTTTGGTGTAATCTGTCTGGTTACGCAAAGTATCATGCTGTTTTCCATAGCAAATCCAGATGTTCCAGAGAGTACATCATTCCCACAACATATCTCTTGTGCTGAAAACAGATTTTCAGAAGAATGGGTAGGAATATACGACTAGCAGACTTGGATCCAACCACATACAGGATTGCATACCTGTCTGGAGTTGTGCTGCACATTTCTCTTTCATTTTCCCAGGTTCTTTAAAGTCAACCAGTTTTTCCTCCAAAGAACTCCAATTCTCTATCCAATACTGGATCCAAAACCAGCATAAGCAGTATACTATCCTTATTAAAGAAAGAGATATGAAATATTTCTTTATCAAACATGTGCCAGCATCATAGGCATTCTCAGAAATGATGAGTGAGAAATTTGAAAAAACAGGGAAAATATCTTTAACACATTATAAGGAAAAAAGAATAAAATATTTAACATTTTTAATAATTCAAGAGAAAGAATGTCATTCAGACAACAAAAGCACCCACAGATTTACCCATTATCCAGATCTGATACAAGATCTCAGTCTCTGATACAGGACGTATACATTCCAACTATGGCTTGGAGACTGTTTATTCTCACCAGGAAAGACACATTTCTAAAATTTAGTGACAAATGACTGATTTGGTTAAAAACATACTATTACAAAGAATAAAGAGAAGAATTTAATTTCAGGTTTTTCTGGTACCTCAGCCTAAATGCAAAAAAAAAAAAAAAAAAAAAAAAAAAAGCAAATTATTGTGTTGCCCGTAGCAACACAGGTTTGGGTTTGGCTTATTTTTCCCCACTCAGTTTAACTTATATTATCTTTGTAGGGATTGCAAAGAAGTTCAGTAAAACTATGATTTCTTGGCATCATTGAATGTCTCAGGTGAGATCCCACATTTTATAGAAGATGTGAACAAGTCAGTCATCAGAAAACATGTCAAACTTGAAAGTCTCAGGCTCCAACAGTGAAAGTAAGTACAACCCACTCTTGTTTCTTATAATTAGGTCTACAGATTTATGTGTTTCGTTTTACTTACATTTCATGCAAGTATAAACAAATGAGAAAGGTATATGGGAAAATAAAAAGAAAGTAAAGTGTTTTAGCAGAAATAAAATATCTAGGAGAAATGAAATTCATTATGATGATGCGATGTATTATATTTATTTCTAGCTCTTTGTACCTGAAGCTGTTAATTTTTAAATATTTTCAAGACAGCACACTTTTCTTTCGATTTGTCAAACAAATCTGCATATATTTAGAAGCCCTTTCCTTCCCTCTTGTCTGCACCCCTCCAAGATACTGCAGGAGACTTTGGAGGGCTTGTTATTGTCCTACCATACACCTTCCATAGCTGGCACTCCTTTTCTCAGTGCCTTCAAAACCAGAATACTGGGAAGCATCATTCCTCATACCTCTCTTCTCCATTCCTTAATTTTTATCCTACCTGCCCTTTGTCAAAGAAGTTTTATACTACAACCTTCAAGATCTGCAAGGTGATCTATCGAAAAGAACTCAATTTCTTGATTAATGGACTACATATTATATTAATAAGAGAGGTGGTACCTCTGCTTGCCTGAAGGTAACTAGGGACAATCTTCTCTAATCAAAGACCTGCTTTAGGTCTTGAAGAAGGTGCCACCTGAAAGTTCTTGCTGAACTTTAGTCTTCACTGAGTGAACCCAACTAACATTCTGGTATTTTATACTTGCCTATGGAAAAGTTAGTCACAAATCGATAAGACAGAATTTTTATCCATACTAATACTTATTAGACGATGTAATTTAAATAAACAGGAAATCAAAAAAAGAGTTCCAGAGTTTCTGCTGTAGAGAAATCTTATTCCATGCCTGACAAGTAATCATATTCTCTAGTTTGAGTTCACTCAAGGATTCAGTCATTTTGAAACTTATGCCAGCTTCAGTCAATAATTCTCAAAGCAATATATTTTTGCAACATACACAAGAAAAAAAAACCCTACAAAATTATTCAGATAGTAATCAATATTCTGTTCTTAATACCCATTTAAAGTTAAATGTAACATGCTACCTAACTTCTGACTTCTTAAAATATAACAGAAATATTTCTAAGTTGAATGACAGATGGCTAGAACTGAATTGACTTCTATAACCAGAGCTTTCCTCCCTCGGTACGTATATATGAAAATGGAGTGCACTTACGAATGTCGAACCCTGCTTTCCTGCAGAAGTACAATACTTCTTTTTGAAAGTAAAATCAATACTACAAATCAATATCTTTGCAAAGTACAGAGGTGCAACAGTAACGTGTTACTGTCTCCAAGTTTAATGCAATTATTTGAAAATATTTCTAAGCTTTCATTTTTGAACTAAAATACTAGGTTTTTTGCTACTATATGTTTTTAGAGCTCTAAGGGACTATGTACGTAAGCCCTGCTCCAGCATATCAAACCTTAGAGATCTGGTAATGTTGGAGTACAATCATCAAAATAATCATGACAAGTTTGCATTTCCACTTTTCTTCAATGAAGTTTCTTACCTTTTAGTCTGAAAATGTGGTACAGTATTTCATTCTTCAATTACTAATTTAGGACTGGAAATTTTACTTTTTCCTCCATTAACATGCAAGATTATTTGCACACAGTCCCTAAGTAACACACTTGTTTCACCATGACAGACTTTGAATATTTCCAGTTATGCCTACTACAAGCTTCTAGGCACTACAGCTGTGTAGAGCATATATTTCCTCATTAAGACAGTGGTGATACAACCAACATTTAAATATGTGAATATGTAATTCATCACAAGTACAGGGATTAGTTATCTGGGTAAAGACTCATGAATACATATGAAAACAGTGATTACCTAAAAAGATACCTTGCAGGTTTCTAATGTAAATGTGTATGTTCACAAATTACTTGGAATAATATGAAATAGAGCTTGTTCCCTTGAGATGCAAAGTTGCTATTCAATAAATTGTTTCAGTATTGTGTTTATTATCACTTTCTTTGAGAAGCTGGATGATTCTATATCAAAACTTGTCAAACATTCTTTATTGTTGCATCTATTACCAGCAGCAAAAATGTATCTAATATTTCTAAATGATATTTACATTCCAGGAGTTTACTATGTCAAACTAAAACTCCTTGTTTTAGCAAAGCATGTAAACAAACTTTCCGAAGTCTAAATCCCTTACCTTTTAACAAAGCAGCTTCCATATAATACCATGGCTTATTAAATTAAAACTCAAACTTGAAAAATACAAATTTTGTAACATCTGTACCCATATGCAGAAATGACAATTTAAATGATACAGAGTGGATTTTGACTGGGAAATATGAGATCTGACTGAAAGATTGAGCCTGACCTACAATGGAGTTTCAAAAAATAAGATTGGAACTGAATTCAAGGTGAACCAAACCCAAGAACCAGAAATATCAAGAATGGTCATTTGAGAATTCAATAAGGAGAACAAGTGGTGTATCAATCTCAAAGTAAAAGGAGGGAGCAGTAAGAAGCTGAGGCCAGAAGTACATACATGTTCAATGGTGTTTGCTGTGAGGAACATGCCAACAGAGGAGCAGGCAGTAAGCTCCTATCTATAAAAAAACCAAAAAAACCAACAACAACAGCAAAAAAAAAAAAAAAGAAAAAAAAGAAAAAAAAGAGAAAAAATAAAAAAGGAAAAAATAAGAAAAAAGAAAAAAGAAAAAATAAGAAAAAAAAAGGGAAAAAAAGGTTGTTGCGTAGGAGCAACAAATCAGTTCTGAGAAGAGACAATAAACCATGAACTATGATGAAATGAAGGCTTAAGAATCTGATAACTTTGGGGTCTTGTTTGTGTGGGTTTCTTGGGGTCTTAGGGGCTTTTTTAGGAACCCAGTACTTTTGTAAATGAGACATAAGCCTGGAATGAGCACATAAGCAAGACGAGATTTTTCTGTGGGTTTCTGTTTATTTTTGGGGGGGTTTGTTGTTGTTGTTGTTTTGTTTAGTTGGTTCATCGCTTGGTTTTTTTAGGGAGTTGAATCTTTCTTTTCCCTTTGGTTTCTGCCTCGTGCTGTGAACCTGCTCTGCCTCAAGAGCACAGGCTCAGCTCTCTGTTACCTATTCCAATGAAGCTCAGCCTTCAGATGGAAACAGTAGTGACATAAGTGATCTCACTACCAGCACAAATCAGTACAATATCTCTAATTCTCTGCATCCTAATGCCTGGTTGTGTTGCGTATTAAAGAATACCTGTGAATATCAAACTTGAAATCAGCAGTCCATGGCATAACTACTGTGGGTAAGCTGATGTATACTACAGTCCACATCTGCTCTCTTATTTCAGGGCAATTTTTTAAACCTGTTTCTTGTGGGCTAAGCTAAGTCACCTTGTGTTTTTTGATGGCTGGAACATGCAGTCACCTCAGCACTGCTCTCCTGTGTGGCAAACCGTGATTTCATAGTAAGCGATCAAGTGTATGAGCTCATAAATAACATAAGGCAAACACGAGTAAAAGCACTAACACCAAAATACAATCACCTAATACCATTGTTGCCCTAAATGGATCACGAATGTATTAAAATGATCAACATTCATTTATTTTGCACACTTCACTACAAAACTGACAGCAATTTTGGGTGTACAAATACAGCAACATCAGATAACAAAATGGGGGACACATAATATTTCTGCTCCCACAGTAATGTTACAAGACATCTGAAGTTGGTAGAACTGTCTACTGTTCAAATTACATATAAATTACCTCTTTCCAAATATTTGACAGGAATATACCTCTGAAATGTTTTTGCAGCAAACCTTTCAACAACAATTTGAGGCACAATTACTGTTGAATGGATTTCTCTCACTGTATTAAATGAAAAGAAGAAATTGGACAGTAAGTGTCTGTTCAGGACTCTCAGCCAATGTCTTCTGTTAGGATACATGGGATTACACTTACATTTATTTCCCCTAGAATCTCTATTTTATTTATGACAGCAACCGAAATATATATGCAAAGGATTAAAAGTGCTTTTCAAGGTTACTGCAGAAATTACAGCTTGTCAGAAGATGGTGCTGTTAGGCCATTTTTATCTAAGAAAATTACTTTTAATTACAAAAATAAGTTTAATCTATGTAGAAAACCCAAACTGTTGATTGATTTAGAATACGATAATTTTAAATAAAGAAATTATTTTGCATTCTGTTAAGGCAGAGCTTTGACCTACTTATCTAAGTGTGTACGGAAGCACTTTCTGAAATCTAATCTCAATAACATGGGACTGCGCTATGTCTCTGGCAAATTAAACAAAACTGTCAGATGCAAAAGTATTCTACCTAAACCTGTGATAACTTCATACTTCATACATTATAATGTGCACATAACTTCCAACATTACAATTTTTTTCCAATTATTGGATATGTTATAGGTATTCTTATTAATAATTACACCAGTGAACTGAATGCATGGACTGCAAGGCCAAGGTCACACAGTTACATCAAGCGTGCAAAGAGCCAAGCATTGTAGAGGGCATACCGGGCGGAAAAAACAAGCAAAAATTTCCATTACCACATAAAACTGAACATTACAAATTGTTCTTATGTAAGAAATTTACATTTGTCTCTCTTATGTTGAAAATATACTCTTACTGTATCTCCAGCTATTCTTAACTCATCATTTAGTCTATACGGATAGCCATGAAAAATATATAATTTGAGTTCCCTTTTTTCTTTTCTATGAGACTGACATTTAAGGACCACTATTTTTCATAGCAGATTTCAATAAAGAAAGCGGAAACTTGATCAAGTACTCTAGGACGAATATTTATAGGGTTTTTTCTTCTAAAAAAGCACTTGAAACATATTTTCAATTTCCTCGCTGAACTAAAGCACTATCTTTAGGTTCAACCTCAACCACCCACAGTCCAAATAAACTAAGTATTCACATTAACTGTCTGATATTGTTGATGTCGAGGGAACAGCAGTAAAGCTGAATGTAGGACCAGACTGAAGGGAAGATGTGTTTAAGAGACTCTTGCCTTGAAGAGTGGGAAGTGGCCACTTAGGGTAGGAAGCATAAGAACAAAACAAATAGTCTGGTTCTTTCTATGGCTCCCTGCAGCCTGCAGTTTACAGGCTAATCTGAACACTTGACTCACTTGTTCTCTTGGCTCAGCTGCTTGTAAAGTTGTTCGATATCGGAAAAGAAATAAAATGACAATGAAGATGACTTATAGAACTAAGCGGTGTCTTGTTTCCTTCCTGTTAGAATAGGAGGGTTTGAAAACTGGATTTAAGACACAAAAGGATACTGGCAAGCAACGAGATAGAGGTACGCTATCTTAAGATAATACCTCTCTCAAATTTGTATTTTGTTCTTTATTATTCTCTTTATTATTCCTTATTATTACTACTTAGCTCATGTCTTTGCAACACGTTCCATCACATTACCATCAAGGCCTTTAGTATTCAAAAAACAAGTACAAGGAGGCAAAAGAGTCCAAAGCAAAAAGACCAGACAGAAATGAAGAGTATGAGGGACCATTGCACATGGTACCTACACTTCCATCAAAACAAGAATTGTGACATGACAAAGGGAGAAGAATTAGAGGTTTACTCAGGTGTTTTGCCCAAAAACTTTGTTCTTGGCATCACCCTATATTTCTCTTTAGAGAACATCCTCTCTCACTCCGTCCTTCCCTCAGTAAAATGGCATTTGCTACAGTGATTTGTTTTGTTTGTCCATTTAGACTCTATTTAAATGGAAGAAGTTCCTGGTCACTCATCTGCAGAGTGTCTGGGAAAACGGCACTGACCTTGGCTGCTCCTTAGGAAATGCTGTGAGGAGTACAATTAATAACATCTCCTCCAGGGGTTTTCTTCACTTCAAAATCACACCAAGTTAAACCACAACCTTGAGAAGTCACTTAGGGGTGTTTTCTAATTGAATGTAATTGTCAGGTGAAACCAAATCCTACGAGAGATTTTCAACATTAACACAGCACCTCCAACTGCTTAGTCACTCTGACAATGTGCTGATCTTCCTTCCCATGGTACTACAAACCACAAAATAAAACAGCATAACAGTTAGAACAGCAGGATGTTATTTCTGCTTCTGTCATTTATTCATCACGTATTATTGAAGAAAATAATGTGTGTTTTCATAAGCTTCTTCACTTGTTTTAACAAAAATAATAACTGTGACCTACCAAGCAGGGGAACTTAAGGACACAATTCAAACTCAAAAAAAAAAAAGAAAAAAAAAAAAAGATAAGAGATACTAAAGAAGCTCAAGTATTTACTATGAGAATTTGCGGCAAATACCATTTTTTCAGAGTTACAGAAGTTCCTTACTTGGCATATGGTTGGTGGAAAGCTAGAAATTATGTTTTCTATACATTTAGTTTATATACACACAACATTTTATCCATGTTCTTCTGTTGATACACTTTTCTTATCAAGTTACCAACCTAATAGTTAGAGCTTAGAGATTTTTAATAGTGTCAGTGGTATTCTGAAGAATAACGGTAGAGGTCTGTCCTTTTTGTATTAACGGACATAAATGGCAATATCAAAAAGAATGTCATTTTGTAGTCTTGGCACTCTGCCTGCCGTGCAACCCACATTCTTGACCTACTGAAAGCTAATGACGGAGTTAGGACTTAATACTCCAGCAATCATGCAGGTGATCTGTCAGACTGAAAGGATGAGCTCTCATATGAAAAAAAGAAAAAAAAAAAGGGGGGTGGGGGGGGCGGGCAGGGAAATGAAAAAGCTGGTAACACATACAGCTGGTCATATTAACTTTGCCCAAATCCAAAAATGAAAGAGAACTAAGCCTAAAACCAGTGGCCCAGAGCACAGGGAATGTAAGTAACTCAGAAGCAGCTAAGGCTCTCTGCACTTAATGAAAAAGCCACTGACCTTGAAGAGTGATCCAAGGGACCTAATTTAGAACTACTGGAAAAACAGAAAGGTTATGAGGCAAATAACCTATTTCTTCCATAACAGGATTTCTGAATGATGCCCTGGCTGAATGTAGCAATTTGTAATATGGAACAGAATACACACATACACAAAAGACAAGGAAAAAAGTGAAGTAATTCTACATTCTATTACTTTATATCAAGTTGCCTTTGTGTATTGAGTATGTTGACATTAGCAGAACACACACTGAAGACACTTGAAACATCCCAAATTTACATCTACGATAAAACGATGTCCTCCCACCTCACAGACTGCACAAGAACTGCTATGTAAGTACATTATGTATGTACTTATATCAATAGCAAGATCAGAGACTGACAGAAATACATTTAACGTACAAGTGAAAAGCATACATATCCCTTGTAGGTTATCCAAAGTTGGTATACTATATCTTAATTAGCGAGCTAGAACAATTTGCTTCCACTTGTTACAGCAAAAAGATTCATTCATTTAGCTTAAAGCTCCCTGCGTTTGAGTCCACGTATCATTTAACATGGGTTGGCTTTATGTCATGAAAATCCAGTGCAGTAATTCAGCTCTATCAATCTATCATATTATTAAAATACTCCATCTGGCAATAGTGAAGAAAAATCTTGCACACACACACATATATATATACATATAAAAGCTTTCTCTTACTCTTGTTTTTTCCCATTCTTCTAAGCATCTGGATATAGTGGGGCAACAGAGGATTAAGCTAAGAGCTAAGAATTACGCTTTTCTTTGTGGGAGGGCCCTCTAATGACCACTGATAGCAAGGTTAGAGGCAGAACGGGTCTCCTTCCCCTTGCCTTGCTGATTATTTTCCATCATTATTTCTGATAATTATTGAGACTAATGAAGTACATCTCTCTGGCTGATAGCTCTGAAACGGAAAGGCTATTGCATATCATCTATAACCTGCATTTAAACACAGTAACCTTGAATAAATGCTTCAGCAGAAGAAGAAAAAAAAAGTGTTCTGTCTGTGTTACAGCAGAAAGCTGAGCTCTGGAGATGTCCCACTCCTAAGTGAACAGTGTTTACCACACTCCCCGGTCCTCCCAGACAGGTCTGAATCGGAGCAATGGTGACCAACCAGTTCAGAACACAAAACAGCACCTTTTATATTGGAAGTCTGTGTCTCTGACATACATCAGCTGCAAGAAGGAAAAAAGACTGAAATTTATTATTCTTTGTAAGTCATTTGGCAGCTACAAATACACAGAGATAAGTGTAAGTGAATGTGTGCTGGCCTTTCACATAAATATCTCATCTTTGCTCTTGTACTTCATCTTAGCTGCACCTTAAAGGTTTTTTAGAGTCTTTTGTGCTTAAAGTACATTCTGCATCTGATAATTTGCTGCAGAAGCCTGGATACTGCAGAGTACCTTTATATTAGTCTCAATGATAGGAACACTGATTTCATTTAGAACATAGAAACCTGTCCCTTAAAAATTACTTCATCTTAATCCTTCCACCTAACCCCTTCCATTCAAAGAGCTCTCGGGGAAGCCCACACTCAAGCCTTTGTGTCGGAAGAGTGAGAAGCAGTACTTTACTATGGCAGACCTAAAATCTCTGTGTTTTAAATACCTATGTATGTTTTAAGAGTTAATATAATGTTATGGTACACTGCAATTAAGTCTTTTTACATTTAAGGTCTTTCAACAAGCTTTTCAGCACTGGTGCTGGCTTTGAACTTCATGGCGCTCTGAATCTTTGCTGTTATGAGTCAAAACCAATGTGCAGTAAACCAAATAACTGGGAAATTTGCTTCGAAATGCACTGCCGTGTGAAACAAGATGCCCACACAGTTCCAGCCAAATTTTTGAAGATATTCCAATCCATTAGACAATATTTATGCTTAAAATGGTAAAAATCAATAAACATGCTTCATCCAATAGGATTGTCCTTGTATGAAGTTGCTGAACAATATACCTACTGGATCAGAAGTGAACAATATGAATAAAAATAAGGAAGGTAAAGTAAGACCATGCATACCATGGTTTTCATGGTACATGGCATGCTATTTCCCTTGGCAACATTTCTGATTAGATTGTTGTGAAACACTCATATCAAAACTAACTTATTCTGTTTTGAGTTGTATGGGCTACAATAGGTATAGTTTTACATTCTCATATCTCAGTCTACTCCCTGAAGTCAAAGAGGCACATCAGTGAGACAGCCTCCCCGCTGGTAAGCAGTCAAATTAAGGAGGGAGATATTCAAAGAATGGGGATGATCATATCCAAACATATGGCTAATTACTGCCAGAAAGGAGAAGTCAGTAAACATCACACTTTCAGTTTTATATTTGCTGAGTAAGAGTCCCCATACTATGCAGAATTAGTTGCAGTTCAACAGTGAAGAAGTCCAAAGACCATGATGAACTTGGACAGATAAAGACAGAAAATTCTTTTCTCATAAAAACAAACCAACCAACCAACCAACCAACAAACATGGGCTTCTGCATTTCTGAGGGAGAAGAAAGTAATTCAAAATTTGACTTTGTTTGTCCTATAATGTTTCTTTCTGTTACAAGCAAGTCACTTGTTTCTTGATGACACATAGTATGTGAGTGCCAACACAGTCTACACTTTCTGAGTAAAAGTACCCAACAAATCTGATACACTGCTTGCTAACAGACTGCCAGGAAAATAATTTGCCAAAAAAATCTATAGTACAAACAAAACTGAATATTATCACCTTCGTACTTTTTTTGTCCTCATTTTGAGCAGTGGCTGACATCTATAGTAAGTAAAACATGATCAGATGTAGCACTGGGAAAGCAGTCTGGTTATATTTTTATAGAGATTTCTGTATGCTACTCTCCCCATTTATTTCTCAATCTGGTCAATTCATTAAAAAAAATACAGAGACAGCTATCGTCCAATAGTATTTGGGCCATGGGGAGATATATGACAGTTCTGATGAAAATTAAATGAAGTTGAAGCTATTAACGCATTTGGATTGACTTATCTTAGACCACAGCTACTTGAGCACGTTAATTACCTAGTTGACCTTCCTGAGTACAGGAGAGAAAACAGAGCAGAGTTGTTCATTCAACACTATATACCTTGTAACTATCTGTTCAGGAAAGTATCATTGAATGTTAATTATCATGAAAGAGAAAGCCAACTGTGTTCAAGAGAGGTCATATTTTCAAATACAGTGCATGTTCTGCAGTAGTCAAGCAAAAGAAATTATTTCAGAAATACGAAGGCAACCGAATGCAAGACTGTCAAAAATTAGCAAATATAACAACTAATAACTGCAATATACTGTAACAACAATAAATGCTTCCATAAAATATAGAACCAATTACAAGACACACAAATCATGAGTAGACTATTTAGATTCATGAGGAGAAATGTATCTCAATAAGAAAAACAAGCAATGCGCGAAACAACCTACAAAGCAAATTCCCAAACATTGTTCTTGAAAGAGTTCAGGAACAATGACTTCAAAAAAGCATAAGATCATCCCTTTGAATGCCAGTTGTTCATATATGACCAACTGACTTGAACATCGTTTCACGGCTGTATTTTAGAACTATACAAAAGCATAAAGCTCACCTCGAGAACAAAAACCAAAACACAGGTCTTGTAAAACAAGATAACAGTATAGAATATCAGGACAGAAGTAGGATAGAATAATACCTATAAAGTATGAAAATATTACGTGTAAATTTGTCTTTTTTTAAACTAGAATATCATTAACTATTCTACTACTTGATTATTTTGTTTGAAAAAGGTAGTAATAGTCAATCTTCTTGAATTCACTATTGTAGTTTCCAAATTATATCTGTCGTATTTCTCCCTTGTTGCCCTAAATGCATTTACGTGCTTGTACTATAGACACATTTCTCTCATACATCTACAGCTACCTCTCACCAACATCACAAAAATCACTATAATCAATATGTTGATTCAAACATTCAGACAGCTGAGCAATAAAATAAATGGACTTTTTTAGTTCATTATTTAGTCCCCCATGGGAGAAAATGTAGAAGTTGTATAAATGTATATATACATATATTACATATATATACACACATATTTAAGTTATACTGCACAGTTTAAGAGATTACTCTTTATCTTTGTTATACCTTGGTTATAACCTTGTTATTTTTTTGTATTATTATTAAGTATTATCATTTTTCCTGATAGTTCATTTTCTTTGCTTTATAATATAGTTCCAGACAGATAGGAACCTAACAACAACAACAGCTCTCCTCAGCTGTTTAAAAAAAAAAAAAGAAAAAAAAGAAAAAAACAACCAACCAAAACCCACCACTTCTTAAACACATAAATACATTTTCCATCAAGAGCACCTGGGTTAGATGTGGAATTTCAGAGTTTTTACAGACACATAACAAAAAAAAAATTTAAAAAATTTTAAGGTATAAGGTAGATTGGCTGGAAGGGAGTTTACATGAGACTAAACTTGGTAATAGAAATAGCTTATACAGCTAAATATGTAGGGTTTGATCCTAAAACCTTCTTTTTCATCTGAAAGTGCATACATTGAATTTCTCTTTCAAATATTGTGTTTCCAGTAGGTTTTTGTTTGGTTGGTTTTGGTTTGTTTTGGGGGGGTTGGGGCCAGGGCCATCAGTGGTGTGACATTATACTCAGGCCGCTTCCCACAGCCCACTTGTGAATCTAAACATCCCAGTGATGGTAGCAAACACCTGTCATGTACTCGGTTATTGTTTCTCTAAAGAAAGCATTGGTTGACTAAATTACATGGAAATCTAACAAACCAAAGATGAATAGTTGATTTTCAATTGGGTTCAAACCCAAGTTAATACATGTCACCCACTGAACAAAGCCTATCACATGCCACCAAAGAATAACTTCTTGCCCCTCTTTGACTTCCAGCAGAGTAAAACTTTTTTTGTGCATGATATTGCAGGAGGAAATCTGGGCCATATATTCAGAGCCATTCGTCAACTTCCTTTTCTTAAGTCTTATATACTGTTATAAGAGAATTGTAGCAAACCTCCAACACACACAAGACATCGGATTATTTACCACAGAGAACAACAACACAGCATTCAGCGGTAAAAGCCGTAGCTTTCTGCTGAACAAGGGGAGCATTTGATCAGAAGTACTGAACAGAAAAGCAGAGCTATAAGAATGAGGAGCAAATTATTTTCAAATTCATTCCTGATTAATTGAAGCTGTAAACAAATTGTTAAAACTCGGAATATGGACAGGACAAGAACACACTCAGAAACTAAATGATCACTAAAATTCTGCAGACCTAAAAAGGAAAAGGAAAATGACTAATGCATTTTTGCTTGATACCTTTTGTGTGCAGCCTAACTTGAGAAAAAAATAGCATAAATAATATATTAGCAACTAATCTGAAAGCACATCTGTGTCTTCATTGCAACTGGATTGTTTTTGAAGTTCTACCATAGCGGCTATACAGACAGGTGAATACAAGGAAAATGAACTGACTATGTAAGGAACAAATTATTTATCTAATTTATAATATTCCACTGTTACTTTCTTGAGATAGGAAGTGCAAAAAAAATAGCGAAATAAAATGCAGTGCCAGCTCATGAAAATATCCACGTATGTGTTAGAGCAATTCCAAGCTGAACAAAAGTGAGCACTGAATATGCAAATAACTTAGGCAACAATGAGCTTGGCAAAAAAGGATAAAAGCAAAAACTGTTGCAAGAAAGAGGGAAGCTCTGAAAGTTAGATATTCACAGCTAGATATCCAAAGTCCATAAAATAATAGAAACATGAAAATCTTTGTAGAGCCCCTTAAAAAAGTTGGGGTGGCAAGAAAAAAATACAGAAATGCACACTGAAAAATAAGTAGATACAGCGTTGTTCTGATACTGTACAGTACATTTAATATAAAATTATCAATTACCTAAAAATCTTACCTGAGGAATAGGTTTTTAGCCCCATATGGAATTTCAGGAAAAGACAGGGTTTATTAAAGTAAGAAATTACTAATGTGACTCATGATTTGATTATTAGCAAGGCACTTGTTAATTAATAAGATACATAGAAAGTATTCATATTAGAAAACAAGAAAAAAATCTTTATCTAAATTATCTCTTTATTGACTAAAAAGGCACAGCTAAAGACACAAATTGAGAGAAGCTTTTAAACTTCTAAACTTTGCAAGGATGAGAAATTTGTTAAAATGAGGCAGGTTTTCCTTTAAACTGTAAATCAACACTTTTATTAGATGTTTCAAACATCTTTCCAAGTCTTTGTCAATGTTTGTAACAAACTAACCTCTGAGATGTGCCAGTTCCACTGAATATTTGTTTAGGGTAAGAATCAAGGGCTGAAGTTAGATCATGGATATTTGATATTTCTACTTATTAGGTCATTCCAACTCACATTCTATGTTAGCCAAATCTTGGATTTTCCCATTGGAAAATTAATGTTCAGATCTCAAGGAATGTATGTCTTCTAAATTAGCTTTTGGATGATAACTTTAAAACAATTTTGGCTTCTTAATTGGACTTCCCAAATTCCCCCAATACTGGCTTTCACATTGAATAACCAACATTTGTGATCAAAATTCTTGCTCAGATTTCCAGCAGCAAGTCAACCAAGTTTGGAGACCAAGAGTTTAAAATCAGTTCACCACCGAGGTTTAAAATAAATAAAAATGGCAGAACCCAGGGTTTTTTCAAGATTCAGAATTAATGTTGTGCCATTTACTATATACCTCAAGAGTAAACAAACAAATGAACTGTTAATTTCCTTCAATCTTCTTTTGCTTGGTTCACTTGCAGGTTCAGCTATATTAGTATTTGTAAATACACTCTCCCTTTTCCAAGTCTAATTCTGTTTGTCTTATGTAAGACTAGAAAGCAATATTCAAATACCTACCCTCTGTTGTATATAAGATGTCTGGAGAAGAAATCACATACTATTTTTACAGTTGAAATACATAAAAGACATGATGACTTTCCTGAGAAGTTTAAAGTAAAATTCAAATAAACAAGGAGCATAGGAATAAGACAGGTAAAGATACTTCTGTACTAAGACCCTCTCTAGATGGTTAAGCAAGAGACTTAGGTTTTAAAGAGGGACTAAAGTAGATTATAACAATTATTATTAAATATGGCCTTTAACTGCTTCTACTTGCCGAAAGATGCCATTTCTTTTAATTCATTTCTGTATCACTGGGTACTCCAAAATATATTTTTCCTTCCTTAGAAAAATATCTCACAATAATAAGGAGACCTTTTCACAAATCCTGCAAAGTTAACTGAAGTAAGGTAAGTACTAAAGTTAATTGAAGCAAAGAAAGCTCAGTACCAAGGTGAAGTCATCTTCACTTAGGGTTCATATTTAGTAGGCAGTCAACCTAACAACACTACTAAAGGGAATAAAATTTGGTGTGTCAGATTTAATGATACAGAAAGTAGAGAGAGGGAATTAAAATGCAGCACAGGTACATAGTTTGAGAAAGTTTATGAGCCCTAGGTTTTATTACTCATATTCACCTGTATGATTAGGTGTTGTATATTATAATGTAATATTCAGATGTTGAGAGCAAGGTTGTGACACCGCTGTATAAGCCTCGTAATGCAAAAGCACTTGGTGTCCACAAGGGAAGTCTCCATCCTTTTAAAGGTTTTAGGAAACAAACTTTTATATGGGATGAAAGCTAAAAAGCAAGTTCATGACTGCCTTTAGAGACTGATTTCACTTTTTTCTCTTAATTCTTTAGATTTGTCTGAAAATTTAAATCTGGCATAGTCAACTCACCCTGTAGACGACTTTCTTAAATAATAAATTTTTTGTTTTCCTGTTCCTATTCTTAATCATATAGGTCTCTTTCTTCTCTGCTTCAAGTACGACATTTGGTCATCTCTTATTTCCCCTCTCCATATTACCAATTAAGCTTTATTAATAGGTTTGATTTCCATAGATTCCTACCCCCTTTTTTCAGACCAGATCTCTGCACTTCTTTAGTCTTAACACACTGCATTTAATTAAAGAATAATTAATGTGAACCATCTTGAAATGGCTGCATTTTCAGAGTCTATTAAAAGCCCTTAACTTATTCTAGTTTTAATATCTTTAGAGACTTGATTAAATAGTAAAGGAAGAAATGTCTGTTCTCATATACTGAAAGGACAGACTGCAGATTAGTAAAAGCAAAGAATGCCAAATTTCATTTTCATTATATTACATTATTTAGGACTGTGCATTTTCTCTGTAACAATGAGATGATCCATTTGCTGCTAGAATTTTTGGTATTTTGCAGAAAAGTAAACAACAGAAAGGACAGACTCAGCCTCTCAATTTAAGAAATGACTAAATAAATATATTATAGTACCTAAACTAGATTAGCCACAGGAAATTACAGAGAAGGCTAGTGCTGATTTAGCTGTGTGTATGTTGTACATTATGGATACTAAGAAGTCCCATCTTCCTTTGGGATTGACACCTCCTTAGCTCTCTACCATGAGAGATGTTTGAAGAGCAAGTCCAGCTTGATGTGCATTCTCTGGGTTTTACAAACAGAAGCACTGCTGACCCTGCCTCCCCACCCGGCCCCGCAGAAGCACCTGCATCGCAGGCTGCATTCCCCAGTTTGTCCCAGTTCCTCAGCTCTGGAGGTGCTGAGAACAAATGCTGTGCTTTGCCAGTGGGTGCAAAACTACAGCAAAGCTATTGCTACTGCAAAATGGTGGGTAGTCTATCACATGGTTGTCTACACTGCTGTGACTGCAAAGCTAACTCTAAATGATTTGGGTTCAAGCATAAGAAGAGTTTTGGCTTGCAGCTGGTCTAAGGAAAGAACAAGAAGAAGGTTATAGTGGTGTGGGGGCACAGGATCACTAGTGGATAGAGAACTCTGGCTGTTACCCGATCAGCCCAATGAGTAACAACCAGCCAGCAGTCAGGCCTGTGGCATATGAATGTCTATATGTGTGTTATGAAGAACTGTCCAGTACTATGGAAAAGATAGCAACTGTCAAGGGCCTTTTGGTTGCCTTTTTTTTTTAAAGTAAAATAAGTAGTAATGCGAAATAAGTCCTTTTTCTACTCAGTTAGCTCTGCACAAGGCAGTCTGCTATCACTAGAAGGTTGTGATTTTCTTTTAATAGGTTCTTTTCTGGCCTCGACCAAAAGAAAAAGAAAACTGAAAGCACATTGACAGAGAGTTGGCAGAATTATTGATAAGATGAATTGCTTCTTTAACACAGCCTAATATGTTCCCCTCATCTACAAATTTTTACAGATAAATAGTTACCATTGTTTTATTCTTTCTCATATATTCTGACAAGTGCATGGCTTTGCCTGAAACCTGATGTGGGACCAATTCTAAGCTGACTGGAGCCCAGCTAAAATTATTTTTTTTAAATCACCACTGTTCTTTGGCATAGCCTTTGCTTAATGAAAATTGCAGTTCTGTGAGAAACTGAGGCAACACTGAGCCACCAGTGTATAGAAAGTTTATCTGTCAGAAGAGGGAGAGATTTGAAAAGGTCTGAATTAAGATATTAACATTATTCAGATGAGAGTGAAAATGTCTTCCACATTCTGTACTATGGTTTTTTTTCCCTGATTATAATAAACCTACTAAAAAGGAGGACGAAGAATGACAGAATCTTCCATGTTTCATTATCAAATAAAATGTTTTACCTTAGCCACTGGCAAGCTCACTTTATGAAGAACAAGTCCTGGAACTATTTTTTTTCTTTTATAATTACTGCAGAAATTAACGACACAGCATAGTTCTGAATTAGTGTAATGTGTAGTAAACAAACACTCAAATCCTTATGGTTTATGAGCACAATAGATTCAAGCATCTGCCATTACAAAGGGAAATCTTACCTGTGAGCACCAGGATGCATAATCTCTGGGCAGTGTCATCTAGTATTTCTACTTTGGGGCTGACTTCACCAGCTGCAGACAGAAGTTTTTCCCTTTAACAGGCATTCCCTGGGACATCTGTCAGAACAGAAAAACAAGTGGTTATTCCCTAATATTTGTAGTTAGTTGACATGTAATACCCAATAGGAAATAATCACTTATGCAGTATAACAGCTGAGCATGGAATTTTAAGAGGGGCTGCATAATTGACCAATAGCAATATCTGAAATAACACTGCTTAGGAAAAGATTAATTTAGTCTCATGCAACAGGGCATAATTCAGCCCTGCAGGCATCAGGAAGGCATGGTATCTTACATCCAGCATTGCAGATTAGACTTAGTGGTGCTATGGGATATTTCTGTTTTTTCTCTGAAGCATACAGTATTAGCCACTGCCAGAGGCAGAATATCAAACATTTATCTGCACCTATTTCCTTCATAATGAAGGACTAATGCAATTTTTTAACAATAGGAGAGTCTAGCAATGAGAACAGTGTACTGGAGGCTTCTGCGTGTTACTACCACAAAAGCAGCAGCCAGGGCTTGACTGGCTCCCTCAGCAGGATTAGTGTTTCGGAAGCCTTTGAATGATGCCTTATATGTTTATTTAAACATAAATTTCAAGTTCTGGACTCCCTTTCAAAAGGCTAAGAAGGTAGACTTACTTAGTGACAGTGTAGGATATGAAGGTATTGCTTGCTATTTCCATAATACCCTTATGGTTTGAAACCACAGTCTGCTATGACTTTTCTATTTGAATCTCAACATATGACCAGTTTAGATAAGCAAAATTTGCTCCCCTTTTTGAGGTGATAACAGCATTACACAAGCCTGAAAGTTAAGCTACAAGACACTTTGCTTCCCATTCTATCCCAGGACTGCTGCAAGATTTCGTTATTTGAAAATGATGAAACTTGACTAAGAGGACAAGTTTCAGCTACTGAAATAAATTAAGTTTCATCTAAGTCCCAGTGGGAAAAAAAAAAAAAAAAGCAGCTGCATTTGACAGTTTTGCTACTTGAAAATGAAAATAAAGTATTAAACAATTGAAAAAACATGAACTTTTATTAACAAAGAAAATCTTCCAACTCGTATGGTAACCTAGTGAACAAGTTCATGCCTTCGTCTTCTATTATGCGACAACTGTAACCTGATACCACATTCATTGGAACTTAAACATATAAAGGATTGTACATGCAATGAAGCTGAACATGAAAGAAAGAAACTGGAATTTGCTCTAAGGACATCTATTTAATATTTTATAGGTTTTTAGATAACACTAAATAATACCAAAGTTGCAATTTTGTATTCTTGCATTTTAATTTTATATAAAATCATTTTCATGTTACAAAACTTTATAACCAAAACAATGTCTTCACTCATCAATGTAATGAAAATTATGAATCCATTTAAAATTTTGTCAAAGCATGCAACTGTGGACTTTTGTATACATTTTAATATCAGTATCATTAAAAAGACCTCTCAACTAAAAATTTGATATTTTAGAAGCGTAGTTTTTAAAGAACTGCTGCACTGTGCTTCAGAATCATGTTCTCCAATAATCACACCAGTTTATACTTTCAATTCAATAGTCTCTATTGAAAATCAGAGAAAAAACAATGAAAAAAAACATCCGCACAAGTTACTCTACTTTAAAAAGGAGGAAGAACGCATTTGTCTAACATAAATTTTGCTAGATTATTTATCCATTGTTGATCTCCATTGATCTCAGACTTTTCCAAGCTTATTTACCATGTCCATTTCTGTGCTGTGCTGGACACTGCTATAGAGTACAGTGCTATATAGAGCTTGTTTAGTGTTTTTATTAACTATAATTAAAATGGAAATAAATATTCCGAAATGACATTCTATGCATGATTCTCTAGTGCTGTATCTGCAGCCTCGATTATTCCAGAACCCTCCGTTCTGTTAATCTTCTACAAAGATGAGAACTGTGTGTCCCCACATTTATATAAATAAAGGAGAATTGAGAAAGATTATCATTAAGGATTCAAAAAGAAACCCCATCCACTTTGTTTAGATATTCTCACAGAAAATTGTTTGAACAATGATGGCCTGTGAGGTTACCGCAGTGAAGTTGGAAACCTTGAGATCCATCCTGCTTCCGCTGCTGTTCCCATTCTTTCTGCGAATATCTGTGATTTCAGGCTGCCACAACTCAACAAGTGAACACTCCCCAGCAGAACAGCTAACCAGCTGTAATACGCCTTGCGCCACAACCCGCAGGCAAAAGCGTAAGGCAGATTTCTTTGCTCAGTCTCTGATGTTCTTCCCTCACAGTCTGACATATTCAAAAGGTGAACAGATCAGCTGAGTTGCTCCTGTACAGTTACACTTTTCCTGAATATTTTCCAAACTGCAAATTGTATATCTTGCAGGCTCCTACAAGCACAGCAAACCTTTTGGAAGTTCATCTCTCAGTAAGATGTATATCCATATTTATAGGAAAGGATTTAACCGTATTTGTGTGCCACAACAAGTAAGCGTATCCTCAAAAACTTTTGCAGAGTCAGGAACCCAGAAAAATGATCCTGGCTTTCTAAGACTTTTGGAGATACCCTGGGTCTTTTATAAATCTTAATGGGAAAAGAGAAAACGCCCTATGAAATTCAGTTAACACTTCCCAGTCTCCTGTATCGTTCCATAAACATGCAGTGCATATGTCCCTTTACAGAAAGCTATTTTTTCTCATCTATTGGGAATGGTAACAGCTTATTTATCTAGTTTAAAAGACGAAATTTGATAACCTCTGCTGTAAGGTCTGGGAATTTCAAGATTACAAAATATATTGCAAAGGCACCCCTTCCCTCACTTTTTTTCTTTTCTTTCTTAAAATGTCTTCTATTTTTTATTCTCAGTTCTCTGAGAGCAAACAATCTCAAAACAATAATGGCTGGAAACAGACAGGAAAATATGGTCTTCAATATATTTCATGTATTTCTCCCATTTGTTGTGATATAGGGAATCACGTTCAGAAAGAAAAATTTTTTAATCAATGAAAGTCTGAGCAGAAAAAAAGAAAAGAAAGTACTTTTTAGAATTGAACAGAAAGACCAAAAAGTACATTAACTGTTTGAATTCTTAATTAGTAATGAGACTGCTTGTTCCTTTATTGTCACGTATTTAGAGAAGGTGTAAATGCATTTGCCAGTGTTTAGAGGCTATGAATAAATTTCTTTCAGGTTCATTCTAGTTTAATTTAGGTGCACAGCACAGTTGTGGCCAGTAATTGCCAGCCATCTCTTCATACAGAATACATTTAGAGGAGTATAGTTTTTCTCACATGTTGGCAGTACACCAGCCCCGAAGTAAAGGCATCTACCAATCCATTTGAAAAGTCACTACTGAATCCAGCTACCACACACATATACATATGTTCGAATATCCACTCTCACACAATTTTTTTCAAGGCATTCAGTTGTTTCCTCAAAAAGATGAACCAATACTAAGAACACATTTTCAATGTGGAAGCTGCTGTGGGTTGAGAAACATGGCATTTCTGAGAGAAATGAAAAGTTTCTTGCCACTTATTTCTCAAGACATTTTTTACACCTTTTGGTCTGGAACTCCATTTCAAACCAAATAAATACAGTTACCTGTGTAAAACTGTACAATATGTTAAGGTTTCATGCTCATTAATCCAGTTAATAAAATATTAGTGAATTCAAGTAGAAACACATACCGTTTTCTCAGCTATTTTTTCTGGAATCTTCCTTTTGGACCACCAGCAAAACCAGGTTTCTCAATGTCTTGAACACTTCAGAAAAAGTCCCTATACCATTCATGTCCCACTTATGCTTTTAGAATGCTTTAGTAACAAGGCTGCCTCTTTCCCCAAAGGGAATAATAACCCTAGTGTACTGCTTACCTGCTTTTCTACCAGGAAAAAACACAAATCCAGACCTAAACACTTTCTTGAACAAGGACCTCAGCGTGTTTCCAGTATCTTCAGTTTGGTTTTTTTTCCAGAAGGAAATTTATGAGCTTCAGCTGCTTAATGACTTGTTTTCTTACTGACACAGGTACGCTTTCCAGACACACACTAACTAAAGATGTGCAAGTCTGAACAACGTGAAGGACTTTGGCAAAGTAGGGGTCAGTGGGAAGAAGTGAGGGAAAAATAAAGGGAATTATAGCCTGTTTCTAAAGAACAGGTACAGACAGACACCTTTTAAATTTTTCCCTTTTCCTTTTCCCAGGATTCCACTAAGGAAAATTTTGCAGGCATAAAAAGACCTGCCTGTGTTTAAAAAAGATTTCTCTGCATTATCCTTAATATCAGCAGTATATTTCAATTCCTTCCACTTGGAAATTGCTGTTTAAAAAGAATTAGCTTATAATAGGATTTTATTCCTCCAGTTCATAGAACACAAATGAATTTTTTAATTACGACTTTTTAAAGGCTATTTTGCATAAGGCATATAAAAATCGTCTTTCTGCACTTAAGTGAAAGAGTTATTTTTGTCACTTTTTGTTGTTCTAACATAGTTTTGAAAATCAGTGAAAAACAAAGGAATTAATTATAATTCATAATTGTGTTATGATCACTTAGACCAAGGAGCTTACTCAATTGGATGGTATGCAATGAATAAAACAAGGATAAAAAACAAAGGATGTGGACACTGGATTGGAATAATCATTGAAATAAATTGATCAGGTTTTTTTTCTCAATATTACTCAATAATTTTCCTAATTTGTATTACTAGAAGTTGATACACATGTACATGATCAAATGTTATTAACATGCACAAAGAATATGTATCAAATATCAGTAATATATGTATGCAGTAATATGCAGAGTACGGCAAACCTCAGACTGCAACTGGAACTACATTTCCAAATTCTGATTCTCTTATTCTTCTGAATTTTCAATATTCATGATTTTGATTTCTCTATAAACCATTGCTCTGCTTTAAAAAAAAAGAGTTTGTTAAGTTTCTTCCTTTGAAGATTTCTGGTTTTAAGCATGTGCATGCAGAAAGAACATAAATGTCTGGAAATGTCTGCTCAAGGGCCTTTCAGGAGAGAACTAGTTTTGTTGCTGAATATATGTTTTGTATCTTTGCACATTAATGGGTATTCTAAAAGTTATCTGGATTAAGCACCATCAAAGTTAACAGCTTCTTTTTATAAGACTTTATCTTTTTCATTTTAAGATGTTATTAGAATAATAAAATGGGTGCCTAGTGGGCTGAAAGCCGACCGCCATTTAACATATTTAATGACCATCTGGAGATTTTTTTATTCAAAGTTTTATTTTGTATTTTCTCTTAAGCACTTCTTACTTTTTTTAGAAAAACAAAATCTCATTTTTCCTTTCCAGTTTGGAAGCACTATGAGGTACAAACACAAAGGCTTTGACTCTGACTTCTTTATCACTTCTTATCTCTTTGTCCTTTTGTTATTCTCCATGTGCTGTAACTACTGTAATTCAGAAAAACAGCTGTTGCTCTTGCTAGAGAAAGGCAGCAGAGAGCAGGCATGAGGGCAGAACTACAAAAAGCAGAAAATCATTCAGTGCCATTTGCTCTCTCTTACAGTAAATTCTTTGGGGGTTCTGTTAGTCACACATTCAGAGAAATGAGCAATATTTGGCAAATCCGAAGAAGACAGGACTTAACCTGCTTGTGAAGGCTCCAGGTAGGCTGCGGGTGATCCTGCTGTGGAGCAGCTACCTCAGGGACCTGCACAGAGCTTCCCTGGTGGTGTTGCCTCCTGGAAGCCCAGTTCATGCTCCTTCACATCCAAGGCAGCTAGCAATCTCATGGTGGGCACACCAAGCATCACCTATGTGCATGCGATACCCCCTTAAAGACTTCCGTTGGGCATAGGCAGCAAGGTTTTGGCAGCAGGGTGGCTGCGGGGACAGCTCCTGCGAGGAGAGCTCGAGGCTGCCGCGTGCCAGCTGCCAACGGTTCCAGCTGGTTCCAACCAGATGCACCCGAGGCCACAGCTGAACCCAAGCGGTGGAGCCAGTGGAGCTGCTGAGGAAGGGCAAATGCTGCTGGGAGTAAGAGGAAAAGTGTGAGGAACAGACCCAGGAACAGCAAGAGAAGAGAAGGGGAGGAAGAGGGAGCCATTGCCATTTTGAGTAGGAGATAAACTTCTTAGAGTTAATTCTATGTTTTGCATGTGTTTCAGATACTTTCTGGTTATCAAAGATAAAGAAGTTCTCATGTATCACCTGGCTTTGATCATCTCCATAAACAGATTGTCTGCGGTGCAAGTATTAGTTGTTAATAACATGATTATTTTCTTCTGAAGACAAACATGGGTGGACAGGAAGACCACTTTGGTCATCACGTTATACTTGGACTGGGTGACTGGCATCAATCTTCAGAAACATTGCTCTGTCTCTGCTGCGTTTAATATCATATTCATTAACAAAATAATTGAACTAGATGTTATCATGTATGTTATTTGGAAGTCAAAGAATAATATCCTTAAACAGTAGTTCATTAATATTTTTGCAGAATTTTGTGCTATGCAATTGTGAACTGTTAACTGAATAGCCTGTTAATATTTAAAAGTAGAGAAGACAATATAATAATATGTGGCCCTGTATATGTGCAAAAAGTGAAAAAAGACTGGCAGGATTTTTTTCCTTTCTGTTCAGTTTTCAAATAAAAACATTTCTCAATTCACTGTAGATATCTGGCACACAATATAAAACTTAACAAGAAGAAAGTTTGGCAAACTGTCTTATGGATATATACAAGCATTTTGATTACTGTTTGTCACGGAGGCACCCCAAAAGTCAGTTTTAGGTGGGCAGCAAGTTCCAAAACAGACTTTATTCTAGCCAGAAATTTTAGCCAATAAACCGACCAGAAACAGGGTTTATGCAATTATTTAGCATTCCGACAACATAAAATACAGGTTCGGATATCAGTTGAGGAGATTATTGGGTACAACAACATAAGAATAATGAGGATCCGCAACGCGCATGCACACACTCACAAGAAACAAAACCAGAGGCCTCTCACTCCAGGGTACCCACAAGAAATAATCAGTCACCTGGGTTAGGCAAGGACTCATTCAAAGATATATCCAGTAGATAACCACTCACCCAAATGAGGAAGCGAGGCGCTCTCAATCCCAGGAAGTCTCCTTAGACGGCGTCCCTGCCTAAGGGGAGAGCTCCAGTTCAAAGACCCCTGCTCGGAGAAGACAACTCAAAGGGGGTCTTCAATGGGGACCCCGTTTTATAGCCTGGTCAGATCTGGCTGTGGGCATTATAACATAGTCCAGAAGCTTTGCAGCTATTCTGGGCACCTCCATTGTTGAGGACCTTGTCATCGACCCAGGTGGAGGCGAAGTCACCCTACCCTGGGGTAGGGGAGGATGTGACTGTCAGCACCTTGGTGCCACCCTGGATGTGTACATGGGGACAGGCACAGTGGGGCACAAAAGATGCTAAAGAGCCATCAACTGCCCCATTGAAGGCTCTGGATCTCACGGGGATGTACAACTGCCACACACTTAATCTGGTCTATTCTTTGTATACCAAATTGTATTTTCTGAGCAATTAGAATGGCATGCATCTTTCTGAGAACACATGTCAAGAAGCAATATATATCTGTGGATATTAATGGATGGAAATTTAGCAGCATTTATCTATGGACAGATTGTGTTTTAGGTAAGTAATACATAGGGAGATAAAAACATCTTGTGAGGAATATTGGTGGGGGGAGGGAGGGAGAAAATTTATATATATATATATATATATACACACAGCCTGTTTGGAGTAATGCAGGGCTAAAGCAACTGGTAAATGACAGAGCAGAATGTCCTAAACAGTTTCTTAGGAATCTGAGCTAAGGCACAATAGACAACCAGCCACCACGTGAATGAAAGATTAAATGCATTTCTACAATCATTTGTGCAGTGAGGAATGGAGTGTTCCTTGGGAATTGACAAAACATTTCCAGAGTTATTCTTGGCAATATTATGAAGTTAGGTCTGCCAGATAAGGGTGTTCCTATAGCTCATCTGAAGCGTCATATCCTTGAGTCCCCCTTTGCTTCCATGAACAAATCTGTTGGATTTACCAACTAAATTATTTATAGTGTTAATTGTTACTGTTTATTATCTATAATGACATATTTCAGTTCACATTTCAAAACTGAAGTGCAGGAGAAATGAGTCAGGTTCTTAAGCATGAATGAAAGAATTGTTTGGGATGGTTGACAGATGGAATTTTTCCATTTCTTTGTGCTGAGAAGGACATCAGTAATTGAGCTCTTTTGGAAACAATAAAAACTTACCTAATTCTAGCTTAATGTTATCTATTGCTGTCATGCAAATATTTGAATAATGCCTAAAGAAACACAGTTTACAAACTGAAGGAAAGAATTCAAATATAATTTCTTCTGATTAAAACATGTGTTTTTTATCTTTCCCCCTGAAATGGTGCTTTCTGTGCTGTGTTTAATGAAATTCAGAGCGGACCTCCAAACCTTCTTTCTAGGTGTGATGGCAGCACTTCCAGCAACATCTAAGAATCTTTGCCTCCACATGATGTCCTTTGGTGGGACATCTCGGGTAAGTCAGTCTGTGGCAAAACTGTGACTCCTAGTTTAATTGCCCTTTCCTACAAGGACCAACACAAGACCTCAAGTGTCAGAAAAGGTCATTACAAAAGTGGACAGAATGTCCTAGGCAATTAAAACAAACAAACAAAACCCACCGCACTCTATCAGAAGTTCTTACCAGCTAACAATAATTTAATCCCACTGTCAAAGAATAGGCACTACTAGTGTATGCACTGATGCAACATCTGCCACTATATCAAATTTCAAACAGTAAGACAAATTGCAATAATCCCGAGACACTGTTAGATTTTTGGGGAAGACATATACAGCAACAACTCATGAATAGAAATATCTTTCAATCTGCATACGTAGTGGGGGAGAAAACCATGGGCTAAAGAAGGAAAGAATTCCAAATAGCAAGAAGTACAGTTAAATGTAGCCTGACGTCCTTCTGCACTGCAAAACACATTGACTGATCAGCCATACATTGTGTTGCAGCCAGTGAAATAAATTTGTGCAGTTTCAAATACATTAAGTTTTTCTGCACTGTCTGGGCTGCCCTTGAGAACTGCAAAGTGAGGCTGACTTTCCACACCAGTTGGAAGTCATTTACATCCAGTAAGGCAGAGGCTACAGGCTGATCAAAGTTGAGTGTCCTCAAAAGCAAGTCCTTAGATTCTAGAGGACTTAATTGTGGTTGGCATGTGGACTAAAGGCAGTCTGTAAAAGGAAAAATGAGATTCAATTAGAGTAATTTATTTCACATTTTCATAGTTCTGAGACTTAAGCTTTCAGCTCCACAACACTAATTAAAAAAAAAAAAAAAAAATCTTGTCATCTCTAAAGATAAATGCAAACTGTATTTCAAACAGAATCTACTATTCATCTTTTTTTTTCTGTCAAGATTTATGCTCTTCCAAACTTCTATTCCTTGTTTCCTGGACTCACAACAAAACAAAAAATACTCCGTGTTCCTCTTGAGTCGTATGAGTGTGCCTTCATGATTCAATCTCTTTCATTTCTCTCAGTCTGCTTACTCTCTTCAGAAATGCCTTTCAGCTGAGCATCCTCCATTGTGCTCCTCAACTGTGCTCCTACAAAGTGTGATCTCCAACTGCCTCCTTTCTTTTTGCTTCTACTACCACCACCGTTAACAAAATGCAATTTATGAACAGATTAAGTTTATAGATTTTGTCTCAGGCTTAAAAATTATTTCAAAAGAAATGAAATGATCTCTTTGGTATTCTTTAAAAATCCATGGAAAAAATTCTTGGGGCTGAAATTCTTCTGTGAGCCTTCAACTGCAGCTCAAGTGTACAAATTCAAATTGGAAGAAACATAACATTAAAAATTACAGAGCTTGCACTAAAACATATATTGAGTATTTCAGTCCACAGAAAGTAATTGCAAATCTAATGATGAAAATTTTAACAACTGCCTTTTTAGTTTACGTTGTAAATCAGAGACGGAAAAGATGCCTGGACAGCAAGGTGAAAGCAAAGACACAACTGACAAGACAACATGCAATCAAAATCCTCCATTCCATAAAAGAGCCTTGTTATACTCACAAGAGATGACTGTCAAAAATTTACCAGGGTCATAACCATTAATCATTTTATTTAGCCGATAAGCAGGCAGTTTGTTGACTTAATTATATGTAACAGCACCCTTAAAATTCCTGTACTTGCATAAATGTTGACAACACTACTGATTTGTATTTGGGCATTCTTGTTAATCAAGTGACTTCAGAGACTAAACATTAATTATGCTTACATAATTATTGTGCTGACAATTAATCTGAAATTCTGTGCTGAACATGGAATGTTTACTTTTTTTATCCAAATTGACATATTTGGTTTATTCCCTCAGTCACAGATGTACAGCCACCCCTTCATCAACCTGGACTAACTGCATCATGTTAATTAGAAAAGAAAGTTTCATTTCTTTCCCCTGTGTACCCAAAGGAATCAAGAAGACATGGTTGTTGGGACACATTTCTGTAAAAGAAAAGTATTTCTACATAGTCCCATCCAGCAAATGCTGATTGTGTACTGAAAACAAACTTCCATTAACTGAAAGCAGGGAACCAAATTTTAATGATTAAAGATTGTGTAAAACTGGAAGAATTTTAATAATTTGTGATTAAAACCAGTATGCGTGGCCATTAATCTTGGTAGCTAAGGCTGAAATATGTGCTGCAGTAAAAGAATTTAGGGACGAATACTCAAAAATTGGTTACTATTTCCCTAATTATTTTTGCCACCTCCTACTATTCTTTATAAGTAATAAAAATCTATAAAATGTACAGACCTTAATTGTTCTATTCCAATGCATACAGTACACACAAGAGACAACTTCCTTAGGTAAATATTTACTTGTTTGTAAATAGTTTAAATTTTGATGCATCTTATATGTTTAATTCCCTTTTTAATTTCCATAGTAAATAACATATGTAACTTTCTTTAAAAAATAGTTGTAAATTGAAAATATTTCCCATGACATACCTCTGTAAATTACCCACAGCTGTTACTTCATCAGACTGGAGAAATATTTGAATTGTTTTCTCCAAAACAGTTGGTTATGATTTCAAAGATAGTTTTACATTAAGTTCACATGAGTTATTGAGGATACAAAATGAGGGCTGCTGGTTTATATTATTTATGGAGGCCTAGATGAAAAAAACCCTTGTTCCTAGAAAAGCCTTACCAAAGGTAAGCAATATCTCAATGCAGGAAAAGGATATTTCTAATTTTTCTTTTTTTCTTCGCAGTTGCAGCTGTGCATTGGAAATTAACTGGATCTTCAAGGGGATACTGACTTTTCAATACATGTTCCTGAACAAACTGAAGTCTGAAATATCTGAAGGCACCACAGGAAAACTTTTACTCTTTCTGTGCCTGTCCATGAAGAACGCAGATACTCTATGAAGTGTTAGTACCTGCTATAACTTTTCTCTCAGCAGCTCCTACTGCCTGTGCACCAGGGATTGGTGCCTTCAGCTGGGGGTGGAAGTGCTCGGAAACAGTCTGTAGAGAGGTGAAAAAGGCAAAATTTCAGCCAGAAGCAGCGCTGTTAAGACAGAATCACTATTAAGCAATGGATGCAAGATGAAAAACAATGTAGAAAGGTATAAAATTCTAAAGGATGATTTGATGATGTCCACAGAGCTGGTAGGAGATGGACCTAGAGCCACTCTGGGGTCTGATCTGGGTGCCAAAGACCCTGACCCTCCACTCCTGGAGAGTGTAGCAAGTGCTTAGCTCCATAGCTCATTGCATCTTAGCAATCATTTAGGTGTGTTTGTCAATGAAGTACTGCTTCATTTAGGTGTGTTTGTCAATGAAGTACTGCTTTATATTTTTAACCGATGCATATTTTACTTGCAATCTTTTTGTACCTGCTTAAAGAGAGGCCATGACACCATCTGCAAGGTGTACTTTGCTTAGGATGGTACACGCAAATGCCCCCATCTCCCATGGTAAACCCTGTGTAGTCATGTAAACCGCAGACTCAGACCTCAATGTAAACTTTCTCTTTTTCTGTGTTTTTGATTACATATCTCTTCATTTTTTATCATTAAATGTGCAATGTGTTCAGCAATACATATTAAAATCCCACGTAACATACATGCACTAGCAAATGAGCAATACAAAAGTTCAGTGTTCAAAATGATACTAAGTGTCACATTAATTATATCTGTAACTAAATAACATGTGGCACTTGGCGAAAATTGAGAGCCAATGCTCTTAGTCTAAAATCTCTTAAATTTTATGTTATTTCAGAATTAAAGCTTTATTAAGTTAATCCTCAGTAAATAATTCACCTTTGATCATCTTCACCTGTCTTTATATCTAGGATTTTTGCCTTTATAAAATTTGAAAGCATATATATTTTAATGGGATATAAGTTCCCAACTTCCTGTGGCTTTTCTGACAGTCTCAGCCTAAAAGCATTTTGAATGAATTTATTTTCTGTTCCACATGCTGAATATTAATATAATGCAAACTATGGCTATACCCTGGTTCCCCGAAAATAAGACAGGGTCTTATATTAATTTTTGCTCCAAAAGATGCTTACTTTTTTACATTAATTGCTGCCTGGACACTATTTAAATTGACTTTTTTTAATGAACTGTAACTAGGGCTTATTTTTGGAGTAGGGTTTATATTTCGAGCATCCTCAAAAATCCTGAAAAATCATGCTGGGGCTTATTTTGGGGGTAGGTCTTATTTTCGGGGAAACAGAGTAACAATATTTAAGTGTACAATTTTATATTTTTTTCACTATTAGTCTTTACAATCTTTTGTCCAAAAAAGTTAAGTTCGAACCCTGCAGACATTAAAGTAAAATAATCCAGTATACTTTGTACTGGAATAGTATAATTAACTTCCAAAAGTTCTACATAATTCTTGCAGTTTCAGTTCGTGACAGACTATATTATCCCTTCATGTTATATCAATGTACATTAGTGCTATATTGGTTAAAAGGAATACCACTTCACAGTTTATGCCTTGCCAACTTCAAATACATCCACCCTGTTGTTTGAAAATATTATGGCTCTAACCAGCAAACAAAAATCATTATTTTATTAAATCCTACCCATGCATCAACCTAAAGAAATTCAGAGTTCTTCCTCAAAAAGAAGGAAGGTGAGCAAAGACATTTCCTAACAAAAGGTTAAAATAAGAAATACGGTTACATCTTTAGTTATGCTTTTCCCTAGATCCAAACCGCAGATAGAAGAATGATATCAACATGGAAGTGTTCAACCTGAGAAAAAGCTCTGAATTGTAGTGTGCCATCACATCTAAGTTACTGAAGAGCAGCCACCTCTGGGCTGAAATGTAGTAAGACCTCTTGCAGCAATAAACTGAAGTAAATAAAATAAACATATAAAATGTTGATGAGGGTTTAGATAAGTCTGAGATCATTATGTTTCAAATATGGCAAGAAACAAGGCAAACCCATGTAAGTAAAAATCACAAAATCTTCAGGTACCTCCATAGCCGCTACTGCTATATTGTTTCCCTGTATACTTCTTGATCGTAGATCTACAAACAATGGCTTCGAACATGATAAATAATATAAAGACTAAAGAGGAGCCATACCTGAACATTTAAGAAAAGTCAAGTCACAGTGATCAATAAAGTACAGGCTTTTGACACCCAAAGAAAGCCTGAATGTAAGTCTGCTGAAAGACTTACTCAACTCAGGAGGAAATGGCTCGAGTTGCACCAGGGGAGGTTCAGATAGGATATTAGGAAAAAATTGTTCACGAAAGGGTGTCAGGCATTGGAACAGGCTGCCCAGGGAAGTGATGGAGTCACCATCCCTGGAGGGGTTTAAAAGACGTTTAGATCAGGTTCTTAGGGACATGGTTTAGTGCTAGGGTTTGGTTAGGTTATGGCTGGACTTGATGATCCTGAGGATCTCTTCCAGCTGAAATTGTTCTATTCTATGATTCTATGATTTGACATTGTGACTAGAAGAACTTGTAATTACCACAGTGTATAGAAATGGCATAGCTTATAACTGCTGAACTAGTCAAACTGAATTTGACTCAAGAACACCTAACTGTGCTTAATCATGAAATTATCTCTAAGTTACCATGAACTTCATTCATTATTTTAACAGTGGAAGCAGAACACGTTAAAATACAACACTGCACATTCTTTAAGAATTAAAGGCATTTTACATGGCAAATACATAGAAGTTATGTTTAGCATATTTAAATATATGTTTAAACATTTACATATTTAACATGTTTAAATATAAGTAATGCTTTAAAAATAGGTAGTTTTATTTGAAGAAGCCATGCCATTACTGACCTGAAATCACCATTTTGATCATAGCAGATTTGATTTCTTTCCCATCATGGCATTCAATTTACAAAAACCTCTGCCTTTCAACAGTACTGAAAATAAACCAACACTATTGAAAACGACAAGTAAAAGGCAAGTAGAGGCAAGCAGAAAAATACAAGTAGTACTGGACAGCAATATCAATGACAACTACTTGTACAAATTGGTGAACTAAAGCTCTTTAAGAAGTACAAATATCAGCTTTTTATTATCTTGGGATAACCGGAAGTTATAGGTAGTCATGCATATGTTTAACTTCATTATCAACAGGGAAAATTTAGTAATATTAATGTTATCTAGGGACTATGTATTTAATTTTAAGAGAAAATTAAGAATAAGTAATAACTCCTCTAATGTGCCCATTTCTGGATTTTAACAAATAATTTTAGCAAAAAAGTCACAGAATTCCTGACTGAAAACCGTTACCAGGAGAATAAAACTATTAGCACTCTCTCCTGACAGTTTTGAAGCCAGCTTCAGGCTGGAAACGGCCATTGTGAACTGTTCAGTTGGGGTTTTTTTTGTAATGAAGTCTCCTCTGAAGAGCATCTTTTTTAACTCTTCGTCCATAAGGCTGAAGGCCACTGAGATAAAGAGGCATAACCACAAGCCTGTCACTGCTGGCAAACCTTGGGAAAGTGGTGGTGGTGACACAGATGACACTGACAGGCTGACACTGTAGATTAATTTACAATTAAAGTTCTGATATCCTGACCATCAAGTCAGACCATCTGCAATGAGCTATTTGAGCTTAAGGCACAGGGAGAAACATGTATAGGTATTACCTCACCAAAGGCAGGGACAGACTCTGGTCTGGAAACAACTATCAAAAAGCTATCAAAAGAATAGCACTCTTAGACCCACTTTTGATTTGATTGTATTGGCTATTTTCTTTTTATCGTTGTTTATTTTTATTTTATTCCTCCATATGAAAAGCTGAAGCTATGGCTGCTTTAAAAATTGTCCGCAACTATGAGCAAACATAATTTTCTTACTTGTTTGGGAAAGCTACAATTTATAAGCTACAGCTAACAGACAGATAAATGGGACCAAAGGATAGAAAAATTATTCTGATTTGAAAGGCATAACTACACATTTCTTGAAATACTTGTCAATTGCCTGCGGCTTGATGAAAATCCATCAAATCCACAGCTTTTTGTAGACTTCAAATGAAACACTGAATTAATTGCTCTGAAAACAAAGGTCAAACAGTGGTTCTATCAAGATCTTCTCGCTGAGTAATCATACCTCAATATGCTAGTCACGAATACAGGCTATAGTTTTTATAGAACACCTCACTTCATACTTGCAATCCTGCTTTTGATTGCAAAATTCGTGGAAGCAAATGCAGTCATTGCTTGAACAAACTGCATTTATTTTATAATTATTTTCTGTTCTGTTTCTTACACCTCATTTTATGCCAATTTTGATGTCATCTGCATATGTGTATTTTCATGTTTTCAGTAAATCAGAGATGCTGAAAAGCTCATAGGAGAGGATGCCATCTAAAAAGCAGCCACAAGTCAGCATATCTACCACTGGTAAGGTTAAAGGGGAGATATACCTGCCAAAGCTGGAGTTTGCAGTGCTCCCTTACTATGCTGAGAAAGTATAAATTTATTTATAAGTAAATTGTCAAAACAAAGCACTTAATATGTTGGCTTACATTGCAAGTCACTGATGCCCTTGGGCTAACAGAATTTATAAGAACACTATTGATTTTCTTCCCTCTTCTGACTCAATGCATATTTTATACGGCGTATTTTTGGCTGCTTAGGCTCTTTTTCAGAGTTGTTCATTTTCCAGAGTAAATACTGATGGAAGCATTTCACTTCTGCATATGAAAGTAAAAGGCTTCAGTGCTCCGAATTTCAGAGTTAATTAACAGTAGGTAAATTTGTGAAAATTAAAATGAGCTTCATGATGGCAACTCCATGGAAAGCAAAAAGATCCAGGGGTGGGTCACCTACCTGAGTTGTGACTGACTGAATAGAAGCCTTTAAATGATACAGGCGTGATTATGCTGATGTTCTGTGATCATAAAATACACAGTGAGATAATGTGAAAAACAAAATAAGAGTATTTCCATAAGTATTTTAACAGTCCAAAAATCGTACATTTAACTGGCAGAAACAAGGACAAAATAAACAATTTCCATTAAGTGAAACTGAATGAATGTAAAATTACAATATTTTATTCTTTTTTTTTTTTTTTTAAAAAAACCCACACAAATAAAAAACTATTACTTCATGAGACTGAGCTTCCAGAAGACCATCCAAACCTTTTTCTGAAGCCACTCATATTCAATGCTGCATTTTCAGGAGTTTAAAATTATTTGGTAGTGGAGCCTGGTGATATTTTTAAAGAAACAAACAAACAAACTACAGACCTTTTAGAATGAAGGAAGAAGCTTTTGTCCTTTTGTGCCTGCTGGGAAAACAAACCAAGAACTTCGTAGAACAGAATCATGTCAGTTGAAAGAGACCCTGAGGATCATGGAGTCCAACCATAACCTAACCGAACTCTAGCAGTAACCCATGTCCCTAAGAACCTCATCTAAATGCCTTTTAAACCCCTCCAGGGATGGTGACCCCATCACTTCCCTGGGCAGCCTGTTCCAATGCCTGACAACCCTTTCCGGGAAGAATTTTTTCCTAATATCCAATCTAAACCTCTCCTGGCACAACTTGAGGCCATTTCCTCCTGTCCTATCACTTGCTACTCGGGACACCAACCCCCTCCACGCTACAAGCTCCTTTCAGGCAGTTGCAGACAGCGATAAGGTCTCCCCTCAGCCTCCTGTTCTCCGGGCTGAACAGCCCCAGTTCCCTCAGCCGCTCCTCATCAGACTTGTGCTCCAGGCCCCTTCGCCAGCTTCGTCGCCTTCTCTGCGCTGTCTCTAGTATTTCAATGTCCTTCTTAGGACGAGGGGCCCAAAACTGAACACAGGATGCAAGGTGGGGCCTCACACGTGCCGAGCGCAGTGGCACAATCACTTCTGTAGTCCTGCTGGCCAGGCTATTCCTGACACAAGCCAGGATGCTGGCTGATATTGAGCCACTGTCACCAACACCCCAGATCCTTTTCCACCAGGCAGCTTTGCAGCCGCTCTTCCCTGAGGCTGTAGCGCTGCCTGGGGTCGGCGTGACCCAAGTGCAGGAGGCTGCACTTGGCCTTGTGGAACCTGAGACAATTGTCCTCAGGGCATGATGCAGCCAGTCCAGATCCCTCTGTACGGCCAGCCTCCCCTCCAGCAGATGAACACTGCCATCCAACTTGGTGTCATGTGCCACCTTACTGAGGGCGCACTGAATCCCTTCATCCGGATGCTTGATAAAGAGATGAAACAGAACTGGCCGCAATAGTGAGCCGTGGGGAGCACCGCTCACGACCAGGCGCCAACTGGATTTGTCTCCGTTCGCCACAACTGCTGTGGCCTGGCCCTGCAGCCAGTTCTTTATCCCTCTCAGATACAGCCATCCGGGTGACGAGCTGCATCTTGTCCAGGAGAACACTGTGGGATGCGTTGTCAGAGGCCTTAGTGAAGTGTAAGTACCCCGAGGTGGCAAACGCATAACGTGTTAATCTCCATCCCTATGTAATTCCCAAGTGCTTAGCAGCTCTGACTGCAGAAGGCAGCATGGAAGGGGCCAGGGGAAGTGAAGAATGCTGTGCAAGATGAAAGCTATCTTGATAGCAAACATGCGAGTATAATTGCAAGCAGCTGCCCTTTTAAATGGAATGCCCACCCTAGGTGCAAAGTGAAAATAGCAGGTCCATGAGGAATAGAATAGCGCCTTGAAGCAGTGCCACGTAAGAGCGCGATATGAGGTGTCACGAGAGACTTGGTCTTCTGGGGGCTTGTGAAGAAAGGTACCAGGGCGACCGAGCAAGTGGCAAGCTAAGTCATAGCCCAACACTTCAAAGAAAGTCCAGTGCTATAAAGCTTGACAGTATCAATAGGCAGAGAAAGCAGTCTGAAGATGTTAGGAATGACGGGCTGTTAAAAGTGGGAGACCTCAGGACAGCGTCAGCGAGCTAGACGTGTAGCCAAAACAAGTACCTTAAAAACCCCAAAGGTAAATAAGCTAAAATGGAAAATGAAAGAAGCGATTGCAGTAAAACACACACTCCCCTCCACTGTGCCAGCCAGTTCTGCAGACAAAAACGTCAGAAACCCATTCACCCCCCAAAAATCCCTCTGTCCTGTAAAGCAAGGCAGCGAGCTAGCCCTGGAAGAGTGTGCGAATGAAGACACCGCATCCATATTTCAAGTGTTTTCTTGACTGAAGAGGAAAGGTCCATTCCTGGCTGTGAGTGGTATGTGGGTGGCCTCAGAGTCTGCGTCCATTCCAGAGGCTGGGTTGGGGGGTTGGTTGTTTGTAGAGCTGGAGTGGTGTTGGTGCAGTCACTGTTAGGGCAGGCCTGCCTTCTGGAGCTGTTTGGCCTGGTGGCACTGGATGCGTGTCTAGCTAAGGTTCTCGCTCACTGCGATGGGTCCGGAGTGCGTTCTAGATCGGGTTCTAGGTCGCTTGTTGGTGCCAGATCGGGTTCTAGAGCAGGTTCTAGGTCGCATGAAAGTTCTAGAGCGGGGTTCTAGAGCAGGTTCTGGGTCGCTTGAAAGTTCTAGGTAGTGTTCTAGAGCAGGTTCTAGGTTGCTTGGAAGTTCTGGATCGGGTTCTGTTTTACTGGGCATGGTCTGTGTTATGGATCACATGGAGGTTCTCAGTTGCTTGTCTGGTGCAGATCAGCATTTAGAGTCACTTGGTGGTGTGTGTCTTTGCTTTTTCTAGGGTGCATAAGTAGGTCGCTGCCCTAGTTCCAGGCTGTTTTCTAGGTCACCTGTTGGTTCTAGATCGGGTTCTAGGTCACCTGTTGGTTCTAGATCGCTTGAAAAGTTCTAGATCGGGTTCTAGATCAGGTTCTAGGTTGCTTGCCCGTTCTAGAGCGGGTTCTAGGTCAGCTTCTAGGTCATCTGAGAGTTCCGGAAGAGAAAACTGACTACGAATCCAGATCTGAACTTGTTATAGAAGAAACTATCAGGTTTAAATTTTTAACAGACTAGTTGGAAAAGAAGCTTTTTTTTCTTACAGGGCAATTAGGCAATGAGTAGTAGACCAGGAAATAAATCTAGCTTTCCCTGTGACAATTCATTTACTTTAAATCTGAATTCAAAAACCTTAAACATTTAAACTTCTCTTAGCTCTGTTTTTCCTTCATCATGATTCAAGTACAGTACTTTCCTGTCTTTAAAATTTAAATATTTATCTGCATCCCTGCAGTGTTATTTCACCATTTTGCAAAATGCAGTGTTTCTAAAATATGTTAAATTTTAAAGGTGGGCTTCTGAAGAGTTTGAATCATAATTTGAAGGATCTAGTTAAGATGGGAGAACTTCAAAAGAGTTACACATACAAAACATGAAAACATGTCTGCTTCCATTCAAAAGCAAGTTTACATGGGAAGCAAGTAGATTCATATTTCATATTTATTTAATGTATGAAGTTAACAGCCTCTCTCCCAGCCACCCTTCATTATTTCTTTCTCTTCTACTTCTTTCTTATTAACAAGTTCTAGTGGGGTTTTGGTGCCACACCCCATCAGCCAGTAAGTGCGATACCAAGACAAAGATGAACTGAGAAACATCTGTAAACCCCATGTGTCTTACTTTTGTGCAGCCCCATAACAACACAGGAGCAATCATCCTATATTAAAAATCTATCTTCCACTCATGTTTTCACATAAGAAATTAACTACAACTGCTTTATTAATCTTCATCAATTTTTGATGCACTCTTTTCTTTCCAAACTGCTTATCAGGCTCACTCCTTCTCTTTCAAATGTCTTTCCTATAGTAGAAAGCATACTGGATGTATCCTTTTTTTTAATTTCATAAAAATTAGTTCTCATTTCAAATCACAGGTGTTGATAGGCAAAGGCCTTTGTAGCTACTTCCATACAGGTACTGTATCACGTAAACTCAACCTGAATCTTTCATATAAAACCACTTAAATTTTCATTATCACCAGTAAGCATTGAAAGGCTACATGCCAAGCCTTGTTAGATGCCCTCTGAGAAAAACAGCCGGCTCTTGGATCCTAAACACATGCCAAAAATATAGCGGTTTATCAAATAGAGAAGAATTGATGGTAAATGGGTTGCAAAATTACGCATTGTATTACTGAAATTCTTTTAAGGGGCAGTGTTAATATGCAACTATAATTTTTTAAGCTTAGTGGTGTCTGTTGTGTGGTAATGAATAACAGCATTTTACTGGTTGCCTAAATACAGTTTCTTTTAGATCTTTTTGAAAGTTATCTTATGACTGACCTAGAGGATTTTTTGTTAATTTATTCAGCAGTAGCATATACTATACTTCCTTGTATCTGCACTGTAGAAAGTATTCAGCCGTGACCTGTCAGCATAGTGATGGATTACAAATTACAGTTATAAATCATTAAAGTAAAACAAAACGTATGTTCTACTTAAAGGGTGGCAAATAATTTTTTTTTTCTTATTATTCACCTTCTTTATTTTTCTAGGAACAGCTGAATGTTTAAAAATATGTACCGCTATTAGTCTTCAGTCAATAGCATTTTACAGAATCCTAAAAAGGAACATATGTGACCAGAGAATATAGGAACATTTTCCTCAAGGCAAACACGTTCGTTGTTTTCTTCCTCTGCGAGGCTTATAGATGTAACCATTGTTGCAGGACATGTAACTGATAGAATCCTGTACTGCATTCTATGGAGCCATTATGAACTAATGGCAAATCAGTGATCTTTGGATTTTCTGATTCTTTTATTTTTAAGAAGCATATGGATTATTTATTTGTATTCCTGGTAGCCCGATGAGATATAAAAATCACACAATTCTAAAGTGAGCTTTCATGTGCTAGATTTAGATAAGCCCATGGACTGACTCATGGCTCACTGTTCTTAATTTTTTTTTTTTTGGCAAATGCATTTTATTTAGAGAGATTTAAAACCATTTTCATTTTGGTTTAATATCACTATTTCAAATTTTACCTCTGAAACACTTTATTGAGCCTAGCCTCTCGTATTTTTCCCAGACAACTCCTGTTCTGATCTGCTGCACATATATTTCCAAGTCTGTAAATTAAGTAGACCCTATGATAACAATTTCCTATTCTTAGTATTCATGTTCAGATTTTATTCAATTTATTTTAAGTCATTTTCCTACCTCTGTCAAATCTGATCTAGTTACTGATTGCTTCGCCCCATTTGTTTTGCCTTTTATAAAAGAAATTTTACTGTTACCTGGGGAAGAAGAAGTTTCCCAAAGTTCCTCTCCAAGTCTGATGTCTACTCCATTGCTATCTTGGGCCTTCTGCAATACAGTATTTTAACTTATTTTTGCACATCAAAGGAGTGGAGATGTCTCACTGTGGCTGCATGTTGCAAAGTTTAGGTCAAGACTGTCACGTGGTTGGACGTGTATGTTCCATATTATTTTTCTAAAGACATAAAAGGATGTGTTAATGCTCAGCCCTAAAAAAGGAGCAGTTAACAGTACAGTACTTCATTTGCTAACAAGACTATAACAAAAGGCCAACTTCAGGTGTAAATGGAAATGCTGTCTTTCTACCTGAAGCTGAATTTTGCATCACAGGTTCTTTCTCAATGCAGAGCTGGGTTTCTGGGTTTGATGAGAAAAATATGTAAATACGTAATATTTGCATATAGAGCTGGGAATTGCCAAAAGCTCAGAGTAAAACACATACTGAAACCCAGAAAATGTTATTTTATGCAGTTATGCATATTACTTGAAATTTGGTCTTTAGCTCTACAGATAACCATTGGAAAGGAAGCAAAATGTAATTCAAAATAAATGAATAAATAATCCCAATAAAATCTACATGTCACCACTTCCTATTCAGTGATATATAAAGAAATAAGCATTTATTTTCATAAGAAAACCTACATTTCAAAAGTCATTTCATCACACTATGAAGTTTAAGGGGAGAAGGAAAAAATATGCTAATAAATGAGTTGTGCTTAAGAACAAATTTGCATGTCTTTCCGGAAACACAAGACCAGAAAATGGTACTCACAGAAAAAAAAAAAAAAAAACAACAATTTTGCTGACCAAATTCAAAAGACAACTGGTGTGGTTCATAGTCTGGTGTTACTATAGCATGTGGATTAAACTTGTACCTTTAAACGTGCTTAACAAATTGGAATTCCAGCAATGAAATTTCAAGTTTAATTATAGATTATTCAAAGAGTCAAATATATAATTATATATTATATTTGTTAATTGCCTTTAGTTTCATTTAAATTTTGTATAGTTTCTGTAGATAATAAGGACACTATTGGACATTAAACATCTTTCAAAATATTATTATAATCTTGTATTCTGCATTTGAAACTGATTGTTTCAGAGCACTATACCAATGAGTCAGTGCTTCCAGGTGCCAAAAGTCTTATTATTTTTGTCAGTGTTGTAGAATTACCATGGCTCCCAGTTAAGAAATCATTTTGGTAGAACGTACCTACAGAAGTTCAGAGTGTCTACGTTTTCTGTAGAAATCCCAGAATTTACAGTGTATTTCCTTATAGACATATTCAATTTAGAGAGACTAGAAGACAGTATGCACTTCAAAGTTGTTTTCTTCTTTTTACTTGCCTTGAGAATCAAACTGGGGGGAGGAGGGGGTGCAGAATCGTTTCCTAAATAACTTTTTTTTATAAACAAGTAAAATGTCAGTCTGTAAATGGACATGCAGAGTAGGTGTAAATCATCATTCCCACTGCTAGTCAACATCAGAATATGATTTGAAAATTAATAGCTCTATTTACCTTCATTATCATTCTTTAATTAAGAGACCATACATATTGCATCTCTGCATAAAAAAGATTCTTTGAGGAGGAAAACAAATAGATCTTTGCAGTTTTAAAGAATCAAGGTAATTTTCACTTTCACCAAAAATTCTTCTGTAAGCACAATTAAATCTGTGAGTATCGAGCTGGATATCATCTAACATGATATCTCCAGTTCTCCTTCTCAAACCACCAGCCCTCTACCTAAAGAAAAGGATAAAAAAAAAAAAAAAAAAAAAGGCCCTAGCACCTCTGTAAATGTTAGGATAGAATAAAGAAAGACGACATGCTGTTCTGTATCTCAACTCATTAGCAGCTAATGAAGCAGAGAATAACAGCAGTCCAGAAGGAAATAGTATATAATTCAGCTGAAAAAGAGCAGAAAATGATGATAGATAATGAGTATAATGAGTCAACAGAGGAATTTTCACCTTTGAATTCATAGATAACTTGATGGGTTTTTTACCATTTCCTCATGTAATGAAAGACATGTTGATGTTTTCCCATTCTTCTTTCAAAAAGACAACAGACTGGATTATCTCTAACTACAACTATGCTTTGCCATATGGAGTCTTCAGAATTATTCTGGACAAGAATGAATGAATGAAGATCACTGGCACTTAAAAGTAATATTTTCTTCAGAGGATGAGCCAATAGATTGACATCTTCTTCCACGGAAGCTAGTAGGAAGCATGTGCAAGGGCAGTGTTTGGGCAGCAGACCATATAAAATAACTTGAAAAACTTTGATATTAAATATAGGCCTTAAAAAGTAGCTCACTTCTAACCACTACCGACATCAGTATTAGAGTCGTAAGACGAAATTCAGAAGTCTATTTAAATCTTAAATCTTTTTAAGGATTAAATGTTCTCAAAATATAACTCCTTGGCTACACAGAAAGGGATATGAGAAGTCTAAATCAGCGGCAGGACAGCCAGACTCTCTGCATGTCCTAAAATTTCATCTTGGCTTAAAACCAGATTAAGCTGGGGACTTTCTCTTGAATTAATCCTTTAGTCCTTGACCAGTTTTGAGCTGCAAATAAAATATAACAGATTAATTCTCAAAAGTGTTCCCATGTCCAAACTGGTTTTATTTGTTTGTTATTAAAGTTTAGGCATTGGAAATTTGTTGAGAAAATAAAGTGGTTTGTGTAAACATTTAATTGTTGGTTTATCTATTAGATATCATAAGGCTTTAATGCTGCCACTGGCACTTTCATCTATTAAAAATTACATTTACATAAAAATAATCTTAATGCTCTTCATATTAATGTAAAAAGTAGTAGGCATTCCATTTGTGGAAAAACTGGGAATAAGCATTAAAAAAAAAGTCTCCTGTTTACTGTATCCAAGCTGTTGTAGAAGGACATTCAGACAGCCCCACACACACACCATTTCTTTCCTCAACATATGAAATTTAGATAAGATACATATAGTTTCTTCTTTCCAATCCCATTTCTGCATAACACAACTTGTGTTTTCACACACTTTTTGGAAGTTATTCTAAACATCTTCTCATGTCTTGTCTCTGTAAAGTCTTTGGTAGATAAAAAACTAACATAAACAGTATGATATTTAATTAGTCAAGACAAAACTTTCTAACTTACTCCTAATTTTTACGGAGGCATATTTTGAATAGTAATTATAAAATACTTTATCTTCTTCTGTCAATTTATTGACCTTCACCATAATGACCATATACTCTAGTACTATAGAAAGAATGTGCTTTATTCTTTTTAACATTTTTTCCTGGTTTCTTTTTTTTTTCTTCTTCTGATAATTAATAAGAAAATATTATTTTAAAAAGAAGACACTACAGATAAGCAGTTTGAAGGGCCTTACTACTCGTTAAGGATGAATTAAAGAAAACGTTATAAGTGAAGCTGTCAATGGGGACAGTCACGTATGAGGAGCTCAGTCACCTCAGCAGCTGTCCTGGGGATCTTGTGACCAGCAGTGCTATGCAAAGGGGCATCTCCACAGCAAAATGCGCAGAGACAGGAATAAAACCAACAGAAAAACCCTGAAAACATCAGTTCCGGCTTACCCCAGCGCTGCCCCGCACACCCGGGACTATTGGCAGGAGAGCGGTGCCATACCTGCAGATATAAGGTCATTATTTACATTGTAAACCCCTATGAATCTCTCTCTTGGTCTGGTTAACCAAGGCATAATAAGTTTAGTGACTCTCAGCTGTAGGAAAGGCAGATTCTCAGCATCCCTCTCTCACATCAGCACTTGATGTTATTTTAAAAAACAGTACTACAAAGAGAATGAAAATACTAAGGGTATTTTGCTCTCTGACAGCCTCAGAGACCCTGTTACAGCCACAGCAGGGATAGGAGGTCACTCTCCTACCCAGACATGGTCTTCCAATATGTTGGGGATAGAAACAGAAATGACAGGTCAATTGGCCAAACCTGTCACTCCCCGCTTTCTACCATTACATTTCTGTTGATCATCTTTCCCCTGCTCTTTCAAAAAAAATCTTTCCAGCTACAGACTTTGAAGGGTGGGTGGAAATTTTGACCATCCAACGAGTAACAATTTAAAATTTGTTTCCTTCTATTTACTTCAGCTATATATTAGTAGTTTCTACATCTTGTAGTTCCCATCTAGATATTTTAAAGAAGGCGACTGTACGACATACAATTACTTTGGGTATTTACCATGGAATGCTAAATCTAATGAATCATAAAAAATTACAAAATAAATACTGTATAGAGAGGAACCTAAAGTCCACAGCCAATATTAGAGAATAGTAGTATTTTGCTTACAACAAGATGTCGGCAAGATCCTACATTGTATTTTCTGAAGAGTAATAAAGATGTAACAAAACACGAACTGATAGTATAGAATGACTATTCCTTTTACTTGTTTCTGATATTTGGAAAATTATAAACATGTCATTCCTGCAGGCACAGGAGTCCAGAAGAGCAAGAATGCAACCCATTTTTGGCAAGATTACACATTGGATGTCATAATCAGAAACATCACAAAACAGCATTGTTACAAACACAGATAATACTACCTAGAATAGACATTATTTTATAGTGGGGTAACACCTGTCATTCCTGAGATAATCTCTATGTATACCATCCAGAGGCTGAAAAGCACATAGGGAAAATGGGCCTAAATTTCAACAAATATTTCAAGAGTACTTAAGAGAACTGGATTGCTTAAATGAATATACATACTTCAAAATGACTTAGTCTCTTCATGTGTTAAATGAATCATCGTAAGGAAGATTCAGTAAGACTTTATTTTATTCCTTGTCATTTTTCTCTCCCTTTTTCCCCCAAACGAAGAGTAAATATCAGCTTCTCCCTCGTCCTACATAGTATTGTCTTAGAAACTGCAATTACTCATTCAGCAACAGTAAAAAGAACTAGCAAAATATTCCTGATACCTGCTAACTTTTCAAGTAGGATTTTTCTCCATATGAACCAGACATGCTGTATGTGACATACTACAGCTGGAGAGTGATAGGATTTTCAGATTTAAAAACTATTTAGCTGTTCACTACTTTAAGTATAACTCCTAGACAAAATTAACTATATGCCTTTCTTTACCTTGTAACTTTTCTCAAATATTCCTAGGTAGTAGCCTCAAGACCATTCTCAGTGTAAAAATCCCAAATTGTGTGTTCAATTGCAAGTGCAATATAAACCTTAAAGGCAGCAATATAATTATTGCCATAAGCTCATCTTTATGTCAGCTTAGCATTTGTCAGGAAACAACTTAAGAATTATTTTTAGGCATTTAAACAGGGGCACATCTGGCATGGAGTGTTCATTAATTGTGCTAAAACTGGTAAGATATTGTTGATATCAACAGAGGAAAACATTGAGATTTGGAACATTTGGCCTGGTATTTTTATGTGTTGCTTTGAATTTTAAGTGTTAATAATGATGAATCAAAACCTGGCGGAATGATCTTTTTGTAATACCAGCCATAACATTACAATCTTTCAAGGTGTCGACACAAATTTCTGTCTTCAAATTAAGTAAATTCAAGCATTTAAACATATTTCTGGAATGACATCTCATGCATAAACTGTATTTCGTATCATGTACTGTTACAGAGATAACCTGGTAATAATTAATTGCCATACAATCCATTTTTAAAACCAGTGACTGATAATATCGATTATTATATGCTTTCCATAATAATAATTGTCTAAAATATGCAGCATATTGTAGACGCAATACATCTTCAGCAAGCATCTTTCGTTCTAAATCAGTTGGGAAAAACTTATGTACATAGTAATTTTGATCATTCTAACCTGGTCTCCTTTAATAAGATACTTCCAGAGAAAGATCTTGAAGATATATAATGCAGCAGAATGTGCCACAGCCTGGACTTTGTATGTAAATTTGTTTTCCTTCTTTGTCCTTTATTTCTTATCATAGTACGGTAAACTGTTTACTGTGTGAGAACTTGGATAAAATAATTAAAAATCAAAAGAATGCAATAAATAAATAAAGGAAAAATTCAGTAGGATAAAGGATTATGGATTTTCAGAAAAATAAATGTATGCTGAACAATTAGATATTGGGTAAGCAAAAGAGGGTTTTTGAAACTCGGCTGCTTATTTAATGCTTAGTATTTGCTATTTCAAATTTTCTGTTTATCTTGAATTGCACTGAAGTGAGTAACCAAAAAGAGCACTCTTCTTTCACTCTCCATAACTTTTTGGACTAAAAAGAGATTTTTCCTCCACAACTTTACTTGATGCACAAACAGAAAGTGTTATATTATAAGCTTAAGGATTTCTAGCTGGCTGAAGTCATTGCTGGACCACTCTCCATCATCTTTGCCAAGTCTTGGGAAATGGGAGAGGTGCCTGAGGACTGGAGGAAAGCAAATGTCACTCCGGTCTTCAAAAAGGGCAAGAAGGAGGACCCCAGCAACTATAGACCTGTCAGCCTCACCTCCATCCCTGGGAAAGTGATGGAACACCTTATCCTTGGTGCCATCTTAAGACATATCAAGGACAAGAGGGTCATCAGGGGCAGTCAACATGGCTTCACCAAGGGGAAGTCGTGCTTGACCAACCTCATAGCCTTTTATGAAGACATAACAAGGTGGATTGATGATGGCAGAGCAGTACATGTGGTCTACCTTGACTTCAGTAAAGCATTTGACACCGTCTCCCACAGCATCCTCACGGCAAAACTGAGGAAGTGTGGACTGGGCGATCGGGTAGTGAGGTGGACTGCAAACTGGCTGAAGGAAAGAAGCCAGAGAGTTGTGGTCAATGGGGCGGAGTCTGGTTGGAGGCCTGTATCTAGTGGAGTCCCTCAAGGGTCAGTTCTGGGACCAGTATTATTCAATATATTCATCAAGGACTTGGATGAGGGAATTGAGTGTACTATCAGCAAGTTTGCTGATGACACCAAGCTGGGAGGAGTGACTGACACGCCAGAAGGCTGTGCTGCCATCCAGCGAGATCTGGACAGGCTAGAGAGTTGGGCGGGGAAAAATTTAATGAAATATAATAAGGGAAAATGTAGAGTCTTGCATCTGGGCAGGAACAACCCCAGGTTCCAGTACAGGTTGGGGAATGACCTATTAGAGAGCAGTGTAGGGGAAAGGGACCTGGGGGTCCTGGTGGACAGCCGGATGACCATGAGCCAGCACTGTGCCCTTGTGGCCAAGAAGGCCAATGGCATCCTGGGGTGTATTAGAAGGGGGGTGGTTAGTAGGTCGAGAGAGGTTCTCCTTCCCCTCTACTCTGCCCTGGTGAGACCTCATCTGGAATATTGTGTCCAGTTCTGGGCCACTCAGTTCAAGAAGGACAGAGAACTGCTGGAAAGAGTCCAGCGCAGAGCCACGAGGATGATTAAGGGAGTGGAGCATCTCCCTTATGAGGAAAGGCTGAGGGAGCTGGGTCTCTTTAGCTTGGAGAAGAGGAGACTGAGGGGTGACCTCATCAATGTTTATAAATATATAAAGAGTGGGTGTCACGAGGATGGAGCCAGGCTCTTCTTGGTGACGACCAACAGTAAGACAAGGGGTAATGGGTTCAAGCTGGAACACAAGAGGTTTCACTTAAATGTGAGAAGAAACTTCTTCTCAGTGAGGGTGACAGAACACTGGAACAGGCTGCCCAGGGGGGTTGTGGAGTCTTCTTCTCTGGAGACATTCAAAACCCGCCTGGATGCCTTCCTGTGTAACCTCACCTAAGTGTTCCTGCTCTGGCAGGGGGATTGGACTAGATGATCTTTTGAGGTCCCTTCCAATCCCTAACATTCTGTGATTCTGTGATAAGAGCACAATGAAACATGCCACTCTAACACAAACACCTTTACCGCCTGATCTTGTGAGAGACACAAATTTTCCATTCATAAGCAGCAAAACTTTAAATCTTCTGACAGAAAGTGGATAAATTAAACATTGAGTATGTCCTAGAACTTATAATAAAGTTTATAAAATTATTTAAAAATCTGAATACTCAGCATCACCCAGAAAATAGAATATAAAGGGTCACAGTCTAGCATCCAAGAAGAAATTGGGAAGATAATACCTGCATCATTCCTGACAGATGGAAGTGTTACAGAACTTTCAACCACTGGAGACATTTAAATGCAAGTTAGATAATATTTTCCTTACTTAACAGTTTGGACTACAGGAGGAAGGTACCTATAAACCAACAAGACCTGTTTCAGGTATGCTACAAATACTCTAGTGTTACACGAGCTAAAGGAATAACAGAAGCTTTATTTTGATGCATTTAACTTGAAGAGAAATGAAAGAAAATAAAATTGAACTCTATAGTAACTCAGAGATTAAGTTCTTGAGATAACATTCTCACAGTAAACAGTAGTAGTGTCATGCTTCAAATTACAATATGAAATAGTTTAACACAGAAAACCACGCATTTAAAAGCACAAGTTTAAATAGCAGCAATCTTGCTGCCTTTTGCAAAGATGATGCACTCAAGTACAATGTCAGGGCAGAAGTGTATAAAACACATCTGGTCAGAGAAGTTCATGGTCTGCATGAGATTGAATCACTGCTCATTTCACACTAAATCTATCCACTAACCTCATTCTCCACAGATCACGTCTAATTCTACAGAGAGCAGTGATTTATTTTCTTTTAAAGTTAAAATTGTGGCAAACATTTGCGTACGATGAAGTACTGGATATATGTTGAGAGGAAGAAAGTCTGAGACACCAGAACAGCACAAGTGAGCTTTTTAATTTGCTAAGGTCCACCAGAGGATGTTCCTCGAAATTCCTTAGTAACAGAAGGAAGTTATTTCAAGTCTCTGGAGGAAACAGCTTAATTCATTTGCATGACATTTAGTGTCATATTCATGCTGAGAAATACACATTTAGTTGGAAAGGAACAATTCATTAAAACAAAGGGTATAAGGCAAGTCTCAACTTCCAGATTTTTTTGTACAGAGAGAAATCTAGATCCTGCTGATACTCGGGCAAATTATATCCAGTAAGATCTATGTTTTGGCTAGCAGCAGCAAAGATATTGGCTGTGTCTGACACTGCATCCCGTCTTGAAGTTTTCCAGCTGGAACTGATACTGACTTATGCTTGGCTGTAGTGTGGATGACATGTGCTCAAGAAGGTCTGGAAAGGAGAAATAAGACCTCATGCCAATAGCAGGAGAGGTTCACATCCATGAAGAGACTGACCTCCAAAACAAAATCCAGACTTCTCATTAGTAAAACCCATAGGATCAGTTTAATCATGTGATCAACAGTGGTCCAGGCACAGAATCCATGGCAGGTCCACAACAAGGGGCATGTTGGAGAATTACCAACTACAGGACCAAGACACTTGAAGCAAAAGTTTGCAGCATATGCCAGAATACAGTTCAAAACTGTGCTTGCAATGAAGATTCATCAAGACAGTCTAGACCTCATTGCTGCATGAACACAGGAGCAGAAATGCTACACACAATGTAATGCTTGAAACATTAAGAAGTTAAGAATCAATATCTTCCTTCTTAACAATCTGAAATTCTTCTCCTGAGCAAAGCCGCTTTTAATTTGTTATTTTTTACTATTTATTTTTGAAGCTATTGTGAACTGTTGAGTACCTGGTCTTTTTGGAAACTTAACCATTCCCTTCAAGTTCCCAAAACAGAAAAGGAACATGATTTCAGGAATAAGTCAGATACTTAAAAAAAATTGAACATCTGTGAAAATGTAAATGGAATTTTTGCCACAGTGCAGTCTGTAACATCGGGAGAGCTTGTCCAAGACAGTTTGCTGTGACTGATGTATGGCTTTATAATAATGTAAACATGTCTAATGGTTATTTGCCACTGAAAAAGGAAGTTCAGCCCTAGTCTTGAATTCTCTTCCCTTGTGTTGGAGCTGAAAACTGACCTATTCTGTAGTTAACTGATTAAATATGGTAAACTGCAAGAAATTGTTGTTAGTGCCTCTAAGGACTTCTGATCCCATGGCTTTATCACATCAAGTACTGATACAGCCTGCAAAATATGCATCCAAAACCTTGCATATGCAACTGACATTGTTAAGATCCAAGAAGTTCTGTTTGGACAGTGGAGCAAAGACACCTTGTATTTCTGGTCTCCTTATTGTTTTTGAGGTTACACACAAGCCAGAGTGACTAATCTAGGTTTCCAGGAAAAGAAGCTTCAGGAAGTCCCAACAGATGGTCAAGTAAATTTGACATCATCGTGAGTTCAAATACTACTAGTATAAACTTGTTTACATTTCTTCCCTACCTTTTGAACACACTATAATTAAAAAAAAATAATAATTATTTTAAAAAACAGAGCTTTCTCACTGCATGCCAAGATTTTTAGCTACTCAGTTTCTGCCAATGGAGACAAAGCCAATCTTGTAAATAATCAGGCTATATTTCAAGATAGAAATCAAGACTCATTTTAGAGAATTTCTTTCCCTCAAAACATTTGAAAGAATGCTTGTGTTGGTGCGTAGTGGAGATGAGCATCTCTCAGAACACTTTCCCCATGGAAAGGGTTTTGCTTTTTCAAACAAGCTCAGACCATTAGCACTGCCTTTAGAAACCGTATATTTTCTTTCACAAGCATCCACATGCTCTAGCTGGAACTGCTTTTGTGTCTATAATCTTATAAAAACAATGATGGTAATAGTGTACCTAATTCAAACAATTAAGCTACTGTGGGGCGCGGGGGGAGGTGGGGAGTATAATGTGTCTGTGTATTAGATCATATTTGCAGTTTGGGTACTGTCCTGCATAATATATTTGAATAGTGCAATGTTTTGTCTGCCATAAATAGCAGCTTTTACTTTCTTTGTGATTCTACTATATCAGCCATGCACTAGGATAAACAACACACCATAAAAGAGCAGAAGGCACAGTTAAGATAGAATCATTATGCAAATAGGTTATGGCATGCTTTATATGAGAACAGCTTCCCTAAAGAGACCTAATGGGATGACTGACCTATAAAGCATTTAATTTGTTGTTAGCATTTCATTTAATTGTCTTTCAGTTCCTCCAGGAATAAAACTTTTAATTGTAAAAACTTCTAAATGACATAATGGTTGATTTCTCTTTCTGTAACTAACAGGCTCCTCTCATAATAAAAATAGCTTGCTGTAATTTCTAACTGTACTTTTTAAATTCTGGTATAATTCTGGTGAAAAAGTTAGGATGTTAGACTTCAGCTGACAAAACTCTATTAAAAGAATGTTATTCTAGAAATGTTAATGAGAGGCACGCTGAAGAAAGACTATATATCTTGATATATAGGTATACAACAGATGATCAATTTTTCTCACTTTTGACCTTTGAGTCATAGACTCAGGATCCATAGTTCCAGCAGAATTGATTATTGTGTGAAGGTTACATGCAATAGGGGGTAAATAGAGTATATAGATAAATCTTCATTTTCTTTGGCCAACTGCTAAAGGAGATTTAAAATCACTACAAAAAAATCCAATGACATCTAATATTATTTATCAAGTCTAAGTAAAGGGACTATATAAATAATATATTATGAAATGTATTGGTTATTTCAATTAAAGTCTTAAAATATGTTTACGAAGTCAAATTGATTTTCTTCATAAAGAGACAAATTGTATGTCTCTAAAGGCATGCCTGGAGGTGCCTCCTAGGATATGACAAAGTAAGAGGCCATTACTATTGGGAATCTGATTTCAAAGTTTAGGCTTTTTTTGGATGAACAACAGCATGGCTGACACCATTTGAGTTTAAATTGCTATATTTTCCAACTGAGTGAAAAATGCTATAACTTCTTGTCGGTCACCTGGAATACTTTGTCCACTTTTGATCTCCTGGTTTCAAAGACAAAATAAAAAATGGAAAAGGATACAGCAGAGAGCAACCAAGATAATCAGATGGTGGGAGAACTTGCCACATGAAGGAAGAATTAAAAAAAATTTTTGTTCATCCAAAAGAAGAGAAGGTTCAGGAAAAAAAACAATCACAAACTTCCAGTACCCAAAGGTAATTACAGAAATGATGGAGGTACTTTCTTCAGAAGGACACATACTGACAGGACAAGAGGCAATGGGTTTAAGTTACTTCAGGGGAAATTTTGGTCTGGAAATAAGAAAACAATTTGTTGCAAGAAAAAAACCCAAAACAAAAACAACAAACAAACAAACAAACACCCACCCCAAACCAATAACTAAACAAACCAACAGAAAACCAACATTGGAATAAGTTATGCAGAGAAGTGGAGGAATCTCCCTCACTGGAAATATTCTCGTCTCATCTTGACAGGGATAACCTTTCAACAGAAGGTTGGACCAGATGGTCTCCAGAGATGCCTCCCAGCCTAGATTTTTCTGTGATTCTAAAAAAGTCTGGTATGCCGCTCTGACATTTCTTCCATCCCAGACTTTTTCAAAACTTAAAATCTTGTCTGAAATATACACTTCATTTCACAACCATTTGTCTTAATAATTTTGTTATGAAAAGAAACCTCCTTTCTGCAAACTGAACAAATGAAAACACTTCAGTCATTGGTAGAACACATTTATAGGCCAAGTCTGCTGATGGCAAGGACTGCCAACCACCTATAGATTTATGATGGATATGTTTTAGTTATTGCCCCAGACAACATCGAATATAAACATAAACATAGAGAGCAAAGGTCAGAGCAAAATATTCCAATTCTAATACCAAGCAAGGAGGAAAAAGAAAAGTCAGGATTTTTATAAAGGCTCTTCCTAATTCTAATATATTGAAATAAAATTGAAAGACATTTTTAGTGAGGAAGAAATACATATGACCTTTCCAGAAAGAAAGCTTTTAGTATTCTGTTGGCATTCCTTTCCAGGAAGCTGCAGAACTCAGGCATTCTCATTTAGATTCTTCCATCTTAACCTTTCTTCATATCATTGCACCCTCAAGCAAAAGTGTATAATGTATATTATTTTACCCATTTATCTCCCATTTCTACTATTACTATACCTCAAAATGATTCATTGTGGATAATTCTCAAATATTTTGTTCAACGTAATACCATGCTCAACAAGGAATTCAAAGCAATCAAATAAAAAATGAAATAGTGTAAACCTCAGAAACATCTAAGCTTTACCATCCCACTGTTTTCTAAATGTCTGAAAAAAAAATAAACAGCCACACTTTTTAATTCTACAAAGCATACCTACATTCTGGAATCAACATACATTTCCGAGAGCAAGATAAAAAACATGCGGTGCTGTTTATAAACTAATTTAAAGGACTAGTTTAAGAAAGACAACTAAAATTAAATTGAAAGGAAGAAACATTGAACAGATGATGCTGAGAAATTTGGAGTTCCCAACAATGGGTGAAAAGGACAGTAAAGTTGCTCGGAGATTATACCAAAAGCAATAACAGGCCTCGAAATATAACAAATGCAACAGCAAATTCTTGTAACACATTTGGATTCTAAGTGCTGAGGACAGAGTGATTCCTGTAGTAATTTTGTTGGAAGTAAAATAACTAATCAGAAAAGGAATCAAAGTGAAAGAATGCAACAGGTAGGATTTCTAACATAGCTGAAGAGAAAATAAAATTTTTTTTTTTCTTTTTTTACGCTACTTTCAGAATGTAATGCTTAAGATAATTTTACCTAAAATTGTAGTTTCCTTATGAAATGTGGTGTTAAGATAATGTTTAATTGCAAACCTGCTGAATTTCACTTGTGGCACTGTGCACACAATGGCTTACTAAGCATTGAAGGGCAACCCTTACTGAGGTCAATCACCACATTAAAACGATATATTTCTATTTTTTACATTCACTGAAAGGGAAAAGATTAGCTGACTAAGAAATCATGTAGAAAGCAGGAGAGATGTTGACAAAAATGCAGTTGTATCCAGTAGGAATCAATGCTATCCACACACAGATTTAACATTACCAAAGATTATTTGTTCCCTGAACTGCTCATATTACAAAACCTTATGCAATTCACAGTGGGATGATTGGAGGAAAAAAACAACCAACCAACCACAAATAAACAAAAAACCCCAAACAATTAAAAAACCCCCACACCACCACACACACTTGTTTAACTCTTCTAATTCAGAAGTATTTCATCAGAAAAAGTAAACTCAGCCCTGCACAGATTAATGCTACTAAATTGATTTATATTCAAGTCCCTTAGTAAAGCATCTGTTACATTTCTCCACATCGTATATGTGCTAAGCAGAGAGCCTCAGGGTCTTTAACTATAATAAATCCAAAGTTGATCTTCCAAGCCTATTGCTACTAAGGCAGTTTTCAATTTTGCAACAACTTCCTCTTAGATTTATGCCCTTTAAAATGTATTTGCCCTCTACTAATCAAGGGTGTTTGGAAATCTCTCTGATTACTTTCCCCATGATCATCATCTCTGCTCTCCCCTCAGATAACACACTGTTTATTTCAACTATCCCAGATATTTATAATGTTGCAGAAAAAATACAGCCCAGTTTTGCCAGAAAAATTTAGCGCAATCCTAATTTCACTTTCACAGCTTTAAAAGAGTGATAGTTTTCAAGTTAGTATCACTTTTGTTTGAGCAAAGGAAAGGACAGTGAGACTGAGAACTAAGCCTGTTTCCTGTTTTGAATTAGCTTAATTTATTTCTCGCCATTCATGATTATCCACGGAATTATTTCCATAGCTTGATATTTTAGTCTGTAAATTATTTGCTAAGACTTAGCCAGAATGAATATTTTATAACACAACGTGACTTTCCACTGTGTATGTCAACAAACAGTGTCCAAACTACATGGCATTTGTTTTCATTTGTGAAGAAACAGATCTCCTGTGTAGTAACTGTAAAAGTTCCACATCAAGGCATCTCTCTTAGGAGCTGATTTAAGACAGTGAAATGAAATCATGAGGAAATCCAGATCATATAAAATCAAGCCCAGCTAACAAATGTGAAACACATTTCTTTGGGATTTGTATTCCAAGATCAACACACAACTTTCCTGTTGAAAAGAACAAAATACACTGATTGACAAATCTCACTCACTGTTCCTAACAGATAAATAGACTAGACTACCAAGTATTAGGATGAACAGTGTGGAAAAACAATAAAACCAAACCAAACAAACAAAACCAACAAACCAAAACACCACACATTTGAATTTCCAGGATTTCAGATTTTTTTTTTAAATGGATGTTCTACAAATATACAGTCATTGCTAATTGTTTCGAAAAACATAAGTGAAGTGAGACTAAAATCAAAACACAGATGTGTTGTGTTTCACCGTAAGACATTGGTTTTAAAATTTCAGCTTTTTAAAGTTTATACATAAACTGCGTAAACTGCATGCAATCATCAGTCCATTGGACCATTTTTAACACCTTCCTCTAAGCCATGCACTCTCATAAACAACTTGCAAACCTGCCATACATCCATGGTATTTTTTTTATATCATTACAAGGGCATAGTTTCATTCAGAATCTAGAAACATATAGAAAGTAAGAATTTACAAAGGGAAAAAATGCAGTGTCAGTCCTGCAGATCTTACTAAAATATACAGGTTTCAGATGTTTAGGCCGCAACCTTTCAGAGATACATAGTTAGTGTCTTATAAAAAAATTATTCTGTGATCAAGCAAAGACTTCTTGAGATACAAATATGAGAAGAGCTATGACTATCACAAAAATCTACAAATCTACAAAATGCTTACCACAAAGTGCTGTCATTATTACAATAGATCCTTCCGTTCTTTGTTACTGTTATTACTGATTATTCCATTTTGAAGTGAAGGGGCAGACATTCTGCATAGTCTGAGTGTTCCACTTGCAAGATGACGCAGACACTTTGTGAAAACATGTCTATGTCTGATTTAAATCGTACAGGGGATGGACAAAGACTACCTTAATGGCAAACAAAAAGTTTAGACTAACATGGTGAGAAAAATTGGTTTAAGAAAAAAAAAAAAAATCAAATTACTTGGCATGATTTTACATTTAATTTTGCTGGTAAGGCATCATAAAAAAATAAAAGGAAAACTCAGGATCTGCTTATAATGGGTTAAATTCTAAGTTTAAATTTCTGTGATTCTAAGGAAAATTCAGGTCTTACTCTGAGCCAATACATGTAGCACTATTAAAGGTCCATAAAATGAATCACAAAATTTGTTTTATTTATTAAAAGAATGTAAAATTAAATGTTAACTTTCAGCCTTTCTCACATTAACTCAGTCTATGGAAGTATAATCAAAAAGCATATAAGAACTTGAACTTCTTCACCATATTTCGCTTTTAAGAAAGAAGAAATAATAACAAAGCAGAAAATGTTAAAACACAAATACTACTTTAATAGTCTGAAGATGAGAGGTTTAGTAGATTTTACTGTTTTTTCCAAGTTTGATTTAGCATTCAGAAGAGAGTAACAGATTTTCTATAACTCAGGCTGAATTTTTTTACCCTATGGAATACAGTTCATAATATAAATTAATAAACTGAAATACAAACCAAACATTTTGAAATCTTGTCATGCCTGAGCTGCAAATTAACTCACAAGACTAACTTTTGGGTTCCATTTTAAAGTATTCCCGCATTTCAATGAACAAAAAAAGACCATACTCCTTCAAGTATGTTTTTCAAACATTGCATTTATAAATATCGTGGGTTTTGCATACACTATTCTATAGAGACCTTACGGTTCTGTATGTTTTGGCACTACAGTTATTTGATGTGATGTGTTCTTATATGTTGATGTTGTAATACAGCAGGTTCATGTCCTCCTTCGGTTGTATAAAAATATTGGCTTGAAGGGTGTTCACTGCACAGATTAACAATATTTCATCACTGTAGCACCACAAATCTCTATTACATCTGACTTTTGACATTCTTGTACTTGGCAAGACAATACAGCAAAACCTGTAAAGACAGTCAGCTACCTCTCTCCTCATTCAGTAAATAATCTAACTCAATGCAGAGTAAAGCTCTTGTAAAGTGTTGCCACTGATGAGTAATCTGTAATAGAAGGTGAACTGTAATTATATTTACTTATTTAATCAGAAGTCACCAACTGTGGTAACTTGTAAGACACACTGCAATGGACAATACATAAATGGTGCATGAAGGACTGTGCTCCATCTCCAAGAATCAGCAATTCTTGCCTTGATCTTAGCAACACAGGATTTAATTAGGTAAAGCTACACAGAAAAGCAGAATAATACTCAACAGACACAATGAAAACAAGCAACAACGCTACAAGTTAAAGAAAACTTCTAAATGTGACCTCTTCTGCCCTTTCTATGGGATTGGATGTTCTGATCACTTACATGCCACTATCTAAAAATGAAAAGCTATATTGGGATGAGGCTGGAAGGGTGAAATATTAGCTGAGAAAATGACAATGTTCTTTGTTGGTGATTTATTCCAGCTTCAGTTAATGTGTTTTCTTAAGCTTTTGGATAGTGTCATCTTCATTCTAAATTGTTAAGGTCCAGACATGCAGCTACATTATTAAAAATTCCTTTTGAAAGAATTAGACTATCATTACCAGGTAATGAGAAGAACATTACTGACTTTGTGAGGAATTATGTCTTCCAGGATTTTCATCTGAATTAAACTTTGGTCTGACTTGAAAGAATACATTGTCTCTGAAGTCTACCGTTTCCTTGGTGATATTTTTTATTCTTCTGTCATAATGCAAGTAGAAGAAACATTTGAAACTTTTGTAAGATTATTTTCCAATACCGTAAAATATGAAGATCACAGAAAAATTGAATGATGCCAAATGAATGGAGTAGAGAGCATGCAATTATGACTAAAGTGAGATTAAATAAGTAAAGGTTAAGTGCAAGCATGACATGACAGAGCAGGGAAAAAAAGGAAAGGAAAAAATTCACTGTGCTTCTTTTAATGATTCACACATACCAGTTCTATAAGCCATAGGTAATATTTATATAGATCATATATATAAATGTTGTGCAATACAGAGTGTTATGAAATTGAACAGACAATCGACTGTGTTTTAAACTACAGAAATTACTAATAAATAAACACGAAAGAAAGGTAGAATATTTTTTTTAAATTAATGTTAAAGCTATTTCTGCTTGAAAAAACACCAGTCCAGCTTCCTTGGGGTCCATATACCTCTCAAAGATTTGTTTTCTCTTTCTCTCTCTTTCCATACTGTATGTAATGTTTTTGAAAATATATTTGTATACACACAAGTGGAAGGGCAAATGGAAACACTGTAGTACAAGTCTGGGGAATTCAACACAGATATGTAGTAGTTTTGATTTTTTTCCTTGAACACAACTACTTGCCTTATCTGGAATTTGTAATAAGTAAAACAACTACAGAGTCACTACCTTGAAGAAAAGCTGTACACCAAAGGACTACACAAAAAACAGAATAAATTATGTGACAGCAAGAAATCCAATCCAAAGAACTACTTCATATACCTAGTGCCTGTTCAAAGTGGATAAAAATTATATGAAAATCTAATAATTTTCCAGAGAGACATGAGCGAAAAATGAAATCAAGCATTTTGTCAATTTTTGTTATATAAAAAAATTATGTGAGTAGAGCAGTGAGGAGCTTTCAAAGCAGTTCAATCTGAAAAAAAAATCAATATCTTTAAAGAAAGACCTAATTTCAATATTCATACTGACTAATATCAAGGACAACAGAATCTCTTTGAAGAGAAGCTCCCGGGTTTACCTTTGAGAAAGCTCATCACTGCGTATGTTCACCTCCTTTGTATCTTGAGAAATTTCCAGAAGCAGAACTCTTGAAAGCACATATTTATTCTAGGGCCATGTATTGCTGTTTTATCAAGACAGTTTGTCAGGTTAGTGTCACCCTTTTATAACCGAAGAGTCATTATGATCAGAACCAGCTAACTCTTTAAGGATCCATATGTAGAATCACTCTTCATGGGACAGAGGATTCTCCATCACATTGACATTATTTTATGATGATGTGTTACAATTTCAATCAGAAAAGGTCAGAGCTGGCACTAAAAGAACAGTGATTTAGTATTTAGAGGAAGATTGCGTTGCAACCCATAAAGCATCCGCTACTACCATTAAGACAAAAACTACAGTCAGACTAGTAGCAACATTGCAGTCCAAGGATACTTAACTGCTGCCCCAGCAGGAAGTATAAGAACAATCTCATTTATTTAGCAATTTTAAAACTACAGTTCTGTGCCTTTTTATTATATCCTAATTAAAGTCATAAATAATAATCTCATTAATAATGGCCAAAGCCACTGTCCAATCTTGAATTTTTTTCCTACAGCCTAGAGTTTCCTACAGAACTCTTTCAAATATTAATGAAATATTAACGGTTTTTTGTTAGCACAGGACAGAGAGACAGAAAAATAGCTAAACATATGTGAATATTATACTGCAAACTTGAGCAAATACATTATATTTTAAATTGTATGTGGACATTTTAAGAAAACTGAGAAGACAGGTAAGCCGTGATAAACAATTTTTTTACAGAAGAATAGCTGAATCAGTAGACACTTGTCCGGAAACATATACACTTAATTAGGAGTCCAGTTTTGTATCAAATCCTGTGAAACTGTGTGGACATCCACAGCAGTGGAATGGCCAAGAACCCAGGTGTGGTCACAGTGACTAAAATAGCAACAGGAGCTGATTTATCTCTTCACTCTCTCTTAGCGAGGAAAGTGCATTTGGAAAAAGTGGGCTGTTGGTTTGCATGAGAACTCGAGGTCATCATCTAGACAGAACATTAATTTATTTTGGAAGAATTCTTACGAGTTTAAATGAGAAAAAGGAAAAAACCTCCTAATTGTTAGGATCTTTGACTTATTTTTCCACAGTTGGACATTCACTTGGACTTTGCATTCATCTCAGCAAGGGCAATGCTTGTACCTAAACTAAAATGTGTTTACTGCCTTATTCTTGACCAAATCTACAGAATCTGCTTTTTGAATGTAGCTTGAAGAATAACAGGATATAGTAGTGAAAAATTGTACAGCTAATATAGGTGGAAGTTTTTCTGTTGTCTTTACCTCATCACCCCAAAACACCTTCCAAAATGTCAGGAACTATTTACTAATTTTCAGCTTATCATGCCAATAACTGCACCTTAATAATACTTTTTATTCCTGTGTATAAGTTACTTTAAAAGTCTTCTACAGTAGAATCTAATTCTAATCTCTCAAAAGTCTTCCATTAATGTAACCTATTATTTCATAATATGCATTAAAACATTCACTTTTAATTCTTATCAGCATCATTAGGGCATCTCTTAAATTCATATGTCTATCTTCAGTAACAGCATCATCAAAAGTGGCTAGCAGAAATATCTTTTAAAAAAGAAGCCAATCTTAAATGAGAAAATCGAGCAAGAGAATACTTAAATTTCTTCAAAAATTTTTGTGGTGGACCAAAAAGCCAGAGTTATTTTGTTTTCTTTATTCTTGAGGAGTGGGAAAGCAAAGAAGCAAGGCAGGATTGCTCTGCAGTTATCTGGAGCCTGGAAAACTTGATGCCATGGAAGAAGTCATGATAAAGTCTCAGGCTTTAGAAGACTTTTGTTGAGTATGGAGGTCTGAATATGATGAGACAGATGGAAGTCAACCAAGCCTCTATAGAGTTAATACATTGCTATGAGTTTTCAGGATGAGAAACTAATTTAATAATCCCTTCCAATGTGGAAAACTGAGTTACTGGTACTCCTTGTACTTCAGAATTGTTTTTTTAAATGATAAAGAAGAGCTTCCAAATAGTTTGGACCATATTAATCATGTGGAAAATCATCACAAATCAAGTCGCAACAGAATAATAAGTACTGCCTCAATAAGCTAATAAACATATTTTTTTAAGTATGGTCGGAAAGTGCAAATGCAGCAGAAACAGGAATAGAATAGTTAAGTGCCAATCTGAATTGTAAGATCCTTGTCTTCTTTTCTCTTGCTGCCCAAATTACAGTTTCTGCAACTAATCACTGGGCTTTTTTCTTTCTTTAAATGGAAATTTTGAAGTTTCTTTGAAAGGAATAGAGGCATTTGGTGGGCTCTAAACTCAGAGGTGAAGTAGCCAAGTTCAGGATGTTGTTGAGCAAGAAAGGTTTTCTCTCTTGAATACAGTTTGCGAACAGAAGCTATACTATTTGGAATCTCGATAGCAGTAGAAAAATGTATAACGTAATAAATTTGAGTGCTTTAAATAATGTGTGACCTAATATATGCTTTAAAATATTAAAATTTCAAATTATGAAGGATTCCTCTTATACTTGATATATGAGGATATTTCAGCAATTCCCATTATATCTATAATGATAGCTGTTTCGGAATTGCTGATCCCAACAACTTTACTGAATTGGTTGTAAATCTGGAGAAAATGTACCCCAAAAAACAGCTGGCTACATAAGGCAAAATCCACAAAATTGTTGAAAGATACTAAAGTAGATGCTAAAAGCTTACTTTTACGATTAAGATATGTATGCCAACATATGTATTACTCATTACATGTTGTAAAGACAAGGTAAGTAGGTTATGAATTCACATCTTACATTACAATACAGTATTTATGGTTAAGCTGCCTTATTTCTAGCATGGTAACTTAAAAATCCATCAAGCTTTATACTTATGCCCAAAGCAGACAGATCAGCGAAAAACAAATAAAGAAAAAGAAAAAATAACAACGACTGTGTTCCATGTTTAAGAAATAAGAACCTCTAAAAGCAATACTTGTTAAACTATGTCCATCCAAATTAAAAAAAAAAAAAAAAGAGGTAAAGACAAACCATTAATATAATCATCAGAATGTATGAAGCACATCACAAATCTCTCCAACAGCTGTTCTTTCACTGTAAAAATAATCTGTGAAAATGTCAGAACTTGTTTCGACTGCCTTGCTTACCTAGTAGTTTAGTTTTGTCACTGTTACAGCTGTACATTTATGAAGCTGTAGAAAGACTTAACAGGCTCTTCAGAGGCCAAAAAACCATGGATCGCTAAAACCTGCTATTAACCTGCCTGTCCTTGGATAACCTCATTATTCTCATTGGAATTAGGCTCAAAACACAACTGATTTGGCAGACATATTTGGAATATCTTGTTTACGAATATGTACGTCTGCTTCATCAAATTAAGTTCTAATTTATCTTCTTGTGCTCTTTATTTTTATAGCTAATATCCACAAGCCAAAATGTCATTTATAAGGCAGAATTTGGCCTGATTTTGGGCCAGCACTATTATCTCTATACCAGTCTACCTTCAGGAAAGAGCTCTCCTTAAAACTTAATTCCATCTTACCTTTGTAATATCTGCTACCTTCTAGAAAATTTGCTTTTTAGAAAAATGTTGAAGAGATGTTTCCACTTTCTCTAAATTGCTGCTTCCTTGTTTGTATTGCAGTTCAGATGGATTTTGAAGCTTTGACTTCAGAGGTTCCAAAGCTCCTTCACATTAAGTCCCTTGGCACTTCAGTCTTGTTGACTCCACTAATTAGTTTTTGTAATTTCTCAGTCTGCTCTTTTGGAATTAGAAACCTTAGTAACCAACCTGTTTTTGTTTATCCTTCTATTTAATTGAAAATGTATCAATTCATGCTTACTTATTCCAAGGTTATTCTCTTTGACCAGCTAATAGCATACCCTCCTGGTGGTTCACTGACTATCCGGAGTGAAGGAATTTAATGACTAATGCATCCAATAGTAAAAATTTCCTATTGTTATTGGCAGCACTTGCTCCAGTCGATATGTGCAAATGTAATGTCTACCATAATGACACAGATCTGGGAAGAATTCCTCTCTCCATAACATTAACAATCTCTGCATCTATTTAAATCTGTCCATGGAAACTGGAGCAGAACAAAACACTGACTTAGAGAATGTTTTTTCACAATCTTTCCCAAAGTGATTTTCTGATTCTTAACTCTATTGTACCGTGCTTTTTCTGAAACATGCTACACCAGTGTGCCATTGCCTCTTTTTCTTTGTTTCGAACCCAACTTTCTGAAAAGTACTCTTCAATTGCTCTGCTCGAGTCATGAAGGCTCTTAAAAGATATTTCTATTATTTCCTAAATGATTTTTTTTTTAACTAAGATGACTTGACATTAAAAACAGCCAAACAAAAAAACCCCTGGACTTGACTTTGCTCAGTTTCTTTTCAACTTGAAATGAATTCTCAAACACTTGCTGGGGTTCGGTTCCCATCCAATGGCAAGCATGTAATTACAATTAATCTCATTTTAATGGCTGTTTCAAATAAAGAAAAAAAAAAAAAATCCCTTTTTCAAAATCAAACACAAGCCTTTTAGGCTGCACTCCAAAAGAGCAGCTGGTTGTTAATTTACTGTATCAGAAGATCTATTCAGTCCTTCACAAAACTGAAAACATCTCTCCAGTTATCAAAACCGTTTCATTTTAAGTCCTCAGCTTGAGGGACATGTCATCCAACACAACAGCGACAGAAATTTTCATGAATCTCCATGTTTTGAGTAGATTTTACTTAATTACAGTCTAAAACACATTTAAAAAATAAGTAAATGAATGTTTAAAAAAAACAACGAGCAGAAGTAGTCAGAGAGATATAATTTAATAACTCATAGTGCAGTTATCTTCAGCTAAGTTAACTTTAGAGGCTTCATCACAGACAACGTATCTTAAACAGTCCAATGAATCATGTGTTTGGACTTATTAAGGAAGCAGTAAATATACAAACTCCACTATATGTAGGTAAATTCATGGCAGTACATGTCCAAAATCTGCCTTTTATTATGCTGAAAACACACCTATTTGAACAATGAAAATGAAAATTTTTGCAAGCCAAGCATGATCCGTCCCCACAGTCGTTCCAAATATCATACGGAAAACAAAGCCTGTTCCATATATCTGAAAAATATCTGTATGCTGGGACTTTCCTGGCTGTTTTTGATCATATTCTCCAGCTTCCAGTCTGCTACTTCTGCCTTCTATTTTCTACTTCTCCCCCTTTTAACTTAACAACTTTAGCAGGTTTTCAACTCCGCTGTTCACACAAATTCAATCCTAGCTTAATATTATTTAAAAAAAAAATTGTATATGACAGGAACAAGAGCGATAGAAGAGATGCAGAAAATTTGAGAAAACTACATCATTGATACATTTGATTTTACAAGCTTAAAAGCCTCCAGCATTCTGCAACATGCTTGTACGTAGCCTTTATGAAAACAGAAAATGAAAATAGTATGGATACTTTCATAGAACATTTATAACAGAAAACAACTTTGAAGACGCAAACCTTTGCTAGAAGCAAAAAAGCCGATGTGGATTACTTTTGACACCTCTTTCACTTTGTTGGCAATACAGGATAACATACGGTTTTGACAGGAAAATGAAAGGAATTAACAAAATGGTAACTGAAGATGTGTTCCAACTTTAGATCCCAATTATAGCCCACATAGCTTAAAGCTAAGAAATGTGCAAACATCTAACACAAATGAAGAAGAGAAATCTCATGATAAAGACAACACGACGTGAAAAATCAAAGTAGAAGCATCTAATTAAGCCTGCACAACTGTAATGCAGAGGAATTATTAAGAGAGGCAGAAGTTAGTGATAAACTTGTAGCTCTCATAGTGAAAGAAGATTTAAAATTAAAGAACCTGCAAAACACAAGATATATGTAGGGTTGGTGGTTTTGAGTAGCCAACATCACATTTTTTCCTCAGCTTGTAACCTACTCTACTATCCAAACTACGTATCAAAGATTGCACAGGACAGGTTTGTGTCTTTGCTGCAGGGTTTTTATAACAAGTGTAAACAGTGTAAACTGTGAAGTACTCTTTTCCTTTAAAATAAACCTCCATCCACCATCATTATTAACAACAGCCAAGCGTAAGTATATTTAAAGGGCAATGCTCATTTCAGTTACTATGAAGGCTTATTCTGTATTTAAAATAATCTGTGAAATTTCCTACTTAACCGTAAGTTATCTACTACTGATCCACAACGTAGTTATAGAATAAAGCAGCCTGTAGAGCAGACTGAACCTGACACCAGGAAATTAAGGACCTGGCATAGATCATTAACACTGTTAATTTTTGGCACGTGGAGTGCAACCGCAATGAAGTAACATGGCAATAAGACTCACTCCCCTTCCACAGGTAGCATGCACTAGAGAAGGGCAACCCAAGGGCCATGCTCAGGTCCCTCTGAATGGGAGGACCCACACGTCCATGCAGAATGGGAAAACGGGCTCTGGATCTGTCACAGAGACCTGTATGTAACGAAAGGACCACCTCTCACCCCTGCACACTGAGCTGGCCAATGTTCCTGTCGTCCAGGAGGGGAAATCTGTGGAGGGAGACTGAGTTCACGTCACCGTGACACGCCAGATGCTCTAGGATTCCTGAAAGACATGGACATGCTGGAGAGAGTCCAGCATAGGGTCGTGAAGTGATGATGGAACTGCAGCATCTCTCACACAAGAGGAGGCTGACAGGGCTAGGGCTGCTCGGCCTCAAGGAGCAAAGGTTTGGGGAAAACATATGAATGTGTATTATATAAACACCTGATAAGGGTAATAAAGACAATGCAGTGGTATCCAGTAACAGGACAAGAGGTAACAGACACAAAATGAAACATAGAAAATTGCACATAAGAAAAAGCTTATTATTTTCCTCCCCCGACACTGTGAGAGTGGTCAAACATGGCAACAAGTTGTTCAGAGACCTTGTGGAGTCCTCAACTGGACATGTTCCTGAACATCCTGCTCTAGGTGACTGCTTTTTGACCAGGGGTGTTGGACTAGATGATCTCCGAAGGTCAGCTGCTCTGTATTCTTTTTTTTGAGTTCTTAGCAGGTTGATAGTTTTTATTAGTCCCAGAAATCGTGGCTTTGTTTTCACAGAACAATGCATTATAAGTATTTTTTATTAATAATAAAATTTTTATCAGGACCTATTTTGTTTAAGCTTAGTCAAAAATATTGCAAACTGTAGATTTTGCTGAATTAAAAAATGTAAAACATTTTATATTCCTCTTCATCTATCTAATCTTATTGCCAATTGGAGCTGTTACAATTTATTCTTTAATAGGATATACTTAGTTACATTTTTAATGTGTTTGGATATCACCTTTTTAATGTGTTTGAATAAAGACTGAAGCAAAACCTGTCAGTACCTGACACACAAAAAATCAAGTGTTACAATGACCACCCTTCACTGACGGTTGAGCAATATTCTTTAGATTAATGAAAAGGAATAAACTAAATTAATATTTGAGCACACTGATGAGCACTACGATGTTATAGCTGGCAGGTCGGGGGAAGCAAATGCTGCCCTGGGCCCCTAAAACACCAGAGATGGCACAGACTGAAGAGTCCAGCAAAGCACCATGGAAGGGGTTCAGCTCCAGGACCTCTGCTGAGGGCATTAATTGGGCTTCTTTTATTCCAGGAGGAGAAGACTGAGCCAGGAGATGCACCAGCCATCAGCCACCTAAGGGAGAGCTGTAGAGGATGCTGAAAGTGCCACTGGCCAGAGACACATGAAGAAAACCAGGTGATGGTCACGAGTCTCTACAATGGCCAGTTGGGCTGGATCCAAAGGAAAAGGTAAAACATCAGAACACTGGCCTTGAGAGTCTCTGTGCATTAGCAGTTCTTGGACTTTTTTCAAGACTTTCCTGGAAAAGTCCATGAGCAACCCAAATTTACTTTTTAAATTTTATTATAAATTGATAAATATTTGTAAATTGAACGGACATACTTTTATATAAATTAATCTCAGTATTCAGCCCTGGTTTGAGAAGGAGGCTGAAATGAGGTACCTCTAAAGGTCATCCCAACCTATTTTTCTCTCCAATTCCAGGTACATGATGCTATATAATCAGATACTTTTGAAATACTGCAATCAGTGTTCTAGATGAGATGCTTCTTTGAATCTTAGTGATTTCATGGTTTACTTCCTATTTTGAAGCATTTCCATTGAAATTAATACACATTTTACATTCTTTTTAAGATACATTCCTCCTCACATCTCACCAGGACAATGATACATAAATATATTATTTTTGTTTCAAAAGTTTTTTTAAATAAATCATACATACTTCTGGAAGATTTCTCCTTCTCTATTCATTTATTCTTGATTAAATGAGCAAGAATCATAATTTCAAGTCTTTTTATTTTACTTTTCAAGGTATAATACATCATTTAAAAAGGAAATATAGCACTAAAAGTTGCTGTTAAGGACCATAAAGCAGAGAAATAATATGTAGTTCCTTTGCAAGGTTTTTATCTTAACAGCATTACTAACTGTGACATTTATCCTGCTTAACCTCACCAAATGTACCCTAGGGAAATGTCAACAGAGTCTTATGGTTTTAATACAAAAGAATTATCAAAGAGTTTGAATAATGTAATCATCTTAATGTATTCAGTTTTTATAATGAACATCTGTTATGGGGATAGAGAAGCAAAGTGACTGGTTAATGTAACAATTAAATAAACAATTAAATGTAAAAATTAGTAAAACTGATTTTACTATTTTAACTATTTGAGTAACAACATGAAGTAACTCATTGAAGTATTCTTTACATCCCTTATTTCTGCTGAATACAATTTTTCTTTGATGGAATTCATATATGCTTTCTAGATGCTTGTTATGGGTATAATCCTGTTTACAAAGACAGCTTGTTCCCTGGATAGAAATCTTCTCCCTTGAGTGATGCGTATTTGTGTTCTTAAAGTTCCTGCCAAATCTCTTACTTTACATGCCTCTGCCAATAATCCTTTTGCAGTGTATTTTTTGTCAACTCCATTTATTACGATGTTGTTTTCAAACATCCTGCTAGCATACATTACAGAAATTCTTCTCTCATAGGAGTACATTCTCTAATTATCGAGATGGTCTAACAAATGCCTCTGATATTTACTGCTATTGTGGTTTATTTTGGCATTATACTTTATGACCTGAATATAAACTTTGGAAAATTTACATGAATTATACATAATTTTGCAGTCTACAGTCTTTTGAACTACATTTTATAAGTAATTCCAAGAAATCATTAATATTTTTTTAAGGAAATCATGCCATAATTTACAATTCAGAAAATAAATATTCTCAGTTTTATCTGTGTTCCTGAATGACATTTCACTCAATCTCCACGCTCTGAACCTTGTTCATACACTGTAACTAGTTTGTTCTTTTGCTCGTGAAATGCAGAAATTTGAATATACTTTAGGCACATTTGTCAGCTTGTCATCACACATCCATACAGACAGGACATTTTAGGTCCTGAGTATGCAAATCTGGTATATTGAAATTATACTCTCAGACATCACTTGGCAGGTTGGTTCAAGGCTTGATTCATCTGCTTGTGTCTGATGCCATTTGCTTGACAGCTACTATTTGCCATTTACAATTTGTTAGGTAGTGATAGTGCAAGCTGCATTCAGGGTAATATTACAATGAAACTCATCACATGATTAAAGGTCTTAATTATTCTTAGGTTAACCACAGAATCACAGTGATAGAGAGAAGTCACGGCTTTGACCACAACCACGACTTAACTGGAATTTAACATATGATACCTTTTACTGCTATTATGACACTTAGTTTTTTGATTTCTCATTGAAATGTACATCCTCAATGTAAATGACTCTGTTTGGTATGTCATGTCTATACTTCACTACGGTATTCACAGCTACTGGTGTAGTGACTAGGAAAAGAACAAAGTGGTTATATCTGAATTTTAAAGGAAAATAGGTCTATACTCTTGAGGCTTAAACATTAATCTCAGGTCTTCAAGGAGTCCTTTGCCACCTTTCAGGATTCAGAATTCATAACCAACACTAGAGTAATTGCCTATCTCTTTATTTAGCAAGAATGAGTGTGGTAACATCCCTTGAAAATCTAGATATGATAAGAGTATTTTCTCTTTCTGTATAGAAGTGTTGTAGCCAAAACACATTATATACAACAGGCAGGTTCAAATGTATTTTAAATGTACATTTCTAGCTGTTCTAGAGCATTCTTTATACCACCCTAAACATATTCCTATTGAAAAGTGATTTCAGAAACCACAATTAGACAGAATATTATAATTATTTCTGCAAATCAGGGGTGGAGGTCCTTGGAAGTGAGGAATCCTGGCTCTGCTACTATAGTTGCTCACCATTCAATAGCCAAGGGAATAACTGTGTCTCATACATGACAACTCTGAGGCCCGGGCGCATCGGCAAGTTTTCTCACAGGGAAAATCAGTCATTTCAGTCAAGAGCTCAAGTAGAAGTTGCTGCTGTCAAAATCACAAGAACATATGCATAATTTTCATTCTTGCATTCACATTCATCGTTACTGAGAAGAATGTAGAACAACCAGAGCAGATGTCTGTGAACAGAGCTTATTCAGTTACTGTCTGTTGGAGTCGATTACTGAGTTGAGGACGCCCTCATCTGTCTGACTGATTATGGTTTTCCTCCACTTCACTATCTGGTTACCACAATCAATCCTGAATTTTTCTGTGCTCCATGTCCCTTTACTTATCCCACTCTTCCATCTCAGTCCTTTTCAAACCACTGAACCATCTAAGCCCTTTCAGCCCGACCAGTTTCCCTAATGGAAAATAACAACATGCTTTTCTCAGGATCTTTTACACAGTTTTCTGTGTATAACAGATTATGTTGAATTCTTTTAGGAACGGTGACACTATGGTCATCCAGACATCTGTATCTATTTTGTGTGATGCAGGGGACAAGGGACTCTGGCTATCAGGTATGGTCTGAGCATTGCTGGTCTGTCTTTTCAGGTAGTAGGGACCCGGAATAACTGAGCAGAATATCTCAGTCAGGGTAAGGTGTGAAACAGAGGCTAAGCTGTCACATAGTAGTAGCAATCTGGTGTATGAAAAGAAATCAGAATTTAGATAAATCTTCCTGGAGCACCCGGAAGGACCAGCTGATTTTTATCTCTTCACATTCAGACTGAAGTTGGAAGGATTACACTTTTGACATAAAATGCCTATATTCTGCCCCAATTATACTTTAAATGCTTTTTGTGAACTAAGCCATGGTCTTATTAATTATCTTTAATTACCAGCTTCACTCTTCTGTCCTCTGAAAACTGTCACTTCATTTGCTTTGTTCTAATATTTGCTTACCTTCCCAGTTAAACATGACTTTTCATAAAGAAATTCTCACTTGTACAGCGGGGTATTTCTAGCTAATTTCCTTAATACCCAAAGGATGCACATAATCTGGACTTTGAGAAATGAGTATTAACTTTTTTCTCTGTAGTCCTTCCTTTGATCTTAGTTGTTTTTACAAGGTCAGTTCTAAGCATAACTTCATAAATTTTCAGATACCTCCTCTAATTTCATTTTCTGTGTCCTTCAGCATTAGCAGTCAGAGTTAAATGATAACCCAGATTTCTTTCCATGCATTATTTTCCGGTTCCCAAAATTTCACTGCTATGTTCCCTGGAGTTTCATTTTGCATGCCAGAAATCAAGATTCCTTTGACATAAAACTGCCTCTCCAAATCTTGCCTTTGTGCAGCTCCTTGAGTTACTCATTTTCATTTTCATTAATATTCCACCTATATGAACCAGCATATTAGATTTCAGTAATGCCTAGAAAAATCACTATTGGTGTCCCCCACTTTGCTTCTGCAGTCTACTATTCCTGTTTGTTTCTTCTCTTTCCATACATCCATTTTAATACATTAACATAGAGTCTCCATTTTTCTTCTAATTCCTGAGTAACCTGAAATCACCTTGTACATTTTAGCTCAGGTGCCACTCAAATTCCCCTTCACCATCCCCTCTCTCCCAAAACAGGTCTTGAAGGTACAACGGTTCCTGCAGACCATGAACAGACTGTTATTCAGAAAGGATTTGTTGCTCAAAGTGATACTATTTGTCCTGGGAAGTTGTGTGTGCCTTTGTGCTTCGCTTTTCAGTGAGCGCTTTAAAGGCAGAGGGGAAAGGATCTCCAAGATTTTGACAATGACATGTATATCCATTAAAGATGAATTAAATTGTTTTAATGATTGAAAATTAAAAACAATCTAGTATTTTAGCTTATATTAAAAATAATAACTTGGTAGTAATATTCAGTATAATGGATTATAAGATATATATTGAATAATGGCAGAAAATCCAAGAAGTCTATCTGTGATAATGAGCCTGTTACTTTAATTGACATTCAAATCTTGTTTAAACATTGGCCTATTGAACTGTAAGTCTCTCTATTTAATTGAGTTTAAAGCTAAAATAGAAAAGATATTTTAATTCTAGACATGGCCACTAAAAAAAAATTAAATTAAGGTGATAAGTTCTGAAATCTCAGGGAATTTAGAACCAAGTTTTTCTTAACTCAGTAAAATTGATTTTACAGGGCCTAGTCTTTTTGAGGAGCTGATTACCTATATGTGATTTTCACTACTGTATTTTACATATTTGCATATTTTTTACTATTTTTTTCTCTTTCCTTTCTTGAAAGCAGAGTCGAATTTGGAAAAACAGACATATACACACTCTGTAAATACACAGAGCATCACAGAATGCATGAACCACTGTCCAATAAATTGTTTCGAAAATGTTCTTTGAAATATTGTACAGCTTTTGTTACAGTGTTCAATAAAAGAAGAAAAAACATTCAAAAAAACGTGTTCTATGAAATTGTGGATAAAGTTACTTCATTTACATATTAGAAAATTAATAATTCACTGAAGGTTATATGGACATTTAAATTATTTTGACCAACAAAACTTTTAAGAATGCATGTATTCTACACTATCCTCCACAGAAAGCTGGACTTGGTTCCAAGTCCTTCTCTTTGTTTTGTCTTCATATTTCCTAAGACACAAGCGAAACAGTACAGAAATTTGTCTTACAGATGAAATTGTTCCATACCCCACTTATACCTTATCCCATGCCCTTCCCTGGTCTACCTCATAGCAGGGTGCAGAATGTCAGGCACTGCTTGGTCCAGCTTGTTGTTGCATTTTTTTCTGGGTTTTGTTTGTTTGGGGTTTTGTTTGTTTTGTTTTGTTGGGGGTTTTGTTGTTTTGGTTTTGGTGTTGTGGTTTTTTTTTTTTAATTTCTCCACAGGCTTGTGTTTTAAACAAATTATACAGCACATTTCTTCACAGGTGGGTAATTCTATTCAGTTCTTCTGTTCACCAAAGCCACTGTGCACCAGTTTGTGTCCTGACTTCTCATACACTCGTCTTGCAATATCTTGGAAATGTTAAACCAGAGATTTGCCTTAGGGTTCCGTTTTTCCTTTTCAAATGGGAATATGTCAGAAAGAACTGCTATGATTTTTGGATTTGGAACTGACCTGTATGAAATTCAGTCACCAAACTCTTTAAAAGTGAGTCACTAGACTCACTTTTAGTGGGCAAATTTACTAAAAACTAGGGGATGGAGCACTCTAACTGTCTAATAAAACCGGAAAATATTGCAAAAGATTATTATATTTTTGTGCGCACAGTGCTTATCACACACACAAAAAACAGCAACAACAACCAAAAGCACAAACAAAAGCACGAACAAGCCACAAACAAACACCACCCCACCTCTTGCATTCTGCAACATTGTGACTATAAGTAGCCCATCAGAAGAATCAAGTAAAGCCTCTCATACTAACACTGGGAGGACTGGCTCGCTAAAAAAAATTATTAGTGATAGCTGCTATCAATAAATTAATTTACGATACAGAAACAAACACACAAAATTTTCATGCATTTCAGAGCCTTCCTCATAAGAGGAAAAGTGAACACTGAACAGCAATCTCAAAATAAACTATTTTTTGACTATTCTTAAAACAAGGCAAAATTAAGTGTTCATATATTAAACTAGAGAATATATAATTAATACATTCCATTCTCAAGACCAGATGTTCTTTTCTTCTGAAAGCCTAAAATTTGTAAGTAGAGAGAAAAAAATCTCTTCTCAGTCACTGATAAACAGATAATTAGAAGCAAACTGAGTTTAAAATTAGGTTATATACTTTTACAAGAGGCTCTATACCTAAAGAATTACAAACTAATTGCAGGAGAAAAAGGTGGGTGCTTTAATTTGTTGAAACACAGGATGAGGCAAACTTCCAGAGACTAAGCTTGAAATGAGAGCCTTTTGTAGTACAAAAACATGATGAGACAGCCTTTCATAGCATTTCAAGCTTTTCCATAATATATTGTCAGTGTTGCCAAAGAACCCGTCATATATGATAATTTTCACACAGTTTTGAATAAGAACCTCAAAAAGATCAAAACAAACTTTCAAGTTGCTTTGTGGTTTGTAAATATATTTAGAAATTACTTTGTATGATAAACAATAGCACTCTAAGAACTTCAAAAAGAAAGTCGTTAGTTATGTTACCTAACGAAAGTAATATTATTTACTGAGAATAGTTTACAACACTTACAGTGGATAGAAACATTTATGTAAACAGCAAAATACTAGAATGACTTTGTTAGGAATACTTGTACAACAACCATATTGATTAAAGTTACTGCTGAATTTTCTACTTCATTGCTTTAATTTCTCTTAATACACTGAAAAAAAAAAAAAAAGAGTTTTCTCAGCCCAGAAATGATGTGACTTGTTAAATATTTGAAAATAGTTAAGTATCAGACTGCTCAAACCTCATAACTTCCTCTGATGAATAACCTAGGGAAGAAAACCCCAAATTCTTCCTGATGCTGTTACCCATTATCCTCAACATAGTCACCATTTAAAATGTGCACATTGCAGTTAAATGTATGGGAAAATGCTGGCAGTGAAATATACGACTAAACCATACTGTATACAGAACATCAAATGAACAGTTTATTGCAGGAATCACAGCTAAGGAAGCCAAGCCAAGGCTGACACCAATGGAAGCAGCACCAAAGTAAAATTTTACATATTCCCAAGAAGATAGAAATTAAGAAAGTCATTTAAATTCTATACCTAGCTGATCAGTATAGTGCATTTTCCATTGATTATTCCGTTTTCCATTCAGTCTAGCTGTTGCTTTAACACACCACTGCTTGGCCAGTCTATTCTCAAGGTTCTGACTTGTTAACAGAAGACAAGTCTCCAAAAATGCTACAACCCCAAAACTGTCACTAGTTGGTAGAGCTAGATTGAAAGAATTGGGCTTTTTGTATAATGACATTTAGAAAATGAAAATGAGAAGTATTTTTTTGACAGAAATATTTTCATTTTCTTAGGAGAAACGTGAGGATGTCAACAGAAACATACAACACAACTCACTTAGGATATGTGCAAGAGTGCAATGTGCTTTTCTTTATTAAAATTTTATAGAAGTTGATTTTTTTACATTACGACTAGATCCAAATCCTTATTTCATTTCGTGACAAATGTTGGAGGAATTTGCACTCTTAGATTGCCCTAAATGCTGTCTGTTGAAAGATACTGTGCTAGCCATATAATCTTTATCACTGCTATACAGGGAGGTTTTATTCATTTTAAATCATACAGATCCCAAAACAATAATCCAAAAGGCAGACTTAACTAAGTTCCCTTGGAAGCACACCACTCAGATTATTTTCTCTAAATCTCCAAGGCCATTAGCAGAAACCTGATAAATGAGAAATAGTACTGAATAAAAAGAATGTTACTGCAAGGCTATAATTTCATTTTATAGAATTTTTCTAATATTTAAAGTTTTTAATAGCACCAAGATTAACTGAGTCATACTTCATTACATTACTTTGCTTCAAGTATTTTACCTCTTTTGATTTCATTAATGGAAAGTATTCTTGTCTTCTGTGAGCGCTATTATCATTGTTATTTTAGAACACTTTTCCTAGCTTTCATAGTTCAACTATGTGTACCGAAACTATCCAAATAATTACCAGTTTTACTTTTGTCATTTTGGATACTGGTGATTGTTGCTGGGTATTCAAAAAAATCACACTTACAAATCAATAATTACATTTATAATAGAGGCAGACACTAAAAGAAAAAGCACATATTCTCAATTATTCTTGGTTCAGCAGTTCTGTGTGTATGCACACAGACAAGAAATACGCCAAACTAATGAAAATAAAATCAAAATAAACACCTCCTTTCAAGTTCTCACATAACCCTGCCTGTGCAAAACAAATATCTACCAGGAGCAGCTCCAAAAAGCTCCCATTAATTTCCATTATCAGCATACCTGCATTTTGAATATCCATTTGTAAGGCACGCCTCTCTTTGTAAGCAATATGTCCCTACTCCTAGTGGATATCAAACTACATCAAAGACTTCCTGCTATAATCTAGTAATTCTTGTCTTTTACCAGGCAGCACTGGGACAAGTGTTTTCTCTGATTTTCTCTCCCATCTCAGACAAAAATGGGGCAGATCACTGTCCCCGTAGGCTTGAGAGGAGGAAGGCAGCTACTGAACCTGGAATGTGCCCATATCAATCAGCCAGTTTACACAAAAAAGCCCATTAATGACTGCAGAAAAATTTCCAGTGTTTTCAGGTGAGGGCGCTATCTGGCCAAAGACTTCAGATTTTTGCTGTACTCAGCATTGCTTCCTCTAGTTAACAACTTTAGCCTGGTTTCACTTAATTTTAATTTCACCTTTGAAAGAGGGATTTCCATCCTTGACTATTTGAAGAGCTTTTTATTAGAAAAATACATAACTTTGCCATATCACATGTTAATAGGTTTGTTTTTCCCCAAATTTGCTCTGTTTTTAAGGATTTCCCAATAACAAAAACATAAACATGTCTTAAAAATAAAATTGCCTTGTCAAATATGGATTTACAAAATACTTGTACATTCATTTTCTACCACGACCCTAGTAATTAAGAGTTGGACAGCATTTAATTAGCTTGTCGAGTCTAACTACAACCTCTTACATATACTTCTTTTTCTTCAAAAGAACTGTATCTAAATTTTATAATCTGCCTCTTCACAGACTGAACCTTCCTACTGAAAACAAATGATTTTATTCTTTCCGGAAATATGAAACATGTCCTAAATCCCACACCATATAAATAATACCTCCTGGACACAGACAGATCAAACATAAAAAGTCTAAGCCTTAATCCTCATCCCCAGACAATGCGAACAACTTCAGAAAGCAGACATATCTTGTGTCTGAAAAAGGCTGGTCCTGCTCCAAAGTCAGCAATACACAACTACCATTGAATCCTATTGTTCCTTCCATACCAGTTTGCCCTTCATTTGACAAAAGGACACTTGCGATGTCTGACGATGATGCATTTTAACACAAGTTATTTGTAATTACTTTTAAGCTGCTGAACTGAACTGAGAAAACGCTATTTTTATATTCTTCATCGTTTATTACTTGAGGATGCTCACAAATGCATGTGAATCCACACACTTTTCAAATGATCTACCACCTTTTTTTGAAGTAAAATGTGCTGCATATCTTTAGAGCAGCAAAGACCTGAACTTTCAGGTTATTTTAGCAGTTTAAAAGCTCTATTAAAACTTCATTAAGAAAAGTAGCAACAATTCCTGACTAACACCATACTGCAAGTGAAGAATATTACTGTTCAGAGGTGGATTAATCATGTGCAGGGTCTTTAGAAACATTTAATGCAGTTGTTTTTTGCTTGAGATTCATTCCTGCCATGCCAGTCTCCCATTCCATATCACATTTTTCAGTAAGAAAATGAATTATCCTTATCTAATGAGCAATTTCAGATCCCTAATTTCAACTTTTTCATTTCACTTAATTAGAGAAAGTACTAAGGGCAGAAAATATAGCCAAGCTCCAACTGCCATTAACAGTAAATGAAATTTGTATAAGTAACTTATTTGAAACTTAAATCTCTCCACCTGCACTGCATATGTCTGATACATAATTAGTTTATATGTTTTTATAGATGCCAGATATAGTTCTGTTTCTCCATAGGTGAAATATCTTTCCCTATTTTGGGACCATAAACAACAAAGCTGGCAAACACCTATCGAGCGGTTCCCATGTTTCTACTTTCCGAAGGAGAGAAGCTGATCCAAACATCGTGTTTTGCAAGCTGCTGTCAGGATTGCAGGACCCACTGCTGTGCCCAGCTCTGTCCCCACATGCTCACCCCGATTTTCTCCCAGTGGAAATGCACACATGGGCTCTGTCTGAAACCACATCAGAAAAATGAGGAATGTAACCCCAGACCCTCAGTTCAGTCACATTCTTTGTAAACCATACAGTCGCTTTTACCTTGCTAGCAGGTTTGATTTTGCTTCGAAAGAATTTTTCTATGCTAATGTTATACATAATCGTTTTCAGAATACAATATAACATATGGAAACAGCAACTTAATGAATTTCATAAATGTAAATGCTTATCACAAACAATATCACAGAGCTTTGAATCTTATAACTTTGTCTTCTCTGTTGTTAGCTCGTAATGTGCCTGTGAATGCACAAATTCCAAATTGTAAAGTTTCAATTTTTACATTTTCCTTATTAAATATTATTAACAGTGTGTGACCCCATGTGGTAATACAACGTGATCTAGCACTTTCTTTAAAGCTATTTATTGGATAAACTAAAGAAAATCTAGTTATTAGCAAAAAAAAATTCTTTTCCAGATCTTTTAAAAAGCTTTGTAATTCTCAGAGAAAATAGGCAGTCCCGCTCCTATGTTTTAACTTTTCTTATAGTAGAACATGAAAGGATGGGAAGATACATTTTCAAAAGATTTTTCTTGTGGTAATTTCTTACCATACACTGTAGGTGGTTAGTTAGAGTGTCTAGACTAAAAATAAGATGTCATCTCAGGGTCTCTAATAAAAACTGTCTGTACAGGCTTGTCTATACTCAAAAACATTTTTAGAAGGTAGAAATTGTTTCTTAATACACTTGAGTTTTTAACTGTCTTAGATTTCTTTGGGGCAATTATAAACACACTTTGTCCAGAAGAAAGAACCGCTGCCCGTCCCCTACCTACCTCCTCTCCATTTCAGAAAATTATAAAAAGACTGTATTAAGAAGACAAGTTCGGCCACTGGGCAAAAGACTGCTAAAATATGAATTCACTAATCATGCCTAGAATTCACAGATATGAAAAGTACAAACTTTTCAGATAATCTCAAAAAGACAAATCCTTCTCATGGAGTTAGATGATAATCTTTTAAGTTGTTTATTCTCCTCTTAAGTATCAGTACGCCTTAATATGTAACAGTGAAGTGATCTCTGGATGCTCTGCAGATACCCTTTTGCAGGTGAATTTGTTGACTGTTTGAACTCTATGTTATTTTCCTGGTTTTTACATACATCTTTCCCCTGACATCTTAAGCATCAAAGCAGATTATGTATCAGAAGAGGTGGTCACCGTCTTGGAAGTGAGCTTGTAGAACAACATGAGTATTGGGAGCTTCAAGTGGGGGAGCTGAAACGTGTGAACACTGTGAATTTTCAGCAACCTATTTCAATGAGTATGTAAAGATGCAGCTGGAAGATAAAGAGTATAAGACTGAAGGCAAATAAAAATATTGGCCAGTCATCTGCTACAAAATTCTTCCTACAATTACTTTTATAAAATTTAATATAAAAAAGAAATTGTAACAACACAAAACAGTGCCTGGGATTCTATCACAGTCTGTTGTTTGCACTGTTTTTCTGGTATCTAACTTTTCTACCTGTAATGCTATAAATCTGTCAGTCACGGTAGAGGGAAAAATGAACAAACAAGCAAACAAACCCCCTGGTAACAGCATAACATAATTGCTAAGTCAGAAAATAATCAGAATCTGATTTTGGTGGAAGCTCTGAATACCAAGCTGCTCTAAGATTTCTACCCGTGGACTACTTTTATAACCAGCAATGCACACTGCAAACGTGAAACAAATTCATCAGCACAGCTTCTCATAAGCTACACCTATTTTACTGCACTGGGTTAAATTATAGCTACTCCCTTTTCATAAAAATAAAATTTGAGAATTCTATTGAAATACATCACTTTTACAAAGAAAAAAAATACTACTGCCAGTAGATGTTGTTTTACCTCTCCTTTTATACAGAAAAATAGTAATGCCACTGACCTCTTACGTTTCTCTGAAAACATAATAATATTTACAAAATCAGCAATTTTTCATACAGTTTGGTAGATGAGATATTGTTTTGTATTTCCTAAGGTCTCATATTGTGTTGTGAGAGGCAATTAAACCGCTGGCATATTTCAAACAAAGTCATGGTTGATGAGGTCTCTGTGTAATGTCACAATATTAAACTATGCAAACAAGCATACAGCAATGGCAACAATCTTTTTCTAAATTTAGCTCTCTGATAGATTTATAATGCATCCCACAGAAGTTCATTTTCTTAAGCCTCCCTACCATATTTGGATTTCTCATATGTACTAAACAGTTGCATCTTGTCTTAAAGAGGCTACCAAGAATGTGTTACATACACTCATTCCCATGCACTTAGAATTTCCTCCTCAAAATAACACATAACTGATAGGTAGCAGGGACAAATTTGAAAAAGAATTTTAAGTAGCCACTGAAAATACCAGCTCAATCCACACAAATATTTGTATCACACAACTTTTCCTAACAGCTATAAAAGTACACTTTTTAATTAAATGATCCAGTCAAGATAAAATAGAAATCCACATCATACCTACTGTAGTATTGTTTCTGTGCACTTAAAAATAAAGGAGATCCTCTCCTTCAGCCTTAAGTGTTAAGAGGCAAAAAACCCCACACCTGAATATTTCTTTCATTGCAAAGTTCTAAGTCAATAAGTTTCTGTAAAATACTGATGATGTACATTATGTGCATGCCCATTGTTTTTATAGGTTATTTTTACTTTTAATTGATCACTGTTATTTACATTATTTGAGAAGATACATTCTTAGAACAAACAGATTATTGGATATCATCTTGCATGCAAATGATAAAGTAAAATTACACATTTACTTCACATGAGCATCAGTGACGTTGCTGTACCCAAATACTCGAGAAGCAGCTTTCACACGCAGCCCAGTGGAATACACGGTTCTTTTGTTTTCTGTGGTTACTTCATATTCCACAAACAACACATTTCCTGAGAGAGATCCTTATGAACCTGTGCTTGTGATCCCACTCAACTGTAAGAGTTATTTACTCCAGCCACCTTCTAGACAGACAGCTACATTTTGGAAATGGTAGCAGTTTAGAAAAAACAGATCACCCTTCTCTGCGTGCTTGCTGGCAGCTTCAAAGAGCTCCACACAGGTGGCAAGGCAGGATCTCACGTTTTAAAGCCATGTCAGTAAACTGTGCCTGGTCAGGAACTGAGTGATTCCATCCTTTACAATTTTCTCTAAATACATATTTACGTGATCGCAGTTGTTTAGACTCCTCCTCTACTTCTTCCCAAGTTTTAAAAACTAAAAATTAATTCAACTTAATTTAATCCATTCTAACTGACAATGAAGTTTTAGGCATGTACTAATTGCCTTCTCTTTATTCACCAATGTGCAGAATTTGTTTCATCTGTAAACAGTATTTATTATCAATCAGCTTATTACATCAGTAAAATCAGCATTACTAATATGTTCCAAGCTGAATTTTTAAAAGAAAGGTTAAATTCAAACAGACTATTAGACAACCACTCAAAATATAATTCTGCTAAGCCACTTGAATTCAACATATTCTATTGTATTAATTTGTCTCTATGGCTGCTCACAGGCTGATTTACAAGGACTAAAAACCAAAGTGTCTGAACTATATTGTAGAAAATGCCTATAACTTTGATCTCATACCACACTGAGAGTCTTGAGAGTTAGCTCTTAAGAAACCCAGGCAAAAAAAAAAAAAAAAAAAAATTAAAAAAATCCATCAGTATGGAGAAATGTCCTCTAAGGTTTGTTTGGTTTTGTTTTGTTTTTAATTCACAATTCATAGCAGTTCAATTTCTAATCATATGGAGAGGAGGAAATTGTGAGCTTTAGATCTTAGTATTGCTTGAAAAGGTATGAAAATCAATTTCTGCTTCCAAAAAATCAAGGTCCATCACATGCTGAACTGTTCTTCCTACTTCTTCGATGCTTCCTATGTCTCCTCCATCAAGAAAGCATTACTACAGGGACTCTCATCAGTACTGTTGATATCTACCCGTATAATCCTCTCATTAAAGGGTTACAAAGGTTTACACTATATGGAATAAATTTTCAAACCTACTTCAGTTAAAGAATGAACAGGTTCCATGGGAAAATAGATCAGAGTTTCTGCTCTTTAGATCCCCCATCCTGAGTTGTAGCTCATTCTGAAGCTTCTTCATATCTCCTGAAGAAACATTATGCAGCAGAATTACACTGTTAGGCTTAGCGTACAGTTCAGAGCATGAGAGATTACAATATTCCCATAAAGCACAGGACTCACATATTATCTAGTCATCTGCCTTGGTTTTCTGTGGTAATATTTTATAATTGAAGTAGCATTTAATTGCAAGGTAAGTAGACAACAGTAGCACAACTTCTACAGTATGTTTCATTTTTTTTCTGAATAATGTTCATGACTACAGCTATCCTCAAATTACAAATAAACAAAAAAACATGAAAATATCAGCAAGACACAAATATTAATTCCACTAACTTGTGGTGTAAATATAAATAAAATAAAATTTTAAAACTCCATTGATTTTATTAAGGAATAAAACGACTAGAAAACAACTATAACTCATCCAAGTTAAAAGCCTCTCTCATTAATACTATTTGCCTAAAGAATGACAAACAGCAAAGCACATTGGGATGCTGAAAGCTGATAGTTAAGGTATGCATAAAGAGTGGTCAGTATTCCATACTACCTATTCACATTGCAGAAAAAGACTCAATGTCCTCTACTTAATTTATTACGACTGTACTGTGCTGTTCATTGTCAGATTCGTACCACAGATAAAGGAGAATGAAGTTTCAATTTCTATAATGTGGTTATTAAACTTCACTTTAGGCTACGAGATATTTCAACAACTATTGCATTTTTTATTTTTATGCTGGTTTTATCCCTGACCTTAAATAGAATGTGAGACAACCATTTTATCTTTCAAACTTTTACAGCTCTGCCATCAGTCTCCAAAACCTTTTCAGCTACTATGACAAATGCGATAAGAAAAACTTTGTCCAAACCACATCAGTTTATTTTATGATTATTTACATAGTCAAAGTTCCCAAGAGTGCTTCTGTAATTAATTAGCAGGAAACATGCTGAAAAGGGTAATAGATATGGGATACTGATTATTTTTCTTCTGAGATACCAGTTCAAGTTCAATCGTTTGAATGAAATCTGGTTCAAATTCTAACCACTTTCAGCATACGTCATGTTATACTATAATACCACATGTTCTGATGTCCTGTAAACTTTCTAAAGATGATTTCACAGAGAGCAAAGAGAAACGAAGCTGTTGATAGTTCTGATATCTTGGCAGCAACCTACCTGTCCCTGTTCAGAATAAGGCATTTTAGCAAGTGTGTGGGTCTCTGTCCCTCGTGGGGACAGGCCCCCTCCAGCAGGTTGGTGAGGCTCCATCTATGTAGATCAGTTTTGCAAAGGGCCATGTTACACAAGGCTGAAATCCTTTTTAAATCAAAGACTGACTGAAACAGATTTTCTGTCAGATTTCTGTCTCAGAACAAGCACGTCATGAAAGCTTCCCTCACTTTTCATGGATTAAAATGTGATTGAGCCCACAAAGATCACAAACCAGCTGTCATTTCTACTCTGAGTGCAAGATGTAGCCACACTTGCATACATGTAGTAATGCACTCACTGCAGTGCAGACAGCAAACTGATACACTGCTCAGGAAAAAGGCATCATTCATGGACAGAGAAATCAAAGTGAAAAATAGTGTCCCTTTTAATAAGTGCTATAGGAAGTAGAAAACAGGGTCACTGCACTGGGACAGTAATTGCAAGGCATGTAGTGTATTCAGATGTGTCTTTGTATTTTCATGGCACTTTTGCCTACCCCTCCTTTTTGAATTTTCTTTTTCCTTGTCCAGCTATCTTGCTATAATTGCTCTTGCTTTTCTTCAGAGTATGTGCTGTTATTTTCTTATTAATCTTTAGTTTTCTGAATGTGAATAATATGCATTAATAAATATGAAATTAATGCAAAGCAAAACCAGAGGTGAATAAGTAATTAAATACGTTATCTTTTATTTCTCTTAACATCTCTCAATTCAGTCACTACCTCCTCTGTTTTAACGTCACTGCTTTTGAGATCTCTTTAAAACCACAAGCACAGACCCAGAGAAGAAATATGCAAATATATAAAACAGAAACATGACTCCCTCAGGAAAAGTATTAAATATTGCTTTTCCTTTTTTGATAACTATCACTTATGCATAGACAAAGCCACTTAAATAGATATTTCTTAACAGAAGCTTTTATTTCCCTTCCTTGAGAATGAAAGCCATGCACCCTGTTTGCAAAGCTGTCATATAATATTTCAGGAAATGTGGGGATTTAAGAAGCTCGTTCAGACACTGGGAATTACTAAGTGGCTTCTGTTTGGGTGAGAAGCTTCTCATGACAAACTGCCCTGGAGGCCAATTTGGAGATTCCAAGAGAATTTGCAGAACCTCTGACAAAATGTTGCTGACTGGAGGGGTGAAGGACAAGATGAACCTTCCTTCCACTCCTCAAGAGGGAAAAACTCTTCACATGAGCAGAGCTTCAAGCACAGCTTGTTTGACAACTGGTTTGGGCCACATTAACAGCACAAAGCACAGCATATATTATTAAAGCAGTACACTTATTTTTGGTGTAGACGAACCTAACTAAGTTAGAAGCCACTAAGTGAAGCCAGTCTTGGTGGAATCTATAGGAAGGACCCAAATGTTGACCTTCTTTATTCTACGTGTCCCATGGAAGTCGATTGACTCTCCTGTAATACTGTATTTGGGGAACCCCTGTGCCACTGAGGGTTCTCGCAATGGGAAAGGGGGTGAAAAGCCATTTTAACACCAGCTGTTAAATATGAAATAGTAGGCGGCCTGGGGAGTCTGGCCTCTGAAACATTCTGGATAGAATCATCAGACACTAACTAATGAGAAGCCAAGACTTTAGGAAAACAGAAGCAGGAAGGAGAAGCATTCAGAAAGACAGAGGAAAAAAAACAAAACAGAACAAAACAAACAAACATGCAGAACTATCGTGAATTTTGTATTCATATTAGACTGTAAATTACTCAGAAACATTTTAAAGCAAAGAGTTAATAAACTAAAGTGCCGATTGTCTTCTTTAATAAGAATAAATTGTGGGTGAATATTTAAATTTGGCAAATAAAAAGCTGAATGCCAGATTATCAACTTATTTCAAAATGTGTGCTTTTGCAATAACAGTTAGCCAGGGATCAGTTTGCATCCCTTGAAGAACTACCTTGGATCAGTAGCCTGAGATGTGAACACACCATTATTCTGTCAACTTTCAAGCCTTCAACATATCCAAGAGAGGGACAGTGCAGAGTTTGGGAGGCTTTCCAGAAGGTTTCTGAAATTAACTATCAATGCAGTGAAATGTAGTAAAATTTGAATTAAAAACTGAGGTTTTGCAGATACAAAAGAAGAGGCTGCTCCAAATGTGCACATTTACATGTGATCAAATTGGTCTGCTGTCCTAGAAGAGGAAAGTGAGAAGACTATGTTTAGTACAAAAAAAGTGAGATTCTTTAAACAGAAACCAAATAAATTTGTGTATCCCTTTTTACTTGATGTACTGAAGTTATGTGAAGAAAACTGACCTTTTTCTTCCTGCAAATTTGTCCCACAAGATCCCAAAATCCTGGTAGCAAACAAGATTTGGAAGACCAGAAGGGAAGACTACAGTATTTTCAAGCTTTTCTACTGGAGTCAATGGAAAATTGTATACATTGATGAAAAAAGAAATAATGTATTGGCAAATATTGCCATTTACATGAGCACATGGTTTCTTCCATAATCTGAAATCAAAGTATTTTGCTGTCTTCAAGGAATTTTACAGTATCATTCAGTGACTAATTACACTTATCTAAGGATTTAAGTGATTCTAATTCTGTTTTGAAAAAGATATAATTTTAGATCCCTAATAATTTTTAATATGTATTTTAATATCATTACTACTCGTTGCAGGTTGGAATTAATTTTAAATGTAAATTTCATGAATTTCCAAGATTCATATTGTTTGGTAACAGCGTAGTTAAAGCCCAAATCTCTCTCTTTTTTTTTTTTTTAAAAATTATTTTTATTTCACCTATAATTCAGTTTTGCTATTGTTGTTTTAAAAATTTTCATGTATTGATTCCTTTAAGTTACACTATGCTTTCTTTTCAACAATATGAATCTTAAAACTGAACCTAGAATAGGACATGATACTGGAGTGAAATTGAAAGTTAGGGGAAATAAATTCAAATTTAAAAAATATTAACTATGAAAGTTAATATGCATAACTAAGTTTGTAAAGTAAAAGGAACATATTATTCTTAGCACAGTAATTGCTGGTTTTCCTTGGCTTTTGTAGCCCTAGTCAGCAAACCAGACTGAAAGGAATGCAAGATACATATATTAGTTTTGAAATTCCAAGATACGAAGAAGTGTCTCTGATTCCTAATGGTTTTATTCAATCCTTTTGTCTGATAGGCTTCCTTAAAGTAATAGGCTATTCTTATTATCAAAGCTAATCAATATCTGCTCACTGTTGTACAGTTCTTTTCAAGTATTGTGTCTGTTATCCTTATGTAAGGGCCAGGATCAAGAAAACTGAAACATCAGTGAGTATTCCTGTATTAGGACCTCCTGAGACCTCAAGATAATAAAGACAAGGTTTACAGTTTTGCTTTTTTGTGAAATTCAGAGTAGTCTACTAGAAACCTTCAAGAAACAGTAGGATGTCATTTTAAGGGTTTATTGGGTGCCTGTGAGATCAAGATATTTCTGAAAGAATTAAGCATGAACTGCACACTTTAAAAAAAGGTAATAAAACAAAAACAAACAAAACAAAAAAACCAAACAAACAAAAACCAAAAACACCCCCACAAAACCTTCTCCAGTCAAAGAATAGGTATTTACTAAAACTCTATCACTGCAGATAACTGAAATAGAGCATTCTTTGATTTGCAATGAATACATGGAATTTGGAAACTGCTTAGAATGCAGTTCTGATGTTAAAGTAACCTCTGAGCTGAGGTTCTACAGAGTTTCTGATATACATTTATCTTTGACGGATATAATCTCCAGGTCTTATTACCATCTTAGAGTTCCTTAAAGTTCTTGAAAAAAAAGTCAGAAAGGTAAGCTTTCATGAAGAGGCTAAATCCATTTGGGGAGTTTCTTTCTGAATCTCCTAAGATCAAAGTTTCTTCCATTCGGTTTTGATTCCTAGTCAGCTACGATGCTTAGACTGAGAGATGACATGCCATTGAATTCTGTCCCTTGGTGAGCACAACTGAAATTATGTCATTTAAACTTTTAAAGTATATGAAATAGGGAGATAACCTAAGATTATTACCTAAAGCACATCAGATTTGAAATGAAAGGATACTATTCTACTACACTTAAAATCTATACACAATAAAAGGGCTAACTTCATCTTACGTGTAGCTCAAGATCCTCTATTTATCTGTGTTCCTCTGGTGGTTTGGGTTTTGTCCAACCAGCCTGAAACATCCACAGCCCTGACAGGATCACAAAAACCCAAACGTATAAGACTGTTGATGTGCAAACTTCTCGAAAGTTGAAATAACTGCCTCTAGCTTTCCAGTCTCAAAATCCAGACAGTTTTATTAATGATCCATCCTATTTCTGGAACATTTAACATAGCATTCAGGTTCTTACAACCTTAATTCATAACAACATTTTTACAGAATATGATCTTTGTTTAATCTCAAGAAAACAATTATTTTAAAAACATGAATTAAGAGATTAAAAAGTTACTGTCATTTTGTCTGTTAAAGTCAGATGAAATTAAGTATACTGATAGCTTTTGTATGATATGACAGAGACTAAAGGAAACCTTTAATCAGGAACAGAAATGAAGCCCTAAGGCTTCCTGATGCAAATAATTACATTCATTATTTTTATTGGAAATAGTAGTGAATGGGAAAGCTAGGTGCTTGAAAGCCTCTGTAAAGACTTGTTCATTAAATACATATTTATGTTGTATTCTGTTTGTTTCTGCATCATTCCACATCCATTCTTCCATATCCTTATATTCACATTACAAGAATACCAGGATAGGAACAACTTGCATCATGAGGCCTTTGTTGTAAAACAAGTCTGCATCGCATATACACGTACCATAGGAAGCAAACTGGTTTGTGTTATCTACTTGCTTGCATAAAACTGTGAAATTAAGGTAGTGGTAGGTATCAGATAACGCCCTCGCAATGACAATCACCAGGTGAGACTCTGCTGGCACAGCCAAGATAACTTGGTGTCCAAGAAGTTACCACCTCTCTAGACAAGCCACAGAAGACTTGTTCTGACCTATGCAAAGAGGACGTGCAAACCTTCAACAGAGAGTGGTCTTGATCCATAGAAAAAATTACATAAAAACACCAATGCTGCACAGTGAAGCTTAGGAAAGAGAGAAGACACCACTTCAGCTGTGGCTTCCCATGTAGAAGAGCTCTCAAGCCTGATCTCTGCCAACTCCACCACCAAGATGAAGAACCACCAATGACTACCTCACACTTGTGAGCTATTAAAATCTAATGCTCAATTACTATATTTGATTAATGCTTGAAACTTAATGGTTGACAGATAGATTGGCTGAAATTTGAGCATAAAATGTCATTTGAAGCTTTTAGGTCTGCCTGATGTCCCAGTCTCTCAAAATATTTCTATCACAGTGGTACCAACCTTCCTGCAAACCAGTGGTTGCCCTGCCCTACCATTTCTTCTACTTAAAAAAAACCACCTTTTTTTTTTTAAAGTACTACCTGGTTTATTCAATAGCAGCATTACATACTGTGGGGTTTTAGATATATATTGCTGGAGATAAAATTACCATTCAGTCCATTAAAGAGAAAAAAATCAATTTGATAAGATAGAAGATATGAAGTCCAAATAACGCATTTAGTTTTTAACTGACTGTAGCATCCTGAGTAGATATTATACACTCTACAGAGCAACAATTCCTTTCGTAGGATTATTCCCAATACTGCAGTAGCATCCAAGTTCAGGTCAAGATTAGTGTGCCATCACATTAGATTATATACATGCCCATAATCAGACACTATTTATGCCACAATCTGAAAAAAAAAATACAATTTATTTCCTAGAAAGTTAATTTTACCTCAACATATTCTAAAACAATATTTGTATTTCAACTGTTAATAGTAAGTTATGCAATTTTATTAAACCTTTGTAGAAAGAGGACAGCTTTTAACCAGATCCTATGAGGAAACTGCTTAAGTTTTCCTCTTACCACTAATTATTAATATGTAATTTAATCAATGTTTTTACAGGTGGAGAGCAAGTGTTCCTTCAAACCACTCCCATTGTCAGGTGCAGCTAAGAGTGGGAGCAGTTTATGCATTGTTGGCCTGTTCACATATCTCCTGAGACACACGCTAAAGCAACATCACTACATTTGTTTCACTGATGAGAACATACTTTCCTCTTTATCTTTGCCATCTACTGCATTAGTCCTAAGTGAAAAAAGCAATAGAAGAGATCTGTCAAAAGTTAGATACCTCAATTTTTTGAATGAGTTTGAATTTACACGTGTAAAAGGACATCAGTAATTTTCTCACATTTTCCTAATCTTCCCTGATGGATTCAGGCCATGCTTTTCATTTACTCCAGATGTGATAACCAAACTGTCGGCTATGTTTCAGCTTTTCCTTTAATCTTTCCCTGGAGCCAATAATAAAAGATTAGTAATTGACAGCGGTTGCTAGGCTAGGGGTAATGCTTATTTTAAACACGGGAACGAAGAGCTGTATTTTTTGAAGGGATAATTTGTGGGAGGCCAGAAAATTGGATTACTTTGTTATCTGTTGTGTAAATGACAAAGATATTCAGTGTCCTTAAAATGTCAAGGCAAGTTTAATTAAAAATTTACTACCTAATTTGAAGGTGGGAGAACAGAATGGAAGAGAGGGAATGGAGTAATGTTTACAGGTAATTTAGAAACTTTACCAAGCAGCATATAATGTTAATAAAAGTTAGAAAAAAGATAAAAAGGATGCTGCTTTTCTGATGTATACAAAATACAGTCAATTTTTGATATACACTTTTTTGAAAAAAGTATTCATTCTCATCAGAAGCTAAACATCTGCAACCCGTCATCCCCTTAGACATCGACGACATTATTACCTATATGTTAAAAGTCCAGAGCTGGGAATAAGAGAAGGTCTCAAGAAAACATTTATTAATAGAAAAATGAGCTTCCTTAGAAAGAAATTCTCCAGCCACATCCATACTTCACTAAAGTCTGCTCAGAGATGAATTTCACTTTAACTGTGATGTCAGCTGTTTACACAGCATATTACTACACCAAGTAACAGCACTTTTCCTAGATTATATGCAGAGCACATTTTTGTTTCCCTTATAAAGTGAGGGAAATTGCATAGAGAACACTAATACTTTGGGACAGATTCTGGTTTAGGCAGCACAGCTGAGCTCAACTCCACTACTGCATGTAGACATTCATTAACTAGGCAAATTGGATATAAGAAATTTGAACTGAAATATTAGTGCAAAACTTCATTGGTGTGGCTCTAACCGTGAAAAGCTGAGGCTGAAAGGTTGTCACTGGCCACAGACAACCTAACACAGATTTTGCTGAAATCAGGTACACAGTTTGAGTAAGGTCAACAATTTTTTGTAAGTAAAAGCACAGCACAATTTTATTTTTTAAACAAATGTTGATATGTCTCACTACATTAATTATCTATCTTCAAGCTGCTATTTTACATCTCAGGGGTTTTTTTCTGTTTATCAATCTGTGTTCTTTAAATTATGTACATCTTTCTTATAAATCAGATATACGTATAGATCACTGTGTGGATATCTAAGGCACAAGCTACCCTTGCAGCTGATGCTCATGCTTACTGAGAGCAGGAGCAGAAATAGTGCTGTAATCTCCATGTGCAACACAGGTGGGTGCCACAGCAGCATGGTACAGATGTAATGCCATGTCTTGTCACCTGGAAGCACACCAGTCATCTGAGCACTTGCCTTGTCCCTACCCTTTTCTAAAGCTAAAGAATTTTTTACTGCAAAATGCATAAAGAAGGTAGAATACAACCCACTACTGAGATATTTCATAGATAGGATAGCTGACAAGCACCATGATAAAAATCAAAAGGAACAAGAAAACTGGAAAAGCAAAAAAAGATGAAGATGGATTTGAATTTTCCAATCCATTTAATTCATAAATATTATAGCTTTCACGGATGTGTGCTGCAGTGCCATTAAGCTGATTCAGTACCAAGGAATTTTACCTAAATTGTCACCATTTGGCTTATGCCTTTTCTGTAAATGTAAAAAGACTCAGAGTTTACAAATTAGCTTCAGACACACTTCGGTCATGAAATATTACACTGCTATTAGTTTACAACATGTTGTGCTATATGTCTGACTTAAAACCACACACATAAGGGAGCTGAGTACATTGCAGAAAAATATCTCTGGCTATATTAGTTTATTCTTTCAAGATTAACAATCATTTCTGATTTCATTCTCAAGAACTGAAAGCCCAGTTCTCCACACAATAAATCACTGGTCAATGAGGAATTTGAGTATGATTCGAAATAGTCAGCCTTAATATGGAAGCAGAACTTGTAGAACCGCGTATTTGAGTTAGATGGATCTGTGTGTTCTGTGACCTCTTTCATGGGGGTCACTTTCACTATTAATAGACAGAACTGTGGTTTCAGTAAAAATTTGTGAAGGGAAATGGACTGCTAGAATTCAGGAGAAAGCAAAATACTGAAAACATTACAGTTCAGCATATGTCTGTCTATCTTTAAGCACACTCTCACTTTCAAAACATATTTGGCATTTGCAATTATAAAAGTTCCCTTAGTTTTGTATCTAATTTAAAACAACATTTCTTTCTGAAAATTTACTTTGTTAAATGAATAACATAACCAGGTTCTATCAGCATTAAGACAGGAGTTCAAGAATACATACAGACTGACAAGCTAGATTTGACTAAAAGCCTGACTTAAATAACTACCTCCTTCACTATTTGTGAAAAAATCTAAAGGTCACATAACTCAATATTGGGATAAATTTTCCCAGGGCAGGTAAGTGAAAAAATAAAATGCTTTTTATGGTTACAAATTAGCAGGTAATTTGAATATTTGAACTTTTAAGAGGATATAAAGTGGCACAGCAGGATGATTTATAAGATGGATTCCTTAAAACAGAGAAGGAAACACAGGAACATTTTCATAGTGACTCCCAGTCTATAAATCGATGAATTCTATTTATGATCTATATCATACATCAGAAAAATAAACAGCTAGAATTCTTGTAACCAGAAATATTAATTCTTAAATTGATTGGAAATACTGACAATATAATTCCCTAAAGAACTGAATTTTCCTGTTGGAGTTTAGCTATTTGTTTATACAATCCTTTATTAAGCATTATCTCAAGAATCTGGAATGTTTTCTGATTTTATCGGTGATCAAGAAATGTAAAATATGTTAAACAAGAACGATTTAAAAAACATCTATTAAAAAAGTTAAGTGGAGGGGGTTTGCCTCTATTTTGTTCTTTTTGTATATAGATATTACTAATTTTGCACAAAAAAATATTTCTCATTTCCTAAAAAAGGTATCTGGAGTTAAGCTAGAGATTATCTATCTTTTATGATGCTTTTTCCAAAAGAGAGGAGAATACGGAGAGTTCCTGAGTCATAGATGCCTCCATAATGTCATGATACGTATTTATTAATACATCTTAGGTAAGAAACACTTGTGGGAAAGGAGTTGATCACAGTGAAAGGTTGCATAGAATTTTTGGTTTGTGATGACTTCTTCAGAAGTGGCACCTAAACCACTTTCCTTTTATACATCAAAATGACAAAAGATACAGAAGACATAAAAAAGAAAAAGGGATCCTAGATGGGGTACACTTGGGAAAGGCTGTTCTGTACTTGAGGTTGGAAATGTTCCCTTTTGAACATGAGAGAAGGGCTGCAGCCTATTTTTACTGCACAGAGTTGGCAACAAGATAAAGCTTTTAAGGCAAAATATTACTTTCTCTGTTATGACAAAATGTCACGGTTGGGATTTCTTTGAGATAAATGTCATTTATGAGCACTGAAAGGGGATACCTAAACTAATTTTCTTTGTCTATAACTCCATATATCTCTCACTACTTGTCTGAGACTGTGGCTGGACAGCCCTGGAAGTGCTGTTGCCGCACCATGTCCATCCCCAGCCTCCCCGCTGCCCTGGGGGTACGAGCAGCCAGACTTGGAAAGAGTCTAACAGGCCAAAATATTTTAAGGAGCAGAGAATGATACTTGTCACAGACACGGGTTTCAGTGAGTGACTGTGATTGACAAAGAATTCATGTGTCTCACAGCAAAATCTCAGACTTGGCAGGGCCGCGGGACACCAAGGTTTCCCTACAGTGTGAATCACATCAAAAGGAAGAGGATACTCCCAAGGCAACCGGAGACACACAGCAGACAAAGTGAGAGACTCTCTTTCTCTTGTATCTCCTGGCTCAATCCCTTTTCACTCAGAGAACTACAAAGTGAAACATTGGCAGCCCTCACAAACCCATGAGCCAACAGGAATGGATAAAACAGAGCTCATTTACTTTATACTTCAGGAAAAAAAATATATATATATACACCACCCAAATTAAACATTACAAAGAAAAAGTAATGAGAATATTACTCTTTCATTGAAATTTATAACTAGAAGTTGTTTCTAAACACTCAGTAGAAGTCTGTTAAATCTCCATTCATATTTCAGTTGGCTAAAATCCACATATCTAATGAAAGTGATGGTAAATCTGGACGGCAGAAATTACAATTCCACTTAGCCACAGGAAGAAGAAAAGCAGTCTGTGTGCTAAGATCCATTAAATACCAGAGCAATTTTAACTGTCCAGTAAATGACTCACTGAAAAAGGCAGTAAATTATAAAATTAATTCTTGGTGGACTGAATCAATTAACATCTTTTTCCCTTTCCGGTTACCTATGGAAAATATTGTTTTCCTTCTGTAAAAAATAAAGAACTGTGACAGTTATCAACAGCTAAAATAGTGAATTTGTTGACTTCCCTATTTCCTCAAAATATTAACATTTCCTTGATTTTGTGAGGATAGAAAAGAAAGTTTAAGATGCACATGGAACAAAGTGCAGTATTTTGTAAATTATACGGAAAATATCATAAGACTTCAGATTTAGATTGACATGATCAGTATTCATGCATGAAACAATCCAAATAAATAATGAGGAGCTTTACAGTGATTTTTTTTTTTAATTTATAGGTGAGAAAACTGAATGGATCAATTCTGTTAGAACTGATGATGATGTAGGCCAAGATTTGGTACTAATCTAGAGCACAGAGCCTTCTAGAAAAATGAATTAAAAATGATACAACTATCTCCTTCAAATTACATGAATAGTGAGATCCAAAGGCTATTGCTTCTTCCAAATAAATGTCGCTAAATGCTTGTAAGCACAAGAGGCAGAGAAGAGGAGAAAAAAAAAAAACACATCTACTGAGGTAAGAAATGCTTCACAGCTCATGTACTGGATTTCATGTGCTTTGCAGGCATTGGTGCATTAATAAAATAAGCCTAACTGTAAGCGATTCTTGAAAAATCTTGGTTGATCATGTTTTGCATAAGTAATCCAGTAACAATTTCCTTGCTCTTGTAATGAATCAAGTTTCCGGACTTTTCAAATATCCTAGATAATCTATTTTACGGGCATATTAACCTAGACAAAGGCATCAGATTCCATTTCGTTAAATGTGTTTCTACATGTACTAATGCAGCTGTAAATTTATGTAAAGGAAAACTAAGAATACAGAGTTTTGTGCTTTTCAACTACCACAAGCAAGGAACACATGCATGTATATGTCTACTGCACTTGTATTGCAGCCAAGCAATTCTGATTTCAATGAAACTAAGAGCTGTAAATCATAGATTTTCCTCTGAGGCACAAAAAAATGAAGGGTTTGTTGTGGTTGGGGTTGATTTGTTTGTGTTTGGGTTGTTTGTGTTTGTTTGGGGTTTGGGTTTGTTTTTTGCTAAAGCTCATCTTACTGCAATACCAGTTAGCGTATTGCTTCGGTAGAACTGGATTGTACCCAAACAAAAATAGCCCTGTATAATATTGCCCGTATTCTAAAAATCATGTATTATAGGGTCTAATTTTCAAACAAAGAAAGATACGTTTGAAAAACATCAATGGTTTGATACAAAGCAATTGAGTTTTGAAACCTCCCTACCCCCTTCAAGTCTAAATGTCAAATATACAGGAGCATAAAGAGCTGTTTGATTTTCATGCTACCTCAAGGGTAGCTCTTTAGGCAAGAAGTAAAAGCCTAAATTGTAAGGAATGGTTGGTTTGTATTGAATGCAAATATTAAAGAAAATTGTTTTTAAGGACCAAGATCAGTAAGACATTCAGTATTTTAAAAGACTGCACATGATACACTGCATAACTATTGAAGGCTTAGATCTTCAAATCATATCTAAATGTTTTATGCCATATGCCAAACTGTGTTACTGTAATTTATTCAATTCCATGCATATAAAGATCACCGGTAATAGCAACGTATATGATCAGTACATATGCCACTGCATTTGTTATTTTCTTCACCAGCTATGAATAGTATTTACAAGTACAGAACTAATATTCAAAGCAGTAATATTCAGTACAAAGAATTTTATTAATACTAATCTACCTGCTAGGTCTAACTGCTTCTGCTGCATCTCACCTTTCAAATTCCTTTTGCAAAAAATTATCCAGGATCACACTCTTAAAAAACATCAGCTTAAAGCTGACGACTACTTCAGTTAGGCTATTACTTAAAGTAATGAGTACTTTAAACTGGTACTGTTCATCAGAAGGTGCTTTTATTTACAGCTGTAATTCACTTGTCATGTAGTAGAGCAGATGAGACAGACTAAAAGGAATGAACTACATCATAGTACTTTCCAACTGAGGAATTTATATAGTAGTATTGATCTTCTCCACTTCCATTCACTGCACCTTAAGGACATACTGAATTTGGGGGTGCTGGTAAGGGATCTTTTAAAAGCTTTTTAAGGTTACATCATAGAATCATAGAATAGTTTAGGTTGGAAAAGACCTTTAAGATCATCAAGTCCAACTGTTAGCCTAACACTGCCAAGTCCACCACTAAGCCATGTCCCTAAGCACCACATCTACATGTCCTTTAAACCCCTGCAGGGATGGTCACGCCACCACTTCCCTGGGCAGCCTGTTCCAGTGCCCAACAACTCTTTCAGTGAAGAAATTTTTCCTGATATCCAATCTAAACCTCCCCTGGTGCAACTCAGGGCCAGTTCCACTTGTACAGTCACTTGATACTTGGGAGAAGAAACCAACACGCACTTTGTGTAAAACAAGCTAATAATACAGGACATAAGAACACAAACTGAAGGTAGGAGGAATTATTACTTCAGAGACTACTCTATCAGTATTCAATTAGTCTTGATGGGGGACAATGAAATGTGTTCTGTATTTCAGAATATGCAGATGAAAGTATCCACAATCCCAGTTTGATTACAGACACATAAAAACATGTTTCTTCTCTCTTGAAAAGACTCTTACTGGGAGACTTTACGCAGAATTTTCATCTTGACTGTAATTAAGATGAACATAAAAAGGGTCTCTTTCAAGAGGGCATGATGACAAGACAGTCGAGAGGATAATGACAACAAATGTCATCTTTCACGTTGATAGAAGCTGTATTATTTCTGTTCAAACACAGTACCTTCATAATCATGATGATAAAATGCAGGTAAATCTATAAATAAACAGCAACGGTCAAACATTTCAAGAAACCAGCTTTGCAAAATTAAGAAATAAGTAGATGGTAACTGTATTTATGCCATTGACCCTATTGATATTCCCCAGTAAAGTTGATTTTCATTACTATTATCTGTTACTGTATTTATTTCATCTTGAAGTTTATTTTTATTTTGCCAAAGTAATCTTATCTGGAATCAATTATTTGTTTTCACTGCTGTCTTATCAAACTTTTGCAATAACTTTAAACATGAATATGCATGTTGTTATTTATCTACATCAAATGTTCAAACATGCTTTCATCAGAAATTCTTGCAAGTTTTTCAAGGTTCTTTGTCAGAATGGTAACTCTTTTATATAACAAACTCTTTACAAAGTTAATGTCTTTAGAGTAATGAAGTTTTGAGGATGAAAGATTAAATCCCTGAAGGTTTACAATCTTGAAAGTATTTTTCACAGAAATATTCATCTTTTCTTCATTGCCATTATTAGGACCACATACCAGTTAAGAAAAATGTTCTGCTAAACTTTCTGACCAGGCATAATACTCACCTGATTTCACAATATATTCCTATTCTACTATTATTTAATAAAGAGTTTTGTTTTCTTCTATGAACTAAATGGATAAGTTGAAATCGTTTGACCCATGTTGCACCCAAACATACATTTAACCTTGAATTAATTACTGCATGGCCTATAAATCAAATATCAGATACAAAATTGATATCTAAAAGGTACAAACTAGAAAGAAAAATAGAGGTCCTGGTTAAACCAAGGAAATGTAGATCAGTTGAGTTATCTGAGTAAACTGTATATTGATCAACATTACTAATTTACAGAAACTTCAATGTGTGACGCATGGGGAGAGAGGGAATGCTCTGTAACACATTGGTAGAACCACGATTCACTGCTGTGCTGGGATTTGTCTATGACTATAAAGCCATAAGAGGATACAACAAACACTTCTTTCCTCACCCATGTAGAAATTTATATGGGGAGGGTTGTAAGGGCCAACTGGAAACCCTTGCCAGGGTATGACTCTTAAATCAACACAATCTTATATGGAAACTTTGTGGCTCCATTTTTACCTTTTTGCTTTGGGGCCCTTTCTATCATGCTTATTTTATTAATGCATGCTATGGAAACCCAGATGAGCTTCAGCTGATTTCACCGTTACAATCTACCTGTATTTTCCAGGGGTAACTTTTCCACTACGTCCTGGGGAGTTTACTGAGTCTCACAAGCAGAGTCCTAAGAATTATCCCAGTAAGGCAGAAAAATACTAATCCCCTTTTGACAAAAGACTAGTCAGACGTTATGGTTATAACCATTAATCAAAATAAAGTGATTTTTATTCACAGCAAATAATTGCATATATTTTGTGTCTTAGATGAAATTTTGAAGAAAGTGCATCTTCCCTAAATAAAGGCTGGAAAGTGAATAAGTTGCCTTTTCCTTCAGCTTAACTTCAACTAAATGAAAAAAGAAAGACTCATACAAAACCTGGTTGTTTGCTAATGGAAATTGGTAAACAGTTCCAAGCAGTAAGGATTTTAAGAATGTTAGCAGCTTCTTAACACAAGTAGCAGGGGTAAAAACAGCCAAAAACTTGAAAACAAGCACAATTTGTGAATGTATTTCTATGATCTTGTTGCCACCAATTGCAGGGAACTGAGGTCTATGACCCAGCGAGTCCCATTGCACCCTTTGTCCTTTATTAACTTGTATTTATTCAGATATACCCTTTTAAAAGAAGCTGAGCATCAATGAACTGAAAGTGGAGTAGTACAAAAGGCCCAAAAGAAGGTTAAAAAAAAGTAATGAAAGTCTACATAGCTTATGGGTGTCTAAGGAAATCACAGCTCTAGCTCTTTGTAAGTTAAAATATAACAATTTTCTGTATTTTTCTGTGATTCGGCCTCACACATTATGCTTCCTGACTCAATAAGGAGGTTAATTATATACAACATACGCATGCAAAAGGTAGTTCTGAGGTCTTTAATAAGTAGTTAACCTTTCCAGAGGAATTAGCAAACTAAGTCTGCACCAGATCCTTACTGAAATGGCTACAGATAAACCAGGAGGAGCAGATACATAACACATTGATGTGCATGCTGGTTTTGTAAGTCAACGAAATCTACACCATGGTGAGTTTAAGGTCCCTACATAAATTGCCGATGTGCTTCAACCCAATCGGCTTCTCTCACAGATGAGAAATATCTAAATACTGTCCCGGGATAGTATGTTACTGCAGAATCTCAGCACCAACACTGTTGCCCTTTTTCTTAGCACTGTGTTGAACTACCATGATTCTGCTATTTGCTTTAGCAACAGTCAACTACCATCCAACCTTGTTGGCCTATATAGTGATTACTATGCAAGTATACGTGTATATATATACACACAGAGTGGGCTAGTATGCTAATCTATAGTACAGATTAGGGATCGCTAACTGTACCCTCGCTCGGCCACCACAAACTTTGACAGTATGTCATGAGCATCAAGCTTATGGTCATAGACCCTGTGTAGGTATTAACCCAGATCGCTTTTCTGCTTCTTGCTTGTCCAGTCGATATTGCCTAAACTCACCTTCCCAAAATCTGTTATTGTTTGCACTGTCCCATTCAGCATTTACCTCAAGAAATTAAAGAACAAAGGAGGTATGTATGGAAACAATGTGAACAGGTTAATGAAAACAGAAACAGTTAATGAACTGTAAAATCATTTTGAGCTTGTAAAGGTCATCAACACCCTCACTAAACAAATGAAATCTCCTCCATTCCCTCAGATGCTCTGCGGTGCCTTGAGGTTTGAGCAATAAACAGATCCAGAGTTGGGAGAAGCAACAGTGACTTACAATGAACTTCACCACAGTTGTCAGAATTTTCATTAAATAGATTCACTTCAACGATTATATTTTAATTTATTTAGCTTGTCATTTCGAAATTCCTACTCTACTGTATTTTCATTGTTGTTTATTTTAAAAACTTGAAAATAGTGTCAGGAAGTCAGCCTTCCTGCAACAGTCAGCTTATTACTCTTGAAATACTTATTTATTAAATACATATTTTTTTGATCAATGAAAAAATTACTTCTTTTAGTCACAGCAGATTCTTAATTGAAATTCCATAGCTATAGAATATTCAAAGTCCCACAAGCCACAGAGACATTACACTGATTACAATTAGAAAAAGGGAAAACAAGCAAACAAACCCCAAAAAACCAACCACCACAAACCATCCAAACAAAAAAAACCCCAACATCCACCAAATAGTAGATAAAATCTTTGATCTAAACCAAAGGTCTGCAGGAGCAAGTCACACGCAGGAGACAATTCTACCTAAGATCATGTCACAAGTTCACAATATTTCCCTCAATAATATTACCTGGTACAACATAGCAACTTCTGGCATTCTTTTAATGAAGACGGGAACAGACTTGACCTGAAGGACCCAACCTTCATCTGTGCCCTTTGAAATATAAAGTATCCGCTCAGGACATGTTCCCTTCACCCATACACACTCTTTTCCCAGTCCTTAAGCCATTAACATATTTTGCAAAGCCATTAACATATTTTGCAAAGCCATTCCTGATTTTCCCCTTTTTTTTTTTTTTTAAAACACCTCACTCAAAAGCACCAGTGAACACCGTAGTAGTTTATAAGGATAAGAAACAGAGAAACAGGAATAAGATTTTGACCAGAGATGGTGACAACTCCAGCTGTTCATTTCGTAAGTGCCACTTCTTAAATGCTTGTCAATTCACAATGAAAAAATGTGGAAGTGAAGTAATTCTACAGCTACACCATTAACTAAAATTATGACTTTGATATTTTACATTACTGGATTTATCCTAATTGAGAAAGTGAAGAATTAATTACATAGTTTCAGCTTTTGGTTAAAGCTTTTACTTTTTTCACTATAACTTTATATTCCCTTTAATTTTCCTCTCTTGTAGATTAAAAATTGAAGATAGTGAATAACACAATAATGACTAAGTAGCCTTTTCTGCAGAAAGAAATATTTTAAATAAGGAAAAATACAATCTCAATTTTCAAAGTTTCTTCAGTATGTGACTAAAATTCTGAAGGCCTTGGATTTTCAGGCTTCTCTCTCGGGTTTTATAGGAGTGTCTAAAAACTAACTCAAGTGCCTCTCTTCTGTGTGCTATTAAGACAACCCATCAATTGCCATTTTTCTCAATTCAGGTGTTCTGTTGCAATCTCTTTCCAACAGTCTCCAGCCCGTGTGTCTCTTTCACTGGACACATCTCCACCTTATTCCAAGGTACAGTGACTATTTCTTAATTGGAGCCACATATTAAATATGTTGACACTGTACTCCCAGAAAATATAATCTGTCACCAAATTTTAGTCTTAAAGACAGAAGAACTCATGCTTACAGACTTTACAAAATAAGAAGTTAACTAGTCTGGAATACCACTGTTTCCTACATCCTTGCCTTTTGAAACGGCAGTCTGGACCCCTGCCCAAATACTCAAAAATTTTGGTCTAAATTGCTCAAGTTGTGTATTTTTCAGTGAATAAATGAGTTATATCAGGAAAGTTTTACCTTTTATTTTATATTCATTCTTAATTTTATGCTGAGAGTCTGATGAGAAAGAGCTCTGCATTCAGAATTTCTACAATGTGACCTTTCATGAATTTGATTTACTAGAGTTTCAGATACAATAGTTCCCATTTGCAGGCTTTGTTTTATATGGATGACATTTTCCCTCAAACATTAACCTGCCATCTTATTGTCTCCCAGCTACCTTCAATATGTTTCACAGACAGAATTTCGAATTGTCACAAAATCAAAATTGGCCCACGAAAGTTTAGCTTTGGTAAAGAAAATCCGTTTCTGTTCTTTTTTGCCCTTATAAGAGCAGAATTTTACATTAAGCCTTATGTTATGTTTTTCATAGAACACACAGATGGCTTTTCTCCTAGGCCATGTATTTTACATGAGTCGAAAGGGCCTTTAATGTGGTACTGCGTGTTATCTATAAGCATTAAGGTATTATTTATAGAACTATATCTAAAAAAACCCCATGGAAATTCTTTTACACTATTCCGTTGACTGATAACCACAAATCAGTTAAGAAACTGAGCTCTATGAAATCACTGACATGTTTTCCTTTGTCTAATATGGTTATTGCCATATATTTTGGATGTCTATCTGATCTACATGAGCCACACAAAGAATTAAGGATTTACTAAGACAAAACATGCAAAAATAATGAAGGGAAGATAATTTTTTCATAATAATTTTTACCACTATAATGCAAAGTTTCATTTCTAAGGATGCTGAGGTAGTTAACATTCTGCGTAATAACTAAATACATGAAGAAATATTTATATAATTTTGGCACAAGAAGCCACTCCCTATCCTTGACCCTACTTTGGGGCTTTGTTTGGATTTTTCTGGTGGGGTGTTTCCTTTCTTTTTTTAAATATATGCTCTACGTAACCTTTTTTCCCCAACAAAGACAGACCTAGTTCACAATAACGAGTTGTAACATTATCCAAGAAAGGTCCAGGCAGGGCTGAACAGCACTGCACGATTTAGAGTATTTTGTGCAGTCAATAAAAATTTTAATGTGAGTGGCAGCAAATTTCACAGGGAAATATCCACCTGACATCAGCCTTGGTGAAGTACAGTACTATGTCGACTCCTGACCTTGAACTAAATGGGGCCTGGGGATGAGCCATGGCAGTCCCACCCCCGTACAGACAGACAGACTCTGCAGCCGGTGCTCCCCAATGCACGGGCACCTCTGACAGCAAAGCGTCCCCACGTGATTCTGGGCTCTTCACTTTAAATAAATTCCTCTTGTCAATATCAATCACTGTAAAGCCGCCCTTTCACGTCTTCGGGAATCTGAAAGGCACACAAGACTGTGAGTAGGAATCTTTGCCATCAGGGCTGTTTTCGAATCAGAAAGTGGATATTTTTTCACATTTCCCTCTTTGCTTCTTGCACCAGTGCCTTTGATCAGGGTGACCAGTTGCTGCAGGCACACTTGCTGTTTTGTGGGTCTTGTTTATTTCCCAGAAGGCACAGTATTGCTCATGTAGCTTTCCAAAATTACAGTGTACATTTTTTTTCTCCTCCAAAACTCCAGAAACAGACTAGTAAAAAACAAAGTGCAGATTTTCTGAGGATGAATTTTCACTACTTGAACTCCTTTCACTCTTCTCACTCACTGTCCATGAATCCTTCCCCGTGACTGCCCCAATCCTTCATCCTTCCCCGTGACTGCCCCAATCCTTCATCCTTCCCCAAACCTCCCCACCATTTATGGTCCTCCGGCCCAGCAACAACACCACTGCTGCCCTCTGTGATCATGAAATAGTTTCACACTGTCCAGGAGTGAAACATGACAGAAAAGGTGCCCATTGTTCAAAAGGTTATGCAAGTAAAGTAAAAACATTTGTAAGATTTCATATTTGGAATGGGAGGTGAAGGACTCTTAGAATTGCTTCGTCAGCAACACTTTAATTTCCCTACAGTAGCTGATACAGCTGAATTAGGGAAATTAGCCTTATTCAAAGATCATTCTAGCAACTTGCAAAATGATTAAACCACCACTTGCTCATTTATTATTTCTGTATTACCATTTACTTTTACTGGTATCCTAAAAAATAATTACTGCCAAAAATATAGCTGTTTTATTTCTCATAATAATCTAGATTGATTTTACCACCATAATATTTAAACACATTTTATTTCCTAAGTCATTAAATGTAGTTTACAGTTAGCTGCAATATAGTGGCTAGCATCAAAATGTTGGTCATCTAGCTGAAACAAAAGGATTGTAGGTTTTTTTGTATAATTCTTTATTTTGTGTTTGCCACCCTTACTGCTCTAATTCAGTTTATAGATACATAAGAAATCAAATGATAATCAAGAGGATATAATTTTAATCTATTGAATTTAATGCGTTATGTCTAGAATTCAGTAAAAAATGTGATGATACTGATCTACTTCCACAGAGACTTGGATTCAGAATAGGCCAGTTCATTAAGTCTCCACTGGAGAAGTTACATCAGCCAGTTGAGTTATTTGCATTTTCTACAGCCTGCCAACAGTGATACAGGAACCCTACAACTGCTTAGAAATGTGGTTTTGGCAAATATGAAAACACACACACACAAACACTATTACAACCTAAACTGCAATAGGCAGAAGCCTTCATTAAGGTAAAAGTGGAACAAAAAAAAAAGAGTAAGCTATTTTAAATGCTTTTGTTTAATTTTAGTAATTCTTATCTTTCAAACAAACTATGTCTATAGAATAAAATCTGAAGAACTCTGAACTAGTCTGGTATCACGAAAATACTAAATTATTTTTACGAACAGAGGTAAATATTGTTCTTTAAATTACCTACTAAAGTTTGTAAAGCTAAATCATTTATAAACTAATACAGCTAAATTCAACTTATATTCATCTTTGAAGTTTGCTTCTTTTATTCAAGATCTGAAAGAAGACTACACCTGAAAGCTCATTCTACTTTTTACCTGAAAGTCTTTGTTCTCTTTTCCAAATGAAACTGTTCATAAGGAAATATTAACCCAAGAAAAGAAAGAATACCCTTTGCCCAGAAATCTTATCTTGAAATAGAAAGAGCATTTTAGGCTCTGAAAGACTACTTATTACCCTCCATTTTCAAAATAATTTGTCCAGTAGCTGCCATCTTGCATATTATTTGACCTAATTTAGTATCTGAGCTGGCCCCCTCAGTCTCCCACCCCAAAGAGCAGCAGACAGGCAGCTCTCCTTCCAACAGGTAGCAGAGCTGTAGATGCTGCTCATAGTCTGCAAAGAACAGAGGGGAAGACAAGTGAGGGCTTTTGTCAGAAGTACTAAGTTCATTCCTGCTTTTTGTGTCAAATAGAGGCCAGGGTTTAAAAATGACTCTTCATATAGTGTCCAGCTTTTAACTTCTGTATGCTGAAGAGCCAATGAATTTTGTTTGTAAAAGCTTTAGCTATAGAAAGACATTAGGAGTAAAGCCGTAGGAAAAGCACTATGCAATATTAATGGCTAGTCCGCATTTCAAAATCTAGAGTGTACAAAGGTGACCCTAAACACATAATCATTTTTCTATCCTTATTATTTCTTCTCATTCTCTCCTTATTGCAAAGCAATTTTTTTCATGGCTATTTGTTTCATGTACCAAACCCATTAAACTGCAGTTTTTCCAAATGCCAATACTGACCTAATTTGCTTATGAGTTTTGGTAGAATTGGCTGTTACACAAGACACTTCCAGGAGTGGTAATCAATTGAGGAATAGACATAAATAAAAACTAGATCCATGGGGAGACCAGTTATGTGCTCATACTATGAGTTTGCAACTATTTACTTCATGAGAGTGATTTCTAGACTGTAGGTGTTTACATCTCAGTGGAGGAAAAATGAAAAGTATAACATAAAAAGGTCAACAGAAGACCAACAGCAAGAGCCTTTGAATACTGCAAGATGATGTGGATTGCTCCATAATTACAAGCTTAGTAATTGCATCTTTTTTTCCACAGAAAATAGCAATGTTTTCTTACTTATCACAAATTATGGACACTGATTATGAAGTCAGTTTACTTGAGTTCCCACGAACTATATGTATAAAGAGACGGAATAATGAATATTCCAGGTGTTCACAGAATACCTGCAACTGTGCTAACAGTCTTTGATAACAAAGCTTTAAGTGCTGCTGTTAATACTACTAATAAATAGTAGGCATTCATTATATAAAACATCATGTTCCACGAGACATTTTACCAAACAGTTATTTAATCTGTATAAAAAATAAACTGTGGGAAATACTTTTCAATTACCACACTAATAATATTTCCTATTGCTTTTCAAAAGATAACAACACTTTTCCCCATTTTGGGGCTGCCATGTTACCAGTATAAGTTGTTATTACTCCATTTGAGTGAAAGGTGAATTCGTAAAGGGAAATGACACATCCATAGACTGCAGTTGTGAGCTTTGACTTATTCCTACTGATTCTATTCAGTCCATTTTGACTGATACTGCTAGGAGACCTTCAAACAGATACACTTGCAAAACGAAAAGAGGTATGGATTCAAACCTTTATCAAGTGCCTAGTTTGAATATCAGGTTTAGAATGTGGAAATAAATTCATGTGTCTTATAACCAATATCTTAATCTAAACAAGATCATAATCTTATATCACTGTAATGTCTGAGCACTCTCCTAGAGACAATTCACCAAAAAATTCACCAAAACTAGACCTGCAAAAATATCCAGATCAACTGAAAACTGCAGAAAGCACTAGAAAGGAAATTTCCTGGACACAAAAGTATTATGGTTTAAATACAAATTCCAGTGATACCTTAGGCATCCAGTATTGTAATTCAATATTTTGAATGGCAGTAAAGTTTCATTCTCATTTATTCAGAACATGTACAAAAATATTCAGTTTAACTGGATTTTAGGGGTGTAGGAGGGTTGCACACCTAACAATCAATCAGTAGTCTTCTGCCACAGAGCACCTGACACACCCTGCCATATGTTACCACGTACACCTTTTTTTTTTCTCCTGCAGTGAACTGGGTTATGTTTCATACCCCACAGAAGCAGGGAAATACTTTCAGCCTCATGAAGAGTATTTGACTACTGCTTCCGAAGTGTCTTCAAAGGAAATATTTCTTGTGATATAGAAGTTGACGCATCAACCAGACTGAGCTGTCTGTGACTTTCCTTGTCCTTTTTGGTTCCTCAGTAATTGCTGCAGTGAAAGGCTTCGCAAGACCCGTGAGGTTCCAAGAATGAGTCATGGCCTGAACATGCAATAATTACAGAAAGGAACTCTGTGCTTGAAATAGGTGTTTTAAGCATTCCTAGTGATTCAGTCCCCTTCACTGCAAAAACTATTTTGTTGCCTCAAGACACATGCTTTGCCAGAAAATGCTGAAACCTTTCAAAAAGTTATTTCCTTTACTCGTTAGCTAACACACTTCCATATTAACACTGTGAATGATCATAGTCCATTTTAATGTAAAACACGATATGTAACATAGGGCACTAGTAAAGGTAATAATTTAAGCTGTTAAGTTTATTTTAAGAGAAAGCAGAAACACATGTAACCCATGTGTCTCGAAAAGTAACACACATCACTTTAACAGTTACAATTACGTGTTTGTTATATAAGCTGGCCTGCCTCTTCCCTAATTTGCAAGAAAAGCTACTACCTAATTCAGAATTCTAGAATTCTTAGCAAGAGAATGCCCACAATGACCCAAAGACAAACTTCTAGAACATCGAACTTGTGAGGAAAAAAAAGAAAAAAAAAAAATCCAGATTCCTGTGCAATCTGTGTTCACAATCCAAAACAACTTGTACACTCTTATTGAACATGAACTCTTAATGACATCTCCTCTACAGAAAAGTAAATAAACAAAGTCATCTCAAAGAGGTCTTGATCCCCCTGGTATTATCTTTTAAAGGTAGAATGGTACTGCTCAGCAAATATGTCCTGTAAGACGTGCTGGCTCTATAAAATCTGTATAGTCCTTTCTAGGCTGAATTGCCCCTGGCAAAGAAGTGCTGAAAAATGACCTCAAGCAACTGTGCCACAGGGACCTGTCATCATTTGACAACGACCTAATAAAATCTCAGTCTAAGGCAAATTTTCATTAATTTTATGGCTCCTAGAAGACTAATATAATACATTTAACTTTTAAGTTTATACCTATGCTTGCTGAGCTAAATCTTTAATTGTAGCCCAAATCAGCCAAGCACTTAAACAGATGCTTTGGTTTTGAGCACTTAATTCTACTAACTTTGATGAGTCTATCTAGGTGTTTAACATCAGGTGTCAGCTTTGTTGTTTTGCAGGATTTACATTGAGAGTGCTTAATGCTTGGAATATCCATGATTTCCTAGGGGTGAGGTTTTGTGGGTGATTTTTGGTTTGTTTGGTTGTGGGTTTTTTATTTAATAAATAAGCTAAAGCAAAAATATCATAAATGTAAAACTGGCCTAAAAATAACAACAGCTTTCTTACCTTTCTAAAGTTATAATTGATGTTATGAAGTTGCTAGGTACTTTCTCCTTGTACTTCCCAGCTGATGCAACCTAAACCTTTACTTGTAAAGAAATCAGCTTTTAATTAAGCCACTGAGTTTTTCATTTTACCCTAATGCCTGTAATAATTGTTATGATTCTATTACTTTCTTTGTTAAACACATTTGTAGTTTTAAATGACAGGAAGTCAAGCTAGCAATTTGTAAAGATGTGTGAATAAGGAAATTGCTCTATTCATATGTTCATAATGAAGAGAGAGATAACATAATAATGCTTTGTGTTCTCTTACCCTCCAACAAGAGGAAAGAAAAGCAAAGGAGGTGACTTGGATAATTTCCTGCAACCCTTCCTTTGTTCTTAAGCCTTTTTAGCAGTATTTATTGAGGAACGCAAAGGAAGAGAAATCATCCAAACTAAGCTTTGAACATACCGCTTTAGTGACACAGCTTCCAAGAACAAGAAAAAGCTCATTCATTAGAACAAAACGCTGGAAAAAAGCCAACACACAACAGCACACACAACTGCAGTTGTTCTGTACCACATCATGCCACTACTAGTCCATTTAATATAATATTGTTAAAATATTTGCAAACCTAAGTTGTTCCAACCTTAAATGACATCTTGTGTCATTCTCTTCAGCTACGTCAACAAGGTAAATAAAAAATATTTAAGACACTTTTCCGTTCAAGAAACTCCCTGGTTAAACAGTGGGGAGGCAAAGGGCACAGATGCTACTGAGAGTTGCTACATTGACTGTGAAGATCTCACAACCACGTGTGACAGAGGACACAAGGGAGGGAAAAGAGCTTTAGTGACATTGGCAGCAGCTTCTTTCCTTTCTCAGGTTCCAGAGCCAGCTGCACCCCCATAAGCACATAAAGGGTCCAGCTGCTCCAGCACCCCTGCATCATCTCTCCCCACTCAAGGAAATAAATCTGACCTTTCTGCCTTACTTTTCACAGATCCTTTAAAATACCACTAAACGTAGATATTTAGAGGAGGGGGGAAATCACTTTTTAGTAGACAGTTTGTCAAATAAATGATGCTTACTTAAAGAGATTTTATAACAGCACGTTGCTATTCAATCAGGTTTCTTGATGTTTTTCCCCACTGTTTATAGATAAACTGTAATGCTCAAACATTGCTACTAATTATGTATAAAATTCTGAGCAGCAGATACGTGAGCGTATATTCATGCCAATTTGCTCACTTTGAGGGTTGTTCATCTTCCAAGTTCTGTCAAAATTTTCTATTTGAACCTGAAAAATTTTTCAAAAACAATCCTACACTTGAACAGTAAAATTAAAAGTCAGGCCATAAACAAAAAAAAACAGAGCAACACATCAGAAGCAAGATTCCTTACTCTACCCAGTTTTACTGGAACTGCATGTGTCTCGGCGATCTACTCTTTATAATTTTATGTCATGCAGCTTTCCTACCTGCTACCTCCCCTTACTGCAAGTTATTTACTCTAATCAAACAACACACCACAAGTAGACTACGGTTTTATTTAACCTGCAGTTCATTTGATGCCCTCAACATATGAAGCCAAAGGGAAAAAAAAAAAAATCTGATGTAGAAGAAAACAAGTTATCTCCACAGACTTGGTTCATTAACATTTTCTCTCTCCTGAGAACTAAGATTTATATCCAAACATTCTACTGAAAAGATAGAAGTTCAATTTGTTTTTAGTGATGCATCTTCGCAAATAAAATATGTGACAATTTTAACCAGTACTGTCATATTTATGCCACTGGAATACTAAACGAGCAAAGTAGACATACACAATATTTAAATATCTTTAAAACATAAGGAGGATTCAAAGGGATGCCTAATTAACGCTTCTTACAAAGTACTACAGCTTTGTACGTACAGCTTTAAACAGAGAACACTCCTCTCTGCAACCTCTACAGCATTTGCACCCATGTTCTATTTTGGCCTTAGCACTTTGTTCTCTGAAACGATAAAACTTGTTTTCATACATTATCACTTCTTTAGTTTTTAATAAATACTTTGCCTCAGTATAAATCAGACATTGGTGCAAAGATCACTTAAACTTTAAAATTAAGAAAAAGAGTTCTGCCGTTTTACTAATGCCTTGTGCACAGATGGGTTTCCTTTTATTTGGCTTGAACCTGATGCTTGCTGCCTTCATTTAATGTCCATAGTGCTTTTCACCTTTTCCTAGACACCAAAAATTTTGTACGTTTGAGTTTTATAACCACGCCTATCTCCTCATTCTAGGATGAAAACTATTTGTTGTATCTCAAACAACCAGTCCAAGAAGTTCAAGTGGGATTTGACTATGAATTTAGCCAGCACCATGAAGAAAATATTATTTGATTTGGCTTTGTTTTTCACTCTCCTGTAAAATTTTCCTATGTTTCTTTTTCTGTTCTACAGTAAGAAGTTCAAGGAAATTTACTCCTGATATTGGGATAGATAACCCTTTCTATTTACTTAGAATAAAATAAACAATCTTTTCTTATTTGCAAATATTTTAGCTTCTCTTACGCTTTATCTGTGCAAGCAATTTCTCTGCCTTGCATGGTAAATATACAGAGACGTATTTGACCTTAATAAAAATAACCAAAAATAGCAACAAAAAATACACTATATGTGGTAAAGTCCCAGAGATTTCAAACCTCAGTATGATTATTAAAACTATTGTGTTTTCATTACTTGGAAGTATTAGCCTCTTCTTACTCTCACCAATATATTTGGGGGGTGCACACTTTCTGGTAGACTGTTAGCACTGCTTTGGCACGCGCTGCATATTTTTTGTGGCTATGTCCCAAAACATCCCTTGAGTGTTCATAGTATGATGCAGCCACAGGCATAAACTGTACTGATACATTTTATTTATTTCCCTTAGAGGTCTTAGAAAAGACGACAATGTCCCAATAGACACTTGAAGACAGTATAATCATTCAATATACTGGTGCTTTACTTTGATTAAACATTTCATCCCTGAGCTCAGTTGCAGAATCTAAAAAGTCACCACTAGGAGTCACATCGACAAGTAAACAGCTGGTTGGGAAGTTCTCTTTCTATCGGTCTTAATGCCAGAACAATGTCTTGTTTTAGTGGCGATTCTCAGTGCTACTGCAACACTATCAACCAGTTTAATTCACTGAATTCATAGCTGAGCTCCTTAAATTACTTCTAGTGGTCTTTTAAAGATCTAATCCACCAAGATGGTGATTTTCCTGAGGTGTCTGGAAAGAGAAATAGTAGTGCTACTGAGGTGTACTTCATCCCTGGATAGTCCCCATAAGTGTGAGTTTTTAAAGACTAAGAAATAGCAAATTACTTACACTATGCTTAAATTAAACATCTGAATAACTTCACTGGTCAGGCCGGGGTTACTTGTATGCTTGTTATGTTATCCACATGCTTTGCCAAATTTGGGTCATTTCCTTCACAAACTTGTAGATTTTAAGTGTTTGTATTGTCCTTACTGAAATATTTGTATATCTTAACATAATATTTTCCCATAACTACCTTATCAATTAAGAAGACAGATCTTAAGAGTATTTATATTGCACATTATCCACAGTCCATACTGACTATTCATACTATCTTGCAGTGTTGTGCAAAACCTTGCAGAAATACTGAGCTGGCTTCTGCAGTAGAGCTGCCTTCTTTTGAAATGAGAGCTGTCCCAGAAGGTGGCCTTGGACAACAGGCTGACACCACCTTGGATCCAACCGTCCCACACTCCCCCATGGTGACACAGCAACAGGCTGACTTGCAGACTAAATCCTATCCACAGCCGTTTGCCAAATTGCATACAGAAATGAACTTGCGGTCACGAAACTGTGATCAAAATCATAAATGTAAACAGCTTAGACATGTTTGAAGCTATTTACAGAAGTATATTCTAAGTTTATAGTACATTTATCTAATGTCTATCATTTTAAAACACAAGCTGGCTCTTGGCTTTAGTTAAGGTAGCAGTGCTGTTAAACGCTGACCGCGCAGCAGGGACAGGGATGTTTCCTGGCAGAGGTAGCCCTGGTGTCTCTGGCTGCCACCTGGAACGGGCTCAGCTGAGAGCTCAGGGCGCACAAAGTCACCGTATGAGGCAGCAGGGCAAAGGTAAAACCTCTGCTGCCTGCCCGAGATGCCTCCACAGACACGGGAAACCTGAGTTTCTATCCCTTTGTCATTATCGCTGTGTTGTAAAAAATTAAAATACTTACATCACATTAAGACAGAATCATTTCTGACAACTGATCTGAATGCAGAATAGGTATATCAGGCCTGAATAGAGTTTACTTTTTTTTTTTTTGAGTGAAATATTGCTGTCTACTAATAGATATTCAAGACTCCTGCAGGAAATAAGATCTGAGATTTTTGTAAATATGTACACAGAGAACAAAAGTGAAATGTTCAGACTGAGTTTAGTATTCTCTGTGCTCCCCTACAGGGGAGCAGAGGAGAGAATTAAAAGAGATTAAGACCCAGCAGCAACCTAAGAAACATCTGCTTTGTTAATGGAAGCCCTCTTAGCTGATCTGGACATAATTAAATTCCTGGTATCCCAGAATTACCAATATAAATATCTTTTCCAATAATTTTTTTTACGGAAGTCAGAGTTAGATTTCCATGCTAATAAACAAGGACTCTTACATTTCTCCGTAGCAAACCCCAACTATTTACCCTAATATAGTTGCCAACTATGGCATTTTCTGCTTCATGATAAAGAGCAAAGTGGTTTGTCTTCACCTGCATCTATTCAGTCAGCCTCTTCATTGCTGTAGAACATCCTTCATGGAATGAGATGTTTGTAATGGTTATATGGAATAGTATTTTTCCCAAGAGTAATATACATGCACGTTCTTGGTTGCCTTTTTTTTTTTTTTTTAATACCTTTCCCTAAGAACTTCTGAGTAAACAGTAACATCTCAGTAAAGGCAGCAACTCCCTAAATTCCTGTCTCAAAAATACCAGCATACTACAAGCAGTAGTCCATAAGTTGGCCTACTATAAACACCAAACTCAGAAATTCATTTTTCCAGTCCAGTAATACAGCTGACAAGCGAGTAGGTTTAAAGTCTATCAAAGGTTTGTTGGTCTAGAACTAGAATTCAGGTTTGAAGGATCTGTAGACACAACTTCAACAGTGCAAAGTTTCCTACATTTCTGAAACTTCATAAGCATTGTATAGACAGATGAAATATGGCCTTGTATATTTTCAAATTTCATATTTTTTCTTCTTGCTACTCTTATTGCTAATTTAGCTAGTTTATATCTCAGCTTCCTAATATCTAAATTTACATCCAGTGTCCTACTTCAGCAAGTTACTTAATTAACAAAAAGTAAATGTATTATATATCTGCACATATGTTTAAGATGCCTCTGTAGCATACACCCACAAAAAACATCAACACCAAGTTTAGTCATCATTGTACATACTCTGCCCATATTATCTCCCTCGCATTACACGAATCCAACACCACCAAAGTAGTATTTCCATCTCTTGATGGATTTTTAGTATCCCAAGAGACCTTTTCATTTCAGCCCATCATCACTAGAACACAGACTATATTTCTTACATTCCAAACACAAACATGACATCAATTTCACTGGAACACATCTAAGTAACATAATGTGGGTCACAAATCAAAGTGCCAAGACCACAGCTAAAGGAGAAAGGGATAACAGAAATAATGGAAATATGGATAATATGGAAAAACGATGTACGAGGTGACATTTCAGTAAGAACTTTTTCCTTGGCTATAGGAGAAAACAACATTTTGAAATTTCTGCAACAGACTTCACAGCTTGAATAGCGCCTCCAACCATTAATACGATTTCCAGCATCATCCAGATTTTAACAACCACATTTTATTTTGTATTTGTACAATTAACAACTGACCACTAAAAAATTAAGGCATTTTTAAATTTTGTACTTTTGTTTTGATATTACACCAGCTTTAACACATCTCCCTTTTTAGTAGATTGAATTATAATGGATTAATATGTAGTACAATAAAATCTGGGCAAAAAGAACCAGCACTTCTAGATAACAAGAGGTACAGTTCTATGACTGCTCTTCTACTATGGTATTTTGACTATTCAAACAGATTTTATCAGATAACAGCATCTGGAGAACTGTTAAAAGCAGCAAATTGTAAATAGCATCAAATTACTGTGCAAAGCAGCTGTCAGCAGGCACTGGAATACTCTGAGAAGACCTTGGTTTTATTCCCACCTTCCTACCTACATCAGTAGACACCAGAGAATGTTTCACACCATTAGTTCCTTGGTACCTGTTGCAGTTCTGACTCTGTGCTTTATCTTCTTCTCACTGTCTGGGTGGGTACATATTGACCCCATTACTCTTGATTCATAAGGACAATATATTACCAAAGTGCAATACATCACTCCTCACTTAACTCACAGGAAGAAAGGTTTAAAACAAAATATGACTTTTATACACATACACGGGCTATGAAAATCTGCTATGTTCTGAGCAATTCAGGCTAAGTTAGGAGCAATCAGCAAATATCACTATTATCTGTTAACTGCACTACTTTTTCTTTCCAGCCTGTTATCAGCTTTATCAACCTCTACCTTGGTCTGTGATTTCCAAGGATGAAGCCACGGCATTAAGTCAAAAGTATTTCCTCTTTTGTTGAGATAACAGCAACATCATCAAGTTTTCGCTAGTGGCATGAAACAATTTCACAACTCAAAATTGTATTTAAGTCCAACTAAGCTGATTGTACATTGACCATTTTAAAAACATTTATTGGAATATCAAACACACTATCCGAAAATGAGTAATTTTCAAGTGAAAGTCATAGCTATGAAAAGACAACATTTTGGTACTGAGCAAACAAGTAATGAAGAATTTTGTCTTTCACAAAAGAAGAATTTCATCATTGTAAGCACCTGTCCTTTACCACTTCTTTCATACTTGCTTGTAATTCAGTGCTGGCAGCTATAGCTGCCAAAAGGCTTTTGTTACTCTGGAAAGGAGCACTTGATTTAAAATTGATGTTACATCAGCTTTGAAATGAAATGTTGAAAACTGGGACAGATATACTTAGTATGGTACTAGTCAGAGAGGCACTATTATTACAGTAACAGTCACTGAACAAACGTTTTTATAACTAAATTTCAATCAAGCCATAGGTATTACACTTCCTATGGATTTCCACAAGGTTAATGAATCAACATCCTGGCACTGACATACGATAATATATATACCTGTCAGCATATATACTGAATCCCAGAATCATCTTTAACCAGCTACATTTTATGGCAATCACAACAGTAACCTATTACTTTAGTGACTTCTCCCAGTGTTAGCCTATGACAATGGACATTTTTCATGCCTGATGATTCATTACAGAAATGTCACTGAATATGTGGAAAGACTATGTTTACAAAAAGCCACACTGACTGGCTCATGAATCATAACTGTTCTGTTTGAAGGACTGCAGAAGAAAACGTGGTGTCAGATTTAAAGATGGATTTAAACCATTTGATTCTTTTCTACAGTAATTGTTTTCTCATAAGTTAAGATGAAAAAAACGCAACTTGATAAGTAATAGCAAAAACATAATAAAATCAGATTCTTTGTCTCCTAGGAAAGCATTTTAGTTTTTGCAATGTGAAGCATCTCAGAAGGCAGATAGCAAAACAGTCTTCACCAGTGTCAGAAATTTATTTTGAAGTTTGCTCTGAAAAATTTTCTTCTAAAAAAAGGTGTTTCTAATAACTGAAATGCAGCAAAATGCACTTCCATGATGCACTATATGTCCATGTCCTTTACCTCATAGCCAGCAGAACTATATGGCAGAACTGCTGAGGGATTCAAATTCCCAAATTTGTAATGCAGACATAAAGTAAGAAATTAATTTATTTCATCACTCCTCTTGCCTTCGTTCCCATAATTTTCAATGTCTGATATATTGTCTACAGGAGAGTTGAACTAAATGTACAAGCACATTTCTATTAAGGATATCCTCTTGCTAAAGGGCAGTTATAAGCCGTAAATCTATTATTTCTCCTAAGATGAAAGTAGCGCTCTCTCTCTCTAAATGAAAAAAATATATTAACCCCAGATCCTTGAAACTCACTACTAATGCTATGAATGAAGGCAGTATGTCTATACCCAGAGATGCTACAATTTATAACATAAATCTGCTTAATTCTTTGGCAGTGTCTTGCAGATATGTCTTGCTACATAATGGACATGTTTGTCAAGAGGACGCAACACATAATGAGTAAATTCATTATCAGACAAACAGATGAGTGTCCTGATACAGGTTGAAGTCCAGCTGTATCCTTTTATTCCTCCACATTACATTGTAAGAGAGTTGAGAAGTGGGATTTTTCTTTATTTAACCTAATTAAAATAATGCAAACATATCAGACACTTCTGCTAAAATATTCTATGTACTTTTCATACATACTCTGTCAACATTAAGCAAATGCTTACTTCTTCAAGCGTATTTGCAAACTTTAAAAAAACCCCTCAAAAACAACAGAGGGTCTAATGTAGTGTCTGTCACACAGAATAACGATTGCGTAGAGGCACTGCAGACACTAGAGAAAAACTTGAGTTTGGAACAAGCAGAAGAGGGCAGTATCTTACCGTGTTTTAAAGTCCATATAGGCTTGGCTTTCTAAAGTTGAGGCATTATAACAGGCATATTTTGTCGAATGCTAATTTTGTTCAAAGATGACCTACATTCGTTAAAAATTTCCCTTTTGTTAATGCACAATATATCACGTTGCTAGTTAGGCATTTTTAAAAAAATCCTCTGTAAGCTAATTGCTAATAACAGCTGATAACATTTGCAAAAGCAAAGTAACTCACCTTTGTGCGTCCATTTTACTTTGGCGAAAATGAAATTTCTAAATGGAAACAGCAGTAGTAATGCTTAAGCTCAAAACCAGCCCAAACAAAGCATCAGGTCTGAATGCTCTGAAGTTTTTTCTCACAGTTCCTTCTGATATTAATATTTAAGCAATTGTTTAAAATAATAAATGGAGCACACGTTAAGACCGTATAAGACAAGTATAACTGTAATATTCAAACATTTCTATGCAATGCAACCTACAGGACACTTCTCTGCTCCTAATAAACATACAGTTATGTGTTCATAAATACCATGTAAGGAACATGGATCTACGAATGTTTATATTTGCCACATATTGCATGAAATGTACAGGTGTTTAAATCTGTTAGGCACTGAGGTTAGTATTACAAAATAGTCTTGTCCCTCTATCCCTGCAGGGAAAATATACTGAGAACCAAAGATCTCTGAATCCGAACTCTAACATTAGAGTCAGGCACCTACATCATCCCGCTTGATTTTTTGTTTGTTTGTGCTTCCCCCACCCAAATAAGTGGTTTTTCCTCTATTTTTCTTTTTTTCAACATACTCTCAGATTCTTTCTATTTCTCTTTCAAAGCTAAAAACAGACCCTGCAGTCTCTTCTGCCTTTCCATACCTAAATAGTTCCCATTGTGGCCATACGAAATGTACTTGGAATCAAGAGAAATTTTGTAGTGTCTGCTAAGAAAAATGTCTGGAAAGATGGACCAGACAGGACTTACGGGGAGAGGGTAGGAGTCACAAAAACCAAAATCCACCCCTGGCTGGCAAAACTCCATTAGGCACTTTCAGCAGAGAACAGCATGGCCCCGCTGGTGACCATCACTTAATTGTTTGGCCTTGGGCTCTTTTCGCAGACTTCATATTTACACTATTTTAAGGTCATTGCTATGCAATACTTATCTTATTAGAAACTTCTCTAAAATTTACTTAAGCAAACCATCCAGTGCGAATCACTTTTCCTTCTTCCAACATTCATCTTTAATGTACTTCTCCCCTAATCAAAGAATCAGTAAGGACACAAACATTTCAAGTAGAATAACCTTGTTTGAATAACAAACAAATAAAAACATATACAACTGGAACATTAGGTAACATTTATAGAAAATAAAATAAAAATCTGTATTTCCCTACACACACACACAAATCTTCATGGAACTAACCTGTTTAGTATAGAATTTCTCAGCCTTTAAGCCGTTCGTTTACCCTAAGGGATAATTAATTTCTTCAAAGAAGCAAAAATTCAGTATTAGTGAAGATATGACACCCTTTTAAATATTTTTTTTCCTGAGTTTTGCTTGATTCTTATTGAGAAACAACCACCAGATATTTGAATTACAGTAAAATATGGTATTAACAAGTACTTTGTAAAGGGAAAACATTGATCTCTACAGACAGGTGGTCTTGGAAGATACGAATTTATCTTAAAATTCCATACTTGAGATCAAGTAAGGTAGAAACAGGTGGTTTCCATAATGAACTACCTTATTATCTATTATTCATTTATTCTATGCCAAAATGCTTACATCTATCACTTGCTTAGTTTGTGGTATCCTTGCACATTCTGAATTTCTGCTAACAATACAATTTTCTCCTGCTTCATTTAGGAAGAAAGCTGTGTGCTGCTTTTTCTGTATAAAACAAATGTATGTAATACGGCTAAGACACTAGACCAGTCCACCTTATGACTGTACTTAAATACGTCTCAGAGCTTTAAAGAACACAAAATAGTCTGGGTTGTTGTCAATATACTAAGAGAATTTAATAATTTCTTTCCATTCATTTCCAGTCTTTGGACCATTTTAAACACTCAATAGCCAGAGGAGTTATTTCCACGGTCCTTAATACCCTCACTAAATCTACGTGACGACAAGGTATTGACCTTTCCAGTGCCATTAGAGGGATATTCCCAGGAGAAGGACTCTAGAAATGGTTCCATTGAGATGAAATAGGAAAATGCTGTTTCCTTCAGACCCATGGGCACGACTGAAACTGAAGACTAAAGGATCAGAGAGGGCTGTACCTAATTTTCCAGGACCTGTGTAACTAATAACCATCACATGAGTCTGGATTGAAAATGTGCTGGGTTTTGTTTTCCATTTGGCATGCAAAATTTAGTATATACTAAAAGCCTATTTAGTGCTGTTAAAAGAAATTTTTTTTTGCTTTTTTTTTTTGTCGCTGTTGTTTTAGATTTCTTTTATTTTTTAGTTGAGGTACAAGTTGATTACATAATGTTAATAAATTTGTCATGGCTAAATGATTGCAATTGTAATTGGGGCATTTTAGGTTTTAATATCCTTCTTGCTAGAGGCAGCATATGTACTACTTTATTTATTTATTTAGTATCTGACACGTTTGGTAGCTATTGTGGTTAGAATTAAAAAAAAAAAAGAAAAAAGAAAGAAAATTAAACAGGAACTACGGATAAATAGTGGCTTAATTAAAAATAAAGGAAAGAAAACACTGTCTTAAGACGATTATAAATTCCAACAGTTTTGTAAGTTATGATTTAATTGGTAATTACACATGCTACAAGCTCTTGGTTAGAGTCAAAAGTCTATTGAACGTGGACCTCTGGCTCTACACTGAGGACAATGCAATTCCCACCTTCACCCCAGGAAAGAACAGGAAGTCTAAAAGCACATAATTTACATGTTTAGTGGGTTTGTTTGTCATTTTTTGTTGCTGTTTGTTTGTTTTGTCTGATGTGTTTTGTTGGAGTTTTGTTTGTGTTTGTTTCAATCAAACATTTTCTCCAAAGAACAAGTCTGGAACGCAACAATTGCCACAAAACTTGGAGCATAAGTAATAGATTTAAATAGATAAGAAAGAATTTATATTGCCTCATTCCACTGTTAAAAAGACTCCTCAAAAACCATAAGAGACTGAGAAAATAATGCAACATTAACACACAGTAGAAAAGGAGTTGAACAGTTAATGAGATCTCATCTCATGTGAAAAATATATTTGACTATACCTGGTTTTCTAATTTCCTGTTTTACAAAACTACAGTATTCATCAGGGCTTGAATCTTGCCATTTTCAAGGGCTTTGCCCAAACAACACAAACCCACCAAATTTACTTTGCAGGGTATGCAACAATTATGTCAACGACTATGCACTTCTCTATTTGGATGAGTTTTATTTCAGGTAAGTTAACAAGCAACTCTGGTATCAGTATGGAAAAAAAAATGTTCTTTTCCCACCAATTTTGCATGGTAGGAAACTGTAGTTAGATGGCTTTTTGCTGTAGTATCAATTTTTAAATCTTTAATGAAGTTACCCTTACAAGCATCCTGTAAAACTGTGAAGTGTTATCTATTCCATTTGAGTAACTGAGGTACTAAAACCTAAATGACTTAGAGAAAAACTGGTGAAAAAAGGCTTAAGCTGAAATTTCCTAAGCCCCAGTCTAGTGGCTTATTCACCGTACTTTCTCTGGGAAATGTGATTAAATAAAAAAAAATCAATAAAGATTTAGGTTTCCCAGATAAAACACAAAAGCTTGAAAGTCCACTGACAAGAATTCAGGGCATGAGGCCAACTTTTTTTCAGCTGCTTTGAGTAGATCAGTTAATAGCATGAAAACAACATAATAAGGAAAAAATTAGATGTCTGCTTCAGGTGTAGCTGTGGGGTATGTCCTCAAGGACTTCACTTTTACTTCTCCCAGTGCTAAGCACACATAATGAATTCCTGAACCAATTAACATGAATGGTGAAACTCCCTTTACTTCAGACTGGCTCCAGGCTCCCCCCACACTCAGGCAGGGGCAGTGCAGAACTCTTCAAATCAAATTCACATCTCACTCTCCAGGACACTGTCTCAGCCACTAGTTTAAATGCTGCAAGGAGAGACAAATATGAACGCTAAAAATCTGGGCTCCACAGAAGCCCCAGGTGCAATGTTCAGAAAAGAAGGGAGTGGCATCATTTTGATGAAATTGCAAATCAACTAAATGTGTAGTTTTAGGAATAATCCTCTTTGCAAAATCAAGTCAATTTTGCACAAAACATTTATTTTTTGTGTATAATTATAAGCCTCTACAGGTTTTGTACCTTTTCATTTCAAACCACATTGACCTTAAAAAATAACTTATGTTTAAAGAAGTTTAAAAACCTAACATCCCGAAAATTAAATGAACTGTTGTGTTTCAAGTAAATATTTCATGTTACTGCAAAATACTTTTTCTAGTTTGTGTTTCATTCTTAGTCTTCTTCAGCTCATCAAGCCAAAAAGATCAATTATCTGACTAGCTTTATAGAAAAAGATCAAACAAGACATAACACACATAGCGGTGAATCTAGAAAATCAGCAGCAGCAGTCACCATCAGTAGCTTCTGCCATGATAGATAGGAAACAAGGTCAAACTTTCAGAATTGAGCTGAAAAAAATACAGGTGTTTTCTCACTAAGGGAAGATGCAACAGACCTACTGCTGTCTGGAGATAAAGTAGAATATTTTTCTTAAATATCAGTGGAAGAAAATGTATTCTAGCTAATTTAACTCTCTTCTCTTTTACATGCAAGCACCACATATTAGGGGATTAGGTACATTTTTTTTGAAAAAACTATTTATTTGGTGAAAAACTCCGGTAACTACAGTTCTATTATCAACAAATGTATTTTGCACCTTTCTAACTCTTACAATGATTCTCTGTTCTCTTTCTGATAGAAACATCTGGTGTCTTCCAGGCCAGCCTAATAATCTAATAATGCTTTAGAAGTAGTAACCACAGTCTGTAAAAAGCTCTGTCTAAATGTCTGTAGGCCATTTATATTTTACTTATCAGTGGTAAATAAAAAAATAATAATTATCACCAGTTATTTGTGACTGTAGTTTTTTGTGGGTTGTGTTTTGTTGTTGGTTTGGGCTTTGGTTCAGGTTTGTTTGTTTTCTTATTGTTGTTTTTAACAGACAGGCATGGTGAAGTATTATAATCCTGCATAAAGAACAGTCAATTTGTGATTCATTTAAATTTAATTAATACTAATTTATAGTTGGCCATACATGTTTCCCCTTCAGTCTAGTAATTACGGATCAATTTGCAAAAACAACTAATTTTTTTTAACATACCTTTACAAAGTAGTGTAATGTACACATCAATTGGAGACATTTCTATTAGAAAAAAAGATGACAGTTACCTACGAATGGAATTCCTCACAGTAGAAAAAGGAATACCTTAATGCAAGAACTGTGTAATGATTAAAGAGAAGATCTGAAAGAGCATCAGAATTTGCTATCCTATAACACTCTCTAATAATTCCTGTATCCATGTAATATTGCAAGTAACTTGCAGAGAATGAGCCAGGATTTATTGCTCATCATGTCTTCAGATATGAGGTGTCGACAAAAGAGTTTAGTAGACGGCAAATTCCGAACAGAGAAAATTCACATGATGTACCATTCATCTGTGGACCACTGTGTCACAAAACGCAATGGACACAGAACATTTACCTCTCCGGTCTCTAACATGAAGCCTGTGAAGGGGAGGGAAGTCCACGGAGAGTCACTGTGTAAACCAAAACCACCTCTGGCTCATGAAATCTCTGCTTCTCTGCTCCACAAACTTTAACCTGTCCCTTAGCATCCACTTTCAGCCACTGTCAGAAACAAGAGGACTAAATGGGCCTTTAGACTGCTCTAATGTCATCACTTTTTTCCCCGCCCCCCTCCTTTTTTTAGACTCAGGCAACACTTTTACATTGTAGAACCAATAATGTATATGAACTCACAACAACCCTGTGAAAGGTGTCTCTCCTTAAATTATTTCCAATCTTTGCTTCAGGGAGGCAACAACTGCCAGATAAGGTAAAAAAAAAAAAGAACAATCTTTATATGAGCATAAAACATAACTGAACAGCTGTATTAAAGACAACTATGTAACAACAGTGTATGTGGGAATACAAGTATAGCTCCTATATTTTGAAAACAAAAAATCATCACTTAAGTTCCTAGGAAAAGAGAGGCAGGTTTCTAGAGCTAACAGTAATTATTGAAATTATGCTGCTGCTAGACTTCTTCAGTCAGATATATCATCTAACACATTACTGATTTAGCCTAAACACAATTTAATCCAAAAAGGTGCTTTAATCTGAAATGAGGCTCTGTGTGGCAGTCTGATGCATTGCAGCTCTGCGTCTGTGCTTCCTTGGCTATTATTAATAGTAGTGCCATGAGCAGAACAGCACTACCTCTAGATTTTTAATACCCTGTTGATACGGCATACTTTAAAAAAAGCATGATACATCAGCCAAGGAACATTTTAACCTGCTGTAATAGCCAACTGTTTTAGACCAAGCCAAACAGTGAACTGCAATCTTTTGGCCTTGGTTTGGATTTTAGCCAAGGCCAGGTTCATTTAAATTGCCATGCAGTTCTCCAACCAAAACAGTGGTTTACACACCGCTTTGATTTAGGTACTGCCCGAGTTTTTAAAAGGTGCTGACACCTCTGAATTTTTCATGTAATTGCAATGCTAAATTTCATGTATTAACTTTTTCTTAATCACGTTTTGAGGACTTTTAGAAGTAGCCTGTTGACTGCAAAGTTCAAGAACATCACAGCATAAGACTGTGTGGGATCAGGCTATGGCCCAGGCATTTTCCAAAATGCAGATTCACTACACAAATGTTTCTAGAGAGAGAGAAACTTGTACGAAGGAATCCGGATGCATACGGCATTATTCAAGCATTTTGATGCTATGTTCAATTATATATTTTAGCAATTACTTCCAGTCTCATGCTAATATTTGGCATAATTGGTATGCCAATTAAGACGCAATTCTAATGGCTTTTGAATAAGAAGTATTTCAAAGGTCACAGTAAAAAAGACCAAGATGACAAATATACTCAACACTTAGTTTAACAAATCTGTGAACTACTATCACATATTTCTGTAGCAGACATTATAGCAGAATGTGTTTATCCTTGCTTTACCTATGACAGGATGATGCTTCTACAAGAAGTTAAGCAAGCTTGGAGCAAAGGTGCAGACACACTGTTGCGTTATGGCTGCTGCTGCTTATTCACGGGCAGAGCCCTGACACCCACATACACCACAATTATAACCATAGGACAAATCTGATTTTCTCACTCATATCACGTTTACAACTTCAATTCCATAGCTCTTACCATATTTGAAAAGGTTGACCTTCTGCTGGCCTCAAATGGGCACCATGCAAGCAGAAATCCACTTTTCACTTTTAAAGAGAAACAATACGACTTTGGGTCAGACTTCTACGATAAGCACAAGCAGATGAATAATACCTCTGTACACTACATTTTGTTCAGGTGCTGCATCTTGGGAAAATAGTAGGACAAATACAACTATCAACCTGCTGACATAAAATTCAAGTTTTTAAGTAATTTAATAAAAAAAGGATAAACATTTGATTTCGCATTAATCCTGAAGTTCTAAGAACGTTTTACTTACAACACTAAAGCAGATCTCTATAAAATCTTGATTTAGAATTAATCTCAAAGCAAAACCAGCAGTGATTTATAAAACTTGTGTGCTCCTTTCTGTAACCAGATCAGTTGTGTGTTCTAGCTAAAGTGAACTTCAACATCATAGATTTGCATGACGATATAAACGTCAATATAAAAATATTAACTTGGTAACTCTGATGGATTATTTTCCTGTACATATATTAAAAAAATAAAACCAATAACATCCTGGGGTTTTTTTTCCAATCTGTGCCTGGACAGTTCTTTCTAATATTAAAGTAAACCACAGCTTCAGAGCTGAGACAGAGTTGAAATGTTAGAAAGACTTGTTTGGTTTTGTTTATTTGTTTGGTTTTTTAAGCAGTCCGTAAAAAGATTGCACTTTAAAATTTTAAATCAAATTGTTTATTGATTGTCCCTAGGTTTAAGCATCATAATTTAATGTCTTTGCAACAGGGCTGTAAACGTGAATTTATCACTGTTATTTTATTGCCTGTCTCAGTTAAGTTTAACAGCTTATTTTATGAGGTTTTGGATGAAAGTGGAAAAAATCAGATATTAGAATGTATAATTACATTGTATGCCATGCAAACTATTATTTTAATACTTCTTGAACAGTGTATGCCACAATTTACAGTTGTGTTACAAGCCCTACCTGGTTAGATATCTCTAGAAGCTGAGTTTCAAATATTTGTTCCTCTCAAATCATTTGGGGTGCAGAGGGGCCAGAGGGGAAAGGACTACTGAATATGAATGGTATACAATCATCTATGATCATCTAAAAGCTCTTTGTAGAACCTATGTATTATATCATCATTTTATGTGTTTCTGGACCAACAAAGTTTTTTTTGTATGTGCTGAAATTTCTCTAAAGGGTACATTTGAATAAAATGAAAACTACCTGATACACATAAATAAGGAATACTGTATGCTCACACTTAAAGGATCTTTATAGTTTAACTAAACGTATGAGATAACAGGGAAATATATCCACCCAAAATTCATACCTTGCCTAAACTAAGTCAGAACTAGATAAGGTCTAACACCCATTTTCACCATGTTTTTTCAACTTTGCATATTTCTATTGTAAATGTGGTTGAACAACCCATAGGTATGAACTCAGGTTAAAATATGAATTTTACTTTGCTTTGCTATTCTCTCAGGTACTCAATAAATAATTTTGAGAAGGAAAATAAAAGAATGAAAAACAAAATAAAACCAAAACAAAACAATAACGCAACAACAAGGAAAAAAATCCACAAACTCACTAGATATTTCTTTTTACGAAAAAGCAGCAATAGGCCCAAACTGAATATCTCTATTTGAAGAAAAAGATGAAGATGAAATGGAATATGATGAAGATTAAATGGAAGGGAATAAACTTTCACGTTTCACTGTTCTTTATGAGGTAAGCCCATCTCAAAGAGACAGAAAACAAATAGGCCAATTCTAATAAATTTGCCATCTCCTTTAACTCAAGCAGAATAAAGAACATTCCTCAATTTACCCTGACACATACGTACAGGATAATTAGTCTTGTATAAATATCCAACCTTTTACTTGTTTCACTCTGATAATATAAACTACAAATTACATCACCAGCTGACTTTCTGTATTGAACATGCAACTGATATTCTGAATTTAATGTGCAATTCTAGTCACTGATATACAGATTAACACATTAATGTTAAACAGATCTGCAGTAATTAGTACCAATTAATGTAAAGGATAAGTTAATTTACAAAGCATATCATTCAACATACAAGCCAACGTGTGCCAAACAGTATTATACTAGTTTGATAGCCCTATTTTAAGTCTTATTATCTGTGGTTAGGTAATCTGACTGTTTAGAGGCTAAAAAGTCACTTGAAATATTATGTTTTTCCAAGCCAGGCAAGTGCCACTACAGTTCAGCTATAGATCTAATTTCATTTTTACTCTATTAGCACATCAGAAGTTTTATCTAGAAGACAAAATACTGTGAAGAGAAATATTTACTGAAAGTTTCTTTTCAAGTTTAACACTTTTTCTATTGTAGGTTGCAGGCCTGTAGAAAATTACAAACTGTGATTTCTTTACAAAAAATAAATATTTTTGCTCCACTATTCTTTGATCTCACATTATTTCAATGACAATTACTACAGAGTCCCAAGTGCTTTGAGTTGGGTCAGAATGCAGCAACTGCTGCTTTGAGTGTAAGTTCGCATAGCAGGTTTTGTTCTTGTTGCAATATAAACATTACCAAATTCACTTGTTTTCCCGACATCTTATTCATACCAGCCAAATATTTGTAAGGCTACATATAAATGGATGTGATTCTTTAAATCACTAATTACGAGTGCAATTTATTTCTAAACTAGAATACAGTTATTAAAACCTAAGAATGTTGTTCCAAAATTGAATGTTTGCAGTAACATCAAAGGAGGATTGGACCCAACTCTAGAGAACACATACAGAAAGTAATAGTAGTGGGTGATGTAGTTTATGACTCATCTAGGATATAACTGTTCTTGATTGTCAACATTTGTTTGGACATTAAACACAGTAAAAGTAGAAAGAGAACTTAAAAATGGAACAAACATGACACATACAAAATAACTGCATCTTGGTGCTAGCAAGATTTGTTCTGACACAGTGACCTTCTAAAATTGTCAATACAGGGTAAAGACTGCATTCTTATCAAAGTGTTAACAAAACTTGTTTTTTCTCCTCCCCAACAAGATATTAGTCATCATGGTTCAGGTTTTAAGCACCTGGCAGTGTGGTAGTTTCAGGAGAGTTTACAATGCCCTCCAAGGAAGTACTGAATACCCAAGATTTTATTTTCTGCAGTGTGATTTTATTTTTTGCAGGATCCTTCCTATGACTGCCAAGCAACAGGCATCTGTTCTGAAAAGGGATGTTTTTGGGTCTATTAGCATCTTACAACCTTGCTGCATTTCTCTATGTCACCTTTAGTCATACAGAATACTATGCAGCGTCACACCAGTCCCTCAAGCAATAATGCAGACTGACGGTGCAGTGAAGGGAAAAGTATGACCCAGGTCATCTTTGCTGTTTGGATCCTGGCTGATTGTTCAACATAGAAGAGAGGCGAAGAAGAGTAGGTATGGTTGGATGGATGTTAACATACACATTAGAATCCTCATGAGAACATTCCTTAAAAAAAAGAAGTAAAGTGTGGCGCTTGTTATTAGTGTTTGAACTGGAGGAACGTCAATTTTGTGATTTGTTCTCAGCCAGTTATTACTTGGTGCAATACTTTACTACTCTTGCCTGGACCATTTAAATGTATTTTGCACACATAAACAATGCTTATGCAATATCTAAAATGGCTGCCAGGAGTCACAGTCATGGAGAAAAAAAAAAAATATATGTATATATACATTATATATATATATAAAGTACCTTTCTCCCCCTCACTGCCATTCCTGAGTATGAGAAATGCAGCTGATCACTCTGAGGTTGAAAATAAATAGCAAGGACTACTAATACTTGGAATAACTGCTGGATGATTCCCTGCCTTACTTATATCTCTGGGATGCACAAAAGTGTTCCTTGGAGTGAATTTAACTGTCCATTCTATTGTCCCCAGGAACATAAAGTTATTCGCACTAATAACACCACATTATATTGCATGATATCAGAGACTGTATCACATGCCTGAGAACTTCCAACTCAAGTGTTAAAATAAAATTATTATTCTCAAAAAGGTGGACCTCAGTTTCTGGAGAAGCTTATCTCAGTATTTTTCATCTATGCTTGAAATATTTGCTATATACTGGAAAAGAGATGAGCTAGTCCTTATAATGACATAAACCAGTGCAAAATAGCAGGCAGATGATATATGGGGGAAAAAGAAATACCACAACCCCTAAAAGCTTTGTGTTAATTAACCAAGGGGAAGCAAGGGTAGTACAGGTTGTTTGAAATTATCTAATTATTTCTTTTCCTTCCCTATCTTTTACTTAGTTGATTCTGGTTTGATATTTACCTCTTGCTTTCCTGACATTCAAATTTAGTCTTGAGACCAGGACCAGTCTTTTCTACCTTCATACATCACAAAATACTTCTTTATTATCGTTCTATCTAATGAATGCTCTACTTTACTGTGAACTAAAACCCACTAACTTTCTGATCTTCTACTTGCTGATTTTTAACCCCATTCAGGATTTGATTCAATACTGGAAGCATTATGGAGGCATTCTCAAAAGTAAGCACAACCAGTGAAAATGTCTGGAAATTAACCATTGTGCTTTACAAAGCAAATTCAGTAATAATTTGACAGAAAAGGTAAGCAGGACACAGCTAAATTTAAAAATCTGTGTGCATCAGGCAGAAGATAAGAAGAAGGAAGACTGGGAAAGATGTCATGAGGTACTGGTTGCTTGAGCTAAATACAAGCTATTTTATTTTCCTAAAGTGGAATTTTATTTGTTAACATTTGAAAGCTGTGCTTGCTATAGCGCAGTAATGCACTGAGTGGCCCTGAGCAACTGCTGGGTTTACTGTATTGGTTGCAGAGCCCTTGTAATTGTGCACCTGCATGTTATCATTAGCACACCAGACTGCCACATTTAGAACTAAGTTTACTTAGTAAAAACCAAAAGAAAGCCCAATGCCACTGGGCTTGGGGGGTGAGAAATCCTCTGAGAACACATTTCTGAAGGCATGGTCTTATCAGTCCAGAACTGCTATCTTTCTCCAAGTGAGCCTGAGAAGGTCAGAAGGAATAGGAATTAAATGATCACAGCCTGCCCTGCTCAACAATACACAATCAGCCGTCTGCAATCTGTTCAGAAGCTTCAGCTCAAAAAGAGAAAGACAGAGTGGCAGGAGTTTAGAAGAAAGTCTACTTGGTGCTATTAAGACTTCTAGCACACACATATAAATTCTTAATATTTTTATAAGAGCAACAATAATAAAAGAACAACTAGTTCTAGCTGCATTCATTCAGGTGGAAGCATCTGTACTGTACCAACTCATAAGAGACATTCTTAAATGAACATCACAAAATGCTCACAGAATCTTAGAAATATATCGGTATTATAGATGATAAAGTGTATTTGTTCATAATTTACTGGGCAAATGCTATATGCTCTGTTAGAAAGGAGATGTCCAGGTTGCACACAGCTTTATTCTAGTAGCTGCACTGAGTCTAAAACACTTTGCTTTAAAAGCAACAGAGTGCATCCAACAGGCTGAAGCTGCTAGAGTAAAGGGCACTGCAAGAAGACAGAGAGCGAGTGCCATTAATCTGGTACCTTTATGCAGAACAAAAGAAGATTTGTCTCTTACACTGCAAATTCCCTCACTAATATTTCCAGTTAAGAGGCCTATTTAAATGTTAGCGTTATGAGAAATTCCACCTTTCCCTTTTGTTCATTCTCCCCCTACCAGATGCAGGTTACAAGAGGACCCATGCACTACTTTATAGCAAGCAGAAGATTTTCTACACAAATGACTGTTTCTGAAATTGGTATCTTCATTTATTTATAAATGTTCTAGGCAATATTTAAGGTTTTCTGACAAAAAGGTCTGAATCCAATCAATTGTAAGGATTTAACAAAGGGATTCAACTGTTGTGGGAACACTCACAATGTAACCTGGCAAGAATTCACAGAACAGAAAAAGCCACTGTTGAACATCTTTCAAAATCCAGAATTAATTGTTGGTTCTGTACCATGAGGCCATTATTGATCAAATTCATCTAAAAGACACCTTTGATGCTTTTTGAGTATATGGATGAATCAGTGAAAAACTTCAGCTGCAGGAAACATCAGAATTTCTCATCAGAAATCATGCTAACATTTCTGATCTGAACAAAAATCATTAGTATCTTAGACACAGCTTTTGTTCAGAATATTTATAATCTAGGTTGTTTCCAGTTTTAATTCTCTAACTATTTGAAAGTTTTTCTATTCCTGTTAGAATGTGAGAATGAGTTAAGTTCATAATTAGGAGTCTTATGATTTTATAGTAAACAAGAGTTTTCTTTTTCTTTTGATTAGATTTGTTTACTTTCCTCTGTAGAAGTCTGATTAATGAGCACAACTGCCTGTCACAATTGAGTGGTAATTTCTTTGGTGTAATTTACTTTCATTATCTGTAATTAATTAAATAGAACGAATAATATAAGGAGATTTGGGTGGGGCAATTATGAGGCTTATTCTTTGCTGAGCTGAACCTCATTTTGATTACAGGGCTTTAACACTGAATAATGTTCACATTTGGAAGTTTTCATAAGTGAGAAAAGTTGTATCAAATTATCAATAAAATTTGTAAGCATTCCAATTGGAATGCTGAAGACTAAACAGGTGGATAGAACAAAGGGCCACACAATACATTCTGAACTGGTTTATAGACTAAAATTTAAAGACGTAAAACTCTATGAAAGAGACTATATAGGTCTAGAAAGTAACGCAAAAGGTAATTTGTCCATCTTCTCACTATTATACCTAATCTGTTCTAAAAAACACACTGGCAAACCCACAACTTCTCTAAGTAACTTATTCTAACACTCAATCTCTGAGGCATAATGACTTTCATAATCACCGTTCTAAAAGTCTGTAAATGTAAATTAACCCTACTCTTGAACATCATGAAGCATACTTGATTTACCCTTTTTATTAAAATACTTAAGTATTCTGGAAGACTTATCAGCCTACTTCTGCCTTGTGTTTTCTACACTAAATAAACCCAGTTATTCAAACCTCTACTTGCAGGGCTTTGGACTAATGTCTCAAAGACAGAGTTGAACACAACATTCATTCTTCACATGTGCAGTTTATGACTCACTGGCCCCTACATCCTTCCCTACACTTACCATTGCCTACTCAATAGTCTCTCACGTTGTATTTGTGCTTTTCATCTCTCCTTGCCAAATGTGGAACTTCGGGATTCTATTTACTGAACGTTATCTATGTGATTCGTATCATTTCTCCAATTTATGAAGGTTAATTTAAATTGTAACCTTGGCCTCGAAATTGTTTGCAGGCCCTTCCAGGTCACTGTCATCCACAGATTGTGTAAGTTTACTTTTTCCTTCCATCATTCAAGGTTAAAAGTATGAAAGAACTGAATCCAGAAGTAACTCCCTCAGGCTCTACAAAGAAGTAGATGTGGAAATTTAGAGAAAAGCCATTCCAAATGAATGACTTGGTTTCATTTTATAACATGCAAGCATGTAGCACTAAATATACCAGGTAGAATACCCAAAAGTTTCATTTCAGAAGTATTTAAAAAATGTTGACATTCCAATTTTCTTCCTTAAAAATTAAGTTTGGGGGAAAAAATAAAAAAATGATCACCAAACCAAAACAGTACAACTGCACATAGTATTTTAAGTTTGAAAGACAAACTTCCTGATTAAAAAAGGGATTCTAACCACTTCACGGTATCATATTTATTATACAGCTAATTCACTAACTTACCCTCAAAATAAGTTGTAAGAAAATATGAACTTTAGGATGCACTTCAAACTTTTTATATATTTTTCTCATTTTACATTGTAACCTTGCTGGGGTTCTGCTTTTGTTTTGTAAGCAGAAAGTAGAAACATCTATCTAGTTACAGTATATTGATTTTTGGAAATCAAATTGTAGAGGGTATACATAATAAGCATGAAAGGGTCTCAAACTGGTAGTACAGGAATCAATAAATATTCAAGAGAACTGAGCATAAAGCAAATCAGGGAAAATGACAGGTATACACAGTATTCATTTCACTGTTCACAAAAGATATTTTCTTGTTGGAAACTATAAAGCTAAATGAGAAACTGCTGAGCACTGATGTTACTGGGCAAACTTCCCAGAACTTCTTATTCCACTCCCCTCAAGCCTTTACATAGGTTCACGAACTCTCTCTAGACAGCAATGGGAAAAGTTTTAGGCCCTAAGTAGGGAAGAACAAATGAAAATTGAATCTAATTGCTTGTGAGCAATTTTTTTTTTCAGTTGCAAACATTCGAGGAAAGGCTGTTCCCAACGAATGACTGCTTCTGGATTGCTGAATTGATGAATGTTAGTACCAACCATTTAGGGCATTTCTAGAGCATGATGCAAGGGCACGACGTATAGAGAATCCAGTATGTACACATTGCGGCAATGTTATGAATCAGATTATTCACATGAATTTTGACAGTTTATTACATATTAGAAATAACACTGTATCCAGCCCTTATCTTAAAGCTTCTCTAAGTCACTTTATTTCCTTAAAGAAGTTTTTCATGCTCCTAAAGACTCGTCATGCTAGAAATGAGGAAGGAAGTTTTTCCTAAGGAATTTTTAAAAGTATCACTTCCACATAAGAAAAGATTTTTCAAAAAATAGTTTTAAAAACTAACTCTTAGAGAAGGGCTGTTAGTTATGTCATCTTCTATGCCAAAGAATACAATTCACAATCCTCAAAAGAAGCAGATAGACAACGCACAAGGAAAAAAAAAAAATGAAAAGGAATGGAAAAGGCAGGTGCTGGTCTGTAGCAGTTTTCCCCCAGCACACACACTTTTGAAATGTGGAATGTAACTCCCCTGATATTCCAACCGTTATCTTCTTCAGTGGTTTGTTTTGGTTATAAAAAGGTGTAAATGTGTTTAGATGAGTTACTTGTGGCCTTTTGGGGAGGGGAGGAGGGCAGGGAAGAGAAAACACAAAACCACTCACACTGAAAAACAAACCAACAAAATACACAATGATGCCACAGGCTCCAAAAACCTGAACAACAAGGAAATATTCCAAATCAACAGTGGACAACAAGAAATCAAAGCAGCTTCCCTTCATATGTTCAATTTCATTGCTTCAGTCAGCTTTTCAGTTTGCATCTTTTGTTCTCGTAGCCAGAATGAGAATTACAGAAACACCACAAGACTATGACCGATATATTAGAAAGAGGGTAAAATAGGGAATTGGATGAGGATTTAAGCAAAAATGTTTTATTCCCCTAGGCTTTAGGAACATAGTTCCTTTCAAATTTATATTTTTTGGTTCATACAACTTGAAATATATGTTTATAAGTATGAACCACCCCTCACTCATAAAAATGGCAATTAGGAACATGTGTTGGACAAGCAGCACTAGGTGGGAGCTGAGGAGGGAGGGTTACCCAAAGCAGTGCCCAGGTATTAAGGATTAACCATGCTGCCTCCTTTGAAAACTTGAGAACTTTCTCCTCTGGGTCAGTGCCTTTGCCCTGTGCCTGCTTTGACTGGCGGGGGAAAGACTACTCATGTTTCTTCTCCACGTGTAAAAGAAGTTTGTATATTCCCTCTGTTTTCTTCAAGTATATTAACTTTCCTATGCCTCAGGAAAAATAAAGATGTATATTTTCAAACCTGGTTTGAGAAATGAATTCTTGAAGATGGTGCGATTCTATGTGGTTTTCAACACAGTGAAAAAGACTTTTATAACCTCTTTTTGCATTAAATCAATGTTAATACTCCCAATTGAGACAAATCATTCTGTCTTCATATATCCTGCAAGCTCTACTTGTAGCAAATTCAGGCCAGTTTTAACCTGTTACATACTTGAGGCAATGCATTTTGTTGACATTTCCCTTGTGCTATTATGATCAATTAATCATATCTAATACAAAACAGTCAAAATGTTTACTCAAACATATGTGCCACTGAGTCAATTAAAATAAAAAAATAAGAACAACACTTGTTAAATAGACCTGAAATATAATACAACTGTCTGAGCAACTGGTATTGTCCAGTCCCCAGTTACTACAGGATGGCAAACAATATGTGCATCTATTTCTAATGCACCCACTGAACATATGTCTGTCAAAGAAAGATGAAAATACAATGAGGTTGGAATGATTTAAATGAACAGCTGTCACTTTATGCAAGATTGCCTTTGGTGAGCTTTGATTTGCATGTGTACAAAAAAAGAGAAAAGTAGAATTACAGAACTAAACAGAATTACAAAACTAAAACTTTATAAGTAGGAAGGTCAGCATACTTGTCTCCCATTTTTCTGTAATCCACAAACCACTCCAAGCCACAATCGGAGAAAACTTATTCATCTGTGTTATTTGTTCGTTCATTATACTACTTGCTGTCAAGGATTTCACTACACTGACCTAGGCCTATTAAGATTCATACATATTATATCTGTGAACTGTGTGTGTGCTTTCAAGAAAGGAAAGGTTTAAAATAATTATCTTTTTTTAAAGTGAAACATACTTAAAACCAATGAGTTTTACATTGCTTACATTAGACCTTTCTTGGGGGAACACAGTTAAATTTCTGTATTTTGCATCTTACAATGTATTTATGGTTGTATAACTGACATGAATTAAATTGACTTTCATTTTTCATTCTTATTGAATGATTCCACTGAAGAATGGGGCTCAAAAACCCATTAAGACAGAAAATTTCCATGCCAATAATGTGTACTATTTGAAGCTCTATTTGCCAGAATGAATAAGCAAAGTTAAAAACCAGGATTTCAAAACCGTTAAGGTCTCAAAGCACGGGAGAGATTATTTCATTTTAAGTCTATATGTAAGCCTCGATGTGAACATAAATGTCAGATCCTGAAAGACCACTATCAATAATGTAAAAAGAAAGCAAGAGACAACCCCACAGGGAAGTACTACATAGGGATTTTCTCCACTTTGGAATGGAGATGAGAAAATGCGCAAGATTCCAAATTATCTAACTTGGAATTTTTTTCCTGGATCTCAACCCTCAGAGTAACATCTTCCTCTGGAGAAACATATAGTTGAGGCAGAAACTGGTCTTTAGAAGACTTCCGGTGCACATGATTTTTCCTTCTTTTTTTTTTCCTTCACTAACACTGGAGAATAACATGTTAAAATGTCATAAACCCTCTGGAAATCTTAACATAATTCAGGGTCTTTTAAGCAAAACAGAAAGAATACAGCATAGGAACACGAGGCTAAGGAACAGTCTGAATGAGAATTAAGGCTGGAGGAATAGGAAGACTAAATCTAAAGCATATCCTGTTTATCATCACTCAGTTTCAGGACAGCAAGATGTTCCATGAGATTTTATCTGTGAAAGTAAAGCAGACCCAAATAAATTAATATTGTTTATACTAGTAAATGGGACCCGTAACTCTGTTGCAAGGACATAGTGGCACAGAAGTCATACAAAAAATGTAGACAGGGCTTTTCATTTCTGCTCCAACAGGCTTCAGAGACACACAAACAGATCCCAAATAAAGCCGTTCCTCTTCACATTTCCCCACGATTTCTTCCAAAATGGAAATGTCTTACCTTAGTTATAAATATTGATGCATTATGACTTTTAAATTTCAAGAATGTTGAAATCAAGAAAATTTACAGCCATACTGCTTGCAAATTAGTGAAATGCAACCTACTGCTGACAAAACTGGCTTTTTTAAGGCAAGGCTGATCTTCGGATTCTGCAAGGATTTTTGTTGTGAACCACAGAAAAGTAGCAAAATCTACTTGTTCACATTATTGGATATAGAGTCATATTTCATTAAAGTTCTGCAAAAAGAGCTGTAAACAGGTAACAAAATACCATGTCTGTTTATCAAACCATACCTAGCAAAACCTGTGATGTACAGTATAAAGAAGAATATTCATTCAGGAGACAAAAAATACCCAAAAAAACCAACCGAACAAACCATAAGCTTCAGCTAAATCTGTACCATACTAAAGGAAGAGAAACTGCTTCACATAATCAGATTAAAGAAGCAATTAAAACTCCGTGGTAGAATGGAAGCAGAATAAAGTGTTCAGCTAGCTAATGAAGCATGCAAAAGGTTGTGATGTTTCTCCTGAAAAACTACTATTTCTAGCACATTTTCTGGAAGAAAAATTGAGAATAATAGCAGATTTCTGTCAACATCATACAGTAATTTTAGGGTTATGAACAACATCGCAGTTAATCCATTTGCAGGAAAACTCCAGTTTCTTGGCATTGCATCTTTTGCTGGCAATAAACATAAAAAACCTCCAAATGTCACAGACTACACTGGGATTTGATCATGAACAGCAAAGCAGGTATAATAAATTAATCACAATAGTAGTGCACCTTAACTCAATAGATAGGGTGTTTGATAGCCAATTAATAGTTTTAGGGGTTTTTTGGATGAAAGCTGATGTCTATACTGGACCTTAAGCCATTAATAACAAAATGACATTTTCCCTAAGCAGCAATGGTACAGAGACATGTCTTATCCCCCATGAATTCTTTGCACAGAAGTCTTAACAAGTCTACACTATTAAACCATTACACTTCATGAAAGTTTACTGGAACTCTGAAATAGAAGCTGCTGTTGCAAAACATGATGATGTTTTTCTACGGCTGTGCTTTATGGGACAGTCACCTTAAATAACTAGTGGCCTTAATGAGCTGGAAAACTGATATTCAGAGAGCCTTTTACAATTCAATTTATTTCTCTTTATTTTGTCAGTACACCAAATAACAGCAAAATAGATTTGATAACTTCACAAACTTCTACAGTTGTTTACTGCGTGAGCAGTCAGTGATATTAGTATATACTTTAAATCTTATGATTACCCTGCTATCATCAATACACTTGAACTATGTTGAGAGGAACATGAACTGATCATATCAAATAGAAAATTAGGGCAGAGAATGCATACGACCAACATATAGAATTCTTAGTCAAGACACTGGGGAGACACTGAGCTATACCTTTCTGAATAATGAGAGATATTGAGGTTATACAACTGGCTCATGAATTTTAAGTTTGTTTCTGAAAAAGAACACAGGTTAAAAATGTTACTGTTTAAAAACTAAGTCCAACTCTCTTCTAGACACAAGAGTTTCCCTCATCAAAATTAAAGGAAGATTGTAAATGAAAAAATAAATAATTGAATTTGTTTGTTTGATGAGAGATAATAGTCTAACTGCAGATGAAGTTTAAACTGCTGGTGGGGAAATAAAAAATGCCATAAAGAGCTTCTACAAAGTTCTATAAAAACAGAACTGCTGCATTGTTTGAGCCCACAGTCAGATTCTTTTAATCAATTACTCAGGTGCTTTAGATTGTATTTAATTTGACTACCAGATAAACAGATAGCGTGACTTTATATTGAAGAGTTTAATTTCTAAATTTTTAATCAAAGTTATTTATATGATTACTGTTAGTTATAAAAAAACAAGAACAGCTGTAGATTCACAAGGTCTTGTGGACATCATCAAAAGCATTGCTTTTTCCTATCAAGTATTACCACTGAATCTACAGTTGAAGTTGCAAAGAACAAAAGTGAATTATATTTTTCTTAATATTTAATAGAATTTCACAGTTGTACGTAGCTTTCATATAAAAGGAAATTAAAAGGCAGTTTAAATTCATAAACATTCAACTGTACTGCAAGTTAATATATTATCCTTTTTTCACATTTTCTTACAAAACTGGTCTTTACAGTATTTGGAGATATCATTCATCTTCGAGATCTTATAGAATAGAATCATTTCGGTTGGAAGAGACCCTGAGGATCATCGAGTCCAACCATAACCTAACCGAACTCTAGCAGTAACCTATGTCCCTAAGAACCTCATCTAAATGCCTTTTAAACCCCTCCAGGGATGGCGACAACCACTTCCCTGGGCAGCCTGTTCCAATGCCTGACAACCCTTTCCGCGAAGAATTTTTTCCTAGTATCCAATCTAAACCTCTCCTGGCACAACTTGAGGCCATTTCCTCCTGTCCTATCACTTGCTACTCGGGACACCAACCCCCTCCACGCTACAAGCTCCTTTCAGGCAGTTGCAGACAGCGATAAGGTCTCCCCTCAGCCTCCTGTTCTCCGGGCTGAACAGCCCCAGTTCCCGCAGCCGCTCCTCATCAGACTTGTGCTCCAGGCCCCTTCGCCAGCTTCGTCGCCTCCTCTGCGCTGTCTCTAGTATTTCAATGTCCTTCTTAGGATGAGGGGCCCAAAACTGAACACAGGATGCAAGGTGGGGCCTCACACGTGCCGAGCGCAGTGGCACAATCACTTCTGTAGTCCTGCTGGCCAGGCTATTCCTGACACAAGCCAGGATGCTGGCTGATATTGAGCCACTGTCACCAACACCCCAGATCCTTTTCCACCAGGCAGCTTTGCAGCCGCTCTTCCCTGAGGCTGTAGCGCTGCCTGGGGTTGGTGTGACCCAAGTGCAGGAGGCTGCACTTGGCCTTGTGGAACCTGAGACAATTGTCCTCAGGGCATGACGCAGCCAGTCCAGATCCCTCTGTACGGCCAGCCTCCCCTCCAGCAGATGAACACTGCCATCCAACTTGGTGTCATGTGCCACCTTACTGAGGGCGCACTGAATCCCTTCATCCAGATGCTTGATAAAGAGATGAAACAGAACTGACCGCAATAGTGAGCCGTGGGGAGCACCGCTCACGACCAGGCGCCAACTGGATTTGTCTCCGTTCGCCACAACTGCTGTGGCCCAGCCCTGCAGCCAGTTCTTTATCCCTCTCAGATACAGCCATCCGGGTGACGAGCTGCATCTTGTCCAGGAGAACACTGTGGGATGCGTTGTCAGAGGCCTTAGTGAAGTGTAAGTACCCCGAGGTGGCAAACGCATAACGTGTTAATTTCCATCCCTATGTAATTCCCAAGTGCTTAGCAGCTCTGACTGCAGAAGGCAGCATGGAAGGGGCCAGGGGAAGTGAAGAATGCTGTGCAAGATGAAAGCTATCTTGATAGCAAACATGTGAGTATAACTGCAAGAAGCTGCCCTCCACTGTCCCAGCCAGTTCTGCAGACAAAAACGTCAGAAACCCATTCACCCCCCAAAAATCCCTCTGTCCTGTAAAGCAAGGCAGCGAGCTAGCCCTGGAAGAGTGTGTGAATGAAGACATTGCATCCATATTTCAAGTGTTTTCTTGACTGAAGAGGAAAGGTCCATTCCTGGCTGTGAGTGGTATGTGGGTGGCCTCAGAGTCTGCATCCATTCCAGAGGCTGGGTTGGGGGGTTGGTTGTTTGTAGAGCTGGAGTGGTGTTGGTGCAGTCACTGTTAGGGCAGGCCTGCCTTCTGGAGCTGTTTGGCCTGGTGGCACTGGATGCGTGTCTAGCTAAGGTTCTCGCTCACTGCGATGGGTCCAGAGTGCGTTCTAGATCGGGTTCTAGGTCGCTTGTTGGTGCTAGATGGGGTTCTAGGCCGCCCGACCGGTCTAGATCGGGTTCTAGGTCGCTTGAAAGTTCTAGATCGGGGTTCTAGGTCACTTGATGGCTCTAGACTGGGTTCTAGGTCGCTTGAAAGTTCTAGATCGGGGTTCTAGATCACTTGACGGTTCTAGACCGGCTTTTGGCTTACTGAGCATGTTCCAGTCTGTGTTGTGGATCACGTGGAGGTTCCATAGAGTGTTTCTAGATTGCTTGTCTGGTCCAGATCAGGGTTTAGCTCACTTGAGAGTCACTTGGTGGTGTGTGTCTTCGCTGTTTCTAGGGCGCATAACTAGGTTGCTGTCCTAGTTCCATGCTGTTTTCTAGGTCGCTTGAAAGTTCTAGATCGAGGTTCTAGATCTCTTTGTTGGTTCTAGATCGGGTTCTAGGCCAGGTTCTAGAGCGTGTTCTAGGTCGCTTGAAAGTTCTAGACCATGTTCTAGATTATGTTCTAGATCACTTTTGAAAAGTTCTAGGTCGGGTTCTAGACTACGTTCTAGGTCACTTTTGGAAAGTTCTAGATCGGGGTTCTAGGTTGCCTGCCTGGTCTAGACTGGGTTGCAGAGTCAACATATGGTTCTGGAGAGGGATCATGTTCTGAGAGGGGTTGGTCCTAGAATCTACTAAAGGGCAAAAGTTAAAAAGATGGAGAATTGGTGAGAAGGTCCAGCAGAGGGGAGAGCCCCACAGTAAGCAGGTGGAATAGCCTAGGAGGGGACGGAGGACATCAATTCCCCCGGCCAGACCCAGGCAGGCAGCACGACAAACACGGCAACACTCGTCCCCCTCAGTTTCTGAAGTCAGCCTCGTATCCACACATTGTACAAATCGCTCTTAACCAGCATCTGCGAGTAAATTTACCAAATAAAGGCCAAATCCTGCCATCACTGTCTTGCCCAGGGTGCCTTTTGCCTGCATAATATCTACAGCAGGAGCTGCTCACAGATCATGCGTTAATCAGCCCAAGTTTCACTTCCTACATCGAAACCTGCTGCCACATGATTTGGATCAATTATCAAGGGCTCCTGTGACAAAGAGGAGGACGTGGGGCTTGGCTGGCACAGTCTCTCCCAGACAGTGACCCACAGGTCTCTGACCAACGAACGGACCCAATTAAAATCAAATGACTCACAAAACACTTGAACATTATATTTGCTGAAGAAAAGAGTTGTACAGAGATAGGATCAAGGTGCTGAGCAGAGGAATCACATGGCGCTAGAAATGCTGCAGTTTCACAGTTTAAGAGCACACAGAATCACAGAATGTTAGGGACTGGAAGGGACCTCAAAAGATCATCTAGTCCAATTCCCCTGCCAGAGCAGGAACACCTAGGTGAGGTTACACAGGAAGGTGTCCAGGTGGGTTTTCTCCTCCTTTCTCCTCCAGAGAAGGAGACTCCACAACCTCCCTGGACAGCCTGTTCCAGTGTTCCGTCACCCTCACTGAGAAGTTGTTTCTTCTCAAATTTAAGTGGAACCTCTTGTGTTCCAGCTTGAACCCATTACCCCTTGTCTTACTGTTGGTTGTCACCGAGAAGAGCCTGGCTCCATCCTCGTGACACCCACCCTTTATATATTTATAAACATTAATGAGGTCACCCCTCAGTCTCCTCTTCTCCAAGCTAAAGAGCCCCAGCTCCCTCAGCCCTGGGGCCTCAGGGGTACGGGGCTCCTCAGGACAGCCTCCGGCAGAGTAGACAGAGACAAAGAAGGCATTCAGTAACTCTGCCTTCTCTGTATCTTCTATCACCAGGGCACCCACCCCATTCATCAGTGGGCCTACATTGCCTCTGGTGTTTGTTTTATCTGCCATGTATTTGAAGAAGCTCTTTCTGTTGTCCTTGACCCCTCTTGCCAGGTTTAACTCTAAGGAGGCCTTAGTTTTCCTAGTTGCCTCTCTACATCCTTTAACAGCAGCCTTACATTCTTCCCAAGTGGCCAGCCCCTCCCCTTCCATGATTTGTAAACTCCTCTTCCACTTGAGCTTACGCAGCAGGTCTTTCTAGAAATATTGGACAGTTTATTGCCCAAGAGAGGAGGTCGCTCCTCTCCGCGCTGCCTGCGGCAGGTCACGGGCACAGCTGGCCTCAGAGCAGCTCCTCTCTACACACCACAGCACCTTCCACCTGAAGCAGGGAAACAGCCTCACACCTGCTGTGTCCGAGATCTGCTCCAACAGCCCAGCAGCAACCACCATCTAGGAGGTGCCACCTTCACTCGCCAGCAGTCCAGGAGAAGGTTGTAACAAGGGCATTCAATATTTAAAACCACGGCTTCCCTTCCACTTCAGAATCTCCTTGTTTAAAAAGCAAAACAGCACATTATGCTAAAGGTAAAGGATAACCGCTGAAAACAGGAGAGAAAGAAAAATTAAAATAGCGTATGTGACCAGACTTCAAAGCCTCAGTGGAAAGCCATGAATAATTGAGGTATATTCGTATGTAAACATTCATACCCTAAGGACCTTCAGGAATATTTTCTCTCAATACTAACAAGTTGATTCACTATACAGACTCCTTTCCACACTGTGCCTTGTGTAGTCCACTTATAGCAACAGAAAGAAGGTACAAAACATTAGTATCTTTTTTTTTGTCCTTCAATAAAAAGTTTCATTTCATAATAGTAGAAAACAACCGTTCTCACCTCCACAGTTTTGATGTTTCATTGTATTAATTCCTCACCTGAGAGCCCTGCACAAGCAGCCCAGCCTGGGACCCACGCTCCCCGGCCACAGAGCTTTGGGAAACACCTGACAGGTGCCCATGGCTCAACAGCCCCTCGCCCTTCTGCGAATTCCGTCACCCAGGGCAGCTCCCCAACACTCCAGCTCACACTGAAATGGAGTTGTCAATAGACCCTGCTAGGACAGATGACCTACAAAAATATGTCCTTCGTGCCTGTTCTTTTTAAATCTTACTCCTACAATCTATTTAGCAAAAGACATATTTCTTAGATTCCCAGAAGTGAGAGAATTCTCTAATTCTTTATGATCTATTTAATTCACCTGCATGAATATATGCTATAGAACATGAATGAGCTGCAATTTACTGTACTTACTAGAAGTTACCTTTAAAAGCCTAAGATGTATATTTTGTTGTTTTCCTTTCAATTTCATTACTTCATCACCAATGTTGCTAAGGTAGACATCAAATAAGCATAAAATAGACATAAAAATATAGTAAATGGAAGAAAATTACTAATGCCTGACCCTAATTATCAACAATTTAAATCAGTTTACCAGCAAAAATACCTTGTTGATGTAAAAAGAAAACAAAAGATTTCCTTAGAACACTCGCATTGCTAAATAAATATCACATTCCCATAAAGCGATCCTCAATATTCTTCTGATATAAAGCCCCAACTTTTGAAGCACCTGTGTGCTGGAAAATTTTAGCACTCTTCTTAAAATGAAAATACAATTCTTTTTTTCCAGATGCGATACAGACAATTTTGGTACTTTAATAAAAGAAATGAACCGATGCATTAAAGTTTTAAATTTTCAGTAATATGACCTTTTTGAATTCTCTCTTATTTTAACAGGGTTTGTACTGTTCTGTAAAACAATTCAGTATTTCTCTACAGGTGGATTTAGTTTCTAAACTGTTAGAATTTTAATGGCTTCCTGCCTTCAGAGAAACAAAAGGTGCTGTGTTTAGATTTTTCTGATAATAAATTTACTATACAGATGAAAGCGGAATATAAAAGCACTTAGACTCAGTTTTCAAATTAAATTGAGAAACAATTTCTTTTAATAGCTTTATGAAGAAGGACATAGGTTGCATTTAAATATACACAGGAGTACAACAACCAAGGTAGGATTTCAATATAGGGCAGGGGAGTGCGCAGCTTTACTATTAAAATAGTTTAAAAACATAATTTACAATTCCATTCCAATATAAGCTGTACTTAGCTGTAAAAGATTTATCATAATATGGAGCATATAAAGAAAAAGCAAGGTTTTCATCCCAGTTATCTTTCAATGACAGATTTTGATTTCCAAAGGAGTTCTGCTTTAAGTAAACAAATCTGCACATAGAGGAACTTAATGCAAAATATTAGAAACATAATTCATGTACATATTGGGAGTGTGTAAGCCTCATTTATTTCTATATATTGATATGGGATATGCCTGCAAAGAGAAGCATCCTTATACGGAAGGTATGGTACACGAGAGCTGTAAAATCATGACCTTGTTGTGACCACACCTGTAAAATTTCCAGTCTGGGCTCTATAGAGATGTTCAGATCTACAGATCTTTGCCTCTCTCGTGCAAGCAGTAATTCCCATATGTGTCTTGTCCTTGCTCCCTCTTTATACTCATATAAACCAAACCTTCTGAAGCTCCATTTCTTGTGCCCCTGAATGGAAACTATACTTCCTCACCACTGTGGATATACCAAAAAAGAGATTCGCGTGTAAAGGAATTCTTAATCTGTATGTGTATTTTTTGATAGTTTACCTTGTTATTTAAGATGATTAATCACATTTAAGAGAAATATCCTATTACTTATTTGGTATTAGTATGTATGAATTCTTTCCTCTTCTCCCAAGGAAGGAAAAAGAAACAAACAACATAATTATTACTGCTTTTCTATTGCTAGACAGCTGTTCCTTAACACTGTTCTCCTTGAAGCAGAGAGATGGCCATTTACTAGAAAGTCAGACCTTTATGCTTGCCTTGGACAGATAAATGAATGTTAGTGGGACATTTCATACATGATTAAATAATATTTGTTATATCAGCAGTCCTCCCACCTTATGTTTAGGTTGAAATGTTGAAGTAACTTGAGCTGGTTTGCATGTCAACATTAAGATTTTAAATTCATTTTGAATCAAGTCTATAACTATCTATCAATCATATACAACAGAAATGGAGATTGCCCAAGAGTAGATGCTATGACAGCCCAGATATATAATTACTAATGTATTTAGCAACACCCTGCAAATCTGTAATAAAGATCAATGGCTTACAGAATAATTTGGCATCTAAAGCACACAGCTCTGATTGTATTGTGTTTGTAAACATGTTTTAAGCTCCTGATAAGATAAGGTCTGTCAAGCAGAGGAAATTGAAGTCACTGTGGCAAAGATCCCTGAGATAGTTAGCATCAGAAGAGAAAATGATATGCCAACTTCTCAGAGCGTTCCTGCCATTTGTGACATATGCAGCTGTACAAGTCTGGCTTGTGGGAGATCCCGGAACTAGTCAGGGTAGACAGTGCCATTCAAAACAAAAATCCCAGAGGTGTGGCTGCTGGTAGCAGCAGGATAATTCTAGATGTAGGAAAAAGACATATTACTAAAAGCAAGAGTTATTATCTTGTCACAACACCTTTGCAGTTGTAAATTAGACCTTTAGTTTACAGCTATGACCACAAGACATTCAATTTACTAGCAGTAGTTTGATTATTACATAGCACTGAAGACCTGTAGAAATCCCCATCTGTACCACATTTCAAATCACTTATCAGTGTGGATACCTCTGCTGCTATCTCCTCTTGATGGCAAATTATCAACGTTGAAAATATTTGGAAATCTTTCAGCAATGGGGAACGTTCTTGTCTGGGCCCCAAGCCACAGCTACAGAAAGCACTGTGACTAATCAGTCCTGGGTAACAACTACAAAAAGTTACCATCATTAACAGAAAGGTTTTGTGTGGAAGGTAATTTTCCAGAAAACCCAGGAGATGCCATGTATTTCTTCTAACAAAAAGAAGGTAAAATGAAGGAAAAATGTTGCAAAGCAACTTTCAAAAAGTCCAAATTCCACCTATTTTGTGTTTTATTTTGTAAGTACAACAGAAATTTATGTTTTCCTAGCACTATCATTGCAATTTAGAGTAAATTTACAAATAGATTTGTAGATAAACAGAAAATAAAGTCTACAGAAAAATATCATAATAAAGGGAATATAGGGTAACAGGTCTCTGAAAATTGGGAAATGCCTCATTCTTCTGAGGAATGCTAATTATAAGTAAAATAATTACTTCCATCAATGGTTTACAGAGGGAGTCACAGATACTGTGCGTTTGTTTTTGAAATCTATTGAAGCAACTAATCTAAATTTTCTCTGACCAGATTATCATTAGATTTGCATATGCTGCAGGTTTGAACCATATGAACACATAAACAAGAACTTGAATATTTGTTATTATAGAATAGTAACATTCTCATGGCAACAGTGGTCCACCTAGCTAAGTCACAAGGATTTAGAAAATAAAGATTTTTTTTGTATTATAAGAGCATATTTATTTGCAGCATTAGTTATACAGGAAATTAAAGGAGCAAATAGCCAGTCAGTGATGAAGTGTGGAAGGGTTGTGTCCACATTCACAATGTTAGTAAGTCTGATTAATTCTCTAAGTTCAAAACTTTAATATAATGAATCAACAATAATAGATTTGTCTGTGTCATAACTTGGAAAAAAAAAAAACAAAACACCACCAAGGAAGCCAAACATGCTCCTTCTGGAGATGGAGTTTTGACACAAGCCTGGGCTCATGCTGACCGGGTGAACAAAAAGAAAAAAAAAAAAAAAAATCCTTATCCAGTTGTTGCCAGAAAAAAAGGATTCTTGCTTAGAGAAAAAAAATTCTTCAACAAATTAACATTTTATTCAAAGAATTAAGGAAAGGAAACACAGTCAGACACTGCATGCTTTCCTACGCTGTGGGGGAGTCCAGAGAAGCCTGTGGATCAAGGTTACTTTGGTTCTACAGGTGATTCCCTGACCAAACTGTGTTTAGCCACCAGTGTCAGTCTGTCAGGAACACAAGCCTGGCAGCAAGTCAGGCTGACCCTGCGCTCCCGTGAAGCAGGAACTCAGAGCCCCCCTAGATGTCATAGCAACTTTGGTGAGGTTATTTCTCATAATAGCAAGAGTAAGCAGACAAACATCAGCTGGTGCTGAGAACACCACACACTAGACTTTTGGGGAAGCCGGGGTAAATTAAATGTAACATTGCTTGTGCTAGTTCACCTGGCCTAGGGACAACCTAGCCACAGGGCAGATTTGCCAAGACAGAATCTTTTTTGTAAGGAGCATGTAGGTTAGCTACAGGCCCTATCCATTTAATTATGTTTCTATAGCCTTCACTGCCATACTATTTGAACACCTATGAAGTCTGCCAGTGGTGGAACATGCCTCTGGTGGAGCTGTCAGGACCAGAAAAGAACACTAAATTAACCAGGTTTTAAAACTGATAGGAGGAGAAAGATACCTGAAGGTCTATTGCTTTTCACTAATTCCACTGGATCTTAAGAAACTTGTTCTTTGGCATAATTCTCATTCTGTTTGACAGTAACTGACCCTGCAGCTATTCCACCTTTTGAATCAATCAATCAGATTCCTTTGCTTCTCAGTTGTCCCTAATCCTATCTCATACTTCAGTTCCTGCACTGTCCAAAATCCCTTGAATGTAAAAGCTTACAGGTAGGTCATGAACCATCAGGTTCTGTAAAAAGTTGCTTTATTCTTTGCATATTAAAAGCTTTCAACCAGCATGGGGAAATGCTCCTCTTTCAATGCAAGGAAAGAGGAGGAAAAAAAAAATATTTCTTAGAGTGCAAACTAAGATACCTGTTAACAACTATTCATTATAGACACATCAGGTTCTGGTCTCTATGGCTAGAAATGACAAATTTATCATGGAACCACTGATCCCAATATGGAACCAAATTTTAAGATATTTGTATTTTAATAACACATACACTTCTATATCACATTCCTTCAACTCTTACCAGCTTTGAGTAACAGATTCTTCTGTTTTGTGGGCTATTTAGTTTTGTTGTTTGCAAGCACTGCATATTTCCCTTCCAAGGGACTAACAAAATAGCCTGTATGTCTTCTAACAAGTTAGGTGCTACCAGAATACAAGCCTGCTAGATCAAATTCAACTCTAAACATCAGGTCTTCACACAACTGAATGTAGAAAAAGAAAACTAGAAGTCTGTCCTCTTGTTGACACTTGAAAGAAATTCCATGGTGCAGATAACCAGTCTGAATATGAAGGCGAGTGGCCAAGGATGAATGTACCCTTCTGCATCCTAATCTGATGACCATGAATGCTGGAGGGCAGGAGAGATTTGGACCGCAGGGAGTAGTGCCCAGGCTCACGTCCTCTCCCCTAAATAGCATCTCATTCTGCCACTGTTAAGAGCAGCTTAGTGGTGTACACAAACCATTAGTCTCATCAAATAGAGCATTTCTTCCATCTTCCAATAAATTGGTACAACTACTGATGGCCTGGTCCCAGAATGAAACAGTAAACATTGCACAAGAACAGTCACTATAACTAAACATTTTGCTGTTAAAAAAAAATTGCCTTAAATTGACAAATTACTTGGTACAGAACAATTCAAGAACTGGTACAACTTTGTCAACTCATAACCTAGAAAAAACCTTTCAAAAGCTTCTTATATCTTTGCATCCTAAATTTCATGACAGGGCTAAACCTCAGGGTTCTGAGATTAGTTTCTATCTATAAACATTTTTCTATTTATTAATATTTTCATCTGTGCTACCAAAGGTTAGCTCTCCTACCGATGAAATCAGCTTTTTTTTATTGTGTTCCAATAAAAGCAAATTTGTACATAGAGAATAAAATCATTCATCAAAATAAAATCCAATTTTTCTCACCAGCAAGTAATTTATGTTCTTCCATTGAATCATTATAGCATTCTGCAGCTCTTCTGTTCTGATTATGGGCAAAGGAATAGACATGTCTGACAATGCAAAACTTCTTTACCGTCTGTGCTATAAGCTTTACCTCCCCCTTTGGTAACATGGAATACCCCACTTTCCCTAAGTGTTTTCCCTAAGCTCTTTATATTCGATTGTTTCTTCTGTTTCTTTCCACTGCTTTCAATTTACTGTCTGATCTTAATTGACAGCACAGGTTATGGCAGCAGGATAAGAGAGAAAAGTATAATTATATTAAGAAAGGAAAGAAGAACACAACTTGGGGAAATAAAAACAGATATAATTTCTTGTTGATCCTGGCCAAATGCAAGTATCTTAGGAGAGGTAAACACAACTGCAGTACAAAATTGTATCTATGATATCACTTCTAACAGATCAAATAAAGCAAATGACCTGGGATTCAAATTAACACATCCATGTAATTTATCTGACTAGTCTATTTAAGCACACAGAGTTTATGCAGTTTTCAGTGTGTGGAAATCAAAAAATTGAATAAATAGAAAAAGATTTTTTCAGTGAAAATTTTTCTTTCTGATTTTAAACTGATTAGTCAAATCAGCAATCAAGATTTTAGATGCAGCTGATTAGCATTTTCCAGAAACTCCGCCATAATTTCCCCTACACCTTTCTTTTTCACCGAAAATCAATTGCTTTTGTTGTTGTTACCAACAATATATGCGGCAAATCACATTAAGATAATGTAACTTTATATTAGAAATCATCATATTCCAAAGACTGCTAAATTAATCTATCAACTTGAAAGAAATGTTATCATCATTTAAGGTTTTAATTCAGTATGACCACAAAAGACAGTAGTATTATCAACTCATAAGGCAAATTAAGGAAAAGAAAAAAAATTCTGCTGCTGTATCTGAGTAAGTAGTACAGTCCAACAGATTTGTGCTGGTGCCATTGTCCCATATAAAAATAAATTAAAATGATGTAGGTACGTTCATAACAAAATTTTGAACTTTGAATTATGACTAAGTTCAATCTATCCCATGGACTGACTGTCCTTTTGTACTTAGAACGCACAAAGTCCATTCCTGGAACACATCTCTTACTTCCGCTGCATCCAAAAACCCCACAGTTCACACACTCAGACTGCAATGCAACTTGAGGAAAAGGCCAGTTAAGTGGGGAGAATCAGAAGAATCACTTCAAAGGACACTCTCAATCCCATTGCCAAGCTACTTTAGATGCAGCTACTTAGTCCATGAGACCAGATCAGATTTAACAGAATGTGCAAATAAGCTCAGCTGTCATTTCAACACTGTCACTCCTGGACCCAGCTCTCCTGCGCAGCATCCTGACGTGCACGGGCTGCTGGTGACAAATGTTCTCTGATGAGTGAAATTACTCTACTCTTTGCAGAAGGTGTAGAAAACCAGCATCGGTTCTCAAAGTACTAACAGCTCTGGTAGCACGCCATGAAAGGGAACTATTGATTTCCTGAATGAATGTGCTTTTTATTTAAGCACAAATTTGCACATTGCAAGTGTTATTTTAATCCTAACTGTGCTACAGTCTTCTCACGAATTCTCTCTTTACATCTCAGTTTCCCTATACACCAGGGTGCTAGAAAAGATTATTCCGGTCAAGAGCTCTGAGGTGATGTAAGACATTTTTATGGCAAATGATAAATGCTGAATTCATACTTTGAATCTATGCACATAAAGAGTAGGGGAAGAATATAAAAATGCGGAGGAGTATCTAGTAGCATGCCAAAGTGCAGCTTCACAGGCAAACTACTATCTTTCAGAGTAGAACTGTCAGATACACGTATAATAAACCACAATTGTGTTCAAAGCTAATGCTAATATGGCTCAGTGGGAGACTAGTTTTAAATGTCATATTTTCAAGCCATTCTCTAAACTATCTTTCCTAGAGAATACTTCAAGGGAACTGGCATTATAATGAATTCCTGAGGCCTGGTTTTCAGAGCTATTAAGTGCACCTATGATCACAAGTGCATTAGGAGATACAGACAGATTTTCGGGCTTATCCTATCTAGATAGACAGGTTGTATAAATACTCTCTTTAAAGTATTCCCACTCAAGTGGAAAGGAAGACAAATCAGCTTGAATTAGGATGAATGTGGCAGGATGACAACACAACTCCTTATCTACCTGAAGCAAGGTAGTTCAAAAATACACGAAAAGAAACTTGCTTATTCTTAAGATATGTACACTTTTGCATTCAACTGCTATAAACACATATTACTAATAGATAATAACAAATAAAATAATGAAGTTTGGTTATAATTAAAGGACACAAATTAAGTAATTTTACAATAAGAAAATTCAAGTCATTAAGGTAAACTTTTTTTAAAAAAAGTACATATACAATTACATTTGCTTTTGAAATGTTGTGATTTTTGGTGAAACAAATTCTCTAAGAGAACTCAGAGAACCAGTCTACTGCTGTACTAGAACAAACAGGTAATTTAGAATAATTCACTCATTTTCGACATATCCATCCTGGTTGTGCCTAGACAACATGCATATAAATGTAAAATCTTACTGGCATAAAAGAGATTCACTTGTGTCTATCACTATACTATATTTTCTTTTGCAGGTTACTCCTTTCTCTCCTGTTGGCCATTCGGTAGCTGCAACAGAGAAAAGGCTTGTACTAAGAAAAATATCTGGTGCTTTGCACAGGGTAAGAAGACAACACATCAGTCTGCGATGGAAAAAGAGGGAGTTTCATAGCAGAGGAGCAGTAACCGAGAGCCCCCAGCCCCAAGGGCTCTGATTTTCCTTTAAGTGGAGCTTGATGAAACAGAAATCCTGCTCAGAGCTGTTCATCACAGTGGGAGTAAACAACTGAACAGGAGCCTCCTAGATGTTTAGTCAACAGGGAGTTGTCTGCCTACGGTGTGCTTTAACTGAAAAATATGAGATCTCAGGGACCTAAATACATTTCTATTCAGGACATGGGACATCAAGACGATTTGACATTTGATGTAGACGGTGTCCATAAAAGCTCATTATTTAAATGATGACCGATAAGTCTTAAGAGAATAATTAACCTATTTGGAGGTCTAAATGTTTTCTAAATATGAAAGATACAAGTGTTGGTGACAGCCTGCCCCCCCCAATTTCTGTTAAAGAAAAACAGAAAAAGCTAAAGACTACTTAAATACACTGACAATTTACCTCCTAATTAAAGGATAAGCAAAATGACATGCTGCAAAGCAAGTTATTCCAAATAGAATATTCCCAGTTGTTTCTCAGTATAAATAAAACTGTTTTCTCTTTTCTCCTCAAATGTCACAGCATATTAAGTGCCAGGAGAGAACTATTTCAGCATATGATGAACAAAACAACACAACCCCAAGGAACTAAGTCTCTGTGTGACAAAGCTGCCCATGAAGTGACTTGCAGTTCAAATCCCAGATAATTCAGACTCAAGACTCCTTTGCTGCTGCAAAGGTAAAAACCCCATGACATTTAATACCTTTGTCACTTGTTTTGGTACACAAACCATTGCTAAATGAAGGTCACACTAACTTTCTCAATAATGCAGCTAAATCTCTCCATAGTCATCTTACAGATATTGTGCTTCAAGATGCAACGTCCATATCAACAAGAGTCACAGACCTCCTCTATTCACAAACTTCGCTAAACTGTGCACATACCAGGATTTCAGAGACTACAGTTTATAAGCTTATCCACAAGTTTTGCAAAGAGGGATGGCATAAGGTTCACTTCTGAATGGTTTGAAACTCTCTTTAGTATTCTAATGTTTAATTTTTATATTATTGTTGCACAGAACCTTATGAAAACTATTAGTTATCATATTTAACCTCTGTGTAATAAGAAATCAAAATTTATTTTGAAGGAATGAAATGGACATAGAAGTACTACATGCCTAACTATAATGCTTTCTGTATGCTTATTGACCTGGAAATAACAAACTAAAATGAACTTAACATGCCATGCTTTATTTATTTATTTAAGAACATAGCTGTGTCATGTTACTCAAAACACGAAATATTTCCAAAACATATTTTCACACTTGCTAATCATGAACATGATTAATTATGAGATGGCTACATCCTGAAGTAGTCCAACCAACCAATAAAGTATGCTTTTGATGACAAATTCTGAATAAATGTCCTCTCTGTAGTGTACCAAAATAGACCACAAGCACAATTGTTTCTCTCACTGATCATTAACTCAGACCAAACTTAACTATGAATGCTTATTAAAAATCTGTTGGTCTTCGCTGCTTTATGGCAAAAAACCCCAGAGCTAATGGTTGCACTGAACTAATTTTACTGACAAATGCTTGGCATCACAGTCGTCTGAAACTTCAACTTTACTGAAAACCTAACAGTATTTTCATCAGTTCTGAAGTGTGCCCAAACACTTAATTTTGTAAAGCATCTCTTACACACTGACTCTTCAAATACTAAATATTTCAATGCATGTTCTTTTGTTGAGAAAGTTCATTTTATAATATTCAAAATCTTGCATGACACCCTGAGAAATACGGATGACAGATGCAGAAGTTATTCTGCTAGATTATCTTCAAAGCTTCTCTTGAAAATTAAAATACTTTGTTACCTTTTAATACAGTTTTACTTCTCTGTGGTAAGAATGTGGAAATTATTGGATATTCCATTAGTTATAACTATTTATTTACTAATAGTAAGTTACGAAGCTAACTGCATACTTATTTCAGTTTCACTGTTTGAGATCTCCGCTGTCAAATCCCAAGCAGAATTCCGAAGAAGCCTATAGGACGGTATTTGCACAGAGAAGTAAGGATGTGTTTTCACCTGCAGGGCCATGCACAGCTGAAGTGGCCCAGAGATGGCAAATGGCAAGCACAACGGCTACTGGAAGTGGATATCGCTCCGTCGGGGTAAGTGTGCTATTACAGTAGGGGTTTGCACAGACACTGTAGCAAATTTCACCGCTACATGGAAGAATCCTTACCAGAAGGCTAGGCTTTTACTTATAAGTGAAGCTATAGCAACTTTTGAAGTTCTAAGGATAGCACCAATCCGTGCTTTTCATATCGCTTTAAACATGCTTTGTTGAAGATAACAGAAGAAAGTCTCCTGAGACTATGTAGTCTCATGTGTGATTATTATTCAGCAGCATATCCTTGCCTAGATCCTACAGTGCACTGTATTATAAATCAGTATTAGTATTCTGCTGTCTAACACCTCCTGAAAACTGTGACTGGATCTTAGGGGACAGTGTTTGCTGTAAATGATTTATTCTGAGTTACACTGCTTGCTTTCCTGTTCCCAGAAAGAGCTAGAATGGCTAGACCCTTGTGGCATGTTGCTTGATTGGACTTAGATTATTTCCATCTCTTTGCTTTATACCTATTATCTTTGTCAATACTCAAGAGGTAGTTTAAAAAAAAAAAAAGTTTAAAAAATGTATTTTCCTTACGTATTATAATACCTTTGTAAAATTAACTTTTTAGATGCCAAAGTTTCACCCAACAAGAATAAAGATATTTTTAAAATCTTTTCAAAAAATTTAACTAATTTCCTAATTATTTTTCCATTCCTAGATATATTAATTATATCTCAGTGTACAGCCATCTGTGATGAACTAACTTCAAAGTAATAAAAAAAGTTTTGTCCTGATCTTACGTAACTTATAAACAATTATACACCTCCTCTGGACCGACCCTTAAAAAAATATTTTTATTTGTTGTCTTGTCTTCTGGTTTTCTGTGCCTTTATTTTATTTTTTTTCTTCAATTAAGTTTGAGAAACACCAAGAACTTCTGACAGAAACAGTTAAGTGGAGAAATGAGGTCACCACTGAGCCTTTGACTCAATTTCACTGCCACATTAGCCTGGTTCTCAGCTTGGTATTTCATTCTAACATCCCCAGCAGTCATACTACCTACTGGTGACTCAGTGCCCCTGGAAGAAGCAGGAAAAATTTCCAAATAGGAATCCTTTAGTCTTAGTCCCCTATTTTCTGGTACTTTTTAGCCAACTTTGGATTGGAGAGGAGAAGAAATAGTGTTCACATTGCCAGGCATCAGTCTGCACTGGGAAAAGGCAACTACCGTTAGAGCTGCCTACCAGCTGGAGGCAGGACCACCACTGTGCACATTGCCTCTCCAGCCCAGTTCACTGCAGGATGCCACTAACTGCTTTCACTTCCTGCTGGGCAGGTGGAAGAGATGCTTAAATGCAAAGTTTAATACCTTAGCTCGTTTCCAAGTTGCTTTGTTCCTTGCTGGAAGAGCAGCCAGTCAGTCTCTCTGGTGGCAGCTGAGTGAGGAAACACATTTGGTGCCTGTTCCTTCGCATGACCAGCTGGGTCTGAGATGGAACAGGCAGGTCTGTGGGCTTAAGTGAACTCACTCTTAGGTCAGGCCAAGCCCTGAGCCACATTCGCATCGTAAGACCTAGTCTTAGAGCTCGTTCATCCATCAGCTCTACCCTGCCAATGATTGCCACCAACATACTCAAGTTCCATGACTTCGAGCCCTATAGGTAGTACAGACAAAGTCATTACATTTGATATCACTAGACTTCCACCAGGCTAGAAGAAAAAATCTAAAATGACTGCCTCAACATAGGCATTTTGATAAGCTAGTACAGCAGTCCATAAACACATTTCACATTAGTAAAACAAATTCATTTTTTTGCTGCCAAACGTGGCATTGCATATTGTTGCGAGATGGCCTTTACAAAAAAAATAATAAATCACAAATACCCTTAATAGGATAATACTACTATGAATGTGAAAAGAAATAAGCATCTGTAACCCACAGATTAAAAGAGGCAGCGTATTTAATATGAAACAATGTAATGTAATGCCAACATGAGACGAGAAGATTACAAATTTCTTCAATTAGTCATACAGCCAAACCATGAATACAAATACTCAGTATCAGCACTCTGATATATAAAGCACATCAGAAAATAGGTCAAAATGAAGCGTATCAGGACTGCTCAAACAAATGACAGTAATATGAAGATAATTTTTTTTTCTCTTTCTTTTTGGATACTATCAAGATGTTGGCTTCTGGCTATATTTATCAAATAACTTACACTATTTGTTACATCCCTTTCATTATTGTGCTGTTATGAGACTAAGTCTTCCAAGACTTCTAAAAGGCTACTCCTCATTCCTCTTTTTGTTTGGGGTGGGGAAAGAATGGGATATATTTCCTCGTAAACCAGCTAGCACTGCAAGATGAAAAGGACTTTCAGGACACTAATACTTTAATTATTAAACTCTGGCCAGTACAAAAGATAGTGCAGTCTGAATCTCCTCTTCAACAATAAAACACTCCCTTTACACATTATAATCCATTTTTTCAGGTCCTTTGTGTTTCTCCTGTGGCCATTATTATGCAATGGCCAAGTGTAGGAAGTCCCAAGGCTAAATATGTTTAATTTCGTAAATACCCTGGTTGTGTCCAGCTTTTTGTCTCATCTAATTGAGTTTCAGCTGTGTATCATGGCTGTACATCTTTCTTGTAAGGAACACAGATTTCCTGTACTTTAAGATGCATGCACAAGTATAATTTTGTGAATTAGAAATCTTCTCACATTGTTACCAAAACTGTTCATTGCATAAAAAAAGAGGGGGAAAAAAAAAAAAAAAATCAAAGTCCACAGCATCAAAGCCCAACATACCATATGATAAACATAAGTCTTATGAGGAGCGGTTGAGGGAACTGGGGCTGTTTAGCCTGGAGAACAGGAGGCTGAGGGGAGACCTTATCACTGTCTGCAACTACCTGAAAGGAGCTTGTAGCATGGAGGGGGCTGGTCTCTTCTCCCAAGTAGCAAGTGATAGGATGAGAGGAAATGGCCTCAAGTTGCACCAGGGGAGGTTCAGATTGGATATTAGGAAAAAATTCTTCATGGAAAGGGTTGTCAGGCATTGGAACAGGCTGCCCAGGGCAGTGGTGGAGTCGCCATCCCTGGAGGGGTTTAAAAGGCATTTAGACAAAGTTCTTAGGGACACAGTATAGTGCTAGAGTTCGGTTAGGTTATGGCTGGACTTGATGATCCTGAGGGTCTCTTCCAACCAAAATGATTCTAGGAGTTTTTGTCAATGAACACATCAGATACTATCTTTCAATTTGTCCTGTTCTCGTATTGAGAAGCTCAGAACAAATATTCTATATGTAAAAGTGCATATGAGTGACTGTAATTGTAAAGAATGTCACTGGAAAAGAAACTTCAGCCTATACCATCTATTCAAGTAGCTGTTTAAATCTTATTGATACCTTCCATATTTCAAGAGCTACACCACAGTGGAATTTTTTAGCTGCCCTTTTCCAATCTTCTTTATTTCCCTCTATTTTTATTTATGCCTGACTATAGGAGATGTTTCATACTCAGTCTTGATCAAAAGCCTTTGAAAGAAATTCCCTCAATTTAGTCTGTTTTTTTGTTGGTGGTGGTTTTTTTGGCGGGGGGGGGGCGGGTGATGGTGGTGGGGTTTTTTTGTAACTAGCTTGGAATATAACATATGATTTAGGAATGTTGGGGGAAAAAAAAACAAAACAAACTATTTATAGATGTTATTCCTAATAATACTCTGAAGTGCTGCTTTTCATCTCTAATTCTTGTACATCTCCAGCTGTGACACAAATTTCTTTTTCCAAAATACTACAGAACCTCAGAACTATAAGTACAAAATAAAAGGCAGACACCGCTCTCAATTCGCAGGCATCTTGCCCTGGAACACTGTAGGTACAAGATGCACACATAATATGATTCAGTGTGTGTTTTCCAGGAAGAAAATGGAAGCGACTTGAGGTAGATCAGAATTACTGATTCTCTAAAGGATTTTCTTTACCCTCTCCTTTGAGAAAGGTTTATTTTAGTAAAGACTGAAGCCCACTTGCAAGAATAAAAGCAGCTTTTTCCTTTGAAGGAACTCATCCCCCAGCTAAAAAGTAATACAAATTCATCGTGACTACTATGAGTTGCTTCTCAGCATTGATTCACCCACTGCTGACCATTTTATGAATTGGTCGGCTTAAATTCTGCAGATCAAGTTGTGAGGAAAAGTATTCTTAACTGAAGATTAATGCTGACACGTATTACTGCTATAATAAGAAAAACAGGGGAACACTCTTAGTTTATTATAAATTATCTCTAGATTATCCAAATTTGCATCTTATGATATTTCATCAGAAAACTTTGTACAATGGACTCAGTGTTTCTGAAGTATTTGTTCTTTTATTGAATTGTTGCCATCAGAAAGCACAGTTTGTTCCCATCCATAATTCAGAGTTCCCTTCAGAAAAGGCAGAAGCTGACTGTTCAAATATATTGAAACTATCATAGCCTGCAGCATCTGCTGCAATGCATTATTGATATTCAGCAGTGGCACCGATGCATTTCTATGAGCATATGCTTTCCTCTATATTGGAGAAAGCTAAATGGAAAGACATTTCCTGTAGACTTTTTCTGATAAATTCCCAACATGGACACTCGAAAAGAATGACTTCTGGACAATTTTAAGTTGAGGCTGGAGCCTCCACAGCTTTTTTTTTTAACTGACATTGTTATATAATTTTTAATTTATTTATTTTCACAACCCATCCGTTCCTTTGCTCCACAAGGGAAAGGAGCCAGGTCAGAGGGAGGCAGCAAGGCTGGCAGAGCTGTGGCCTCAGGACCCTGGCGAAGCTCCTATAATTCCACAGTTACTATGTACTTATGGAATCATTTCTATAAACCCCATCCAGCCTCTCTGACCTCTGCCTTAGCAGCTCTCATCTTTAATGTGGTCTGTCAATTAAGTGTTTTCTTTAGCGACTAAAAGGAATTTTCCTTCTTGCTAAATTAGAAAAAGACAAGGTTTTCCTCTCAAGATAAAGCTCAGTTCATTGCTGATTGAGAACTACCTAGCCTGTTCAAAAAGCAGCTCAGGTTCCTGAAAACATATGAAGTGCTCTGTAACAACTGGGGTTGGGGCTCATTAAGACTTTATTCAAAGAAAGTCTGCTTCAACCCTCAGTCTCCTAGATTGCATCACTCATGACACCAACGTTAAGACAGCAAAAGGTACAAGTAGGAATGGAGAGAAATGAATCTACCATATGTAATTTATTGCTGCAATTTTTAGATCCCAAGTGAGTTGATTTTAAAAAGCTGTCGGGTAATTATTTTGTGAGTTGTTTTGTTTTGTTTAGTTTTTTCTTCTTCTTGACTGGAACGATGAATCATTAAATAAGTGAGAGCTTGAAGACACCATGCTGAGGAGAATTGTCTAGCATCAGTAAGCAGAGAAAAATCTGATTCTGATAGCAGCCTCATCAGTTACTACATAATTTAAATGGAAGCTGGATAATCCTAAAGGGTTTTAGAATCTCATCTAAACAGCATCATTACTCATTCTCAAAACATTTTATTGCAATCGAAGACTGCTTTTATGCTCTCAGATAAATTTAACAGGATCCCTGTAATTTTATTTTTATGTAAATATGTATACCCCATATATAATAAAATGGTTCATTGCTAAGAACTTAGAGGGTAGACTTCTACAGTTCTTTTTGCGTAGCACATGAGCCCTCAAATCCTAGACCACTGGACTACTTTGAATTTGAACAGATTCATTCCTTTCTCTCCTGCTTTCAAATCAATCAGTAATTACCATTTGCAAAATTCATACTCAGAGTTTTAAAAGCATTTAAAAACCTATTTTAAGCAGCTTCTGTTTTAGTCCTCTATAGGGGGAGACCATGAAATTTCTAAAGTATGACCCCTGTCTTCCTAACCCCATGCCCACATCTCCTACACCCACTGTTTGCTCTCACTAGGCTTCCTCTTCACTCAAACCCTAATGACTAATTTCATGCTTGAAGTGAAAAGCAAACTCCCTGGGTGAATGGCAGCAAACACATCAGCTTTGAAAAGCTTACTGTACTCGCTTTGAAACCCAGGGAAATAACTATTTTGGTTGAAGCAATAAACTATACATTACTGCCACAACAAAGCTAGTGCCAGGTCAAGTACACTGTCATTTATTCAGAAAACCAGAATTTTGATAAGTCAGTTGTAAGGTGTTCTGATTAAGCCTTGATGGCTACAGAATTCAAGACAGTAACATCATAGACAATTAAAATGCTTGAACATTTACAACCTAATGCACCGTTAGGCATCTCATGACATCTGTTTACATTCTTAGTACATAAAAAAAAGAAACAGTAAAGACAAGTTTCATTTCTTAAAAATGCTTCAAATCAACAAAAAAACAGGACAGTGAATGACTATGAAGTACAGAAGTCTAAGGACAGATAAAAATACGGAGGACCATAAAGGCTGAAAACCTGATTAGCCTCACTCTTCAACACATATCAGCTTTGTTAATGACAGGAGGTACTGTTTTACTACTTAAGAAGGATGACATAACCACAAACTGAATTTAATTTATAGTACGTGCATTCAGTCTTTCAAGAACTACATGCATCCTGTTCCATTTTCACTTCTGTGAAAAATACCTGTTTTGAAGTCACTACTATTTTTAATTTACAGAGACTTGCAAGAGAAGAGAAATACAGTATAGTGATAAATGTCTTTGACTGTTGTACCTGTTGCAGAAAATCAGTGACAGATGATACTCATATAGGGCAGATCAGAGGCAACAAATGTAGTGCTAAATGTTTTAATGCTGCTACTACTCACTCTTCCAAGTTACTACAAAAAACTTACAGTATATTCATGGCTGGAAATTTCCCCACAGTTGTGTGCAAAAATCCCACATGTGGTCCTTAGAAGAAGTTGAACCAAAAGATTGTCAGAATTGTTATATCATGGAAACATATTCTGATACCATGCCCAAATTAAAATCTACAACTAAAATGTGTGTTGCACACACAAGAAGCACTGTTAAACACCATCATCAGATTTTCTGTTCTCTCCACTTCAGAAAGAAAATCTGAACCAAATGAAGTGCATTTGTGATTTATCCAATATCTCAGAAAAATCCTAAGTAACAGCTAAAGAATCGATAAAAATATTTTTGAAGACTATGTCTCATATAAGTGGATTACGAGACTGACCTACTACCAAGACCACCCTAGGAACTGGAGGTAGCTGAACCACAAATGCATCACTATCATAAAGCAATTTTCAAAATGACAGTCTGCAGTTCTTGGATTTCTAAGAAGGTTTCATCATCAGGAAACATGAAGTACTGGAACAAACACCAGCATGGGAAACACCATTGCCTGTAGAGTGAGTGTTTATTTGTGCAACCGTGCCAGTCTGCTGAGATATGGTGTTGTGGGTAGAAGAGAAGGCGGCCTCATGAGCTGCACTGACTCCCTCCTCTTGTTCGGGTGACCTCCCTGTCAATGGCTGTGTTCACAAGTCAGGGAGCATGCACAAGTACCAGGAAAAACTTGTGAAAGCTTTGGAAGCTTTTTTTTTTTCTTTCAGTGAAAAGTTCTGTTCGAATGAATAGCTCTTATGATTTATGGTGTTGTCAAGTTTTTGATCAAGTGAGCTTAAGCACTTGCCTTGAACCAGGTCAAGATCTGCTAGGTTAAGGATAAAGAGATTCAGTTCTTGTATTTATCTCCTTTGTCTTCTCTCATTTCCCTGAACTCTCATTTGTTCACACGTGTGAGGTTACAAAGAGTAAGAACTCGGCAGCATCTATGAAGACCTAACAGATTAACTAGAGAGATTTCTAGTTAGATTTTTGCAAGTAAATGTAAGAATTATTTCACATTATCTTGGCATTCAAATCACTTCTATGTGAAACTCACTCCTGAAAATAGTGAGAAGAGCCTAATGATCTTTTAATTAAAAAAATAATAATGAATTCATTAAAAGAAAGATAATTTCAATTTATTGTTGAAAAAGTTTATTTCCAATAATTGAATTATTATTCCTGGATCACCAAAAATCCCTACCAACTTAAAACTCTCAGACAAATCACCAGAGCCCTTCATTTACCGGCTTTGGATATAAAGCTAGTATAAAACTCTGCAAGGGTGTCACCCATGAACATCTCAACTAGTTGAGAATCAGATGTTGACACCTACCTTCCAGAATTTATGCCAGCTTGCCTCTCAGTACTGCATTTTCCTCAGTACTATGAGTCTCAATATTCTTGATAACAAAGGTAATTATCATTAAGTCTTTCTCAAATGCACTATTCTTTTAGCAATGTGCTTGGTGTTGGTTTTTTCCCCACACCTGAGTTTTAACATACTAAAAGCCTGTTGTTTATTCATTTTTTTCCTAGCAGCAGAGTTTTATTCAATGATTTTCCCATACACGACCCTATCTAAAACTGTCAAAATTAAAGCATAAAAATGGGAGTCGGTTTTCATAAGTAGGCAAAGCTAACAGGCAATTTCACTGGAGGCATGAATTTGAAATAATGACATTAAATACATAGTCTTTCCTGGTGATTCAAAATGCTTTTCCTTCAGTGCTTTAGTTTGAATGGTTAAACAGAGCTGTAATGAGTTGTAATGATTTCCAAAGGGAGGTTCAAGGTTCAGCCATATACAAGATGGTGCTGATTCTGAATTCAGACTCACTCTTGGCTGTGTAACTGAGGCACAGATTACTGGGTGAAGGATGGACATAGGCACTTGGTATTCACTGTCACTGGCTCACACAGGGAATGAACTCTGCTGGTTTTAGCTGCTTCCTGGGAATATTCAGATATAAATTCATGGGACAAAATTAGAGACACTCTGGTGTTCTAAGCCCCTCACCATTTGAAGCATTCTCCTGGGAGTTGTGATATTAAACATGAAATCAAAAATAAAATGTAGGATGTCTTCTGAAATCAGGACTATATATACCCTAGATTACTCATATATATAGAACATACACTATACACCATAACTGGAAAGAAAGGCAAAACTCAATAGGAAACCATCATTTACTCATCACTTATTACAAAAAAAACTTTCCTGCAGTCAATCCATAGTTCACAGACGTACACATTTTTCTCTTCTTCAGATGTGTCACGTTAAAGAGAATGCTGAAAAATGGTAAGCCTGCTTGTGGATAGATCCCCTCCTCTGCTTTCAGTTCTCTCACTCTTACTTCCTCTCATCCATGCTAAAGTTACATTGATTGTGGGACTATTCACAGTAACGTGTTAAAACACAAACCTATTCATAGTCCTGGGCTGTATGTGAGCTTTCTCATAATGAAGAAGGAATAAGTTTGCCTCTTGTGAGCAGACTACATAAAATGTCATATCTATTATTCTAGTTCCCTCAGTCAGATTTAAGAGAAATGAGTCATAGTTCTGAGTAAATGGAATTACAGGTGACTGTAGTGATTATAGGTTTATTACTATTCAACCTATCAGCTTTCTGATTGGGATTCATCAGATCACTGGACTAAGAAATCTAGTTATATATTATTCTGCTAAGCAGTTCATTTTTACAGAAAGGCACGATGTCTCAACCAGATGAAACCAAATACATGCAAAAGGATTCTGCCTGGCAGAGTTCTGTTTCATTTTTCATCGTGTAGCACAAAAAAGTTTGCAATAAGCAGTTATGCTACAGTATTATGTGGCGTTATGACATCAGTGGCACACGATCAAAATCCAAGAGATGGTAAGTTCCAGGTAAAGATCCATTCAAGGTAACACAATAAGGGAGTGTTCTAAACAAACATGAAAGGAGTTGTACAGCAGATCCTGACATAATCAGGAAATTCTCAGATGGTCATTTCATTCATTCACTTCCTGCCACCACAGCAAATCCAAGCAAACTTCTTGGTACCAGTAACCTCATCAATGACCACAAACCAGATGCTTAGAATAAATCGGCAAAAACATCTGTATAAAGCAGTCCTTCCAGAAAGAGGTTAAGAAAAAATAAAATTATTTTTATAAAATTTCTACATTTATATTTTCTAGACCTATTCTTATTCAGAAATATCCACAGAAGCAACTTCACATCTACTTATTATTACATATGCATTTCCTGCTTATTTCCATAAAACTGCTCGTTGGTTTTCATTAACAAATACAATTGGAAACAAAGCACATTTAAAGCAGATTTAATTTGTCTTATAAAAGTTGGCAATGTAAAATGAAGCAACCCTTCTATGTACATTAATCATTTGGCTCAGGGCATTTTGCCACGTGTTAAGAAAATACACTTAATATGGTGGTGCTTTAGCTACTGCAAATGTATCTCAATTCACAGTAGAATAATTAGGGAAACAGATTAAGTACTCAGATTACCTTTTTTCCCTCCATGATTCCACCTCCCCCCTGCCTTTTCCTTTTTTTTTTTTTAAATACAGTTAGATTTGTATATGGGGTGTAATTTTGATCTCGTATTCAAATGTATTTATAAAGTACTAGATTTTATTTGGGTTTTTTTATGATTTAGATAATTATTTCACCCCCTGTTTTGTTTCAGTTTTTCACTCAAACATCAGCTTTTGTAAAACTCAGAATTTGAGCTGGAAAGTAATCAATACAATATAAAACTGATTTCAGATGGACAGAGTGACAATATGGGGATTTCTATCACAAGAACAAGGAATATTTTTATTTGCCTTTTCCAACAACAGATTTTCAAACTAGTAAGCTTCATTCAAGCACCTACTGTGAAACTCCCCAGCCATTTTCTCTAATGCCCTGTAATCCACTTTATGCCTAATATTTAGAATACCAGAATGGCAAAATACAGCCTCGCAAGGAAAAAAAAAACAACTGAGAGATCAAAGTATTTTTCATTCAGATCCTCCCATGAAACATGGATAGAATCAAAACACCAACACATGCATTTTAGGATTATGCAACAGACATAAAGCAACAAGGACTTTTATTTGAAAGATGGGAGTTTAAAAGTAATGTTGACACACTCATATTTGAAACCATTTATGAAATACGGTATTTCATCCACTGCTGAAGTACTAATGACGAGACTGAATATTAGAGTATGGTTGGAGAAGTATGATTTCTCAAGCACAATGTAAGTACAACTTCTAAATCAATCTAACTCTGCACCTGTATGTCCTTTTAAACTTATGGAAATGCCACACAGAAAAATAATGTTCTGACAGCTGGAAAAAAAAAAAAAAGCAACTCACAAATACTGCTGGTTTGCAAAAGGACACATCCATATAATCCACTACTAGTTTTGTTTGTTTGTTTAATATATAAAAGACATAGATTGGGAGTATAAAGCTCCAAGTTGTTCATCACAGGGCACAGATTCCTCTCAGTAACATCACTGATGTTAATGGGAAAAAAAAGTGAGACTAATTGTTTCAAAGACTTACTAATCACATTCTGCCTTTTACCAGGACTTCAAAAGCTAAAACAACAAAAAACCCAAATTCTGAAGCAGACAGAACATAAAAACTCTGAAAGTAGAAATGGTATTGTGCACACTAAAAGTATACATTCAGAAGTATACAGACAACAGCTCAAAATTAGTTTTGTAGAACATGTACCTGCTGCACATACACTCACACAACAGAAAAGATACCAGCCCTAGCTACTTTCACAAAGCATGTTCCATTTCCTGAATTAGGTCTTTTATGTATGAAGACGAGAGAAACTGAGTGTGAAACTTTCTTCTCTTACAAGATGGGAACTGCTGGAGTGACATTCCGGAACCAACCCTACGACTGAGGCATGAAGTGCCCAAGAAATGGGGCGAGGGGGTAGGACGGAGTGATGCTTGAAGTCAGCACTGCCACTGAAACCTGGCTCTGAAACTAGAAGCATAAACCACCATAGTTTAAGCATCTTCCATCTCGAGTATCTACATACTAATTGCTTTTGCTGTGCATTTACCCCTCTCCAAATAGGATTATATCTATTTTTTAATCTCACCATTACTCAGCTTCCCAACTTCTCCAATATTTGCTCAAGCTATGCAAAAACTCCCAGGGCTTTAAACGAAGTAATTGAAGTATTTAGAGCAGCTAAAATTATTAAGTCTTACTTGATTAGTTGCAAAGGTGAATTAATACTTCCAGTTTTCCCTGTTACTGACTGTCTTCCGGTCATCAGTAAGGAGTCCCTGTAAGGTTATTTTTGAATTTCTGCAGTATTATGTTAAAACTCACTAGTTCAGTGGCCAGATTCCAGTCCCGTAAGTTCTAAATGACATCAAGAATGAACTGTGAAAACTTTGAGAAGGGAAAGGGATATCCAAGGGCCCTTTAAACTGGTTCTGGATCCAAGGAAAGAAAAAGAAATACTATTTCAGCACTGAACCAAAACTCTACAGTGCTTTACATGATACAGAGCTATTCTGCATTTGTCATTGATGGCTTTTTAAACTGTACATATCATAGAAGTCACGTACACTTGGTTATCATTGATTTCTAAAATACAAATTATTAAATCTGAAACCGATATCGAATCTTCCTTCAACTACAGTTCCTCCACTCTCTCACTCCCCTCTAGTTTCAATTAATTATTATTGTTTCCTCATCCTTTTTCAAAACTTTTTTGCAGATGTTTTGGCTATAGCATGAGGAGAGATACTACCCTACATTTGGAAGAGTTTCTGTGCAAGTTCACAAAACCTAGAAAAAAACCCAAATATTTTCTGTGTAGAGACATCTGTGCCAGAGCAATCTGCTGCCCTGCAGACCTCTACAACCTCTGCTATACCCGTGCTCTAAAAGTAATGCTAGCGACACAAAAAAGCTATATCTGTGTTCCCTTTCAGATTCCTGCTTCGGCAGTAGGCTACACAGTCAACAGGTAGTCCCTAGGTTTCTATTTATGTTTTTCTTAAAAAAAACTACAATCATTAATAATTCATTTCATAAATCATATTTGGATGCCATCATGAATGATGTCACCTTCAGAAGGCAAAACCAACGAGTGATTTCCATTACACACTTGCTAAGTCCTCATTCTGTCTCTGTTTACTCATCATGGGCTGTCAAACCTCATTTCCTGCCATCTCCTTGTGAGAACTCTGCTTGATGTCAGATATCAAACAACACCCTTGAAGCTCACACAGCCGCCTTTTACTTCTCTGAGACAGTGCTCCCTCCACCTTCCAGAGGATGCAAGAAAAAAGGTGACATTTGGGCTTTTACATCAAACAAAGGAAGCAAATCCACCAACTCATTTGTAAACAGTTTGTTTAAAAAGCAATCCCAAATGATTAAGTACTAAATAAATAAATAAATAAATCTGCAAACAGCAGAAATTTCTTCTCTTTCTGTCCTTGAACTACTTTCCACAAACTCGGTAATCATCAGCAGCTTTGTTCTGATTATAAGTTATTGAATATGATTGTTTTGCATGTATATTCATCTCTGCTTTTAAATATACTTTAAGTGGTATATTCAGAGATGCAGATTCAAACATTTGCCATCAGTACGGCTGATGAAAAATGTCTTTCAGAATAGCAATCTCTGAAATAGTTATTTTCTAGACAGTGAAAGTAGGCTTTATAAAAAGTATGTTTTTCCATAAAGAATACCAATTCCCTTACAATATTACAATTAATTCTAGCCTCTCTTAAGTATGACCAAGATATATAATTAAAAAAAAAAGACAGTAGCACTACCTTATATTAACACTGTGCAAGGGTAGATATCAATATTACAAACAAAAATACCCTGTAGCTATAAAACTCTATTTTCATTCCTATAACACGCTTGTAAGGCACATGAACAGATCTATCTATGGAAGGCAAAGTCTTGTACTGTAATGCAATACACACAATTCATGTTTGTTCTACAAAGTCTTATGCCCACTATTTTCAGAAACCAATGAGCTCTGCCTGTCTTTACAGGTCAAATTGGTTTTCTTCACAGTCTTGCTGCTCCAATAAAACTACTCCAAGGGGGCCTTTGGTGGAGGCCCCGTTTTATAGCCTGGTCTGATCTGGCCATGGTCATTGCGGGCACGGTCCAGAAGCTTCTCTGGACCTGGGCAACTCATCGGCTGAAGACCCTGCCTATTGACCGAGGGTCCCATCCCTCCTGATTCCTGAACCGAGTGAGGGGAACGTCAGGAGTCACTGTCCCCTGGGAAAGGGACACATGTGACGGTCCCCAACAGTCATGGCACTGACTAAGTGTGAGAGTCGGTCCGAAGAACAGTTTCCGCCTGAACATCGCCATCAGGGACTTGGAGAACAGATGGACTGAGAGAAAGAATTGGACAATGATTTGGAGAGAGGCCTGAAGCAAGGAATGGTGTTGTGCAGGTCTCTCCGACCTGAGGGCTACAGGTGCTGTATGGACTCTACCTGCTGCCTGAGCCAAACTTGCCCCCACCACCTGAGAGGAATTGTGTTACAAAGGCCTCTCCGACCCAAGGACAATAATTGCTGTCCAGAAGATGGATTTTTACCTGTTGCTTGAGCCAGACTTGCCCCCCACCTCCTCCCTTGTAGCAAAGGCCAACGAAGGAGAGCATGCACAGAGGCCCGCCAAGGGTCTTGAGGTCACCTGGCAGACCGGTAAGAGACCCCTGAACTGAGGCGACACAGGCGCAGACAGGCCCTGGCAAGCGAAGCGGGGACTTTTTGGGCCTGCGCAGTTAAGCCTGGATTGCGCAATAAAGGCGGAGATTGGCCTCAATCTACAGGAGTGAGGGGGGGTGAAGAAGCATAAAAGGCAACTCCTGACGGGACATCATGGAGATCTCCCCACCGGAGGATCCTGAACCACGACATGGGACAGGAAGGACTCTCGTCACCAGACCCAAGACCAGAGGGATGCCTTTGGAGCTCATTCGGTGGTAAACCCAGCCTCATTTCTGCCTTTTCTTTTTACCTTTCCCTTTTCCTCTACTCTCTTTCTACCGCGTGCCGCTTTACGGGCAAATTAATAAAGCAACACTGCTTGATTGAATTATAACCCCTTGGCACTTTGGTTGCCTTAATTTTGCGCCTCGAGATCAAGGTAGATGAACCATCACAAGTCCATCACCGAATGGACTGTGACACTAAGGTGGGTACCTGAGGACAGGGACGGCTGGGCACAAGGGGTGTTAAAAACTCATCAACTACCCTGTTGAAAGCTCTGGATCTTAATAGGCTGCGTGCAACTGCAACAAAATGAAAGTGCACAAAGAAGGAAAGAACTAGGAATCAATGAACATATAGGTGAGGATCTTTCTATATTCTGCTGGTTGGAACAAAGGAGTCATCGTAAGAAACTTCATTCACAGAGGACCACTGTGCAACATTCCAGCAATGAAACCGGCCAAATATATTGGCATTTTTGTCCTATAAGAGATTTGACAGCACAGAGTAGACTTGCAACTTCACTTCCAGAGAAGCTATACCAATTCCTATCGGCTGAGAATCTAGTCCATTTTTATAACACTTTCAATGAATCACTTCTAGCACAGTGCAGATGGAGCGGATGTATCTCTGCAGAATTTCAGACCACACTTGGGGTATAGAGAATTAGTTACATCTCATAGTGACATTATTTCCAGATGTCTGAGAGAGATCAGAAGAAAATGAACATGTGGTGAGGGACCAAAAATACTGGGTACTTCTAAATATGCAGCAAAAAATACATCAAGTTTCAGAAAAGCGAACGTTTCCTAGGAAAGATACAGTAACAAAGTACACAAGACTTTCAAGAGAATATTTCTAGCATCGAGTTGTTCTACAACTTCTCCGACTCGAGAGGCAAGGATATAGTCTCCTCCGTCACAAAGTAGATTAGGAAAATGGTATCATGTATGGATCAAAATTCTACAAGAGAGCCAGCATTCTCTAGTTTTAAAATACACCGAGGAATTGCTACCAAATAATAATTTAAAAGTTAGCAATGCTTTACTCATTAATCTGAGCAGAGATAAATTATTAAAAATTGCTATCTGCTTTCCAGAAGCAAATATTTAGCATGCCGCACTGTTCTATTTCTCCCTGCTGTTGTCAAGGCAGCAATCTTACTATTGCAATCCTGATTCTCAGAGTTTCAGTTCTGAATCATGGAAATGCACCAATTTTGTGCTGCAGCTGCCAGTCACGTAGGCCACATCTTATAAGGTCTTAAGTTATATCCTAGTCTTTCTTATGTTACAAGCCCTAGGCTCCTGAACCAAGTTATTTTCATTTCAAAGAAACTGTTATAACTGCCAATGAAGGTGATTTTGACATATATCCTGAAGGATTTGGGATATGTCCTTATTTGTACTCTGCCACTGGCATTTTATAATACAAAAGAAACATGCACCTGTATAAGGTTACTTCCTGAAACATATGGAATAGGACCAGAATACAACAGGACTAGGACATAAAAAAGACCTTCCACTTCGATGAGAGGAAATTAGAGGCAAAACCAAGACAACCACCTCCTGACCCAAATAACCAAGCAACTTAATGGAGAGAATTTTGTGCTTCAGCATTGCACTGCTAGGTTCACATTCAGACAGTTGATCATCCCTCTTGTCTGAGACAACTGAGGTTCAAATACATTTTTGAAACCGAATAGGAGAACACAAAAAAAGAGAGAAGTCTAGTTAGAATGTAACAAGTACAATTCTCCTAGAATTCATTTATGGACAGATCCAAAGTACTAAAAGATAGGCTAAGGCGGGTTTTCCTATGGAATGAAATTCTATTAAATTAATTATTAGGGAGTCTTTGATTCTTCTATGCCAACATTGCGCTACTAAGAAAGACCATTTTCACTGAATAGGAATAACCAAGAGTCAAAGGTAACACTATACGCAGCTTTTATATTGCGGATACCTTTATTGTGAGTTATCTAAACAAAATCTGAGCACGCTTTTTCCTTTTATTACTCTTATTTCTAGATGATGCCCCTGAGCTGCTTCTGTGTGGCTTCTGCTGGAGAGGGTTTGAGGTTCAAAAAGTTCTTCTAGGTTCTCCCAATAGGAGTTTTAAGAAAATAACCAGCTGACACATTTCAAGAGGGTGACCTAATTTAAGATCCCTTGTGAACCATTAATTAATTCATCATGTTGATTTATTCCATCCATTGCCTGCTTTGTCTATTCCCATTACTTCCTAAGAAAATTTAAAATTCTTTTAATTATTAAAGACTAAAGAAGACTTATGAAGTCTTTAATCTATTAAACTATTTTTCATGGATTACAAATACAGCATACACAAGTGACTTGCGTATATTAGTTCCAATAGTAAGATAATTCATCCTGCCAGTGTTCTGGAATAATCCACTCAAAGACTGAGTGTATCCTCTCCTACTATTTCAGACCACTGTTCATGAGATGTCAGCTGTAGCTTGTTCCTCTGACTACAATTTAGAAAAGCAAACTTAGAAATCTGTGATATTTTAAACAAGGTCCAGCATGTTGTAGAACAAAATACGTATTTCTGACTGTCGACTAACCATGATACATTACCAACACTTCAAGGAAATAACTTTATAAGCAAACTATATTTTTAAAACACACCTAGCATCTGTTTCTTTTCTTTCAAAACTCAAGATGTTCCAAATTTCATTTATTTGGACAGCAAGTGCAGCTGGAAGTATCTCTCAATGGAAGTGTGTCTAGTATTTCTCCGAGCTGCTTGGGAAAAGCTCCCATAAATGAAGAATTTAATTATTCTGTTATGTTAGCTGCTTCTCTACAGCAAGAGAAAAGTAGAAAACCAGGGCTAAAACTAAACAGGTCTTTTCCTACAACCACTAGTCTGTATTACAGATACTGTTGCATTTGTATGACAAAGATGCTAGGGATAGCATATTTACATTAAGAAGTAGAAAAGCGTATTAATTATATGGATTAATTCCAGTTCTCATTTTATACTTTTGTTCAAACTGTTAAATGTGTCTCAGCCCCTGTAATCCCCCCCACCCCCACCCCTGCCTCCACCAAGATATCCAGCTCTTACGGTTGCTGAGAAAAGTTTAATTTGGGAAATGAATGAATTTTAAAGGTTCAGATTCAGAGAGGAAAATGAAAGAAAATACTGTTTCTTGTTTTAAATCTCATCCTTTGTGTCACATTTTTCTTTGTGGCTTAATTGATGATTTTACAAAGATTACATTTAACAGGAATAGTTACAGAGTGTTGCAATGTAGAGCAGCGTGAGAGAAGCAGAAAACAAAGAGATTTGACATACAGAATCATAGAATCATTTAGATTAGAAAACATCTTTAAGATCATCAAGTCCAACCGTTAACCCAGCACTGCCAAGTCCACCACTAAACCATGTCCCCAAGCACCACATCTACACATCTTTCAAACACCTCCAGGGATTGTAATGTCTGGTAATATGCAAGGGACGTATGGTAGAATAGGCACTTATGTGACCCAGAGTAGATCCAAGCTTCTAGATTATCAGTTTGCGACCATGTTTGTTTCAGAACAAATCTAATGATTTGCAATGCTACAGATGAGTTTTTCATTGTTCTACACTGACACTGGTTTTAATAACTTCAGAATTATACCTTTGTTTCTTAGGGAAAAGGAATAATGCTCCCTAGCCTTATTCAGTTATTGTTTAAATTAGAGCTGAAGTAAATCTTTGTAGCAAGTAAAAGTATCTCTGTATTTTTATTTTATTATGCATATTAAACATGAACACATCATGATCTGTTCCAAGATTTTATCTGGAACATATTCAACATTCTGTTCTTTGGTGGAATTAGTCCTAAAGCTTTCCAATGACTTTAAGTTTGTTTTTCCCCTGCGCACCATGTTGGCATACTGCCTTCCTTTTTAGTGTTGTGGGGGTTTTTCAGCTTTGCCTTTTCTAGCAAAATAGAGAAATGTGAACGTGAAAAAGCAAACAAACCATTTTTATTCAAAACTGCATTTTTAAGTAGCCCCCCAAATTTTTTTTTAAAAAGTCATAACTCTAAAAATAAATCAGTAACCATAGCAATATGTATAATTAAAGCTCAGCATCACTGGCTTCAAAACCATTCTTCAGGTAGTTGTAGGCTGCCACTCTTATCACTCTTGGGCTTTTCTCTGCCAGACTGAGAGAAGTCAACCTCTCCCCAGAGACCACATGCCCATGAGTAACACCTATATTGCCCTCCAGAGGATCCAGTCCAATTTTCAACATTTCTCTTGACCTGGATTCTGAGGGCCTCACCAGCACTCAGCGAAGGAGTAGAGTAAGTTGTCTTCATCATATTTTTGTTTATTTTATCATTATTTTCTGTATGATTGCTTTGCTATTCATGATACGAGCTATATTATAACCAAGCAAATACAGGAGTTCTTCGCAGGCGGTGTATCTTTTCATCACAAATGTTTGCAAGAAACTTAACTCTCCAATGACACAGAAAAGTGGCAAAATTTCAATCCCAGTGGTGAATATTTTCCAGTTCAGCTAGAGTCTGGCAGCAGCTGAGGGACAAAAAGATATGTTTAGACTGAGAATACCTCAATATGTACTTCTACAGCATAAACAAAAAGAATTTTAAGCCATTTCTTCTTCATTTTGTACAGCACTACATAGTATGTCTTATCTGATTAATCAGGAAAAGTTGCATCTGTAAATGTGAAAGCCAGAAGGCAGTACAAATATAAAGCTATGCTGAATATACTTAAGCTCTTTGAGCTTGTAGAGATCTCATATTGAATTTGATTATGTCCAGGCTTCCAGGGAAACGTTAGCTATAGGCTGAAAAAAGCCTGAGACACATTATACCTTTGTATAATATCTAATAACAAAGACTTTTAAGATTGCTTCTGTCACATTGCAAATTGTAAAAGTGAACTAAATAAATATAGTAGATTTTAATGAGATTTTTAAAAATAAATGCTATTTTAGTCTAAAATTGTTTTGCTTTAAAAAAAAAGAATGAGTTATGATTTTGCATACAGCTATAAGCATAGCTCCTGAGCTCCTAGAGGTCATGACAAACAAAGTATATCTGTCGAGATACTGCTGCTTCGTTGTTCTATGTAAAATTTAACACGCTAACAGCTAAAATATGTTGAAATCAACTGTGCCTCAAAGCACTTTTTTTGCTTTATTACTACCTTTAAAATGTTTCCCTGATTTACTCAGATTTATTATTTAAGAGAGAGCTAGAACAAGATAAATCAGCAGACAAATATGGCAGGTGATTAGAAAAGCTTTAGCTATCGCAGTTTATAAAAAAAATGTTATTCATTGCATCTTTCTCAAAATTAAACACTAGATGACTTTCTATTGATATATCATCATAGTCATTCATCTCAATTAGAATTCAGAGAGTCACGCCAAAAAGAGCAAAGGGCTTACACTGGACCACCCCCATGGTAAAGATCATATCTGGGTGAGGGCAATAGTGTTTTGAAGTGGGGAGATTCTTAGTTTTGGACTGTCTCCAACACTGTTTTTATTTACAAAAGCAGCTCTCACTTGTCAATAACTACTATGCCTCCTGTATATGGTGTTCAGTTCATGCAGAGACTTGGGGACTGTTATATGATCACAGGAGGAGGTATCTAGTTTCTTCCTAGATGTGAAAATATTTGCTCAAATGCTTTCCCCTTCACAGTGATAATTCTGAACAGTCTGGCAGCATGAAATATCCACTGTCACAGCTGGAAGCTGAATAGGGCATCGACACAATACATTGATATCCACATCCTAATTTTTGTTGAGATTCTGCATTTATTTGTAAACTCCTCAGGCTCTATACCAATTAAATATGACTGATCTGAAAAGTTTCTTGAAAACAAGGGACCTCAGGGACTCATTGCAGGTTGAAATCATGTTAAGGTCTTAGTAAATATTTCCATTGTGCCTTTTTTAATTTCTCCAAATCTTGAAAACCAAAGCAATGATGTCATGTTCCTGGCAGTGAAGAAGTGTTTGTTGTTGATTTTTCATTTATTTTTAAAGCAGATCATTACATACATTGAATTACTAGTCTCAATTTTTTCGTAGGTGAGACTAAAAGCCAGTTTTGCAGAGTTCAGGCAACAATTCTGAATGCCCACTAATGCCATTTACTTTCAAAGTAAAAAAAAAAAAAAAAAAAAGAAAGGAAAAAACCCAACAAAAACCCAACACAGCTTCAAGTGCAATAATGGAACAAAAGTCTCATTATTTTAAAGTATCTGGGAGAAAGAGACTGACTCTTTGTAATTTGTTCACAATAAATGAAACTGCTAAAAAAATTACTAACCTGTTTATGGAAAAAGTAAGATTTGCAAGCTTTGAATTGAACTTTTCACTGACTGAAAACTATTGCCTTTTATTTCTTCTAAACCCAACCTCCTACTCGCTCCACTGATCCCACCCCAATTCTAGCACGCAGTTCCATGCCCACCTTCCACAAATCAGAGTCCTGACTTTTTTAGTCTCTCCTTGGAAAGCAGCTGCTGCATTTCCTTAATAGTTTTAATTGCTTCCATCCATACCTTTTTCTAATTAGATTAGACATTCTTGAGATGTAGCAAACAGAACTGCACACAGTGCTATAAACTTAGGAGTGCCAAGATTTTATCCAGTGTTAAAGCAATGCTTTTAGCCTTGAAGACTCACGCACCACATTGTAGGCGAATACACAAGGGGTCAGTACAAAAAGGAAGGGGAATAAGCAGAGTTTTATTCATTAAAATTATCCCACTATAACCATGCTCTTGGTGCCTTTTTGTTAATAATTTCTACATCACAAAGACCTGCGCAAAAAATATGTAGATTTTACTATAGGTTACTAAATAATGAGAAGTTAGAACATAAATACTCCAAACCAGAAGGAAGGATAAAGAAGCTGTATTGCCATAGTCAAAATCATAGTTGCTCTGAAAGTCGGCATTCGGGATGGACCAACACAGCAGCAGCCTCAGGCAGAAAGTATGACAAGGCATTCAGAAACTGCAGAGTGCCTTTCGGAGAACTCAGGTCAAACTAGAGCCACCTCTAACTCTGGCCTTCTGATAGAGACCAGACAGGAAAGAAATCTTGCCAAAGTCTGCCAAGAATTCTTCCTCATCTTTTAAGAGTGCAGCACATCTTACATGAGTGTTTCCTCCAGGCAGCACCTACAAACTCTTAGGTCTAGCTACTTCAAACCCTTTGATCCCATGCAACTTCAAAGACTACATTAACCTTCCTTCACTTTCAGGAGGGAGCACATCTTCAGAAGGCAGACAAACAACTAATGGGCAGTAGCAAAGTCATAGAACTAGTGTCTAAAACACGGATATACAATCATGAAATCTGTGCTTGGCATGTTAGAAAGGGGAGACACATGCACAGAAATCTTCAGAGTTCACTTTTGCTCCATACCTCTGCAAATTGCACATGCTCCTTTTAAGATTGTGTATATGAATTATGATTCACTGTAGCAGAGGTAAACATTTCCATGAAGAAATTGAAGTTTAGGTAATATTTATTTTCAAATTTAAAAAATTGAAGTAAATAGCTCTCTCAGTCAATACCGATTTCTAAACATAAGGATATGCTTTCGGTAAACAAAAGGTAAGATGTTGATAGGTTCAAAACCTGGGCACTCTGTCTGGAAGACTGACATGTGGAGAAAACAGGACTATGTTGTTCACATTGAAAAGCCGGGGGAGAGCGTGTGTTGGTGGAGGGTTTAAACTTGCTCTGCTCCCCGTGTGTCCTTCTGCAGGTGACTGCAGCAGATATGGCTTCGCATACACACGTACGGCCATAATCTGAGGCTGCCAGCACACAAAACTCCAACCAAACCCAGGGAGAGCTGAAAAGGTTCTGCATCTCTAAGGTTTTTAGCCTTCTGCTCATTACGGGAAAATGTTGCTGACTCTTTGAAGAACTAACTGCAATTTAACAAGTAATTTTACAGTATAATAATGTAACACTGGTGCTGTATCATAATGAAAAATCTCTATCAATCTTGCTGCTCCAAACAATTCAAAGATCTAAAGCAGCATTTCTTTTGTCTGGATGTCATTGGTGTCAAGGCCAAAACTCCTCTTACTTTAGTGTGCTCAGAATGAATAAAATAAGGAGAGACATATTCCTTCATATTTTCTGCTTTGTTATTAGGAAGTTAAACAAAATGTTTGAGAAGATATTGCACAAACTTCTGTAGGAATCCCACATGTATTTCAGTAGTTTTAGCTGTACGTCCTGTAGACAAGTTCATTAGTAGAATAAGACTGAATTGTTTGATGTGCCTTGTGATAAAAATATTCTTGTAAATAGCAGAAAAATTTCTCTTCACCTCTTTAGGCTTATGAATTTGTGTACAGGCACAAGCTTCTATATGACTGCAGAAGTGCTTTTGAAGAGCAGAAAAACTCAGGCTACACCAATCAGAAGTAATTGGCATAGCAACTACGGAATTCAACCTGCAGATTAGAACACACACTTTTAAAAATTAGGGTACATCTTATGCTGAAATGATACTCACATGCATAAGTGCATGCACAAGATTCATCAGCTACATTAATATCACACCAACTTGCCCTTATCAATACAAACTGGAATCTGCAGTAGCAGAGAACCTTGCACTTCTCTAGATTTCTATTCAAGGTAAATCATCAGCACCTCAAAAAATATATACAACCATTCCCTCTTTCCCAGCAGACATCATTAGATGTGCAGTTTTTCAAGAATAAAAGCATATAGCTCTATTTCATCTTTCAGTCTATCTGGACTGTAACAAAAAAGACAAGCAGACTGAGACTACTTTGCAGAATCACTTTAAATCAGCTGTATTCTTCTGCTGAGCAAGTATTTATGAAATTTGAAGACTCAAAGTTTATGGTCAACTTTACACAGCTGGTAACTCACACAAGTTCAGCTACTCTGCAATGACAGAAATAAAAAAAAAAAATATAAAATATTTGTTCCTCATAGAAATTTTACATTTTATAGTTAATGTTTTTCCAGCACAGCAATTCATTTTGCTGATTAAAAAAACTCTTATTGGTCTGGCAAAAGTTAAATAAAATACAGGATTAAGAATTTAAAATATGAGTTCCTAAGACCTTAATTTGTATTAATGCCCCCTTCTTAAAGTTTTTGACAGAATTCCATTCATAATGAAATGTTCAGAAGTAATTATTTCTCTTTCTTCTGAGTGAATTATGAGAATTATTTATATACTCAATCTTAATATCATAGCTCCATTGCCTAATAGAAAAAATCCACAGGATATGAATCATTCTGAGAAAGAATTAAAATCTTTTCTTCTGTTTTAAATAAAAAAAGAAAGATGAAAAGATTTCTAATGACATAAAATCCACACTGCTGCAGGCTCTGCTTGCAAATCAGAGCTCTTGCTACGTACGTAACTCAAAGCTACTGGTTCATACTTCTGTTCTCCCTTCCTGTTAAGCTATAAACTGCAATGCTATAATGATTAGTTAATGAAATAGCGGAGTGATAATGAGGCTATAAGAAATGTAAGTTAAATTATTAATTAAAAAAGGTAAAGAATAAGTAATGAGAGTAGCAAGTTACGTGGCCCTTTTTGTAAAAGTATGGTCAAAAGAGAGAAACCTAGCAGCAGTTTAGCACCTCGCCTTCAGCCTGCGGTCATGTCGTAATGAAACTCCTGACATTACAAATACATTCATTTGACAGTTGTTCTCACTCATAAAATAATGGGCCATGCACAAAGCTTATTACAAATTGCAGATAAGCTGTAAAAGCCATAAAAATTTCTACTGACATTTATTGCCAACAAGTAGCTTGAGGATGTTGATACATATTGATAACAGTCTGCTTTGTGACATTTTGAAAGTTTACTTCTGATTCACTTGCAGAATATGCAAAGATATTTTTTTCTACCATACCTTCAAGTCATTAAGTCATTGCAGTATCCACCTGTATTTTTAATGGATTTTTATCTTTTTCATATATATTCTTCCAAATGTGTTCTATATGCTTATACCCCAAAAAGCAGTTTTTCCAACAAGAAAAAAGGTAGGTTCTCATGAGCATTCAAGTTAACTGTAACTGCAACAAGAATTTCTTTACAGATAGCTTATATCATCAGCAATAAATAGTAGTGTTACTACATAAAATCCCTTGAGAGGATTGTATGTTTGCCACTGCACACGTCTATATGTATATATATATATACACACACATATACGTGCCAGGCAACTTAATGTGGAAGCAATTCTACCAGCGCTGCATCCAGTTTTATTTATTGTTTGGAGACACCAAAGAAAGGCTGTGTTTCGTACAACTGACTTCAGCAAAGACCTGATCCTTTCCCCCGTGAAGTAAGCTGTGCCTTTGCTCTTGTCTTTTAAGAAGGTTGTTTTTCCAAATTTGGGAACACTTAATCTCTGGACGCTGCACTTCTCTTATTCTCCAAGCCTTATAAAATTTAGAGTTAAATACCTCTGCAGAAAACATTGGAAAACGGGGCCTATTTACCATAGAAATTATCTTGTGTTAAGATCAACACAGTGACATTTGTGATTTTTTTTTTTTAAACAATATCATGACAAGTTCTGAACACGCTTGACAATGTATTACAGCTAGAAACGTGTTTTATTGCTTCTGAGCTTTCAAGCAAATGGACTAAACAAAAGTGTGTTTCTTTTAAATAGCATTAAAAATACTGATGGCAAGATTTTATCTGTCACACATGAAAATGCTACATTTACAATGGGTCTTATTGTACTAATCCAGTCATTGGTTTATTATCTACAAGTTCTTTAGGAAGTGTCACAAATCCACAGGATGTCCTCGAGCTTTAAGATTTGCATTTGGGCCTTTGATTTAACAGATAAAAGACATAAACTTACGTTTACCCAGTCAATTCCCAAGTGAATAAACATCTATAAAAGCCTAGAAATAATTATTCTAGTCGACATATTGTATAAATTATGATCAATAATTTGATTTCATGGGGGCTTTTTTTAGGCATAGAGATAAAAATATTTGGTTTCAGAATAATCACTGAGGTTCTGTACATCATTTCAGAAAACTACAACACATGCTTGGAATACGTGTATTTTTAAACACAAACAATGCCCCCAAATGCACCTTTTGAGCAGCAACTACAGCAATAAAGCTCTGTAAGATGGCGGCACTAGCTAAACAGCAAATATATATTTGAAACAAATGCTCCTGAGGCAATAACTATATTAAATTAGACACAATGAAAAGCAAAGTGTTCCAAGATGACAAATAACATATCTATAAGATTGTTTGCCACAGCTGTTTATTAGAACAGTCATTTCCTGTTATTCACATGCCATATAATACTGGCAGGTAACAAAACCTGAGAGAGAAGAGTTTGCTCCCATAAACCCAGAAAGGCAAAATCGCCAGCACCAGCACCCCGGCCTTTCTCAAAAATCGGTTGTGTACCACAGTCAAGCTCGACCAAATATATTTGTACAATGTACCTTCTTGCAATAAATATATTTGCAACACTATAAAAAGCTTCCTCTGGGATGAACAACAGCCAAAACTGACTAGATTCAAAGGGAAGATATCTTTTCTGCACACAAGTCACTCAGCTCCATCAAATATGCATTAATTAGGATCTTTTAGTACTTAACTCTACTGGGAGCCATCAAAAGTATTTGCTACACACAATCCAAAAGAAAAATCCAGTAAATCAGAGCACAGAAATGGAAACAAAAACAGAGCAGTCTGCCCCAAATGAATTAGCCCTAGATTCAGAAAACAAAGTTGCAATTTAGGATAACACTGAGAAGAAAAGTATTGCTTTGAACCCTAAATCTCCACTTCTAATAGCTATAATAGGTCTTAGGAATTATAAATAGGCCAGACTAAAACAACTTAGAAAGTTAAATACAGATAAGAGTTATGTATTTGTTTTACTTTTGATTTTAATCTTGTCATAGAAATCCTGACGCTGAATATCACCCAGCACTGCCTTTCGTTTGTGACAAAGCCAGCCTGGAGTTCGGGACTAGGACAAGAGGTTAAACAACAACAACAGACCACCCAGAATGAATTGTTCCACTAGAAAAAGTGGAACAAAAGAGTGAGAAATACAAGTTACTGTGATACAGGTAAAAAAAACTGTTGCAGTAAATTGCTAGGGCTTTCAAAGCAGTAATTTTCAGACTGCGGAAGGACATGGTCAGGTTCTTTCAGATACAAATGTTGGAGCAAAAGGCCTTTCTCCCAATGCAGAGAAATGCATCGTTTGAGGGGCAGGAGAGTCATCCCCACACTTCAGCCACAACCTCACCCAGCTCAGGGAGATTGCTCAGTCTTCAGGGAATTTACACCCACAGCCAGAGCCATTCCTCATCCTTAGTTATTTTCTCTTTTTCTAAGCACAGAAAAGAGAATCACTGAGAATCAACTCAGAAAAAAAGTATTTACACGCAGAAGATGCAATTCTAAATAAATAATTACTTCCAAAAAAATTTCCCCTTTAGTTCAGAAATGCCTTTCAAAACATTACCTCTGTTTAAGTTTTCTCCCTCTTCTATCCACAATTGATTCTACTTTATTTACACAGGTAAAATTTTGATACAAAATACCACTGTAGCTATTTGAATATTATTAAGAGAAGCTACCTTCCTAATCCCCAGTTTAGCAAAGCATTTAGTCATTCCTGAGGTCTGACTAAAGCTATTAGAAATGCATGTGTTCTAGATTATTTCTGCTTACTAGAATACACACTCTGACTCAGGAGTAACCAGCTTTCTCATACTTTCAAAAAAACTCCACATAATACCCCAAAATCAAACCTTTTTTAGCACAGCTGCAATGAATTTTTGGTAGGTTGAACTCAAACATGACTTTATTTCTTTCGAGGGAACTTCCCTTTAAGAACTCCTGGTTTTAAATTCATAAAATGACAGCAAGTCAATGCTTTGTTTTTAACTAAAAGATATCCAAGGTTATGTAAAAGCAAAAAAAAAAAAGTTACATAATATTTTGCATAATTTTTTCACACTATAGTTTTTGAAATATGCAGTGAAGAGATAAAGTTTACATTATTTCAATAAAAATGTTTCAAGATAATAAGTTTAAAAAAACTACCTGCTAATTTGAAATGCCTACCTTTTATACTGCAGGCCTTTCATAGCTCTTAGACCATAGAAAAGTGATTGTCACATACTTTCTTAATTTTAAATATTATTTTATTTTTTAAGTAAAAGACAAAGTAGACTTCCTTATTGCATAGCTCCCGTTACTTTGAAATCACTGTCCTATTTCAAATCAGTACACAACACATTTTCATTTTATTGCGTATGGATTTTTGAAGGTTACTGCTGTCACAAGGAGAAAAAAAGCCTTTCCCCAGGCCAAATAGGAACTTATGCAATATCCTATATAATAACCTAGCAATTGTTTCAATTTGAAGTTTGGAAGGATTGAAGGTAGTTCATTCTTTGTTCCAGCATGCTCTTGGGATGCTTCCGCGTGGTTTGCCAAAGTCATATAAAATTGTTTGTGGCAATTTTATAATATTTACTACTGCCACTAAAGAGTAAGCTGAACCACCTAAGTAATTTTATTTGTGAGTACAAGAACCTTTTAAAGTGGGATATCAGTGCTAATTCTTTGATTATTGAATTGTCTGTTTCAGAAAGATTTCAGCCTAAGGCCATTTGAAAAAGGTGGACAATAGACTACAAATAGAACTACCCCAAAACAGATAAAAGAAGATGGGACAAAAATGCCAATACTTGCAAACAGCCACAGACAGCGCTGACAGTCACACTGCCTTGCTGCCAGGCCTCATAAATTAAGCAGTGCTACGCGTGGCAAGTAGCTGGCTGGCAGTCCTCTAAGGAACACGGGTTTTATAGGCAGTAGTAATGGAGATTAAGTAGCTCTTCTCTTTTCACCGACTTACTACTGAATCAATGCCCCAGCACTGGTAATAAGGTAACTGGAGGACACTATACTGATCATCAAGTGCTAAACCAGAAGTGCTAGGGTCTAACTATGTAAGATAATTAAACACACTTCAGTTTGGGTTTTGCCCTCCTTTTTTTTTCCCCTTTAAAGTATAATCATTACAATCTAGAACTAAAAAGTGCTACACTGAATTGGAATTTGGTAACTGCTCGTTGACCATCTGAGTCCTTGTGCTGGTTCCAGTGGCCGACTGCCACCCACCCACTGAGAAAACCACTGTAGGATTTGGGGTACCCTGTAGTTGTTTCTCTTAAGATCATTTTATCATGCACTCTATACACTCTACAGGTTAAGGGTCCAAAGCAATTGACTCATACACTCAACATATAGTAGGAGTTCTGTCTCAGAAACTGAAAGAATTAAGAGCTGAAAAACTTGTCGATAGGCTTATCTTAGTTGACAAGCGTCGAATTCCTAATTTCTCTAGTTTTAACTGCAGATCCATGTGAAATATATGAAGTGCTAAAGTTTTCTGTAATTTAAACATTAAGTTTACCATGGAAGTTGCATTGGTCACACTGTAGTATTAATTAAAAAAATGTTATTTAGTATAAGTTCATTACAAGATAGAGATGGGTTGAAAAAAGAATCAAAGAAGTTTAGGCCACCCTGTAGCAAAACACAGGAATAATGACATCCTTACCCTATTGCTAAAGTGCAGTGAAAACATGGAACAAGCACTCCAAAAAATGGCGATTTTCAGTGGGCCTGGCTCACTTCACATGTATTATCAAACATAGAGCTGACATATTTGTCTTTTATCTTTTTAGAATCATGTTATTCTACTTTTTTTTAACATTAACTCTGATATTTGATTGTATAAGACTACTTTTCCATTTATACTCATACAAAGATGGCAAAACCAGAAGTATGTAGCTTTGCAAATGGAAGTTGCTTTTCCTTAGCAGTACATTACTTCATTGCAAAGAATAACATTTAAAGTGGAATCTATGTATTTTGGGTTCTGATTGGGACTCTGAATCAGACCTTACAAGAAATCCAACAGAAAAAATGAGTTAAAATTTAAAGAAAGTTCAAAACCCAACATAACACACTCATGAACAAGTTTGTGAAAGCTGTACTTTGCCTATGGTCTAGCAAAACTAGAAAAAGTAGTGGCAACTCATGTTTATTCTTACTGGTCTAATGTGATACATAATATTTCAAATTATTTTTGTTTCCAGCTAACTGTTGAAGAGCTGAGCAGAACACTAGTGGGCAAGTACCAGTGCACTACTCTGTTAGGGGGTTTTTTTGTTTGTTTTTAAAGTAAACTCAGAATCCATAAAACACACTGGTTCTGTATATCTTTTTTTACACTATTTTATTAAGACATTTCCAGCTTTCTGCACCTAATCAGGTGAATTTAAAAGAAACATGAAGTCCATAGAAGTAGTAAAAAAGTGTTGCTACTTATGAAGTGTAGCGGTGAACAACACTTTGTAAAGGTTTATTTTTATTCTGTGCAGCATATACAAAAGGTCAAAATAAATTGGCTAGAGGCATATCAGTAGCACAAATTGTATGCCTCCTATTGCCTAGACATCACGGTAGTTTCTAAGTTAGTCTCCTTAAGAATTGAACACTGTCTCTGACTTTAACAAACCACACAATGGGATTATTTTCCCAACAGTCAGAGGATAAGACTGAATTACAACTTTTCCCTCCACATTCTACTGCTCTGTAATGGTGGTCACGAGGACTTGTAAACTCTCCAAAAATGTGACCCAGTTCAATGCAAAAAATTTGGAGATGTTTTGTTGGCTGTTTAGTGTTCTACACATTATGTATGTTACAACACCTGGATTTCAGTATTGCTGAATCTAACACTGTTACATTGATAGTACAGAGACAGACTATTTTTAAAGCACTATTGCATCCACTGTTTAGAATTAAATTTATTTGGAAAGGACATTTACCAGAGGAAATTAGAATGGCTGGTTATAGAGCTACTACACAAGACTTTTAACTTCTCATCCTCATTGAAGAAAAGATGTAGTCATGTGGAATTAATGTATGGCATTAATAACAATGCCGATTTGTAAAAGGAAAGATGCAGTCAAAAGGATCTCCATTCATTTCCTTTTATAATGTCTTCAGTTTGGAAGTGTGGTATTTTTTTTATTTCAGTGATAAATCTAGAAACACTTAAGCTATTACAAAGAATTACATCCTATTGATTAAATGCTCCAGAGCTGTTCTATTCTACTCTAATGGGAAAAAGACAGAGTGAATAATAAGAAGTCATATGAAGACAAACATCTTAATTAGCTAGATTCTGTTATAATTCTATTGTAAATTTTGTAGCAGTACTACAAACTATTTCATTTAACATAGAATTTCAATATACAGTCATTCAGTAAATATCTATTACAATATTTTACAATGTAGGAGCCTAATCCTATTCTCATTAAATTCTCATTGACTATAGAAAGAAAGCCAGTATGCTAAGTCAGATATAATTCCAAAATTATTCTTTTTACATTTTCTTTTGGGAGGTGATGCGTATCTGGGAATCTGCCTACATGTTCACGGAAAAGCCTTACTGAGATCCATCTAGATGGAAATTTCTCATTCCCTGCCATCAAGGACTCTATTAAATACATATTCTTAATGCCAACTGAAAACACTCTTCAGAAAACTGAGATATCCTTCAATGGATGACTGACAAGTTGAGAGTTTTTAGTGGGGTTTTGGTGGTGGTGGTTTTGGCTCTTTTGCTTTTTATTTAAAGCTTCAATACTAATAGGCTTCCAAATGAAAGCAATTCACCTATATACCATGCTGAAGGTGAACTATGTTTTCCTCATCTTTAAGGACTCTTTGCATATATTGCACTGGATGTGATTAGGACTGGATTCCTTTCTCCATGGTCTTACCAACTCTGTTACAGGTACCAGATACCAAATGATCAGAACTGTTAAACTGTCCCTTTTCAGCTCCAGAACTACACTAAACATTTATTTTTAACTTTATCCTTCTACCACCGTTACACTTGCATTTCAGTTGCATTCTTTCAAGGCTTATGTTGTACTTCTGTTTATGCCACTATATTTTTCCCATACTGAAGCCTTTCCATCATCTAACCTCCCTGAAACGAATCAGCTGGTAGAAATACTACCTGACATTTGTCTTCCCCTCTCCACCATGCAATATCATACAAGCAACAGAAAGGATAATCCCCACAAGAGACTGTATTTTACAGCTAAGCCAGTTCAATAGTTTGTTGATAAGTCTTTAAAATAAGCTGACTGATCTGCTAAGGAAAAGACTGAACAGTAAAACTGTCACTGAGCCTGTCTCCCCCTTCTTCTCATCTTAAACTGCGTTAATCCACATGTTATTTCAATTAAAATATTTGCAGATTTCTGGGAATCTGACTTAAATCCACTGATTAGTTTTTAATTCATACTAAGGCTAAGGTAGAGAAAAAGATAACTGCTCTTGGTTCTGGGGTGACCATCTGCGATCCCTAAGAGGACCAGAGACTGCTTCTAAACCTAAGACAAATTCAGTTTAGCTTTTTTGCATGCATGTGTCCCTCCAAGATTTGATTCCTTAAAAATACAAATTTTTAATCTCAGAAAGAAAGGCCCTGTCAGAACAAAGAAAAACATTTCTTTTCATATGGAAGCATTTCATAGTATTTCAATACAGAAGTAAGCTTTATAGGTTTGATTCCCCACAGACTTTCATGGTCATTTCCACGTTGCAGGCTGATCACAAAACACTGAACCCCAACAGAGCACCCAGACCACTCAGGTTTATGGATGTCACTATTGCAATTCTAAACAGCACCAGTAACCGGAGGTTTCATATATACTCATGAAAACAACATGGCACAAGATAGGTAGAAAATCCCTTTCATTGGCATCCTGGCTCACACCAGAACTTGGCGTGAGAAAACCCTCAGGGTTTGTATCCCTGAGAGCATTTGGTCAAATTTGAGACTACACCTACACTTAGTTCTTTAAGAAATAGTTGGATACTATGTTGCCTCTAAATTCTGCATCTAGGTTTTAGTTCAGCCACATTCAACCATAATACTTTGAGAGAAACTTTGCATTTCAGGGCAGAAGTAACAGCTTAATTATTTTCCACAGCACAAAAAAAAACCCCAACCCTGAACTACAACTAGAGGGGATTTCTGGCAGAAGAGGTGAAGTAATTATCATCAGGGCAACAATGAAATACTTTTCATAGGTTCAGTCACTGCTACAATGGACAAAAAACCCAAAGTCTGACCAGAGCCTGTGATCCATCACTCATAGTGCAAACACATGAAGACAGCAAGGTAGTGGCAGCATTTCCTTGTTTGTATTTTGTTCACTGTTTCTTTTCTTCTGAATTTTAAAATACAGAAAGGCATTCTGATATTCAACAAAATATTTTGGTATCTCACAGTTCTTTCAGTTCTTGGATCAGTAGCAAACTTGGCTACAGTTGAATTTATACCAAGGCGACACTAAACAGAGTCTTCTCAAGAGGTGATTGCTCTTTTGAGCAAACCAGGCATGCACAGCCGCAGCAGGCATGCTGGCAACAGCCAAGGCAATTCCGACTCAAGAAAGATGCATGGAGAGTAAAATCTTCATGTCCTTGCGTTACCTCTCATGAAGTGCTTGGACAGCCGCAATACCAGATTATATTACATTGTTAAAATGTACTGTATTCTTGTTTTAATCTCCACTATAGAAACTATAATGTTTAATAACATTTAGCTTCAGTAATACATTAATTCTTACTGAAGGTATCCTATGCATATCTAGTTTTGCCATTTGGAGCCATCACCCAACAGCAGGGAAGTTATCCATCTGCATACACAATCCACGGCCCAGCACCTACCCCTGGGCTTGCAGATCAGAACTGTGGACCTAAATCAGTGTTTCTTTTGGTCTAAGACAAGGAAGGAGACTGTAACAGAAGTACTGCTGAGTGTGCCACTTATAGATACATGCTGCATCACTTGTATGATTATTTAATAGGTTCAGCACCAAGGGATTTGGTGTAGAATTCTATTACTCGTATATAGAGAAACAATGCCCCTTATTGCTGTTTGGTTAAAACCAGTTCATTTAAGCATTTGTTACACATGGTACAGGGATGCAAAGGTGAATTATTCACTTTATACCTACTGATCAGTATATGAAACATTCACAGCTCTCAGAGGAGACCTTCCAGTAAATCCTGTGATCTTTGAGTAACTTCAAGCAAGAAAGAAGATGGAAGAAATTAAAATTCATCTGCAACACCATGGCACCTTCAAGCTTACAGTGATGAAATCATCTTTGATCTCTTACGACTGCAGGTCTGTCCCCAAATTTGCAACTATGAAGGCAATTGTGCGTCAACATGTACTCTGACAGAAACATTTACAGTGTAGGAGTGTCTGAAGGAACACATTTCTATCAAAACTTCAACCGCTGTAATGTCTAATGGCAATAAACTCTAGGAAAAAGTCTAGAGAAGCAAAGCACATATTAGGAATGAGACAGAAGACAAAATGGTACTTCTTTATGATGGCAAGGGTAGAATCTTAAGACAGAAACAATTAGAAACAGTATGTGGCTGATAAGGCATACCTAAACTAGAGAATTCACTACTGGAATAAAGACTGAATTAGAAAGGAGTGAGCACCTGGTACAAACAGTATCTAATTTTATTATCTTAAAATAATAAAAGACTATCTTACTGAAAATAGATATTTTTTCTTCTGTGATTAAGACAGAAATAAAATGAGAAGTGTATGCATTTCAGTAATTTCATTTTCAGGTACCAAAAGAGGAAGGGAAACACTGACATCCAAAAGATAGTAGTAAAATTGACTTCTTGTAGTTTGTTCTAATTGTGTGGTTTCTTTTAAGCAAACAGGATTATACGCTGTTAAAAAAAGATTTTGGGCTGTTAGGTTGGGGGAGGTGTTGGCTAACCAGTGGTAAAGTGAAAAACAAAACACTACAGAAAAAAAATTTCCTGAGTTCTACTAATAATCAATATGGAATACTGAATATTCTAGAAAATCCAGAGTACAGATCAACCCAAATTTTAACATTTCTTTTCAATGACTTGATTTTTTTTTATTGAGGGGGGGACAGGGTGTCAGGGAAAAGGGATCATTTTAACATTTATGGAGACATCATATACTGTTTTGATACTTTGTTAGGGTTGTTTTGTTTTATAACATTATTATCCAGGCAGAAATCAATAACACAATGTGGAGGTGTTCAACAGGAAATTGCTAGATCAAACAGAATATTTCATTACCTTTCCCAGATGCATGCTTTTGTTTTGTTTTTAATCTGCTCCGCTAATGACCAAAAATATCAGAATCACAGTCTGTGACTTGAATCTTAACATGCAATTATCAAAGAGTGCTTTCTTGAATATCATTATTTTCCTTTACTTTGTAATATTTTGCAGCCTGGCATGTCTGTGCCTTAAGTATTTCCCAATATGCAAGGTGAATCAGAGAAATACTACTAAGGCCGACAAAAAAAAAAAAAAAAAAAAAAAAAAAAAAAAAAAAAGGTCTTTGGAACTTTGACATCCTCCATCCACTTCTGCCATAGTCTTTCTGCCTTCAGAAGGCATGAGAAACTAGGCTCAAACATTTTAAAATGTATCTGTAAACAGGCCCACAAAGAAAGTATCTATGATTTCTCTGCCCCAAAAATGAAAGTCCAAAGCAAAGTAAAACTTACGACCTCTGGAAGCAACAGAAGCCAAACCTCCAGTGCCAATAGTTTAAAATCACAACCTATTTAATCACAGCTATAGTTTTGTGAATGGGTACATTTCCACACCTCAAAATATACTGTAATACACGTACAATGAAGGGGAGATGCATTCAGATGCTTTGTAGTTAGTTTTCACTGTCTTGAATGCAAATACCAAAGAAATAGCTCTCTTAAGCAAAATTTCCTTGAAACAAACAAACAAACAAAAATATCAAAAAAAGACACTGGGTCTTTATTCCTTAGTCAACCAGACATCGGTCTCAATGAAATTTTCTCCCTTAGAAAGTACCAATTACAATACAGAAACCACAATTGCTTTCAAATCACAGCAGTGTAGTACTCTTGGCTCCTCTATATTAACATTTCTTAGGAATTCTACTACACGTTTTAACTTTGCAGGGAGTTTAAATGTCTAAGTTAGATTATATGAATAATGTAAGATTGCTAAATTGTCCTCCTCTCTATGCTGACTGGAAAGGAAATTTAAATGAATTACACATCATTGATTTATCTAGAGTCCATGGCATGAATATCCAACCATTTATCTGTTTAAGTTCTACTTTGGTTCATAAAGATATGAGAATGTCTGTCTTAGTTTGTTAGGCCATGTAGAACTACATCCTAAGGAAATTCTGCCTTTACTTTTCACAACAAAAGCTGATTAAAAACTCAGTGAATGTATGTATGATGCTGACCTTATTTGACTGTTCCAGTTCTCAAATATTTACTTACAAAGCGGAATATCCACATATCCTCACATGAGCAGGACACACAAAGAAAATAATTGGGCATAAATTCAACATACAGGTCATCATATACATTGTCTTTATGAAAGGAAGTAAAAAGGGGAGCAGTCTAGAACTACCTGTAATCATCAGTGCTAAGAGTGATAGAAAGCAAAGCAATGTCATTGGGATGCTGCTATGCAGTTGGCATATGACTAAGCTCTTCATCATGGAGGCAGTTATGATGTCCAACAGCTTGTTATTTCAAAGAAGCATCAGAGAAGTGTCAGACAGGGCATCAGAGCAGGAACTGACAGGTCTCTGCAACACAGGCCTGTAGTTCAAGATACCAAGCAGATGCACTTGTGATGTGTCATCAGATTTTCTTTTGAATTTACTTATTGTAGATCAAAGCATTGACATATGGGATGAAAAATTGCTGGCTCTGTTCTATCACAAGGATTCTTTGATCAGAGGCTCCGTTTTAAAAAATAAATCAATTTCTTTATTATGCCTCGATATACTCGTTGGATCCAAAAAAAATCTCTCAACGCATCCTTTGTCAAGTCCCATAAGCAGTGCTGAATCCTTATTTGCACCTTGATTGGATTTTCTGTGGACATTGTCATGGACTATGAAAATAGTTTTGTTGTCATAGTCTAAACTTGCAAATATGGTAAATCTGGTGTCTGTAAAATTATAATATAGTATCTGAGATAAGAATGTCTCACTATGCTTTAGTATATCTGTACAAATTCAAGAGCTAATATTCTTCTTACCTCCTGTCCTATAAGAGAGCTAGAATTTTAGCAGAATACATTGCAAGGCAAGTTTTCCAGTGCTCGACACAACTGATGCCTAAAAATGTACTGCACATTCTTCTAGAAATTCCAAGTTATTAGAAGTTTCTGTTACATTAACACATATGGCTTAAAGTAGCCAAGCAAGGTCAACGAGTGGAAATGCTGCCTCCACTTCAAGAGAAACTAATTCCTGCCTTGAGCTTCAGCCAAAGCGATACAGTGTTGGTGCTAAAATATTGCTAATGGCCAGCCTCTGCTTCCATGAGTTCAGTGAAGACTGTGCAGCAGTCCAGAATTCCACAACTTTTTAAAACAGGAACACACATTTTCATACTTCTCCCTCCATGGGCTCATCAAAACTTGACTGGATGTGACCCCGAGCAATCCAGCCTATGCTGGTTTTGTTCTGAGCAGAGGGCTGGACCAGACATCATGCAGAAGCCCCTTCCACCATTGGCCTGTCAGTCTATACCTCAGAGTTCTTGTTGATTCATCCCTGAATGTATAGTGTATATTGTGACAAAATTCGCAAAAAATTCCAAACTCAAAATACACATTTTAATTCTATTCCAAAACCTACTTATTTGTACAACATCAGCAAAAACTGGGATACAACATTTGCACTTCTCTTTTTAATTTTAATCACTATTAGCATCTTCCCCTCTCACTTCCTTAGTCATAGCATTAGGATGCAGTGAGAGATGTAATATCGAGGGAGACGTAATATTGTTGAGGAAGTTTAATTTTTTTTTTTTTTTAACTTATTTGATCAAAACACTATCTGTCATCCTTGATACTCTCCTTACACTGGTTTTATTTTCAGTAACAATGCCACCTGCTCAGCTAAATGGAAGAGATATTTGAATGGTGCAGTGAATAATCTCCTTAATATTGGCATTTAAGAGCAAGGCTGTTCATCAAAATTTTTGTCCACAATATGCAAGAATCTCAAACTAAGACAATATCCTCCTAGTTTCATATGCAAACTTATCACTATTTTTCTACCATAACTACAACTGAACAAGAGTGCTATACTAGTTTCAAAACTCAAGATGTGTGCTGAGGCACCAAGAAGCAACAATGGCTGGTAGGCAAGCTAGGAACTGGAAGCCCACAATCTGTAGCATTCAGGACTCGTAAAGGAAATTCCAACATTTATCTGCTGCAAAAGAAAACATTTACTCTGCAAGTAAAGATAACTGTGACGGAAACAGTTACAGCAGTATAGGTCAGAAAAGCAGCTTCTGGCTAGCTACATTCACACCACTTAGAAGCCTTTTTTACCACGATAGGCTGCTGGCATATGGGCACAGACTAAGTAGTTCAACTTTCACTTCAAGTGCTAAGCAGATGGATGAAGCTGTGTAAATAAATTTTTATCACTCTCCCACCCTACCACCCACATAGATATCCAAAGGATCCATTCTGCCAGAATAGCAGTTTAGTTCCTGTCTAAGTACCAAGCTCACATAAATTAAGATCAGAGATACATACGTGGAGTCAAGGAAGAAGTTCAGAGAGGCACTTATTAGAATTCATGTATTTCTTCTTTTACATTATTGTACTAACATCCTATCCAAAGCACAGCACAGAAGAAAGTCAACATTTTTCCTTAAATTACACTCCCTCCTTGAGTTTTCCTTCCCCTCCAACACACTGAATCACAGACTTTCAGTCTCCCTGTACTCTTACTTGTAAGAGGTATAACCAGTTCTATCTGTATCCTTGGCCTCTCACCCTTTTAATCTTTTTTTTTTTTTCCCAGATCTCTGACTCAGTGTCGAGGTTTGATTGCGGGGTGACAATAAAACCATGGCAGATGTATTGTTAACCCCCTCTCGCTCCCCTCTTCCCCTTTAGCTCCTCCCTCTCCCTGCTTCCCACTAAGGACAGGCGACTGGGAGGGAAAGAAGGACAGAGAGAAGAGAGTTGGAAAAATTAGAAATGTTTACTAATGCTACTAATAAAAATAGAGAAACTAATACAAAATACACAAAACCAATCTTGAAAGTCCCAGCAGCTGCTCCGGCAGATGTGGGGCTGGCACCCGAAGTCCTGGACTGGACTCTGCAGCCAACCGGAGCTGGATTCAGTCTGACACTGGGCCTCAGTGCACAGGGACAACTCACAAGGTCCTCTCCCAGTGTCGGCCATAAGGAAAAGGGACGAAATCCTCGTGATCCCCCACTTTTGTATGAAGTATCACATGAATGAGATGGAATACTTAGTTGGTCAGTTTCAGTTCACTACTTCTCGTTGGCCCTCTCGTGGGATGTACATCCATCCTTATCAGTCCAGCGATCTTGCATACCATTGCTATGTCTACCAAAACACGTATCTAACTTGCAGGAAAATGCAGTTAGTAAGAAGACTTTAGCTGACAGGGAAATTCACTAAAAGAGAAACTTGTTTTTAACAAAACCAGGACATTCCATGGCATACTTAGACCTTATCAATACAATCTAATTAATCATGACTACTATATATATATATATACATACGTACATATATACACAGGTGTAATTCATCGTTCTCTTAGTCCATGGACCATCCTTTGAAAAATTCATTAAGTTCATTTATCACAACAGTCTCCCAGGGCAGAAAAAATGGTTTAGTGTAGTTTTTAACAAACCATTGTACCTTTCAATTTTTCCAGAGGCTGGTGCATGATATGGAATGTGATATAGCCACTCAATACAATGTTCTTTGGCCCAATTGTCTATAAGACTGTTTTTGAAATGTGTACCATTGTCTGACTCAATTCTTTCTCGCATACCATGTCGCCAAAGGACTTGTTTTTCAAGGCCCAAGATAGTATTCCGGGCTGTAGCATCGGGTGCGGCATATGTTTCCAGCCATCCGGTGGTTGCTTGTAAGTACGTAGTGCTTACCTTGATGTGTTTGTGGAAGTGTAATATAATCAATCTGACAAGACTCTCCATACTTACACTTGAACCATCACCCCCCATACCATGCAGGCTTTAATCGTTTAGCTTGTTTGATTTCAGCACAAATTTCACATTCATGAATAACCTGTGAAGCAGTGTCCATAGTTAAGTCCATCCCTTGATCACGAGCCCATTTATATGTTGCATCTCTGCCTTGATGCCCTGAAGCATCATGGGCCCACCAAGCTAGCTAAAGTTCACCTTTATGTTGCCAGTCCAAGTCCACCTCAGCTACTTCAATCTTAGCAGCTTGATCTGCTTGCTGGTTGTTTTGATGTTCCTCAGTGGCCCCACTTTTAGGCACATGAGCATCTACATGACGAACTTCCACAGGCAGGCTCTCTAACTGAGCAGCAATGTCTTGCCACAGTGTGGCAGTCCGAATGGGTTTACCTCTGTGTTGCCAGTTGCTTTTCTTCCATTGCTGTAACCACCCCCCACAAGGCATTTGTCACCATCCATGAGTCAGTGCAGAGATAAAGTACTGGCCACTTTTCTCGTTCAGCAATGTCCAAAGCCGGCTGGATGGCTTTTGCTTCTGCAAATTGACTAGATCCACCTTGTCCTTCAGTGGCTTCTGTAACTCGTGTGGGACTCCACACAGCAGCTTTCCATCTTCGATGTTTTCCTACAAGACGGCAAGATCCATCTGTGAACAGTGCATACTGCTTTTCAGTCTCTGAAAGTGTATTATACGGTGGTGCTTCTTCAGCACGTGTTACTTCTTCCCCATCTGGAGACATCCCAAAGTCTTTACTTTCTGGCCAGTCCGTAATCACTTCTAAGATCCCTGGGTGACTGGGACTCGCAATTCGAGCTCGTTGCATGATTAATGCAATCCACTTACTCCACGTAGCATCGGTTGCATGATGTGTAGAGGGAACCTTCCCTTTGAACATCCAGCTCAGCACCAGCAGTCGAGGTGCCAGGAGAAGCTGTGCTTCAGTACCAGTCACTTCTGGAGCAGCTCGGACTCCTTCATACGCTGCTAGTATCTCCTTTTCAGTTGGAAGATAGTTGGCCTCAGATTCTTTGTATCCTTGACTCCAAAAACCTAAGGGTCTTTAGCTGACAGGGAAATTCACTAAAAGAGAAACTTGCTTTTAACAAAACCAGGACACTCAGGAGAGTAATTTCATTAAGTAGTGCTTAGATATAGGTGGCTTATGGCTTAACAAGTAAAGAAATTCATGATGGTACTGTGATCTGTACGACTGATCAATAAAAGAACAAGCAAATCTCTGTTAATAAACCCTAGTGCATCTCTGAAAGTACTTCAAAAGACAATCAAACTGCATCATATTGGTAATACCAGCACTATCCCAATCTGTCAGACATTTAACTGAATTCAAAGGTGAAGTGACTTCAATGTCCTGTGTTCCACCTAAATTACAGCATTAATATCCTAATTATGAGTGGCTTCAAACTTCCATTGCATTGCTATTGCATGGGAAAGATAAATATACAGAAATGCTAGAATAGTTTTAAGTATATTATACATTTTATGCTAATAACTATCCAATATTTTTAACTAATTACTAGTGGACACTTAAAGGTATGTTTCTTCCTGCTTCTCACTCTCTTCTCATCTTAATAGCAATTTCATCACTGTGCTTTTGTGTCACACACTAACCAAATTTTAAGCCTTCTTGGCTGCAAGCACATACAACACTACTTGTTCAAATAATACATTCACAGCTTTTGTCCCTTTGGCTTATATACTCCTACTGTCCTCCAACTCTTCTTTATGGACATGATCATGATGGTAGTGCTTAAGAGACAAGAAAAGAAGGAATCCTCTATACCACACAGAAGTAGTTATTGTCCTAACAAGCTTGTAATAAAAAAGATGCAAACTAGATACAGAGTATAAAAGGTATGTCATACAGGCAGAGGTGACAAGCTACTGTAGTCAGTACGTTATCATTTACAAAATGTTTTACTTTTTCAGAACACTGAGTCTGTTTGAAGTGCCAGCCCTACATCTGCTGGAGCAGTTGCCGGGACTTTCAAGATTGGTTTTGTATATTTTGTATAATTTTCTCTATTTTTATTGGTAGCATCAGCAAAAACATTCCTAATTTTTCCAACTGTCTTCTCTCTGTCCTTCTTTCCCTCCCAATCGCCTGTCCTTAGTGGGAAGGGGGGAGAAGGAGGGGCTGAAGAGGGAGGGGTGGAGAGGGGGTTAACAATACATCTGCCACGGTTTTATTGTCACCCTACAATCAAACCACGACACATATATATGTATAGTCCTCATTTTTTATTATTTTTGAGGATCAGTACATTTTTATGTTACAAAGTAGGAAATATATTTGCATTGGAAAGGCATTAACAAGTATATATTTGCAAAATCCTCACTAACAAGAAAAGTTGACAAAGGTTGTTGTTATAACAAGGTTAAAGTAAACATTCAAACTCTCTTCTGGGATAATCTCAGTTAATTTCTAGCAACTTCAATGGGAACTGTGTGCGCCTGCACACTTGCTTACAGTTTCCATATGTTTGGAAACTCTTATGAACAGAAGCCACAGCTTCCTCTCTGTACTCAATTTCTCAAGCTTGTCATCACCTAAAATTATTATTTCTAAGACACTGGGGAAGTTATACAACTTTAGTATAGCATTGTAGGCAGATTCATACTGTGAATTTCATGCTTCTTTACATTCTGAAAAATTCTACAGTCCCTTTTAACTTCAAAATGGTTCTTAGACTTGGTTCTGCGCAGACTGCCCATGCCTGTCATGACTCACTGATTTACAGCACAATACAGTAGGTCTTATGCATAAAAAATTTCCATTATAAACATTTTCTGCTGTGCATGAGTTTCTTTTTATGGCTTAGAAATTCTTCCTAGCTACAAAATTTATACTACAAATAATAGTTATTTTTATTATTATTTATATTAAAACTCCCACCTATTGTATTAATGCTTCCCTCCCATTCCCTCAGCTTACCTGTAAACTAAGAATTTTATGTGGGGAAAAAAATCCAAGATTCCCTCTCCGGGATGCCTGCTCCTACCGGCCATCATTTTAATGATATATAATAGTAACTTGTCTTGAGAGAAGGGTCTCTAATGATAAATAGCAGTATAATAGGTTCTCACAGCACACTGATGACATGTTGCAACGATACATCATCAGAGAAACAGTCAGCAAGATGAGGAGTTCAGGGGATACACATGACCAGAGTACAACGATAAAGAAAAATGAAAGCCAGTTCTGGTGATTCTGTCTGCAGCGGAAGGTATTCCCAGAGCCAGGGGTTTAAACATCACATGAATTCTGGTACATGCCCAAGTGACAGACCTTTGGTGATAAGAAGCAGCCAGTGATCAAAGTATTTCCTTCTAAATAGTGCCAATAATTTAATTCGCTTCTGCTCTTATTATGGAAACAACTTTCATTCACACATGTATTTTCAAGTGCAAAAACTCTGGTGATAAAGTGTTCAAGTTATGTGCAAGAAGGTAAACAGAGAGCTTTAGTCATTCTATCTAACAACGTAATAAGCCAGAGAAAGCAGGAAAATTAACATGTTGAAGATTGGGGGGAGAGAAAATGACTCCTTTGATGCTACACATAAGAATTCACAGGCTGCTGCAGAGATCCAGGATACATTGCTTGCAGAAGGAATTAGATTAATTCTAGAGAATATCAAAGGTTTTAAGTGATTTTTTTAAGTTTTACTATTAGTAAGCATATGCAGATGCCTGCAGTATCATTGCAAAGATGGCAAGTGATAAATATTTCTTAAAGAAGAAAAAATAGAAAACATATACTATTTATATATGTGTATTTATATACACATAAACCTGTACATGCTATATATACACATATTTAATCATGCAGATATTTCTAAAACCAGATGACATTCTTTTATGTTAAGTGCCACAGCCTTTCTGTAAACCCTAAGATTTAACACTAGTTTGTTTTAATGAATAGGAAATATTCCTATTAGCGTTATCTGGCTTTAACCATTATGCACCTCTACGTTCAAAATAGAGAGGCTAATACCTTAATTACTTCAAACACAGAAGTCAAAAGTTCATCATTTCACTGAAGTAAAAAAGTATTATTTAGACATGCCTCAGAAGAAAATTAATTTGTTTTATTTTTTGATTAAGAGCTATTAGTTTTTATGTATTATACAACTGTACAGCAAGAGACATTGTGGCTATTACTTCATGTAGTGTGAGGTTCCTTTCAATAAAGGCAGGTGTCAAATTATTTACCAGTTTATTATTTGCCTTCTACCTACCATGACATGGACTTGGCTTTTTCAAGTGACTTTCTAATGAGTCAAATGTAAGCGATTTGTGAATAATCACATACAGCTCTCAGACTGATAGTCAATGTTCTACTAATTAAATTATCAGGCTATGTTGTCAATATTAACAATTTCTTCAGCACTACAGTTCTTGGAGATTGCCCTGTTTACAATTAAAACACAAAACAGGCTATTCAGCAATTTTCTGTATATATATAAACTACATTGTTTTATTACAGTATCAAAAATCTGCTCAACTCATGTTCATACATTCTTTTCCCATGAAAAGTTATTTGAAGCTGCTGATTTTTAAGTGTCCTAATATCTGATGAAAGTCCCTTGACAAGTATTGCTAAATGGCATCAACTACTCCAAGTTTGAGCCTCTGCAAGCACAAGCAAAAATGTGCTGTTTGGAAATGTTTTTCCATGAATTCATGCAACTAAAAAAAAAAAAAAATCCATGTTTATACATAATAATCCATTAAATTTGCACAATAGTTACACTCACAAACCTGAATCAAGATGTATTCCCCCTACCCACCCCACATCCAGCCAGGCATCCTCAATACTGAAGAAAAAAAAAAAAGTCCTTTACTATTTGCATAAGCTGTTTAAGCACATAAGTTTGGCTTGGCTATATTAATGTAACTTGCTACTATACTGAAAAACACACACACAAAAAAAATCAAACTGCGAACACCACTGAATTACGACAAAACATTTTTCAAGGCACTTTTACAGGTTTACATCTTCTCTCTGCTGTCTTCTCAATGACTATTATTCTTTCCTTTATGATTTCTGCATCAAGACAGAACAGGATATTACTTATAGAAAATGGGGTTGCAGCATGAAATTCTGCAGTATAACCCGTTCTTTGCCTTGTCCTTCTGCCTTTTGCTTCGCTAACATGAATGATGTGAAGGGGATGAAATTTTATAAAGTTTTTTTTTCTACAAATATATCTTGAACTCATTATTAAACTTCTCTGGCATTACCACATTGCTGTAGTTCACAGAAATATTAAAACCAAAACCTGACATATAATATAAAAATAGTTATAGAACTATAACTATTTCTAACAAGAAATAACCAAACAGTTTTTTTGGTTGTTTTTGGTTTTTCTTTTTTTTTGCAGTTAGAAGCAGCAGAAATCAACAAATCTGCAACACAGCTCAAAGTGACCCAATTCTGTGATTGTCAGAGTAAAATTTTTTGCCAAGCCATCCTTACTCCTAATGATAATGATGCTTTAATGTGATTTTATGCCCTAGTTGCATAATGAAATTTTGTGTTGATATGACTCCACTTACACAGATCTGATTTCAGAAGAAAATTTTAAGGACTTTAAAGTGGTCACTTTTTCAAAGAAAATCATCATTCACCATTCTCTCTGAAGTTAAAGACCTACACAGACAACCTAGACAGATACTTAGATACCTTTCTTCAATAAGTAGTGATAATTCTAACTTTATCATGTCAATATTTTCCACCAACTTCATAAGCTTGCACTAGATAAATTATTATGATGAAAATTTGAGATATCGTTTGAAATTAAAAACTAATTATCAGTGAAGATCAACATCTAGCTACTAGAATATTTCATTTTGTGCTCATTTCTTGAAAGCATTTGATTTTGGGACAGCAAAAGTACTGTTTCAAAGGTGGCGTTAGTCATTTCATCTTGTAACTTCATTTAGTTTAGATTTGTTTCATCATTCAGATTTATCTGCTAAGGGTACTGGTACTTCAGAAATAAATTTGAAGGCCTACTGCCAAGACAGGTTCTATGTAACTTATCCATGACACACCGAATTCCGCTGTGGTCCCCTATGACATACACCACCATTGATAATCACTGCTGCTAACTTCTTAATAAAATCTGAAGACACCCATTTATGCGTCAATATTATTTCTGTTCACTCCACAGTGATACATTATTCCTGTATACCCATAATTTCTAGTTCGTCAAACAGTAATTGGAAACACAATTTTCAAGGTCCAAAAGGAAGAATATACAAGAATATACAAGTAAATTTCTTTTCCAAAGTTCTCTTATTTAGAAGCCCTCTTCAAACATTGATGTACATGTTAATGTATTCCAATGAATGTAAGTTGAAATATAACGAATACAAATTAAATATAGATCCAGAAATCGGTCTTTTCAACTCAGCAAGTTATGTTTTTCAGTTTTTATTTTCTCTACAAATACACCCTTTGTACCTTATACTTCTAACTTCATACACCAGGTGTAGCATCAGACTTCCATAAGCAGGAAACTACACTTGTCATTGCCAGAAGACATACAGCTCTGCTACTCATAACAATGGGAAAAATCGAAGTCTGTCTTTGGACCGTGGTGACACAGAAGTTATGTGCATACAATCAAAAACTAATCTCTCCATCCATCTTGGACTGAACCTACTAGGTAAACACTTTCTTCTGACAGTACCAAACACTAAACCCAGTACTTTTTCAATGTAACTGAAACTTTTTTTAAAGCTCTATAATAAAGTACTTAGTATTTTTTTAAAAAAGAAAGTACACAAAAAATTCCAGAAAAAATATTTCTTTCAGAAAAAAAGAAGCATCATTTCCAAATGAAAGAGAAGAAATCCTTTTAAATATTTCATAGAAGCTTAAGAGCCTCCCAAAGATCCTCAGTTATGTGCACAGTACTTCTTTCATACCTTGTATAGTATTATTCCTTAAGGAGTCCACTTTCAAAGGCAATTCAAGCTCTTTGTATTCCAGAATAGGCCAACAGATAAATGAACACACACACACACATCTACCTTACCTGAACCAAGAGGCGGGACACAGAAGACTCAGCTCATGGCCACAGTGATTCTGCCACATGTGTTTTGAACAAGAACTGGATTGTGTCCAGCTGGCTGGCAGCAAAGACAACTGTCTGGACCTCTGTCGACAAACCCTAAGGATTAGAGGAAGGAGAAAAAAGAAAACATGCTGCTAAGGCTATCCAGCAATCTTTGATCTAAGATGTTGTAATCTTAACCAAAAAAAAAAAAAATAGAACACAACACACAGAGATATAATTTTCATTGAATTACTTAAAATACTGAAGTAAACTTAGAGGCCCCACTGTAAATGCAGAAAACAAACAAAAAAATATATATTGCAACATGTTCCATGAGAAAATTCAACTGAAAATTTATGGAAACCAGTTAAACCAGATGAGACTGCAGAACTAAACTTCACAGAAAGATTTCAATGAAGAGAAGAAATCAGTGTGTATAAAGGAAGTGGAGGCATCAGGAAGGAACAGTGAAAGGAACAGAGAGAGCAGTAGCAATGCTGAAACAAAAAAAGAAGGTATGTATAATGCAATTTTCATGCAAAGCAAGCCACTGGGTTAAACCTAGAGGTTGAAGGAAACAAAGGTACAAACAGATTTATACAGCCTTTTTAAAGGAGTAGTATGCACCACCTATGAATACTTTAGAAGATATCAAAAGTAGACTAGAATGGTTATAAAACTGCTTCTTGTACAAATCTTTATTTTCTCAATAGAACTGTTCACAGACCTTCTTGTGGAGATTTTTGCATAAAGAGCAGAAACAGTGCTAATTGTATCAGACACATTATAAACTAAGGAAGGGAAGAGAGAAAAATTCAGAAAAAAACCACAAAATAATAAAATAAGGTTGGAATATTTTAAAGAACATGTGATTCTTGGATGAACTTCAGCAGACCAAGCAGGACTTAAAGCTTTCTGTATAATTTAGAAAACAAGTACTACCACTTGCATCCCACTTAACTTGTTAACTCTTCCCTTTTTTCTTTATGAATTACTCTGCATCACAGAATTACCATGGGAATTTTAAGCTCTTGAAAAATCTTGAATCTTGCTGAAAAAGTTAGTATAAATTAGCCAAACGATCTTTCAATTTTGTCAAGAAATTATAGTTCTTCCACTTTTTCCTTCTTTTCAGGCCTCTGGCAGTTTCAGAAAGCTAGATTTCCCAAAATGTTCAGCTCTGAAAGTTAGCTATTTACTGCCCTTTCCAGAGGATTTTGCCATTGGTGAATATTTCTAATTAACATATTGATTTTTCTTTTCTGATTAATATTGGTTTTATGACTGCTGTGAAATAGTCAAATAATTGGAACAGTAATAAAATAGCAGCAACCCAGACAATTATTCTCTTCTACAGAGAAACTTCTTTGTACACTGCCATGTGGTAAGTGTATTTTTTCCCTGTTGTTCTGCATTAGAATTAATAACATTAAAAGGGTTTCTATCAGGCAAAGCAATAAAAGCAGAAACCTGCTTTGAGTTTTGTACATACAATAATATAGCTCAGCTGATGTAGAGTTAGAAATAAATAATTAGCAAAGTCTTGATATATTTCTCAAATTGAGTAAGAAGAATCCTCTGTATTATACATGCTACATCACAACTGCCATTATCACTGGAGGAGCAGAGCTATTGCTTATCACTTCCTAAGCACATTAATTAGAAGCCCTATCTCTAATGAGAGACTGTTCTTTATCAGCAAAGTATTATTTGTCTATTGATGAATAAAATCTTTTGTCTCATAAAAGTAAAAACAAAACACGTTTTATGAAATCCATAAAAATATGTTATTTAAAAGCCATTTCACACACACACACAAAAACAAGCAAACAAAAACCCCACAAAACAAAGCCACGCAAACATTTATTTTAAATCCAATTAAAAGAAAGGACATTTTGTTTAAATAAATTTTGTTTACACAAGTTCTTTAAAAAATGGTCTATGCATTTAGATAGAGATTCAAGATGAAGTGTATACATTTGAAAATAATTGCTTAGCTGACTGATTTTCTGACCATGAATCTGATTTTAGCTGACTTACTAACTATAGTTTGATAAAATCTGCTGCAAGCTGACCTCATACCAAGAAGAGCCTTCAGTCATTAAGGACTGCTTTATGGACCACTACCGCTCATGGTGCAGCAAAAACTAGACAGAATCACTAAAAAAATCTGGTTGATACCTTCCTTACCTAGCTTGTTCCTTCACTAGCATCAAAGCCAAAGGACTGTTCTCACCTAATCCCTAAATTGTGTGCAATATTAGTTGCCAGCACAACTCTGAGGTAGTGCAGCTGGACCCAAGAATACGGTGATGAGTTGAAAACTTAAAAAAAAAAAAAAAAAAAAAAAAAAATCACATGATGAAGATCTAGTTCCCCATTTCCCCAAAAGCTAACACAGCTTTGTTGTGGAGGCACAAGTTTATTTGCCTAAACAGAGAAATATAGACACTCAATCCCAGATTTCCCCGTATTATCTTTAGGAAAACCCAAAATGGCAGTTTCTTTGCCCCCTGTTTAAAGAAAATATGTTAAAATACCTTTTTTTGCAAGCAAGGTTCCTGCTGCAGTCTTCCCTCAAGTTCAACTAGTATTAAAGTTGGCAGTTATTTCCTTCACAGGTGCTACCAACCAGAAAAGAAAAGCTAACCCAGGTGCTATGACTATAAACCTTGCCCCTCACTGGGTGAAGCCAATCAGAAGCAGCTTTGGGAACAGGGAAACTTCAACTGACATACATGTGGTCAACATGGAAAATGTGTTAGCTAATTGCAAAGGTATCTGAGAAGGACTTGTTCAGATGCAACTATTTTCCAATATTTAAATGTTTTAAAATAACTTTGATTGTATTTATTCATTTTACTCATGCACTAAAAATACACCTGTCAAAATAAAAGTAGTATGTCCTTTACATATCTGTTGAACACTGGGGGCAAACTTTGTACCGATCTGAATTGGGACATCCCAGAGCTGTGTAGAGTCCCATCCACTGTGGATCTATTGCTGAGGCTTTGTTGGTCATGTTTAGTGTGAGAAAAACACTTGGTTTTAAACTGAAACATAAATTTGTAGGTTAAAGTTTAATTCTGGGATGGAGGAAAGAAAATTTGCAAAATAGTTTCAAGGCAGAGAAGGGGCTGGGTATCAAATCTGTCTTCTTCTATATACTTAAGATAAAACAACAGCTAATTAACTATAAAGGCACCTGTGAGGAGAGGCTGTGGCTGCCCCGTGCCAGACACAGCTGTTCCAGCCAGTTCCAGCTGGTGACGCCTCTGAAAACATGTTTGCCAAAGGGAAAAATGCTGCCTGGCAGTGAGGAGTGAGGGAAGAATTGTGAGAAACTGCCCTCCTGGTATTTCAGCCACTACGTTATTCCCCAAGTTGGCTTTTTCTTTTTTTTCCTTTTTTTCCTTTTCTTTAAGACCAGCCAAAAAATCAACAAAAAAAGAATGAAAATGAAGGAATTTCACATTTAGATGAAGTTGAAATTCAAAGATTTAAATATTCACAGAGAAATATTACATAGTTTAAGTATGAGTCACTGAAATTTCATGCAAATGTTCACTTTGCTTCTAAAGCACTATTCTTATTTTGAGCTAGAATTCAACCTGAATATTTCACAAGAAAATCTGGTCCTGGAGAGCAGTGTGATTACCTTGGTACTAGTCCTGCCATATTTCCATCTCCTGTGCTTCAAGAGTGGGAGATATGACAGACTAAATGATGTAAAAAGGGATGTCTTTAAACCAAATAAAGCCTTTGGTTTAGAATCAGATTTTGACAGAAGTTTCAAAGTACATTTCATTTTGTTGGAACTTTTTTTTTTTAATAAGAATATCCCTCAGTCATAGAAAAAGACCAAGACATAGAAGAAAATAGTTTCTCTCATCCTCCCTAGCTTATCTCTTCATCCTCTTTTCAGCATATGGCAAGGTATGTTTGCTTTATGGCTGGGATACTCTATGAACTGTAATGATATCAAATTCATAGAACAGCATATATCTGTCAGAAATTAGCTTATGTGTAACCCTAATAGCTGAGCTAATATTTTCTGTGTGATTGTGGCAAAGTTGTTGAGCCATTTGAATCTATTCAGTCTGCTCCTAATCTTTGCTGACACTACGCACAGAAATGTAATGAGACAATACCCAATTTAACAAATGACAGCTGTGTTGCTTGCTCTCTCTTGTTACAAAGAGTTGTCTTTTTTTGAATCACTTTTGCTTAAAATGTCATGTGTTTAAGCTGCTGTGACCAGCCATTTTTTTTCCACTAAGTGCACGGGAAGGTACAAGAGTGTGTTCAGTACAGCACACACTGTGAATTTTAAAAGTTAACTAAATTGGGATGTGGGGTAGAGAAACAAGAAGGGGGAGCTGTGTTTATCTTCCTAAAAACCACTTTGATAACACTGGCTTAAGACGAAAATATAAATGCCTCAGAGTCAACTGGAAGTCTCCACAGTATCAAAACCCTGTGTTTCAGAGGGCTGGAGCTCACGACAGAGCAGTACAGACTCTTAGCTGTGCTCGTTTCAAAGCAGCTCCAGATTTTGCTGGTTTATGGTAAGGTCGCTGCAGATAGCTTGCTGCTGTGCTCTCTCAGCTGTCTCCTGGCCACACTAGAGTTCTAAGATCCATAAGAAAAATCTCTTTTTGGTTTCATCTTAAAGGCTTTTATCCAACCAGATTAAGCAGCCACTGATTTCACGAATGTAGAAGTAATGGAAACAGAATTTACTACTTCTCTGGAGAACTTTCCTGTTGTTTGTATGTAGTTCATTAAACCTCAGGAGGCTGTTTTCTCCAGTGTGAATTCATATTTGAATTCATGTACAGCTCCACAGGTAGCTTGACTTACTTAGTCAAGCGTTCACTTGAAAAGCTTTTGCCGTTTCTGGTTTTGGGGTGTGTCCTGGTTTAGACTAGGACAGAACTGAGTCTCTTTCCAGTAATTTTTCCTGTCAGTTAAGTTCCTTTTAAGTATCTGCCCTTTCTGAAGTTGACTATGTTATTCAGACAGTGTTTACTTAAACCTAAGTGCTTTGTGGTACATCAGAATCATGGGAGCATATTCTTCATAAAAATACCATTTTCTCATATCCAAATAAAAGCCATTAAAATATCAGTAGACTGAGAAATAAAAAGGTACTAGTTTCATGTGTGCTGGCCTTTGAGGAAAGTTTGAATGAGATAATCTCAGGAAGGAATTAAAAATTGATGTAGATACAGAAATTTCTCAGTTTCACAAAAATGAGAAATAAGCATTTATACAGTTTCTAACTGCTGGGAAATCTTTCACACATACTTATGTGAGAATATATTGTCTTTAACATTTCAACTTATTTTTCTCTGTTTATTAGGAATTTTGTAAATTACTATTTATATTTTTCAGCTATTCGAATCTTCTGTCTAAAACTCAAATCTTTATGGACAATAACAAGAAAAAGAATCAAACATATGTCTAATAAAAGCTACGCCCACAGCTATGTTGAATAGTTAAATGAAAATACAGATTTCTACAAATATACTCATTTTCTATATACTGGAGCACATGGGAACTGTTAAATGTGTTAGAGCTTCAGTCTGCAAAGCACTTAATCACATAGAAAAGCACATGTGAACTAGTTTTCTAGTTTAAGTAGTTTCACTGAAATAATTACATATGCCTTCCATGAGAGCTGAAGTGTAGGACAGAGATATCAAAACCCCTGTAAATGAATTCATTTCGTAACTGGAAACAAACCAGCAGTGACAGCACAGAGCTCAACATAGGTTAATTTTCTTTTCTAAGAAACTGCAGACATTTAAAGATAGCTCATATCTATCTATGGAGTAATGGGATCTGCAGAACAGAGGCACCAGCTGGTTTTGAGTTCCAAATAAGTACAATTCAACTCAACATGTATCCAGTTTAGATTATTAGTAATATGCACAAATGACTGCAAAAAATTGAGTGCTAAATTTTAACTGAAGGTGTCAGAGCTTCTGAACATGCCCAGTGTTTACAGAATGATATTCCTGAAGCACTGAGAAAATGATTATCAACTTTGGAAAGCAATGCAGTATTATAAATAACACCAGGAAACACAGTGGGTAACATGTAAGTTCTCAGAAATAAATACTCCACAGTTAGAATACAAAAGTGTTAAAAATAATTATACCTGTCAGAGAATAGGAAAAGAAAGATGACAAGATAAAGGTTGGTGGTGGAAAGAAATCTCTCTTGCAGATAATGAAATTGCAAGCAGATTCACAACAATGTATGAAAGTTTCCTCTTTCATCTGAGGTTCAGGTGAAAGCCAGAGCAGATGCACAGATGAAGGCCGTGCTGTTCGCCGCACCATTACACACGTGACAACTGGGTAGGTTAATATCAGCACAGAAGCTGGACCAGAAAGATGCCACTGAACCTCTGCGTCCAAAGGTTTACTGGGCAGACAGCTGTGTAGTTTTGAGCAGTATGGGCTGTCTCTGTTCTAGCCCTGGTAAAATAAGGGAAGCAAGCCTCAAACTAGAGTAATTTGAATTTAATTCTAAAAAATGATTAATTGATGGATATTCTACTTGACCTTGTTCACATTTTAAACTGAAAGCAGCAATAATGTTACTTACTTTTTCTTGTAAAATAGATTCCATAATTCTGAATATATTCCTTGGTCTGCAATAACATTGGAAGTCGTTCATCTTCTGTCGGTTACCAGCAACGTTTTCTCAATGATTTCTAAGGACGTCACAGAGAAAGTTCCCATTTCCAAAGCCTTTGGAAAGGCCACCCCATGCGGATGGGGATCTGGCAGGATCATGGCCCCACCAAGGGGACAAGTAAATTGCCCGCAGTGAGCCCAGCTCAGGAGTCCTGGGCCTGGGAACAGCTCACGCACAGCAGGAAGGGACCACCAACAAGGCTCCTCAACTTTAGAAAACAAATGATGCAGTTTTATCCTAATTCTCTGCGGGTCTGTGTCAACAGAGAAAGCCAACTGCGTTCTCTGCACTGCAGATGACAGTTTTCTGAGAGTGGATATTTTTTTGCTAAATACAAGCACCTATCTTTGTCAATTATTATTTTTGCATAGATAACTTTATTTGTGACTTGACTGGTAAAACTCTAAGGAGCTGGACCATCTGGAGACCAAAGTTAAAATTGTATTCCAGAGTTAAAATGCTCCGGGAGTTTGTTCCAGATGGGTTGCATAAAAATCAAACTTCTGTAGGAAACAATGCCAGAAAACAGGTCACTCGACACACACGACATTTGCAAAAATGTTTATATAAATTATCATTTTCAATATTGCATTTTAATTGCAGAAAGAGTTTTGTGTGTGAAGCAGAACAATAGGCTTGGTCTTCTGCTATCAGAAAGCAAAAGACGGAGAAAGGAGTTAATGAGAAGAGAACCAACTTGGGTTAATTTTGTTGTTATATCCTTTCTGAAAGGGACTTGAATTAAGATATTTTTGACCTCTCATTTCTCTTTATTAGATATTGCTTTAAAATATTTGTGAATTTTTATTTACAGAGACAAGCCTGAACAAGTTGAAATAAATAATTGGACTGGTAGCAAAATATGATATGTGATTTCCTCTGTTATGCTATGTCCTATAAAAGCCAAATGATGTACCATAAGACCATGAGCCTTATCTCGATTTCATCTTTTTTAGCGCATGTTCTTTTATGGAACTAAGAGAAGTGCTCTGAAAATGATCATACCATACCATTGTAACATATGCATGGGAAGTGCAAAAAGTGCCAGGCTGAAGGCCACAGTGTTTCTCAGAACATGAAGAATAAAGTTTTGTCCTTCTTTTAGCCCCAGAGTAGTTGACCTAATAGTCAAATATGATGCTGAACATCTGCAGCTTCTGTGGGAGACTGGTGCTGGTTTACTTTGATAAAGCTGGTAAAAAGTGATCTCAGGAAGTGGCCCAGGAGGTGTCTTAAAAGACCCATAATTTAAAGTTGTTTATATTAATCATTTTCACAGTAATAATTTGAATTAGGAAAAAAAACATAAACAGAAATTGTCACAGTCAGGAAAAGCAGCTCTTACTCAATGTTTGTCATTGTGGGACACATTCAGGTTGCTTCCCAAGGTTCAAATAGTTGTAAACACTTAATTAAAAAACTAGAAAAAAAATATTCCCTTTATTTAGTCATTACATCTGTCAGTAGGGAGGTAGACAATCAATCTGTGTAAGTTGCTAGGTAACTTCTTATTTGTCTTCTAGCTAAAATGAGGATTAAAGACATTGAATACTATATAGGCACAACGAGGAAAAGATGGTTTATTAGGAGCTGGTGTTTGTGAGGTTAACATGTAAAATATGTACAATAAAAGCTTCTCAGTTACCCATGTCCTCATTAAGAGACTGAGATATGTAGCATATAATCTCTGAGGAGGGTTTGCTTTGATTATAATAATAATACTAGGTCATGCGATTAGAGCTTGGTGTAGAAGGTAAATATCTATTTAAATGATAGATAATAAAACTGGGAACACCATTCTGAAAAATAATGGGAATTCTAATATGCATCTGTTGAGAAACTGAGAATCCCATTTTCTTCAGCCACTGAAGCTGACTGCTTCTCAAATTTCTGATTATTTCCGTAATTAAATACTCTAGATGTTGGTTACTGTACCTGTTGACTACTAGCAGAAGAAAAAAACCCTTTCCTGTCCACTTTCAGTACATCAAAACATTTTCTAGAATAATGGTAAAATTGTATATATGTGCAGTTTTTAACATACGGTAAGTGAAGGTCTGGGTATCACTGTCCCTAAATCAGAAACCACTCTCAGCAACAAAAACTAAACTGTTCCCTTCTTGAAGGTTGTCTGTTTTTTCTGTAACTGACACCCAGCAGCACATCTCAGTCACAGGGGCATGTTCGAGAGTGTCATCCGACAGCCTTTCTGTTGACCTCACTGGAAGTCAGATCAGACCTTGATACATCCAGCAAGTAGTTCCAAATTACTATTAACAGGCTACCATGATGTCAGAAAGCTTCAACATCCACTTTATAAAACCTTAAAAATCTGTTCTTGAAGTCTGAGTCAATGGAAAAGTTCAGCCAGGTTTTTCTTCATATCTTTCATATAAAAGTTGAGGTGTCTAAAATATCTTTAAAGCATAATTGCCATTATATTCTCAGGGATTTTTTTTTTAATTTTCGTTTGCCTTTTTTTTTTTTTATTCATACGACATACTATACTATCATAAATATTGTATAAAACTGATAGTACTAGATATTTTCTAAATGTCTGAAATGAAACTTTTTAGAAAGAACATAGATACTCCCAAGGAAATACCTACTTAATTTCTAATATATTTATCATACTTCAATTTACAGGAGACATTTAAGTATATCTATGATAAATACATTTAGAGAACCTGTTAGTTCAGTGCTAGTTCAGTTTAAATTGAACTTGGAAGAGGTGCAAAGTGAATACTCCTCAATTCTCGAGTCTGCATTCTGACCAAATTAGAAAAGTCACATTTCCTCCATAGCCTTCTCTCGTTAAACACCCTAATTGTGAAAATAAAGTAAAAGTAGATGTAAAATGACTAATTATGCACGCACTGTAATGTAACCATACAACTGACAATGCCTTCGCTGGTGCTGGGTTGCTACACTGACAGCATCTGCTTCCAACAAGAAATTGTGCCATATGTCAAGGGAAGATAATGACTTACAGAACAATTCAGTGTAACTCTTCTTTCCTGTCTTCACAAGCCATAATCCACATGAAGGAATTAGAGAAATGAGACTCATCTGCAAGACTTCATTATAAATAACTCTTTTCTAACATATGCTTTGCTGAAGCACACAAATCCCCAGGTTTCCATGAGCAGCTCAGTGAATGGGTGAGCTGTACACGACTTTCCAAAGCAATTTCTATGATTGTTAGCCTGTATCATAATCACGCACCAGAACCACTGGGGCCTGAAACAATTTGCCATCCATTACCTCTGCATTGTAGTTACCCTACATCACAGGGTAGCGTGGTAATATACAGGATGCATGGGGTGAGGATGAGAATATGCTTAATCAACCTATTTTCATTTCCTGTGCAAAACATTTAGTTTCAAATAATCAAGACAGAGAGAGCTAAAAGGCTGGTTTGCTAAAATTGTCTGAGAAGGTTAACTATTTCTAAATCCGCTCTTGTCTACCCCATGGCCCTTTTCTGTCACATTTTTTCAGGCAAAGCTTTTTTCCTTTTACCATTGGAGGAAACAACACCACTTCCTTGTTCTACTTGAACATATTTATGCTCTTAATAGGCATTATTTTCATAGGAGCATTTATCTTGCAGCTATTTGTATACAGGAATAGTATTTTATTTTAGTTACATTTGCTTTTTTCCCCTTAAAAATGATGTATTCATTAAAAATCCTTTGGCATAAAACCAAATAGAGATAATGTAAAATAATGAGTAAAACAAACTAATAAGTTATCAAGGCAGAAAGAAATGAGCCCCAAGTACACCACTAAGGGCCATGAATGATTTTAAGATCAGTACTTGTCATTGTCACAAACAGCAGTTGTGTTCATGCCAAAAACATACAGCTATCTCAAAATATCTGTGAAAAATCTCATGGAAGTCAGAGTCCTTAAAGACATTAAGACAATTAATTTTTAATTTTCACTTCTAAGCACGTATTAAATGTATATGAAGACAAAAATAGTCTAATTTTATAATTTATCATCAAGAAATCAACCTAGAAGAAGCTTGCTGAAGAAAACTTGCCTATAATTTCATGTCCCTGTTACTTGTTTATTTTCTAACCTTTAGCCACTTTTCAATGTTTTATGTTTTTTCCTGTTTCATTCTCTCATACCCTTGATAAAACACTGATATATGCCCAGAGGGGATTCAAAGGATTCAGTGTATTTGAAGCATGATCTCCATATTTAAATGTGCACACTGTTGATCAGGCTGTGCCTTCCCAAGGATTCCTGAACTGACGTTTTAAAATTACTTCTGCAATTTCTTCTGTGACTGATGGCAAACATATGATGAGCCCGTATATGCATGCAATTGCTCTGTATAGTGATTGAACGAACACGCTGTATTTCTGTTGCAAAAATAACTTGCTGCAAGAAAGCCTTCTGCATGTTTTCCATCAGAAGCCTCATTTGTGTGATTAATTATCTTCAGCAAGTCTGCTGAAAATTGAGGCTGCAAAGGATAAGACTTTATTTTAAACTGATCTGAAATACTGTTTAATGGCATTTCTTCGTCATTAGAGAAATAGTGATATTGCTTTAGCTATATCAGCTGGTTAACTTGATAGTATCTGTGACTTTGGGTTTTATCCTTTATTAAGTACTGTTTTCCATTTATTTGATTTTTGCTTTGTATCTGTATTTGAAAACTTTTAACTTCCACATTACAGTCCCACAGTAAGTGGAAGTACATCTAAGTCAATCGAGCTATAACTAAAGAGTGATTCTCTGGGACACTCCTTTTCTACCAGAAACCAAATGTTCAGAACTAGATAGCTTTTGAAGAGTGGAAATGATTCTGTGAATACATTTTTGGGTCATATGGGAATTTTACAGTAAAGCTATGGCAAACATTCCTTTGCTTCCCAATATCCAAACTATAGAGCTGCACATCTAACTCATATAGAAAGATCTAACAGAAGAGAGATATAATAGAGGCTCTCATAGAAAAGACATGCTTTTGAGACTTTAGTCAATGTGTGAACATGACCAGAATCTGCATAGATGGTTGGAGCTAAAAAAAAAAAAAAAAGTGTCTTTTTTGTACATGTTATCCTTTGGACTATACCCAGGGCTTCTCTGGTATGTCTGCTACTTGTATCTCTGTGGTGAGGGAGATAAATTGGGTTAAATATATCTTTTTGTCTACTCTACAGAATAAGGCTATTCAAATGAGGGATAGATTGAGCTCAGACACCGTGCCTGTGAAACATGCTTTGTGATCTGAAAATAAGTATTCTCCTTTTAAATCTCATTGGACCATCCACTCCAAGGTGAATACTCTGGCAGAATCTTATTTATAAAATTTATGAGCAGATGGTACTATTTAAAACCAAGAACAGCCAGCCAGTCTAATAATGATGAAGTAACCGATGATGATATGTTCCTAAATGCACAAGGAAATATTGCTGCAATCTATAGAACAGAAGCCATGCATTGTTTAGCAATGGTAAATATGGTGCTGGATACCACAGACTATGCTTTGAGAAAATTCAAACTGTAAATACCAATACATATCAAGGCTACATTTAAAATGAGACTTGGGAACAGAAACAAGAGGAAGAGGATCCGAAAATCAGCTGGGGTTTTGATACATTTGGCTGATAGATACTTGGATTGCTGCATTATCAATTAATGCAGAAGGTGCATTGATTAATCAATGGTTTTCTCATCAATAGGCAGCTGCAAATTTCCTCTGTGGGTTCTCCACTGCCCAAGGAGTAAGAATTCCTACCATGTCTTTTTCCACTGGAATGATAACTAACCTCATCTGTTCTTTTCCTCTCAGCCCCTCACAGTCCTGCTACCTTATCTTAATGAAATTCTCAGCAATGTGATTTTCTTTCTGTTTTCTGCTGCTACCAAAAGTCTGTGGAGACAATGTGGAGGGCTATACAAGCAAACACCACAAATAAGCAAGGGCTGGTGAGAGCGTGCTTACATTCCCCGGGTTGGAAGCAACAGCGTAAGACTAAAATTATGAGAACTCAAATATATTTTTCTGAGTGGGCGCAAGACAAGCACAAACCAAGCACAAACCAAGCACTGTCATATTAGAAAGAAACGCAATCTAAGAAATGCACATAATCATTCTCTTTGCTCTTTTCTTTTTTCTTTCTTTCCTTACTTGTCTTCTTTTTTTCTCTGTGTCTCTTTCTGAATGTGTAGTATGGAATATGTTTATGTTTGATCACTTTTGTCCTCCAGCTCCATAACAGCATGAACACTGTATGTGAGCATTTAAATATTCCACTTTAGTAGTTGGGTTCAAATCTGAATACATATCTATGGCTTGGACACCTGCTGCTTAAAGCTATTTGCACTCAGATCAAATTGTGACCCCCAGAAATGGAAGTATTTATGTTGAAAAAGAACTGAATAAAATATTTATAAGGCTATTGTTACAAACTAGAAAAATTATGATATAAATATGATTATACTGTACAAATCAGATAAAATCTACACAATCTGTGTTTCCTTAAAAAAACTTAAAATGATTTTGTTTCTGAAGTACACATAAAAAGAATTTCAATAGCATTATATTTTCAGCCTTTATTGTTAAGGGATACAAGGAAAGCTTTTCCCTGGTTGTAATATTTTATTTTTAAAAACATTATTTCAGATAAAATAAGCTTGGCTTATTTAAAGTCCCCACAAGGGAGAGATACATTTTAAAGAATATTTTGAATGTTTTTTATTACCTAGAGGAGTGATATCCCAGTTTTTGAGATTCCAGTGTGGCTTTATTTTCTGGACAACTCAGTTATTCTCTTGTCCTCTGACCTTATTATGATATTGTTTTTTCCCTTCTCTTCACTCTACCATTCTATGAGAAAGCTCTATATAAATTTGATACAAATCTAGTTCACGTACAGTATCTGCAACTTAGTCAACTTCACAAGGCATAAAAATAACAATTCCTTTTCCCTTACACCTTAGTTCTTGGTTTTGTACAATATTATCCATGTGCTACAAATTTCCCTGCAGTAAACTTACAAAAAAAAGAAAAATTAAAATCCTTTATATCCACATAAACTATGTAAAAATTTTGTTTCCTAGGTTGGCTTGTGTTTTTTTCTATAATACATCAATTTATATGCACATGGCCAAGGAAAGAAAATAATTTTTCTCTTACATGGTACACATGCACAGTGACAGTGAGATGATTCAGACATTGTAAATTGTGCCTCTCTTTTGGTAAGGAAGCTTTGAGAGGTTTCAGATAGATGATCTGTTCCTTTCCATTACTTTTTTCCTATTAAACTGAGCAGGATCATGTTGTAAGTCTGAAAGAATTATAGATGATAATATGTCTGCAAGTAGATAGTTGCTAAGTTAACGATATCCATGGCATGAATTGGTTAGATTCAAATATGTTACTATTGTTGTATTATGGAAAAAATTGAGTCTAATGGGTTGCCTGGACTTAGATTACAGTGAAGTCAAATTGTTATGATGTCTCCTCCTTATTTGACTATTAGAATATTCATATACAGCATGTGATGATTTAGGCCAACACTAAATTAACACTGTTCATAAACAAGGGAGAATTAAAATATAAAACACAACTGAGGTTTGTGCCAGAGCTACCATGCATCTGAAGTTCATTTTGAATTCTTTCAAATTATGTATTTGTTCTTGCTGGTTTAATATTTATATCTATAGTCCTCTTCTAGGCCAACATTTTCTCTAGCAAACATTCCATGTATTTTAGGGCTGAGTTATACATTCTGTAGATGAGGTTAGTTATAAGTCTGCCTACAGATCATTGCAACTACTATGGCGATAACTCGATAGAAAGCTTAATTTCAGATCTTCATAAAACATACGAAATTACTCAAAGTTTGGTGGTGGTTGTTTTTAACCTTTGCATATAACGGTTTTGTGACATGCGTGTGCATGTATATATATCTAATATATATATTTACATGCATGGAAGCAATTATACGGTTTCAATATGACATCAGAACGTGACATGCATTTTCACAATTACTGATTTTCTTAATGTTTAACATGTAGACTTATTTTTTGTTTTTAAAGGCATGGTGATTACTGGTAAACCTCTATATCAGTGTTTTAATGGAGAAACAATCTTCTTTGAATGGGAGAAAAAAAATATGAAAGTGCCTGTGGATCAACTCGCACTTGGCAGTTGAAAAAGTGGGACTGTCTATTCATTGCTTTTGTTTGTTCTCTATTTTCTGCAGTGAATCTGGCAGACAAGTATCTCTTCAAGTCCTGAAAGGGCAGAGAGATGTATTAGATCCTATTCATTTTTTTTTTCCACCCTCCTCTTCAGAAAGTCATGTGGAAATATACAAGGCATAAAAGCTAGCAGAATGTAACCAACTGTACTTCACTGAGGACAAAATTTATGCTTTCCACCCCTCTCCATGCCCATGTTCATAACCAGAGCCTTATCACGTACAGACATTGTTCAAGAATGAACAGAAATCCAATTTGTCTCTGCAGCTGGAATGAGGAGCAAGTGGACTAGTCAGTCCATAGTTCAGCAGCAGTGTTTGTATTCTCTTCAGCGCTGGTGACCCAAGTTATATGCAAAGCTTTATTTTGGGGTTAAACATTAAGTTAGTGAATAACAGATACTTTCTTACTTTTAAGTCGTGTGTTGTGCTGGAAGGCACTGGTTCATTGTGAACCCAGTAAGAAAGGCTATCACTGTTATAAGAGAATAGTATAGATAATCTTATGCCTCTTTAGATGCTGAGAGCCCTGAGCAGCACAGTATGTGTGGTATGATGAACAGTGAGTTGAGTATGCAAAGAATAGAGGGGAGATATACAGAGACTTCTCCAGAAAACCAAAAGCCGGGTGTGTTTTTCAGTGATCCCAGAGCCAGCTGTAAGCACAGCTAATTACAGGATTGTATAATTCTACAGCTAAGAGGTCAACACTTGAAGAACTTTGAGATGGTCTTGATGAGATTGCTTTCTCTATAACCTTCTCTTAGTGGTTTTACCACTAAAAGAGGGAACTTACTTGTCAGGTCTCTGTGAATAGTAAGATGCAGCAGTACTTGTACACTGAGTACAAGTGACAGTATTGGACCTATTGTGAACACATTAGTATTTTCAGCAGGTCCCTCATACGCCAGGAAGAAGATGACAACTACCTCGAGGCACTGACAGTCTAAATTAGACAGACAATGCAGCTGAAAAAATTAATGTCTTAGGTAAAGCAAAGGAGGCTGAAACTCTGCATGGTGAGGGAAAGTTTTCTTACTTGGCTGGTAAACTTCATGGAAGAAATAAGCTTACATATGGGCTGCCTCCTTCAATTCTGAATTCTCAGAGCTTATGAATGATTGTTTATCTGCTAACAGCCTGCAGGGATTTGGTAAAATAGCTACAGCATAAAACTGAAAAATAATTGAAATAAATAAAGTACTATCTGGCACTGTCTTTGTTTATTCTATGCATCTGATATTAACATTTTGATGTCTTATGCTCGTAATACATAATAAGAAATGAAAATGTCATAAAATCAATACCTTCTAACAGCAGAGGGAAATGTCACAAATTATCCCATTCTCATTATAGTTTTCAGACAGTAATTTCACAAGCCTCCAAGGGATTAGTAAAGCCGAGTATATTTTTGCTCTACCCTCAGATGTCAGTTTTATTGTACATGATCTAGGCAGTGAAGGTTCTCTGCTCAGGAAGAAGTTAGAAATCAATTGTTTTGCCAATGAGATTCTTTTATAAGGCTGTTAGCTGCCTTTTTAAGTGTGAAACTACCAAATTCTGTGACCCTGCTTAAATTACTTTGAAATACAAAATTACACTCTCACCCCTTACATCGTACAGAAGCATACTGTATGCCCATACAGAATGTAGAGCTGTGTTGCTAATGAACAAAATTCACACATTCTAAAGAAATGATTAATTCTTATATGTAGTAGAACTCATAATTCTTTGATATTTTCCTAAGAGTGCCTTTTTTTTTTTTTTTTTTTTAAACTAGGGATTAGAGTCTGATTGACCCTGCCTAGACAAGAATGAGCCTGGAAGAACTGGTCTGTCATAATCCCAATGATTTGCAAATCTAGTACCTCTGCTGTGGTAGTGGATGCTCCAGCTAGATTGAAGTGAAGCTCAGACCTGCGGTGTCATCTGTGCGTATATTTTACAAAGTTGATTCACTTGCTGATTTACTACTGATCCTAATCCTCTGATCAATCATGCTGCATACATGTTAGCTTGTATTCAAGCTGCTTTGGTGACAATCAGGCTCAAAATACAGAGAATTCCAGGGTCTGCTCTCACAGACAATGTGGAAGGCCAAGCCCACCTGCATCACTTGGCTTGACAACAAGGACTTCTTGTAGTACAAAATAAAAACAGATGCAGCCATTCATTTCACATGAGCCAAAACCCCAGGATATTTTATATCACATTAAGAAATCTTAGGATAGACATTCTGTGGGAGTCAAATAGATGCTATGGGACACTATGCACATCAATGATTCTTCACCCAGAAAGGTCAATCATACCAATTAAAAACAAAACAAAAAAAACCAAACCACACAAAAGCCTGCCATCAACAACAAAAAGCCCCAGGCTTTGAGGATAGTTCTAATTATGGATATACATAAAATATAAACTGTCATTGCGGTGGTTTGCAAAAGGATAATACATTTTGGCTAAAACCCAAGAAATAAGAATGAGTAAAATGTGAGCCTTTAATTGTGAAATGTCTCCAGTTTTGATACAGAGTACAAAGCAGATATTTTTGCCAAATACAAATATTATCCCAGCCTTCCTCATCAAAATATAAACTATTGTGAAGTAGATAGAGCTAAAAGAATATAACTGGTACAAATATAGAAAGGCTGTGATTTTTCATGGCATCTCCCAACAAAATTTTATCCAAAGAATTTAGTTCTTACTAGACTGTAGGACTGTGGAAGTTCAGATGGTTGCGTAGTGTTAAATACTTTGGATGAGATCAAAGATTCTCTGTAAGGGAAAGGAGCAATGGGTTACTATAGAGATAATTCACACAGTTCATCTGAGACCTCTAAATAGCTTTGAAGCTCAATAAAGCATATCGTTTGTTTGAAAAGCCCAGTTTCCAAATAAAGGATATATTAATAAGATACACATTAGATTATATATATATTTTTTTTAATAATGTTGAAATACATTAGAAGCTGGAGCCAAATTCAATACCAAGCCCTTCTTGTACATTGTATGGTCACTCTCCATTTGTTGCAAAGACGGTGTCTCAGCTGTCAGGACAGGGAACATGTCTCGCTCCCCAGGGCTCGCTGTGCATGTCAGGCACACTCCTTTTCAGGAGAAAACCCCAAGCGCACTATTCCTCTGCCCTGTGGGAAGGAAGAAACACTATGTATCCTTCAGCTAGTAACTCAAAGGGAACTATTAGAGCATACCTGGATATGGCTCTGCTCAAAAGTTTAACTGTAGAAAAAGCAGCAAAGGACAACTAATAAAATGGCATTCCACTGTATTTAATATGCTCTTCTGTTAGCACAGAATATTGAAGAGCCAAACTCTAATCTCAGTCCACCCACTCTGAGGCACTTAGATGAAAATGATAAACAGTCAATATTCTGGACCTTGCCCACAAGAATAAAGACTAAACTCTCTCAAGGGGCTGAAAGAGCTGACCCACGCCCTTACCCCCAAAAATCAGTAATACGTTTTTTCATTAACAAATCTGAAAAACACATTCATCAATCATTTCTGACATTATCCACTTAGAATCCATGATGAGAAACATATTAACTAAGCATAGACAATGGTACTAGTGAACAGAATGGCTCACAAGATAAATATCAGATGAAAATGACAGCTGTTATCATTAAATTCAAGATTTATGTTCTTCTAGTTAAAAATTACATCTTTCTTACAAACAAAAGTAACTTGGCAGTTGAGGGAAAAAAACCCTAACAAAAACGTTTCGTTCTATCTACTTTAGAGGAAACACCATATAAGAAACTCCTCTCAAGTTTACGTTTTTCTTGTTTTATTGCTTCCACATCACTCTCTTTTGTTTTTATTTCCACATGACTTTTCTTCAGGCATTTGCGCTTGCAAGGATTTATGTGCTACAATGTATCAAAAAAGGTCAGAAAATATATTCATATCGAGAATACCTATGGTTTACCTCTGGAAGATGATTCTATAAGTTATTGAAATCAGTCCAGGAGGGCACCCTGCTTTTGGTCCTGTCCAAAACTTTTTCTAGAGATACCCCCTAGTATGTATTTCATCTCTTTAAACTCTTAAGAGTAATGAAAGGCCATTTTGCACAAAGGAGAGAAGGATCCAATCATCTCCGTTACATGCAGGTGAGTGAAATCTAGGCCATAATATGATTTTGCCATTGGCTTTAATTTCACATGGTGAGCTTGCCCACCAGTTATGCTGCTCAAGAAGCCAGTCTTGTTGATGTGATTAGAAGGATATGGCACATAAGAGAGCTGTCCTGCATTACAAGGACATTTATATGACAAATTCCTTCTGAGTGTAGCAGAGCTACCTCAGGGCAACTCTGCTGCTTCCTTCAGGAGTGTTGGAATTTTTTTTTTTTAATTATTATTTTTTTTTCTTTAATCTCAGGGTATCGATTGGGGTTTTTTGTTGTTGTTGGGGTTTTTTCAAGTTGTTGTTGTTTTGTTGATTTTGTTTGTTTTTCCCTTCTCAGGCACTTGGCAGCACACCAACTCCAGAAATTGTACCATTTCTGTGACCTTTAGATTCTAATCTAAGTTTGGATTTCCTGGTTTTCTCATTTCTCTGCATTAGTTTCTTTCCCTTTTTCTGATTGTATTAGTGCTATTAGAGTTTTCCTTTCACACTACAACCCCAGGATTTATCAAATTAAGTGTTGTTTGGAGGGTTTGGAATTTGAGGTTTGAGTCTTGCTGACGTCCTGAAAGTGTTCCAGCTGAATCTTAACAATTCCAAGCAGTTAAGCAAAGGTGCAGCATAGCATTTGAATAGATGCTGACAGTAACAGTAAGGTAAATGTGACTTCCTCAAAGTAGAAAGACTCAATTATATCCCAAAAGTGACTTTGAACATGCTTATGTTTTTTTCTTTGAGTTTGCTTTTGAATACAACTTCTGCAACACACTAAAAATACATAATTAGTGTGTTTATTTTCAACATGACTGACACCTGTAGAACACAGACTGACTGGCTGTGCAGTTATGTCAATGCTATGCATTGACCTTGAATTTTAAGAGGGCCAGCTGCCAGAAAAAGAAATCTTTAATTTCATTGACTCATTAAATTAAAATCATTTTTAACAAAAATAATCATGAGTGAATCACCATATGTTCTTGAATTTTAGGAGACTGATGAGTTTTTTTTAAATAACAAAGTTCAGAGATGGTCTTTTGAACTAGAATGCTTTCAACACTTCCATTTAAGCTACATTTACAATCCAGTTGTACATAACATTTTGAAACAGCAGGCAAAACCAGGTAAAGATATGAATGATGCTGGGAGTTACATACTGTCTGCCAACATGTATGAGTAGTCATTTTAGTCAATTTTGAAGTAATTCAGAAGCCAGTAGATGAAGAACTTCAAACAGCTAAAGTAAATCTATAAGAAAAAATTGAGATTGGAAAAATAATAGCAAGGTTTTTTTCTTTCATACTGACCATGTTTCCATATTGTGTCCTGAATTAAATGTAATGCAAGTTTTAAAGCTGTTGAATATGATTCAGTGATTCAAGATGGAAAAGAGATGAGCAACAGAATCTGCTTCAAGAGATAAACAGAATATCGGCAGGAAGAAAATCCAGACAAATAGGGGCACCATCTGTTCTCTTACAGTTGTTCTTACATTCATCACTAAACAAATTATGGTGACTAAAGTACAGATGCACCAATCACATCATGCAGAACATGAAGAAATGGGTAGCCTTTGACCTAAAACAGAATGTTTCTATGTACCCAGTCCAACAAAGTGAATTTAGGTAACGGTGGTAGAATGCAGTCTACAGCTTAATGAAGTTATAAACATTTGCTGAAAGTTAGATAACAAAAAATTGAAAAGTTTCCTTCCGAAGTAGACTTTTGAGATAAAGAATTATGTAGACAGACATTCAGAAGCTTCAGAGTTGTCTTCTGCCTTTATCATCTACCTAAAATTATTCTTTCTTTTGCATTAATTCATCCCATGAGCAACGACATTGTACCAACTCATAGGATCACATCCATCATAAGGGATTCAGACCTTTTGGCCATGTTAAAGGTCACTGTTATGAGTTTTATCTTTGAGTCTTCCTTTTTTCCATTCAAAGATTATGATCTATGGTCACCAAAGTTTCCTGAAAACCAGCCACAGTGCACTTTTAAAGGAATCAAATAGGTAACTTAGATGTTAAATTTTGTATTACTATTGATGTCTTCAGGAAAACCTAAACCCAAAACCTACATGTACCCCTAATCAGGATGATTTCTGATCACAATTTGAGTCTGAACTTTATTTTCTGTTTCTGCTCGTGTTCCAAGACATTTCATTGTATACCTCATGAGAAATAATAGCAAGATCTATATGTCACTTCTCCAAAAAAATTCTTGAAGAGCTTTTTGAAAGGTAGTGCCTTACTAACACAGACATCTGTGCTAATCAGTGCTGAACTTTACAAGAACTGATTTGTTTTGTTTAATACAACCCCCTGTGGTTTGGGAAGGCTCAGCTTTTGCAGATTGAGTTTGCACACTCTTTTTTTCTTTGAAGTAATCTGTAAGATGGTCCGTTGATCTCTCGCTTTTTGTTATGATCACTAGAAGTGTTCCAGAGTGCATTGCAAGTCATATTGGTGACTGATTTCTGCATAAAACAAAACTGCAGTGAGCCTGACTGTGAAAAAGAGAATATTGCCTTGCATTAGATGGTAAGAAGATATGTCAACTTCAAAGATCAAGCCAAGATCATTATGTGAGCTTCTTTTGTTAAATAAATGATGTTTAGAAGAAGAGAAATAGGAAGCAGAATTTAAAAATAGGTACTATAAATATACAATAATTTGTTACAAAAATATATTATACAAATCTGTATATTATCTCTTTAAAAACTCAAACTGGGTAAATGTGATATTTCAGAAAAATAAATTACATCTCCTAGGTTGAAGTGCTATATGCAGATTAATGGTCTTAGCCACAGCTTTTTGATCTACCTTTATCCTCAGCCAGCAACATCTTTGCCATTTTTTTTTCCTCAGAAGTAATAAACTCCAGCTAAACCAACTGGTTATACTGCTACTACATTCAAATATATTTTTTCTTTCCATTTGATCCAACTCTGCTCTAATGGAAATGGCATCTGGATCCTTACCACCTTCCAGTTGAAGCATCTCAGGTATCCACAATATGTCCAAATTCCTTTTTCTGGCAATGACCAGCTAAAAACATGATTGTTGGGAAGCCTCCAAGTGTGTTGTTTTACTATATGTTTTGATAGATTTCTTCTGTTTGGAATCAAACCAAAATATTGCATGTAGTCAAGAAACGCTTAGTAGGTGATCAGTTTACAATTACAAAGTATGCTATTACCACTGATTTGGTCTTCAGGCTAGCTAGAAAGACAGAACAAAAATAAACTGTCCATAAGGCCTGCAGTACATGAAGTCACCACTTTCAATTCATTTTGAACCCTGTTGTTTTTCCTATTGATAAATTGTTAAACAAATCAGGACAATCCGATGACAGCAGTGTGTCTGGTACTGATGTGGATGATAGATGAAGAGACAGAAATGCAGATTCCTTTTCTTACCCAACAAGACAAGCTCTGACTGCGCTGATAGCACTTCTTGTCATGGCACAAAGCTGCTTCACCCACACTGATTAGCTTCGACACAGATTGATGAGATTTTCCAGTTCTAGAGTTAATGCAGTCAGTGGTAGCTTTGGGATCCCTCTACTTTATATAGAAATAATAACCAACAGCTTTGACCTCTATAGAGATGCTGAAATTTTTTTGAACTGGAACAGAGCAACTGCCACAAAGCCAGACAGCAGTTCAAAATAGAAATTTAAAAAAAAAAATAATAAAATCTGTGATTATGGACAAAAATCCTAAATGCTACTCAACATGACAGAAAGGGGGGGGGAAAAAAATGTTGGGAATTTGTAAGAGAGTAGCTTGTTTTAAGAATATATTCTCATTTTTCAAATTTATTTAAGTTGTACCCTGTGAATTCAGATGCAAATATATTTCTAAAAAGTACAAAAATATTCTGCTAAAGTCAAAGTTTCAGGTCAAATATTGAACATAAGGAAGGTCAGCATATCCACATAGTTCTTTTAAGAAATCTTTTTAACTAATAGCAAGCCTAACTACACAAATATGTGTATATTATATGCACATTTCTGTATATACAAATATACAGATAAAAAAATAGAAATATGAAAAAACAGATAAAAACACCACCTGGGCACTGAAATGTTTGATCTTCATTTAGGTTAAGAGAAAGCTTGTTGTATGCATTCATTTCTAAAAGGAAATTTAAAATTGCTGTTTAAAATGCCAACAGTAATCAGGAGTCCAGGACACTAAAGGGAGAGCTGTGCAAACTACAGCGTGGGGAAGGGGAAGGCAGGAATACAATCCACTTAACCATACTGACAAGAACAACAATTTTTTATTTCTGCTGAGCCTTGTATGAGCTAGAAGAATGACAGTTTCCCCAATTAATTTTGTCCTTCTATTACATTTCTTTCTCTGACAGAAGGTCCTGAGCTATCATTCCAGCTGATCGACTGCTTGATGTTCTGCATCAGAACTTGTAGCAGCCATTAGGATTACGAAGGCCCCCAAATAACTTTGGTCAATGAATGTAAAACATGACCAAATATTAATTACTTCATTTAGTCTGCCTAAAATGTACAGAGCTCTGAAAAAAAAAATATTGTATCCTAGTAGTATTACTGATGTGCTATTTTAGAGTTCTCAAAGGCTAATGCAGCGATTTTAAAACCAGATTGAATTCTTGTGCACAATACCACATTATTTTAAATGTCCCAGCTTTATCTTTTTCAAAAATGGATTCACCTAAAATACAGGCTTAAAAATGTGCCCTCAATCACTTTAAAATTATTTTTAAAAGAGTCTTGAAAAGGATGTTATAACACACCAGATTTCGTATTAGAACAAAACCAAACCCCAGAAGTACCACAAAAATCAAACCAGAAATACACAAGCCTGCAGACAGATAAGGTTCAGCAGAGCAAAGCTTAATCTAAAGAAGTATATGTTTACCTTGACAGTCTCTTTCTTCCCTTGCTATTTTTCCTTCTTTCTTCTATTTTTCTGTTATTTTAGAAACACTGTCTTCCCCAGTCTTGTCAGAAAAATCACTCAAATATAAAAGCTGTATTTCTATGCCAGTATGTTGTTGTCTAGTCATATTTCATACCTATCCATATGACAGCTTGTTTGTGTTTCATCCTTATTAAAAATGTAATAAAACTTGTAAATAACTCTTTAATTAGGAGAATGGATTGTTGCTAAAATTAGGTATAACATTTCTTTGTATTTGATAGTCAAACATCTCTAACGCTTAGTACCACTGTGCACTGAGGTTGGCAACTGGGAAAAGGGGATCACCTCTTCTCACCTTTGTACTAATTATCTTCTGTTTAATGCCACTTAATCTCTGAGAGGATTTTGAATTGTTTCCTATTTTATTTGGAGACAGGTATGAATAATTAGTAGTATAATTTTAGCCTGATTTCTTTTCCATATTTGCTAAAAATTCCAGGGAAAACACATACCAAAAAATGTGTCATTCAAAACCAGGCTATTTCTGTTAGGTAGCAATATCCAGAGTAACTGTCCCAAATTATTCAGAACTTGATATTTGCTGGACATGGCTGTATCTAAGTAAAGGTGAAAGGGGCAGACTCAGTGTAAACCACTGACAAAATGCAACAGACTGTATAGCAGGATTTTTTTTTTTTTCTCAGATTAAAGGAGCTTACAGCATTTAAACTGTGACTTAGTTTGCTTTTAGGTAATTTAATTAAATTAAAACCACACTCAGCAGCACATTATAGACATCTCAAGTTGGTAAGTCATTTTCCTAGGAAACTACAGTTCTGCTCCCACAGATACCTAAAATATCTCAGTCTGGTAAGCACTTAGCTTCTCAGTTTATGCCAAATCATTTCAAGATACCGTCATGCTGGCATTGCTGTCCCTAACCCAGTGAAGGGCCAATGGCAGTGTACACACTATTGCTACATTTTTTGGGTCCGACTTGCCTGAAAACGGTGACTCTTCCAGTGGAGCTGGAGTCTGAACTGAATCTCCCTTTCTCACCTCTGCCAGGGAGAAGTCAAGCTTGCATCTTTCAATAAAAAATGAAAGTGTGAAAGGTCTGCTCGTTATACCTGCTTTCACACATATGCTTTCCTCCTGAGTTGAAAAATACTTTTGCATCCAAAGAAAAGCAAGCAAAATACTGTTGCCATAAATAATGCACATAGCATTTGCAAAGATGACAAAGGTAGCTGATGAGTGTTCTTATCTCAGACTGAAGAGGGAAGCAGAAAGGGAATATGCTGTGCTAAAATGTAGCCTAAGACGCTCTGTTCCACATGTAATTTTGAAAATATTGAAAAAACTCAAGCACAAATTCATAGTATCCTGCACACCTTTCAATAGAAGGATAAGGGGATACATTTTTGTGTGCTGGCAGAAATTAGAAAATACACCATTGGGAGCAACTCATGAGACTACTGAAATATAGAATTCCATTAACTGTGGTAGACCATTAAGTCTTGCCCTTGAAAATTCAAAGCAGACTTGTAGTTCAACCCCAGCTAGCAACCAAGAACCACAATAGCCGCTTGTTCGCTCCTTCCAGCCCCCGAGTGGGATAAGGGAGAGAACAGAAAGGGAAGGTAGAAACTTGTGGGTTGAGATAAAAACAGTTTAATAAGAGAAAATAATAATAATAATATAGTCATAATAATGTAAGTCTAAAATAAATTGTACTCTGTGCAATCCCTCACAAAACTCCAGTCACACCAAAACAGCCAGTCCCAGAGAGGAGAGCACTCTGGTCCCAAACAGCTGATCCCAGAAAAAACAAAACCACCACAAAGACGCAAAAGGCAGAAAGACCCAAATGCCGAATGCAAAGCTGTAGAACAGCAAAAAGGCAAACGGACAGCAAGCTCCCAAACTGAACTAACGAGGCAGAAAACCCGAATGGAGATAACAAGACAGAAAAGCTAACTCCAACTATATCCCAAGCGTGATGTGAACAATAGCGAATATTTCATTGATCAGTCTGGATTTCAGTCTAGGCGCTGTCATGCCTATGGCCACCTCCTACCAATTTGCCCCTGTAGCTTGATGGCTGAAGACATTCCTGGTCACCCTAGCAGTCAAAATAACAAGTTCTTACATTCTTTCCATACCAACTCAAAACCGCAGCTAGGTGCTGAAAGAAAAACATTAACTCTGTCCCAGAGAAAAGCAATTTTATCTCATTATTCTTAAAGTAAATCCAAAACAAAGGACCATGCTAGCTACCAAAAAAAAAAAAAAAAGCTTCTAACTGCATAAAGAAAATTAAATTCATTTCAGTCAAACCAGCACACTTTTATAAGGAGTCATTAGTTTATTAAAAATTAGTCCAGTCTAGTTGCTAAGAGAAATCATGAGGTAAACTGAGTTTCTATGCTTTTCAAAAGTCAAAGAAAATAAAATCACTTCTCAATTCAGCAAGAACAGAATATTTTCCTGTTGCCTCAAGTTACCAATCAACACCACACTCTATGACTTTTTTAACACGTCTCTCAGTTCTGGTGTTTGCCTTAAGAAAACAACAGATAAGACGCATGTATATTTTTCAGAAGTTGCATCCTGTTATCATTTTTATAAGGTCACATACTGAACACAGGAAACTGAAAACCCTGTGGAGGAAAAGTACTCTTGCAAATGTGCTGATTCCTGTGTAGGTTTGAGGGTTCTCACTGTTTGAATTGCTTCATATGTTATAAACCATACTTACATTTGTTTCATCTGATGTTCAAATTCAAATAGAGAAAACATAGGCTCTGAGCCATATGATGCCTCTGATACAAATTATCTTCATTTCTAAAGTTAGATGAGATCTAGGATTATAATTTTCTCCAAAGTTCATTGAAAGATCCGGAATATTTTAGTCTTTTTTGACTTAGCCTTATTGTTTCACTGCTTTTTCTCCTTCGCTTATTCAAAAATTACTCTCTGCTGTGATAGGACTTGAGTTTTCTGCAATATAGGTTTGCTGGATATATTCTGCAGAACTATTTACATTTATCAGGTATACTCACTAATTATAAATTAGTGTCTTTCACTTAAAAATCAAGAAACAACCATAGATTTTCCCAAAATAGCGAAGGCTGTTTGGATATTTTTTAGTCGTATTTTTTGAACTAACAAAAATAAACTCATGCACTCTAATGTATTTGAACATGTATTAGTTACCAAAGACAAAAGAACACACAGTTTATAAAGGAAAACAAATTAGACAAATAAACATCAATTATTTAACACCTTTACCTTTCAATGGAGTGCTTACTTTTCCCCCTTACTTCTTAAAGTATAAAATAAAGTCTTGATAGAACAGGATATGATCTTTTCATCTTGGGAATAGGCCTTAAGAGGCATGATCTGAAATGCTTTTCCGACACCCAAAGACACTGTAGGCAACTGAGCACATCCTAGATCCCTTTCAAACAATGATGCAAAATTACTAAACCTAATTAAATGTCCATTTCTTGCCCCACTCTGTAGTTCTGTACAAGTAATTTGAACAAACAAAAATGTTATTTATAATGGATGATATCAAGTTATGATCAATACTCATGTAAAATTTAGCTTCTGATTTAAAACCCTTTGACACAATGCAAAAAAGTTGAATAATACATGAAGTTCTTTCTCCATGAGTGCTGCTTCACACCATTTATGATGTAAAGGGTGTTCATTTAAAACATAACCCACAAGTATTTCAAAATATTTTAGCCTTAAGGAGTTCACATTAAGTTAGAAACCACCTACCCTAGAAGCACAGTTAAAAGGAATAATTAGAATCTTGCACCATCCCGCCTTCCGGAAGGAAAGCTGTTTGTGCTCTTCAATGATAAACCTTTGACAGAAGAGGTTTTCAATATATAGCACATGGACAGGCAGTACTGAGCACAGAAAGCACGTTATCACACAAGTTCCGAAATTATTAATGTGCTGCAGGACTCAGTCTTTTCTGGAATTAATTATAATTAATCAAATTTGCTTGACTCCAGTGAAAGGCAACTAACAGCTCGCTGGACACAGCTGCTTATCACTTTGAGGTACTGATTATTGGATTTGCTACTCCTTTAGGATATTCATCCTACCTAGTCTCAGTCAACCAACCATTTCTTTCGGTTGCAGTTCTTTTCTGCAGTTATTGAAGAGACACCAAACATCTCTAGAAGCTGGATGTTCTTCTTGAATCTGCATGAGATATTGCGAGGGAGCTTAGACAACTGCCTCAAACTCCGGTTTACATGGTTTGTATTAGGTGAGATAACTCCTGGAGACTGTTGGCGATCTGCTGTGGAACAAACTGGATTTGCAGAGCTATTTTAAATGTAAGCTTTTGTAACACGTGAATGTTAAAAATAAACTGCATTCTGTATAAATCCCACCATAGTCATACAATGTTAATTGTATAATTCCAGTCTTTTTTTTTATTACATTTCATAATCTTTTATAAATATCAATCATGTGAAATATGTAGGAAGTAAAAATAAAACAAATGAGGCAATTAATCAGCGCCTTAGTCTTAAGAAAGACACTGCATTTGAGATGGCTACTCAAGCAGTCACAGAAACTGTTGTGGCAGAAAATATATCCTATAAGTGGTTTTCAGGTTGGACAGAATAAGTCCATTTTATCCTTTCAATATAACGCTATTTCTTCCAATAATGACAGCTGTGGCATTTTTTTCCTCTTCCATTCTGTTATGGAAGGAGGATTAAGATATTTCTAATGTCATAAAAGTACTCTTTGGGAAAGAGTGATAGTTATTAAAAAAGTGCTCCAAAATAAGATGATTCAAAGGTGTCAGGATTCATGCCTAACGGACGAGTTTAGCAGGTAATGACTGGGGGACACAGAGCTACTACTGGTCCCGACATCTCTTCAGATGAAAGCAATTTTCTTTAAGAAAAAAAAAAAAAATCTTAGAAAAAAAAATACTAAAGAATATTGACCTTCAGCCCTCTGTCAGGTTTGGTTAATTGGATTAATATAGTCTAGCCAAAGTTTAAAAATATCTCATAATGCATCATATTCACCATAGGTAAGACAGGGAAGATAAGACTGGTTACTTTACCTTTTTACCAAATTTTGCAGTTTTAAGAAGTAAACAACTTTCTTTGATTATGTATGGAAATGGAGCAGGTTATGTTAGGCGGCTATTGATCTAGCACTTACAACACTGCTTTATAAAATGATGGCTACCAGATTTCAAACAGTATCATATAGGAAGAAAGTACTGAAGGGCTTTCCTTCATAGGTACTCTGGGCCAAAAACAGAGTAAAAGTGACTCAGAGACATGTTAATTCTGTTTCTTTGTAGAAAGCTAGTTCTATTCCAGAGCTTTGAAACAAGTATAGGAGCTCATATTCTTTTCTACATAGCAAAATAAAGATATATACTACCTCAGCAAGATAAAAAATGAGGGTTAGAAGACAGCAGATTTAGCAAACTGAGAAGCTATTTGTTGAACGAATCTGAACATGCACCATTATCTCTCCTACAATAAAAGTCATGCAAAGAGGAAAAAAAAATAATTAGAAAGAGTAACCAGTTTGTGATATGTGAGGACAATTTTCCATAAATTCTTAGCTAGGTTTCACTTTCAGAAAACAACCACCTTATATCATGAACTCATAGTTTCTACCTGTGTTTTATTCTTGCATTTTGTCCTGAGTGCCCAGAGAACTGCTCCCTGTCCCATGTTCCACTTCTTTCCCAGTTCACATTTCCTCAGCTCTGATCTGTATTTTTTAGCAGGGGCTCTGCACGCTCAGGAGAGCTGCCAATCTGCTGGCCACTAAACCGCAAAAGCTAAAGTACACCCTCAAGCAAAGAGTGACAAACCATTCCATTTTCCAAGGTATTTCACCTTACTTCCTTGAAAATGTTTTGAGGTTGTTTGAATCCCTGCCCCTTTGCTACTCAAACATTGTTTTTTCTTCACTTTTCCTTAGAATTACTCCTAATAATAATTTTTAAAATATTAGATTTGTCTACTTGAAGACCGGTATAACAACACTGAAATATGTGGCTCTATGTCATCACTTCCCTGTTACCACCCACACCTTTTTAGGTTGGTGTTGGTTTTTTGGTTGGCTGGGTTTTTTTTGTTTGGTTGGGGTTTTTAAGTTAAATATCTACTTCTAGTTCCAGAAGGCTGAAATCCTTTCTTGCAGTCATTTTCTTCATTACAATGGGTTTCAGTTCTGGAAGTTTGTTTTGATTTGTTGTTGTTGGTTTTTTAAACAGTCATTTTTTGTGATTTTTATCTAAAGGTTTAGAATACAGGGTGGGGGGTGTTTGCATTTACAACTCTGATTCACTCTCTGCATGCAAGTGTGTGTGTGTAAAGTGCTCCATTTTGTTCCTTACAGATTTAGCATGTTAAAATGGAAGCTGTTCAGTCTTCCTGAAATTGGATATTATTACTATGACCTATAAGCTAAGTTGCTTGGTTACTTCAAACACTAAATAAATGGCATTTGTATGACTGCAAGTGAATTTTGAGGGAGGTCTGACAGGGTCACCATTCAGTTTTCATTAATGTAAATAATTGTTGAAAACTGCTGAGAAATTTGTGTTCTGGAACCTATAAGGTACATCTAGTGAAGGTGAGAATGACCAGGTTTTGTCAACACATGCTAAAAACACATTTTGAAGAAAGTACTTCAGCTAAGTGCAGAATGTAAAGCTATTGCCTTTTCCAAGGATCAAAAGCTAAATAAGAAAGATAGAAGCATTCTTGTCATGTCTCCTTCCTAAGCTGAAAGTCGATAGTAGACAGACAGACGTGTGAACAGCGTCGTTTGGTGTACTAAATAAAGAATCCTGTGGACATTATCAGATGCTAGTTTGCTTTTCATAAACTCAATTTGATTGTCTGAATGGATCAAGGGAGAGTTTCGTGGTGTCTCAAGGACAGCGTTTGTGATACATGTTTAACTGCTTTTGATCGAGCCTTGCAGTTTCTAGTGAAGAATGATTCATTCTCAGCATCTTGAACAAAGACTCAGGACTGGAATATTCAGTAATATTTGTATTAAGATATTATATCTGGAGCTTCTCTCTATCATGCCTCCAAACAGCATCACTGTGATTAATACAGTACTCCATGGCACAGTTTATATTTAGAACGACTTCAGTTACCAATTGCAGCCTTTTTTTTTTTTTAAAAAAAAAAAAAAAAAAAGCCTGGTCATACACAAGTTGTTAATCAGAGAACACCCCAAAATGCACAGAAATTTCTGTTTCATGAGAATCGTAGAATATCAAGTCTGTGTATAAATATATGCATAAAGATGTTTTATCTTGTATCCAGGGAGGCTTCATTCATTATCTCGCCACAAACTTTTTTGGTAATACAGTCTCTGACTAATGAATTTTCTAGCAATACTGCAGCATACTTGCATGTAGAAGTGTGTGTATGTATGTATATGTCACAGAAGAAAAATCTCTCAGCCCTTTTCAAATGCATTTTTCTAATAAGATGTGTAACAACAGAGGGGTTATAGAATTTTGGTGCTATAAACAGGAATTTTTACTCAAGGCTCCTGGGTATGCACAGACTACAGAGAGGTTTAGCTATGCTTCTTACTAAGGATCAGCTGCTTCTTATTTTTTTGCTAATTATTTGCTGCAAGATCAGACTGAACTACAGTCCAGTTCAGCAAACCTGAAATGATCTAAGTTCCACTGCATCATCAGTATAAACTAACGTGTTAATCACACAATGTATTAATCAGCCAACTTCACATACACATTTGAAGACACAAGCAATGCAGATGCCCTGTCTTGCCTTTTTCCAGCTCTTTTTCTTCACACTAGCTTCTCTCCTCCTTAATATTCCTTTGATTTCCTCATGTGTTTTGTTAATCATAGCTCTCCATTACACATTGCTTCCTTTTACCCTTCCAGCCACTTTCTTAAGTCAGCAGATGTCCTCAACATTTCCTCCTACCCTCCTGTCTCTGCAATTTGATCATATGCAGACTCACAACACATTGATCCCACATGTTTACTGGTAGCGAATAAATTCAGTCTGATCATTCCCTCTTAGTCCTCCTTCACTGAAATCAATCTACATCACTTCAGACCTCCTGTTTCTCTCACAAATAGAATTTTTGTCCATTTATTTCTTCCAGCTAAATTGGTATTTACTGCTTGTTTCTCGTTTTTCAAAGAACCACATCAAATGTGAAATCGGCTGATAAATAGTATTTGAAGTTATGCTAAATAAGGAGGAAATACCTTGTATAAACAGCTGTTTTCTACACTTTTTTTATGAGTTTGATTTGAACTATTTTGTCACACTACAGTAATGAGAATTCCTGAAAGTCAAACATTTTGCTCTATAAGACAGTTGGAAAACTGGCCTTGATGATTTTGTCACATTTTCATGTATAATGTATGATGAACTGTACTCTCTACATTTAATATAGATTACATTTTTAAAGCAGTTCTAGAGTGTTTACTGAATTGTAGCTTCTTATCCATCACATTAAATTCATTTATCAATCCCTTTTCACTACACAGTATTTGTTAATCGGTACAAGGGAACACAGCAGCATCACGTGTTAAATATTGATGACCATCAGTGTAATTAGCAAAGAGATTTCTCTGGGGCTCCAGATCTTCTGGGGATATCACTGGCTCGTAAAAGAACAGTGTTTTCATAACAATATTTGATTTAGTAAGAGGGAGAGGGTTAAGGAATGGGTCAGGACATTTACTGTGTAATCAGAATTCCAACCAAAAGAACGTAGGAACTAAAATCTAAAAGAAACAGTGAAAGAAAACTTTCATATGAGGATGTTTTATAAGATGTGAACATCAACTACTTTAGCTTGACAGACTATGTCTTGTATGGCCAGTTACTTGGGGGTAGGGCTATGCCCCACAGATGCCCCAAAAGCGCTTCCACAACTATTGTTCTTGAAAATTAAGCTTTTAAGTATACCATTAGTGACTTAAGAGCCTGGCAAATGATGGAAGCTTTTATGCAATGTAAAAAAAAAAAAAAAAAAAAAAATCTAAATATTGATAATAAATAGAGATACAGGCAGTGTATCCTGTGAGCATTAGCAGTACCTAGCCAAAGAAACAGCTCTTATACTGGGTCTTTCAAGTTACTTGCTTGTACAGAACAGTCTGCCGTGATCCCCACCTCATCCCTGCTCAGGTGAGGCTGGCTGGTCTCAGGCTGTAGGTGCAGATTATGCAGAACTCACAGAAGCAGCTATTACTACATGAGAGAGGCTTGATTCGGATATCTTGGAAACAGTAGCAAATGAAGAATAAGAAAATGCCTGTCAACTCAGCAGGAAGCTCCGCGCAGCTCTCCATAGAAGGTAAAACAGCATTCAGCACCTGAGCAATGAAGTTTCCCTCACAGTGGGCCAGAGCAAACTTCCACAGACAAATCAGCACATCGGCAAAAGGCCTTTCAAGGACTGTTTGTGCCGTGGGACCACTTATAATCTTTTCTTTCTCTGCTCTCCTCTTGCAGGGAAGAGTTCTGGCTGCAGGACAAGTTGACTGAAAGCAGGAGGCTTCATAGAGCTCTCTGTTCCCTCCAAGATCTGTTCTGCTATGCATTTTCTTTGTTCCTTCATTCATCCTGCTCCCTTTCTCCCCTCAAGGGAGGAGCAACAAGCTGCAAGAACAGATGTTTCTAATTTCATTAGACACTTCATACTGATACGCAGAGCTTTACTTCCTAGTTAAGCAATGACAAGACTCACTGTATCTCACAGAAGTAGCATGATTCTCAAGAGGGGCTAATATAGATATATTTAACAGTCCAAAATTGAATTTCTTATATCTATAGTAAAACATAAATAGCATCTTTATGCACTTAGAAAAAACAGTCCCAAAGATTACTTAGTAAGTATATGTAGTTAAATAACACATTCAAGCATTCGTCAAAAAAAAAAAAAAAAGTAAAATCTAACTTTATTATATGAAATGTGTGCGGAAAACCCTCACAATTTCAAAATATCTTTTTTCCAAACAAATGCCTAGAACCGCGGGTTTTTTAAATAGATTTTCTAAAATGTTAAGCATAGGATAAATTCAATTTATAGACCCCATTTTTTCCCTGTTATGTATCCTTCTTCACCTGCTTCTTTATTCCTCTTGATACCAATTAGTGAAATTTTCTAAAATTTGTTAATCCAGAAAAAAGATAGAGAACACCCCAATGTACTAAGGGCACCCAGATGGAAATTTCACGTTTTAAAAGACAAAAGCAAATCCAGAAACTAACTTCCCGTTTTCCTCTAGTCTACCCTGTGCTGGGTCAGGATTGTGTAAACCCAGCAGGATTCTGAGCCTGGTTGTTCAGCCCCGACAGAGGACAGTCACCCAGATTTCCAAAGTCCTCTTAAACAAATACAGCTTCATAAAGTCCCAGACTTAAAAGCTGGGAAAACGCTAATTTGCTCTTAAATCAGGCTTATCTGCAGCAGGGTATGCTTTAGTTAATTTTAAATGGGAAAAAGAGTTCATTGTCCAGATCAGAATAAGTACCTGAAAATAAATCACTGGAAACTTAACCACATTGCAGCTGCAGGATGTGTTTCCCTTGCAGTCTCCCTCCGTCAGGGTTATAGAGATTTGAGCAGGTGTGTGGAGTTAGACTGGGGAGACTCAGCTGACAGGAGTATTATTGTAGAGTAAAGTGTGATGTATACGAACTCTAAGGAGTCCTTTCGGAATGAGATCATTTTAGCTATAATGAATATAATAATTTTAAAAATAGAAATAATAATAATTAAAAGCAAAACAAAAAAACCCACATGCAACACACGCACACACAAAACCCCACAAAACAAGAAGAGAAATATATAACTTGAAAATGCTAGAAGGACAGGATAGGAGAGGAGAACGAGGAGAACCCATTTACCATTCATGCAAAGAATAACAGCAGGACCAAAGTCAGAAACCAAAGATAGTGAGGTAGAGCAAACAAACTACCTTCAATAATAAAACAGATTTCATCATAAACTTTGCTAAGCCATCTACCTTTCCTACCTAACTTGATTGCTGGAGCAGCTATGGAAGAAGTTTATTAGAAGACTAATCTAAATTTTTGTTGTAATCTCTTGCTTTTCTTTATTTCTTTGTTATTTTTTCAATCTAATCTTGTCTAGTTCTAAGAATGAATTCAGATGGTAAAATATATTTTTTGCTTCTTTGACAATATATCCAAATGAAACAGACAAACATCCTAAAATTAAAATAAAAACAATTTTCAAAGCCAACCGTCTACAAATTGCTATAAGTAAGTATCTCAGAATCTGCAGTGAGCTTTCTACTCTAAACTGAAAGATTTGGTTTTAGGGTTGGTATTGTCAAGCACCAGATATCAGGGTAAAATCTCTTATGAGAGAAATAATCCTTTCTGACAAGGAACAAACAGCATAGGAACAGAGCATGGTACCAAATGTCCCAAAGGGATGACAATCTTATGCACTGTATATTTAATATAATTCTATCAAAAACTGTAGGTTTTGAATCATTTATCTGAACAGACAAGTTAATAAGTCGTACTACAAGGAGAAAAAGAATAAAGCCCTTTTTAAAATCATAAAAAATAATTTTAAAAAAAATAAATACCACATAATTTTATCTTGTATTTACTACTTTTGTATGTCAGAGCAAAGCAATGGAGTATGTTCTGTGAAAAAAAAAAAAACAACAATGTGAATAAAACATCTTGAATATGAGAAAAGGCCATTCGGCCTAAAGAGGATTTGCCTTCATAATACATAAGTTCCCCCAGGATGGTATCTAATTGCTTCCTGGATGACTGCAACATTCCTTCCAACATCTTTACCCCCGACACCACTCAAACGATGCATTATAGCCAAAGTGAATGAGCCATGCTTTAGATGGCTACCTTTAACTTCAATTTATACCCTCATCCCTACAGTTTTCATTGTGGTTACAGTGGTAAAGGGTGTTGATTTTACAGACATCACTTAGGATTTAATGAACTTCAACTGTCTTTTTAGCCTGTTTTTGTTTTCTATCCAGCTCTATTGAAAGTTCATATTGTCATCATTTTCCCTCTAAATTTTACCCACCTACTTGAATAATTAAAGAAACTGATGTATTCCCCAGTCATACTGTGCCTTGACTCACCTTCAGCTCTCCACAGGTGCTGCTGGAACAATAAAGCAGAATAATCCCACAGCCTAAGATTGTAAAAAGAATTAGGAATTATATGTAGTGTACTCTTGACTGAGTTCCCCTAGGATCATAACACTGAAATGCAGTTAAATCACTAGGTTCCAGGAGATACATTAATACAAGAAAAAAAAGCTGGTATATTTTCCCATCTTTGTGGCATAAAATATTTTCTTCTGTATGAGCACATACTTGTTCAGTTTCTTACTTACTTCATAACAACTAATTTGTAAAACTGTGTCTACAATGATCATAACATTACGCATATACATAAGGGAGATACATAAAATTACTTTCCCCTATCTGCTTCAGTCAGGAATTTCATGCCAATCTACTGCTACCCAATATCCTTCCACAGATTGCATTTGTAGTAAAGTGCATCTTATATTTCCAGAGCCACAATAAATTAGTTTTGTCCAAACTATTTTCTATATCTTCAGACTTTCCCCAAACATCCCAAACAACTACATCCTTGGATTTCCTTGTTTTGTTTTTGTTTTTAATTTAAAATATATACATATCTGAGTAACATTTTGAACTAAAAAAAAGTACTGAATTTTAATCTAAACAGGTGTTTTTTGAATTATAAAACTGTGAAGGAAAACTTAGCAAAGTAATTAAATCCAAATTATCCAATTTCATGCCTATTAATACTATGAAGTCGAATTGTTTCTTAATCTACTTTGAAGGGTTGTTTTGATATTCAAATTGCCACTACAGAAAAAATGTGGGTGTTTAGTAAGATATCAAGTGGACTTCTGCTGAGCTACCAGAATTCACAGTCATCTAGTTATTGTGAATGTAGAGCCTTGCAATACCCAGCATTTTGTAAAGAGCTTAGATTTATTAAAATATTTCTCAGCTGATGACAGCACATTTTAATAAAAATAATAAATAACAAATATTTAGAGCATATATATAGAAAGAATTTTGAAAAATATAGCACAATGATTAAAGGCAAGACGTATACAGTTGTTTGACAATGGAAAGATTCATACTATCTGTATAGCTTTTGGAAATCAGACATATTTATAACAGCAATTCTCATTGGAATAATTTATAAATAGCAGTGGGTAATTAGACTGCAGCAGTCCTGAATACAAGTTTAGTCACATTTTTAAATGTAAATTTTAGTTTTAAAAAATGTCTCATAAGAGAAACAACTAGATAAAATTTGCTACTGGTGCTCTAGTGAAGGCCACACAAAGTGCCCCTTTTGACCACTGTGAGATATGTGCCTGGGTGTAGAGGCAGATGCATAATGTCAAGCCAGACCTTTGCTCCCCTACAGTTCTGTGAACAACATCTACTGCAACAATTTTATGTGTAGAGAAAAATCAGAGCACATGATCCTGATGCTCCTTCTTACAACAGTTTTTCTGATATTTAAATTCTCAGAGGACAACTTAGCTAATTCTGATTTCTAACTCTGTATGTATTTGCTTCTGATTTACACCTATATTGAAATTCATCATAATCCGTATTTTTAGAATCCACTTTTCTTGATGGCCAGAAAACAGCCAACCTGATAACAGCCACTCAGTAGCACAAGTGCTGCCACAGGAGGAACCCATCACAGGTAGGAAATGAAATACAGAGAGTGGCAGAGGGACATTCCACTGCTGTCAGGAGAGACCTAACGCCTCTGTAACTGCTACTCCATTCCACTGGCAAAGCGAGCCACCGTCATTGATATAATTTGTAGCATTCAGACTATTTAACTCCTCCTATGAGTTACAGAGACAGCCCAGCACCAACGTACATAAAACTAGATTAAGGTTTACCTCTGTATCCTCATTCCAATTTTTTACTACAACAAGAAGTATAAAATACCGTCTCTGTGATTCTAAGATGCTTAGTAGGTTTTGGAAATTGCCCAGGTGTCGTTGAATTAAATGGGAGCTACGTACTTGCACACATTTCCACAGAGGCACTTACGAAGCTCTATGAAATATGTTTTGAATGGAAACAAGATGCCCAAATGCATTGTATAGCTCAGGTGTAGGCATCTTTCATATTTCTAGGCTCCCAACTACATCAAAACAATCTGTTAAAATTTACTGGTTTATGAACAATATTCACACCTTAGATAACATGAATTATTTCAAATTTCGTATTTCTGTAAAGTGTATGGGGAGGACCTTCATGTAACCTTGACTGCTTACAGTGTTAGCACATTATATGCAAACCCCAGCCAGAGAAGTGAGGATGAAGGGTATTGAACACTGAATCTTTCCAGTGAATCATCTTGCCAGAAGCATCTCGCTGATTCATTCTGAGCGTGGTGTGCAGCATTCTCCACATTTCATCTTTCTTACCTGTATGGGAAAGTTTAATGGTTTTACATGACCTATGTTACAACAAAAACGAAGCTTCTGAGAAATAAACAAGTGAAGATCTACTGCATATTGTCTTGTACGAGATAAATTTCATTGAGCTGAGCAGAATTACAGCACTGCGGAGACCAAAGGAATATATTCAAATGTACCGCAGGTTATGTCATAAAAGCTGGATTTAAAATTCTTCAGTGATGAAACTGTTCCTACTTAGTGAATAGCAGCTGCTCTAAATTAACCTGTATTGATTACATTTCCTCTTGCTTCACAAAAATATAGCTTTTAATTTAGAACATCAGTATAATATCTCAATTGAGACAATTGCAAGATGAAAGCAACCACATGATGTCAGCAAATATTATCACCTCCCTAAATCACACTGAAATTAGTCTTCCAGAAACCAAAAGGTTATCTCTCCATCGCTTCCTCTGGTGGCTCTTGATATTCTCTGATCTATGTTTCCAAAGCAAAGTCTATTTTCAGTTTTGTCATCCTAGCAATACACAGCCCACCCAGTCCACTTTTTACTTTTTCCATTTTCAACATCCTGCTCTTCTTCGATTTGCTTTTCTAAGTTTCAAAGGAACACACAAGATCAGTTGTTCCCACCATAAATAATGAAAAGAATTATTCAGGATACAGTCATAGAGCACACTGCAGGTAAATGATGGATGTTTCTGTACACCCTCTGAGCCGGGAGCAGGTCTAACATGCCACAGAGCCTGAGTGAGGGCATCTGACTTTGAGCTAATACAGCCAGACACTCAGCATGCACATCCAGTCCAAACTGCTGGATAAAACACTTAGTAAAATAACCCAAAGAGTAGATATGTCTTATTTTTACAAGTTGTTTTAGCATCAACTTGAACAAAAAGAAAAAGTGCATCAGAAGAAGAAATTACTTTGACTGTACAATAATGAAAAGCTAACAGGTCGTTGCTTATATATGCAAATATAGCTTATACTTTTGATGGCTTTAACAAGATATTTTGAACTTATTATATCTGTCTTGTTTAAATAAGATTGCTCACTGGAGTAAAACAAACAGAATGTGGCTACTTGTTTCTTAGGCCCTCAGTGTGGTTTTGTAGCAAGATGAGCCTCCACTGTACAAAGCTGAGAACTGGGTTATCCTGTTTTAATAGTCACATTTGTATGCTTTTGTTTACACATAATATAGCACTTTGAAATTAAGAATGTTGATTATTCCTTTTTTTGCATTTAGATGCTCTTAATGTTTTATTTTGCAGTATCTTGGGTGAGTTAATGCATGTATTGTAAATATGCTTTCTATCTTATATAAAATGAAATACATAAACAATTAGAATTGCAGAATTCTCTTTTTATTGCTTTGTGCTTTTATTTGTTGGTATTTTGTTGTGTATAATTCTGTATATCTGACACCAAACTGTACTTGATGGCTCTTTGAAGCCTTGTCAGCTTTTTTCCCCTCCTGTTTTTCCATACTTTCTAAGAGTATTCTGAAACAATAACTCCCACTTGCTGAATTTAATATTGTTTTCTAGAAACATAAAATCATGTCCCAGTTACCGTTTTTCAACAATATACAGTGTTATTTTCCTATCATCTGCAATAAAACAGTGAGAGATAACACATAAATAACTATATTAACACTAAACATGTTCATTAAGTGCCTCATTTTGAAAATGTGTTACAGCTGGCCACTTATACTTGGCTGGAAATCAAATAATACAGGACAAGCAGAAAATAAATAGCTGACTCTGATATGATACTCAGATAAATACTTCCAAGCTAATCTATGGACTGCTTACATAAATGAGTAAGACAATGTCCTCGCTCACTGAACTCAACCACTGTGGAACCAAAGCCTCATCCCTGGAAGGTAAGCTTGATACATAGTGTAGAGTATTAAAAATGTTATGGAAAATGGTACAATTGGTACAGGGTTGGATGGTACAAACATGAGAATATCAGCATTTTTAGTATGTACTGTGATAGATGGCAGTTCTGTATTATATAATGCTGAGTATCAATTCTCTTTGAGCTGAATTTTCTACCTGAAGTCAAGTGCTGACAAAAACTCATTTGTTTTAGTCCTCCACTGTCACTTGAGATGTTGTTGCAGCAGTGAAAACAACTTGGTGCTCCATACTGTGGCAATTTGTAACTTATTTACCTGAGACTCCACAGCTCTGTGCTATTTTTGTTTTAAAACTAAGACATCTTTGTAATGATTTTCCATTTTGAGAGACTTATGGTAGAATAAGAACGTTTAAAGAAAAGGATAAATTCCAGAGAGATAGAGGGAAAAATATCTAAGGCTACCAGGCGCGTGATTACAATATTTAATTTCAACCAGTTCTTTTTCTAAATCCGGTCTACATTTTTTCTAATCATGCAGTAAAATCAGGTTCTATGTGGTCACTCCTGTTTTTCAGACTACAGTGCTGCAGTTCCTTCTTGGCCTACTTATTAGTCAATTCGAATAATTTGTTACTCTTTTTTTTTTTCGGAAGGCATAGCACCAGTATAGAAGTGGAAGTTAAACTCTGAACATGAAGTGTAAGATCCAGGATAATTCTTACAGTTTGGCCTTTTTGCACTATATCCTTTCATCTAGTTGATGTTTCCATGGGTCTAGATTTATGCATAGCTTTCATGTATTGCGTAATTAGTAAGTTGAGGGCTCATTTTTATTCATTTTACTCTAATTTTAGTATGATTTACTTCATTGGCATCAATGGTGTTACTTCCTCACATATCGATATTAGACCCTATATTATTAATACATATATAAATATTGCAAGGATTATTTAATGCATTCAGGATTTATTTTAGACACACGCTTCTTATTTGCATGAGAGAAATATCACTCCCAAAGTGTTTTCAGCATCTCTGGTTTTATTGCTTTAAGGTGAAATGTCTTTGCTGTGTTAGTGAGTTTGTTTCCCTCACTAACATGATCAGTTGGCCTATTAAAAAAAAAAAAAAAAAAAAAAAACACCAAACCAACAACTAAAAACACTGTATTCCTTTATGGGATAAACTCACATCAACATAAACTATCTGTTTCGTTAGGAATACCTGCTATTAAATCACCGGAAATATCAAAGCATCTAAATCAATTTCTTAAGCTATTCCATATCACATCCTCTTTCACATGTTAGTGCTCTACTAAATTAAGAATCTGAAAGCACAAAGCTGAGGGGTAAATTCAAACAACATACGAATGCTTCCGTAGTGCATTGGACTATCAATCTGTTTCTCCAGGGCTATGGCATCTTGTTTTCTGTTTGGATTTATTTACTGTATCTTTTTAGATGTATAATCCAATAACTGCAGGTCAGATCTGCTGGTTACAACAGATAGCTTTATCAATGTTTTGTATAGAAATTCTACCTTAAAAATAACAGCAGATAAATAGACTTTTAATCTCTTCTGTAATGTTTGTACACACTTATCTTTCTTTTCTTTCATACTACTAATTAGTTGCAGTTATCTTATATTCAGTAAGTAGACAAGTGATAATTATAAGAATTCAGAACCTGATTCTAATCTAACATTTGTTGGTTTTACACCAGGTTACATCACTGACTTTCCCAGCACTAATTCAGAAGACCAAAATAAGGATCTTATTGCCTAATCTACATCACTAGCTCTACTCCCACTTTCAAAATTTACAGATTTTTCTTTGAACTAAACTGATGTGAAATCACCATCTCTGTTCTAGAATATCTTTGTCATTCACTTTGTTGTTCAACATTAGTTATGCTGAACATAATTAATGAGCTTTCAGTGTGTTCAGGAGAAGATCCCCTCTGTGATGTCTGTTCCAGTAAATTATCCAATGCCAAGAAATGTCGTGCGGCCCTGAGGCAAAATGGCATGGCCTGTTCATAAAAGTCTTTCCCCTTACCACCCCTTTGTGCATGATCATATTCAAACTGCTTTTTGGGAATCACCTCTGGCCTGTGCTAATCCCGTAAATTGTACACAGGGATGTTTCGGAGAGTGCCGGTTAGTACAGGTCACCCTAGAGCATGCAATTAGTTCGACAGTCAGATGAACCTGTCCTGGCACAGCTCAGATTATCAACACAGATATAAGTTTCAAACCAAGAATTTAGGTGCAAAAACTCAATGGGACTAGAGTCATATAAATATGTCAGAAATAGTCCCTAGTCCATGTGAATAAATCTACAATCGTGTCATCCTCAGGGCTAGATTAGAATGAGTTCAGTGTATTTTTCAGAAGATTGAGGACTTTATTTCTTCTTTCTAATCCCAATACTTGTCCCTGAACTGATGACTGTGCAGCAAATCTGTCTTTGGCCCCTTCTGAATAACTGTGTATAAAGTAACAGCCAAAAATAGATTCAAAGTTACTTCTTTCAACATAGGGGACCTTGTGCATTATGACATATGGATAACTAACAGTTCCTTGGTTTGCAAAGGTCCCATCTCTTTTCCTATCCATTTTGGGCTATGTAGATGTTTTTCAAGGCCTATGTCACATCCTTTTCAGTGAGAGAGAGGCAAAGGAAGATGATGAGCGAGCCACACAACTACATTTCTGAGATCTGTGTTTATACTTGTCAAATTTCATCTTGGGGTTCAGCCTTCCAACTCTGCATTTTTGGTCCGTACTCTTTTTTGACACTGTTCTGTCTTCTGTGTGCAAGACTCAAACCTCAACTTGGGATTAGAAAAAATAAAAATAAATAAATAAATAAGGTTCCCATATTCCTCTCACCAGCACTGATTTAGCATGTCATGAGGAGGTTTTTTTTCTCCTCACCTTTGGAGGAACGCTGAATGACCATAGATGAAGAAAAAGTCTTCAGTTCTTAAAGGTCAATCACCCTCTGGCAATTCTATCATTTATTGCTCTTCCTTATTTCTCTCTGCCTTCTCTTTTGTGCTGCTTCCTTTCTTGCTTTTCTACCTTCCTTCCTCTTTTTTTTTTTTTTTTTTTTTTTAAAAACCACTCTGGCTTCTGTAAAACATAAAGCTATATTTTATGCAGAATAAACTAATAGAAATTATATTATGTAACAGAGCCCTTTAACTACCTACAGGAAATTGAATTTTGTAGCAGTGCTGTCAGCAGAAATAGAACTGATCTTTTGTCTCCTTTGAACTACAGCAAGGAAGTCAGCTGCCTAGAGCTTGACACCTATTTAACCATAAGTCAACCACCTTTCTTTTAGGAACCGCATCATCTTTTTTGTGTGTATCTAACAAGACCTCAGGTTAGTTACATTTCCCACAGCAGGTCCATTGCTGCTCACTCGATGTGCTGCGTGCGCCTGACGGTGACTGGCCAGGTCTGATACAGCACAAATGTTGGTGATGCCATAGCCTGTGCCACCCCAACAACCACCACTCTAGTGTAATAATGCCATTGATCAGCTTAAGATTCCCATTTATGCTAAGCCAGAAAGACAAACTTGTGGGGTTTGTTTTTACTTTTCTTGGTCTGTCACTGTTGGCATTACCCCAGGATTACCATCCTCTGGATTTAGATAAGTCAGGGAAACCTCTTAAACTTCCTTCCTCCTTCCCTCCGCAGTCAAGACTCTGGAATCAAAAGTTTGTAGAAGAGCACAGGGCAAAAACTAGAATATATCTTGTAGTTTCAGATAGGTGTTTACATTATTGGTTTTATCAATATTTTGCAAGGCTTTGACAAACAAGGTATCTGCACAGGGTTATTCATACTGGGATTAAGCGGTTACAACACATGCATTCTATTTTGAAAGATCATTTTCACCTTTGTTTAGACCCATCACAGTCAGCACAAACTCATGTGCACCTGAACCTGGAGGGTTTTTCCACAGCTGGATGTTCATCAGGTTCCAAGGGGTTTGTGTCCCAGATTTGTGCTGTGATCCAATGGTACCACCTGCTGTAGAAACTGGTTATGCTCTTCACTGAGGTGGCAAAGAATATTTTTGTGTGTTTTGAGCAAATATTGCCTACTGATCAGACAAAAATCCTGTTCTATTTGCCCTATGGACCATTGTGACAACTCTCATACTTGGGAGCAAGTCAAAGCCATTTCTAGGTCAATTCTATACTTTGTGCTTTCTGAGAAATAAAAATGCTTCAAAAATCTCTTCCTGCCCTAATGAAGTACACACAACCAGGCAATTACAACACTCAGTTAAACAATCCACAAAAGGCAGGTTTTATTCTTAAGCAAGTTTTAATACGGGAAGCAAATACTACAGGAAATGAGATTTTATTTAACATAATTCCATTTAACAATCTCTTCTGCTCATTTAGTATCAGACTCTTCAAGTGTGCTAACTAAATTGATATGTATTTTTATTTTAAAGTCTCCTAATTATTAATGCTCAATGATGTATGCTCTATTGTCACTTTATTGATAAAATGTTAATATAAACAAAAAGTTTTTATCAATCACTCCTAATTCATATTTAGCACTGTAAACACTTCCCAAGAACTTTGTAGATATTAAATAAGCTTCTGCAATATAAAAAAAAATATTTATTAGCAGAATATTTAGTGGTTTAACTCCCCCTTTTACCGACTAACCATTACAAGTTTAATAATTCAGATTTTCTAATAGCTACAATATTCAACTCATCCTACATTTTCATAAGGTATTCACTTCATATCAGCTATCTGATAGACAATTTACATGCAAATCTATCATAATTGAAAAATACTTTATTTGTTCAACATGTCAAGTGAACGAGAAGAGCTATAAGACCATTACCTAATTGTTATTGCTTAATCTATCAAAACTGCTGTATCAAGGTACTTTTTTTTCCCCCAGCAATAAGATACATTGAAATATTGATACCTAGGTTACTTATCAGTATATTGGCTTTCAGTAAAACACTTGGAATTTCTTCTGTTATTAAAGAGTAAATTCTGAAACAGGAGGGACTATTTATTATTCATTCATTTTATATCAGAATATTCATTTAACACTAGTTTTTGTGGAAACGCAAAAACTGGCAGACAAATAACTCATAAATGACACTAATGAGCACTGGGAGATGGAGTGGAAAGGCTTTAAATGTGTCCCATTATTTTGCAGGATAATTAAGAGCACAGCTCTACCATGGCATTTTATTACAGAAATAGATAAGATACCATCTTATTGCAAGCAGGTGTTGTAATGAAGCAAAGCAAGATCATTTTTATGAGGTTCTTCTGGTCCAAAAAAGATTGCAAATTTATTTTATGCTACCTTAATTTAAAAAGTAAGCATGAAGATCTTGGGAAACAAAGGGGACAGCAAAAATACACTTTCAATGCTGTTGATTCAGGTTATCCCCAGACAAAAAAGAACAGAACATTTGTTCTCTCACACCTTATAAATGCAGTTTGGTTTCTCACAAATAATATTTGGTTTAAGCAACTCCTATCAAACAGAACTTACCATACATAAATAGCATCACATTTTAACATAAATTAAACTTCATACCAGATTATTTACAGTAAAGTTAGGGTTTCTACTATTTTAATTCATTATAAAGCTTTAATCCTCCATAAACATTGCCACAAAACTTACGTGACATATCCGTCATGATTTTATGCTTTTTTCACTAGCATTTAATAAAAAGTGCTGCAAAATACAGATAACCCCACATGGTAATCTACCAAAGATCCCATATTAAATCAAGTGACACAGTATTTACAATGGTATAATTACAAGAAGATTTTGGGCTAATGTTCACTGCTTATAAACTTCAAGAATATATATTGGACTTGCAGGGAAGAAAACTATAACATTTGATTATCTAGGCCACAAGTTGTGATTCTTTTATATATCATTGTAGAAAAACTTATAGTGAAATTGAGAAGCTGGATTTTTGGAGGGCAGGTCTTTATTTTACGATTAAGACTTATTTTACGATAAAGATTAAAAGAGAGTTAAGGTCAAAATACATGAATACAGATATAAAAAATTGTAACTTCTGTCTTTCAAATACAATATGTGAAAGAAAGTTATCCATGAAAATGAAAGCAAATCTCTAATATTTTGATAGATATTATATCCTCTGGAAATCTAACAGGTAGAGGCAGATGACAAGATTTTTACTATATTACTAACTTTTTTTAGACGGAAAAAAACCCCGATAAGATGGCCACTTCAGAGGCAAGAATAAATCTCATAAAAAAATAGAAGGGTTATGCAGATGAAAAAAAGTGGATGGAAGATAGCATATGGAACATAAGCACTAAGAAACAGATTACAGAATCTTTCACTGGACCACCTGGTGGTGGATATATCACATAACGCGTTCAAGTGTCCCGTCCCCTTGGTCTAGTGCTGGCACAGGCTTAGGCACAGAACAAACTTTGGCTTTCACATTGTGGTACTGGGTTTCCTCTGGGATCATAATATTGATGAGATCACACGTTACAGTTTTGAAACCATCTTTCAGATATTTTGTGTATATGTCACCTATAAGTTCCAGTTATAAGCAGACAAAACTTTGAAATTTCCTTTCTTAAAAAGGAAAAACTAAAAAGCCATTGCACAAATATTTTGGGGAGACAGGAATGCAACAGCATGCTTTTGAAAAGAGACAAAATAATTTTGTTCTAATTTTGAACAAAACTTATAGAAGGATATTATAGGGCCCATTTGTTCACTTAATTAAAGGTTGTTTTCAGATATAAAACATAAAAAATTATTCACTGTCCAAGCACCTTGTATCTTAATGGATTCTAAAGTTATATCTACATGTGAAAACAAGAACAATTATATTCAATCGCACAAAGTTTTCAATGCAACTTTTTGCCTAGGTGTCCAGAAAATTCTCCACATCTTTTTTTTTTAAAAAAAGAGGTATTTTTGTGTGCCATCCATACAGATGCTAGAATTCATCTTTCCCAGGCAGCCGCAATCATCCCTTGGAATACACTAGAGTTTCAAGGTCATTCTTAATAGTTTCACAAAAATAAAGCTGTCTCAGCCGACAGACACTAAATAGTTCTCATAAGCTTTATGCCAACAGTTTTGGCTAGAGTTATACATAAATACCAATGTTATAATCTCATTCAAGTTCTATGAAGAGAAAGTACTTTGTATCCTGATGGTGGCAATGGTTTTACAAATCATTTTGAGGAAGCAGAACCTGTACTCATTATGAGTTTATGTTTTCTGTAATTTTCACTTCCACCACTGTATTCTCTAGGGTCAGTAGCTATTGATGGACAGTGAAAAAGATCACGTACAGTACCGATATGAGCTAATAACTATAAAAATGACTGGATATCATCAACCCCCAGAAAACTTTCTGAATGTGGGAAGCACAAATTCATAGGCTCATGATAGTTTCCTCTTTTTCTATTTTCCTTTATTCACTGGAGTTTGAGATTCGTCACACTTAAAATCTAAGGAAGTTAGGTGGTTAGATGAAAAAAGGAGTGAGATACAGAACGAAAGAAGTGTGGAAATTGAAATTTAAAGCATAGCTAACGTCATTTGGCTGATTTTGCTGAAAACCTACCAGGGGAAGAAGGGGAAAAATAAAAAAAAATTTTAAAAAAAGACTAAAGTTCTGCAGTATGAAAGAAAAAGCTTCTTGAGATGGTCTTGATTTTCTACCACCCTGCATGTTGAATGCTATATATTCAAAGGAGCTTGAAATTAATCATCTTTATATGGAGATTAAAGAAAAAGTGATGAAGCATGATAACCTGGAACTTGTTTTGCTACTTCTTATAGTTAGGGAAGTCTGTATCTCTACTACAAAGGATGCAGAGATGGGGGAAAAGCTCCAGTGAATCTACCAACATTGAATGCTTCCCCTTTCATCTTTCATTTAAAAGAAATACTATGGTGTCATATTTGTTCACTTCTTTCTCTTTTGCTCCTTGTGAGTTTTTGTTTCTGATGGTCAGCTTAATCTTCACTAACACTTTACAGAAATAATTACCAGTGGCTTGAGTATTTCAGATTTTGAATGCTCATGGCCCTGAACTGGGATGGAAAGTCTCAATGATTTTGTTAAGTAAGGAAAAAAGTTTCAGTAATTTGGAAGCTGGTTTACATTTCATGCCTCCTTACACACTTAAATTCTTGAAGTAATTTTATCTTGATAACAGATATCGGTATAGGAGATACTGTAATAGAAGATTTTTTTAATTTATGTAACTTTTACCACATACCTTTTGTACCCGGTGTAGGTATCCAGCTGTTAGCAGCAGGGGGGTCACAGGGCCTGCCCCATGGCTGATGTAGCCAGGTCCAAATGGTTCCAGCTGGTCCCGCCACAGCTGAGCCCATCAGCAAAGCTGGTGGCCCCTGTGTGAAAACATACTTGAGAAAAGGCAAAACACTACATGGCAGTGAGAAGTGAGGAAAATATTATCAGAAATGGCTCTGGAAACAGAGATTCCCTTGCAGCCATGGAGACACCTCAGGGGAGCAGGTATTTCCCTGCAGCCCATGGAGTCTATTTTGCCTGTGATGGTAACTGGTAAGTAAACTCCCTTTATCTCAGCCGATAAGCTTTTGATTTTTATTTTCTCCCACTGTCCTATTGAGGAGGAAGACAGAGAGCAGCTGGGTGGGCGCCCATCAGCTGCCCAAGGTCAACCCTCCACACCTTTCCTTTCCTCATTGCCCTGGCAAACTGCTTCATTGTGATAAATTCACTTTTTTTTTTTTTTAACCATAACCTTATTTTTCAGTCTATAATGCCCAATAAACTCTTGTTTTCAGCTGTTTAGTTCTTGGAAGGCCTCACACCATAAGCAGCAGCTTTTTTTTTTGTTGAAACTGAGACAAAACACAAGACTAAAAGTCTTAATTCTGCTTTGTCACTCACTAAATAAAAATAAATACTGCCTATTTAAATGTTATGGGGTTTTTTTAACATATTGCTTCTGCTGCACAGTTGCTGTGAAGATACATGTTTCTAACACCACTTAGTCTTTGGGTGAGCTTTGGAGAACCTTGCACACTAAACTGTTGTTATAATATAAATTTAAGATGCCATGCCATTTAAAAGCTTGAAACTATAATAACTGAGGAGAAATTCCACTATTTAGTTGCAGTTAATGTTTTGCTTCACACTTTATTGCACACTGTCTTGTCTCTGTATCTCTTAAATCTGTTGTGAGCCACAGAGAAAATACCAATTTTTGTCCGTGGGGAATAAAATGGTCTAAAATTTTACATTTATTAAATTACTTCATATCCTGTGGTCATTCATTCTTAAAATAATAGTTAGCAATAATGACTTTACACTAATAAACATCCAATGATGGCCTGAATTAGAAAAGTATCCAAATTATCCAGCTTTGGTAGTACAGTAAATTTGCTGGAATGCATTAACTATTTAAAGCATCAAAACATGATACAGAACTGACTGGTGGTTTCTGAAATTCCTACTTTTTCATGCACACTGCTTGCAGTAACAAGAGTGTACTGGATTTTCTGACCTTTCTATAGGAAGAATATTAGGGCTCTGAATTAGCCGGGTTTGTGTAAATTACTGAGAATTATTTGCTATATAAACTGTAAATAATTTAAGTGCCAAAGCATTTAACCCTCATTTTCTTATTGATGGTTTGCATTCTTTCAGTTCGTCTATGAAAATGTCAAAATACAACACAGTGGCAATTGAAGTCAGGATGGGTGTGATCCAAAATACTGAAATGTTAAAATGGTACTGTAAATACAAACATGCACTTTGTACACAAGGAACACAAAGATGAAAACAATCATGGTTCATTTATACTGCAGTATACACTACTTCACTATTTTTTAAATTAAAAATACCACAGAACCTTGAGGAAATCAAACAGCCAAAATTTACTCCCACTGCTCACCATTATTTAATATTAAGGCCCTATCCATTAGCAGGTTTCTCACAGCTGTAGCTCATTTCAAAATTCTTTTTCTCCACATCCTCCTTCCTTATCAATGACATTATTCCAGCTGATTTATGCACTGAGGAGACACACTTCATCAGGTTAGATTAATTCACTAACTCCTGGGTGCTATTAGAGGTGGATTCTGGCTCTGTGCATATCAGCTAGCCAGCTAAGGTTAGCATCTGACATGACAGAGATTAAATTTCTGTGCTTCAGCAGACATTTTATTCGATGGCTAGAAGTAGAGAAAGAGCATATAGACCAAGTCATAAAACCCCAGGTCCTAAACTCACATAATCAAATCAGGGTGGGTTTTTTTGTTTTAAGTTTAATGAGAATTAAAAGTTGTAGCCTTTATGAATAGGGAGGAAGGGAATAAAGGGAGTAAAAATAATTTCTCACGTTACCTCTGAAATCTACAACTACAAGGAAGTAATACAGCTCTCAGGAGCCTGTGGGTTCATAAAGATGTACTGTTGCATTAACCAGATGCAGCAAACTAATAATCTGATATGATATTACTGTAGCATAAACCTTTTGTTCACAACTATCAATAGTACTTTTCCAGATTGCACAGCTCTGTAAAAATATAATTATCGCTTTTTAAAGGAAACTTGATTTCAAAATTGAGTCCTTAATAAGGCAATGAAAAGTTACAGTAAAGACTTGTAAAGTCATTAGCATTACTGTGTAATCACCATACCTCCTGGAAGTTTTACTTTTAAATGACTTCTTTCTCTATAAAGTCTTTAAGATCTCTTTCAAGCTTCTAATATGAATACCTGATTCAGTAACTACAGATTGCTTTAGTAGAGACACAACATATTTTGACCTGTCTCTAAAGGCATTTCGGAAATCTTGTAGCAGAAATCTTCTTTCAGCAGACAAGAGGCAGGGCACTTTTAATGATCAGCATCTATTTAGCCAGTGTTTAACCAATATTAGAAGACAACACGTGTTCAGTTTCTGCTTCTAAATTGAATTATGAAGTCTTGCTCATTTATATGCTCAAGTTCTTATTTTATCCTGATTTTGCATTATTTTTTCTCTATAGTTGCCAAAATTCTTGATGCACAAAAATGGTCAATAATATGTTCTGTAATACTCTATTTCAGCTGCTCCTAGTTAAGTTTCTAGGATATGTGTAAGTGCTACCAATGGGTTAAAAAAATGTTAGTGATAGAATCAGCAGGAATATACTTTAAACATTCAATTTCATCCTTTGGCTTCCTTGTCACAAGGTTGACCTTCTGCAAATGTTTTAGGCAAATTTATGTTTTATTACAACACTAACAGAACCTGCCGACATAGTTCAGTATTTCTAACAGCTTTGAACTCTGTTCTTTAATTTAGATTTTTAGTACATTAAGATCTTTGACGCTAATGGATTTCCAAAATAAAATGCTAAAATTGAAATTTGGTCTAATTCAGTCTGAGGTTATTAACTCTCCATGAATCCCTCCATCTTTACCTATGTTCAAGAGCAGCAGTGCTCTATACAAACAAGGCCCAGTGACACCAGTCCAAGGCTGCCAGCTCAGGTGATTTGCATTTCAAGCACATTACATTATGAAAAGCAGCTGGAAAGAATTAATGGGAAAAGAACAATTTGAAAGTGGTCTTTTCACTTAAAGAGACCTGCCAAAACCTGGAGAAGCCACCTAACCTGCTGAAAAACCTCCTAGAGTTTCACTTCTTGGCAAATTAAAGAGAGCTGCTTTTTTTTTTTTTTTTAAATTTTAAATAATGTCTTGGGATCCTTCCAAAGGCGTAGACCTCTCCTGTTTCTCTCTAGTTTCAGGGAATGAATCCCATCTATGTTTTCTTCTCTTTCTATATGATGCTAGCTGTTGTCATGTTTTGCAGATCTTAGAGACTCCTCCTTCAGATTTGTGGATTTTTTTTTTCATGTATCAGACACTGGAGGTTTTGCATCTTAAAAGAATCAGTTACTGGAAGGCTCCCAATTCTTATGAACACATCTTTTACGAAGATAACAGCGATGTGTCTGTATCCATGCTGACTTTCTATTTGCAGAGTATGCACTCTTCATAAAACTAACTACCAGTACAAAGGCTGAGGATGATTTACCTGCTTGTGTACCCCCTCAAACTTGTTTTGTGTTTGTCTTTTTGTATGTAAGATCAATGTCCACATTCTCAATGCTAAACAGTGACAATAGACTAAGGTTTCTTTCCATTAAGTCTTCCGGAGACAAAAGCAAATCCTTCATTTATAGACTTTCAGTTTAACTATTGGATATTCTGATATCAATTGTCCAATATCTATTTGAATGTTACTGCAACTGGGCTAGTTGGCTTAATCACTCTGCCTATAAAAAGTAGTTTGGATTTGCTCAAGAAATATACTGAGACAAAAAAAACCCTGAACATTTTCTTGCATTCTTTGGAGTCTAGCATAATTGCTATGTTTACTACAAATTTAATAAGCAGCCTGTTGTTTGGGGTTTTGTTTTGTTTGTTTGCTTTTTTTGTGAGTTGGTTTGTGTTTTCAGTTTCCATAGATCTTTGACACTATCTTTTATCTGAAGAATTCCCTCTGGAATCCTCACAAGTCAACAGTTAGAAGTCTACAGCAAATCTCCCCATTTCTGTCTCATTCTGTGTTAGCCTTGTGTGCATGTATTTTATAGTTCCTTTTTCCACTGTGTCTTAATGATTCTCATTTTCACTCTTTCACAGGGGGTTCCTTTCTCCTACTATCTTTAGGAAATCTATTATGTATTATACAACTAGATTCTTCGTGATTGCCATGACTACATGCAAATCTCATTTTCCAGTTTGTCCATGTTTCTTTAATATACAGTACTGTTTGCTCTTTATCAGCATATTCAGTATTTCTCCATATTGCCAGGAGTGGTGAGGGATTTGCTTGCAATTGCCATTTTTCTCTGTATAGACCTTACAGCACTCCATGATTTCTAACTCCTGATTAACGAGGAAGGTTTCAGTACCATCCCTTTCAATTAACCATTAAAAACTGAATCAGAGCACAAAAGTAGCAATCTTGCTATATTTACTAGTCAGACCATTATTTTTCTTTACCATCACACAGCACCTTAGGAAAAGGGTATGTATTTCTTTATAGTTTTTACTATATTTTCTACAAACTGGAGCTTGAAAGAAAGTTGAGAGGCATAATAGGATCACTCTAGATGAGAAGGAACTGAGAAAGAACTTCCACAACATAGATGCATTTAGCCACAAATAAAAGCACCTGAAGGATGCTTAAGAAAGAAGTATGGCTAAAATTAATTTTACACACTGCATTTTTTTTTTGCGGTTTGAGTAAGACAGAGTGTTTGGAAGATGGAATTTCCTATGATCTCCTACTGGGAATAGTCTCATGCAAAGCTGCCTAGTGCTTTGTGAAGTATATAAACAAGGTGACAAGTTACAGCTAAATTTAAGAGAGAAAATGTCAACTTAAGCTTAATGCTTTAAATCTCATTACTTACAAGATTCTTATGTGATACATCTACAGCTGAGATCAATGGAAATTGAAAGTTCCCTGGCTATAGAAGAGAAATTGCTCTTGGTATATCATTTTTCATTAAAATCTCTCTAAACTGGAGCATGTCTCCTTCCCCACTGTTTTGCTAGAAAATTTATGACACTCAGTTGAGCTATGATTATTGTTATTTTTTACGCAGAAGGACTTGTGTTGACAATAAAAAACTTAATACTCTCCTGTGAGTGTTTTTCCATATCTCTATTCAGTACTTAACAGTTGCCATTATATGAAAAAATAAGACAATTTGAGGGTATTCCTAAAATTGCTGATAATTCAACCCCAAGTTTTACGTAAAGAGTGTCTACACATCAGGGAAGTACAATGTACAAGAAAGTCACATTATACACAGATCTTCAATTGACAAGCTCATGAAAACAGAAATGCTGTAGTACCCAAGTCTGAAGTGCTGATCACTTCTCCCATTTCTAACCGACTGGTAGGTGTTGTCACTGGGTCAAGTTATATTTTTGTATGTGTTAAAGAACAGGATAAGTGTGCCTTGAGCACTGCATACAAACATTTTTATAAATTAAAGAAGTCTATAAGTATAAAACGTTTACCAGTTTTTATTGCTTGACAGCACAAGATTCTTTTGGGGATTTGCTAAATGAATTTTCTCACCTTCTCTGTTCCTAAAATAAACAGCTCTTTACACCTACTACACACTTTTCACTTTTCTTAAATAGTTTCACACACTGCCTATGCTTGCTGTCTTTGTAAGTCAAGCCCTTTTCTCCCTGCATTCAGTCACCGAGGAGACTACTGCATCAGCTGATAAAATCCCCCTCTTCACTACTGGTATTTTACCAGGTAGGATGCATCACCAACTTTTGCAGTTTGTAATCCCCCATTTAATTGACTTTGTTTCCAATATTTCTTGCCATTAGGACTCTGAACCTTCTAATTTCCCCGTTTATATTAATCACCATAAATGACTACCGTCTCTAACCTGCTTGCCTTGTGGTCTGTCAACATCTACTGCAATCAGCAGCGCTGTCTGCACTTAAACCCGTGGAATCTCTGTAGCATGGACCACAAGAATGCAGGAAGAGAGACCATTCATGAAAAAGAGAAGTAATAATGGCAATTTGTGCTTGATTAACATAGCTCTTCAAGATTTCAAAGTAATATTTGTTAAATTCTGATCCCTCAAGCTACTTCATGATGATTGAACTTGGATCCTTACAGTGCCAGTCTGTCTGGGCAATGGACTTGGTGACTGGAGACAGAAGATTTGGTGCCTGAAGAAACAGAAGTGATGAGACTTTACTGCACTGCAAGCCTAGAAATTGAGAAGTATTAAAAAAAGCAAACAATCAAAGAACTCTATTTCTCAATTTATCTACATTAGGACAAGAGTTGGAATCAAATTCAACTGGTTTGTTTGTTCGTTTGTTTTCTTTGTTACAAATGTACGAACCTCACAATTGGTTCACAGATAGCTACTAGCTGTATTGGATCATTCTTATCTCCTTTCTCCCACAGTACTCACCTATTTTCATGTGGTACAGAATGTGACATTTAACCACATCTCTAGCAAATGAGTATTAGACAGATATGTGTAATATCCTCAACTTGTGTGAAATCTTTGTTAATAAAAAAAAGACAACAAAATAAGGACAGGTCAGGAAGCAGACACTGAAGTAGGAAGACATAAGAAAGCGAAAACTTCTTAAACTAAATTTTGCAGCCAAAAACAATGTAAAAATGTATCAGGACTCTAAGAGGATTTCACCTATGGCTTGGCCCAGATTCTACACCAGTGCTGTGAAGAAAGACATCTAAACCAGCCTATTTAAAACCTGTTTCTCCTATTTTTTCTCTATAGAATTTAATCAAACAGTCTCTTTAACTTCTTCTAGAAAACAGAGGTTTCACAATTGTTCATCATATTCTTTGCTCTATTCCTTTTTGTAATGAATAGGGCAAAGCTCAGAAAAGTGAATTGTTATATTAAAACAGTTTTATGTAATTCTTGAAATTTTCTCCAAAACCTTTCCCTGTAAAATATCATGGTCAAATCCATCCACTATGAATGTAGATGTAGCATGTATCTTTGAACTCCTTCATGTAAAATCTTCCTTCAACCATGAGAGCTGCAGAACACAGGGCTAATAGATTGTACAAAAAAGAAAAAAAAAAAAAGGCATATTTGTGCTTGTCCTTAAGTACTAGTTCTCCTATGTTTCTCTGAGATTTTGGAGAAGAGGAGTAAGAGCCCAAGAAACAAAACCAAAAAGAATTTCAAAGGGAAGAGTCTATTCAAATCAGAACAACATAAAAGTTTCAAAGCAAACTGATTTTTTTCAAACTATTTCTGAGTTTCAATATTCACCTTATTAAACCTCATGTTAAGAGTTCTATTTCAGTAAATCTTTTGGTTTTTTTTAATAATTAAAAGCAGTAGCTTTAATGGAAACTAATTTGAATTTCTAAAAATAGCTGTTTCCATGAAATGACTATCAATCAATCAATCCCTTTGAGATAAGAGCCCTACTTTGTCCTGATAACATTACTGGTTTTCTGGTATCCTCATCTGACTGACATTGTATCCCGAAAAAAAACCAGACTTTCTTAAAGAGCTGCTGACCATTTATAGAAAAAAAATCTTTTAAAACCAATATGTGCAGTAAATTGTCATGTTCAAAACATACCATGTTCCAATAGGGGTTTTCACTTGCACTGGATTTTATTCACAAGTATATTTACATAAAGGCACAAAACCCCTGACAGTATGTTCTGTCTCAAATTATTAACATTAATTTTGCATATTCTGTTTTGAAATATCAAAATAATTTAATTTCTAGAAAAATCTTAAAATGGAACCTTTCAAGATAAATTTTGAGTATCATATTCAAACAAAAAAATGGACTCTGTAGCTACCATAACCGGTTACTTAATTTGCCTTTCCTGTTATGTATTCCTGTGGAACGGAAGAAAGTTGTCCTCCTTTTCCTCAGATAGCAATTATTAATTTCCACAAAAGTACCTATAGGTCATGGCTGGCCAATCTGATAATGAGACCATTGGAAGAGTTTGCTAAGCAATCCTCAGAAAGAACTTAACCAGGCATAAAAATCTTGCAGGTCGTACTGTGTATATTAGATAATGACCCTCTTTTCTTCAAAGCAAAAAAGGCATTTGCCATGGTTTCAGCTGTCCAGATATAACTGCAGGCCTGCTGTTTGTGACATTGATTGCTGTAAATGGCATATATCTTCTTATTATTCATGTCTGAAAGTTTAATAGAAATAAAAGGAAAAAAAAAAGAGAATCTTCCTTTCAGCTGTTTTTTGGACCTCGATATTAACCACTTGCTAGAGGTAAGTGGCATTCACATTACTGTCTTCATTTACTGTTTAAGTTTCAGTAAAGGAGAGAGTTTGACCCCATCTGAGACAAAAGGGAATGACCTCAGTGAGTAACTTGATGTTTTAGAGCATGATTTACACAGAGTGATTTCTAAAGCAAATCAAAATAGTGATTTCATACCCAAACAGACTGAGAAAAGCTTAGCAAATGGTCATAGATAAAGCTAGAAACCCATAGACGATACTAATTTGGGTGAATGTCCAACTGCAAGAACCCAGCCCAGGTGTCCACGCGTGCAGCAGATGGCCAAGAGAAGATGGCCAGGAGAGGGACAGCAGGGTCATCCCTGAGAGACAAGCCATATCTCAACTCAATCTCAAAATGGAGTTGCACAGTGATAACAATAACTTCCTACAACTTCCTAAAACTTTTTGTTGTTTCAAGGCTTCTCAAAATTTCATTAAGGATCCTTAAAATGTGAGATTCTCCCACTACATTATGTTAGATGTGCTTAATTGTATGTCTGTATCAGAGGCAACTCAGCAAAGTGATGGTGCAAATCAAAGAGATCTGACCTGCCATCTGTACAGAGTGGATAAGAGAGGACAGTTTTGCTCTGAGACTTTCATCTTCTTAAACTCAACTTCAGGACATGGATTTTGATGAATCTAAATTAATTTTGATTTCATGTGTCAGAAATAAAAAAAGTTCACATAATCACAATGGAGAGTACTCAGACACAGATAGAAATTGAATGCTTTACATTAATACTGGAATCCCGTATCAGTCCACTCCATCCTTTTGTAAGCGTATAGTAACTACATGTTAGTACAGACGAGGCTATTATGTTTCAAATGCACAATATTTATTCTAATCAACATCAGCAGCCTCACATTATTAAAATATTTTAGAGTTAAACTGAATTAATTTGCTTAAAGCATCTTTTTCCAAACAAAATATGGTTAAAATGAATATTTGGCTTTGGGCTTTGTGTTTGGAAGACTGCCAGAGACACTAAAAAGGATTGCAGAATTTTCCATTTCATTTCCTTACCGCTAAACAGTATTTAAGGCCAGCTTCAAAATAAGGCATGAGACTTTGAGGGAAAGTAATTTACTTTTATTTTTTAATTACGTTAAATCAAGGGCATACCTATTATTTAGGGTTTTCAAATAGTCTTTAGGGCCATTAAATAGCTTAATTATAAGACAGGAGTGCTGAGGACATACTTGACTAAGAACAGATATGTTTGGCTTGAGAAAAAGGTTGTGACTTTACGACATGTAATAGCTCAAATGGAATAAAAAGGAGAACAATGCAGCCCAAGCGAAAGCAGCTCTTGTGGACTGACTACCCGCTAGCTTGACACCACAAAACTGCAAAACCACAGGGGCCATCTTCAAGGTCCCACCATAAATATCCTGCAATCTCTGGAAAGACTGGCTGGATCACGCCTGTAATGCACCATGTTTAATTTTTGTACAGAAAGACTATCTCTTCTTGCTGCCTTTGAAAATAGTCTCTTGCTACTCAGAGGTAAAATACTTCATTATATTCCTAATTTCGCCCTTGGTCCTGAAAAACTGAAGAATCTTCTCCCCACGCACTGCTGCTCTGCAGCTTGTCTGTTTTCTGCATATAGAATGAACTAGATGCTCCAGAGATTATCAGTCCAGATCAATTCACAAAACCTGCACAGATTAAAAGCCAAATCAGGGCCATAAATAATACATGTAACGCTAAGTGCTATCTACGCTATTCCTGGATGTGTGTATCTTGTAAGATCTTTTCTGCATTTTACATACAAATGTATATTAGTCAGTTTTACAGGACAAATTGGGATGTATTAATGATGGCATCTCTAAGAGCATTATCAGACTCAAACTTGTTATAATGAGATTCAGTGTGAGGAAAAGGAAAAGAATAAGAGAAAAATCGGGTTCCTTGCAGCTACATTTATTAGAATAACTTCTACTAACTGATGACTAAACACCTCATGCAGTTACTTTAAATAATACTAGATAGTTTTTAATAATAATAATATTAATTCATTCAACATTAAGTAACACATAGTTTTGGTCCTATACTGATCACGTAGTATCAGATATTAGGTATTAAATCTGGGTATATTTTAATGTAACAGTAGTATTAGCTATTACTGTCAAGCACAAATAAAATTTGGTTTGTTCTGACTCTGCTGACGATTAAAAGATGTCAGCTTTTTGTTTTAAATTAAAAAAAAAAAATCTTCAGAAAAAACGTGATATCTGATGCAACATTCAACATTTGTCAAAGGACAGAAAATCCAAAAGTTTTATTTCTAAAGCAAGCAAGTTTACTCAAAGAGGGCAACAAAAAACTGTCTTCTTGGTGGTGCTCACCTTAATTCTTCTCTGTCAGAAGAGCTATCTTCTCACTTTCTCTCACTCTTTTCCTGAAGACACAATGAATGAAAAATGGCAGAGAAAGTGAAGGGAAATTTGTCTTCATTTGATGTGCAATGTACACCAGTGGCTTGGTGATGTCCTAAAAGATATCTCCAGCAGCCAGCTTTCAGTGACCTCCAGAGGGCTTCACTTACTACTTTCAACTTGTTCAATTCTCACATCTGTGTAAAATACCTAGTGTACAAGGCAGTTCTGTTGGGTACTTTTGTCCAGGTGAAGACAATAAATATATTGATGCTGAAGAGATTAGGCAGACACAAAAGTCTGGAAAGTGAAGAACTCATCCTAGATAGAGGTAGTTTACGTGCTGCTTGATAGGCTTCTGTTGGCTGAGGCCAAGGAAGGGTCAATGCTAATTTAGCTTCTATGAGATTAATTTACTTGACAGAATTTGCGTGTGATTTCAGAATGGAGTAGGGAAACGGCAGCTAAGGCAAGGTAAAGAGCTAAAGGAAGGTAAGAATCTATGTAAATGAGTTTCATATGTCCATTTTTCTCTTCTCTGGATTTTCAACCCCCTTTTGCTTGTTTGTTTGGGGTTTTTTTGCAAGTATTTAGGACCCAGTAGTCGGTCTCATATACAGGCCAAATAGTCACACTAAAAATCAGACAAAAGATCACTCTCCTGATTTACAGGATACTACAAAGGGTCATTTCTTCCTCTGTAATAATATATCATTCACCTGCAGAGAAAATTTCCTTATATAATCAAAGCAGTTGACTGAAGAGCACTAGTAAATACACATTTCTCATAGGAAAGATCTCACATGTCTTTTCCCTGTCCTCTTCCTGGTAATAGTAACAATTCCATGTACTTCAACAAAGCTGAAATGAGACTATTTCAAGGAGATAATTAGCTGCCCTGTATTACTTTTGAGAGGTCATTAGAGATCTTTAATATCTTCAAGAAGAAAAATACAATAGATTTTCTCTAAGGAAAACACACATTGTACCCAAATACAGTTTGTAGTGGAAAAATATCTAACCCTTTTTTTTTTTCCCCCCCAGAAATTAGAAGGTTGATGCATACAATATGGGGCTTTGCAACTGCAAACTTGGGGAGTTTTCATGATTCAGCAGACTTGGGTGCCATTAACCATTGTTACATATGTACAGCTTTCAGATCCCACTTCAGATTTGAATACCCACTTCAGATCTAAATGAAATGTGAGTTATAACCAAACACAAGAGCATAAATTGAACTTATTCTATAAAACATGAAAATTAAGAAGGCCTCTTGGAGAGGTAGCCTTTCTTAGTGAACAATAGCAAATATATAGTTAGAGCATATTATTTATTGGGTTCAGAGAATCTTTTACTAGAAAGTAAAAGGCTACATAAGAAATACAGATAGCTAGAAGATTTAGTAACTCACTGGACCCTCATCCTTCAGAGTCTAAAATTTGATCATATATTGATATTTTCAAAGAACTCCCTACCACGCAAACACCTGACTAATGTAAAATTACTCCTATTTTGCACTACTGAAAAATTGCAAACCCCACAACATTTACTGTCATTACAATTGGAACATTAATTCCTTCCTTTCACTTCTCTCCAAATTTCTCTGAGATCCTTTATTTAGAAAAATCTTTGATCAACAGCTTTCCAGAGCATGGTGTTTCCCCAGCCTTACCATCACAGGTAACTGATAGCACCTGATCCAGTCCTCACCAAGACTTTCTGCAGCAAGAATCTTTGTATTACTGATCTCTAAATGCTTATAGCTTTTTGCCTTCTAGCTCCAAGCTAGAAGGGAGGGGGGAGAATTCAACCAACTAACCACCAACCACCAAACTCAAAAATCAAAAACTCCAGAAGGTACCACTTTCTCCTAATCCTAAATTACTAATAATGAATCAAGTACAACTACAGGAAACAGCTTTGGTTTAGCGGCCATCGCAGGCCATAGTACATAAGCCGTAACGTTCAATAGATTCCATTAAAAAGATTAAATTAAATCTGACAGGCTTCACCTCCTCCCCCATCCCTCTCCAATATTTCATTACCAGAACTTCCTGGAAACGTGAAGTTGGATTTGGCTCTTCTCACATCACTGACAATAAAGCCCTTTATAATTGTGTTGACGTAATGAGACAATTATTACAAAATATCAGAAAATATGTTTTGGAAAAATAATATGAATTATGAAGAAAGAGATAAAATAAGCATAAGATAAATTTTTATAACATTTCAGGGGCTGATCTTACGTGGTTGCTGACAATAAGAGAAGACCAAATTGTAAAACTGCTGAGGGCATTTCTAGCCCTGTATTAATGTAGAATCAATAAGGGATGTAAGCCAATCCTTCTTATCTGGGTTAACAATGAAGAAAATCATGTGATCATCTGTGAAACTGAACACAAAGTAGGGACAAACTAAGATATTAGCATTTTTATAATGACATACCACCATGGATTGGAATCAGAAAGAAGATACTGAAGTTTGCCTTTAGAATTTAAAAAATAAAGTCTTTGAGCACTGTTTTAAAAAGTAATTAGAGTTGTACTACTCACTAACTATTTACCTGACGGCCTTTGAAAGATGAGACTCTCATTTCTTTGCAAAGAATGTTACCGTATACAGAACTGTAGACCTAAATGAACCTTTCACAGTTTTGATGATTTAAACATCCATCTTATTTTACCAATTATCTCAGAAGATTTTTTATGTAATTAACATGCTATTCATGATTACCTAGCGAATAATTGTAATGTATTATTTTGAATGGAAAATTAAAGTTTTGACACTATTCCGGGAAACATGTCAATTAAAAGGATGCACATATGTTGGAAATGTGTCCTGATCAGTTTCAGTTTTTCTAAATTACTTCTTATCTTAGCTGCTCTATTGCCTGTTACTGTTGAAGGGATTTTTTTCATGGCATCGCTAACAACAAACCGTTTTAACTACATCTGTGAAAACTAAGGAGTTGCAGAGGCTGTGAAATATGTTTTAGTCTTCTTTTGGAGTACATGCAAATTCAAAGCCTGTCCTTTCTCTCTCAGCTTCATAATCTTTACAAGTAGTTTATGGCTTCTAAACACTGAAGATAATTCCCTGTCCCTAGAGATGGATCTGATCCCACAGATCCATTACAAAAAGACTCCCACTGATCTACGTGGCCTTCATTCAGACAACCAAAGCCAGTATATTACACCAGGAGTACTTAGTTTTTATTAACCTGTCCATAAATCTGATGTAAAAACCATGGTGCTAAGGATAGCAAAGAACTGGCTCTCAGCGGAGAACTGTATGAGAACCCCAAGGTCACGTCCCAGCTCTCCCAAGTGCGATAACACAGTGCATTTCCAGCACAGTAAATGGACCTGCTCACCCTTTAGTTTTAAGAAATAGTTTTTTTAAACTAGTGATATATTTCAGCTGTTTAAAGCCTAATAAAAATACAGCAAAGTCATTTATTATCTGTCACTTCCATATAAGTAATCCTCATAAAAAGTCAAATTTAAGATACTCTGCAAAAGAATTCTTTCAGACCTGTCTTATTTTCAGACAGTCTTATTATTTTAAAATTTAAATGACATATTCACAGAAATTCAGTGTGGAATACCTCGGATCAAAGGCAAAAGTGCGATGGAAGTAAAATTCATTGATTAAAAAAAACCCCAACAGAAAAATCAAGTCCAGCTGTCAATACTTTTCAATAGAGATTTGCATCAAGCCACTTTAACCTCCTCTCATAATTCTTCAAGCATTCTGTTATAAATCAGATCAAAATGTATTCCTAGTCAAGTCTCCTTTTTCTTATAGCATTTGATGTGTGTCTGTTGGATGAATTTCAAAAATTACTTATATAAAGTACTCCACAACTGCGAGATTACAATGTAGAAGAAGAATGCAGAATACACTAAGACTACTAACTACTACCCATGCGGGTCACCTTAGCCATGAATTTATTTCCTTGGTAGAATAGGAAATATTTTGTTGGAAAGTAATATTAGATGATAATGAACTCAATCCGTTGGCAGATCACTTCTCATGACCTTTACCAGACTACAAATCAGTTTGTATAAACTGATTTGGACTCTGGGGTGGTGAACAGAAAAAACTTTCCAATGCCAGAGTACACTACAGGGTTCATCTGGTTTCCCAAACTGATTAAAAGGGAAGGCTCTGACGAGTGATCATGAGGGCTTAAAGAAAGTTTTATGGTTTTGATCTATCAGGTTCCTCCAAACAGAATTCCTGGAACAGGCTTTGTATGATGGTTTTTAAACAGAACCACAGAGAATCTGAAGAAAAACAAGTGAGAACTGTTTTGTTATTCAGTAAAAATATACTGGGCTGAGTGGGAGGATGGGGATGGACACCAGAAGCAATCTGATCAACTTGCCTCCCTACAAACAACAAAGACCAGCTTGATTTACTCTAATTCTGTTACTGAGCTGGGCTGGAGAATGACACTGGTTGATGTTTCTAGCACAACTGCAGACCTAGGATGCACGTCCAGAACAGATTTGACCCTGTTGTATACCAAAGAAACAGTAAATGAGGATTTATCTGAGATGAATATCCAGAGGAAGGCCACAAAAATCAGAGGGCTGGAATGTGTCTCCTATGAAGACAGACAGAGAGTTGGGGTTGTTCAGCCTGGAGGAGAGAAGGCTCCAGGGAGACCTTATAGCAGCCTTCCAGTACCTAAAGGGGACTCCTTACAAGAAAGCTGGAGCGGGACCTTTTACAAGGGCATGTAGTGATAGGACAAGGGCTAACGTCTTTAAACTGAAAGAGGGGAGATTTAGATCAGATAGAAGGAAGAAATTCTTCCCCATGAAGGTGGAGAAACACTGGAACAGGCTGCCCGGAAAAGTTGTGGATGCCTGTCTCTGGGGGCATTCAAGGCCAGGTTGGGCTTTGAGCAGCCTGGTCTAGTGGAAGGCGTCCCAGCCCATGGCAGGGGGGTGCAACTAGATGACCTTTAAGGCCCCTTCCAACCCAACCCATTCCATTATATTTCTATGGTACCATAAATGTACAGTTTGAGAAGGAGCGTATTTTTAAATAACAAGGGAGTTAGTTTATTCTTGTGTAAAGAAGAGTCTCTCATTCTATCCCTATTCTAGTAGTCATTGCACTGAAAGTGTATCCTAAAATATTCCTTGCATCTCTGTAGGTTTATTTAAATAAGGGGATTCTTTAGCATGGTGCAATATATCCTTTGGAAATGAAGTCAGCCTTGGATATTAGATGGTGTGGCCTGATGGGACAAGTTTCATCGTTGCAGCGCATTAGTTATTTACCCTGAAAAATGATGCCACCAGGTACTGCACCTGCTCCTTGCATTTTGATAAACTGTTTAGCATTGCATGTGTTGGCAGAAATATTACTATTTCTGTTAGTAGGAAAATGGGAGGAGGCAAGCAAGATGTTCCACTAACAGCATCTTCTATGTGAAATCTCAGTATCTTCAAAATGCAGTGCATTTGTTGTATCAAAGACACATATTTAAGCAGGTGGATCTTTCTCAGCTTCAAACAGCTTCTTCAAATAAGTTGGGAGGTATTTCTGCTAATATAATTTAAGACAAAAGAGATGTAAGCTATCCCTACTGGAGCCTTGAAACTCATTTTAATTTCCATTTTGGCAAAAGACCACTCTCCTTCTGGTAGGAGATGAAGCTTGGTAAGTGAAGATAGCTTATTTTGTGTGCACATCTGCAGAGAGGCAAAGCAGTGCTTTGGTTCAGCTGGATAAATTGCCGGCTTTCATATATGACAGATAGTTTAATGCATAGTGAAACAACTGCTGTGGCTATTCATTGCTGCTAAATGTAACGGCAAAAACTGCCTATGACAGAAAAGCAGTAAAGAAATATGCTATCGTGAGGACAGATGTCCATAGTGCATTAAAAAGAATTCTGTGTCCTTTTAGATCTAAGCAAAGAACTGTATTCATATGCTCTACCGTAATTTATCTGATTCTCAGCAACTTTTATCTTAATAATACTCTTATAATAACAGATGCATATGTATTCTTTCTCATGCTTTAAGAGTCCATTTAACTTTTGAATGAAGGAAAGAGCACTTAGAAGAGCAGTCACTGATGACAGACTATTGTTAAAAAGCCATCATACATTCAGATCCATCTGGTGCTATCCTGGGAGCAATGTGTTATAAACTAATAAATTTACTGCAGGGGTAGGGAAACCAGCAAAGACAATTTAAAAAGAATAGCCATTTGTATTTATAGACAGAAGAATTACATTGTTTTATGTCGTGCAAAACACTTTTAAAAATACCATTTTGCAAAATGATCTTCATTTCAAAATGCTTCACAGTCATATCCAGATTCATATTAGTAATAGTTTCAATTTTCCATAAATAATGATTACATCAAAATATGTTACACAATGCAATGTTACACAATTTCTGAGATGTGAGAATAATTCTGAAAATGTTTTCACATTTCCGAAATGTAAGCCAATAATAAAAATGATATAAACATTGAGTTAGTCACATTACTAGTATGATGAATACATTAAAAATATTCTGACTGGTTTTATTTATTCATCCTATTATCAGCTAAATACTACATAATTTTTAATACTTCCTTAGACCCTTTAACTGCAGCATTAAATAAAAAAGAATCACTGTAGATATGAGTCTGTTTCGTTGTGGTGCCTTTTCTACGCTGTTGACAGACAGGAGCATGAATTCCAACAGTTCTTATAAATGACTTCAAAAACGCTTTTCTAACACCAAGTTTTCCCAGGCCTAAGTGCTTATTCTTCTCAGTAAAGAGAAGCCATCATGAAGAAAACACATAGCAAAATGTGAATCTAGCTACAAAAAGCTTTGTTTTCATTGCATTTGTTTGAATGGTTTATATTTAATTGATGAATCTCAACGTTTGTGTCTGAATGACTTCAGTTCCCCGGTGTCTCAATCAGCACAGCGCAGCCACACAAACCGCAGGTGGGCTTCCTCCCACCGCTATGCCCACGTACCTTCCCTCTTCATCTTAAACGACCACCTGAGCGGAATGTGGTAGACGTTTTTATCTGGGAGTTTATGCAGCCTTTGGCCTTTTCTAAGGCAGACTGTCACTTTCCTCCATATGCACCACATACAATTCACAAAGAGCAAATCCTCGAGATGTAATTCTTAGTTAGTTTTGGTGGGTTTGTTTTTTTTTTTGTACTGATTAAGGACAGGTTGATACCCGAGTTCTATGCAAAATAAACTCTAAACACGAGATATGTAATATAAAAGTGAAAGGGCATAGATGTTTGCTGCCGAGACATATGGCTGGTAAAAAAAAAAAAAGCATTAACACATTTTATATGTAACTACTCTTTTTAAAGAGGGTCTTATTACAGAATACACAAGGGCATTTGTGATGGTTACTGAGAGACATATGGCTGGTTAAAATAAATAAATAAATGCCTTAACAGATTTTGTATGCAGTTTCACTATTTTTAAATATGGTCTTATACCAGAAAACATGATATCTCTCCTTTATTCTTTTCAGAGCAGTGATCAGAGGGAAAGGAGATTCATTAGTATACCCATTAGCATTAACGGGCAGCGAATGCAATCATTAGTGTCATGGCTCAGGTGTTTCGTGAATGCAACTGTAGGATCAAATCATATCACACCAACGTAAATTGCAGCAAAGCTCTCTACCGGATTTTCCTATTATTTGAGTGTTAAACCTGTTTTGTCACAGACCTATGAAGGACAGTAGTAACTGACAGTAGTAAACTAGCCTTCATTATCATAATTTTTTTTTTTTTTTAATCAGTAATAAAGCTGTCATTGTCTATTTTCTGCAGGTTACCCTTTCTGGTTCTGGTAGAGTGGATAGATACTTCACAAGTAAGAGCTGTAAAAAAGGCATTTGATAGAAGTATTAGCTACTTGGGATTTTCTAGTAGGGCTATGGGTGACTCCAAAAACAGGGATAAAAATATTACATCCTTATTAGTTTATGAATAAAGTAATATTCTGTAGAGAGAATGATAAAGAGTGTCTTTAACTGACTTCAGAGTGAAATCTCACAATTTTGTGCTTAGAATGGCAATGAGTATTTCTGGCTTAGTATACTTAATGTTTGTTTCCGTACTTGCTTTTATTTGCTATTTAACTAAATGCTTTTTAACACAATCATAAACTAATAAATGGAATCGCACTATTTAAGACAATGAGATCTAAGTATGTGCAGTCTACAAGAAAACTGGGAGGGAAAACAATTTTAAAAGGCCCAGAGAAATGGACACCACCATTTGGAGTTAATGATATTAAATTTATATTGTAATTTGATGAAAACCAGATTTAAAGCCACAAACCTATTTAGGAAGTTGGGCTTTCCCTGCAAAGCACGCCTTGTCCTCCAGTACGGTTCCCAAGCATGCTGTTTCCTTTCATAGTTCAGCTGGTTCAACTACCTAGAGGCTGGTCCTAGAAGGGAAGTTTCCTCCGCACCCTCTCAGGTCTGGTGAGGCTCCTCTGGCACCAGATCCAAGCACATGCAATTACAATCGGCTCTTTGGTCTGACACCACTATTATATTTAGTGTTAGCTTTCTAGGCGATAGGTGAGCTGAAACAACCTCCCTTGCAGTCACATGTTTGTTAGATCCAATACAGAAACTGGAACTTTCCTGATGGAAAAGGTCTGTTCTGCAATTAAAAATTCTGATTTTTCATTCTCAGTCCAAAATTCCAGATACTCTTGGTGGTAGTTCCAATCAGAACTGGTACTAATTTTCCTTCTAGTGTTTAAAACCAGGTCTTAGTTAAATTTCACTCGGTAGAGTATGAAAACTCATATCTAAGTACCTGAGCACCCTTCAAGTTTAAATGACCTCATTTACGCATCTTGATAGAATTATATATTATCATTCTGTCCCATGGGGAGAAAGCAGATCACAATTTTGTCACTTGCATATATAAAATTAGCATACCATAGGTTTAATCACAGTGTGAAAACAGTCTTCTGTGGTTTTAGACCTTTCTGTTGAATGCAAAGTGTCTAAATAAATGGTTACCTGTACCCAACCATTTACATGGCAATGAATTAATAATTTAAAATTTTTGCGGTACAATACCATGTGCTGTCTTGAGTGACTACATTGGCATACATTATGTAAAAGTCACAAATCTAAAAATTTGGAATTCCTGTTAGTGTAGCAGAAGAATTCCGACATAGATAGCATGACAGAGAGCAGCTGAAATTCAGAAGTAGTCATTTTTCATGCCTACTAATCAGAGATCTGGACTGGAAGGACTCTGTACTGAGCTGAACCAAAATTTAATGCAGCTCAGAAAGGCTCAAAGAAACATAGTTTTTCACAATTTTTTGACAGAAAGTGCCCGAAAACCTGGAAGGCTACTGCTGTGTAACTCCCATCAGAGGTGATTAAAACCAAACCAAACAAAAAACACCCACCACACAACAAACACCATACCACAAACAAACACCCCCCCCACCCCCAATATGAGAAGATAAAATGATCTGACTTGGAGAGAACACTCTATCATGCTTCTGTCTGGGATCAACAGCAGGTAGGAGCATAATCATAAGAGAAGCAAACACAACATTCCCCACATGTACTTTCCTACTTTCAACCCTGTCTGGTTCTAGAACTGCCTGCAGTGGCAACAGTTTCTACATATTCAGTAAATTTCCCCTTGCTCCCCATGCACACTTAAAGGTTTCTCCTTGTAGAATTTTCTTCATCTAGAAATTGAAAATAATTTCTCTAAGCAATTTTTCTAAACCACTTTCAACTTTGTATCATAATGGTTCAGAATGAACTTAAATGCAATTGATGTTTTAATTTGTAATCCTACTGGGCTTTTATTTTTCCAAATGAAACAACACCCCACAGGAATGTGTTTTAGGATTTGTCTTATGAAAGCTTGAAAGCAAAATTGCACAGAAAGTTTCTTCAATCAAGTAAGTCTGAAAACTTAAGCCTAAAACTGTCAGCCATATTCTTGAAACCTGAACACAAGCATAGTGTAAAGAGAGAAAGGGTACTTACACTGAGAACTAGTTCTCCTGCAAAATTTGGATGCTGGGGTAATTTTGTTTTCTGAAATAAGTTGTGGTAGCCTCAAGGTGTCTGCACCCAATATTCACACTTATAAACTTAGAGGATCATTACGCACCTGGGAGTCAACGAGCCACAACTAGCAGACACCTGACAAGTCCATGTCTGGTTCTGATTTTGGGGTTATTTCTCCCCTCAGCAGGAGTCCGGCTGGCCCTGGAAAAGCAGGTTGCCATTCCATTTGCCCCTGTTTCTCAAAATACTATCAGAGCAGAGATAAGTGGAGTGGGTCTCAGTCCTTCACATCAAATCTTTCCCCAAACAATTAAGTACTCTCTAGGACAGAAATACACAACTAAAGCAACCCGATAGTACAATGGTTATGGCATTCCCCTGGAGAGGAATAGATACAAATTCCATTCCCTGTTCTACTGAATACTTAATGCAATGTATAAAACATTCAGTGTGGTAAGGACAGAAGTACCTAGTTTTTTAATCCCAGTGAGGCTTAGAGTTAAGGTAAGAACTGATCTGCTCAAGGCTGTGGAGACTAAAATACTTCCCAGCATGTAGGGAAGCAAAACTTCATATAAGAAATCCTAGAGAGTAAATGAAATCATCAATATTAATTAGGATTATACAAGAGAGACCTATGTGTTCGGTAGCATAGAATTAAGGCCATCAAAAACTTAACAGATGCCCTAGCATCACTGATCAGCAATCTTCTCTGACGACCATCAACCCAGAGAACCACATCGAGTCAACACCGGGAGCAAGAATGTTTGCACACTGCCCAGGCAGGAACGAAAACAAACATTAACACAAAAGTGCTGCAGAAGATGAGAAAGATGGGAAACATTCTAAGAAATCTGTTGAAGAGACAGTGGGAAAAAATAGCTAGAGCACTAACTGTAACATAGAACTCTTGATATCGGCCTTTGTGGGTTGTGAAGTAACAGTTACATTAACAGAGGTAAAGCAGGAAAGAAAAAACACATAAGAGCAATGTCTGAATATTGCCAAACAGACCTTGTGAGAGGACTAACAAATGGCCTGCATTTATTTAGTATTGCAGAGGAAGTCTAGAGAAATTTCAAGTTCACAGATACCGTGCCGTTTACCAGCGTTGTCTGTTGGCAGAAATCCTTGATCTCGAAACAGCTTTCATCTCAACCAACCATCACTGCAATAAAGCTCCAAGCAATTTTTCACCCTCTAGCCATTATGGAAGGTTCTGTTAGTTCTTTCTGGACAGAGACTGTGTTAATATTCAAATGGTACTAAAGTTGCAAAAACAAAATACTGAAGGTTTTACAACCAGGTATATTTTAATGCATACATCTAATCTTCAATAATATAAAACAATTCTTTACTTTTATTGCTCTTATCAATAAATTCATAACCAGTTGGACCAAAAAAAAAATCCTCAGAATATAAATAGTGCATTGGTGAATTTTCAACAAGGTTATTTTTCTTAAACTTTTAGCCTGCCTTCTTCAGAAGCAGCAGTGTATTATCTGCTTATCTGTCAGCACTTCATAACAATTTATGAATATATCAACATATTTTAGGCTGATATGTCAGATAAGTAAGACTCTTAAAGACACGAAAGTTCTCAAAGGTTCTTGAAAATTGGAGGCTGCATAGAAAAAAGCCAGGCAAACTGAAATACCCAAATCAGGAAAAGGCTGTAATGTATATTCAGTAGTAATCTGTGCTGTTATATCTGCTCTCCTACTAATAGTGATACGTAATTGGCTGCCCAGCTAGCGGACACAGCTTGGAACCAGCTGGACTATGTACCACCGCATCTAGTCAGTGCATATGGAGCAAAAATTATCAAGGGAATAAGAGTACGGGAAAAGCCGAATGTTTCTCTGCTGAAGAGAGGGAGGAGAGAGCATAAGCCACAACTTGTAATTAACCATCTTTCACTATTTCCTATTATTTCATTATTTTCTTCACGCCTTTCCCCTTCACCCCCCCCCCCCCCGCCCCAGTTACTAGTAGCAGAGATATTAAAAACATGAAGAAATATTAAGCTAAACTGACCTTATACTAATTAAAATAATGTTTTTATTAATGCACAGACTTAGGAGGAATAAAGAAGTACTTTGAATGTAAAAAGCATTGGAGAAAAATCTGTAAAAATGTTATGACACTTGCACTAAAATATTTCTTGGAAGTACCAGGTACTCATAGCATGTAATGTATGTTATCTCTCTGTAAAGTATAAATGTTAGAGATAAGCGCTCTTTCTTTTTACATCTGGAAGATACCCACTGACGGACTAACTCATTTCTCTTGCAAGCTGTACTGGGTTCTTACTGTTCTTGATAATATTTTCAAATACTTGCATTAAAAATGCCCCACTAAAAACTTCATTGTTTCCCAAGTTTTGCCTTTCCCTAGTGTTATCTTGAGATCTCAAACAGGATTGTCAGATTCTCTTTATTGAGAAGGCTAATGTTTTTGCTTTATGTTTAATTGTTATTTAAGTCAAATAACATTCTAAGGAAAGATTGGAGACATTTCTTTTAAAGTAGCACAACTTCTGCTTGCCTCAGTTTTCTTGAGTTAAACTCTGCATTCCAGGAAAACTGGAATGATGCAGGGTAGTGTTATCCGTGCTTTTTCCTGCATTTCTTGAAATTTTGAGGAATTAGCATTTCATTAAACTTCCTGAGGAATTAGCATTTTTCCTTACATCCAAAGGGTAGATAAAGTTATGCATATAATCCAGATATTTTCCTCGTCATATTATTCTTTCAGAGTGGCACTGGAGTGGCATGTAGATGCACCTTTTGAGTTTTTAGTTAAAAGTTGGAATTGTCTGACTTATCTCACTATCCATGAAATAAAAGAATGTGTTCATTTAGAAAGAAGAAAGAAAAAAATATATTTAAAAAAAAATCAGCTACAAGTAGGTTTCCATGAAAACAGTCTTCACAGCTTAGAGCTTTGGCACTTCATCAGTGAATGACATTCTTATATGTGAAATGAAAACCAATTCTTAAAAAGTGCATGCATTGAATTAAAATGATCTATCAAAGGAGCTGTCTACTTCCCTAGCAGGATGTGAAATAGGTATTTGTCTTTGGATATTAGAGATTCTGAGCCTGACCATCTCATCTGGCAGTTACTCCTTCTATGGTTAAGTCAAGTTTAATTTTTTAAATTCTGAGTTATAGAACTAATTTATTTGTCAAAGTGTGTTGCTGAGCTTGTGACAACAAATGAAAATATATAAATGAAAAAAGAGAGGCTAAGTCATATAATCTAACCATGAAATAGTGGTAAGTTAACTGTGGTCACATCAATTCTAACACCATTATTTCCTCACAGACGTGGTGCTCTGCATCCTGTGATATGAGCCTTACACCACCTTTGCTAGCTCAGAGACACCATTTTTCTTTCCTGAAGACAGAAGAGAAAGAAAAGGCTGGTCTGGTAGTGACAATGCTGGCCAGACTTTCAGGAGGATGGGGTTTATATACTGGAAAAGTACTTCAACTTTTTAAAGGAGTCATTAAGTTCTCTGTCTTTTTTCTCTAGCTACAAGTTGTACCCAACCTTTTTCTGCATGTTTTGTACATTAAGAACCATCTAATAATGCATCTTCGGAAACTGCATAAAGTGAAGGAGCTCTGATACCGGAAAGAGCTACTAGCATAAAATAAATAGTAAGTAATCATTTTCCTTTGCCTTTATTCAAAAGAGTTTGGGTCTATATTAAATATGCATCCAGAGACATAGACTATTCTCGATTACAGATCAAATCTTAGAAAAGGTTATTAATATGAATATTGTATTGTTATAGTAATATTTGGGGGTATAAATAATGGAAAAGAAATAATTTAGTGTATGTTGAAACTACAAAAGTACTTTTAAAGTTTCTATTGAAAGGCACTACAAGGTTTCTACAGCTATCTTTCTGCCTCTACACAGCATGCTCATGACTATGTTGTCAGTCATAAATCAATAGGTCACCTACAGCAGTTCGGTTGATGCAAAATCTTGCCAAATAGTTCATTTAATTGTGCTTTATCCTGTCTACATACAGTGAAAGCTTTAGCATTTTTACCTCTTTCTGTAAAAGTGTATTTCAGAATTCAAAGCAGCTCTGCAGCTGGAGTATACAGCTCTTAGGATTCAGAACTGGGAGCTACACCATGCCAGTACCTCCCCCTGGAAAGGATTTGAGGAGGAGGAAGAGCTGGATTAGTTTCTTCAGAGAAAAGAGAGCAACAGTAAGTACACAGGAGTAGATTCTGTGGTCTCGTTCCTTCCCTCCGCATCTTCCACTTCTTTATTACTCTTAACAAAGCTGCACCCAAGGAATGGGGCACTGAGCTGTACTCATTTCTGGCTAAATTTCACAGCTTCATTTTTCCAAATCGAATAATAGCAATATCATAAAGGAGTAACCTCTTTAGCTGAAAAAAAAACCTCTTCACTAAGGTTTAGCGGACTTCCTACACCAACACATTTTTAAAAAGACACTCAGTAAAACATCTGTGTTAAAAATTAATTGACTTAGATACCATGCAACCAAAGAAACTGCGTCAAAAAGTAGATAAAAATCACAATGCTTGAATTAAGTCACTTTTGAAAAGAAACCTTTGCTTGGGAAGGCCACTCAGCTGATCTTTTGTACAAGAAAAAGGTAAAGCTTATAAGGGTGAAGTCTTTATATTAGCTCTGGCATCTTATATGTGTAAATATAAGATCAGTTTTGAATGTATGCACACTAATGAATTTAGAAAGTAACTTTTAAAAGGGTTCTTTCCCTGAATTTGCTGAGGCTTTCTATCTCCTTAGGTCACAGACATGGATCTACTTTGTATTTAGCATATACAAGGGAAAAAAAATTACCCGTATGCTGTCAGTACCACTTAACATATAGAGAAATTTCAAAACTATATAAAGAGGAACTAAACATTATTTAGGAGAAAGGCACTCCAGAATCTGATTTAATAAAAGCATTGAAATTAACAGCATCAGGATTACTTAATCATTCTTAACATTAAAAACCAAACCAACAACAACAAAAAAGGTAATAAATAAATAACCCAACCAACCAACACAGAAACAAAAAACTCCATAGGCAATCAATGGGTAACAACCAAGCCAAATAATTAACTAATAGATGAGATGTTTATACAGTAAATGTGCAAATATAAAATGCAAGTACAGCTTGTAAGTAATGGTTACATGTAGACATTTTACCTATCCTGGCAAAGAAAAAGATATTTTTGAAGAAGGTGTTGCAAGAGTTTGTAACACAACATTCCATTTTACAACCTTCCAGCAAGATGTAACAATTAAAAGATTAATTATATTGGAGTGCTTTGTTTAATGCTTTTGGGGAAAATGAGGTGCTATCAAAGACCAAGGACAACATTGTCCTAGATGTGAATAAGTTATCACTTATGTCCTCAGGATAATTCATTATTTGCTAATTATGGCAAAAACTAGGCAGAAAAGAGTTCTGAGCTGTCCCAGGCCAATGAGCAGTTAAAAGAAAAAAAATAATCCTTGCTTACTAGGTGATTAAAGCAGTGCCCTTTTGTGCTGTTCTGTGGCATACTTAATTGTTTCCAGGAAAGGAAAAAAGTGTTGAAGTTTGTAAACTTTATAAGCAGGTTTGGTAGTAAAGGTCAATGTAAGGCTAATCAGTACTTAATTATTTTAATCTCTTCATTGAAACAAAACAAAGGGAGGATTTTTACCTTCTATAAAACACTCAGTAGAGGTTCATAAATAATTAAATCCAAAAAAAGTCGAGTTTACAAACTGTTACAGATGGGATAATGAAAAGAATATAAATGGCTTCTTTTTGCTCATTAGACTCAAGTAACTGTATTTTGGTGGTCATGCCAGAAGACCCAAGTCACAGACCAAATACCAAAATCGCTGTATCTATTTGTGTTGACTCCTGATCCACCCAAATGCGAGATTCCTTCGTTGCAGGAACTGGTTTGGTGAAAAGGTTGTTTCTCTGACAGATTTAGCCCTGATGTCACTGTCACTTGAGTTGGCACTGCCATGCCTTGCTTTGCTGAAGCTGAGACACTGCCTGGTAACCCCAAAATGCTGCAGGGGGTGATCGGCCCCTCAGACCAGCATCCTAAAGGCCTCACGGCCCAGCTCTTCATTCCTTTGGCCACTGAAGGAATCTAAAGGTCTGGCTGAGACATGACACAACTTTTAAACAACTTTCACAACGTGATTTCTCCTCGGAAGATTTTCAGTTACTACAGAAAGGGCTTCATGGCATAAGACCTCACCAGTGCTTGGTGGTGGGCCAGCGATTTTGTATTCACTGCAGCTTAATAATCTAAAAATACATGAAGTTTTTCTCTATTTCATTTCCATCATTAAGATAAACCATAACACTCCTCTAACCTTCTGACTTATTTAAGTCCATCTACAAAGAGTGAAACAAATGAAACATTAATGAAGGGGGGGAAGAAAAGGTGTTTTAAAAAAAAGTAGGTCAAATGTAGGTTCAAATTGGACAGAAATACTTCCAGTCTCTCTTCCACTGAAGGCTTCCCACTGTTTAGTTTCTAAATTAATAAAGGCAAATGCTGGAAAAAACCAAACAACTTTGTAACTGTCTGAAACTTTAAATATTGTTCTTATCTAAAGTTCATATACACAAGACAGACCTTGTTCTATTGTCAGATTCCTCAGGAAATTCTGATAGTGTTTCCTCATCCTTGTTTCTGCACATGATTTTCATTTTTCTTAAAAAAATGATTGAGCTATAACATCCATAATTTCTCTGCTTATATTAGAAAACTGTATAGTTTAATAACAGCTGCGACAAGAAAAAATATTTTATAGCTAATTGTAAGTGCATATTTTCCACAACAGACTAGAAACCAATTTATCTCTGAATATTTACAGATAATGTTATCCTCCTTATTTCTTCCCAATGAGCACAGGTTAGAATCCATTAAAGAAAATGCAATTTATGTCCTCTTAAAAATGGAGTTAAAGAAAGAAGAAACATCCAAATTATGGTCTTTTTTTTTTTGCCGTTATAGTCTATCACATTCTCCTGGTATAGTTATTTATAAGCTTGCTCAGATTTCATGTGTTCCTGCTATCCTGACAGTAAACTACAATGGTGCTTGGATGTGTCTTCTCTTATTGTTTATCCAGCTGCTCCATTAAAAATGATACCTTGATTATTTTCTTCTACAATCTAAACCTCACTGAATTAGATGTTTTTCTGCTAACTGCAGGTAGATGATGTGGTTCCTGTATCATTATTAGTGCTTCCATACTGTGTCTGATTTTGCCTGAAATTCTGGTGTAGCTGGATCTCTCAACGAAATTGGGGAGTTGTCTTTATTTCCCCTTACAAATAACAAACATCTACTCCTGTAACTCACAGTAGGTCAAATATAATATTTCATAAGGTCGGAAGCATATCACACAGTGTTTCTGTAAGTAATATCGCTCTCTTCTCATATTCATCTCACCTTCAGGCAAATTCAGATGAGGCCTGCCTGGGCTAAACTCATTTTCTAGGTGCGGTACAATGGATATAATACATAGTTTAGAAGTGATTAAAAATAGCCATAGGAATTATCTTCAAAAAGTCAAAACTCTTCTTTTTTTATTTTCCATCCTTATAACTTGAAAATAATTACCCAGCTTTTCATCAACACTGTTTTTTGCATTGAGATGCAGACTGGAAACGTTTGCTTCACAGTTCATACGGCTCCTGAATTGTAAGCAGTTACAGTAGATATTCTGAGCCAATTCTGGCAGTGGTGGCAGAGAACATACTGCAGTATTAGATTTCTGTAGCAATCAATGGGAAAGCACTGGCAGAATCTACCCTAAGGTAGTTCCTTACCTAGCATAATAATTAAAGCTGTATTTTTAAAGCACTAACACAGGACAATGCTTTCTAAAGCTATGACTGCAATCCGTACACTTAATTAACCCTCTCCCATCTCCCCAAAGAATTTTTCATGTTGTTTTTGCTCCATATTTTGTTCTCATTAAGTGTCGTCCTGACCTTTATGTCTGTAAAAAACAAAACAAAACAAAAACCACCACACACACAAATCAACAAGAGGCATTTCCTTTTTTATTAAAAGATTGATTGCAGGATGCCTGGGACCACAACGAAAAGGACAGATAATCTATGCTCAAAACACATCAAGTCTGTTAGACAGGCGATGACATTTGACCCAACAGCAGTACATATCTGGTTTTCAGATGCAACCAAGCAAAATAAGCCGAAGGAATAATAAATAATAAATAAATAAATAAATAAGTGATGCTGTAAGTCAGAAATATTTGCACCGCGAGAGAAAATTTTCAATAATTCTATTTAGACATGAACATAGAGCTGGAGGAAGCTACTAAGAGATCATAGCTAGCTATTATAGTCCTATTTGAGAAGGCAGGCAAAAATGTTTAAATATATATAGGAGTATAGATGCAGATATACCTAAAGCTGAATGCATTTGCAAAGCAACAGCACCCTGCCTCTAGAGGCACACAACTCTTTACAAGGGTTTATGGCAACCTCATCTGATGGGACATTAGCTGATCAAATGAGTCAATTCCAGAACTTTTTCCTACCTAGGATTCTGAAAACAATACAATTAAACAAGTAAAATAATAAAAATTAAAAAAATCTTAATTTGTTAGGCCTTTTTGATCTTTCAAATATTTATTTATATAGGGACTTACCCAAAAATGATCCATTAGAAACCTGATTTGGCTTTGAATCTCATTTGTGATACACTTTTGCCCTGTTAGTTCAACTGATCCACACACTATTTATGAAACCTTTCTGAAAACCACCAGACCAATTTAGTTATTATAATAGGTTATGACCAGCTGCTGTTAAGGGTCAGAGCAGTTGAATAGCATAGTATTGGGCCACAGTTCTACTTCATGTTGTAGTACTTTTATTTCTGAAGTCTAAGGTATCATACACTTGTCTCTATTCATTAAAAAAATGAAAAGAAAGGAAGTGGGCCATAATGTAGCTATCCTGAGTTTAATTCTTCTCATTAATCTACCTTACTGGTTGTGGCATGCGCTTGTTCTACCCAGTAAAGGTTTAATAGTCCTGTTTCTTTTACCATCACCCATACACAAGCCTGTCGATCAATGACAATTATTACTTAATGAACATATAATGATAGGTAAGACCAGGGAGACGGGAACAAATAAATCACTCATTATAGTCTTGATTGCAAGCTAGCACTGTCTCTTGTCATAGTGATATGCAGTTCAGGTTTGTTCAGCCAACATCTTCAGGAGTAATCAGCAAGATCAGGTGCTTCAAAGTGCTGGAAATCTTCAATGACCTGAAGTATATTGAGCTTCAAAAGGAGATGCACACAAAAGGGTTTTCACCTTAACTGAAAACTCTCTTCAGAGTAGTTCTTTTTAAAGAAAGATCCCAGAGCTCTTTGTTCCTTCCTGGTTTTTCCAAACTGTGTTTTTTAGGGGGTTGTTTGTGGTTTTTGTTTTGCTTTGTTTTGTTTTTTTCCCCCTCTTCTTAAATATGAGCAAAGTTGCATTCTTATTCCAGTTTAAATAATAAAACCTTTCCAGAAGCCTATTGTGCAACCCACAGTGACCAAGCGTTATTTTACCAGTGCTTGATGTTCATGAAACATTACATAGAATCATAGAGTCATTTTGGTTGGGAAGAGACCCTCAAGATTGAGTCCAACCATTAACCCAACGCCGGCACTAAACTGTGTCCCTAAGAACCTCATCCACACATCTTTTAAACCCCTCCAGGGATGAGTCTGAGGAAGCAGAGTGCTATTCCATAAACCTAAGACAGCCAGGAGTCATGGTGAGGTATGTCAGGCCAACACCGTGCCAGTAAAACAGGTTACACATTTTACAAAAATGATGCAGGTATTTCCTTTTGTGATGCTAATTCCTGCCCATTAAACTCTGAAGTGAAAGGCTCAAATATTTTGTATCCTAGTAGCAGTCACCAAAAGTTCTAGTCTGGCTTCCATATCAATTTATCATTTTTCTGTTAATCAGACAACTCTACCAAACTTAAAATGATGTCAAAAAAGGAAATCAAAATCTAACTGGTAATTCATGGGAAAGTCAGATCAGACATTACTGGGAACAAAACTATGAATTAGATACGTGCAGAAGCATATTGAGGTAAATCCTACAGATTTCCCCCCTGCCTCGCTTTTATTTTGATGTAATATGACACTGAATGTCCTGTTTCTTGAACTGATGGTTCAGCTTTTTCAAATAACAGAGTTACAACAAGATTTAATTTAAGTTATTTGGAACTTCAAAATCAAAATAGGAAATCATCATTTTCATGGGATGGAAATAAGCTATCACCATTGGAAAAACTACAAATGTATTTTTCATGTGAAATGTTTTCAAGAAACAATACTTTCCAACATAAATATCTACAGTTTAGCAAAATGTTCCTTTCTAAAGGAAAGATCGTTCCACAAGACAGTTTCTGGACTGTATTTTTTGTGTTAACAAGCCCTGATTTGCAAAATGGCCTTTCTAAAAAGGCATAAGGATGCTCAGTTTTACTTGACATACAGTTTAGAAACTTTCTAAAAAGATAATTCACAAAAGACTATAAAGCTTATATAATCTCCCTGTGCAAATTTTAACAAGATGAATCTAGTAAAAAAGGACAGGAAAAAGGTTACTACTTCATATAAGGAAGACTTATTTACTCTGTTGTGTATTCATTCATTTACTTTCAACCTTGAAATAAATATTTAAACAAAATTTAAGATAACATTTTGACTATCCAAAGTTTCCCTCTAATCCAATGTACCATTTCCTAAGCATAAAGGACTGTTAGACATTCAAGTAACAGAATATTTATAAAGCACTGAAAAAAACCCCACTTAGTGTTTTCAAGCACATCATTAAAGGAACTGCTTCTCTGTGGGCAGAGGAGGGGGGCGGGGGGGGGGGGGGGGGCGCGGAAAGAAAGAAAGAAAACTCCACAGATTTCAAAAGCTTTTCTGCCTTTAGAAAATGAAAGAAGGGAAAAAAAGAAAGGAAAAGACTGTTCCAAGTGAAAGCAGGTAACTGTTCTAGGGCAACGCCATGTTGGAAAAGAATTTAAATACTCAGTGGTATAACAATTCCTATCAACAGAAAAACCTCACGATCATCCTTATCTCCTAAAATAGTTTGTCAAACATGAAAAAGGCTTATTACTGAAACATGCTGTATCTGGGCAATCATCATAAACAGAAACATACCTTAATTACCTTTTCCAATATCTTCAACTAAAGTAATTCTTCTTATTAAAATTAACTTTATGTTGTATTTATTCCTTTCTACCTTACATGGGTTTGTGTTTTGTTTGTTGTTTTGGGTCAGGCAGATAGAGATAGACAAACTAATCTCAAAATCTATTAAAAGAACACAATCAATTAAAAGAGAGTTTAAAAGCTGAGGTGATCCCTTTTCAAATGTAATTTCCAGCTCATATATAGAAATACAAAGAAAGCCATTTTAATCCAGTGTTGCACAGCCAGCAATTTTGAATGATGGAATGGGCATTTCATAATTAACGCGTCTGGCTTCATAAACTATAATCACATTTATTCCCATTCATATTTTCCACTTTTTTCCTTACCCACATATGTTGAGATTTTATAAAGATGTCATTTGAGTTGTTATACATGCATCTTTTGAGGTTTTTCTGGGTTTATAAAAGTAAGGAAGGACCCCCCCCCCCCCCCCCCCAAAAAAAAAGTCTTTAAATAGCCAAGGACAAAGAAGGCAAGCTATGTATTACCAAAACTGTCTCAAATCAAGGCAGGGCACTAAAAATGCCAGCCAGTTACATATGCCACACGGCTCTCAACTGTATAAATCCTCAGCACCACTGTGTTCCTCTCCTAGTGGATGTAGAAGTATTAGCTGTAATTTGTCACTGTGGTATGTCAAGGAAGGAGGGTTTGCTCTTAAAATGCCACTTGGAGAGTAAACAGCAGTCGGCAGAACACGATTTGTTTATATCACTTTTGGTACGATGAATAACACACTTAGAAAGATATATTGAATATGAAACATGGAAGTGTAAAAGTAGTGACTTGCGTTAAATATTCACTGCCATTTCTGCCAGAACTAGTATATGAGGCTCATGTATCTCAGGCAAAGCCAATATAGGGCATTACTATATATCCCGACTAAAGCATTTTGCACATAACTTGTCACACTTTTTTTTTTTCCTTCACTTTCCACTCAATATTTCTGCCCAGTACCTAAGAGTCACCACATCTCATCTAAGAGCTGGCTGCATTTCAATAATAAGATAAATTATTCCTGCTATATACATATATATTTATATAGGTGTACAGATACACCCACACTAAGTGTATCTCTAGCCTGAGGCACTACAGAGTGCTGAAGAAGAGAATTCTGCACAGATGATGAGTTACATCAACAGACTGCTCTCCACTGACACACACACAAAAACTCCAACCAACCAAACAAGCAAAAAAAAAAATCACCACCACCAACCAACACAACTACTAAACACTAAGTGTTAGGCTGCCTGTAACCACCATGAGCATGAAAACATTCAAGATATGCAAAAGATATGCTGTAAGATATGCTCTAAGAGATATGCTCTAAGAAAGCAACAAATCGCACAAGGCATCTTCCAGCGCATAGCACAGGTACCCTGGGACATGACTGGAAACATTTCTGGAAGCAGCAGAGTGGAAGAAGTGCCTCTAATGATGCAGGAAAACTACAGCTGTACCACGCCACAGTCAATAATTACTGGCATCTAAGGCTACAGGGGAATTTCCTATAGATTCATCTGTGAGAAAAAACCATTTGATCCATAAAAACATAATAGTTTCACCGACCTTTACACACTGCTCCCTCACCTTCACAGACCACGGCAGCTCCTCACAGCTGTGAACAGAACGGACACCAGCTGCTCCCACACCCACCTGAGCTGCATTTAAAGAGGCCCAGAGCTTCGGGGCCCACCCCATGACCCAGGCATCCTCCTCACCTGGGGAGGGTGCAGCCAGCTCTCCTTTCCTTGTGGCCAATGAGATTGTGTTTCATGGGAAAAAAAAACCTTAAAAAAATTAGTGTGTTCAAGTCTGAAATTGGGTGCAAATGTGGGTCTTCTCCCAGAATCATGTTGGGATGCAGCTGAAAGCTTTAGTCAGAAGTTGGGAAGTGTTCCTCTAAGCTGAAGTTCAGATACAGCCTTTTTATTTCTAGTTTTTCCTGCCTATAGCACAGCTGTGTGATTGTCCCTACAGTGCTCTTTAATGTAAGTTATCCATGGGTACAGAGGATGTGAGTATGCAGAATCCCAGCAAAGCTTTTTGAAACCAATCTTGTCAATTCAGTTGTTTACATTTGCTGTAATACTCAATCTGCAGCTCAAGGGCAGTCATCTGTACATTATACTAAGGTACTCAATTCACAAAGCTCATGGGACAATTATGTTGCTGATAGCAGAAAGCCAGGGAAGAAAAATGAAGGATACACTATAATAACAGAAGGAAGCATTTAAAACATTATAAAATGCACTGTGTCTAATGTGTTAGTCTATGAGACAACAGCTCTGATTTCTCCTTGATCGTTACCTCTGTTGAAGCAGACGGTAAGTAGTTACTGTCATATTCTGTGCACCTCTGCAACACATAACACTCATTCCCTTCTAGGTCAGGAGGCTGCCCAATAATTTTAAACTTATAAATTACATTAGAATACCTGTACTACACTGAAATATTGTTATTGGTAGGGAAATACCTAAATAAAACTATAACTAAGAGTTATTACCTTATCTAATGTAAATTGTGTTTTACAGGGCTTTATAATGCCTGGAAAACAGATGCAGATTTTGTTTCAAATTTAGTCATGTGTCTACCTGCAAGAATTATTTTTAGTGAGTCATTTGGCAAAGACTAATTGAGCTAATTTACACTATACAAGAGAAAAAAAAATACAATCTAATTTAAGATGTTACTGTGTGTACTGTAACTCGAAACATCTTAGACTGATAATTCATTAACGGGATTTAAATGTTCAGATTCTAGAGCCACTGGTTACAGCTCAACAAAGGAAACTGCAGCATGCAAATCCTAGGAGTAGCTTGTTTTGCAGCATTATTTTGCTAACATGTTTTACACAAGATTGATTGTTGCTTTAGTTCTTGCAAGCAACAAATATAAACCCAGACCCAAACACACCGGAGTAAGCTTTAATACAGAAAGGGCCTGTCAAATGTAAAATTAGTTCACAGGTTAAATTCTAAGTGTACCGCTGCTGTTCTCAGACAAGTTTATTATTTTATTATACTTTCTATTGATTGCCATCATCACCCTATTGACTGGCTGTGTACAGTGTATGAGACAGTTCAGAAGAATCAATAAAGCTGTGGGTAAACTGTGGGGATCTTGGTGAGGAACAGGATGAATTGCCTAATGATGCCTACAAAAATACTTTTGTTTCGTTTTCCACTTAGAAATAAATAAACTAAAGAAGAGAAGCAGATGTGCCTTCTGAAAACTTGCATATATCACATTAGAAATGTATTTGACAATTCGTCATTTCACAAAGCAAAATAAACAGTTATTCAATATTTAGTTTCCATATTTTGCAATGTCTTGTTCTACTATGACCTTATCTTAAACAGGGTTTTTAGGCTCTAACATAATAAAAAGATAATACAAAAAATGTCTGTAAAACAATTTGTAGTTTCTATGTGTACAGAATTACCCAGTCATCCTAAGCATACTGCTAGATACCCAAATAATTTTTAAAAGAGCTATGATAAGCAAGTTGGAGGGGGTTTATGTTATTCCAAGAATATTCTTCTAAACTAGAACAAAAATTAACTGAAACACTATTTTCCTGATATAAGGTCTACCATGAGACTGTGTAGTGTGAATATGTCCCATATTAATATTCCATGATGCTGTAGCTCTTTCTTATGACAACGTTTTTACTGTGAACAGAAAAGAAAACCAATTAAATACTTCTTATAACAATGCTTTAATTAAGCCAGGCCCTTTTTTGTTTGTTTGTTTACAGATGTGTAAATGTCTAAGCTTAAAGACTTGATTTTTGAAACATAAACCTGAAAAAAAGTATCTAATTATCAATTAGTTCTACAGATTCAGGATTCATCCTACATAAATGCAATTTTCCTAAAGGCTCCAATGTCAAACATTTACCTTTTTTTCCTTTTCTTGTTATGATGCAATATAAACATTTGAAAAAAAAAAAAATCCTAAATCTCTTCTGAGTTCACACTATATCGAGGTGGCTCGGACTACCAATTCCTAAGCCATGTACTGAGACTGTGTTCAGAAGAGATCAGGCTGTAAATCACTTCATCATAAATCTAGGATTCCTTCCAAAGGAGTTGATCAGAGCCTGCATGGGTGCTCTCAACTCCTGCAATCTGGGTGAAGGAATTAGTTTTGTTGCAGCTCAAGTGCACAATCTGAATTGATGATGGCAGGGGACCATGTAATGGTATTTTATATTCTCAGACACATTTATCCAAATGAAAGATTTAACAGTCTTCATGACCTGATACACTTATCAAGTTTTGTTCCATTCACTGGTCTTCCCAGGGCAAGTCACACCTACTGATTTAATATAATACACCCAGCAAGGGAGATCGTGTCTCATAAAGAGGAGACCGTAGTGTCAGGTAGCATGAAGAGCACTCATCAGCAGAACAGAGCCTTTCAAGTGTAGTCTGTATGCTATTATAATAAAATTTAACCAAAAAATGAGAAGTTTTTATCGTCATTCAACCTACAGTACTAGCTTAAAATAGAATCTAATTCTGGCTGGTATAAAGTATTTTAACATTAAAAGTTCTATTAATACCATTCAATAATATATGCCTTTTAAAAATATAACACATCAGTCAATTTTTGATTAAGATTAAAACTTCTCTATGACAAATTACTTCATTATGCCCTCTGATTAATATAACAGTCAATTTTTCATGTGTTTAAATAAATATGAAAGTGTATCAGAGAGGCAAGTTTGACAGGGATGACTACGAACATACATGCTCATGGAATTCCATCAAACATGAGCTGCAGTTCCAGCAGTGTTGCTACTGCATTGCTGTAGCAATATAGAAACTAATAACGGCACAGATTCTTCCCTATACAAACCTTGCTCGCACAAGCAGAACGTCAAAATTTCCATTCACATTTTTAACACTACAGCTACATTTTCTACTTAAAAGACAATTACTATACAGCTCCGCATTTATCATTTTGTGGTGTTCTTCAGGTTTTTGATTCAGCATTTATTAGCTTGCTTTTAGCTAGGAGTTTATTATTATCCATTTATAGGAAGCCAACAAAATAGTAAATTATGTATTTGAAAGCCCTGCTGGCTGACACTTTTAAAGTTCATCGGACTTTTTTTTTTTTAACCAAGTAGAAATTTGTTGCAAACACTCAAGATCTGATAACTGATCCCCATTTAGATGTCATTGAGACATAAGTGCAATGTATTTTCATTAATATTTCATTGTGTAAGCGTTCCTTGCTCTGCAATTGCCATCTTGTAGCTATCTGTCCTACATCTAAAGAGCAACTTGTAATCAGATAGGTATATTGGACTTCATTATCTGTCACCACACATTCTTAGCATAGAGAATGTTATTAAGTTATAATTGCTTCTGTTTTATCCCTTACGGGAAGATGAACAACAATATGTAACAATATATGAACTCATTAAAGAACAAAAAAAGGTTGACAATAAGCATAAAACTGTCTAATACATCAAGGTTCTGCATTCAGACCTTTTACTTCCATGAAATACGACCCATGTTTTAACTAATAAATGAAGATAAGCTACATTTTAACTGTAACAGGATATTTTGTGATTAATTTGTGATTGTACGTCAAAACATTAAGTTTTTTTAAAACCAAATGCAACAGGAGATGTGTGTTAATTCAATATACACAAGTCAATGTCTTTTTCCAGAAAATAATTTTTTCCATAAAAAATAGTGGCAGTATCAGCTATTTCAGGTGAGATTAATTTAATACGTAATATAACTAACCATGTAAACTACAGCTTCCTGAAGTGTTGCAATAATTAGGAGCATAAGGTGTAGATGCAGGTGTAGTGTTACGTTTTTTCCCGTCCTCCATAAAATGAAGTTTTGCTCTGTGTTACATTGAGGTAAATTAAAGACATAATCCAACTTCATTTGGAAAAAACCTCACTATAACCAATTGAAAAGGAAAGTAATACTTAAGAAGGTTTATCAGTGAAAAGTTTATATTTATCTACAATTAAGAACTTCATAGGTAAACAGAGAGAACCTCTCATAATTCATCATTTATAGGGCTGATATTGTTTATGAAATTTCCCAGCGAACTATTAAGAGCAATTTGGTAGCAGTTGAAGGGAATGATCAAGGGAGTGGAGCATCTCCCTTATGAGGAAAGGCTGAGGGAGCTGGGGCTCTTTAGCTTGGAGAAGAGGAGACTGAGGGGTGACCTCATCAATGTTTATAAATACATAAAGGGTGGGTGCCACGAGGATGGAGCCAGGCTCTTCTCGGTGACAACCAATAAGACAAGGGGTAATGGGTTCAAACTGGAACACAAGAGGTTCCACTTAAATTTGAGAAGAAACTTCTTCTCAGTGAGGGTAACAGAGCCTGGAACAGGCTGCCCAGGGAGGTTGTGGAGTCTCCTTCCCTGGAGACATTCAAAACCCGCCTGGACGCCTTCCTGTGTAACCTCACCTAGGTGTTCCTGCTCCGGCAGGGGGATTGGACTGGATGGTCTTTTGTGGTCCCTTCCAATCCCCAACATTCTGTGATTCTGTGACGCTGCACTTCTGCTGTGTTTTCCAGTTCCATATTCAGGATGATCTGTATTCACGATGTTCCTGCTGCAGAAGCTGAACAGGAGACCAGGTGAGCCTGCAGCAGCAGCTCCCAGGGTGAGCAGTGCAGACACAGCCACCGGGGTTTCCAGGTGCAAACTGGGTTTATTGTACATCATGCCCTTCTTTTCCTTCCTGCATCAACTAAGGTTGCTCCCTCTGTGAAGAGGAAGCAGATGTCATAATGTTGTGCTGATGCTTTGCCCTCAGGAAAATTTACATTTGCCATACAAATCCTGAGCTGTTCCCGTACGGCTTTCTTAAGTCTTCATAGAGGTATCCAGCCATTAAATATATTGTATTATATTTCCACTTTACATTGTGCTGGATTTTTTGTTTTAGCAATAACTAACTTCATTGTGGAAGTTACTGAGGGAACACCTGCAGAATCTGAATCCTGTGTGGGAATGAATTGGTGCTTCTGGCACAGGGGAAGGAACAAAAAGTGTTTGGAGCCTCTGGGAAGTTTCTGCTGAAAGAACAACACTAAAATAATTTCAGCTGTTACCTTCAGGTTTCAGTCCCAAGCCCAAGCTTTGCTCCTCTGAAGTAATGCTCTACATTGTCTGCAGACTCCAACTGCTCCCTCGCTGAGGCTATATTTGCTCTGTTCTGATTTTTGCACCCTCTAAGGATCTGTACTAGATAAAGCACAGATCGCTGAGGCACAGGGCTGGATGGCCCTTGTTAGAACGTGGACAGGAAACATCATGTCAATTATCTTCTTCTCATTTATTCTTATTATCGTAGCAGGTTTGTACACACTATTGCTATTATGATAAATGCCCCAAAATACCTGTAGGGTAAAAAAAACCAATCTGTAACAAACAGAAAGGCAAAACCAGTGGTAAGCCATGTTGGGGAAGCAAGTAGCAAATATAACAGCAAAAATTACTGTATTTCATGGAAAATAAATGGTATTCAGCTGTAATAATCACGTAGACTGTTTTTACCTTTACCAGCTTAAATCACAACCCACTCCATTGAAATGAGTGACATGATCAACATTGAAGTAGAGTCAACATGAATGAAATAATAATCATATCCACACAGCCTGAAACTGAGGTTTGACTCGGAAGTATACCAACTTCATTTTACTACCATATACTGAAAAAAGAAATATGCACCAGCAGTCAGAGTACCTAATGCTTTGTCCTGTCACCAATAACCAACATACATAATTACAATCCTAATTCTGCCTAGAGAGTCAGTGGGAATTGCATGCCTATGGAATTATAATACTATTTTCTGTAATGATAGTGATTTTCTTTTGTTTTCTTTCTGGGAACAGTATGTTTCAATGTCATCTCTTTAATCTTATATCTAACTATATTTTGTTATATTCTTGGACAAGATCTCTTTAAGAAAGAGGATACAAGGATGAATAACCATCTTTGTTAAAGAGACTGTATACAACAAAAGAAATATAAATATTATAAATATAAATAAAATCAGAAATTACTTAAAATAATTTTTAAAACTAAAGACTTTGACAGATATTTCCAAGTACACTACCTTCATTACATTGCTGTTCCTCCTTTTCATTTTTTAAAGGTTCTTATTTTGATTGGAAAATTCCCCAGAAAAGACCAGAGATTTTCAGCTTTTTATCAGCTTATTTTCTGTATACAGCAGAAATGCCCATCAAATGTTTCTCAAAAGATGCAAAATACTTTGAACCACTGATTCTACAGCAGGTGGTTAACTTGATGTTATGGTGCTTATTGGTACCATTCATTTTTGTCAAGCTCAGTACAGAAAAAAGCAGATCCAAGCTTCCACTTTTAACAATTTCTAATATCAGTTTCAGACATTCTAGATAACACCCTTTTTTTCTTTGGGAAGGGACACAACCAATCAATGATTTAGCTGGAGCTGTGCCACCTTCATAATTATAAGACAAAATGTCTCAAAACAATTGGCATTTCATGTAGCAAAATCCCAATTCTAGCATTCTGGAATGTTTTCTCAGAAATTGAATACAGCACTTCTGGGATCTGTTTATTAAATTTGTCCCACATAGACTCTGACCTTTCAAAACACAGAAAAGATCAAGTGGCAAACCACTCCCAGGAGTGATTTTTATTTTGGCTCTGACCTCTCCTTCTGACCTTGGGAGAAATGCTTTATGTACACACAGCAGAGCAACTATATTTCTTTTAGTCTTTGAAATGGGACAAACAATTTTTGAATATTCATACATTGCTCTTTAAATATATATGCACAGCGGACTATTGCATGAGACTTCTATAATTCTTGATCATTTTACATATAGGTCAGTAGAAAACATTCCTAATTTAGATCCAATTTCCATCTTTGCAAGTCCAGAGAACACAACTTCTGACAGTGACTTGTATTGAAAAAGGTAAAATATGAGATACTATTGTTCATTTATAGTTCAGCAATTATGCATGGAACCATTTCACTGGAATTCTACATTTATAACTTCTGCTTTCCTTATCTTTAAATGTATTGATTTTATCAAGTATTACAAATGGACCTGACAGACCACTATGGTTAGGGCTGAAGGGTCACTAGCGTAGCTTGTTTTGATTTCCTTGTAATAGTTAAATTTTAATTATTGGCATTAGAAGTAACACTGAGCTGGTGATTTTACTTCTTTCGGCACGTATGCAAGGTTTTCCTTTGGCCCTTGCTTTGAAACAGAATTGGAAATTTGACAGGATGAATTGTAGTGAAATGAAAGCAATTCCTGAATTTGCCCTTATAAGAAGACATTCAAATGTGACATAGAAACCTCTAAAAATCACCATTTGTACACAATTGCTAATCTTTCCTTTGGCATTTCCTGATAACATTTCAAGCACTCTGCCTAGTCTGAGCATGACCCAGAAAGCCAGATTTCAATCACACTCACAGGCCCGTGAAATCTGCAAGGCAGAAGATAAACAGGTACACACATATACCACGGTAATCATGTGTATAAATCTTCAGCTTCTTGCAATGATTTTAGAAAACCAAGTGCATTAGTGAATAATTTCCACAGCAAAAAAATAAGGCCGAGGAAGATTAACAAAGCATACAGGTTGTTTAGTGTAAGAACTGAAAAGGAATTGTAAAATCACAATATGGGGTCAAAACAGACAATTTACTCCAGATATCAGAAGCTTCCAACAAACAAAATCTTGTATCACCAGTCAGATTTCAGTTGCTGCCAATGTATTTGGAAAGCATTGGCAATGACAAAAGACTGACCCATGTGTGCACTGGATTTCAGAGATTGGAGGCTCCATCATTTCAGCGGCAACAATCTGGTGGAAGTTGCAACTAGGTAATGCAGATCAGACTGGTCTCCTCAGTGAGGATGGGTCCTCGACAATGAAAATCATGGTCCATTTGTAGAGGAGGGTTGAAGGAAAGCATGCTCTGAGTAGGAGCAGGTAAATTAGTGGAATTTAAATGCCGCAGGTACGAGGCTCAGACTGCTCTAGGCTGGATCACCCTTTGGGCTCTATTCAATGTCCTGGACACTGAAGTAGCTTAAGTTCTGTAGTTCCTATTCCAAACTTTGACTTTTCTCCTCCCATTAGATGTTTGCCCCATTCTACTTTTCAGGTGGCCGATTTGCTATTTTCATTTACTTTTCCAAGTACACAGGTAGCTCCCTTTGGGTAATACAGAGTTCATCTTATATGTTTGAAAAAACAGTTTTACACTCTCAGATTTTCAAGGACACAAAGGTGAGCAAGAAACAAATAACAATTAGATAGTTAAATATTCTGTATTTTAGCTGATTCACTGACAAATTACATGCAGGTCTTAAAACACTTGCATTTGTCACACTGAGAGGCAAAATTAGATCAGGTACAGATTTTGAAATTTAAGAGCAGATCTAAGACAACTCTCTTGGCAGATCAGTAGTATAACAAAAATAAAAATAAAGCCCAGCTCCTACTCTGCCTTCTGGCTCACGATATCTATATTCATTGCCACATAGTTTTACTGCTACGTGCATTTTGTTCTGCCATTTTAAACTGTGTTAACAACAAGGTAATAGGAAATGGATACTTGTTCTAATATGAGCAAAATTTTCTGCAGTTATGTTTAATACAGAGTGTCCACAGAAGACACAGAAAGTGAGTTTGAGAATGGATCAATACAGCACATGCAGAAAAACGTATCCTTTGCTCATCGTGATAGAAACCTCTTGCCTCTGCTACGGTGTACATGTACAGAATGCAAACACAAGAAAAGAACTGGAAAGGAGCCATTCAAGGGTGAAGATCAGTAAAATTCAACTATTTTTATTGTATCTGCTGCTTTGCCACCAGAATTTACAGGGGGCTTTGAGTCACACCATCCGTCAGAGACAAATGCTGAAAAGACAGAAGATGGAACTGTGTTGTTCTGGAAAAGCAAACATTTAAGCACATCACATGAATTCTTTTTGCACACAGCTATTTTTGCTTTTCCTTCATTATACTGATAATAATCTGCAGCTCCTTGTTCTCATGTCTTCAAAGCCTGATTCTTAGTGGCTCCTTAATGTGGCATTCTGTTACACAAATACAGACCCACTCTTCTTTTGTTGCATCTGATGCAGCCAAAGACTAATCATATGCATCCAACGAGCCCACAAATAACGCTACTGAAATATATGTACAGTTATGCCTTTAGACTTCGCAGGGTCATTGATGGCCGGATCAGACATGGCTTAGCAATACTGCAAGAGTCAGACTTTTCCTGAGGAAAACCGTCATACTGATAACCACACAGACTGCAGACTGAACCAAGCACGCACAGCTGATTACTGAATTGCTGGTGATAAGGAATCGTAATAGACTTTTGTTTGATGGATAAATCCAAACACACAGGGAAAATGCACAGTGAGCATGTTTCATTTGACTGTTTCCATCATACTCAGTGCCTTTTAATTAGAGGATGCCTGCACAGACAAAGCAATGTTTGCTGGAGCTGATAGAAAAGATAGCTCTACCTAATATAAAATGCTACATCAACTAGTATTAGTAAAAAGCAAACATCCAAATCTTTCTTTTGTCTCTGCAATCAGCTTGTTAGAAGTTGGAACTATGACTGCCACAATCTCCACTTCAAGGGGAGATGGAGAACAGGAGCGCTATCTCCTGAGCCCCTGCAGCTGCCAATCCTACCTTTGCTACAACCTACATGTGAATTGATCAGTCTCATATGACTGTTTGGTTCAGTGAAGCCTTGGCTCCAACCCACTTATGTGAGTTGAAATTTGAAAAGACTTGAAAACAATGCTCTTCTGAAACGGGAAAAAAGTCCTACTTAACACTACGTTAATCGAAATTCCTAACTGGTACTACACGGAAATATAGGCAAGTACATCCTTCAGAATTAAACCTGAAACAAACACAGTGTAAGATTTCAGAGCAGTGGGGTTGAATAACAGCAAAACCAGATGTGAGTATGACTTAATGAAGAAGCACACCCAAAAAATGCCATCCCAAAACCTCAGGTAATATTGGTAACATAAGTAGATAAGTGACTTTATTTAACTGTCCTTTTTGTAAAAGGATGAAGCATGTAGCTAAATATGTTAGGAAGCTATTGCTGAAGGTTAACTAATAAATAAAGACTAATAGGAGTTGATATTTGAAATAACTTGTTATTTAAAAATATAAAAAAATAAAAAGGACTGGAGAAAAAGGAATGAAAGCACAACACAGCTGCTCTTGGACTTCCCATTCATAGATCTATTGTGAACAAAGCAAGTCAAGAAGAGACAAGGATAAATTCTGCTTTTTAGCAAAGATGTTCAGTATCTATTTCAATCAATAAGCATCGAAAATGACACAATGATAAAACAGGCCATCTTCTCATATCACTAATATATACTCATATCACTAATATATACTTCTCATAGCACTATATATATTATATATTGAACAGCTCTATTTTCCATGACTGGACTTTAAAGTGCAGCAAAGTAGGCACCACTTATTGTGCCATCAGACTTTAAATCAAAATTGAAAGCACAGCTATATGGAACAGCGTACACTGCTACTTTTGTTTCTTAAATCTAATTTCATAGTCTCACTGCTCATGCACTGAGAAGCAGATACATAAACTATAAACTTCCAACTTGGAAGCTATTTGTGCACAAAGTATAAACATGACAAGAAAATCAGCTTGTAGGATACGTATATATACATGGCTCACATAGTTTTTTTTATTTTTTTCTCTGTTCCTCAGGAAGCATCCCATTAACAGTATTACCTTAGTTTTAGCTTTTTTGGGAGCGGGTGAGGAGGTGGATGCAAAATAAATATTTGGGGGTTTTTTAATTATATGAGGACTGTTTTTCTACTGGTTTCTTGCTTTTTCTGTCATGTTCTCATTCTAGACTCTACCCTTACCACAAGCTAATTGCAGGCCGGGCAGCCCCATGAGCATGCCCACACACAGCTTCATGCTGCAAACTTGAACCTCTTTAGGTCATAAATCATCAGGAATATAAACAACCTTGGACTTTGAGCACTACAATACAAATAGTCTTTCAATCAAGTTATCACATCAAATTACGCACATTTTTCTAAGATTTCTACTCTCTAGGCCGTCGGACTTGCACTTTCTATTATTGCTTTTTTATTAAGGAAACTTAAATCCTGTTGAGAAGAGCTTATTTAGGTTGAGCTGTCACCTTTAGCTTCAGAACATTAAGTCTTGACAAATGCTTCTTTTGAAGTCTGACACCTGTTTCTTTGGCATTTCCCACTTTCAAGAACTCACTAGACTATAATAATACTCAGCACAGCACAAGTAAAGAGAATGAATTAAAAAAGAAATGCTTTCAGACGTGAAAGAGCAGTACAAAAGAGCATCCCTTTGCTCAGGTTTCCTCAGTAGTTTAGATGGGACCTCAGGAGAGCTCATCTCAAAGCTGTACAGTTTTTTCTTTAATGGGAATCTAACACCCATGAAACAAGCCAGATTAGCAGCCCCAGAGACCAGACAATTCTATCTTAAATCAGATAGAGATCAGCAGGAGAAACCAGGTTTCTTTGCAGATATTTTCAGAAGTACGGGGAAACATCCTTATTAGGCGACCTTCTCTTAGGCCAAATATTCAGGTACCTGCTCTTTCTGTAACAGAAACACTTGAGGAGAATGTTTCTAAGATAGTCTGAGATGTAATTCTGTTAGATTTTATTTTACATTTGGCTTCATGAAGAATTTGATGATAAATTTCTTCAAATATTTATTGGGTTGTGGAGTCTAGAAGACAAACCAGAACTCACTGAAATCAATGAAAATAGGTTTTATCAACTCCCTCTAAGCTTAGACTAGACCTACAGGACCAGACCCACCGTCTATCTCTTATGTGTATTTAGACACCATATTGACATTTTTTCACTGTTCTCTAGAGTTTCAGGAATGAATTTGCAACAGAGACTGAGAAATGTACTCTTTAGGAACTGGGTACTTGAATTCATTCCTTTGAAAAATCCACCTCTTCTGGATATTTGAAAACCTGCTTTTAGTCTTAGACAATAGATTCTATGCAGAGACTATTTTTCCTGCAGCCAACAACAAATACAGTCTGTTTTTGTGAAAGATTCACCATGATAGAAAAGATACTCAATCATATAATGAAACTGTAAGAATCTTAAACAAAACCTGCTAGATTTGTTTTATTGGAGAAACGGATGTCAAAAACCCTTTCAAAACTAGATTACAGGCAGCAATGCAATGATCCTTGAATGCTATATTAAAATCTACTAAAATGTATAAAAAAACTCCTTTTAGAATAGTTTGATACAGCAGTAATCTTTCTAATCAAACTGACCATATTTAGGACTGTATTTTACAGCAATTTTAAGCAGTGCTTATACCTACTGGGGATTTTGTTAGCGGGGCTGGCAATAATATCTTTTTTAAGAGTACTTGGCACATCTTCATAACACCGTTTTCATCCTTTCCCAAATTTGCTAATCTTTAACCAGCCTGGCTGAAATCTTCCATACAACACTCTGCCTCAGAACGACATTTTGGCAAAGATTCAGGCAATTCTGAAAATGAGGTTAAAGAGCAAATGAATTGGCGAGAAAGAGATGCAAGTATTCAATGAAAAGGTGGAGAGCAGGGCTCCCCAGGTGGCTGTTTCAGAGGCAGCTCAGAGAAAACACAGACCTCCTCACCGGCCAGAGCTCAGGAGATGTGATGGCAGCAGTGGTTGCTCACAGCCGGCAGCAGCAACAGGACTGTTCACTGTCAGGAACTCCACGGTCTTGGCATTGCAGATCCTTTTGTTACACATGGTTAATCAGCAAGGTTGTGCAGAAGGAAAGAAACCTTTTCCCTAAGCATCACTGTACCAGCAGCCATTGTGGCTGATAGAACCGGAGCGTTCCCTGCCCTGCAGCCACGGTGCACCCGTACCAGTGGGGTTTCTGCTCTCCCTGGGCACAGCGTGCGAAGCGGTGGGATCCCGGTGCCATGGGTGTTCTCCCACGGGATCCCATAGAAACCACCTCTGAGCCTGCTGGTGGGTCACCTGGTTGCTCCTGGCAGGCCGTACGTGACAGATCACCCTCTGAAGACTCCCACTCTACCACCTTTGAATGTTGACTTTTCAGTTCTAAGTTTCCATGCAGGTATATTTATATACACGGAGAGGTCACCGTTCTTATTTATGTGGGTAGATGTGAAATGTAAATTTTTGCAGTTGGCAGATGCATACGTTATAAAAACCAAGTGCATGAAAAAAGCTAATGATTAGAAAATGATACAAACATATACAGCCATAGACACTCAGTGCATATATTTATAAAATAAGCTAAGCATCAAATTCCCTAAACTATTAAGATATCTGAAAACTTTATGCAAGTAAAAAATATTATTCATTGCATGAAATTTAGGACATGCTGAAAAAAATTTCATCATTTATAAACCAGTTATATCGCTAACGTTCAGTGTTTTCTAAACTCAGTATTTTTCTATGTTGAAATGAAGTGCTGCATGTTAAATGTGAAAGTATATGTGGCAATAATTCAGGTTGGCCATGGTTGCTGTAGCCATTATACAATGTTAATCAATACCTATGCAATTGGTGTTTCAATTTCGCTCATACATTATTACAACAGGAAGGTAGTATCAGTGCTGCTGCTGCTCGGAGTAGTAACAGAACAACTCAAAACCTACCCTTTATTGCAGTATTTCTAGTGGGAAACAAGTTCTGAGGTCCAACAAACTCAGTTGCTAAATGTATCTAAGTTTTTTTGTTATCTTTTCAGACATACATTCCTAAAAATTGTGTCACAGAATCACAGAATCACAGAATGTTAGGGATTGGAAGGGACCTCGAAAGATCATCTAGTCCAATCCCCTTGCCAGGGCAGGAACACCTAGGTGAGGTTACACAGGAAGGCGTCCAGGCGGGTTTTGAATGTCTCCAGAGAAGGAGACTCCACAACCTCCCTGGGCAGCCTGTTCCAGGCTCTGTCACCCTCACTGAGAAGAAGTTTCTTCTCACATTTAAGTGGAACCTCTTGTGTTCCAGCTTGAACCCATTACCCCTTGTCTTACTGTTGGTCGTCACCGAGAAGAGCCTGGCTCCATCCTCGTGACACCCACCCTTTATATATTTATAAACATTGATGAGGTCACCCCTCAGTCTCCTCTTCTCCAAGCTAAAGAGACCCAGCTCCCTCAGCCTTTCCTCATAAGGGAGATGCTCCACTCCCTTCATCATCTTTGTGGCCCTTTGTGTCCCTCCTTTTAAAATTGTTGTGTAAATTTCCATCACATGTCCACAGCTGTATGCATCACGGCTGAGCACAGTTCCAACTGCAGTATGGCAGGCAGGGTTGTAAGGCTGATTTCATTACACAGCTGTGTGCTTCAACTTTTACTTAACATTGCCAGTTCTTAACCGGTGGGCTTAGACTTACCTTGCTGGTGATTTAAAGAAAAGTACATCCCTTCTTCATTAGCTGAATGATCTACAATGAATTTCATGCCTGAACAAACATAATTGAAACAATTGAAATCATACTAGCCATGCAGAAAATAATAACTACTAGCTTAGCTCTTGGTAAGGACTGGTCACTTTTCTAATTTTGCAATGAAAATGAAAAGCCAGCAATGCTGTAAAGCATTAAGACCAGTACTGGTGCATTAACAGCCCAAATTACTATTCTGTTTTAAGCTATGTAGTTTGCTAGAAGACATGTCCAAAATTACAATCAAAGTAACCAGCAATCATAACTAAGACAGACATTTTTCATACTCCAGCCTTTATCAGAAGAATTTGGAATACAAAATTAATAATCAAACATTAATCTTTTCTAGAGAAAAAAAAAAATTAAAAAAAATCCAGAAGCAAGTGAATAAATTACTCTCAAGCTTATGTTATTCTTCAACAGATAAAATAATGAAATGTGGACTGAAGAACTGCTATCTCTTTGTCACAGTCAGGGAACGTAAAACACCCTTTCATTACCAGAGGGTTCTGGTGCCTGCATACTTCTTTTGATATCCATAAAGGTGTATACAAATAACACTCAACAATGCCGTTTTGATGAATCATGAGGGAGCATGATAGGCTGTGGTGGTAAAATGCACCCAACAAGGTCTGGGAATTAGAAGAGCATGGAGAAGCTGCAGCCATAAAATGCTTGAAGGGGAGAGGGAAGCACGGCAGGCACGGAGCTGCACAGCGCACGAGCCGGGAGCAGCAGGTGCTGATGCAGTGGCAAGGGACTCTGTGCATCTCACCTCAGTGAAACTCGAGCTTCAGGCTCCTGTCTGAAGGCAAGAAGTGACTCGTCACCCACGTAAGTAGGTTTCGTGTTGGTGCCAGTGTCAGACAGTGGCTCCCAGGCTGTCTAAAGGAGATCCCAGTGCCCTGGGACTCTCATAGAACAGCCTCTTGGCTGCCACAGGCTGGCTCAGGGCTCAGGCTCCCCAGAGCTCTGGGGGTCCCCTGCAAGGAGCTGCTGTTCCCTGCACCAAATAACCTCCCCAGCCACTCAGCAGGAACAGGAGCTGCTGCGTTGCGGTGAGCAGCTGATTAGCTGTGTCTCGCTTTTGCGTGAAGCAGTAGCTTCCACTGAATTCCTATAGGGCGTTCAAAATACGGCCACTTGCCTAATGATTTGGCAATGACTTGGAACTGCTTCATATGACGGAGAAGAGGCACAGCGTATTGTCATATATCACCTCCCTCGGGGCTCGGGAGGTGTGGAGGCAGAAAGGCGGCTGCCAGGGACACCGGGCTGGAGCTGGACCTTGGTCACCCTTGAAGATACAGTGGTGGAGAGGGAGGGCCCAAAAGGACTGCAGGAAAAGGCAAGACATCGAATAAGATGAGGTGGAAAGCAGAGAAAGACAATGCAGGTGTTGGGAAATCAGAGCATGTTTGCTGGTGATAACAACAGTGAGTGAACAGCCGTATCTGCAAGTGGGGGACTTAGATTGTATTTGGAAATACTTATGAAGCCGACATTACCTGAGGGGCTAATGGACAAGGCAGAAAAGGGATATAAAGTCATAGCAATACTTTAATCTCCTATGACAAGTTTGTTTGAAGATTTTTTTCATAAATAAACATGTCGAGTCTGAATATTTTTTGTACCTGTATATTATTTTTCAAGAATTTAAGTCTACATGACTTCTAAATATGCTACCGTTCACATGTATTATTCATGTTTGAAGTCATATGTATCATTATTTCAGTGTATACAAGTTGTACAACTAGCATTAACTTAGCAGAGGACATTCTGAACTGAGAGAAAGGCTACTTACAAATACAAATAACAGCAATAAATCCACTTTGTATTATAGAAGGCTTAAAATATTACACTGTTGCTAAAAAAACCTTTTTAACTGTGGATTATAAAATATATCCAAAGAGAAAAACAAAACTTCAAAAATATATTGTGTGAAACTATTTATGAAATCTAAATCAATGTCATACATAAAAAGCCATGGAAGTTCAAATAAATCAGTCAAAACTTAGTTGAAAATCAGTGTCACATTTTGCCTATCAGGATGAGTCTGCTGCATTCTTAGTTCTATAGCAGTATTTGGATGACACGTAACTAGTGCTGAGTACTTTGTAATGAATAATTTATGTCACCAATTTTGCCTCTTTTTTCTGTGACATATCCATGAATAAACAGATCACGATTTTCTTTATTCGTAATTCAAAGTTCCCTGACAGTCCCTCCTCAACCCGCTTCCCCTTACAGTGTTTATATTGCTTACACGAATATTCCAGATTTTGAAGTTGAGAAAGATTGGAATCGACACTGTGTAGTTTAGTTGTGCATGGTCAAACACCATTGTTTCCCCAGTTGGACTCTTCTGAAGTAACTGGGTGCGAATGTTCATGGAGAATAAATTAGACTCTGCTTTTTGTGATCCTGAATGTAAAACCAACTCTCTCTGTGCATTGGCACCAATAAAACTCAGAAGAAACTCCACAAAAAGCTGACACACAAAAGGCATGAGCACAGCTGAAATGAATTAATTTAAAAATTCATATGAATATTCATGGAGATTTTCTTTACAGTATGTTCTCAAACTAAACGTTATGAAAACAACGTTTTCCTTGGTAGATTTAACTTTGGTCTGTTCACCTGTTCTTGGACAAGGCCACTGGGAACACTTTCGTGGTTGGAAGGCCAAGCTTGGGGATCTTGTTGGTCTGGAGTTCAGTCTTTTTTAGGACCCAAGCCTAAAGGCATCTCTTTTCTGTATCATAATTGGACTCTTCAATCAAAGAACGGAGAGAAAATTTTGGAAGGTGAAAAGTAAAGCAGGGCTGTTCCCTGGGTAGGCTTGTGGAGAGGAGGGGAACACCGTTCCTTGCGTGAACTAAGGCAGCATTTTGCTGCTGCAGAATATTCAGTCGCTTAATACTTTGATGGCAATTTTGCATTATGTGTGAAGCGCAGATTTCTACCTGCCACATCAGGAGGCAGCACAGAAACAGAACATTAGTCAAACAGAGGCATCATGCTTCGCCATCTCTACTTGTAGGTGCCGAAGGGACGAGAGACAGCCCTAGATTTCTATTAACAGTTATCACGCTTTAGATAGGTTTCTAAGGGATTACAGGTTTAGAAAAGTCAAAATCCATTCCAAGAGAGGTCTATACTCCTAAACATAATATATTCTTAGCAAAAACTAAGTTTAAAGATAGACAACGTAAAACAGCTGCGATAAAAAAATTAAGTCAGAAGTTATGTTCCACGAGCAGAAGTAATGCTGAAGGCTGGTTTGCATTAGTAGATTTGAAGCACATTGTTTCCTAATCTACTTCGAAGAAATGTTTAGGGATTTTATTAACATAAAACAAGATAGTGAGAGCAAATTTGATATCAATTAACATACTAATTAAATGTCACTTAGTAGTTTTAGCAATTACTTGATATTTAATTAACCACTTGAATACCTTGGGAGATCCAGATTCTTGTACATGTAATCAAAGGGCAAATCTTCTGACCCCGTGGGTATGTGCTGCATGTCAAGACAATCTGTAGATAGCAACAAAAAATAACTTTATGCACTGTGACCCCAGGTATGCTGAGTTGCTGTGTACCCAAGAGATTAATTTACTAATTAGAATGCACTAAGTATCAGTCAAAAAGCTTAAACATACCTCAAGTGATTAGGGAGCTACATAAACAACATGAACAACCTACAAAATATCAATGATTTTAGTACAAGCCACATTTTATATTCATACTGCAAAATTGTCTTGGCATTTACAAAACTTGTATTCGCCATCAAGCAAGCACTTCTAGGAAAAAAAAATACTTAAGGAGTGTAGATATCTACCTGAACTGTTCTGTACTGTATTCACGAAGAGGCACCAACTTTTGCATAAGAGAGATTTCCTGGTGGACAATTTCTGTACTGTTTTTAGGAGAAAAAAGTCTCAATCACTCACAAAACAAGCATGATGTCTGCCTGTTGAATTGCCCTCTCTTACAGATGAATCTCCATCCTCCTACTTTCGGAGCTGTGTCTGTATCACTCAGCTCCTGCTGTCACATTGCACCCTGCTGCCAGTGACCACCCTGACAACGTGTAGAGGTCTCACAACTGCACAGTTGCGTTAAGAGAGATTGACTCCTCTTCCTTTCTGCCACTTTCCTACGTGGACATTAACAATGCTAAATTCTCATTTTTTATCTCACGCTTGTAGACACAGCAACCTTCCCACCGCTTTTGATTATGCTCTCAACTGCAGCATTCTTGGTGCCAGTGTTGGGTTGGCTGTTGGACTTGATGATCTTGAGGGTCTCTTCCAACCAAAATGATTCTATGACTATTTATACTCCTGTTTCTCCCTGTATATGTCAATATGGAGAAAGTGGGCAAAGTAACTTTTCTGATCCCTTTGTAGCTCTTTCCCATTTGCCATACAAGAAAATTAAACTTCACTCATCATTAAAAAAATACATCTTTCGCTGTACTTGTGTTTTCAGGTTTTTTTTCACTTCTTGTCTATGTCTCGTTGGTATACTGATTAAAACTCCTTATTTACAATGTATCTTCACATCTCTCTCAAATCAGATAACCATCCCTCATTCGACCAAAACTAATCTAAGTCTGTAATGGTCTCTTTGAAGTAGAAATCGAGAATGACTTGCGCCTTCCTCCTCCTTGTTCACCCATCAGCCACCTTAACCAGCAAGTGATGGGCCATTTGCTTAAAATCTTTTCCCCCCTTTTGCTTTTGTGTCTTTGTTCTCCCTTGGTTCTCCTGAAACCCCTCTAGTTTATCCTTCAGAGGATATTTATCAATCATTTATGGCTGGAGATTGTACGGATTTCTTTCAAATTCCTGAGGGGTCCTCTCTTGACATAACCCATAACAAGGAGATTGAAAAGTCCTTGAATACTTCAACCTTTGGAAGGACTTACTTGTAATTTTAAGTGTATAAAATGAGACCATATCAATGTCAATGAAATTCATTTTCACGGATTAGAAAAAAAATCATTCTGTATTTTTGGATTTAATTAAAAATTCCACAGTCGTACAGTACAAGTGAGTTAAATGTTTAAGGTTTTAAGTATAAATTATTTTCTTTTTTAATGCAGTTTTGTAATACACAGATTAAAAAAATCTATCAACTGCAATATATGGAAATATCTGTCAACTGCAGTATCTGGTGCAGCATAAAGAGGAGAATAAAATTCTTGCAGAGCAAAGGTATGAACTAATTGAGAAACCGTATTCATTGCTTACCTTGATTTATTTGTCTAACTTTCTCCCGAGAGGATCCTGAGACCACTGCTCTAAGAGGAACGACAAAACCACTGAGGAACTGTCATCTGAGGAGAGTTCCACACAGACCAGCAAACCCAAACCCAGGAGCACCCCAGGCAGCAGCACGCAGACAGGCCGCGGGCACGGAGGCTCGGGCCGCGGGCACGGAGGCTCGGGCCGCGGGCACAGAGGCTCAGGCCGCGGGCACGGAGGCTCAGGCCGCGGGCACGGAGGCTCGGGCCGCGGGCACGGAGGCTCAGGCCGCGGGCACGGAGGCTCAGCCCACCTGCCCTCAGAAGCCTCCCATTGCCCTGCTTTAAACTGAAGCCGTATATGCTCTCCATTGCCCAACAGCAGATATCGCAAGCTTAAAATATCCAGTAATATCCCAGTCTGATGCTGCTGTACATTACCATCTGAAAATTATTTATTTCAATAAAGATAACTAGGGAACACATTTTCCCACTATTAACAATGTTGGAAAGTATAAGCAAATACAGGAAATACAAGCAAAAACATAAGCAAGCAGTAATTTACATAAATAAAATAAACACCTCATTCTTACACAGCACTTTTTGTCATTCCATTTCCAACTACTTTACAAACAAGATCACTGTGACAGTTGACAGTTTTCTTGCATGATTCTGTTGGCACATACACAGACACTGTAAGCATAACCAGAATTTAAAAATTTCTCTTCCGTGATGCAAAGGCATAACAAATGTTTCCATGAATATTTGCCCAGAATTTCTGGCCACTCAAATCTTATCCCTATTTTATTGTGCACATATCATGTCATTGAAACCTTAACTCCTTCTTTATTCAGCATCTACATGGATTTTTACGTATCTTAAAAATATTAATTATAACAACTAGATGTTTACTTCATAAATTGAAAAAAGAAAGCTTCCACTCTATTCAGGGACTTGGGTTTTTTACATGTACCAGATACACTTCATCCTTAAAGCAATGTTAATAGATAATAAAATGACTCAAATGATTATTTATCCATATATGACTCTGTATTATTTAAACGTACATTTACCAATCTTCTTATACTTAAATAATAGCCTAGGAAAGAAAAAAATATACGCCTCACATTAAAATTACCACAGGGGTTGGCAATTTTGCCTGGAAGAAAAATTGATTAAAAAAAGGCACAGTTACAAAAGGATTAATTTTGGATCAGAACATATCACAAGTTGGATGTTTTTATGTCCCAGCTGAGAGGAGTAATTGGAAAATCATGGTTTACACACACACAAAAAACCCCATTATTTTCTTATGATCTCCCTTTCTTTCATGAAGCCTTCCATCTTCATCACTCAATTACAATCTGAGAGATTAGGGGACTCAATATATGTTAGATTAAAGGTCACCTATTATTACAGAAAAGATTTAATTGCAATATTTACATAAATTCCTTAGCAACCATGGGGTTTAAGCTGCTTGTACATATTCAGCATACTGAAAAGGGACAGGATATTCATTAGTTGCACTATGAGAAAAAGTATAGCAGTAACCTAAAACCAGAGCAAAACTCTGTCCTACAGCTTTTCTAAACCAAGAAAATTAGGAAATGCTGGTGGTTGAAAAATTGTAGATTAGATCTTATTCCATTATAGGGAGTAAAAGTTAGCTTGATTGCACTGGTGTAAGAACTTCCTAGGGGAAATTAAACTTGATAATCTCAAGGTGTTTCCCAGAAGACACCGTGCATTCAGTAATGTTCATTATAGTTTGCAGAAGACCAGATAGAATTTAAAGTGAAGACTCCTAAGGTTTAATCAATATAGACATTCTAAATTGTTCACAGCATAAAGCCCTGATTATGAAACAAAGCTGCGGTTAAAAAGGAAGCCACAGGACTTTAGGCGGATTTTATTTCCTGGATAAACTGGTTGGTTCACAGCTAAGGGGAACAGTGACTGTCAAATCTCCAAAACAATTTTTGTAGCTGCATCATAGAGCACTTCATTAAGCTTCTGGGACTTCTACAGCACTTGCCTGTTTTCGGTGAATGATTCTTAAAACCAGGTAGCAAATACTTCAGAGATTACTTGTTACAAGATTTAAAACCTACACATTACTATCGTAAATCATTAAGAGGCTAACTATTACAAAATAGATTTAAGATGCTTCCTTTTGAAGATCGTGAAGAGTATGAAGAATCCAAATTGATAATAAATAAATAAATAAATGTTTAAAAAAGGCTGTCTGCTACCTGTCCAAACTTTGAAGAATGAACTAAAAGAATATACAGCATTAATAGATACTGGTGTTTGTTATCTTTTGGTGATATACTCACAGGACGATCAGTAAAGGACTGAAAATGACACATTAGCAGGTCAATGCATAAAGAAAATGCATCTTCAATTTTGATTAAATGAGTTTGCAGCATCTGTGGCATCTTTAGATAAAGGCAGTTGCCAAATTGCTAATTGCAAAAATAATCCAGAGGAGCAGGTTTCAGTGGTAAGGAAAAGCTGCCTAAGAAAAAATTATTTCAGCTAAAGCCAAAGAGGATACTGACCCTCTCAAATCTTCAGTAGCTTGGACAAAGATCAAGGAGGTTTTTTAGGACTAAGAGAAGGACCTGGAAATTCAAATGAAATGTGGGTAGAAACATCTGAGTGAGCCAGGACTGGACTCATGGTTCTTCTCCATCTGGTGTTGGCTGGATGACATCTATTCAGCACAAAGGAGACGATGCTCCCTAATTTTACATGGGTACACGTCTTCCCATTCCTTTGATATACAAAGGATAATCAACCTTGAAGATTCAAACACCTCGATCAGTAAGGGCCTATGAGATGGATATAAATGAAATAAAAATTCTGGAGAGCGTTTAGGAAAAAAAAAAAGTTTCAGAGCTGCTAGCTCTTCGAGATAACGAGGTAACTGAGATCAGATGGGGACTGGGCTCTGCAGGGTTCATCCTATTTTAAAAATATTTCAGTTTTGCACTTTTGAGTAGTTTGAAATTTAATGAATTCATGACCAAAGTGTGACCTGAAGCCTCCATTCATGGATGGTAGTAAAATAACTTGCAAATACATTTTTCCTTTCCTAATAAACAACATTTGTTTGGGTGCTGCTTCTGGATGTTTAAAGGTACTCAATAAATTCAGGTTTGTTGACTATGTTACCCCTATTTTCCATAGGACTAATTTTTATTTATTGTTTTCATTTTTAGGTAAAAGATCTGGTGAAGATGATTTGATTACCACAGCTTTCCACAGGGTAAAAACAAAAACAAAAAACCACACATAAAACCAAACAAAACCAACAAAAAACCCCCACCAACTTAAAAGAAAACTTATATTAAAAACCTATATTAAAACTTTATTGCATTTGGATGAAGCCAATGTTAGTAATTTCTCACACCTAGTCCTTGCCTGTCCTTTTTCTGTGACTTTGGATCAGAAAATTATGATGTATGTAATTAAAAAGTCTGAGTTGCTTCATAAAAGAAAGTATAAAGTGTTCTGCTGAATCTCTTTTAGAGAGTATAGTTGAAACTGCAGGTCATTTTGTTCAAGAGACAATAAATTCTGCTGAGCTAAACTCAAGAATAGGAAAAATTACTCCCCAAACTTCAAGATCAGAAGGTAATGCTAGTTCTTGAACAGAGAAATAGATGGCTAATTCAGTGAAAAGAGGCCACTTCATTTAGCAATGGGACACCTCAGCATTTCTCACGAATGCTGATCAAAACTTTAATTGCCAGTAAAAGAAGATACAGCCTAAATTCGCATGATGTGCACATCAGAATCAAAAGAATGAAATTTTATATGAAAATATTGTCTATATTAAAAAACCCATCCACTTTTATTTAAGTTATGGTAAAACTGATGAAAGAAACAAATTCAGAGTGAGCACCCGCCTTCTCTTTAACTCATTTACCATGCACTGATTCAGTAACTCATTTGGAATTGTGACCTGATCTGAGATCTCCATGCAATTTACTGTCAAACAGATTAAAATTATGTGGCAGCTTTATTTCTCTATTTCCCTCCTTTTCTTCTGTTGCTACTGCATCTAGAATATTATTTAAACATACTCTCTTAGCACATTATCTTGTTTCCTAAATAGGTGTGTGCAAACTGAGGTTAGAAACAATGACAGGTTATTTAAAATATGAATGCAGTGGATTATACTTTGTCATGATTAGTTCAGACATGGTCTTAGACTTCGCATACAATTACCAAGTTAGGCAATTACTATTTTTAATCACTTGTAAGAATTGCTTGCTAACTTAAAAAGCAATACAAACATAAGTATCTTACTCAACCAGCATCTGACCGTGGATTCTGAAGCTACAAAGGAAACAATTATGAGCTTATTTGTATGAAACGGTTAAAATCAATAACAGAATAAAATATTTATTTTAAATAAGTCAATTCTATTTCCTTTCCAGAAGAAATTGCCAATATAATCCAAGTGAAATAAAGCAGCCAGTGCCAGAAACCACTGGCATCTTAAATCTCTCCATAATCTCTACCATCACGTGCTGTAAGAACTAGTTTAGATAATATCTAATTATTTTTCTTGTAGAAATTTCAGATTGTTCTGTTTCAGAGTCTTTTGTATAATTAGAAGTTCCAGGATTAAAACTCCAAAATTTATTCGGTTAGTTTTTGAATAGGAGCAATAAGTACACTCCAATATTCCTTTGGCCAATTCATCCAACTGAATGGGAGGGGGTCCAAGTATTCTGTAAATCTCAGTGGAGAAAGAATCATCAAGTGTGCCAATCTCTGAAGTCTGTTACAGGAAAACCAGGCAATTTAATTTTTTTAAGTCAAAAGAAAATAATTTTAAATATCTTAATAGAAAGACATAATTATATATTTACAGATATTTATATAAATTATGTATGTATTATATATATTCTATACATATGTGCCATATATAAGTATACTATATACATTAATTCATATAAGTACATTTATATTTACTTCTATGCAAATATACTAAAATAGAAGTATCTACATTTATTATTTTACAATTGCCTTGTAGGAGTTTTGCTAAAAAAAAATAGTTCGGTCATCACATCTTTGATTCCTTCACCATAATACACATCTCTGACAGATCTGTGATTTGATTCTAAATAAGAGGCTCACTTCCTTTTGATTGGTGGGTAGATGAATGAATAAATAATTCATATCAGGTTTTCTTCATGTTTGTGGGTAATGCTTGATCAGAATATAATGCTTTGCAAGTGTTCATTGCATAGTGACTAAGAAAAGCGGGTTCCAGTAGCTCTGTACAGAGGAGCTGTTCCCCTCTGGTCATGAATAGTTTTAGAATTCCACTATTTGCACTGAGTTCACACAAAATATTTTCAAATGACCATATGGCTCCCTGTAATGAACACACAAGCAAAGTGGCCAAAGTTCTGAATTTCCTGGAAGGAAACTGATAACCCTGTTATTAAAGCTTATAACATACTTCGAAGATTTTTTTCAATATAAAGCATTAAACAAAGTTACCACCTTTGTCTATACCTGTCCACTTGGAACACAGTCAGTCTTGGAAGCACCTTGTAAATGTGACAGGAATCAACCCTCAGTACCATGCTCTGTAGAAGGTATTGTGAGCTAAAAAATGGGAGTGGGTGGGTGGGGAGAAGTTAGAAACCTGTTGTTGGTAGCAAACAGAGACAGCTGAGATTAGAATAAAGAGTTCTGAATCACAGTCTTGCAATGAGAGCACTCTGAAAAAGTCTTACAGAAACAAAAATATGAGTTGAGAACTGCTGATACTTTCCACATTATCTATCATCTTGTATGTTAGCAGTCCACAAAGGCTTTCTGCCTTAAACACTAACATATTAATTACTTCAAATGCAAGATCACATAGAAATCCACCTCTGAGAATAAACAATACTTAAAGCATATGGAGAACTGAAATAATTGCTGAGAAAATAAACCAAGATTTACATTGTCATCTTGAACTTTTAACTCCTCAGATGTATAGAACACAATATTTAGCAAACACATCTAGTACTACCTTCTAAATAAAACAGTTTCTCTAATTTATCTTCCTGCAGGGAAAGGTGAAGGAGATGGGTCAATGACAAGCACACTATATACACACATAGGTCTGATAAAGACAGGAACATTCCTTGTTAGACTGCAGACTTAATTGGAAATGTTTTTAGAAATAGCATTGTTACAAGCATCTGCAAAATTGGTAATGTGCAAGAAAAATGAAACTCAAAACCACACTAAACTCAGTTTCTTAGCATTATCCTAGGGAAAAATAAAGGCTTCTCATTTCAGTACCTAACAATATGAGATCTATTTATAACCTGCCTGTAGAAGAGCATGGGAAAGTGCTCTTTGACACTAGCCAGCCTTTCCCATTTCAAAGGCACATGGAAGAAACAGGGGACAGGAAAGAATTCTTACACAAAAGACTGAATTTTATGTAAGTAATTTTAAAAACAACTTTTCCCTTGACTATGATTGTCTTTTTCCACCTGGGCTGATGTAAATTAACAGCATTTCATGGAGTTTCACTTGTGTAAGATGGATGAGAATGACCAAAGTGAACTATCCAAACAAAACCAATAAAGACATTTACACATTCACCATTGTTAGGGAAAAAGACAAAACTATTTGGCATATAAAAAACTCTTCCACATAGGTCTAGTGCTGTTAATTCTGCCAATTTAACAAAGCACATAAATAACATTAAATAACAGATCTACATACTATACAGGTATAGGGAAAGATTGAGGAATTGATTGAACTCTTAGAAAATTCTGTTGCGATTGGCATATTTAAATCTATCTACAAGTCTGGAACTCAAGGCACAAAATGACCCTGGTGAATGATTTGCCTGAATTCAAGTCCCTAGGATGCTACAGAACTGACTTTGATCAGATTAAAAATAACACATTACTTTTGACCAGCATCAGTATTCAGAGAAACTCAAAAATCCACATATTTTCTGTTTAAAAGATAAGAAAGAGAGAGTAAAAGTAAAAAAGGTCAGATATTACAATGATAAGAGAAAAATAGTGGACATGGCCAGCAATCTGTTCTATAACCTGTACTCTTTAACACATTCATAAATGACACACTACGGACAGCAATTGACTATTTATTGTATCTTGCACACAAGAACTAAGACGTCACGTGAAGTCAGAAGCTAAGCTCGAACAAGCAAAAAAGAAGGTAGTTCTCTTCATAACAGCTGACAGTAAATCTTGACAAAGGATGTTGTGCATACGGAAAATCTGCATGAGTTGAATCGATGGGGCAATTAATTGGAGAAGACCTTGATTATGCTGGATTATTTAGGGAATGTGTCATTTACATCTGAGTGTCCACGGAAGCTACTACTGGAGAGACTGCACAGGGTTCGAACGATCTTTGATATAAATCAGTACAGCTGTGGTATAAATACCAGCAATAAACATTACAACTAAAAAGTTAAGAAACCAAGAGATGAGATTTAGCTGCATACACCAGTAAACGAAATAATGCAGGCACCATTTTCAGGCCCTTGGGCCAACCAGCAGGCACAGCTTATTTCCATTCAGCCAAATTCTTCTGTTCCCAAAGCAGGGCAAACTGCTGAGCAGGGGCTGCTTCCTGGCCCCTGCTTATCCCCAAACTGTGCTCAAGCATCATTGAGTAGAGTCTAGTTAAGTCATCATGAGCAGAAAACTTGCCAGCAACTAACAATTTAACAGTATGAACAAGAGTGCTCATACGCTGGTACAGATGCAGCCACCACACCTAACAGTCCATCAGTGTCATAGACATAGATGTTAGCAATATCAAGCTTTTACCCTAGGCCTTGGGTCCAGTATGGACCTCCACGTATCAGAAGAGGGCTTTACATGTGAAGGTGAAATTTCACGTACTTGTTATCCAAGCTAGACTCTACCTACAGGGAAAAACAACCCACATCATTCTGCTGTAGTGAGTATAAACTAGGGCTTGCTAATTACTATGACTGACATCGTAATTCAATAACTTACTTTCTACATAAAATCAACCCTTCACTATACAAAACCATCCGTGGGACTAAGAAATGATTCCAAACTGTAAAAAGCTTCATTGCTGATCTAATTATGCTCTGCCTCTTGCAGCTCTGGGAAGTGCAGAATAATCAGAGCACGGCAGGCACCGGCTACGAATCCACCCTCCTCCCAGCCAGCCCCTGCACGCCCCGATGGCCGGGAAGGGACACTGAGCAGCAGCGGCACATCGGCACATCAGCCTGCTCAGAAAGGGCCGTGCTTTGAGCAGAATAAACCACAGCAGCTACAGGTGCAGCCCAGTGAGGTGGCAGAAGGGTAGAAGTCATCCAGAAGCTGAAATGATGGAAGAGAAGGAAGAAGATGGGACATGGCTGGATGAACCAGCTGTGCACCGTGGTAGGCAGAAGATAACGCAATCAAGACAAGTTAAGGAGAGGCCACAGAGAAAGAACTCAATCAGGACATAAAAAGAAACAGTGGCAGAACGCAGAGGAAGGGGGTCAGTAAGATGGAGCACATGTGACAAAGAAACAGAAAGAATTAAGAGGCAGAAGGGGGGGCACACAGATCACAGGGAGTGAAATAAGAGAACTGAGAAAATATCTCTGGGGTAGAGGGAAGGAGGCTTATGTGGCCAAGAGACAATGAAGAAAAGAAAAATGAATGAGTAAAAATGAATTAGTAGAACAGAAGTTATGCTTTTCCACAAGAAGAAAGGCCAGAAAAGAAGGAAGAGGAGAAAAAGCTGAGCAATTAATAAAAGGAATGAGACAGTAAGGATGAAGGGAGGGAAAAGAAAGAGATATAAAATGGCACAAGGTATACACACTGGAGGAAACAAGCGCTCTTTTATTTATTCATACTTCTATATTTTATATATTACCTTCCTAGCAAGCATCCCATAGCTGCATAGGTTTTTTGGGGTTAGGGGGGCAGGGTGGGCTGGAAGCACACCGTTGCTGGGGGATTCACTATAGCTCTTTTTTCTTCTTGTACTGGTGGGTGTATATTTATCAAAATTGCCTGACATAGTGGCTGGCACTATTTCAGAAATGTCAATATCTGATTTTGGGATAGAGAGGAAAAATTTATTTTATAAAAAAAACCCCAAACCTAAGAAAATTCAAAGAAGGATACAGATGTAAGGAAGTGATTGGTGTCATTTGTCAGCAGCTACCAGCAGCCTGCAAGTGTTCAGCTCCTATAAACCACCAAACACTTTTTGCTATTTGAATGACATCTGAAATGGAAAACAGTGATGATTTATGTTCCCTGAATACAGCATTTACACAGGGTTAACACCACCTGATGAAATAAATACATTTATCTAAAGGGAAATGAAAAAAGCTATACATTTAAAAATAATCTAAACTAATTCTCATATTGTTCAGATATTTTGTGGGAATTTTAAAGATTTTTAAGAAAGAAACAAAAAAAAGAGAAATATTTAACATTTTCAGTCTTCCCCTGTACCTGTTTCTTTCTATCACAACAATTTGCCAGAAAGGGAGACAATTCTGCGAAAGCAAGGGCAACACATTAGAAGGTTTTGTATTTCATTGTTAATCATTACAACAATAGTAGTAATAACCTCACGGACCATTTGGATGAAAACAATAACTGAAAAATGTTATTAGCTTGGCCAGCTGCAATTGCCTACTACCATTCATTGATATTAATTTTTTTATTCCTTTTTTTTATGACGATTGGTACCTGTCCATTTATAGGGAAGTTTTAGAACTCCCAGAGCAAGGCTGCCAGGTTGCTGTTTCATCCAGTATCACATGTTGGGGTTTTTTTTGATTTATTTTTCCTTCAGCAAGTATTTGCTCTTGCTGCTTAATTCAGAAGCTTCTTGCTTCTATGCTGGGAATAAAAATACAGAATTGGTTCTCCAATTAGCAAACAGTTTCAGCTGCAAAACTATCAAATCAATACCATATCCTCAGCAATCATTTTAGTTACAGAAGTGTGATATTTTTTTTCCAAGAGCTCTCAATGCCCATTTTTTGGCTAATTAGCTGCCTGTCTGCCTTGTCCAAGTGGCAGAGTTTAATTTCAAAATGAGAGACTTGAAAAACCCTAGAAAGTTCTCCAAAAGCAAATGACTTTGATTCAAACAAAAAAAATTCTGTGCTGCTCTTTTTCTTGTGAAAAGATTTCTTATGCACATAGAAATTCAACGACTTAGAAAAATTGGGAAGCCATTGCTCTGGTGATATTATGCTCTTTCATACTGCTTCTTCCCATGATGCCTCCCTGAACCACCTGTAATAAAGACAAGGGATAGCAGAAATTATATTAATACATCATTATTGTGGGTTTTTTATAGTTACAGAAATATGCTTTTAAGTCACATCTCTCTCATCAAACATTCTTACAGATTTTGACGGAGCTCCTATTTGTTCTATCAGTTATAATGCAACTTGTTTCACTTGAATGACAAGTTACGATCCTTTTGTTCTTTCGTAGTCTTGATGTACTGGATGGTTGTTGTTCTCATTCTATAAGTAGCACAATATAGCAAGAAAAGTGGTTAAGCCTTTTGCTGATGGTTTAATTAATTGGTACCAATGTCACATTTTGCAGTTTCCAGATTGGTTTGATTGAAATAAGGGTCTTAACCCCACATTTTCATACTGACTGTGCACTGGTTCAGGATAGAATGCACGAAGTCATGTAAGGGAAATCAATTAGGGATTACTATGTGCATGGATATGCATAGAAATGCAACTAACTCCGGGAAAAGTAACCAAGCTGCAGTCTGAGAGTGTAACAGAGGGAATGGACGCAGGTTGTTCTCTGTTTACTGATGGCACATCAAAGAACGGGCTTCACAGATCGTGCTGTCTGGTCAAGAAGCTCCTGTGACCTTCTAGATAAATTAGTGCACTACTATGTGTTTTTGGCAGAATGATCTCCTCTATGGTAACAAGCTATGTTTGGCAAGTAGCGTGTGTATTTTTCAAGGATAAAATAAACATGGGATTGCTGATGATCTTGTCAGTGTTTATCTGCTTCTTTACATGCCTAAACACCTTTGTAGATTTAATCTTTCATTTATACTTTACTGGAAGCAGAAAATTCATCCCTCTGCAACTCATCTCTGTTATCTAAAGGATGCAGTGAAATGTCCGGCACAATCTGAGAAACACAAATACTGAGTAGCAGAGTATTCAATAAAGCTTCCTATTCTGAAGCTAGTTACCTATCTTATTTAGGCATATAAATATCTCTGAGCTAAAAACTTTTTTGTAGCTCCAGCATCTTTTGCTCCTGCTGTCTCTTCTTCCTCAGGAATACACCAACGGTCAGGAGAACGTATACGAAAGCACGGGAAGTGAAGATCTTATAGATAAATAATATTGTTGAAAAAAATACTCTGGATTAACTCAAAAGATGTAGCAACAACATTCTTGGCACGTGGAAGAAGTGTCTTTCCCCAGATGACAGAACTGCACACAACATAGCAGTTATGCTCCATTAACTAGCGTGCAGACATAACATCATTTGGGCATGAAAACCAAAGAGTTAGAAGCACAGCAGAAGATTTAACCAAATTATTTTTTTTGTTATAAAAACACAATATCTTACCTTCTTAGAAAACGAATACGAATGTCTGCTTCTAGCGAACTTACAGTTGTAAGAATATTTAACTACACATATTATTTTAGGATGAATTATTTGTGCATCATTAGTCACTCCAGTTTCCCTATTTGTGGATAGCCAGCATTCAACACATCAGGTAATTGTGGTCCATCACCATGAAAAGTAATTTTACCTGCTTTCACTCCAAGTGCACCTGAAGGGACTTTCTGAAGTTCTCTATGTATATTTTACTTAAACAACAGCATTTTGAAAAACACAGAGCCACAATCAGCAGTTTCTTACATGTCTGAACCAGAGTTGGGGGGTGCAGTTCCTTTTTCGTAGCAAGATGATTAATGAATTGTTGACAGTAACAAAGAAACAGACATCTTGGAGATATTATTATGGATCACATATCACTTGAAACAGCAAGTCTGCCTCCGTATAACATTTTATTTGTTATATTGTGCAAATCGATTGTAATTTGCTACTGGCTTCTTTTCAAATACATTTCTTCATTGCTGCCTTGGTAAATAATAAATCACACTAACTATTGTTTCAAAATCGAGTGTTCCAATTTAGTTATGAATGGAGAAAGTAGAGATGCTTCAGGATATAAAATCCTCTAGCAGTCCACAGAAAAAAAGCTTCTTAAGCATAACCACATAAAAAATCATTAGAGACAGACTACACCATACTAGCATTCATGCCTTCATGACTGAAGGCAACCTAACAAAACACTGACAAGGTTACACTAAATCAAATAATTTGCTCTCCTGCCCTTCATAAAAAAAAAAATATATTAAAAAAAAAGATGCAAACAATAGTTCCAGTAGTGCTGTATTAATACAGTTACACAAGCACCAATAGTAAATCCAGTTTTTTAAATTTAACATCCCTATGTCCCTGAATTTGTCTTCAGACATAAATCAGAAATGTCCTTGAAGGACCAATATATTTGCCTCTTCCAGATTACCAATTTGTGCTTTGTATAATAAAGCAGATTTGTTTCTCATGGTCAGTCTGGATGAGTCATGGTTTTAATATATGAAATAAACCTGAAGGAATAAAAATGATTCTACAAAGTTATGAGATTTGGATAAGTCAAGCACCCTGTAAAATCTAATGGATCATCTGCATTAAGTCGATCTATTAATTTTTGTTTGCTTGCCCGGTTTCATATGATCTTAACTTTAAGACTCAATAAGCATACATGCATCCAAAACACTCAGCCTTTCAGAATTTTTTTAAGGATTTCAAGAGAAAATATGCAATATTCTTTAAGCTTTAGGTTTCTCCTGTGAGCTACTCGTAATTTTTTTGTTGTTTTGTTTGTTTGTTTTGAATACTTCCAAGTACCACAAATTTCTTAACTGAAACATTTTTGACAAATACCACCTAAAAGAAAAATAAAACTCTTGTAACTATTGCACTTGAACTGCTATTTAGTGACTCTAGCATTTCTATCAGATGTTATATTTCTTTCTAAATTATACCAAGCCTACTTTGGGCTTTTCCATTGTTTCTTGCAAACTCCCAATTCCTCTTTTGTTCAAAATAGAGCGTGCCAACGTCTTAGGTTTCTTGCAGGATTTTGTAATCTCTCTGCTTATGCATCTTGGATGACAGTTCCAGACGATTTGGATATGTTCATATCTAACTGCCACTCTGAGCCACAGACTTTACTAAATATAAATAATTTATTACAATGAGTCAGTAACTCATTGTAACTACTACCTATGCAATCTAATGACTCCTGCTGGCCTATTACACAAACTATTCACAACCTACTATCAACACAATCAGAACCTACATTTTTTTCCTTCCAGTGGACTGTGCAGCTAAAGATGGCCTTTGGACAACTCATCACGTGTATATGTCTTCATTGGAGCTGCTAAATTTTCAACATAATTATTAACTCAACTAACTTGAGTTTGTTTCATGCCAGTTTGTTCAAGAACTTGTAAGCCTGGAAAAGTTTGTACTTCATATAATGAAACAGATCTTTCTCTGTTTTGTTTTTTTTTTTCTCTGATCTTTTATCTTTTTTTTCTCCCCCTTTTATCCCTGATATTTCTCTATATAGGCTTGGTATAGAATTACTGTGATTTTGTGTAAAATGAGAGTAAATATCACCTCAGAGTTTTAACAAAATAGAATTAACATATCACTTCAAGATACAAGAAATTACATTCATTAATTTCTAAATGAGAATGAAAAACAGTATTTCTAAATAATCTAAGAAAGACTTACTCGGAGTTGCAGAACTTCTGCCAGAACGGTTCACAAACCACGACTGCCAAACCATTCTGTTTAAAGGCACGCTCTATGCAGTGGATAAATTCAGATGACCACTGGTTTTAAAAGCAAGTTTCAAGAGTGTTACTGGACCCCTTCTGTATGTTCCGACTGCCTACTTGAAGGTATTCTGCAATTGGAGGTACACACTAAACAAATCTATTTCCATAAAATAAGAAATAATGTAAGTCAGACTACATAGCTGCTCATCAGTTTCAGTTTTCAACCAAACAGCAACATATTCCTGACTTTTTTTCCATGTGCCCACCTTTACCTTTTTCCCATAAAGAGGCAGGCTGATAATGAGAACTTCCTATTAAACCTTCGATTTCAATTTTAAAATGTTCAAGAAGAAAAAATGGAAACAGCAATTGGGGGAGGGGAAAAAAATAAAACTACAGGTCCATTTCATAATCACTAGTCTGTGATCTCTTGTGCTCTTGACATACATTAAGAAGATCCCTTGGAGAATTCTGTCTCCATTCATTATATCCTGAAAGAGCCTGGTTTCATTGACCTTGCTCTCAGTACAGTGCCTTATGTCCCACTGATTTAAGGAGCTTTATATAATGAGTAGCTGGAAAGGAGTGAAATTAGCCCAGAGAGCCATAATACATAAAATGTTCTTTGCTCAACACTAATTAGTTTATTTGATTTTCATCTGGTAGGTCCTGTCTCCAAGGTACAGAGAATGAATTTGTTTCCACATGCCATACCATCAGACACTTAAGCTCTTCAGTTTCATATCCTGTTCTGGGGGTGGTAATTTTGTTTAAAAATAAAAATCTTACTTCAGCAAATAAAAATGAATTTTTGTCAGACTTAAAAGAAAATGCTCTTTTTATTGAGGACTTGGGGAAAAGAGATCATGAATTAGACTTTTTGATAACTGAAGATTAATATTAGTCTGCTTCCAATCAAAAACTTCAGCGCTTGAGTACTGAATACTTGAATACGGCAGCTCATTGACATAGCCTCCAAGACAATACACCAAAATAGATACAGCTGCTAAAGTGGAAGCTGCTTTCAGCCAATGAATTTACTGCTTGTCAGATTTGTATGCATGTTTGAATGTGAGGGTAATGAAATAACGTTATAGATTTCGGAACCAGGGCAGCCTTTATTCAGATAAGGTTATAAGCAAATATGTTTTAGAATGAGTGCCTGCTAAAGTAATACAATCCATTCCCCACTTATTCTCAGGAGTTTAACTGTTTGCTGCAACATTTAAACACAGACAGTTTGGGGTCATATACAAAGAACTTTGCACCTTGGGCAAATACACAGTGCCAGGATCCTAGGGTCTGTATTTAGATAGTTTAGCTTGAGTCTATATAGACTTAACTCTGTCCCCAGTGTTTCTTTTCAGGTAGGTATCTTTCCCATCTTAAAACAGACGGTAGTAAAAAGAATTAAGCAAAATTTAATTGTCAAATCACTGTGAGACACAAAGGTTACATCTTGGGATAAATAGTGTACAACACTGAGGCCAGGCTATTAGACAAATAAAAACTGATAAATCGACACTACATGTTTACAGCTCAAACCCAAATATTTCCAATGCAAAGTAAGTAAAATTTTCAAAATTACTTCACCATGATGCAGATTTTAAATAATTAAAATTATATTAAATAATATGTTAGAGTTTTGAAACATACTGTGTTGCAAAAGCCTCCAGAGGGTTAATGCTAATTGCACTCGCTAATGTTAACGCCCCTCATCTGGAGGAAATATTCCTACAGCATATGTATTTGTGGGATATACTTTTTGAAAACCCTTTAGACAGATCAGTGAGAAGTCTAGAACTGCAGAAATGGCAACACATTGCTCCCAAACTTCACGTTAAACTCTCTACAACCAGTGTCACCGCACTATTCAACATAAATGTAATAAAAGCAGTTAAGTGGAGAAAGGTGGATAATAGCAATGAACTGTTCCCATTCACACCAGGTACAAACCGAACAAGGAGGGCAGGGACTATGTGCCTGAAAGAAATGGGGCAGTATCTTGCATTGGATCTGCTGAAAATTCTCCAGTTGAAAATGTAAACTATAATGGGTTATTAAAATATTAAAGACAAAAGTGACCTTTGGTTATTGGGGTTTGTAAGTTTAGCTTTCTTTTCTTTCAAATCAGGAGGAAATAATTTTGAGCAATTCAAAAGAAACGGGTTGGCAGTAGAGATTAAATTAAAATGAATAGCACGACCATGACAGAATTAAAAATATGTTCTATAGAGCTACTGAAGATATTTATTTGATTACCATTTCATTCTTCTAAGGAAGTCTTTTAGCTTACTCTCGAAGGGCTGCCTTGATTATATTGGTCACAAGCTCAAAGACCAGAACTGCCCTAAAGAGTATTTAAGTCGTGGGATAATTTTTTCTGAAGAACACAAGTAAACAGGCAAACTGGAACAGACACATTCTGGGAATAATTATTGCTTCTAGTATATTAAGTTATTCAGCATTAGGCTATTCAGCAGTAATTATACTACCCCTGGGCAAGGATGATTTAGTACTGTGTGCTCGTGAAAGGCGCATAATTAAGAGAGAATGGGATCTGGCCACTATTTAACACACCTTTCCAAATGTTCATTTGATCCAGTTGGCAACAGCCACAACGCACTGTACATGATGGGAAGGTTAGCAATGCGTCTTGTATTACACTGTCTTGAGTGCTACAGCATTTAGCACTCTATAGGCAGAGAAGGTCAAACTCTGTTCTCATTTAACTCTGTGAAAGCCAACCAGCTTACACAGAATTGCATGAGTCTAATTAAAAGCTGCATGTGGTCTGCTGGGCCACCCTTTGATGTTAATAATGCATTTTAGCACGTTTTGTTCTGATTATTTTGAAATCAGGCAGAATCCAGCCATGTACAGGTTCTAAAATTGGCTATAATGCCTCATATTCTTGAATAGGAAAAAAAATAGTTTAAAAGAAAGAGGGAAATATTTTGGTGTTTTGGGTTACTTCCCTCCCCTAAAACGTGAAAGGTTTACATGGTATTTATTGCCCCCTTTTTTGCTATTGCTTACATTGTGGTATTCATAGGAATGGAGAAAAAGAACCTCTGGAACAGGTAGTATCACAAATCCATTAAGACTCCTTTCTTACCATTTCTATCCATATATCTGTTACAGCATAGAAAATAAAGATGTAAACAGAGAGTAATCCCTTCCATAAGACTTAAAAAAGCACCGCAATATAAACAGCCGACTTAGTCATATCTGAGTTGCTGAGTTTATGTGTATCTCAAATTCCATGCATGGTAATACTCAGCAACAGGGCTTCCACCTTGTCCCTCTGCTTCAGTCTGCTGTGAGAGCACTTTAAAAGAACATGGGATTTGAAAGGCATCTAACACAAGGCGACATTCTAAAACATTGTACTTGGGTATCTTTGCTATGGCAGAAATTCCTTCCTGAAGCCTTATATCCACACATGGAAGATTATCAGTAAACATCTGACAGAGATAGCAAAATCTGGAATGCCTCCAGCCTCTGAATCTGGCTTTCTGCCTCGGTTGCTTGGCTCGCTCTCTGACAGATCCCATGACTTGCTTTACAAGCAGTAGCTGTGGCAGTTTGGAAACAGCCTCTAGGGAGGTCATGGGGGGATTGGCTTGGCTCCTCAATAGCATTTGTCTTGCCTGAAATTAATTTTGAAGAAGCCGTTCAGCATTGTTTAAGATTATGTATTAGCAACAGCCATTCGTTTTCCTGCTTAGAGTAAGGTAACAGAATACAGCATTCAAATGCTGGGATTTATGCCACTCTGGGGAAACATGTTCTAGCTAATTTGATTTTTTTAACATTTCTAAGTCACCCTGTTTGATACAGACATCACAAAGAGTGAAAAACTACAGCACGGTTGATGAAAAAAAAAAAAAAAAAAGGTTTTAGGAACTTGGGGAAAAAAACCCAAACCAAAACATAAGAAATCCTAACATTTCTTGTTCCTTCCTCTTACAGGGAAAATCAGTAAAATGTTTCCAGCTCTCAGATGATGCTCCAGTCACATCCCAGTTCCATGCTGCAGCAAGACCAAGCCTTTCATAACTTCCCTCCCTCCTGCCCCCTCCCCATCCCATGTTTCTCTTCCTGTACGAAGGACATGATGCAGAGCGACACCGGAGAAGCCAGAGTGCACACAAGCCAAGTCCTCAAATCGGGTTAGTGATGGACTGGAACTACAGAATGTTGCAGGTAGTGCCTGTCCTTTGCTTTAAACACAAGCCTTAACCCAGGGTGATCAATAGGCAGATGGTGAGGACACTTCCCGAGGCTGCGGGAAGCCCAGCAACAGGAACCTGTTCTCTCTGATTCTTTCACTTGAACCAGAAAGGTATTGTGCCATGCACCAAACCAGGATATAGATGAACAACATCTACCATGCTGAAAGGATGGAGAGGCAGACTGTACTTGACTTAGTCCCTACTTACCACTCATGGATATGCTCAGAACAAGTCAAAAAGCAGCATATGTTGACTGAAAAAGTCAGAAGTCACTTAAGGACAGTAACTCTATGCAGCAAACAAAATAACAGGGACTTGGTTCTTTCATTACTCACTGACTTTCACTGATCAGGCAAAAATCAAGCACACATTTTTAGCTAGTTGAAAACAAACTGCACAAGATACTGAAAAAGCTTCCAGAATTTACATCTGTTATCACAAATACAGATTAGATTCTGCCTCTGGGTGACCAGCCATGGTTTCTTCATGATTTACTAGACATAGGAGAATTTCTGCATCAGTCCACACAGCCAGTCTCTAGATCTTGATAACATTCTGATATTTTTCTGTTTCTACATCTGCACGTACTTCTCAATGAGCATCTGTTAATATGATAAGCTGTAGAACAAAAAAAAAAAAGAAAAGAAAAGAAGGGAGCTGCTTGTAGTATTGGAGGCAATCACAAGGCTGAGATAAAGAGTCTGAAACAGGGAAAAGCGAAAGTACTTTCAGACCATGTATCAGCAGCGGTTTTCCTGTTGTAATGCATACTTTGATCTGGCTCTTTTCTCATTCTGGTTTTTAGCTTAGAGGCTAATGACCCTTGTTGCTAAGTCACATCCGTGAAATGCTACAAAAGGACAAGTTCTATTTAAACGAATGAGTCTATATTGGCACACACAATTTTCATCTGTGTTCCAAGGAATTATTTTTGATCCGCAAACTTAAATTAAAGCTCATTCCTGTTTTTTTAGCAAGGCACATTGCCCTGGGAGCTTATACTTAGTGTCATTGTTCTCTCCTCTTCTGGAAAATAATGGATGCTTAAAATTATTTCTAAAAGCTTTGAGAATGTACGATATACACAAAACTTCAGGCTATGTCATACGTAGTGACACTATGTATTCAAGTGCCAGCTATAATCAATATCTGTGATTTATATGCTGGAATTTAATGACCTATTACATACTTATCCTCAAAGATTAACATAATTTTGACTCAAAACTCCCAACAGCCTGTGTGCATAGCAGTCTGTAACATGATTGCTTTTCTTGCCACAAGTTGTATGGCAAATCCAAAGTTTTCTTCTCGTCACTATGGTACAGATTATTGCAGTAATTTCCGCACTGGAAATGAGAGCACTTGCTGGAACAGAGCTTGGGCAGGAGCAACTGCGAGATGCGGTATGTCCTTTCAGAGCCCCAAAGCTGCAGCTTCAGTTGGTATAAAGCATCACTGTCACTGTCTCACATGTATACAGGAAAAGAAGGGAGCAGGTACGAGAAGGGAGCAGGTACCACTTCAGCTTTGTGTGCAGCAGAATACTAATGCAGATTCTGTGCTACCTCCTGAAAGAAGGAAGTGAAAACAGAGAGGGCAACGTGAGACCAAGAACTGGTCCCGTCATGCTAGAGCCCACCTGGATGGAAAACTGTCAAATGTACAAGTCAAAGGTCAAAAGCAACTGGAGTACACTCAATCTCTATCAAGCATCATGGAGAAACTCCTCCAAGAACTTCGCATTCCACAAAGACCTCTGCTTTAATAGGCATCTACAATGTCCTACAAATCTCCAGCACATTTTTACTGTTTCCAGTTGAACTTTTAAATATTTGTTCTACCTTTTTTTTTTTTCCTCTGAGTTGCAAGGACAAATCTCAAATTATCCTACAACAATGTCAAAGCTCTTGCCTTAAAATTAAATCCCATCCTATCCAAACGTAAACTAAAGCATTTCCTGAAATCTCAGTAGACACAGTCTAAGTTAAGTGTTCAGTCAGGAAAAAAGAAGTATCCAGGCATCTGAGTTTGTAATGGCTTTAAACTATGACAATGACTATCAAATTTGAATGCCACACATTCTGTTTTTTACCAGTGAACTATGTTTTAGTTTACAAAAGAAACTGGAGACTGTTTTGTTGTGGAAAGACATGAAGAAGAAGAGATGTAAATACTAAAGATTGAAGACTAAAAATCTTTTGAAGGGGAACTGAGTGCTTGCCTACTGCTTAAGAAAAATGCACTATAAAGCAGCTATTGATTTTTCATTCAACAGCACTGAATGTTTTATTGAAAAGCAGCAATGTTCAGTAATTTGAATTTTCAATTAAGGTAGCACGTTCCTTGGACACATTTACTACTGCACCCCAGTGACATTTATTTGACTTTTAAAATCCCTCTACTATTGTATTTGTGTTTGTATAGATCAAACTACCAATACAGAAAGTGTTATAATCCTAACACTGCTGATTATAGACACATGTTTGGAAGCCTCCGGGGACAATCTAATGACTTTATTTACAGGTAGGACAATGTGTAGTCAGACATAGTTGAACTAAAATATGCCACTATGAGATAAATTAAGCAGTTCAGTATTTCAGCTTATACATATTTACATTTTCCCTGCTTTTATGAACAGTATATAGTTGCAGAGAAGCTGAAATCGTTCTTTAAAAATGTTTAAATTATATACTTATATTTTAGAGGACTGGTGAAGGCTTTACTGAAATTCACACTTATCAAACTGACCAGCTACTTCTGTGCATAAAAATTTCAACTGTAAGGTAGGATGTAATATTTCTGAACTATAAATAGATGATGGCTCATATTGCATTCTCTTCTAGAGAAAAATGGCTGGTAACCTGCTAGTTTTCATAGCCCTGTGGAGAAGTGGGACAGCTTGACCTCCATGCAATCAGCTGACAAACTTCATATTTCTAGAAAAAGATTTAGTCATTTCTAGTCATAGGTGCTTCCTTGTTCAAAAACCGTATCAGCTACTGCTGCTAAGGGAAAAACTTAGGTAATCCTTGGTAATTTTACGAACTGTGAAAGGCACAGCTTGGAGTCATGGGTTGTGCACACCGCTGTGCAACGAAGTGCCAGCACTTTATTTCATCGAAATTACAGTGTAAGTTGCACAAATTCCCAGTTTGTAACGTAGTGCACTTAAAATCCTGTTGTTTCTTGCACTTAAAATCTAGATATGAGCAAAAGGAACAGACCTTATACGCAAAGCCAAGAAATTACTGTTATTTTAACCGAAGTCTTAGTCTAAAGTATTAGACCAGTTACATTGATACTTCTATCTCAAAATATATTTGGCTAAAATATCAACATAAATGTTCTAGAATAAATACTTTTCTACAGTGTTATGCTTCCCCTTACACGTGTTATTTTTTTCCACCCATGGAACCACTTCAGGTCACTTTCACATGCTTTCTCATGAGCTATTTCTTCGTTGGCTTGCAAGTACATGCTACATCCAAATGTACTATATATGTGCCGTGTTTTCATGCATGTTAGATATCTGTTCCTTCTTTTCTTTGTTACCTACCCCTAAAACTGGTTTTACTCAGGTCCCAGGCTTGTTTCCTTTAACAATAACCATCCACTGGTGAGTTATTTATAGTTCTCAGGCCTTTGATATCATCCCGTGCCTGTAGATTCGAAACTCCTGCTGTTATCTCTTGCCTATACTCTTCTATGCTGCGTTTTTGTTCCAGGGTCATAGGTAGTTCATTCTGCACAGAACAACTACTTGTTATTCCTACCTACTGGTTACAGAAATATATATAAAAATGTATAAGAATGTACATACATATATTTATATATACACACCAGACAACTGTACAAAAGCTAAAACAAAATAGGTAGTAGCACCTGTTTGTCAGAAAATTCTTACAGCTAAACAAGCCAAGACACAACACGCAGAGGCCAAGTCAACTCCAGACAAAGCCCGACAGGTCCTAAGGTCTATGTTGTTATCTTAACACAAAGCCTGTGTCTGTTGCAAGCAACAGCAACACCACATTTACAGGGCTACAAGACTACAAAAGAATAATTTCACAGAAATGGTGCAAGAAAAAAATGACAGTGAATTAACAGTTTCTTCAATAGCTCCTAACCGCTTCAGCAATCTTTCTGCTACTGTGGGGAAAACCAAATTTCAGCATTGAATTTAATACCTTCTGCATATGCAGTGAGTAGTGTTCAGATATCACTAACCTTTTCTGCAACCAAACTCTTTTCACCTACTTATAACTACTCTCTCTTGGAGATTTTTTTGGTAGGATTAAATCTCAGTAATGGTTGAATTTGTTTTAATGCTTTGAGGGTTTTCAACAAATATCAGCTCAAATTTGGCCCAGGCAAGAAGGACGAAATAAAAAATTTTTCTTTGTCACTTCTGGCAGGAGTTAACCCTATCTGTAATGGGTGATGTAGTTATATCACAACCATGACAGTGATAGACTAAACTGGCTCCCTGCCTCTTGGAAACCTCAGTCTGGAGTGCTGCAGGAGAAAATAGTTTGCTTGCTTCAACTTACTCCTACTCCTTTTCTTTAGCTATTCATCATCAGAAGGAAATTTTTCATTATGAGAACAATCAGCCACTGGAATAATCTCCCCAGCGAAGTGGTGGATTGCCCAACACAGGACACTTTTAAGATTCAGCTGCACAGGGTGCTGGGCCAGCTCGTCTAGATCATGCTTTTGCCAAGAAAGGTTGGACCACATGATCCTCGTTGTCCTTTCCAACCTGGTATTCTATGATCCCGTGATTATAAGTGGGGGACTTTCTCATAGCTTTTCACTCCCCTCCATCTTGGGCAAGGACCTGGCTGGCCCCTGCTGGCTGAAACCGCGAACTGAGGGAAAGCACAGTGTTCTGAGAGGAAGGCACAGGCTGTCTCCACACGACGTGGCAATGAACAGCTGAGGTGAGAACAAAAATACAATGAGAAGCTGAAAGAGGATAAAATTATAAAAGGGACGGGGGGCATGGGATGGGGCGTGAAAATGAGGATACTCGTCTACGGCCAAATCCAGAGAGTCCTCTAAGGTTGTTTCACACAGAGGTTATTCTCTTGAGTCAAACGGGCAAACGGGTTCTTGGTCTCTAGTCCCTCTACAAGGCTCTGAGCCAACCCACTATATTGTAACACTTAAGGTGCCTTGTTTCTCTACGTGACCCCGTAATAAGGATGGACTATACAGATGTACTTAGTGAAGTGCTCCCAGCCCTGTTATCATCTGACTGAGATTTCCTGTTAGAGCTAATGAGGTTCTGCTCCCACTTAATCTCGAAATATGGCACAGTTAACGCTTTTTAGTTTGCCTAATGACATGCTATTAATAAAAACATGACCTGAACAGCTACTTGCATTTATTGTATTTTTGTCCATTTTCTATAATTATGCTGAAGCAATTCAGTTTTTTAAGATCATAAACTATTGTTTTGTTTGACAAGTTGTATATAATCATCCTACATTCCCATGAAAGTGCTCACCAAGGTCAATGCATAAGCTAGCAATTTATTTGAAACATTTATCATGATATTGAAATTGCCTTGCTACTTTTTCAAGTTATTATTACTATTATTGCCTTATTGACAGAGTAGTATGCTAACCCATACTAAAGAGGACTTGATTCCTCTGTAATTATATGGGTTTTTTTCAAGCAGTTTCATGTTATCGACAGCATCAAACTATGCTTAACAGTAACTTTGTTGAACAGTAACTACGCTGAACAGAACAACTCAACATCATCCTTGTTTTTTCCAATGAGAAATAGCCCTAAAAAGGGACAGCAACCTACACTTTTAAACAAACTATAATTGGTGTAGGCAGAAAAAACAAAAGTTTTTGATGGAGTTAATGAAAACATAACGTAATTCTCTGATCAGAATCATTACCAGACAATCTTGGTCCAAATGAGATTTTTTGTGCACGTTTGTGTGTGTGTGTGTAAGGCTCAAACGTTAGACAGCGAAGAATTAACTTCTACATCCTTAGTTTAAATTAAAAACAAACAAGCAAACAAATGTTAACTACCTTTAATTTTAAGAACAGGAAACCTTGTTTGTGTGAGTGAAATAACAGTGCATTGAATTTTAATGGGATTTGAGTGTTTTATCTCTTTAGGCTTGATTTGGTTCTATCATTTTTCAAATACGAGCTACTATTTTTGCTTTTAAATGACATCAAATTGCCAAAAGGCTATCATAGTTCTCTGTTTACCAAGCTCTGTTTATAAATCTCTGTTACTTATTTTGAACCAGGTATTACAGAAGAGCCAAGCACCTGAATTAAGATGGCATGGATGCTCTCTTTGGCTTCTCCTCTTAGGGCTGACCAAAGCTCATTAGCTCAGCCTCCTCGTCCACATCATGTGCTTCAAGCCCCTGACGATCTTGATGGCTTCTGCTGGACTCATTCCAGTATGCCCATGTCTCTCATGTAGTGGGGAGCCCACAAGTGCACACAGCACTCCAGAATTGGTCTTACCACAGCCGAGCAGAAAAGAAACACCTCCCTTGACCTTCTCTGGCACCCTTGCTAATGCAGCATGCAGTTGGCCTCTTCTGCTGCAAGAGCACACTGCTGACTCGTGTTCAACCTGTCCGCTACGACCCCCAGGTACTTTTCTGGTTTTCATGTACAGCTTCTCACCTACGCTGTTGCATGGGGTTATTCCATCCCTGATGAAGGACTTTGCATTTGCCCTTCTTGCAATTTATGAGACTCGTCAGCCCTTTTCTCCAGGTTACCACAGTCCTTCTGTCTTACAGCATATCAACCACTCCCTCTAAGTGATATCACCACAAAGCTGCTGAAAGGGGATCCTGTCCCAGCATTCACATTCTTAATAATCTTAAGCAGTACTGGCCCCAGTATAAATTCCTAAGGGATAGAGCAAGTAACCAGCTGGAGTTTGCAATCCTAGTCATAACATTTGGAGCCCAGTGGTCCAGCCGATTTTCTATCCACCTTAACCATCAGAGAGTGAAACAAATTTCAAATTCTTAGATACTCACAACCACTTTTCAACCTCCTTACAGAACAATCTAGATAACCTTGGTTTCTACCATCTTAAAAGCAAATAGGAAATACAGCATTCAAACGTACCAAAACAAACCAGAGAAAAATAAAAATTAGTAGAACAGAACACTGTCAAGCTTTAGAAATCAAACTTAAGAATTATATGCATGCCTTATGCTTACAAATGATCTTCATTAGCACCTAATTACAATTTAGTTCAGCTAATCAGATGATCAGCTGCATTGATTCTTATCAGCTGATTAACCCTAATATAAAGTACTATGAAAATTTACAAGATTGCAGTAGACAATTCAAGTTATTTTCAACTACTTTGTTCTCTGGGAAAAAGAAAGAATATAATGAGGACTAAATTTTGCTTTCTTGCTTCGCCTGCTTAAGAAAAAAAGTTTTCACTGAAACAGGGAATAAAGACGGTATACAATATCGTGTTTTGGCCCACATACATTTAAGTGTAAATTTGGGACTGCAAAGTCCCTCATTAAGTTTCTGTTTTAAATAAATTAATACTTTTGGAGATTTTACGTGAGATTCTACAACTGATGATGTGAGCTATTTCAAAACAGAACCTGAACCACTGCTGCATAAAACTGTAATGATCATAAATGACAAATGACTGAAGACAATGACAAATGAGGACATACATGGAACTCTGAATTTCTGTATGTCATGGCTGAATAATTCTCATCCTGATAAATCATCTCTTCATCAATTTTAATGCTAGGAAGATTTGAGAACAAGAGATGAACCTGGCCTGAAGTTTACCTTTCTGAAGCGCTACAAGTTTTCGAAAATTCCTTGGTGACTTTTCTTCCTTGAAAGTTATACGATCAAGTCAGAGATTTGGGCTAATAAGTAGGCTAAGTGTCAAAACAAACATTAAAGATCAAAACTTTACCATTATGAAGAATAGTATCAGGAAATGATTCATTGCAACTAAGAGTCTCTTCTTTGTATATATGTGGACAGTTAATAAATAGGTCCTGAATTTGTGTTAAAGAAAATTTAAGTATTGATGGAGACTGATACTCTCCTAATGCACTTTTCTAACCTATAAATTACATATATATACACACCCCTATATATATATACACACGCACATTTATACGAATTAAGATGTAACCTCCCTTTAATATTCATTCTTACCCCTCAATAACACTAGTGAATTTTTCACCTTATATGCAGGCACTGAACAAAGTTAACAATTCATTACTTCTATGGCACCATCAAAAGTAAATGCTAGAAGTTAATACAAGTGAATACTGTTGGTATCATGATCTAAATATTGATCCCAATCTAATCCTGATCTGTGTACTATATTCACATTATTCTCTCTGGAATGGTACTGATATTGAATGTGCAGAATGGAATAAATCAAAATATTGTAATCCTCCTTTAAATTCCACATTTGTTTACAACTTACTTGTGAAACAACTGAATCAAACTCAGATACTAATCTCCTTTCCTGCTTGTCACTTGCTCATCCTTTCTGCGTGTCCCCCAAGTCCACAAGCAAATGTGGCATGGTTGTCACTGAATACAAAACATTAAGGAGATGCTTTGAACTTCACAAAAAAACCCCTATTTCTGTGAGAATAAAATTATTCATATACTTATTACGAAACACGGTCAGTGTACCAAGATAACATATTACACTTCTGCATTTTAAACAATAAAATAAATTCACTCTCCCCAATGACATAAAGCGACAGTAGACACTTTCTGAGGATCTATTTTATAGCTGTAAGATGGAAGAGAGCAAGAGGGAAGCGCTGGGTCAGCATGAAAACTCCTACTGTAGCAACACGATTAAAATCTTAAAAGGGCTACTGGAAATAAAAACTTTCTTGCAACTCTGTTCATGCTGTGAGACAGACTTTAGTATGAAGTTAAGCCTGTCACCCTTCATAAGAGATCTTTTTGAAGATATGAATCAGTACACATTGGGGGACAACTGGTTGGAAAACGACTTGGCAGAAAAGGTCCTGGGGGCCCTGGGAGACATCAAATTGACCATGAGCCAGCAATGTGCCCTTGCAGCAAAAAAGGCCAACGACATCCTGGTCTGAGCTACAAGAGCACTGCCAGCAGGTCAAGGGTGGTGATCCTTCCCATCTGCTCAGCCCTGGTGAGGCCATATCTGGTTTACTGTGTGCAACTTGGGAGCTCCCAAGTAGAAAAGAGACATGGGTATACTGGAGAGAGTCCAGAAAAGGGCCATGAAGATGACTGGGTGCTTGGAGGATCTCTCATAAAAGCAGTTTCTCTTATGCACAAAACTGAAACACAAGAAGTTCTGTTTAAACATAAGAAAAAAACCTTATCTATGGCAAGAGTGGTCTAACACTGGAGCAGGTTGCCCAGAGAGGTTGTGGAGTCTCTGTCCTCGGAGATATTCAAAACCCAGCTGGACAGTGTCCAGTAACGTGCTCCAGCCGCCACTGCCCTGGGCAGCGATATTGGACTGTACAATCTGCAGAGGTCGATGCCAGCCTCAGTGATTCTGTGATATAACCCTGGTAGTAAAAGCTACGTGAATGTCCTGTCTGAAAACCCAGGAAACATTACCTTAAATTCTCTGCTGCTTTAGGGGCCAACCTTCATCTTTGAATTTTATTTCCAATAGTGGGCTAATGAGAAAAACACCAGTGGGAAATAGTACTTGCTGTTAGGTCTATTAAATGTGATTAAAAGAAAGAGGCTGAAGTGCAATTAAGGTAAATATTTCATTGAGTTTTATTAATCTGCAGAGATTGTATCCAAAGCATCCATACTGAAGTCTGAGAGTCATTGTGTTAAAGCTCATGAGAATAGAGCTTCTGCTCAGTATGTGTGCTGTGGATGTTAGATAGGGCATTATTTAGTAATACTTTAATATACATAATTATTTCAACATTTTTCAGTCTTTTCAATACTACCATTAAACACAATATTCTCCAGGTTTCAAAAAAAAAAAGGTTAATAAATAGTATCCTGATTCATGAAGAACAGAATTAGCAATGCAGATATTGAAAGCATAAAATTGATTCTATTCTAATCTGTTTAAAAAAGACAGCATATGGAATAATAATATACTGACACTAAAGTGTTAAATTATTTTGGAGATGGTATGCAACTGTTACTAATTTCTGAAAGTGGCAAAAACTCAATGCCTAAAAAATGAAAAACTGTTTTCAGTAACAAGAGATTTTAATTCAGATCATATGTCAATAACTTCTTTTTTGCCATTTTGGTATTTACCTGCTTTCTTGGTTCTGTCTTATCTAACAGCTTGTGGAAATCACAATTCGTGTCACTGCTTCACCTTTCAGTCTCTCTGACCATTTTCTCATTCAGATGTGAGTCTTTTCTATTTCATCACCTTGCTTCCAATTCACTACAATAGAATGGAAATTTGCAAGAAGTGATACTCAAAAAATCAAAATATATACTATATACATTTTTTATAGCATAATGACAAGGTAAACTGCAGTAGCAAAGTAAGTACACTTCTTTTCTCATCACCTCTTTCATATAAAAAATACAAGAGCTGAGATTCTTAATCAAGTGCCTCCAGAAAGCAGGGTGTTTCAAGTCTTATACCACCTCCCATTCAAGTCATGAGGAAAAAAAAAAAAAAATCAAGAGAACTGGCAACAGATAAAAAAATGCTGTCAATTACTGTAAAAAAAAAAAAAAAAAAAGAGGGTCTTGCATCCACTGGTCTAACATCTTCAACATTTGTGATTCTAGGAAATGATCATCACAGGCCATTCCCACTGTCTCTTTCCAAAAATGAGGAAGTGTGTTAATTCCCATGGAACAGCAAAAATCAGAGTCTAGAAACAGGAGATAAAGATGAAGTATGAAATACTGTATTAATTTTACTGTCAACTTAGAAAAGTACGTTTTTGGAAAATGTCCTCTAATGTTCCACTGGAAAATAAAATCTACATAGGACAGTAGATACATAAAGATGTAGATCAAATCAATCCATGCATCTCAGTCATGCATTTTTTGACATTGAGGCTAGATTCAAAAAACTGCATTGATCTTAAGACCTCATAATCAAATGCATTGTCTGATGCTGGAATGAAGCCAAACTGCTTTGAAAGGCCTTTGTTTTATTCCAAGAGCACTAGAAAAAAAAAGTATACAAGGAAAAAAAGTCTGATCTGATCTTCATTTCTAAGTACAGTTCTGAACAAAGATATTATAAAGAATATCACTTGCATCTTGCTGACAGAAAACTAATAAGCAGTCATAAAAAATACAGAAACAATTTTAAATTAAAAATAGAGACTGTTGTCTGTCTGCAGGAAACAGTACATATGACAGAGCTGAATCTGAATCCTTGAATTTCAGAAATTAACTGCAACACTTGTTATACAAACGGTTGATGATTTGGTGGCATTATCATCCATTAGATAAGACTGGTGTCCACAGTGCAATACTGACTATTAATCTCAAATGTTTCACCTTCTTTTTCAAGCATGCACGAGGAGGATTCAAAACTGAATACTCTTGAAGATTATGAGATTCCCAACCACTGCAGCAGAAGAAAGGGCAGCTCAGATCAAAGCAATTCAGAACTGCAAGAACTTTAAAGGCTGTCAGGGATAGATCTGGTCACTCAGAGGGCTTCATAAACATAGGCACAAAACCTTCATTCATTCCTTTCCCAGCAACCTGGCCTGTTCTCAGCTGTTTACTGCTGAAACAGCTACTGGACTTCATCCTGCTTTGGGTCTTGCTTGTTCACAGACATCTAAAGGGCACAGGCCAAGTTCAGGTTGTTTTCTTTAACAGCCTGTGATAACATCGGTTCAAATGATCCAGAATCAACCTTTCTAAACCAAAATATTATTCATTAAAATTCAAAGACAAAAAAATTAAAGGACTTAGACGAGGTAACTGCACAATGTTTCAACGAAGTTCTAATGAACCCTTCTATTAACATCATTACGATATTTCTCCACAATACAACAGCACTTTCTCCGTCAGTATTCTGTACCCATTTGTTAAGCAATCAGTATTACACTGCCACTTAGAAAACCTCTTCTAGCTTCCCTACACTCTCTTTCAGCCATACTAGAATTTCTTAACAGTTTAGTGATCTCTTTGACATCTTTATTCATGACTGAGGTACCAATATCAGTGCTGAGGATTTAATCTCTGTATTGTGCTTGGGGGAGACTCCTGTATGGCAACTTTTCTTAACTATGTATGTCATTATTTTAATGAATTTATGAGACTAACTGATATATAATAAGCAGAAAGGTACCTACTGACCTTTACATCATTTCCCATTGGGATGCCACATTAATGAAGGGTCCTTTCTTTGGAATCTATCAGCCTTCATAAGTATAATTCCAATTCATTCTTACAGAAAAAGTACACATTCACTTCCACAAGTCTTTAAAAAATAAACCAGCAGATCACAGGAGTTAGTTGTGTGCTTAGACCTCTCTTTTGAAACGCTTTACTGTGTTAAATCCATAGAGACAAGAAATCTACACATAAAACAGCCTTGGAAATGAAAGCACTTGGAAGCTTTCTCTTGTAATTTAAGTATGTTAAAACACATTCAGAAAAAAATACACTTAGTGATGAGCACAGGCTTCAGTTCTGCTTGCATTTAATTCTTCACTCCCCAAACTCAACTTTCAACTGAATGGGAAACTTCTGATATGTTACTTCTTTGGGCACCTCTCATGCTCATGGGTTGGATGAATTTTCTACTCCTTTTAGACTGCAATTAGGCATTTTAAAAATAAGAAAGACCTGATCTTTAAAAAAAACCCCACAGTGATAGTCACTGAAGTATAACTGCTCTATTAAGTCTTGCCTTTTCTTTTTCAGCCTCAAGGACACTCCTCTTGATTAAACAACTTGTTTAAGAATCAGATTTAATAGCAGAATATTAACATATTACTGCTGCTACTACGTTAAAATAGTGATAGTAGTAATTATGAGTTTATTTGAGCTGTGACATGCTCAAGTCCAAGTACCTGTTATGCCTTTTTCCCTTGTAATGACATTTGCCAATTAAAGTGCTGACCACTAGGGCCTTGCTGGGTAAAATGTTGTCATTTTGTAACATTATTAAGATCTTTAGGATCAGAACCATGAAGCTCAGTCTCTTGCATTTTAGAGCTACTATCCCCAATTTATAAAAAATGGAAACTCCAGCTGTGGGCTTACCTTTATAACCCGCTGTTAGGGCATCACCCAGACTGCAGAAAGACGGCACAGCAGAGGTTTCAAACTACATGTTCCCCAAATAAAACACACTTAAGCTACCAGCCCGATCTCTTCCAACCAGCTTTCCTCTGTTTCTGTTCCATTGATTTTTTGCAACATCTTTGTTACAATCTAATAGAAGAGAAACATCTTTGAAATATCAACTCTTTTTTTTTTTTTCCAGAGGCAGGCAATTTCTTTTCTGAGTAGTCCTAGCTCAACCTGTTTTTACTACAATCTGTGCGTGATCATGATCTGATCAGAAAATGAGAAACAGCACGTAGTACTGTCCTTTAAAGAGGACAAAAAGCTTCATAGGGTACCTCGGTTTGATGCCCGAAAAGGAGCAGGACGAACGCAGCCGTATTTCGCAGCCTCAGCGCCGGGCACCGGGCACCAGCGGGGCCTCAGCATCACCCAGCAGAGCAACCACGGGTTGAGCTGGGCTGTGGCATCAGCTTTAGGGACTCTGCAACACAACTGGTGTGTGTCACACCATGACAAACCCTTTGGGGAGAAATGCAGTGAGTATAAATCCATACAGAAGACAGAAAGTTAACTTTAAATAGCTTAGTTCGTCAAACTTAAGTACTATAATAAAATTACCATGGAAATATGATAATGAGCAAATTCTAATGTACTCAGTCAAACATCTACAGAATCTTCTGTGTCTTGCTTAATTAGTTACAGTTTCATGTACTGCTGTCTTTCATTAGCTTTGTAATTCCTGAGCATGCATAGGTGGGTGCTTCACTAAATATTATTTGATTAATGCAGAGTACTCATATAATATATGCTAATTCTTATTTGCTAGAAAGTTAATTATGAAGCTTTGATAATCTGTTTTGATAAGTAATTCGGTGGAAAATGTGTGTTCCTAGAACAGAATTATATTAGGGGCTTTTTTGTTTGTTTATTTTGTTTGGTTTGGTTTGGGTTTGGTTCGTTGTTGTTTGTTTGTTTGTTTTTTAGTTACCTACCCCATTATTGAGATGAATTATTTGCCTGTGGGATAGGCAAGTAAACTTTGGAGTAAGCAACAGGTTATCCTCTCTTAATAACCTCTCATATTGAAGGCTTTGCAAAACACTATTTGCACATAGAAACATACATTAAGGCAAATGACCAAGAAGGAAATAAATCAAAAATCAGTGTGACTTGCTTTAAAATAATTAATAGATTAGTGAACAAGAACTTATAACGAAGTTACAAGTCTATACAGAAAGACTACAGCAGCACTCTCTGTCATATTAAAACTGTCAGAATGAAAGACCAGCACCGAAATGCTGCCAGCTGGGGAAGGGTCACAGCACGTTACAGACCAAACGGGAGACAAAGGCTCCAAAGGAGCAACAGCTCCAGGGAGAAAAGGAGAAATCCAGAGTAACTCAGCATTCCCTGGCTTTGACATGTATCAGGTTGTAACATGTAGGGAAGGTAAGCTGATAATTCCTGAAATGATAGTAAGATCCTGGCTGCGGGAGGCAGACATGGGGATGTGCCGAGAGGACTGTGTAATTCTCTATGGGTTTCCTGCTGTGTCCGGAGTGAATGCATGTTCAGGTGGACTTAAAGGTCAAAGTCATTTTTGCATGGAAACAGTGGCAACATTCTCCTATTGGGATGAAGAGCTTTTGGAATTCTTTTTGTGAAATTTAGGTTCCTATATTCCTTTCTTTGTTGGTATCTCTGATTTCCCTCCCTGTCCCCAAATCACAGTTGCTGGTAAGTAAGTTTGGCTGCTGCAATCTATCTTTTATTTTCTTGTCTCTGGAAGTCCCATGAGTAATAACACTATTCCAAAATTATCACGTTAATACCATTATTTGTTAAGAAATTAAATTTATATTCAATTCACAGCAATGCACTGTGAATTGTAAAACTCATCTTAGATACAAAATTAATTTTTACATGGGCATATGGAAAAACGATTGTCACTAGATATCAATGTGAATCAACACCTATATTTAGTGTAGTTAATCTCCTGTGCAAACAAAGTGCCACTTATTTATTCAGTTTCCTTTAGCATAATTCCTAAACTTCTGAAGACTTCAAAGAACTATACAGAAGCTAGATAAAGAGCTTATCTACATAATTCTTATGCTAATTCACAGAAGGTGTCTTGACTAAAAGGATGTCTACATGCACACTGAGGGCTCACTGTTACTAATTCTTTTCCTGTAAAAGCTAAAATATTACACATGTATTTAGTCATAATATATCTTACACTATTTCTTTAAGAGAATATGTGGTTCTGGATCCAAAGGTTAGCCTGGTTACTCACAGGTTGACCTTCCACTTCTCTGGAATATCTAGAGATATTTTTGAGCCAGACCACTACCACAGTGCACGTGTGCAAACACAGCATGAAGTACAAATGCTCATATGCTTTTTAAACAAAAAATCGCTCGGTGTCCTATCCAACCTCATAATTAAAAAATATTATCCACTGCTTATAAACTATCATCATAACAATTGTATGATAGAATTGTCAGCTGATGAAACTGATACAGCTCCAGGTAATTCTGCTGGCCTTGCATTGCACCACACCTGAAGACCATTCTTAACCTAATCCAATAAAATAGTACTACCATTTAAAATGCTTTTAAACAAATTGCATGTTGCAGCCTCTAGAAATTACAGGCTTTTTTCTACATGTTTTTCTACCCTGTGTTTTTATTGTGCATACAGTGGACAAGCATTTTTTGTTTTCAACTTTTTACACTATGTGCTGGTTTGTTAATCCTGAGTGTGCACATACATTTCATTACTAGATAACTGAATGTTTGCAATAGTCATTCAGAAAAAAAAAATGTTCCCCACAAAGCAATTTTCTGAGACTATCTTCACAGACTTCTTATATAAAAATGAATTAACTAGGTTTACTTACTTGATGAAAACGGTACAGTTCTGATTCATATCCACAACTGAAGAAGGCTTTTCATTTTAAAAACGGGAAGACACACAATATGAAAGAAACATAATTTTCTTATAAGTATAAAAAAAATCCTGAAGGGTCACTGCTTTCTACATAACAATTAATTCTTTCTGAAATGGCACCGGTTTATATTTATAGTAAATAACTCATTATGATAGCATCACTAGGCCAACCACTATGGCCACTATGGAATGGACAATTACAGTGCATATGCATCTGGAAGAGGAAGGTATGGGAAATATGCTTTGTTTCATTCTCTTAGTTTCTTTCTTTTTCTGCTTTCTAACAGTAACTCCCTTTTTTCCCTTTGTATATTGTGCTCACTTCACTTTATGTCAATTTACCAAAAAAACAATGTAAACAGGATTTAGTATCGGAGGTGATGAGATCTATCCAGCAACAAACTGAGTGATTTTACCCTTATTCTCAGCCAACAAAATTATTTTCCTGACAATACACCAAACATATCCTTACTCCTCACTTCTTACTATATATCAAAAAACTCTATATTGTTTTTGCCAAATTTCAGACTTTACTAACATTGATTTTGTATACTATACTTTTCTAATATGCCACCTGAATTAACAGGATAACTTGTCAAACAAAAGAAACATCTCTGCAAGTTGAAGTAGTGTCTTTGAAAGAGGTCTATAGAATAAAAATACTTCTGTAATGTCGTAACATTAGACATAGGAACCAACTTAGCTATGCTGGACTTATACTACTCTAATTTCATTGACGTCAGTGCTACTAATGATCTACGGCTCACTGTCACAAAGGAAAAAATGAAAACATGCTAAACACATACAGATTCTTTTCTGAAGTTGTATTTCCTTACAGGGGATTATGGTATTGACTAGACTGATGGAGCCATTCACTTCTTGGTAGGCACTGAAACAGGAGATGTATCCATATAAATAAGCATGTGATTAGGCCTGATAAATTCCTTCTGATGGCTTGGAAGTTAGTTTGATGGTATCATCCAATTTCCAATAAACAATGTCTACACTGCAGAAATTCTAGGTGATAGCTGGGTCTTGTGTTTAGCACTCTCAGGCAAAGACAGCTACTCAGGGAATAGCCACGGGAATAAAATAGTCTTCTACCTCCAGAGTAAAGTCAAGCACATAATATTTTTCTTACTTTGCTGACAGACCAGAAAGGAAAACAAATATATGTATATATATTTTTTTAAGCCAAAGAAAAACACTGTTTTTTTCTGCTAACGGAAATAAACAACTCACGATGTCTGAATCAATTAATTAATGAAATCTCCACTGTTCTGTTGGTAATTAACCTTTTTTTGTCAGCAAAGCACCACTGCTACATGACGAAAGCAAGCAAACTGCTGTACCCATGCAAAACTCGTCTTTAGGGCAAAAAAAAGAAAATAGTTACCTGCAATGCCAGGCATGGAGGCTTATTCTGCTTTCCTCCAGTACATTATTGCAAGCTGAGACTTATCTTCATAGGTAGCAGATTTAAATACAACAGAGGGAAAGATCTAGACGAGAAAGGCAGTACAAGTTACTGATTTATCTTGGTAGCAGCTTTCTCACTATGTTTTGAAGAGTTTTCAGAAAGGTCTATTTTTAGTTACACATTCTGCAATCAATTTCTTCATAAAATAAATACAAATCAAGCAATTGCATAGATACTACAGGAAAATCAGGACACAAAGCCAAAAGAACGATTTATCTGCCTGGAGGAAGCACAAGTATTCTAACGTTCAAAATGTGTTAAAATATTAATCATTTGGCTATCAAATACCAGTAGTCTCAATGCAGAAAAATGCAGGGGATTTGCTTTTTAAAAGTAATGCTATATTGGCACAAGTCTTTTCAGGAAGTTTCTCTTATACCTTCTTGTCTGCGGAGGATGGTCTTAGCCCAACACTTCCTCCACACCAGCAAGCACCAAAAGGATATTAGAGGCCTCTAAATGACAAAAGCAAATTTCCCATAGGCAGAAACAGAAGAAAGACAAAAAATATTACTTATACTACCTATGGGTCAGTTTAAGAGGTGCAGACTGAAGTAAAAACATAGCATACAACATATATGAGTTTCTGATAATATGCTATTTGTACAGCAGCCTTCGGACACAGCTATAACTCAACCAGATTCCCGAGGACCTTTTATTTAAATCCTGTGTTTTTCTAAAAGTGGTAACTTGAGACAATCAAATAATTTTAAGCTGGAGACCGCACTTTTGTTTCCACCTTCCCTCAGCTTCTAATTTTATGCTGCAGTTTAGACTAAACAAATAATACAATTGCATTAGTTTGTTGCTACACTACTTTAAAATTACTTCAAATTTTAAAATGACATTTGAAACAATAGAAAGACACGAATACATCTTAACTCTTTTTTTTCCCCTAAGCTAGTTCATTTCCTAATAAATATTTTCATATTGCCAGTACAAAACTTACAGTTTTGAGCAATTAGGAGACCCAGAGAAAAGGTTTTTTTTCTCTTTTGCTTAAATAAAACTGACTGGATTGTCTATATTTGAGAAGACATAATGTGACTTCTGTGTTATCTGAATGTACAAGTAAGCTGCATTTTGTGCAATCAGGGTAAAGGACCTCAGAAAAGTCAGTTTAACACTATCTCTAGTTTGTAACCGATAATAATATTATAGGAGACATTACTAATACTTTTATACATACAGCAACATGTAAAATGCATTTGCTTTCATTGCCCAGTACGTTGCTAATAAAAGCAGTTTGATTCATGTGTGTTCAAAATCAATTTATGTTTTGGATTTGGAGTTCTGCCTGATTAATTTTTTAAAATGGTTTAAAAGTTTAAAACATGCTCTGGATAAATATTAAAGAATGATGCTAAACATACCAATAAAACCATCTTTGTTGGGGGAATTGTCAATCCATTTTTTTTCCCTACTAAACTACAGGACATACAACACCCCATTTAAGATATACTGCTATGTAAATTTCACACAATACCAAAACAACCATTTTATGATTAAGCAGTGACAGAGACAAACAAATAAAAGAGTTGAAAGACATTAGGCCACACAGGGACCAAGAATTTATTTTGCCATTTGTTTTGTACCTGGAAAGGGCACTGCTGCCTCTCGCCTCTTCTGCTTCAGAGACCAGAGTGCGGCATTCTGAGTGGCTGCTGCGGGGATTTATATTCCTCCGGGGTAACAGCACTGATTATTTAATCACCTTGTATGTGCCACTTAGGCAGGGAGAAACGTAGTCATGTGCACCAGGAGTCACGAAGATCGATGGCACCGTCTGTTTCCTTCTCTCTGCAACAACCTACTGCAACGCTTCAGCGGCTGGAGCCAGTTTTTAGAGCAGGTACAACAGGTAATGAAATCGGTGGCCAAAATAGCAAAAAGCCACTTTTTGATGTAGATGTAGAGGAAGTAGTTTCCATAATGGAGTAACCATGAGGTTTTGTTCATAAACAAGGCGTATGAATTTCATTGCTGAAAGAAGGGGTGACATCAAATCAACGATCGCTGGGCACACCGGGACCCAGTTTGCACCTTGCCTGCAGCAATGTGTAGCCAGGTACACACAAAATACCATTACCTGTGAATGATGGGCCAGGCTAAAGTTGGGGCTGCTGTCACGTTTGGTACACTGCAGCAAAGTCCAACTATTAAGTACTGAAAAATATCTTCTCCTTGAAAGTGTCTTTCAGCATTGCTGTAACAGCCAGGATACACGAACTGCACTCTCTGTTCTGGGAAGAGTGAGAATATATTAATAATGAGGGAGAAAAAATTAATTAAGGCTATTCTTAGAATAAACTATGATTAGTCATGACTGTGTAATCTGTGTGCACTTACTAAATTTTTAGTGTCTGTGGTATGTTGTTCTATACTGTCCTGACACTAGATATATGGGTAAAATTTCAAACAACCTCCACAAAAGTTGTTCATAAAAAATTATGTATTGGTCTCATTTCCACTTGCAGACCACAATAATTAGGCCTTCTTAAAAAACAAAAACAAAGTTTTTTTCAACATCTGCCTATTTTCTTCCCTTGAAGTAGATTCCATTCCTCCAAGTGAGGAGATTAAAAGTAATTTAGAATTTCATCTGAACTTTCTAAAAGGTATCCTTAGCAGGATAATGTTTCAAAGTCATTATCTGTATCCCTGGATTTTTCACACAATCTACATGTGTAAAATTGCCTGCAAGTAAGGGTTGCTGTTCTTGCTCCCCATTAAGGACAAATGCTGCTCAAGATCAAAGCACTACTCAAAAATGCTTTCTACTTATGAGACGTGCTGGAGCACATTGCAGTGCTCAGTGTATTTTACTGCACTTCAAATTTTCAGCAAATACTAATAATAACACCCACTATCCCTTTTTTCTTTTCAGTATATCTTTTTCAAGAAGCTTCCTTTGCATTTTACAGGACGCCATTCTAAAATAGGACCAGAACTCAGAAAACTGACTCCTGCTCTCATGTTCTGACATTAGCAAATTGCTGCTTCTAACATCTGGTACAGTGTGAATACATCTTCAAGTGATGCGATTCATGTCACTATCCGAGGGATGGTATGATGATCTTTGTTTCTAGTGGCACCATCAAAGCAAGAACAGGCTTTTATTAATTTAATAAAGGCTGAGCAGATGCTACAGTCTTATCATAAGTGGAATTAAGAGAAACTGGAACATGGGTAACAAATACAGTAATGGTCCTAGTGAGCACTCTGTCCTCTTTACCAGCCATCCAGAACCAGAACTGGGACTGCCAGCTGAGCCTCCAGTCTTCTGCACCATTTTGCTAATGCAAAACCATCAGTAAACATGTTGCCACACTTTCCTTTTAAGTTACATCTGCTGTAATTACATATTTAAGGGGATGCATCAATGATCAGCATCACTGACTTCTAATCTTTAAGTAACTTATCTCTAATCTCATACCACTATAGACATTTTTACTGCCACAGATAAAAAGATGTAATGAATCCTATGTTGGATGAAATGCAGAAAACCACTGCAAAGAGAAATCCTTCTTTTGATGTTTTCCAAATGAACAATCAGTGCCGTTCTTCTGAACTAGATTTTTAACTTTGTTTTGAAAGCAGCTGTTGATGCTTTCAAGCACAGCTTTTCTGAGATTTGCATGAAGGCTGCTCATCCGAACTGTGCACTAGTACTAGCGGTTTGCCTATAGGCAGCACGCTGGAAAATATCCTTTATTTTTAGCATTTGCTGAAATATTTGAAATACCGAAAACATCAAAGTTTAGAGAAGTCTACTTCAGCTCTTCAGCCAGATAAAACATGAGAAATGAATTATAATACTTTCTAGCCTTTCCTCACTCCCCATACGTTTATTGCAAATGAGATGTGAATACAATATGTAGTAGGTAGCATAAACAGCTTTGTACCACTTCTAATTCTAGCAAAATTTTTCCCCATCCTGGCACTATGGCAAATCCTCCTTACTACCGTAGCGCGTAGTCAGTGGCGTTACGACCATCTAGTGATCAGGAGTGAATCACGCAGTAGGAACAGAACTCATTACTTTCAGCCTCAAACCAGTTCTGAAATAAAGGTTTTCTCTGCTTAGCTATTTGTCAAGGACTTGATGCACACTTTGACATAACGCTTTTGAAGTCAGTGAAACTAACTCAGTGAAAAAATCCCTTTGTCAAGTTTGGCTGTGCAACGTTGGAAAGTTCAGAAGAAAATTGAATATGCAGATATTTTTACTACTAAAAAGAGAGAATGTTCTCATAAGACAGAAAAAAAAAATCAAACTATTTCCTAATTTATGTACAGGGGCTTCAATATTTTTTTAGAACGCATAGCAAGAAGTTTTAGAGGTTGAGGGGGAAGCAGAGGAATTTTTAAAATGTGTGCAGTAATGATAAGCTAAAATCAGCTGTCTCCTTTCTCTGTAATCCATAAGATTAAAGAACCGTAATCGTAGGAACCTTTAGTATTGATTCATTAAAATAAAATAGGATTTTAATTAAAAAAAGCCCTCTCTTGAGATTCTCAGCCTTATTCACATATATTGAGAGCTCTTCCAATTTTCACTGTTCCATAAGACGATGATTTTTTTTTTCTAAAATGATACAGCCATAATTTTAATAATTCCTGTTTCTCTTTTGTTGAACACAGCATGTTAATTGGTTACATATTTATATTTTACGGAAAATGACTGACTGTGCAATGAACAATCAGCATGAAGAGGGAAACTGCTGACGTGCATCCATCTGAAAATGATACCGTTCTCTGTCCAAAATCATAGGTGCAGGCTGTAAACAAGGTATGAAATTTAGCTTTTGAAAAAGATGTACAGGAACCCAAAATGCAAAGTGAAACCCTCAAGTTTATTTAGCTACCACCAACACCATTTAAAATATAGGGCAATTATTGGCCGAATCCACCCACCTGCTGCAGAGATGGAATCTCAGTGCAGGTTGAATTTCATATGTCATTAGGAGCTGGCCTGTTTCAGTCAATGAACCCAAGTAAAAATGTAAATTTACTATCAATGGTGGCGTTGTAAACTGGCTCAGGTTTAAGTTGTGTCAGGGAGAGATCAAACAAACAGTAAAATCACCAGGTCTCACACAGCTTCTGAAAGCAGACAATAATAATCAACTGAGAACTTAATTTCTTGTTTAAGCCCAAGCAGCAGCCAGGACAGTTCATTTGACTGTCCAAAGTACTATGGCCTCTGCTACAGACGCAGCTGGACTTATTCCATTGACAAATCATCTTAAATATATATATATACACACATATATGTATATATTCTATCTTGCTGTAACACTCAGTGCTAATTTTAATCTTATCTGAACTTAAGGTCATTCAATGAAAATAATAGTATAAGGTATTTAACCAGCCAAAAAAGATTCCTACTTGTGCATCATAATTCTATTAACTCTGCCTAAAAATGCTATGTCCCATTAACAAATAGAACTTTCTTTAAAAAATAACATTAATGCTAACATGCTTAGCACATGAAATGAACTTGCCTTCTTAATAAGTCTCCTGTGAATAAATGCTGGCCTTAAATAACTTCTTGCTTTAAATCAAAACTTGACCCTTAAATCATTTGTAAACTATATTACTGCAAAGATCTCCTATGATAACACCAACAAAGTTCTTATTCCCACCTTTTTTTCCTACTTTACATGTTGCTATCCAGCTATTTAACAGACCACCCCCCCCAACAGAATTTCAGGGAATGGTTTTATGTATCTTAGCTTTTTGAAAAGTTGTTTTTCATGTTACAAGGGAGTTTTCTTCTGAAAATTTGAACAGTCAGTTAAAGTCTAAATGCTGTAATATGAAAAATCTTGAGTTGCCCTGGGACTTGAGAGAACCCATATGCACACACTGAGGCCCAGACTCTGAGTAGACAATGGTTCCTACAATGAGCAATATCAAATCTCTTTATCTAATCTCCCACTATTATACACCGGAGCTTTCTATTTCCTTCAAAACTCAGACATCCTAAAAGAAACCCCCCCATATGCTGATATCACAAAGAGTCCAACTAAATAAAAAAGTCTGGGAAAGTCAGAATCCCCTGTTGTGGCAAAGCTCTGAAGGAGCTTCCAAACAGCATGCAATTTTATAGACCATATGATCTGCAATATTTACCATGCATAATGGAAACAGATAAGGCAAAGCAAACAGCTTGAATTTTGTATTTCCTTGCTTTTTATTTAGTCTAGGTTGTTAGCACCGTGTGAATATATATTTGGGAGTCTCTGTGTTTGTGTGCATATGTGCATATATAGGTATAAACAAACATATAGAGTCATTTTGCTATATTTCTCACATATCAGAAAAGAATACCTTCTCAGCCATTAGCCTTTAATTTCTAGAATTTCATAGGAAAAGAAAGAGTATTATTCACTTTAGTCAGAATTGGAAAAAACATATTACCTTTGTGTTCAGCTTTATGTTCTCTTGCTGTCCCTAGTGTATGCTGCTAGTTGGTGGAGGTCTTGAGTTTTAATAACAACAAATTTCAACACCTATAATCAGAATATTTGACCACTGTTTTATAACTTTAAAATGCACTGCTATAGAGTGTTAAGCAAGTGAGAATAAATGGGAATCACATTTGCTAACCACACTACTTTAACTGATTAGTACATACAAGAGTTGGAAAGAGATAAACACAGAAATCTTGATGTAGAGGAAAACTTCCATATTACATTGAAAATATAAAGGCACACATTTGAAAGGGATTTCTCTAGAAATACAAAAATGCATGCAAGTCCTAGGTCATGTTGCCAGCATCTGGCTCGCTTGCTTGGACCTATTTAGAAAGCTCTGCAAGGGGTGGGGGGAGGAATAAAGTAAATATGAGGACAATTTGAGGACAATTTGCTCATAATAGCATCATATTGTTTTGGTTTATTATTTAATGTTTACGTCTGAAAGCTTGTCCCTTCAGCTTTTCCACCTGTATACATAGCTTACCAATATCTGGTATCTATATCAGTCAGACTACTGCCTGAATTCTGCTCCCACCAATCTTTACTGTTCTACACTTATTTAACATTTTCTAAAAAAAGAAAAAAAAAAAAGAGCCCATTTTGCTTGGCAGGTTCAAGAGCAAAGCATCCCCTGCCAAGCAGAGGTGTAGGGAAGACAACTTTAGTCGCTAATGAAGTATGTGCACGATGTGAAAGAAAGAGCTATTCTGTGGCACTGTGTTTTCCTGAAAGGAAATTAAGAAAGTATAAATTCATCAGGAGCATTTCTGGTTTTGACAGCTCTCAGCCAAGGCCACCACAAGACTCCTGTTCATTTCCACGTGCTTTGAATCAGGTCCTGAGAAGGCATATTTTAATTTTTGGTTGCTTTTCATCATTGCCTTCAGATCAGATTGAATTCTATGGGAAAGAAACCCTTTTTCTTTATTTATGGAATATCCCAATTTCTGCAGGTATATTAATCATTATTACTTGCAGAATTGTTTGTATTAATAACGTTTGACTGTATGCACTGTTTCTGAATTATCCACATCAAGTGTTTATGATTGATTACCTAAAGACATTATTTATCATGTGTTACTCCTTCCCACCCCGGAGAAAAATTTATAAGGAATTCAGAAGAATGGCAGAAAATAATAATGTACCTACAGGATATATTATTGAGCTACACATTTTTATACTAAATATCATGAAACTTTAGAGGTTGATAAACAGTAACATGAAAAACTTATCTTTTATTTATTTCATTTTGATTATTTTCATTTGGGGTCCTTTCTTCCTTTTTCTCATGTTTAAGAGTTAGTTATGAGTTTATTGTAACATATGTAAATCTGCTTATTTTTAGAAAATGTTCTTTAATAGTCTTGTTTCCTTATTAGAATCTGTAGTGCTAATAGCTGTGTTAATAAAATTATTATCTACGGCGAAGAAATTGCTTTCCATACATAGAAATGTAATGAGATGGAAATTTTCAGGAACTGAAGTGATTCTCAGCAGCGGTTTGGTAGAATCTCCTAACATCTGCCCATGTGCAGACTGGAAATAATGCCAATAGAGATGTCATTAAATTAGCTCTGGTTTTTGGTTTTTTTTTCAGTTTCATAAATTAACTTGTTTAGCTAAATGTTAATGAATATCTAGATATACTGACCAGAACAACTTCTTTCCTTATGTAAATCAGGTTTCAAGAATGCTACAGGGTTGGGATTTTTTTATGGATGTTATTTTACCTCCCTGGAGGAATGGTGAAGTGAGTACATGCACCCATTACAACCCAGCAGTCAACAGGATCAGTTCACCGGAGACGTGCAGATCCATCTACCCCTATTGACCTGACATTAGGAATATATTTATCATTTCCATAGGCTTTGATATCCTCACCCACCATAGGGCATCCAGCAGTGAGGAAACAAACCCCGCATGCATGTACTCTTAGAGCCTGGTGCCCTTTCCTGCCCCGCGGTGATTGCAGCCCATTCCAACAATTACAGGTGCTTCAGCAGGTGCATTTTGGTATGGAAATCACCGCACCTGTAACTATTTTCTTTCACCTTGGTTTTTCCTGTCATTCCAAAAAAGCATGCTTTACCATGAACGATATAAGAACTGACCAGCTCTGTTACATGAATATGAAAAATAAAATGTTATGTGTTCAGACACACATAAAAGTAAAGGCTTTAGAACATGCATTAAGTATTTTGAGCCATTCTTTTATCACTAAATCCGTATAAATTAGGAATGACAAAACTGAGTTTATCAGAAAAGCACAGATATCAAGAGAGTATACAGCCTTTTCATTTTGTTTTTGTCCTTGCTGGATGAGTAATTCATGACCTGCATATAATTGGCTTTTTATTTCATCTTCATGTGTCACAGAGAGAAGCAAAGCTGTCCCCTGCCTTGCTTCCGTGAGCTACCTTAATCAAGCTTACATATATTAAGCGTGTTCTTGTTTTATTCCTAACTTATTTCTCATCTGTTCTCCAAACTACATCTCCTGACACTTGCAATTAAGGAACTCGCCATTCAAAGCAAAAGTAAGTGACTTTGTCATCTGACTGTAGATCCCAAGGAGCAAAGCCTCTAAAAGATTAAATCTTTAATCCTTTGATTTACTGTGTTGGCAACTGCCCTATCTATTTTACAAACAGGTTGACAAAAGCATTATGGGGCCTGGGATTTGTGTGATGGGACAGTGTTACGCCTTGCACTCTTCTGAGCTAAAAAGTGGAATAATATTTTTCTAACAGAATATTACTGTGAACTTCCTATAATGGTACTTGGAATGAAACTGAACATAGATATTATTTCAGATAATTTTATGTGATGAATTTACCAGGACACATAAAACACAGTAACTTTATACATACAGAATCTACTATAAACAAATGCTTAAGAAGTGAGAAATTTTGGTACAAAGAAGCAGCTAAGGAATTTTAAAGAGCAGACAGATCTCTCTCGGAGAGCAGGGAAAGGCAGTACAGTCACAGCAGACTGGAGAAGGCCGAACGTGGAATCGAGTAAAAGGGCAGAACAGAAGTATCAGGAAACTGGAAGGGATTATCACTTTTCATTTTCAGGTAAGAAATACTACATTACACATTGGCACAGTTGCAGTACACAAGTAATCCTTTGCCTTCCTGACGTATTTGCAGTAAATCTTCATTCTTAAAAAGACTCAATACCAAAATGTGATTGAAATCTAAATTAGTACCTCTAATTTAGAAGCTAAATGAGCCAACACATCAAAATTCAGTCAGAAACGGATTTTTTTGACTTTAAAAACTGGTATACTATTGTTCAAAACCATGATCAAGCCAGAAACATTAACTTCATTTTCTTGACGTTTTCAGCCAAAGATGGAAAGGCTAATAGTCAGCTCTCTTTCTCTTTTTTTTTTTTTTTTTTAATTTAAACTCATTCTGCAGTAAAAAGATTGGAATAAATCTGAAATTACCTTTTTGAAATCCCGTGACCATTCCTCCATCTCAGGAGAAATTTGGCAAGCCACGTACATGTAGTATCATCAAGAATATAAGTAGCTCATGATTTAAGCTTTTCTGATTCTGAAGGAGCTGAAATATTGCATAGAACAGCTACTGACACAATTCAGATTGCAGTAGATTGAAGTCCTCTAATCGTCCAAGTTAATAATTTCTGAAATAGAAGCACAGAAAGGGTATCCAGTTACATTTTAGCCTCGTCTTTTTCAAACCAGACCTGAAACAGAGCCACAAGAGTTCTGAAGTATGAAATCAATATAAAACTATGTACAACATTGACAGATGAAACTAGAACTACAGATAAGATCTAAAGAGTGCTGGATTTTCACAAAAATAGATATTTTGAAAAAGATTTCTGATCTGCTTCACCAGAATATCATTAGAAGGCTTGCAAGAACTTAGTATCATCTATGGAGATGAAAACTCTAATTAATTAATCCTTTTTATAATTAAACAGCAATATAGCAAGTACACGATGTAAATTGTGACCAAAAAAATTACACCTGTCATCAAAGGATACAAAGAGGTAAGTGACCTTACTGAAGTAGTTCGCAAGGAATAAATTCTCATAACATCAGTTTAAGACCTGCTGTTGTGCTAATAGGGGGGCTAAAATTACACACCTATATATTCTTAAAATTATTTTTTCAATTATAAGAATAGGAAGAGAGTTAAATTTTGCAAATGTAAATAATTCTAGCATTTAACAGTTCAGCTCAAAATATGTAAGTGGAGATGACAATTTTATTACCTAAAAAATGAGCTTTTAATTTTTACAGTCAAAGGTAAGTAACAAATACATCAGGGCAACACTTTGAAAATTTAAATTTACACGTAGACTCTACTAGTCTCTCTCTTATTTTTTTTTAAATTTCTACTAACTAGTATTTTTAAGTTTTCCCCTGAAACTTTCTTTGAGGAATAAACACAGTGTAAAAGTACTATTGCTTTTTTTCTTGTTTATTGTACTTGTGAGAACACGAAGTTCTTCAAAACGGGCAAGGATGATAATTTAGATAGGTCAGTACTCAAAAGGGTAACTGGCTACCAGTACTCCAAGTATGCCAGGTGAAATCCAGCCTCTGTCTAACTCCACTTAAATTCATAAACAGTCATTCAGAATCTGTTGACTCATGGTGTTGTAGCCTACTCATAAAAGAAAGAAAAAAAAAAAAGGAAAGATAGAAAAGCAGATCCATCCCTAAAAAGTATTTTTTTCTGACAGTATAATCAACACTACGTATATATGATACACATTCATGGATTAATCTTGTCCTAGATGTGGAGCATCATAACCTAAATAGCTGCCTTCTTTCAGCACTTTCACTCCATGGATTTACACTGTGTTGTATGATATAGCACAGCTCTTCATTTTCCTGTTGTCTGCAACACACAAATAGAGCAACTTCCCCAGGCCACCCTGAGTTGATCTGTCTGAGAGTACAAGATCCAACATCTTATGGAAAGGAGGGAATCTAAACAAACTCATCGAATCCTGAAATAACAAGCCAATTTTCAACTGTCCATTTCCTACCAGTGGCATTTTTTCAGATGCCTTAAGAACTTGTTCTATTCCCCATGTAAAAAAAAAAAAAAAAAGTTCTTTTCTGGGAGTTCTGCGAAAAATAAAACTGAGAAGTCAGTAATGGAAAAACATATTAAAATAGAAAATAGCTTTTAGTCAGAGAGGAAATCAATTGCAAACCAGTCCCCAAAACTAATGCCTGCTTGGTTTACTGTACAACATGGTTAGAAAGGTGCCACTTACCAATCTATGCTTCTAATCCTCCTTCTATCTGCTCTGTATTACAGGGATTACAGAAGGGGCTGATAGAAGCAGGCAGAAAATTTATTTGGTTTTGCACTTTTTTGTGTGTCTCCAGCACCTAGGCCAGGCACAATCTGCAGTCATTTGGTTGAAACCTTTTATCTCCTCTTACATCTATTAGTGTCAGATACACCGAACAGCAATTTCGTATTCAGACTGTGGCACCTTCCGAGCACGGGGTACAAGGTCCTCAAAAATTCTTCCACACAGTATAACAGAGGGAAAATCCCATAATAATATAGAAAAGAGTATTACACGCACTCTTGTAGTTGACAGTGCACTAGTGAAAAGTGAATGAGTCAAATCGAAGCAGAGCTGAAATATTAGATAGCTATACCCCATGAAAAACAAGAGCAATTTTCTATCAGAAATTGCTAATTGGCATAACTTTTTTAAAATGAAACACATCACTATTAAGACTACTTCTTTTTTTTACATTTAAGTGACAGTTTATTTCTGAGCATTTCGTCTGACATCTAACACTGAATTGTAATATAAAAATAATGAAATGTAACAACTGACAAAGGAACTGAAAAAAAAAATTACTTCATCTTAGAAGTTCTCCAAGTGACCCCTCCACTGATGACTCTCTGGCATTGCAGAATGCCTCTCTTCCTATTAACATATAAATCTAGCATTAGGTACAGAACTAGACTGAATGCATCCTTAACAAATACATGAAATTTGTATTTACCAAGTACACTTGTGGCATATATCATTATAAAATCTTATGAGAAAGTCTTGCAGCGAACTGCAATTTGTGCCAAATAATACTGATCTTGTCCAGCTAAAGCTTCATCTTTTAATTTTTGGAAAGTGACTGCTGTTCTATATAACCATTTTCTTATGTAACAATATCATAATTATAACTGTCCATATCCTCCCCAGTATTTCAAAATGCACTCACTGTAGCATCAAAAGTTTTGTTTGTCTCAACTTCACTACAGTGGGAGTTGACAGAAATGTAGTCAATTCAGGATATCTACTAGAGCAAGTACTGCAATAAAATAGAACTGGGGCTGAAGAGTGTTGAAATGCCCACATTGTATGTGCTCGAGATAATTTATTTCAACAAGTTTTGATGTGATGTCGAGGCCTAAATGCCCATTAGCAATTGCTGCACATTAGGGGCACTCATTATATGCAAGCTCCAGTTTCGTTCTGAAATGGGTCTTTCTCCACAGGGATGAGCTGTGTGCTTATCCCCTCCAGCGCTAAAAAAACCCCAAAAAACAAACAAAAAAAAAGCAATGAAAAATCCAAAGAGAGAAGCTGGTAAAAACTGTCTTTTTGGATTGAAAACATATACATTGCTGCAGCTCACTGAGATCAAATATTAGTCCTCTGGTATCAATTGTATCAGAGATGAGTATAATGTATTACCTTTGCTTTCAAAATCAGGTAAAATCCTATTAAATGGAATATATTTTGGCTGCAAAACAAGAATTCTGTCATAGGAACAAAATCGAAGTTTTTAGATTTTGTCAGAATGAAACCAAGATTATTGCAGAAACGGGGAAGGAGAAACTCATCACAAACAGCCAGAAGGCTTGGTGAGGAGAGCATTCACCTGCTACGTCTCGACTTCAGTCCCCACTCTGTTTTATCCGAAGTGAGGACTAGATGTCCCTTCCTCCAGCCTTTGCCTTCACTGATAGAGCTGGTCTCTCTCACGCAGCAGAAAGCTGCAGTGGCTCCCTGGGGACAACTCAGTGGCTGCCTCACACCTGACCCTGTGCCTCTGCTGCGGCCACAGCCTGGGGCACCAGCTTCTCCACTCCCGGGCCACAGGGACTACATCCATTTCACACTTGGATCACAAATGTGGTGCTGGCAAGAGCTCCTTCAAACAGACACATTTCCGCGAAAAATAACTCAAGTTATTCTCCGTTTTCCTCACACTTTTTTCCGCTTCGTTCTTGATCCGTTCAAACAAACCGCTCACTGGTTGTTCACCTGTGGTTACAGCTCCCTAAGGTGTGCGGCAACAGATCTGGGCGGCTAAAAGCACAGCGGTGTCGCCTGCTGTCTCCAACCATCATTAATCCAGACATGTTCATAGCAATGGCAGCAGGAATTCCTTAATGCTTTCAAATTCTCCTGTTTACATATTTAAGAACAGTGTAGTGTTTGCAGCCATACTGTGGCGAGCCTTGTGCCCAAGTAATGCTGCATTCAGTATCATTCCAAAACTGGCTTAGCTTGTCTTTATGCTCTTCATATAGCTAAAGCTGTTCTTGAAATCAAAGGTCATTTAGAGTTCTTGTACAGTCAGAATGCAGATGCCTCTGTAAGGAGCACAATGACAGCGTCAAAAGAGTGGAAAATGTAGATTACGGAAGACTACAGGATACAATGCTAAATAACATTCAAATCCATAGGAAAAAAAAAGGGCTTCACATATGCTTTTGTTTCACAAATAATCACGTAACGCACCTAATTGCTTTCTGAGATCTATTTTGCATATATGGTTATGATGTTTTCTTCTATGACAGGTTTTTAGTAAGTCATGCAAAAGTTCAGTATTTTATGACTTTTATTAGCTTTTAATTTAACTGGCTGCTCCTATGCAGGCTCCTAATGGGTAAAAGGAAATGAAAGGATTTGTCATAGCGTATAACACGCGTAATTCTTTTATTTCAAATTCATCATCTTTAATTTTGCAATAAAAATAATAACAGATGTGGGGTTTTTTTAAAGGCTGCATTGTTCTCTGATGCCTGTAAACAGAGATAACCTTGGGGGAATGTGTGAATGTGCTCTCTGAATGTGTTTTGCAAGAGTGGTTGTGTTAAGCGGTTTCTTTGTCAGTCCCAGCACAAAATACTGTGGCCTAATATTCTCAGTCTGGTTGGCAGACCACCTTCTTTGTGAATACAGACGACCGCATCATGGAATTTAATTTAAATCATATGACTATCTAAACTAAATGGTAATCCATAAAGAAACAAACATTCAATCTGCAGCTGAGGATTTCTCAAACAAACACTATTCAAACTCTATATGAATTAATAAAATTCTGAGCTAGTCTCTTTGATTTATTTCATTTTACATTAGACAGGTTACATAAGTGAATTCCTATGAAAAAGACATTTCACAATCAAAACTAAGCCAGAGTCTTTTTTAAAAGCTTCACGTGTGCAATTCTATAAAATGCAAAATATACTTTATTTTGCAAATAAGTTTACAAAGTGTTACTATTCTGTGTGATTTTAACAAATTGCCTTAAACACAGAACAGAATCCAATGCTGCAAAACACTGCTTTGGGGAAAGGTCTGTTTGGAACCTGACTGTACAACTGTTATCGTATCAGTGTGAAAAACTATCATCGCTCTAAGGAAAAACTGAATTTGATTGAAAACACTCATATTTTTCACTGAAAGCTTAGTAATTATTTCCAGTTGGTATATGGAAAAGTGAACTATTTCCCATAAAAATTGCAAAAAAAAGGTAGAATAGATTTGGGTGATCTGCATGTTTCATTACAAAGCTCTTTTCATAAATGCCAAAAGAGAACAGGAGAATTCTGTTACAAGACTACTCTCTGGATTTCAAGAACTATAATAGGTGGGGATTTTTTGTGTGTGTTGGGTTTTGTTTTGTTTGGGTTTGTTTGTTTTGTGGGTTTTTTTGTTGTTTTGGTTTGTTTTGGTGTTTTTGTTTGTTTTGCTTTTAACTGAAGCCAGCTGAAAATTTGAGACCATCAGAAGAACAGAGCAAGGTTTGTGGAAAAGTGGTGTAACAGTCTCCACAGCTCACCTGGAAAAATCAGAGACTGAACAAAAGTAAGGATATTCCCGATTTGAAAGGTACACTTTTTTGGTGATTATAAGTATACTATTTCTTCTATAAGCAATTCCATAATATTTATAACTAGGCTATAAAGTAACTATGTTACTTTCATTAGATGTTTTATATATTTTCAAACCTTTAAAAATGTGAATTTTTCATTTAGATTATTCTCAAGACATAGCAACATTTTGTGCTATCTTGTTTAGCATGTGATTTTTTTATTACTAAGAATCATGCAGCTAATTAAATAACCTTTGTCTTAGCCTTTAATTTTCTTCCTCATAGAAAAAGCAGAATAAATTTACCTTGCTCTTCTAATATCCTGAATGGCAGTAAATTAAAATGGGAGTATTTCACTTGACAAATTTAATCCATCCATCTGTTCTAAACTTTTCTGTCAAAACCCCCAAATATACCTGATGCTTTCCTAATAACTAAGCATATAGTAAAATCTGTGATGTGGAAATGAGCAGAATATGACATTTTCCTGCTAGTCTAATGTATATGAGGTTTTGACACTTGTCTATCTTACTTGTCAGCTTGGAAGTTATCTGGATTTGTTCAAAGACATTGCCACATTCACAAACAGACAACATGTTTCTCTCTTTATCGTATCTGACACACAGTGTAAGGCAATAATACGAAGAAAAATACTGCTGCTATTTTAAAATCTACTTAAATATCACTTTCTGCATTTCTGCCCAGAAGGGATGACAAGGTGAATTAATTTACTGGGGTTTAGAACCACCAAGTGTCCCCTGATACTTGACTCAAGTATCATATATAATGTTTTATACAGAATTTTATAGGAGTCTAAGTATTCCACATGCATCAGAAGCAGAAGAGCAAATGGATGTCATAGCCCAGCAACTTGTCTAACACCAGGTCTTGTGTCTCACACAAATGTTTACAATGGGTGCTAAATGTCACTGCACTGAGCTTTCTCCTGATTAAGTAATTTATAAACAAAAGGGGTTCCCAACTACCGTTCTGCAGATTTCAAATCCACCCAAGCTGCCTGTTCCTCCAGAACACCTGACACTGCTCAGACAGCGATGCTGACTCCACTGCAGAGCGAAGCGCAGACTGGCCACGCTGCCAGCAGGAAAAGAAAGTTGTAATTCTAAAGGATATAAATACTGTATCTAGGGGCCTCACAGCCATAGTCATGCCACCTTTCACTCCAATGTATTTTTGTTATTCACATGGCTATTTCCTATTGACTCAATCGAACACGGCACTAAAAAATAAAAGATATTGGGTGAGATATGGAAATCACTTTTCAAGGGAATTGAGCTTCCATCTGCCATTTACACTTTCACAGTTTCTTCTGCATACTCTCCTTCCATTTCTGCTTGGTTTCACGATTTAACTCCATGGATGCTGAGAGCAAGTCACGCTAGCCTGCAATTTTCTGTTTGTTAAATCATAAGAGAATAAACTCCATAATTGTCTATTAAAAAAAAAAAGTAGTATTTTTCTGAGGTCACATTAAGTTTGGTATGTCCTTGCCTTTTAAATTTAAAAAAAAAAAAGCCTGATTAAAAAAAAAAGGGCAAGTTCCAGTCTTCACACAAGCAAAGCCTTGGCAGCTGAGTGAAATAATAATAATCAATCCACAAGAAAACAAAGAAAGAAAACACTGAAACTATCTGCTCCAGGGGGAGGTAGAGGAAGGAAATTCTATCTTGAACAAAGTATGTCGGACCTGCACCATTCAATAAGATAACATGTAATTCCTGGATCCCTGGAGCTCCTTAGAAAGGCTTTATTGAGAAAACTTTCTCTATTGCTTAAAATGTCACTATCTTTATCTATTTTTTTTATATATATATATATATATATATTAAAAAAAAGATAGTGTTCTTCTTTTCCATTGTCCTCAAGCTCAAACAGCGACAATTTTCTAAAAATGTTTATAAAATTCATGAGCAACCCAGACTGCCGTAATTCAGTATAACTGTTTTTCTGGCAAAATAAAACTAATGCAAATGTTTTGGCAATGTAAAGCACTAGATAACTGAAACAATGGCAGTCAGTGATACAATTATTAAATGCAGCTTCGGCCTGCTTTGACAGTGAAGCTTCCTGGCTTGATATTATTAAAATAACTGTCCCTGCCTGGCTATACTTTACACTTCACATACATTTACTGTAGAATCAAGCACCTCATGATCATTTATAATTTATCCCCACTGTGAGACACAAAAACTCTATTAGTCCCACTCGACATCTACAGGATTGAAGTACAATGAGAATAAGTCACTTTCCAATTTCACACGCAAAATTGTTTCCGAGAAAAGATGCAGAAGTGGCAATTGCAAGCCTTAGGCTAGTTCCATATTCGCTGGACCATTCTTTCTCACAGACCCCCTGCTATTGAGATTATGAAAATTTGTGATATCCTACAAAATATACTGTCGTCTTTTCAGAGGTCTTATGTAAGACTGTATCTTCTGGCAAACTAATAAAATGCATGGAGGCTGTACAGTCCTGTTTCTTACTCCTTTGGAGATTTTATATTTGAATTAGTTATCTAGTAATATTTTGAGGACCATAATAAAATGTCTGAATGTGGCATCTGTCCACTGATATTCCACTGAAGTAGAGCTGTACCTCAGTACTTCAGCAAACAGACATTGCAATAATGAAGAGTTTTAATAACAAGGCCTGGTTTTCTCTTTATGACTTCAGTCATTCTTCTTGGTTCCCCACTTTTAACTGAGCTCTAGATGTAAAACTGTACACTCATATCTGAAACTGTCTTAGTACAGAACAACTCTGGGTTTTGACCACAGGCCTCCAGTTGTAACTTAAACAGGGGAGGGGGTGGAGGGGGAAGTACATAAGCATACGAAAAGGTTTTAATAGTAAATATCTTTACAAAGGAGCCTTGAAGAAAACAGAAAATTTGTGCCAAATGCTTGTGGAACACTAGTGTAGATATTTAGGGATCCTAAAACCTGGAATCACAAGGAACTCTGCACTTTTCTCATTGCCATGGAACAGAGACAGGCCTTCAGAATGTCATCCTTTCCCTTTGCCCACTCTAATAATTTATTCAGAATGATGGGGTGATCTGTCTTCTCCTTTCCCAAGTAATATTCATATCATAATCATATTCTGTTCTGCAAGATGATCTGTGAGCATTGCTTGTCAAATGGGCATATATTATTCAAAAGCAGTGGTAGCAGAATGGGTACCCCACCTTTCTCTCATTCTCAGTTAGTCTTCGGTTGCAAAGCTTCGACAGAAACAGTCTTTATCCTATGGAAAAATGCATTTTACTTAAATTCTTCTCCAAATTTATAGTGTTTGACAAATTCTGCAAAACAATTTATGTTCAAAATATACTAACATCCATTTCTCCTGCAGAATTTCCAGCCTGGTCACTGAACTGAAAGTCTGCCGGTTGCCCCGCTTCACTGTCTGCTTGCAGATTTGAGGGACAAGAGGCATGTTAAGATCATCTGGTAGGACCTGCCAGAGAACATAGGTAAAAAAATTTTACCCGTTTTCCCCTTGGTGAACTCAATATATTTTCTTTGACTAGAACATAATGAATACCTAATGATACAACACTCCAGATTAAAAACAAATATTTTAGTCAATATGGCTGAGAATATATGAGAAGCCAACATAACTCTCCTCCAAAAGTCTTAATAAAGTTGTCTGTTATGGACAAGTAGAATGAGGGTATATAATTCAGGGAGTATAAATAGTCTCTCTGCTCTTATATCAATATTTTATGCTATTCATGGGGACTTAGTAAGGTATTATTAATTGCTTCTACCAACTCAGGTAAAGTAAAAGCTGATCTATTAACAACATTAAAAGTTAAATATTAATTCCTAGAAGCCACAAAACGTACTCATGTCAGAGTGATAAGGGAAATGTTACAAAAAAGAAAAAAGGTGTCTGCTTTTTTAGAAGCAAGGGTTGCATTGTGGTTTTAGGCACAGCCTTGAACAAAAGATGCTACATAAACCGTACCAGCCCAGAAATAGCTTTGGGAGACATTGTGCCTGAGGCAAGTTCTACACTAAAAAGTTCTTCTGGCAGAGTTGTGTAATGAAGGGCGCTTTGTGGCCAAAGTAACTGTGCTCTTCGTGTAGATAGTCATAATGGCAAATAGTGCATTCTTGCCAGCACAGCTTGCTGTGCCTTGTGGGAAGGGAAACTAAGCAAGGAATGAGTCATTATTTGTCTAAGCCTGGTTTTAACTTGTATTAACTGCTGTCATACCAGGAATACCTTGCCAGCACAAAATACAGATGTAGCTGCACCAACGACTATTTATCACGCAGACCAGGCCTCAAAGATGGCTAAATGAATAACAGTAAAGAAATGGACTGGTTTATAGTTCTTTCATTATCACCAGCAAAATAATAAAATACCTTCCACTAACCCCACTGTCCAGGCCAGAGGCCTGGTACCATTTTTGCTCCAATCTTGTCAGCAGTTCTGGGTGAACTCAAGGCTACAACCTCGTATTCGGATAGTCTAAGACTAGGTTTCTATGTGTATTGCTTGGTATCCATTGAGTTTTCAGCTGTGTCTTTAGCAAAACACGAACATAAACTATGAATCAGTTAATTGCACAGAACATTTTAGAGACTGCTTGGAAGCACAGTTATAAACCTGCTAGGAAATGAAGCACAGCCAAACTAATTCTCTTTAGTTTTCCAATGACTCATGGTACAGCAGGTGTAGCTTGACAATTCAATAGCACTGCTTGCAACAGTTTAAAATCATAATAAAAAAATGAAACTATTGGCAGGTAAGAGTTATTAAATACAGCCATAAAGCTCTGTGACTCTTCTATAATGTCTGCCATAGAAATATCTGAGCGCTAAATGCAAATTTTTAGAAGTCTTAGGTAGAATTCAGTATATTCAACTTGAAACTGTTGAACAGCTGATGACATATCAATATGCTAATCGTATTAATAGAACCTCTGCGTTTTAACAGAGGTCAGAATGCATATTTTACCTTAATGTAAGAAGTAACTATACATCCAATTAATATTACATGTTTCTGGATAAAACTGTTTGCACCTCCAAGAAGTACCAGCATCACTTCACATCTAGGCCAGATTTTGCCATGTATTCTTAAGATAAATAAGTTTATGCTGAACAACCACAGTCTGCAGATGAATGCACTTACAAATGATTATCGAAGAGTTAATTAACAGGAAAAACTGAGGACAAGCTTCATATTAAATTCTGCTACTCCCTCTGTAACACTACACTCAAAAAAACCTGGACTTACTACTGGCAAAGCTGATGACTACACTAGAATTACTCAATGAAGTGTTAAGGTGCAAAAACAATGTAGGAATTGAAAGGCAGAATGATACAGGCCACAGATATTACATGTACACAAGCATCATAATTAATTTGAAACAAATAGCTAGGAATAACACAGGAGTTCAAAAGTATGGAAAGCTCACCTTTTGTGCATATGTCTAGTGTCAAATATTTCATTTCCTATTAAATACTAAACCATGTTAATAACTAATGTAATTTTGATTTTTGTTAATATACAGATATCTTTCGAAGCATACATGGTAAATATGTTTGTTATGTTTTATTTTGTAGAGGAGAGGATGTGTATTATTATTCATGGATACATGTATGCTGCGGGGCCCACCACAAGAAAATAAGCACTGAACCAGATCCCAGACACATGGATTCTATCACTTAACTTCAGCAGTGTTCCATGAACACTATTCACAATACGGAGACATGCTTTGTAGTGGCCTTAAAAGCATTCCAGAAGAAAAGACAAACAAACATGTGCTTTTTGGAGAGATTTGTGGGGTCTCTTCTGGGTTTTCCGCATATACATATCCCTGAGAGCTGCTGATCAAAGCTAATGATAAGTTAATCTTATGCTTGCCAAGATACATTTACAAGTGAAAAATGACTCTCTCTCCATTCCCAGCTAGTTAAAATGAGGTATCAACTTGATATTCCAGAAAAGCAACCTCTAGAACAAAACTAATGATGAGATATATCAAAGTAGGTAAAAAGGAGAAAAAACCCCTGATCCCTGTACAAAGCAAATAAGAGCAAAAGGCCTGTTGTCAGAAAGGGAAAATAAATCAGATGGACATCTTAGAGTAAAGTGTAATGTTCTCATAATACGCCTTTTTAAGCTAAAGCTATGACAAAACTGAAATGTTTATATGAAATCATGCAACTCTCACCAAGCTGTTCATTGTGATAAAAATAACTTACTATGCCTTTCATTCTAATATTTTCTAAATAGAGTATTTCTAGTTTTCACCATAAACGTCTTATTCCACTGCCAAATTTCATATCAGACCATAACAGAATTTTTTTTTCATAACACTTAAAAAGCTGACAATTTTAACTGCAACACTCTTTTGCCCTCTTTTTTTGTACTCCCTTGATTTTTGTCTTAATGAAGCTATTAGTCTCTGCTGAGGTCAGTCGTATTTGCTCACAAATAGTTTTCTAGTTTGTTCTCAGGCGGGTACAGAGAGAGATTCATCGTCAGGTAAGGTGATGTTGAAATAAAGAAATATCTTCTTCCCAGAGGCATCACTACACACAAGAAGCAAAGACCTTGCATAACCAGTAGCATTTACAAAGCTACTTTTCAAGCTTCTTAGTTAGAGAGGCAAATAGACAGTATCTTCACTGTGTCATATCTAACTATACCTCAAAAACACGCTTGTATTATCAAAGTTTTCTAAACTATATTACTTTATAATCCTTCAATTTACTTGCAGATTATTTCATTCGAATATGTTCCATCACACTAAAACAGAAAATACTTCAGAAAAGCAACTTCTCAAAGACAAATGTAAAACCACCAGAACCACGTTGGATAATGGAAAAAAGTGTTTGGAAGCTTTACCAAATGAATTGGATAGTGTGAATTTATATCATTTGTAACAATCCAGAATCAATTATGATGCACAATCTTCACCAAAGCCTGCAGATTTTACAGGAGAGTAAGCAGGACAGCAAAGAACATTAATGAAAATTTTGTAGTAGAAAAACTGATAAACTGGTTCCATTTGCTATATTTCAATATTGAAGTAATAGGAACTATTTGACTGGAGAGACAGAAAAATATTTGGATTTATTGGTAGGTAGTTAATGTTTATTCTGCTTCAGTAATTCCTGCTGAGATACCCACAAAATAACCAGAAGTTATCCACCAAAATAATTCTTCCAGTCCAAGAGAACTGTCCATACAGTATCATATTTGTGTAGCTAGATAGGGCAAATAGAAATAAAACACTTCAAACTGCTTACTTTTTTGATGACTAAAACTATTGTAAAATAAGTTTCAAAACTGGTCATCTTTGGTGTGAAATACAAAGCTTAAGTACATCCAAATGCAGTCCTCAAAACCACCCCTTGATTTTGTAGAAATGTACTATTTTAGTAATTTCCATTATTTCTTACTTCATACAGGATAGCCTACTAACCAAAATTAGTTTCTGCCAATGATGCTTTACTTCAGAATACCAAATTCAGACCACGCTCATACCACAGTGATGAGATCAATATAAAATCCCAATAGCTTAGACATATGTACACAGATATCCCTATAAATTACTTCTAATTATAGCAGTGGACAATTTTATTTAGGGGCTTTTCTTAGATTAGCAGGATTCCAGCAAGTTCTGGTATTGCTGTAATCTAGGTAAATAGTGCTTCTCAGAAGCAGACAGCTGATAATACAAGTCATATTAAAAAGGATAAATATATAAGTATTTTTTCTGTGTTGCTGATATCTTTGTATGTAGGTTTGCTTTCCTATGTCTCTACTGTAATTTAAGCATCACCTGACAATGTTGTTACTTGCAGCTCTCTACCATTCTAACCAATAGGCAAAGTGATGGCAGTAAACACCTGTAATAACCATTCTTTCTTTAGCTCAACATTTTCAAGCACCAAAAGAGATTATGGAAAATAACTTTTTTGCTGAAATAAAGGTTCACATAGTCTTTGGCAATGTTTTCAAGTAATTGCCTTAATGCTGAAACATCTGTTGGCAGTAAACATTCAGAAGTAATGTTGGCTCTGAAAAAGAGATCCAAGGATTAGTTCTTCATATCTACCAAGAACTTTTTCTCATTTTTTTCCCCACTTTCTGTCCATTTTTAATCATCTAAAAATACTGCTGTCAGGTGAGGTAAGGTCAAAAAGTTGTTCTAGCTCTTTCTGAGAATCAATTGAATACCATCATCCTGCCAGTCCTGGGAGATATACCTTTGCTTCAGGTCTGACAAACTGCTCCTCAGTTTCCAGCTTGCCTCCTCCAGGCTAGATTTCTATCTTTCTAACATTTTCTGTATTAAAAAACCCCCAGGTAACTTGCTTCCTGTCTAATGACTACTTCAGAGGATTCATAGTTACAGAAAATCAATGTTTTAAATGGTATTGAACAATGCTCTCAGAATCTCAAGGTGACTGGTTCAATCTTCACTGATTAAACATGACACAGTATCATCAAAGTAAGCTGCAAAGTTGTTCTTTGCTTGTTTTCTTATGCCTTTTCAGGCACAGCATCACATCATTTCAACCAGGAACCCATCCTACGATAAAATAATAGGAGTATTGCGATATATTTTAAATTAGTGGAAATAATCGAATTTGCTGAGGGTCTGAGGATTAACCGTAAAGGGTGAAATTCTTCCAAACGAGTGAAAGGGCCTTAATTTTGGGAGAAACATATTTGAAAGCATTGTACACATTATAAGAGACAGGTAAGATCCAACTACTAACCTACAAAGCTATGTGATTTTTTTCTGCCATGTACTTACTACAGTTAATTTTAGGAGAGGAGCCAGGACTCCCTCCATCAGGCAGTGCCGTTGCCATCAGCCTTCAGCCATGCTGTGTCCTGCTGCCTCTTGCTCTCTATCTGGCCCAATATTTTTTCCTATCCTGTGCAGTGAACACTTTCATATAGTTTTTGCAGGATGCTAAGATGCCTTCTAGAAGCTGTGAGTAGAAAATGTCAACCCCTTCAGCCAGAGCTGGGATTACCATAGGTTTTCCAGATCCTGGTCATTAAAGAACAGTATGTGACAGCATCATCTTCACTGTCCTTTCTGGTCATTTCTCAGAAGACAGCAGTAAACCTCATTAAATCATTTCGCAGAAAATATATTACTGCATCTTTTCCAGAAAGACTTTAGATCTCCAGATACTGGGTGGATGCAAGTGTCTTCATATACCTTCCCTGCACTGGGTTTTTTGACTATCATTCTGCAGTGCTACATTTCACTGGCCAGTTGATGGACGACTCCAGATTTCTCCCCAAGAGTACAAACACTAAGGACTCAAGAACCTAGACAATTTATTCTATCTACCTCTCTGAGCCTGAAGCATCAAAATCTTAATTTCTAGGCAACTTTCCCAAGCAAATATGGCTGCTTTTAAGTTATTATGGTTTCAGTGATTGTAATGATTATTTAAATGTAAAAATACCTCTTCAAATAAAAATGACAGGCTGTCAAGTTCACTGGTGATAAATGGTATTTTGAAAATCCAACATAAAAGCAATTCTAATTGTAGGACATAGTTTTTGTTCTCATACTTCTGAGTTTTGCAGTTACAACAACGTGCCTCAAACACCTCAGGTAAAGAGGAATTCAGCTCACCAGCATAAAGAATTTGTGTGATGCAATGAATAAAGCTTAAATTATGTCCTACAGCTATATTGAATGCAATGTCTATAAGCTTCAAAAGGTCTGAGCATGTGTTGTACATCTCCAGCTTTGAAAAGGTCAAACTTCTTTTTCATTTTTCTCTCTTATTTCCCATTGCTTTCCTTTCAGTAGGTAAACATAATGCTCATAAAAGAGAATGTAACAGAAGAAGCTCCAGCAAGGGATAATGTTGAACTTCTGAACCTTGTGCTCTTAAGAACAGAGGTCAGGATTGGGGCAAGTTTACCCAAGCAACTCTACCTGTCTAATTAACGAACCTCCGTCCTGAAAGCTGCCTACTTCACACAGAAAGGTTGGCAAGGGTAGAAGGTTGGGAGAGACAAAGTGTTTTCACTCATATTCACATGTAAAAACCTAGTCGGATGCTTTGAACACAGTTGAAAGAGTTGCTGTGTTTACCTTTTCTAAAGGTCTTAGAAGGCAGCCTGAAAAACAGCTTGAGTAATGGAGGATCTCTCTTATTTGGGGATATTTGCCTCTGTCTTCCACCTCTGCCAGATAAAGCACCTGATGGTTGTGCTCTTCATAACCATTCCATCCCATTTCAGGGGGTGGCAGGAGTATGTTTAATGAACTAGTTGCTGAAAGGAATCATCTGAGAGACCTTGTCAAATAACTCAAACCATTCTGAGGATATCACAATGTAACAGTGATGTTTGAAAGGAAAGGTGACATTAGATCAAACGCATCCCTTCTATTAAGACGCATTCTTCCAGCACAGCTGAAGATCTATGCCCTCATGTATTAGACAAATACATTCCATTAACCCAGAGCAAAGTTCCTGGATATCTCTAAGAGAGAGGAAAAAAACCAAACAAACCACCACTATTTTCTCTGTAAACAAATAGCTGTAGATGGCAACATTTAACAAAATGAAATAACCCTTACCCTAATAAAAAAAATCAAGTGCCCAATTTCGTTTCAAAGGTAGATGACTTTGAGGTCTTTCGATTGCAAGCAAAAAAAAAAAAAAAACAAAACACAAAAAAACCCTCAAAAAACCAAAACAAATAAACACAAAAAAAAACCAAAACAAAACAAACAAAACCCCAAACCAAACAAAAAGAAACAAACAAACAAAAACCAAACACAAAAACAACCCTGAGGTCAGGCAAGTCCACTAAGTATTGCAAATTAATTTCAACAATGCTTGCAAATTCGTTTTTGCATAATGTAGCCACAGAAAAAGGCAAGTGCTGCAAACATGAAACAAACTGTTCGAGATTTATCAGTCTGAAAAAAAAAATGGACAAAAGAGTGAAACTTTGCTTCATCAGCCATGCATGGAAGAACTTGTTCAAAGAGAATTAGAATACAGGGGAATTGACACATCACCACGACCAAAATTCAATGAGAAATTTTGAATAGTTCAAATGAAAGATGTGTTTCTCTTACAGTCTGTAAACTCAATGCTTCTCTTTGACTTCTGGAGGACCTAAGAAGAAAGGCAGAGAATGAGAGTCATAGGTAACATTTATAGGTACAAATCTAGTATCAGGCAAGGCCATCGAATCAAGAGCTGTGGCTGATTTCCTTTAATTTGCAAGAAGCTGCACTGCATCCTTTGGGGATGTTCCAATAGCCAGGGAATGTGACAGAGCAGCAAAGATGGTCTTTTTACTCACCATCCCAGTCCACTGTTCAGGAATAGGCTAGACATGAACTGTTTATATCAGCCTTATAGAATTTTCTTGAAGAAAATTCTGACTGCTGCACTTCAGAGCCTCAAAATGTTTTGGGATAAGGCAGAAAAGGAGCAGGAGAGAGGTGAAATATGCTGAGAGAATGGTTGACAGTTATAACACAATTCCCAAATCAAAAAAGTCTAAATGCATTTAATTTAGCATTGCAATGTCTTGTAACCCCTTACGAGCATCTTACACCTTCTTCTCATTGATTTGAACTCAAGATTCAGATATAAAAAGCTTAGGAAACTAATTGGGCTAAATTTATCCCCAATGCAATCCTATTATCTGCAGATGAATTTAGGCTATTTTGTTAATCTCATTCCTACCTCTGCCTTTTTTCCCTACATAAATTCCAAAATAATCAGTTTTACTGATCCATATTACATTGTGCACTGGAAACTTTTTAGATCTTATTTGGATGACAGAAATGACTGCAAAGGATTTTAAAATAGTATGCAATTCTTTAAGTCTTACTTCCCTCTATGCGTGGAGTAAAATGTATCAATTTTATATTTTAAACTCTTATCCTATAACAGGCCTCTGTGATCTTTAAAGTCTTGTTGCAAATCAGAAGGAATATATTTTCTGCTTTGATTTCATACTTATATCCAGAATTTAGCTTCTCTTTCCTCCTCATCTGAAATACAAACCTCATAACCAATTTCAACCTTTTTCCTGAAGGCAACAGATGAATTCTGCCATTTTCCGAGGTGCTCGTTTTCCACTAGATGAAAGTAATGTAACTTTAAGCTCTTTACAATGACAATTCAGCTTGATAAGAGTAAATACTTTATATATTCACATATCTTTTGTCAATCTCCTTTACTAAACTCAACAGCCTTATTACAGGGGTCTTCCACGGACTTTTATCAACATTATTTTGTATCAACATTTTTTTTATCTCATCAAACTGGCATCTTATCAATCATGTTTATTGCTTAAGACTTAAGTCAAAGTACTGTTTGAAGACTTTTATAAAGATGAGTACTGAAACGGAAGAACACGAATTATTCCTTTAGCCATCTATTTCAGGTCCACACCAGCTACAGTCATCAGTAATGACTAATATTTCGCAGACATATGCATATATACATATATATGTATACACACACACATATACATATACACTCACTCCTTTTCTCTACGTAGAAGCATCATTCATAAGGCATCTAGCACAAAAAGTATTGTCTCTGTAAAGTAAGAAAAGCTTCTGGGCACTACAGTAATACAAACAAATAGTTGTACACACAAACTAATGCAAGTAAATATGAATTATTACAAACCCTCAGTGAATGAGAAAAACTTAGATAACCTTCTCTGCTTAAAAGTCTCTTTCAACTGTCATTTATTATGGTGATGTACTGACTGGCATAAAATAGGCCATGTTAAATTCCTCATTTGACACAGTAAACATTGCATGAACTAGGTATAATATCTGGCAAAACGCAGAGGTTTTCCACATCGTATATGTGCACTAAATGGAGAACCTTTTTTATATCATTTGGCATCATTACTGACAACCCCGGACTCCATGGAAGTTTAAATGATTAATATATTATGATTACCTTTTCATTTTTTTTTTTTTCACACAACTTGCATTAGGAATTGTCCTTTAAAGAAACTGGTCTAGACTTAAATAATAAAGTGTGCCCTAAATGTTTTTCTTCACCTCAACGAGGCAACTGCCTCACAGCACTGCAATGCTGAGAACTCCAAGTGCATTCTTGCTTCTTTGCAAGGCTGGGGCATCTTGGGCATTTATCAATTCTCTTTAAAACTACTCATTTAGTAGAGATTACGAATTTACTAAATCCAGAACAGACAATGCTATAAATGAGTACTTGCTAAAACATCCTCTAAACAGAGATGATTGAAATTTAATAGTTTAAAACATTTTATCTGTTTGGGTTTTTTTTTTTCCATGTTGTAATGTTACTGACTCTCTTACAGCCAGCTAACCAGTGAGTGAAGAAAAAGCTTTTCTCCTTTCTACTTTTCTTCATTCCAGGACACTGACAATCAATTACTTCCAAGTAAAAGAAGAAAGAATTGGTTGCGGTATGCAGGTACCAGTAACCAGATTGATGAAAGGCCAGACCTACTGCTTCAAAGGAAAGAAATATTGAAACCAAAAGGTGAACTGCACTTATTTGTCCTTGGCTACAGAATGAAACCAGAAAAGGTCATAAGTATGTGACGGTATTTGCCTACAGTACACTGGAGTTTGAGCACTGGCCTTAAAGAAGGCTGAAGTTCCACGGCCAAAAAAAATCAGACTGCAAGTTTCTCGTAGCATGGCCTTGATGGTTTGTGCCAACAAGATAAGCCAGGATTTGTGAGCAGTTTGAATTTGTCATTAATACAATGTAGGTCAACATTGTAATTGTCTCATCTAGTTATAAAAACATGCATGGGAATGAAGTATGGATATAGTCTTTAAGAAATAGAGCTGCCTTTAAGTGAAGAACACAAAGAAAATGCTGAGAAAGAGTTTATTATAATTAATTATATTTATAAAATAGCTTCTGTTGAAACACATAACATGAAATCTAGGACTATTGGTTTGATTTTGCTGTAGATATAGCATGTCATTGCCACTGGTAATCCTCTGTCAACTGAAGAAATTATTTCCCTGGTCAATATTGATATTACAGAATACAAAAAAATGTATTACATAGAACTACCCTATCAAAAGTTAGGTGTGAATGATGACTAGTTCTGAATTCACACCACAAGTAAAAAATTAACTTTGGATCATACTCAAAATGGTCATTTCAAGGAATCTTCCCCACTGAGGATGAAAGTAATGGCAAACACTCTGGAAAACCAGTCTAGAAATGGAGAGAGAGAATATCAACGTCTAACAATTTCTAGTTGGAATTTCTCACTCCTTTAATGGTTAGATTTGTTTATAATTTCAGGACTAATGTCTTGCAGGATTGAAAACTACGCATTTTAGTGTTGAAGTTTCCTCTGGCTTTACCAACAGCATCACGCAAAGTTGTAATAAGCGAATAAATTTTATTTGTTATTTTTTAGTGCTTAATAGACAGTCACATTCTTCTGTATTTAACGTTTTTGAAGACTTGCTTAATAGGTCCTAGCCTCAAAGATACTGAAGTTTATTTATGATTAAATAGAAAATGTTATGTAAAGCAAAGAAACCATTTTCCTTTAGATAAATGTGGGTTTTTTTCTCTAGCTCACTAAAACTTTACTAAAGAATTCTGCTCTTAGACAGCTCTTTAACTTAACTGCCTAAGTTAATGAAAATCTTGCTTCCCTATTAAAAAACCACTAAACATACATGTTTATATAGACAGAGACATACACGTTTATATATTATTGCAGTCTAACTAATAGAGCTCGGGAAGGCTGATATCAACTTGTGTTCTGGCATAAGAGCAGCACCCACTTGAATTCTAAAACAAGAATGTAACAGTATATTAACCTTGCATCAGTCCTCTTCACTAATACAGTATTAACTCAGCAGTGGAGGACGCACCAAGAAAACAATTAAGCATTTCAGTTACACTTGCAAGTCTCCCTTGCAGGACACATGTGGATCGACGATCCTCTAATACTTCCCAACGAACATCAGTAAGATATCAAGGGTCAAACATCTCAGTTCTACACAGCAGAGCACTGGGAAATACAGTATTTTTTTTCCCCCAACAGGAAAATCAACGATGTGAAAAATTTCTATGCTAAAACCAGCAAGAGCGAGTTTAGAATGGCAACCTACTAAGTCGGAGGGTTGTAATTATTTTTCCTGAATGTTAAATATCTTTACTGTTCAGAGGTAAACAGAGCATCCTGGCCAATGAGCAATCTATGGATCTTGACATATGTGGCAGTGTGATTCATTGCTGGCTGGTCTCCCAGGCCTACCTGTCGCTGCCTTTCCAAGGGTTTAGTAGAGCAGAGCACTGGTGTTGTAGTTTCCTCACCGCAGAAGTTCCGATTCCCTATAAACATTCTTGCAGTTGTTTGTAACAGCTGTCACCCCTTTATTCAGTACATCCTCCTGGATTTAAGTGAAATTCTATATAACAGAAAGCAGGCTATGTGCCTAAGAGTGAAGAATCATCCCGACATATTATTGATTAACACCTAGCAGACACACTATGAATGAGGTATAATTTATCAGGACACAGTGACAGAGTCTTTGCTTTCTTAAAGCTCATCTTCTATTCACTCTAACTTCCTTTTGGCTAAAGCAATTTCTTGAGTTCTTCAGCCAAGTGTCATCTGTTCTCTCCCATAATCGTTACCCTTCTCACTAATTAGTAAGGTTTAGCTTCCTCCTGTTACACACTTAATTAACTTCTCCACCTTTGGAAAAGCAATTTCCCCTGAATGAATTACTATCATGACTGTTTCATACAATGAACTAGTTCTAAGTATAGTCTTCAAACAAAGCAATGCTGTTCAGAAAGACAGTGAAAGGTGCAGAGGACTTTCTGGGAGCGAACTGATCCTATAGGGATGGCAAAGATAACCACGCAGAGAAATAAGAAAAAACTTATTCAGTGTACCACCATTAGGTAGTATAGGAGGTACAGACTGGCTAATGTAAGAAAGAGGTGAAGAACAGCTATTGTGTGTGGCACAGGCTATTCTCCAACATTCACACAGTCATTTCATAGTCTTTTAATGTTTTTACCTGCACAATAACAGTGAGTGTAACTGAGCTTAAAGCTGCATTTGTCACCCTGCTTCCTTTGAAGAGATATGTACCTTCTCCTGAAAGAATGTACTTGATAGGCAATATAGAAAGAATGAGATGGTGACACAGCAATAAACAGAGGTAAATCAAGCAGTCACAGGTTAAATGGATGGCAAATCACTGGTACAGAAGAGAATGTAAGTCTCTGGATTTCCTCTCCAATCTCTTACTCCCCAAAAATGCTGCCTATCAGGACATCATTAAATTCTCGATAACAGTAATTGCATGAGAAGAGCAGATATTAAGTTATTTCTTATTACTTGCTCCTTGGAAGTGGTAAAACAAAGTAACATCAAGTGTGTTTCTCTGATATAAATTTAAGCAACTGCTTATAGACTCACAATGCCTAGCCTAGGTTCACTGTGATGTGTTGAAACTCCTAATTAAATGGAAAAAAAAAAAGATATTTTTATGTGACTTTCCTTTGTAAGACTACACACAATGTCTGTATCTCATCATTGGCATCAAAAGCAGGAAGTCACTGAAATCAGGGGATCTAAATAAAGATCATAAACACCAAGATCTTAATATTAGCTTGCCAGAAAGACATCCGATACCCCCACTTGTTACTTGTGCCATAAGGAAAACACTCATTTTGGTAAAATAACTAGTAGCAGTTTTTTAGATGTTGTGTTAATTCTGAAAACTAATGGCCTGTTTGGAAGAATGCATATAAGCAAATCTTTGTCTTCTATTTCATGCTAGGTAGGCCTATGGATTTAGTTTGTATCACACTCACTAGCCTCTTGTCTGTAGCCTATTTAATACTAACAGTTTAGAGTAAGGGGAAAAATATGAATGGCATAATATCCTACAACATTTGTCTTCTCGACAGAGATTAGGACCAAATAATGCATATAATACCTCTTCAGATGCACACATTAGATCACTAGTATGTTTATTTTTCATTGTTAGCACTTGTCATTCAGATAAGTTAGAAAATGATCGCTTCACAGAATTTAAATGTTCATTGTGAGTAGAGTATCAAGATGTTAAGTGCCTGAAAAACAGCTTTTTATTAGCACTGATCTATTCCTTCCTTTTCTTACAATTTAACATTTCTGGCCTGCTGTGTTGCTCCAATATCCATTGTTCTCTGATCACTTGTGGAAAACCAGTTGTGCAATGAGTGATGCACATAGGCATGACGTATTATAGATGAAGATGGGTCCTGCCTTCTGGTACTTGGTCTTTTACACTATGTAAGACACACAGATAGTGTAATTACAGCAGTGGAAATTTATGGAAAGCAAAATAGCAATTACTTCAGTCGTTTCTTGGTCCTGCTACCACTTTTCTCAACGTTCTCCAAAAAAGACTCATCTAAGTGCCTTCTCACTGCTTTCTGTCTGGAAAATTGTATCTGTGATTTTGTCTACTCTCCTCATCTCCTCAGAAGGCTCAAGAATCAAATAAGCTTTTCTTGGCTTCATGTAACAAAAAAAAGAGGAGTAATAACAGCATTTTCAGATGCTACTGCGTTAAAATTTTTAATAATTGAGGTCTGAAAACTTGCAAAGATCAAAAGCAGTACCTCTTATACATCTTGATTGATTCATACAGGAACTAAGGCATCTATTTAAACACCAGAGAGACTAATAATGCCTGGGGAGATCAGACAAAACCCCTGAGGTTCATACATACCACAGATTTCCATTTGGTTCAGGAAATTCCCAAACTACAAATGCATAAAAGCTGTGAAAGTACTGGGGATGTATCATGCCATGGTCTTGTCCTTATAATCTTCCTGGCCACTGTCAGAGGCAGGACACTGGGAAAGTTGGATGGCCATTCTTCTGTTCTTACTGGAGCACTTTATCAAGAGATACAGCGGATTCTCCATCTTGTAAATTCTTTGAAATAAAGATTATAAGTTTTTCCAGGGGAAGCATTCTGGCTTAACAAAAAATGGTGAATTTGATAGTTACTAAATAGTACAAATTTAACAGTTTAGACAAAACAAGCACAGCAGCTGTATTTAAACTGTGCAAAGAGGTATATTCTGTGCCATTTACCCTATAAACCCTGGAAACTGGGGGAGGTAACTCGTGCTCATGGTGCCCTCTCCCCCGCTACACCTCCCACCTGCAGAATAAGGTTTCTTTGGGTGGAAATCACAGTGTATGGGGTAACTGTGAACATCCAGAATGCCAGCTGGGCATTTAGATCACCCAATATCTCTGTTGCATTTGTCGCTTTTTCCTTAAAAGCTATTGCCTGGTAAATGCTCTGTGGCATCTCATATGACACAAAAAAACCCCAAGACAGACAAGTCAAGACAGACACTACATTCAGATTTTCAGCTTCAATGTAACTATGAATGCCACAAATCCAGATAGTCATCAGAAAATGAGTTTGGAGGTTTCAGAAAAGGAATCACTACAGTGAACATCACAATAATAATTCCTCTATTCCTTCTCCTATGGTACAGTAGTCTGATAGCTTGTGGGAATCCGGGAGGGAAAAAGAGGTTGAGTCAGGGACAGAGATTAAGATTACAGGAATATTCTGCATGGCAGTTAACTGTGAGGTACTGGTTAGTTTAGCTGCAAATAATTATATCCTAACCACTTTAATTAAGACAATTAAAATGTACAGATTTCAAAAAAGAGTAATTTTAAATAAAACATTTTTCCTCTACAGCCATTTACTCCTAATCCTACTGTAGTTCATCCCTAACACTACTAATTTGCTACATCATAAGCAGGGAGAAATAACCTTGGTTAAACCCTAACCCTGGCATAGTTTTCCGGTTGGCAATGTCAGACAGTATATTTGATCTTTAACGATCCAAGTATTTAATGAAAATAGGAGGTAGAGATTCTTCTGTTAAAGTAAATGTAAAAATTAATAAACATTAATGTTCCATTATTCTATTCTATCTTATTTCTAGCTATCAAGGAAGATGGAAAAAAAGTGCCACTTATGAACATGATCTATTTCTTTAAATAAGAAAAAAGCAGAATTCAAGTAACCTTTTTTTCTTTTTTTTTTCCTTTTAATTAACAAGACACATTTAGAACACTAAAACTAGTAATTTGAAGTTTAATTTAATCATATTGAGTTTAGCTAATGGTTTTTAACAACTCATCTCAGTTCCCAGAGTGTCCCATAGCAAGCGGGAGGACTATAACAAGATGCATATGGATCTTAAGATCACCACTGAAGTTGTTCCAGAATATTATCAGAAACACAGATGAGATTTCTAGATGTTACAAAATTCTTTCATTCTGCAGAGATCCTGTAGGGAATTTCCTGGCTGCAAAGTTTATTCACTAGAATGTCAACTAGTGATGGTCAAATATGAAATGCATTGATTTGTGAATGTCTCCTCCCCCCTCCCCTCTCCCAAATAAAACCATAAATTGACGTGCTCTAATTCATGGGGTCATGTTACTAGTTACTCACAAATACCCATACAACTATTGGTCATTAGAGAAGATTTTCATATATTCCAATGGTTTTGTAATTTTTTAGCAAGCACTCTGTATCAGAATTGGCTGTGTACTATCCCTCCTGTATGTTATTCCAGTATTTGATAAATTTGTTTTTTCTAATCATGAAGTATAAGCAGAGCAATAGATGTGATGGCAGCTGTACAGCACTAAACCAGATCCAATAGAAAGAAGAAGTCACAGAGCTACCCACTGACAAAGAATTACTTATCTGGTAAATGTTTAGCATACTCTGTATATATCATAGCAAGCCAAAGAGTTCATCTGTCAGAATGCTGGAACGTTCTCCATTTAACATCAAAGAAAACAAAGTTATTCAAGAACAACTTGCAAATAGCTCTTTCCACTTAACAGAAGAGACACACTCTTGGAAATTTAGATCCTTTTCTTGTATACTAATTTCACAACTGTCTTTTATCACAGAACATAATGAGAAAAGCATACCCAATCACTTGCAGCATATAAGAACAGGGAAGAAGGAAAAAAAGAATAATCCTCAAACAGATACCTATATGAATTGACTGAAAAATAGAGCTGCCTCTTCAACTTTATTACATTTGGCTTTGAGGAGTGTTATTTGTAGGTCCCCTCTTCTTTGCTGCATGACTGAACCTTCAAGAATGAGACCTTCAGACTCAAACATGACTTAACCTGATAAATTTCTAACTCAATTTACAGCAACGTCATGCATATGCTAAAACCCATCTAACATAAATATTTAATGAAGAAATAAACCTGCCAGAAGAATAAATTTACAGCACATTTAGCGTACAGCATTTTAGAGGTGTCTGCTGAGAAGGTTTTGCCGTCGAGACAAGGTTTTAAACTGCCAATAGTCTAAAAGTAGTAATTTTTCATTGCATTTCATTCGTAAGCTCTGCTCCTTTTAAGAGACTCCAGGCTGTCAAGGTTAATTGAACCCTGAGGGCCCTCAGAATGACGGAGCCCATTGGGGCTCTGCAGGCTCTGGGCTCAGCTCCCTGATTCTTTTGCTCTAAATCTTGATTCCAATAATTGTTTTCATAACTATAATTTCAACTTTAATCTCGATGATGATGATCTGTTGATCTAATTCTCTGCTTTAGACCTGTATGTATCTGCCCAGACTAAAATGTCTGCCTTTCTGGCATTTCATGATTGGCTTAAAATGCCGTATTCAAAGAGAAAGCATGGGAAATAGACAGCTAGAATTTTCTTTCTGTCTAGAGAGCATGACTTGCACCCATGGATGACACACACACTAAAATTCCGCATCCAAACTTCTTGAACCACTCTACCTTCTGCCATCAAACCTTTTTTTAAGACCTGGTCCTTGAAACAGCCTCAGAGGTATTTCGCAGAGCTACCGGCACATCTGCTTCACTTCACCCATCTCTGGGTATGCTTGGGACTGTTGTCTGGCTGCGACTTTCTTCCCTGAACTTGTTTGGGGGCAGATCAGCAAAACCACTGTATTCTTAGTTCAGGATTTAAGTATGCTGCTTTTCCATCAGCTGATCACAGAGGGATTTTTCCCTTTTTAGAAGCCTGTGATCATGCAACTCATCGGTTTTACTGAAGCCAAGCGCTTTTATTCAGAAGCTGGAATAAGTATCAAGGAAAAAAAAAGATCATAAGAAACACAAGAGCTATATCTGTATTTAGTGTGATCTAATTTTATGCTTCACTACAAACAAAATTAGCTAAATTTCCCTGCTAAATTAGTCTAACACCTCTAAACCCGTCTTATTGTCCTGGCAAGTGCGGGTGCTTCACTGTGTTTAGAGAACATTCCTTAGGAACGCTGACTTTAAGAAATCTTCAGCTTTCCTTCTGAAACAGAGCTTTTCAAAATTTAACTCATCAAGTTTTCTGTTGGAAACGTAATTCTAGTGAAATGAAAAAAATGCCTGTTTTGGTTTTCTTTTGTCATTCAGAAAGAATATCCCAGTACTTGACTATTTTGCAGAATAAATTCCACTAGCTGATGAATTACGTCCAATGGCTTCTTTTTTTTCATGTCTAAGGTATTCAGTCTAAGACAGGATGATTGCTCATGTCTTTAAAAAGGACACATTTTATCGCAAAATAAAATTTTGTATAAATAAAATCAAATAAATTCAACTTTAGAAAGAGTCACAGCCAGAAAACTATACCTTGAAAGTTAAACCGAAAACCAGAAAGAATAATGCAGTCATTAGGAGTCATTCTATTGACATAAGTGAGCTCAAGTGGGACTCTAAAGTACCAATCACTTTAAAACTTAAATTAGCCACTCACTATTATTCCCATGAAATTAAAATACTAAGAGTAGCTTCTCAATTAAGAAATAATCAAGACAAGTGCTTTATCAATTCTATTAAAGATCACTGAAACCACCCCAGAGGGTGGCTTTCCTTTCATTTATATATTTACGTTTTTCAACAGTCTACAGACAATTTTAATTTTAATGTGATATTTGAAACTCAGGTAACGGTAAAACTGATGGATTGATAAAGTGATAAAGTCATAGATTTGCCAGTTTGGTAATAAAGTTAAAGAAAACCTCCCATACTAAAAATCTACGCAACTCATGCTACATAACGAATGCCGCCAGGCTGTACCACCCATCATGGCCGTGTGTTCTACATGGTGTAAGATGATGTGGCTGACGAAACCTGACGGAGTACAACACAGCGGATCAAGAACAGAAACGTAAATCAAACCCTTCCAGACAACACATGACCAAGTAGCATCTTTGTACCATTTTTTATTACAAATGGGAGATGTACTACCACCAATTTTCTTTAATGCTTTTAATCATGATGTTATTATTAAAGCTGTTTTCACCCTTGCAAAAATGATTGAGTCCTTCAATTGCATAAGAATAATTTTCTGCTTTCTCAGGATATCCATTACCTTGGGTCCATTTTTGCCTCAGGTAGTCCTTGCCTCCTAAGAGACTTGATATGTTTTTAGAGACCCCATCCATACAAAGTGTCCCAGTTCCAGTATTTCCTCAGTTTGTTCAAATGCACATATTCTTTTAATCTTTTTCTTACACTGAGAACCATTCCAACTAGCGCTGACAGAAATGTGTTTTGCTCTGCTTCAGCTTTTCCTGATGAAAGCAGTCCTTTCCTTTTCCCTGAGGAAGCAGTCACTGGAACTAAGCAGGGTATTTATTTTAATGCAGGGTGCAGGACGGTATCAGCATTTCTGTTTATAAAGCAGCATCTTCCACTCTGTGTCAGGATGGGAATGCTAAACTGCATCTCAATTACTAAACCTCAGTGTGGAAGATTCATGCAGCCTTCTGCACCTAGAAAGGCTACAATAATTAACTTCTCAATAAAGCTGTAATTAATTATTGACAATTTAATGTCTCTACTTTTAACCTTAAATAACAGGCAGGAATTACTGGCTGTCATCTCTTCTTTAGCACTGCCAGGTGCAGCACATGTGTTTTCAATCAGGTCATCCCATCTACATCAGCCACTTACACCATGCATTCACACTGTAGCTGCATCTCTCCCTGCAGAATAGTGATGGATTCTTCATTTGAATAATTTATGTCTGAGTTTTGTAACAGACACTCATCACTCAGTAAAATGAGCTAGAGAACGGACCTTAGAAGTGGATCATCTCTAGCATTTTCCACAAAAACGTGTTTCTCTGCTGCTTGGAAAAAACACAACTGTGCTATTCAATATTAAATAGTAGCCACTAAATTGGATGATCATGTACACCCTCTTCTAAGCTCTTCCTCTACAGCCACTTTATGTTTTGAGCATGTCTATTAATTTATAAGGTGTCTGCTGTTGTAGATAGCTGTTAAATAGTTAATAGGGATCTACTGCACTTTGTCCAGCAGCATAACTGCATTCTGCCTAATAAAATCCTCCTAAAGTAAGTAATGATTCTGCCTTCTTTCACACCTCTCTCGCACTGAGCTCACAGTTTTATAGTTATATTTTTCACAATGTACAGAAGAAAAAGACTGTATAGCTTCTCCATGTAAATTGCTTTTATATCATATGGTTCTAGAAACTCTCCAAACCGAACATAGTTCTACTTGAGTACATATTTATAAATATCTAAGTTTAACTTATTGAAATAATACTAAAAAAAGGAATTAAATTATTAATCCGAGGTATTGTATTAGTTAAGTTAAAAAAAATCTTGCCTAAGCACGGGTTCTCTTACTACAGATGTGCAGCCCAATGCCCATGGAAAGCCTTAAATTCGTCCAGCTTTAATTGGTATCTGGAAGTTTCCTGAAAGACAAATATTTTCATTCTGAAAAATTGTTATAGGAGTTGCCAGTCATACAGCAGTGGAAAGAAACTCAAATGTGAAAAGGTTTCTCTTATTGCTACATGGCCTTAGGAATTACTGAGAACAAACTTAATTACAAGAACGCTAATTTTGCTGGACACCAGAGAAGAATGCAGGAGATCCGAAAGCCACAGCAGTACAAAGTCAGCTCAAAGCCTTATCTCACCTCACTTCTCAGCTGTGTGAGGTCCATTTCTGCAACCACAAAACCCATCGGTCTACACTTCCTGCTACCAAAACCACCACAAACTATTTTCAAAAGTTGTCCAAGAAACACAGATTTATTATTGGAGTGTAATGAGAATTTTCATCAGCCAAAACCTACTTTTTTTTCTCACTTTGTTCCTTTTAGAAGTAGCACAGTATGTCATAAAATCTGAACTGCCTTCCAAAGAATGCAATTATCACTTTAAGTATAACGGGCAAAACTTTTCTAAAGTGCAGACAGTGACTGAGCATTGAAGAATTTTCCTTGCCCCTTAGAGAAAGCTACTACATAAGCACAAATTATATTTGACTGAAAAGCCTTTGCATGGTTTATCATACATTAAAGAAAAATTAACAGAAATCACAAGTTTCACATTCTAAATATAGATTAATGACCAAATTGTTTTATTTGAGAAGAACTCAGTGGATATCATGTGCCTACATCTAAGAGTCAAATTTTTCAGTTACAATTCCTATGTGTAACACTAGATGGCATGTGCCCAACTTGTTGCTGAACTTCTGGTTAGAACCTTATGCAGAAAAGATACATGCCAAGCCTTTTCTGCAGCTCAAGACTACTAGGAGAGCTAAGATGTGGCTAAGATCCTCTAATTATTAGCCTATTCGATTTCACATTTAGGATACATGGTTTCAAAACAGACATGAGAACAATAATGCCCAAAATAAGGAAGAGCTCCTACTATTTAAATGCAGAAAAATGGAGGAAAAAAAAATATAGGATGTCTCGAAGAGCTGCAAGTTGCTTATAATTTCTGAACCGCTTTCTTGTCCTGATCGTGTATGTGTGTTTGAAGTATTTTAAGTGGCTGAAATACAGAATGATTCAAGGCTTCACAAACTAACATTCTGTTTTATCTTTATTTTGGGAAATACATTTGATCTGTCGAAAGCCTTAGTTAGATATAAAGAGTTATACTGACTTTTTTTTTTAATATTCTGGTTTTCAAATGGAAGGAGAAGCAGGCAAGTGAAGACTTTCATTTAGTCAGATCTGGGTCTAGAACAGATAAAAGCATTTGCAGCTGAGTATAACCCTGTTATTACAGATTTATGCTCAGAATCCCTTGAGTAGCCCTAATGTTTTTGCTTACCAAACAAGCCTTTTAAATATAAGATATATATTTACAATCAATCTCTAGTAATACACACAAATGCTTTTGAAATGAGTGTTCAACTGCTTGTTTCCAGCTATTTTTCTGTAAATGTTTATAGCTGATTTAAATGATTGCCTATGTCGGTTGGTACAGAGAGGCAGGCTGACTCTGGTGTTTAAAAAAACTGTACATGATGCACAGCCCCCAGCCCCAGCACAGTCCTTTAGTATTAGTCTATCCACATCAGTCTTCTCAAATGGTTTTCCACCAAACTTAAATTTTGCTATTCGGCATAGAGTTTTTACGTTAACCTTCATACAAGGTGCACTACTGCATGAAAGGTTCCCATGTGGTGAGCTGACAGCTAGACATGCCAAAAATCTCTTTCCATGCAATCTAACACCAGCGGAACTGCAGAACAGACTTTTTATTTTTCTCATACACAGCGTGAACCAGCTGCAGCGCAGGTGCAATAACCACGCAGTGGTCACACTGAAAAAAAAAAATCAGGTTTGAGAGCTGTTTGTGAATCCAGCACACTGCAGGTTTTGGTCATAGAGAGATCACAGGGAGAAAGATTCTTCCACCTTGAACGCCAGCGTGTGACTGCTGCACAGCACGCTGTATGGCACGTCTCTGCTGAAGCAATGTGATGGTCTCGGTCTTTCGAGAAGCTGCTATGGATTCCTCAGAGGGCATGTTGCTGAGGTTTCTTTATTGAAGTCACAAGTTTCCTTTTGCTTGCACATATTCCTTAACACTTCCTGAAGTTTGTCACCTTCAGGCTTTCTGCGAACTCTTATTAAAATGAATTTGGCATCTCGTGCCTTTGCTTTAATTCATTTTTTTTCTCATGGGCATCTAGAATTAAACAGTGTGACATGCAAATTTTCAAAAAGAAAACAAAAGAAAACAGTTTCCTCTTTAAAATCTACCCTCTCCCCACAAAAAAAACCCTAATGTGTATCACCAGAGTAGCTTTTCAGTGTTTTCAAAACACCTTGCACCCTCTGAGATTAAAAAAAAAAATTACAGGCTGTTTCTACAATAAACCTGTAGGTTTTTAAGTAAAGTTAACCTTTGTGTGTAGCTCACAGACAATTTTCTTAGGGCTAGAAACCTTAAGTCTCTGAAAAATAGCATTATGAGAGCATTTTAGAGCTGTTAGTAAAAACTTCCAAAAAGGAATTTAGAAGTAAAATAAAATCAGATGAACCTGAAGCTCTCACCTCTGATTACACTTTCACTTGCAAAGAACAAATAGATTTATTAATACGCATGAAGAAATTAATAGATTGTGAACTGCTCAAGGTACACAGTACCTTGGATTAGAACTGCTCAGTGAGACATTGAGACACAAACAGTTGGTTCCCCGATTCCTTCCACATTCAGCTCGGCACAAACCTCACGGCGCACAGGGAGCCAGCGGGGTTCAGAGCGCACACACGGGCACTGCCCACGGCAGCGGCCCCGCGCAAGGTGAAACATCTCTCGTTCCAGCCACGCACCGGGGTCACCACCTTCGTCCTTCCCAAAGCTTCCCACCCCCGGTACCTGTCCCTCCTGGCAGCCAAGTCAGGCTTTTCTCATTCCCGTTTTCTCATTTCTCATTCTCTAGCCCGGTCTTTTCAAAAGGGAGATTTCTACAGCACTCACTTTCATCTCTTGCCAATTTTTTCCTTTTCAGTAATTCTTGCTCATCTTTAAATGAAGCTTTTTGCATTTATACAGGACTCAAAGAGCAGGTTTTTCCAGTCTTTCAAACCTTCTTACATGACATGCAAGAGCTTCCTATATTAATTCCTTGCCCTGCTCAGGGGTCTAGGTTAGTTTCTGTTATAAATAATATTTTCCGTTCAAACAGAAACTATTAGATTTCCACACAAGTCCATTTCTAAGATGAACATATATATATACAAGGACATTAATTAATATATTACACATACAAGCAGATCATACCAAGTTCCATCTTTTTCAAGAATATTTTCAGTTGCAGATTTTTAAATGGACTTTAAATATATACATGAATGCATCAAAATGTAATATTTGCCTTTGGATACCATTCTTCTGAACAGAATGGAATTTGGCTATGTAATAATAATCCAAATATTTTAAAACTATGTAAAAATATTAAATAAATGAAGACTTCTCCCTAGAGCGGGAAGTTACATTATGTTCGATAGTGGTGTGCAAGACTCATGTAGAATTCAAGTGGATTATGGTGCAGGAAATGAGTGTCTGACAAACCACACAAAATGAATTCTAGCACAAGTCAAAATAATCTCTTATTTTTGCTTCATTTCCTTCTACAATATATTTTACCCTCTCTTGCAAAATTATTCTTTGTATTGGTAGCTTCTTTCGGGGGGATCTGGTATTTTCCTGCCTACTTGCTACCACCCTCCTGATTTGCAGTTTCGTAATGAGGATCACAAAGAAGGAATTAATTATGCAGTGGTCATAGCTATGGGAAGTCCAGTTCAGTTTCTGCTCCACCCAGAAGAATGTCTAACCACCAAAACACTGTCTTCCCAGGCAGGCTCCAAAGCTGAAGATTAAAGATTTGGAGCGATTCTACAGTGAAAAGACACCCTCCAAACCTCAAGATAATACTAAAACACCGCTCATAAGACATGATTCCAACTAAAGCCAGAAGGAAATGAACCAGAACACAGCCTCTATCAATATAAAATGAAGATAAACTTGGTTTATTATTTATTTTACATGGTTATTGTAGTGCAAGAGAGACTATACTGTGAATAGAAGAGAAGCATATTATACATTGCATAATCCAGACTATATCCAGGCTATACTGTTATGGCCCTAAAAAAGGCCTGTTCTGTTCTGACCATTGTGGAACTACTACGGTAGCGTAGGTTTCCTATGTTTTTTAACCTACAAAGTCAGATTATTTGCTGATATTTTAGGGGTGAAAAGCAGGGTCATCAAGCATTAAATGCATAACACATCTATAAACAGCCTCGACTGTAATGTACTGCTATTCAACAATGTTACAACTGTAGAAGAGAATCCTAGATCATTTAATGTCCTTCCCTGAAATATTTACTCTTACAAATATTTACTTTCAAGTAAAACAGCATGTCTGCACACACTCAACAGTGGCAATATAGTGAATTCAAGCAGAAATTTTATTATCAAGCAATGAACTCATGGGCAGTTTAGTGCGATTAATGTTACGATGGGAGTCAGGCAGTCCTGGGGATCCAATGTAATGACAAGATGATACACACAGGGATCACAGAGCGTTAGCTGGAGGTGCTTGCACACCTCTATGTGCCTTATGAAGAGTTTTTGCATTTCTCATATTAAATGAAAAGCGGAAGGTGGAGATCAGACAGAGAATGGCGACCAGATGTATTTTATCACATGTAATAGCTTCAGGACTTCATAACCTACTGCGGAAGGACTGCAGATAGCTATTTGGGGTATCAAACATCAGAAAACACTCATTAATCCCCAGTTATAAGGGCTCATTGGCACCTCCCACAGTCCCTTTGGAACCCCTTGAAATCCAGCCCAGTCACTTAGCTCTGTGCTACTGGAAAGGATTTTGGTTGTAAGCCACATGTGGCTGCATATCCTTTTCTGATTTAAAAAATAAAAATAACAATTAAAAAAGAAGTAAATTTCTCAAGTGGGAGCGTGGAAGCAAAATTCATGATCAAGCTTTTATGAGGAGAGGTGAACTGATCTAGTCACACAAAATAGTTTGCGTGTGGTAGACAGAGAGAATGCAAAACCTAACCAGTTAATTTGACTTATGTTGTCCTCCTTTCCCAGAAAATTTACCCTTAAGCAAATTAGCCACTGTGGTCTCTTTTATTGTAAGAAACAGCTGGCAAGAGTGGACATCTAAATGTATTATAGTTGTGAATATTTAGTAACAGGAAAAATAGTATTTTGGATAGGCTGGGTTTATTTTTAATTAGAGCCATATATAACAGATCACTGGGGATATAAACACTGACAAATCATCCTGTTTCTGGCTCGGACAGTTCTGCTTAATCAATGACCAGAAGGCTAGGCCTGGACCCATCAGGAGATTTAGGGAAAACAAATTCTCCTTATCTTTATTTTGGCATCTACAGGCAGCTAAATATTTACGGTTTTGGAAGACTCCAGGGAATAGCAATGCAATCTTGTCACTCTCTCTCCACACTATTTGTACATCCACAAAACACCCCTTAATTATCACACAACTGCCAGTCTGCTGATACCCCCAGCAGAAGTCAATGTTTTAATAGCAGTAGTACATTAAACATCAAAGGTAAGAATACATTAATATTAAATGCAATTAAGACAGTTTTGAACTAATTCTTTGAGCAGGCTAGTAACACAGAGAAAATTAATGAAAAGTTAAAGGCCAAAACAAAAAGCCATGGGAGAAACTTGCTATTTTCATTAAAAAGTAAAATAAATACTTGCCGCCAATACTTTAAACCAGGCTTCTCACTGACACACAAAAGCTCTAACAACACTAAATGCTCAAAAAACACGTATCCATTTTCTGCAAACCTACAGAATGACATATTTACATTCACAGGAGAGGACACACACAAAGAAAACTCAAATCCAGCAACTTCAGATGCAAAGTGTAAAGGCCAGTCCCTCCCTGATGCCAAGAAACATGATTCCAAGAGAGATGACACATTGAAGCAAGATAAAATTGGCTTTTAATTTCAGCATGATGAATCAGAGTCTACAATAGTTTATTTTTAAAAGTCATCATTATAGGTTAAACATCTGCATACACATCCTCTGAACTCCTGTCTCCATTATTTTAACAAGTGAGAAGGACTAGCATTTCATATGAGGAAGTGTTTTGCAAAATTAGGCTCACTGACAGATGTCAAAATGCTGTTCTATGTTCATGCTGTATCATACATATACTGTGGAGTTCAGCTTTAACTTGGACTACTCACACAATACATTATAAAACCTGCTCGTATTACTTTCTGGACTTTGCTGAGGGAACCTAGGTAATGAGGAGAAAACTATAAAAAAGGTATAGAAGAAACAGATATTCAGGAGATGTATTCACGACTATTATGAATAAAGGTGCACATCAATTTGCTCCTGTGACTGAGCTATGAGTGAAATCCAATTTGCCCAGGTTTCATTGCGTAAACCAGGTGAAAAGAAAATAAATTTGTTTAACAATAAATCAATTTCTCCATACTGTGGGAAAATCAAATTCAGATTCAAAAATCAGAATTCAAAAAGCCTATACAGAACTAATGAAAACTAGGCAGACATAATCAAAATAAAGCGTTGACTTATTTTATTGCCACAGCTGTAAAGACATCTTTTAAAGCTTGTCCTCTTCTGCAGATGACAAAAAGAAAGGTGCTATCCTTTACATGCTAGGAGTAGCTTGTTTTTTCTGAAGTGTTTCTTGTGCCTTGCAAACCTAATGAATTAGGTTTATAAAGGTTAATTAGCTTTCTCCTATTATTCTACTTGAACGCAAAACTATTGGTTCTCAAACTAAGAGGGAGATACCCTACCAATTATTACTGTAAATGCAAGTCAGTGGAACACTCCAAATATCTCTTTTTCCCTGGCATGTGGACATGCTAGAACATTGTAACCACTTACAGCAGAACTGCTCCAGTACCGGGGTTATGTCCAGAAACAATCTGTGTGAGACAGAAAATCTGATTTACAGAATGGACTAACCAGCTAGGCTCTGTGCTGCTTGGAAAAGCTACAAAAGGCTTCAGATGCTGCATTTTGTACAAGGTCAAAGAAATGTAAATGGCCTAGACCAATATATTCAATATACATCACAAAAAAATAAACTAAGAACTACATAATTATTCCCTGTTTAAACCAAGTGACTCTGAGTAGTAACATAGTTCTTGCAACCCAATATGGACCGGTCACAAAGTAGTATAAGAAGAAGAAGAAGAATGGTAGGAAGAAATGGTTTGAAGGAAAGCCACAACACAATAATACTGCCAAAATTAGAGATCAAGTTCATAGCATTACCTGATAGAATTAGCCACTCAAGAAACACTGAATTATCCAGTAATCTCTATTGTGGAGGATGACATTTTCTGTCTTAATAGAACAGCATGGGAATTCCAGCTTGTTGTTGCTACTTTCATGGAGTAATTTTATTTTAAAATTTTACTTTTCCATGACTGGGTATATTTTCTAGAAATGCCAATGATATGCAAAAGTGTAGAAAGAATAGAGCAAAAATTGCTTCACTTAGTGGACAAATTGCATGACTGATTTTTTTTTTTTAATCTCTGGATATAAACATAACCAAGCCAAGCACTTTGGAAAAAATAATTCTTTAAAATGTTAATGTTGTTTACCCGCAGACACATTTCCCTGAAATAGATGATGTCTCTTAAATAGGTTTCTTTATCTCCCATACTATTGTAGGTTTCTATTCAGTTGTGCAGATAATGTTTTTAGTGCAGTTATAGTTGCCACATACGCCTTCCTCTAAAACACCTGGGTAAACTGTATTCTCCCCAAGACATACATGTATTACTCCAGCTGATGCAAATAGGACAGGGTTTTTATTAAGGAAAGACCTTGCAGAAATGAAGGTTAAGAAATTGGAAATACGAATATGAAGCTGAAGAACAATGGAAAATATATTTGGCAGACGTGAGACATTACTTAGAAATCATCTGCAAGATGAACAGCAGAAAGGGATATTTTTCCATCAATATATTTTCTTGAACAGAAAGTTGAAAAAAAGAAATAACAGTCCAGTTTCATCGGAGGTCTACTTCCGTGAACGAAGTATACTGTATCTATTTACAGAAACTGAGATTATTCATCTGAAGCTGCAGTTTCCATGTTAGTTGCCCTTTTAAAGGAAATGCTAAGATGGAAAAGCAGCTGTCTGCCCTGTTTCTTAGTATTGCTTAATGTTCTATTCATATTTCCAACACCACACACCCTAAAATCAAAAGGTAGTATCAGACAAATCAGTAAATAATATAGCATCCTATCATATATCAAAAGACTTTTTACATTATAACATATAAGCTATATGAAGTTACCTGGCATAACATGCAAATAATCTCAAATATCTTAAAAGCAAAACTGTAAAAGTAATGCAATGATTCAGGTAACACATTACTGTTCAAACAAAAATATTAGGCATCTGTGTTTGCTAAGTATGATTTCCTCATTTATCAGAAACAGTTTCTGTCTCAGAGACTCATGTTATAGAAATTTCTATGTTGTTTTCGGTCTCTGATATGAGGTTACCCTCTTTTCCGCAATTTTTCTGTTACACTCTTAAATTGTCATAATAATTAAATTGTCATCATCATAATGATGAACATAATAGTTTTCAACTAGCTTATGAGTCAGTGAAAAATGCATGTACTTACAAGTATAGCCTGTCTTTAAGACTTCCCATTATTTTATAAATCACAATTTAAAGAAAAATTAATACAAGATCTATTGTGATATGCCAAATTTATCGAATCATTTATTTGGATATTGTATGAAATTCCTTCAGATTCTATCCTTTATATCCTGATACATTTTAATAGATGCAATCAAAACATAAACATCACTAAATTTTCATTAAGGAAAATAAATAAATAAAGAGCTGATTCAGGGTTTTCTTAAGAGTTTTGCTCTACGGTCCTTCTCTTTCAGTGCCATAATCCATAACAACAACAACAGCAAGTAACAGATGTTAATTTTAGTGCTTTATGTTGTATGTCCTCGTGACTTACAGAAATATGACAAGCAGCTGTATGCCGCGTTGCTTTCAGAATTTCAGTATAGGAACATTATAGTCACATCATCATTTTTATTTACTGGGAAAATACGTTTTATGGTTTACATTTATGAAATAAAACTCCATCCACTGCAACCACTGATTTACATGGTATCACTGCTAACACAGAATTTAGCTTTCGGGGAATGACCATAAGTGAAAGTGTGAGGTTGTAACGTTTACTTCTGAAAAAGCACAAGGAAAAACAAACAAACAAAAAACCCCAAACCACACAAAAATCTCAAGACACTGAACTGAGCTACCGATTGGAGAAAAAAAAAAAAAAAAGGCTAAACCCAGGGTCTATCATGATAGCAAAGGTAGTAACAGCCTTGTCGTTTAGTCGAGAAGGCCATTTGAAATAATTCCCTTCAGCTTCCAGTATTTCTTATCATTTCCAACCCTGAAAAGATCAAGCATACTAAATCTGTAAAAGGATTTTGATGGCAATGTGGCTTCTTTTGTTGATGAGGAATCACTGTCTAGTTGACAGCCCTGCCTTATGCAGGGTTGGCAACACACACTTGTCTAAGCACTTTCCACCAGTGTGGGTAGGGTACAATCAGACAACAAAATATATTTTTTGTGATCAGAGATTCAGTTTTGCCTTGGCCACTAATGTGGAGTTTTTTGGTTGGTTGGTTTCCCCACGCCCCCAGGCCATAATAGAGATATATCAGTGTTGTAGGTATACTAAACAATATAAGCATCCTTCTGCAACACCCTGAATTAAATAAAGGCTTAGATACTAAGTTCGTATTAAGTTAATTCTAATCTTTACAGGAGTTTCTCACAAATATGCTCTCTTTTTTTCTTTTTCTTCTTTCATACTTGTATTTAGAGTGAGGTGCAATCAAAACCTGTGGTGTGTAAGTTTATATTTGTTCTTCATCATGGAAATGTATCTAAAATCGGAGGCTGGGACATCAGTTCATAGGCAGATTTCAGCTCCTTTCCATCTCTTCTGGCCATTTAATAGCTTGCAAGAATTGGGATTTGCATATTACTTCAGTGTGATGATAGATTTGTTTTTCTAATTCTCTATTGACAGTATATTGACAAGACACTCTGCTACAGTACCCGTGATCATATGGTATACTATAATATAATGTGTAATTGGATTCACTGTACTTAGAACCAATAGTAATTTGGTCATGGATTTGAGTTTTAATTGCTTTCTTTGAGTAATTTTCATAATATTGACAATGTGAGCTGTCTTTGTCTACTCATGTTGTTCTGTAATACAGTTTTATTCTTTATTGACATAAATACCCTATAACCAATTTAGCTAGTTATTAGGTATATTTAAGCCTTATTCAAATTTAATGATTTAAAAATCAGCAGAATTTTGAATCGGTAACTAAACAATAAACACAACAGACAAAATATCTTGGTATGGTGACATTTTGTGCAATTTTCATGGCTTTTTAAAGCCATACGCTAGATTCGTTGTCATATGAACTATGGCAGCATGGATTTTCATGATGGATAAACAGGGAAAATACTACCCTACTTGATTAAAACTCATTCCAAGGCCTTCCAGTACAGGATATAAGTTAGAGTTCCCTGACTCACCAGGAAAACATGAATCCAGAAGGTACAAAATAGGCACTGGAAGTCCTCACTCTTCCTCATTCACCTGTTATTGCCACGGATGGAGACAGGACACTGGGGACAGACAAGTCATTGGTTTTGCCCAGTACAGTTGTATTTACATTACTGTGCTCAGAGGAAGTGTCTTTTAATGAACAACAAATAATTCCATTGATTACAGAAAGCCTCTGAGGGACAAAAAAAAAAAAAGAAAATAAATTCTAGGGACATCCTGAAATTATCAGAGAGTTTGTCTCCTTCAGCTTTTGTCTCTATGAAATTCTCAGGCCCTTTTGACCGTAGAAAGAGGCAGATTTCCTAATCAAAGTGTAGTCTTTGTGAGTACAATTATGTTTCACTCTGTGGAGGGTGTGGGTCAAGATTTTTATTTCTGATGCTTGAAGTATCTAAAGGTGGCTCTGAGGTCACAAGTTATGCCTGCTAGTAACCCAGACTTTACTTGGGGCTTGACCTTCTTAGTCTGCATAGAACACGAGCAAAGAAAACTTGGTGGGAAGTGAATGGACAAAACATATGGGGAGAAGAAGAAAACCTATTGGTCAGAAAGGTTATAATACTTGTGGATTAGAAAGGGTTAGAAAGGAGAAAAAAAATAATTCTGAATTTAAAGTATTTGATCACGTCTAATAAAAACAAGGTAGCTAATGTGAAAATCAGAACCTATTTACAAACCTCTTCAAAACTAGGGGGCTTTCAGATCCAGGTTTTGGTTGGGATATAGCTCTCTGTATGATGGATCAATAATTCCAGCTTCCTAAACAGAGAATCCATAACATTCATTACTACTCCACAAACAAACTGGTGGCTAACCTGGACAACTCATCCTGGAAAGCAAAGCGTCAAGGAAAAATAAGAAAGTACAAGACTGTCCTCTGAGCTCAGAAGGCACAGGTAGAGGCAGGAGAGCTGCTGTCGAACTAAGGAGAAACAGCTGGGTTTTTTGGTTTTATTTTAAAGGCTCAAAGCACCACAGTAAAGCTGGAAGGACTTGTAGAAGATTATCCAGCTTGACCGAGCAGCATCATTGACATCCAAAGCATTCTGCCAAGTGCCTGACTGGTTCATAAAGACTTTGGCTGACAAACCACAAAATATGCCCGTGAACAAAGCAGGGCTATTCCATCCCACTGTTCATAGCTCTAGACCATTTTGACAGGTCTTTGGGATACCCCACCGTTCCTTTTTAAAATCTCATCGCCCACTTGTATGCTCTTTGTGTTGAGCCATCCGGGTCATGCCAGTTTGCAACGCCGAGGAATCTGGTTTCTATAGTTCAATTCTTTCAGCTCATATGTCACGTTGAGATTCCAAAGATCACCATTAGTACATCTTCCTGGTGTTCCAAAGGATCTCCATTAATTTCTATTTCCTATGAAATCTGCTAAGTTACTGCATTGTAATACATTCCTCGAACATATTCCTAGAGAGCACTAAGAGATACATCTGGGAGGAATCTCAGCACTTTATTCCATGGATGCAGTAAGCATCAGACTGCACACAGTTACTACTGGAGGAAAAACAGCATATTCCTTTACATCTTATTTTTAGAAAGTGACTGCCGGAGAAAACCTATGGTTAACATATGATTAACCAAATCTGTCTCTGAAGCTTTTGTGCTTGATCTTCTGGGATATTGTTCAAGAGAAGACATTTTTCACTTTCTCTGGGTGGAGACAGTACACAGAATGAAATGTCGGGACTTCCTAGCTCATATCATTCAGCACCTGAATACAAAATGAGATTGGAAAACAAGACTGAAGTGTTAAATGAAAGCATTGTGGTAGTTTAATTAGTAAATAAAAGCATTTTTTTCTGTATGTGTGTGAGAAAGCAATTGAGGGAGCAAGCTAGCAATATTTCGCAAATAATGTAGGTGCAAATACCGTTAAATTTTCTAAAAGATATTTTCTCAGAAAAATCCTGATGGGAGTCATTCTTCTAGCCTCAAGCATTCATAAAACAGCCTAGCTGCTACTTTAGTAAGTGTTTTATAAAGACATAAATATTTACAGAAATTATATAAATAAATTTTTATGCATTTATGAATAAAATGTTACCAAATTCTAGTCCTCTATACTTCATAAACATAGGGAAAAAAAATCTCTGCTTAGACAACTAATTTCCAAGGCTTTATCTTTAATTTCATTTACAGAGCACATGGGATATCTTAAAATACTAACATTTTACTTTAAGACATCTTTGGCTAGTGGCTGGGGTTATTAAATGAACAACTGTGATCATTACAATTTATGCAGAATAAAGTACGGCTCTCTACAGCTTCATTTATGGTCTTAAAAAAACTAAGTAATGGGAGTTTTATAATCCAAATAGATCTCTTGATTTTTACAGGTTCAGTTGTCAGTATATTTCTATTTAAGGGAAAATAACATTTTATTTGAAATAAAACTGTTCGTGTTTTGATTTCTGAGACAACTTGGTAATCTATAACGAGATAAGGAATACCTCTTACCTAGTTAGGTTCTACCTGTCAAAATGCAGTTGTTTAAACTATGGCGTATAAACACTAACCACGTTAGAATAGCCAGTGCAGTGTAAGTTGGGCAAATTCCAGTTGTAATAAAATTATCTACAGTGCCAGAACTTGATTTTGAAAGCAGACTTCTACCACTGCGCAAAGTATCTTCCACTATTCCCTATCATTCACCGCATTAGATTCATACTGACCAATAGGACATGAGAATAAAAATATTTAAGATGGAAGCCAAAAATATAGAAGAAAATGATCATTTTACTTACTCACTTTTTCTCAACTCTTTCCATCTTTCTGACTCTATTAGCAAGTTCTTTTACCACTGTCAGTATAACATTAATGTATGCATATTAATCCCCTTCACAGAAATACATGTTAGTATTACTATATCTGATGCATGCAATAAGCAAACAGATAGTAAACCTACTTAAATTGAAAGCATGGATTAAAAACCAAAACACGAGTGTTCCAAACGTATTCTTTTTTTTGTCTCCTTGAAAGGCACCAAAATACAATTTTCCTTCTCTTTTAACTAGCTCTGACACATCCCCTGTCATCATACACTTCTTGCTACGAAGCACTCTTCTAATTTTTCCAGCCGTGTGACAAAGTCTTTGCAGCGTTATCTAATCAAGATAAACAAACACCTACCCTGAGTTAGCATCCATCTGATAAATTTGCAATGATAAGGCTACAATCAATTCTCATCAAATCTTGCTCTAAGGTGATTTCCAGATGCTATGACATATCATCACAGAGTGCAACCACGCTGACTTTGAAAACTTGATTTAAACTGCTGGTCACCAACCATTATGTTCTGACGTTATTAAACACTCAAATACTGACTTTGTATCTTTTTTTCTGTTATCCTCTATTCAAAATTTAATTACTTACTTTCTCAGTTAGGTACAGTTTTCTATACACCACAGAAATATTCCCTACAATAATTTTCTGAGCAATGTTCTATAAGAAAAAGCTTTTGTAGAGAAAAGAACAAATCCCTGATTTTTTTCAGGTGGACCCTAAGACCACATTACTTGGAGTTTCTGCCGTTCTCTGTGCTTTCACAGAGGGTCTTTTACGAGTTGCCTTATGCTGAAGCCAAGTCAAGCCTGCCAGTGCCGAGTTCCATCCAGTATCTCGAGCACTGCACGACCACCAGTTCACCCAGTAGCCATCGTGCACAGGAGCCATTTATCCCAGTCAGCATTGCCCAACAGCATTGGCCTCCTTTGCCACAGTGGCTCCCTCTTGGTGTCTCACGTTTCTCTCACTTACGTGGGAGAATCTCTGTGACTTAATAGACACTACAGAGCCCTTTTCATGAAAACCTGTCTCAATACTGTCCTGAGAAATAAGTAAACAAACCTGTGACAATGGTACTTTGACGTTTCTGTTGAGATGCTTCTCTTACAGACCATTTATTGTATAGGACACAAAACATTAGACAGACATCTTCAAGGAGAAATGCAAGCTTGAAACATGATTTGACTGCAGTCAGATGATTTGGAATTATTTATTACAGAGTTAGAGGAGAAAAGACAGCTGTTCATACCAGAAATTAGGGTGAAATACTTGCTTCATTACAACATTTCCCCAATACTTATGAAAAATACCCCAGCAATCTCAAATGGCCAGCAATAGAAATAAAATTTGCATATGATTTATACCTAAATTGAAAAGCACAATATATATTGAAACTCTCATATGCACATCATTTTCTTCTTCATTAAAGGATAACAAAACTGTTACTATGCAATTTAGAAATAAATACTGTGTATTTCAGTGGCACAGGTTTGATCAAGAGATGCTACTGAAACTAAAGTACTTTCTTCCAGCTTATGGTCTGAGATTTAATGCAACTACAATGTACAGGCATAATTTTATCTCTGTGAAGAAGAGCGCTTTCTTAGAACAACTGTTAGTTGTGAGGCAAACCTGTATTTGTTTTAGTGGGGCAGCAACTTTGGACATAAAGAGAAACGTGAATTTTCTGACCAGGTGGAATATTCAGAGTCTGCTCGAGGAGATGAGCTCTAAAGAACAAGTGCCTTCATTTAGCAACATGGCATTTGTTCTGATGAGAAGCATACTAACCTCAGCTACATCAGCGCCCAAACGTAACTCTTCTACTTAGATGACTGAAGAACAAAACCATCTTTAATCAACAAAACACTGTTGATATTTAACCCTGAGCCTATAGTAGTAAAGTAAGAAAGAAGTTGAAAACATTACACCTAATAAGAAAGGATCATGCATACAATCATACCTGTTCACTAAATAACTTCAGAATATAATATAGGTTCCTCTTATCAATAGTTATTAATGGTATAAAGCAGACACAGACATCAAGCACGGGTCTCCTCTCCCTCTGCTTTCTTACACCACCAAACCAGAAGCTGTTTGAAGAGTTCTTACCTACACCACCTAACCACAAATGGTGAATGAGCTTTTATTCTTAAAAGGAAACAAGTTTTATCATTTGACCTGAGGGAAGTTGCTAAACAGAAGGAGAATATACATGACTGACAGTTTATCATTATATTACAAGGGCTCTTTAAAAGACCGAGTGGAAAATGAAATGTGCATATTATTCGGGACTTTAAATGCATAAAAGTAAGAAAAAAAGAGGACACCTATAGTAGACAGGAAAGACAGTTAAGTCTAATTAAGCCCATTAATCACAGGTAGCATGCTCCTACGGAGGTCAGCATTAGCTTTGCATCAATTTCTAGAGCGATCCATGGGGCTACGATACCATCACAATTTTGCAGTTCAAGACCTTAATGCAAAAATTTCCCTTAGAATCCGAATGAAATAATGGTTCTGAATCACTCACTTGATTATTCCTTATATACTATACTGATAAATAAACTGGAATCTGATAGTGTAGTTAGCTTGTTAAAAAGATGACACTCAATGAAAGCCATCTAAGTGGCTTTCACATTACAACTACAGCCCTTGTATATTGACAGAACCTTAACACAAGCTAAATAAACACGTATTGGTTTACAATCCCACAGTTTAATACATTAATTTCTAAAATAAAGCAAGATACCTTAAACTGGGATATCTCAGAAAAAAAAAAATTGTAAGCTCCTATTCACGATTACTCACAAAAATCTCTGGTTTGTGAGCAGTTTCCCTTATGTTCTCAAATACATGGACCAGATTTGTCAACAAATCTTAAATCAAAACAGAATTCCAAGTTCTACAACCCAGCTTCTCTTCAGTCACTGAAAATATTCATTCTGAAGAAGATCCCATAAGACACTGTGTTGTGGTTGACTAAACAGCAAATAAAAGGCCTGGACCAGAAGCCTCACCTTGTTTCTTGACAGCGGGGGACAATAACAAGCCAAAAGCCATGAACACTGTTCTCTCTGCAATGTGTGTATCCTTTTTCCATTCACATTAATGGAAATTATACAGTCACATACAGGGAAAAATTGCAATCCTGAGCAGCTAATCAGAAAGACAACATCATTATTATCATGCAACAACTGTAGCACCAAGAATAATCTGCATTCAAAAAGACAATGACAAGGAAGTTACAAACTCCTTAGTGCATATTGTGTTCTAAAAAATGAAAATCTCTGCATATGTGATTATCAGTTAAAATCAGAATGACTTTACTGATAAGAATCTGGCTTTGTGACTTTTGTAATCTGAATGTTTCAGCAGTCTTTAGGACAGGACAGAGTCAGCAAGTCTCCAGCCTCATCCAATATACATTCTGGCAGGCTAAAATCAATACATTGAGATTTGTCTGCCAGCTTCTTGATCCTCATTCCCATTTGCTGCTGACTCTGGCCTCTCCCTGAAGTCTACTGCACCTGTTACCGTCTGAAAAATTTGTACTCCTCCAGTTTACAAATTACTTAAACCACTCCAGTAAAATGAAGGCAAGAAGTTCTCCTTTCTGGCCATCCAAGAACCAGGGCCTTGTATGCAAGTAGCACCTTGGCAAAAGCACTTGGAGTGGTTTTACAGCTACATCTGCTCCATCTGTTCTTACTAAGCTGACAGTACCCTCAGCCAAAAAGACGGCAGTTCAGTGTCCAATTTGCCACTGTAACTATATGATTAGTTTGAGCAGGCTTGCAGCGAGTAAATTCTGGAAGTTTTACATTCTAATTTTGCTATAATCTGTTCTCATATCCTTTCCCCTTAAAATACACACACACGCACATTTGCATACATACGTATAGCTAGATAGAAGTGCGTCTTTATACATTTTTAACCATCATAGATTTATAAGCAGCCTAGAAATCACCTAAGTTTACTGATATTATGATGCAGACCACCTCTAGAGATCATAACATCTTGTTTCACAAAAAACGCCAAGCCATTAAGCAGCACAAATTTGCTTAGGGATTTTTAGTGATCTAGATCTTTTGATACTAACGATAACTGAATGGTGCTTTCTGGCACCTGCCAATACAAAGGGTGCCCTATATTGTCTCAAATGAAGCTTGAGAGTTGTTTCCTGAGTCTCTCCCACGCAGGAAATTCTACATTGCCTTTAAGGGATTTATCTACTTATTTCCCACTTCTCCCATAGGCTAAAGGAAAGAACTAGATGAGCAATCCTTGTTCTCCCAGGATTTTGGAATCTGTAACTATGGCTTACCATGAGACTAAGTTAGTAATTACGTGAAACTTCTTACTGTGCACCAAAACAAAGGTCAGACATAAGCCTGGTCTTAAATCACCCATTTTACACCATTACTTTTCAAGATGCTCCCTATAGTTTCCACCTTTTATGACCTTATCAGTACTGCCTTTTTATCTGAGCAAATTCTACTCATTTCCACTGGCAATATCGATCTAGTCTGAAACAATCCTAATTATGTCATTGCCTGCGACCCCCATCCCCAGAAGAATTAGGCATATGGAAACAAGGAGTCTGTAAGGCATTCAAAGTTGTGACTATCGTCACCTCTGGAGAGGCTTCAAAACAGAAATATTGCAGACTGATGGCATTTCAGCATGTTCATGGCTGGGCTCAATTCTAACAAGATTTAGCAAATGCTCTTTCAAGTTAGGAAACTTGGCTGAAAAACTGTAACAGTCTTTCAGAAAGTTAAATAATTCTCTAATTCCTTTGTGTAATTCAGGTAACAAACAATAAGGTTGCAGCGGCATGAAACTTTGAAGCTTATAATCATGGCATATACAAATAACAGTATTATGCTAGACATCTTGTATTTCTGTCACCAGATTTCCTGGGCACAAACTGACTATAAGTTATATTTTTATTATTATTTTGGAGTGCTGTTGCAGTTTGTCTTTTCCAAAACCTAATTAAGCTTATGCATCACCTACTACTCAAAATTGTTTTATCTAGCCTGGAGTTAGCCTGATTTGTTCTATATCTAGGGTGAGTATTTTTCTCCTAATACTTCTCCTGGGAAACTTTAAGCAAGAAAGACATCATTTCTGTTACGATTGCCTCACTATAGTACTAACACCAAATATTGTCAGTTCTTGCTACACATTCTGAAAAAATGAAAAATAATAATAATAAAACCCCATTACCACTGAAAAGAGGGGTGTTTTTTTTTTCAACTAATGTAACAGTTCTGACACTTTCATTATTTATGAAAAAGTTCAAATCATTTATATCAAAACCGAGACAAATTAAATCAAGATCTAAAAAAAAAAAAAAAAAAGCAGTGTGTGCTTAGTTATTAAAAAACCCCAAACAATCACCAAGTATTTCTGTCAGGTACTCACTCCTTTATGAATTATACCTCCTTCAGGGTCTGTTTGGAACATTTTAGAACACACATCTGACAACCAAGAGTAGTTTAGTTTGGATTAGCAAGTCCCTGGCCTGGGTTTGTTTCTGTATGTTTTTTTAAGCAGAAATCCTCCACCTGTGTGTTGCTTACTCAGGTAAGAGAATGAGTTTGTGCTCCTTACCTCCTATTCCATGCATTTGATCAGGCTGCAGCTTTACTGCTTGTCAGTTCCATGATAGAGAGGGTGGAAACCAAAAATCCAAAGAGGTTGTTTGCTGGGAGGGAAGAGGGAAGCTGAGAGCAAAAAAGTTATTTTAGAGTTCTTCAGAAGCATTTTTAAGAAACATTTTGATTCTTTTTCATAAAGAAGCCTCTCTAGGAGGTATCCTGGAGAATGGAGTCATGATAACTACCCTTTCTGCATGAACTCCTTAACTTCCAGCCCCTGGAATGAATAAAAATACAAATGATCTCAGGCACTCAGACCACCTGGGGTTGTTTCCTCTGCAGGGTTATTTGGCAGGCAGCTGGGCAGCTCTCTTCCCCGCAGCTTGCTACATCTGCAGGTCTTCTGCCCTTTTTCTCTTGCGGCTGCCAGGTCAGCTCTTTCCCTCTCCACTGACAGGCCAATCCTCCCCCTCCTCTCCTCAGGCCAAGCTCGCTCTGCCTGTCACAGAGCTGGCAGATTATTTCTGTCTTTCGGTTACTGGTCCTGTGCCCCACTTACAGGGTCTCCTTTCCCCATCTGTGGTCTTTGCTCTCCTTTCTGTCTGCACGTTTTCAGTCCCCGGTGTTCTAGTAAATGACCCGGCAGACTGTACGGTGATTATAAATGCTTATAAATATCTCAACGTGGATAAATATCTCAAGGGTGGGGGTCAAGAGGACGGGACCAGACTCCTTTCAGTGGTGCCCAATGAAATGATGAGGGGAACCAGACACAGACTGAAGCACAGGAGATTCCAGCTAAAGATGAGGAGAAGCTTCCTCCCTTTCAGGGTGCCAGAGCACCGGAACAGGCTGCCCGGAGAGGTTGTGGCGTCTCCTTCTCTGGAGACATTCAAACCCACCTGGACACACTCCCATGCAATCTACTCTAGGGGTACCTGCTTTAGCAGGTGGGTTGGACTAGGTGATCTCCAGAGGTCCCTTCCAACCCCAACCATGCTGCGATTCTGTGACTGGGTTAAAGGATGAGGCAGGGACACGAGCTTCCCCTTCTGATGCACCCAAGGTTACTGAGGGGGCAGCAAGGAATCAAACTGAGCTTCCTCCCGTCCTGGATAGCAAACGTGACCGTTGAGAGTCCTAGGAACCCATTTAGCACCGTTACTTTTACCATCTATATTAAGTCTGCCATCCACCATTGGAATAGATTGTATCCTGAAAATTCGACACTAGTAGCAGCAGAGACTGCATTTCTGAGAGGACGGCAGAGCCTGCAAACCCGTCAGCTGGACGAAGGGGAATGTAGATATCTGAGGTGTGGATTGGTGGGTTTTGATGAGAAACTTGCAGGGAAAAATGTGGTGATTAAAATAATTGGCTCAAACATTCCTGCAAGAAAACCAGGCAAAATAATTCTGAAAAGGTTAAAACATTTCATCTTGGTGTAAAAATCAGTGCTTTGATTATTTTAAAATTCAAAACATCTTATAATTTTTATTATTTCCAAACACAATATTGTGTTCCCCCATAATCTTTCTAATTCTGTAGAACACAAAAGAGATATCAACTGGTTTGATGCTTACACAAACTTTTCTTTTTTTAAAAGCAGGAACTGACAGCAATTGTTTTTTTAAAAAATTGCACTGAATTGATTTCAATAGCTGTCCAAGCCTTTCAATTTTTTTAAAGACCAATGAAAATCCTCTGCCTGAAGAAGACAAGCCAAATACTTTCTAGCGCACTTTAAACTCCAGTCACGTAGCTCTGTTGGACTTCGGTTAAAGAAAGGGGCTAAGAGATTTCACAGCTACCCAGCACGTATTCACAGTTTGTTTTCCTGAGATACGATATAGCTAATTCATCAAAAGGTATGTGACTGTAGCATTTTTTTCCATGTTATTAAGAGCACCCTGGATCATTGAAAGAAAATGCAGGTGTGGAATGACCATGGGCCAAATAATTTCACAGACTGGGAATGATTTTTGGTAACACTTGCTGTAGATAGACATTATTAATTCTTCTGATGTTCATTGTAATGATGAAATAATGAAGAACTAATGTGTTATTAATGAAGTGGCAATGCTGTATATACTTCACAGGAATTCCATTATAATTGGCCAATCAATGTACCATTGTTTTAAATTGTTAATTTGTTTTTAAGAGAAAATGTAACATAAGTTAACAAATGTAGTTTAAAGTAAGGCTGAGGCCAGCTATTTTCCATTGACCTTCTAGGCTCTTTTGAAAAGCTTTGCCAACTTATTCAATTACAAAGCGAGAAGGCAGAGTGGTTTCAAAACAATTATAAAAGCTGCCAATAAATTTAATTCAACTCTTCTTACTTAAGAACAAGGTCAGCAATAAGGGAAAAAAAAGAACGCCTTTGAAGCCCAGTATGCTAGTTTTTAATTTAAGGGGTATAGCTCTAAACCACAAAAACAAGCTTTGGATTAATGTGGGCATCTTGAGACCTCCCCAAAAGGCTTGATTTTTGAAGCAATTGTGCTTTTTACTGAAATGGAGGTATTCTAAAGGAGTCTAAAACTGGGCACACAAATTCAGTAGCATTTCTATATCCATTATTATTATTACTATTGTTACTGCTACTACTACTATTACTACCACTACCGTGGGATTGTCCTGTTCCTTTAAACTAGCCACTAAACTCTTCACATCAGGAAACCAGGAAAGTAACAGTTTCCCTGGGTATGGTACTGTCATTCTGAACATACACTTTAGTTCAATGTCTGTCAAGTGTCACAAGAAAACTAATCTTGTAAGAGACTCGTAAGCATATTTTGAGTTTTAAAATACTAAGAAGCCAATTAAACTGTTCCTGAACTGTTTGGAAGTTGGGCTTTCCTATTCTTTTGAGGAAAGCAAGAGGAAGGATTCGGTGTTTATTTTAATTTCTCAAATTTTTAATATGTGAATGTAGGTCTTCTAGCTTTGTTTCATCCCCACTGAAGTAATGAATTTAAAAAGGAATAGGTTTAAACTGCTTTAACACTTTAGAGGGAGTTCTTTCTAGTAACTTTAACTAGAGCTATAAGATTTTTTTTTAATATAATGTAGTGATCTGAAGCATCTCTCAAAAGAAAATGACAGTCTTTTAAGTTTGATTTTCTAATAAATTTCGTAAGTGTTCTACGTGATACTATTCTGCTTAAGAAACTTACATTTAGTCATTCTCATAAAGCAGTTATCTTAGATGCAAAATTTTACCACTATACTAAAATCCTTCCTTATTACCCTATACTAAGGCTGCCCAAATAACACTTTGAAATTTGGTGTTCAAAATAACATAGACAGATCTTTCACCAGAAGTAATGGGTGGTATAAATTTAAGTTCCAAACCTTATAAAAAACTCCATTTACACATTTCTCTTCACCAGTTCAGTATGTGAAGTCAGAGGGGAAAAAAACCCAAAAATAATAAAAATTTGACTTTTTACATTCACGTCTTCAGTGTGAAATGAGCCAATTTACTTGTTTCCTTTATTCCTGAGAAATATTTGCATATTATATAGGTATTAAAATGTTTCTAATGAAATCACTAAGCATGGCAAAACTTTCTCTAGAGATGATTTATTATTCTGATAGTCATCTGCAGGAAAAAAACCCAATGTATATAAAACACAAAATATACAGTCTCTTTAAAATGACTTCACTTAAAAATGGTGCAAGTAAAAAATAATTTTGTTTGAGAACATGCAAGCATTGATTTCAGTCTTCAGGCAATATCCTTCTCTATGTATTTGTCACAATTCAATTTACATCCACCACCAACACAGTATCAGCACAGCATCTTGAGTCAGCTAGCACTATATACTAACTAAATAACGGGAGAAACCCCAATCTGAGTTACATCACTACTGCAGGGCATCACTTGGCAGGAAGATTTGGTTCCTAGTGAGAGGATAAGGACACAGGTAGACTGAGGCTGATGCTGACAGCAAAGGGACACTAAAATTGTCCCTCACCCCATTCCCAATCAGAGCTGTAGAGAGGGATTTGTTCCAAATTTCCTTATAAAATTAAAATTTTAATGTTCTTGGAATAAATACCTCGGCTTTCTTTGTCGAGTAATGTTCTTGTCCTGCCTACAACAAAAAACCCCAAGAAATAAAGAGTCAAAAGAAGCAAACAAGAAGTATCTCAATATGTTCTCAAAAAACATCACACTGTGCAGTGTATTATAGCTCATGTCATGCACATTGCCTATCTAAAAAATCCATCAGACACAAACAACTCCCAGTATTTTTTGTCAGAAAGTTGATGTTTCCGTAATCCAAAGTGTCTTCACTTTTACAAATCAAAATATAATGCTATTTTAAAGGCTCTCCAGTCTTTAATTTCCTTTATGTTTTAATGGTCACATAACTTCATAAGGGCCTGAATACTGCTCTTATCTCATAAGATGCAGAAGCAGCCACAGCACTATTACAGTACTGTATTATTTTGTTTTTCCCACTAAGCAAAAATCCATTGAAACTTATGTGCAGGCATCTTATAAATTCTAAACGGACTTTGCATCATACAAATAATACATAATGAACTCTCTCTCAAGCAGTTCACAGAGCAGTGCTCTAATCACTTAAAGCACATGAGTAGCAATTTCTTTCTAACACTACAGAGGGTTTAGACACACTCTCTAAAGTAAAGCAATTCTCTCTCCTCTTATTCTGAGTTTAGTCTCTTGGTCCCAGCTATTTTTGGTTTGCTAGAAGATAGGAACACAGAATATTTTGTGTTGCCCTCCCTTCCATAAATACTGGGGGCAGAAAGAGAGCTGAACAGAAGAGCTCTGCCCATGTTGAAGCTGCTCTACCATTTCAAGGACACCTGAACAAGTGAAAACAAATGCAAAGGGACCATGAAAAATGAACCCAAAATACGCAGTTAATTTGCAAAAAGTGGTCAAGTGAATATTCAGAGTTATGGCTATCAATCTATTTCTAGAAGCATAATCCAGCACTTCTGGACTAGAACCGCAATGCAGCTTTTTCAGAATATATAGTTGGCCAGATGCCCTAAAAGAACATGTCCCTCTAAAGTTGCTACAGGAATAATAGAAAATGATTAGCATTCTCAATATTGGGTAATTTTATAAGCATTAATTTGAATATTTCTGAACTTTTAAAAAATCTCAGGGGCTTGTATCATTTCCTGTTCCAACTGGGTAAAGCTGTATTGAATCCCTGAAACTGCTTACCTACTCCAAACTTTTTACATTAGCTATATAACTATTCCAATAAACTTTTTTTTTTTTTTAAAATTTCCCCCTTATTTCTCTTCTTTCTCCACATAGTTGCAGTCCTGGTTTCTTCACTCACAGAGTTGAGTTTTATTTAATTTGCAGTGTTTCAGCGAGATGACACATTGTCAGATCTGCCTTGGAAGTTATATTTTTCTATTTATCAGCTAACAGAAGCTTTAAAATCTCCCCATGCCGTTGTGTCAGTGTGCCCCAATCCAACAGAAAGGAAACATTGAGGGGTAAATGGGATGGGAGCGAAGGATGGTGGGTGGGGGAAGAAAAGGAAGAAAAAAAAGACATGGTCAAAGGTGAGTGACAGCAATATATAGTGCTTGCTAGCTAGATACCTGTCACAAAAGATTTCCAATTGACTTTGTAGCAGCCATCAAATAAATAAATAAAACTCCCAGCCTATGCCCACCTAACAAATTATTCAGCATTTTACAGAGAATAGGGCCTAAACCTACCATTTTGCTCTGTTAGCGCTGGTCATTTTCTAGACTTACTTTGCATTCAAACAGACTGCTACAAAACGGAATACAGAATGGAAATCAGGCCCATTACATACACTTTAAACACTAAATCTCACTTTAAGGCAATCAAGGTTATGGCTTTCTTCATATGTAATGTACTGCATTTAAAAGTTTCTTAGGTTTCAGCAACAACAAAATTACCACTAATTTATGAAAACTGTGTTAGTGCCTGCAAACCTTTGTCGTAAATTATGCATGTGAGCATGGAAATGCTAATGAAAAGAGGATTTCATTTACAGATGATTAGTACAAATTCAACAGTCACTATAGTCATGCCAGTCTAATTTATTTTCTTGTAGAACATGCTGTTTGCCAGGTTTGGGCCATTTATTTCTATACCGTTGAACATCAACTTCTCAGACTTTAATGTCACATTATCTTTTTATCCAAGGAAATGTTCATTTTCTTTTCAGAAGGTCTTAGTTAAATGAAGTCCTTGGGCCCAAATTTAACTTTTGATTAAAACATTTGTAGGAGGATTGAAATAAAAATTATGCCCTTTTATACAGAAGAAATTGCTGAAATTACTGTGTTGAAGAATACACACATAATCACCTTTTCCAATGCTTATCACGGATTTTTTTCCACTCAGTACACAATTTTTATTTTTTTTTTTCCTTACTACATTAAGCTTCCCTGGAGAAAGTTTAGTAATTCAGCATTCCAAAAGCATTCCACAGACTCCTAAAAAGATGAGAAGAATCCACAATGCAAGACTTTATCACAATTTTTTTTTCCAAAGATCCATGCTATCTGGAAAAATCAACAATGCCCTATATGAAATAGATAACATGGAGTTCTAGGGAAGTATAAAAATATATTGTAGAAATCACCTCAAGGTTTCTCATTAAAGAGAGAATGCAGATCTTCTATGTGTTTGTTAGTGGAGATGCTGTTTTGTGGATTTTGATGGAAGCAGTTGTAGTAGAAACAACATTTTCTTATACACATGAATTTGCTACTTTCTGTTAAATTCCTTAAAATATTCCAGGCTGGGAAGTTTCAGCACTGAGATTTACCACTTAGGTACAGAAGGAGACTTTAGTTCTTTTGCCTGTGTTTTTTCGGAATTTCAGTAGAAGGTTTACATCTGAAGTTGGGCCTAGTCGATAAAAATATTTGCAAGCCTGGAAAACCTGAAGAATCAGATCATTGGTTCTACAATTCTGGTCTGAAAACCAGGCCACACAACACACCAGATGCCTACAAATCAGACTGTGAACCGACCATTAAAAATAGTAAAGCTCTAAGTTGTGGAAAACAGCCTTCCTTTAAGCCTAGATCAGACAATGATTCTAACTGCACAATCTACTCAAATCAAATACATACATAATGTGCAATGCACATTTACCTTTGACAGCTTTATTTGTTCATTAAACATTTATGTTATATGGCTTTTAGCATCCCAGTCCATGATATTAATCTAAACTTGGCTAGAAAATTAACAGCTTAAGTAGTCCCATATTTTATCATATTCACCTCTCTTTGGATATTTACTGAACAGATGTGATAAAAACCGACCTAAATTGTGCATTTCAAAATTGAATTTTAAGAGTGCTTTTGCTAACGTTAATTGTTTGGGTTTTTCATATTATTATGTGGTATGGCTCCTTTCTCTGATAACTTGGTAACAGCAAATTAATTATAATCAATCAGCTTTAAATGGGATTTCTTTTATAAGCAAATCAAATACGTGACTATTGGGAAGGGTTTAGCTATCAAATTAACCTGTAACCTGCTTGGAAACTATTTCCTACCAAACAATATATGGAAAGATTTCCAGGAAACTCATGCTATATATAGTAATTTAAATAGCATTTAAAAACAATTGTTCATATACTTGTAATTTCTTGTTCTATTAGCTAAATGTATCTACTGCACATCTAGCTAAGTGAAGGGGCAGAGATGGAGTGAAATACTTCCCATTATTTGATGATCAGAAAAATCAGAAGTTACTCTAAAATAGGTCATAAACGTCAAAAAGTCTAACATAAAAATCTCTACGCTTTAAAATAATTTGCTATATGAAATAGTGTCCAGGAGTTATTCAAACAGGCATTTTGATGATTGACATGCAACATGTACTAAAAACAAGAAAAATCCAAAATGGAACTTGATGTTGAGCAAAAAAGACAAAGAACTGTAGAATCTGAGAGATCTTCAAGCAGATTTATTCCAAGGGCACCTCTTTGTTAAGAAACTCCTCCTGTTTTTCAATGACATTGTGAAGACTTGCCAAAGTGTTTACATTTGAATGCTATTTGATGATCACGTTAAATATCTTTAAGCTTACTTCAGTGATATGTTTACGTGCAAACAATGCACTTCTAAAGAAAAGACTGGTAACAGACACAGCAGTTTTAAAGGCACATTGTGCACAAAACATTTTCTGAGGCAACAAAATTAATTTTGAAAGTGTCCTCTTATGTTTTCTTTTTATTTTTCAGTAGTGTTTATAAACTTAGCTGCTTCTGAATTTTTTGTCTGTATAGGCACCTATCACCAGTATCCCACTGTACTGCAATGTAATAAAGACATGTTTTAAAGGGAAATGGCTCATTCCCAAGCAGCTATGAGGGAAGATGAGAGCAGGCTGATAACACCAGACTGCCGTACCTAACAAAGCCTAAACGCCCTGTGGATGGGCCAGATACCAAACTTCATTATGGTCCCAAACTCCAACAGCTTAGAAACTTCTCAGAGAAATATTAAGAAAACAAACCCAGGTATGCCATAGTGAATAAATTATCAGGATAAAGAAAATCTGAAAGCATGAATAACTTGTTCCCTAGGAGATCATGACACTAGTCAGCTGTCAGTCTTTCTTGCTTACCAGTCCTCCTTTCTCTAGAAATCTACATCCGAATTTCAGCCATATATATCCATACAGTCTTCTGTTGTTGATTGCTAACAAAACCAAAATAATCTAGTCTTATTCATATGAAAAGATGTACCAACTGATTTGTCTTTCAGAACAATGAATCTTAGCTTTTTTTGCAAATAGACTCCACTGAAGTTGCAAGGCTTCCCTAATGACATACGGAAGTTGAAAATATGGTTGTGATGTTAATAATTTCACAAAATTTGACAGTAACTTGATAAGGTGCTGGCTTTACTAGATGTTATTCCATCATTAACAGAAGCTGGCTTTGAGACAACTTCACATTACATATCCTCAAAGCTTCTCATTTATATTCTTTTACCTGTTCAGCTGGCTCATCAGTTACACATACTTTATTTTCTTCTTTTGGCAACTAGTTAAAACATTTTGATGCACAATTGTCTGATCATGGAGATATGAATATTATCTAGGGGCAAAATTTATTCCTGCTGTGCATGTTCTGTAAAGCAGTTATGATGGTGACAGTTGCCAGGACAAGCTGTGAAAAGAGGGGCTGTTCTGGAATAACTGATCTGACACGTCAGACACCGGATGTGCTGATGGTCAGCCAGACCATCATCATCCCAGCCTCGTGTTCTTGATTTAAATATACCACATGGAGAGCAGAAAAAGAGATTTGGGGGAATAGAAGCACTGGAAATGATGGATGTGAAACCTTATGCATGCACCTTCATGTGTTCTACAGTTACTTTGTAATCTGTCAGATCTTTAGCTATAAAGAAACTGTTTATATCAAAGCCAGCAGACAGAAAGATTTCACCTCTAGTTATAGCCCATGTATCAGCAAATTTTGGATAAAACTAGTGTCTCTAGCATGTTTACAAGTGCATCTAACACAGAATATAATCACCTTTTACTAGTGAAGTATTTATTAAATGCTCTTCTGAAGGGAAGGATCCAGAAGAGAATGAGACAGGGAATGCATCCTAGTGGATTGGTTTCTACTTTGTCTGAGTTTCCAGCAAAGATTAGTGAGCATGACCTGCCTGAACTGTGCAAGACTGAACAAGTTATCATACTTGCAGCTACAAGATTGACATAAAAGATGTTTTCCTCCTTTTCTTCTCCCCCAGCAATCCCACACCTTAGCTGAGAAGTGGCCTCTATGACAGAATGCAGATAGATGATTAGCTGTGCACAGTGCAAATACCAGGTTGGCATTTCAGAAAATTGAGGGGATTCTGATAAAGCTTGTAAATCCTCACAAAAATACTGATAAGTTTGTTCTTCACCTTTTTCATATAAAAAAGGCATTCAGAATGACAAAACAGGCTGATGAATGAAATGTAAACATGCTAGTCAGGTATTTTGGCCCAACATTTGCTGTATTTCTCATACTTCAGCTCTCTGGAGCTTAATTTTTCCAGCAGCAAGGTAGACGAAACAATGCTTATGATGGTATCATAGAACTTGTTATTCAACATACGTAGTTAATTAATTTGAATTTCTGGTGCTGATGCGTGACTGCCTGAGAAAGCACCCTTCTACAGTTTTGTGTGAGTTCCTGAGGTGCTGCTGCCTTCACTCCTATCCTAGAAAACTTATCCGGAACTACATGTTCAATAAATTATCTGGGGCAACAGTGCAGCTGCTCCTCCTCAGTTCTTCATCTGTATATGTATTTCATCAACATTAACAGCTGCAAATTGCACACAGAATTTAGGGGAAAAAGAACCTCTTAGAAAAAGCCGATTTCATTTTTATCATTTTGCTAAGTAGGTCTGTGGTAAAATCTCCACTGCCTATTGCAAGAATCAGAAGCAGCCTGTTTTGCTTCTATAATGCAACATGGCTTTATTAGTATTACATTGGGTTTATAAAAAAGACTTGGATGAGAGTTGCAATGTAATGTCTGATAAAAAATTCAATATCTATACCCATCTTTCAATAAATGCACAGGGAAAAACTGTATCGGACTGTGTATACTATCTGATTATCACAAAACGCTCTATTTTTTCCATCTGTTTTTTTGAGTGCCAGGTTTTCCACTAGGAAGGTCTTTAAAATTAATACCTCCTGGAAGAAAAAAAACACCAAACAACACAAAAGAGAGGTACTGTCAGCCTTCTTTGCTGACTACCATGGCAGGGGGTGATGATTGCTGGCAGTGGGGCTACAGTATGCTTGAATTAACGAAGTACCAGCTACCTTCTATTGAGAACTTTACAAAGGGGTTCAGCAAGATACTTATAAATTCCCTTCTGTGGATAGTCCCAGAAGAATATACCTCTCTAAACTGTAAATTGTGACATTATTAGGGAGGAAAAATAAAAATTAAGATTTTTCTCTGAAGAGATTTTTTTCCTCTTAAGAGATTCTTTTCTCCACACCTGAGTTCAGTGGAATAGAGGTAAGAAACTGACTACTAAAAGAAGTTTCACCACCTCTCTGCTCTATAAGAAAACCTAATGAATTTGATTTTTTTTTTTTTTTTGGTAAAAATTGTTATTTAATGTTTAATTTTTGCTTTTTCATACTAAATGGCTAGAAGAGCCTAGAAAAGAATCCCTAACCTAAATTGGGAGCAATCACCATGTTTTATTAACTGTGAGGATTATCTTCTAGAGAGCAATCACAAAACTATTGAATACTTTACTTTTCTCATCTGTGATCTTTTCTTCTGTCTCATTAGAAAACAACTCGGTGAATAAATCATTCAGTGCCCAATTCTGTATATTCAGCTGCCATTAAACACATTGTAAGAGCACTCAGCATCTCAAAGGGACAGACTTCTCACCAGCCTCATCGTTACTGCAGTCTTCAGCACCAAGTTTCTTCCCATCTATCTATTAAATGTCTAAATTTCTTTTTAGTTTGATGTTTATATGTGTTCTTTAACTGTGCTGCTACACATCACACAACAGTCTGTGAATGATTCATATAATTAGACTTAGTTATTTATCTGATATGCAGGTTGATAGATATTTTTCTAGAACTCCAAATTAAACACCAGGAGTAAGCAACCAAGAAACAAAATTTCTTCAGGAAAAAAAGAGCAGTTTAAATTTTCCTCTGAAAATGCTCTGGGTTGTTCCTTTAATGGGAATACTGCGGTTACTGTTGGAAGGAAAAATTCACGGAGACAGCTATTCTATCCTCTGTTTTATTAGTGGAAGAATTTAGCTGTAATTCTACTAATGCTTATCACTAAGACAGCAACACAAATCTTTTTGTTATTTTCTTTTTCCTCTCTCCCTAGTTTTCATATGACTTTGATGACTGATTAGTCCCTGGGCTCTTTTATAATTTGTGGTAGTACAAGAAAGCAGAGCTCCAGGAGATGTGTAATCTCATTGTCTGTATAACAGGAGTTAGGATTACATGTAATCCTGTTTTCCCTGATCACAGAAGGTGTCAGTAAAGGTATACAACATTTTAAACAGAAAAATGCAGCTTTAGAAGATGTGCTCTGATAATACCTGACGAAGGTCTGCGTGGAATGGGAAGCACTGTTTGATGCCAGGGCACTGCTCTTCGTAGTGCCCTCTGGTTTGGTGCAGTGCAGCTGTTTGATGCAAAAGTCACTTCCAAAAACCACAACTGTTTTTGATCAAGATACAAATATCTTTACAGAAGCTTCCTCATATCATAAATCATTTACTATGGCTGCATCACAATGTGCTGCCAATGACTGTTTTTGTCCTATATCATGTCCCTCACAAAGGGCAAAGAATGCTATTCTTTACTGATCATATATATTCTTTATTGATCATATAGCCAAAATTTCCAACCAGCGAGCTGCAGAGGCACAAGACAAGGGTACCTGGCCGGAAAGCGTTCACGTCTCCAGGTGTCACTGAGGAAAGAGAAGGTGGCCTCGGAGACTCCCCTCAGAGCTGCCAGTGTTCCTCAGATTAGCTACAAATACGGTTTTACTGGTCAAACTGGAATCACTGACTAGAAAAAAAATGAATAACAATATCCCCGATGAGGGGATTTGTTGTGTGGCAGGTCTGCCCATTTCACTTTTGAGATAGTCCATGAAGCAATTCCAATGGTATGCTGCAACTAAACATGACTATACCTTATTATTACTGAAACAAACCAAACCCAAAAAAACAAACCAAAACCCAAAAAAACACAACCCCCCCAAAACCAACAAACCCAACAACAAAAAAACACCCCTGTATTTCAGGCTGAAAAAAAGAATGAAGGAAGAAACATTAAGTTCTGAAAATCCTATTACTTCGGATTCATTCAGGACCTCGTTTAATTTTGTCTTTGGTTTTCATTGTGATAACAAGTTCCATGGGAATGTGGGAGAAATCAGAGACATCTAATGATGACTGACTCTCTTCTTGGTACAAATTAATTGCCTGTAGCCCATCTAAATAGAAAACCATGCAGAAAATATCAGAAACACAATGAACATTTGAAATATACTACTATCATTTTAGTATGTTACTTGTCTTTTAACAGTCGTTTTTAAAAAGAAAGTAGAAATCATGTATTTTAGTTAAAAATAGATTGAGAGATGTAATTTGCAGATTGCCAGAGTCCATTAACCTGATGTCTAGTTAACTCATGGAACTGTACCTTTGAGCCATAAAAAAGGCTAGAAGCATTAAGCCAAAAGATCTGATTAACCACTTATTGTGTACACATAAACCATCCAAAGAACTCTAACTTGACCTGAATTATTAAGGAAGTTACAGATTCTGGTAATAATTAAAAAAATATATGGAAAGAGGTGAGACATTACAGTTTCTTTTGAAAACAAATCTTTGTGTAGTATGTTCGCTGCAGTACTGCAGTGTTGGAACCTGGTTACTCAGTCTCATTCTCAGCTTTCAGGAGGAAAAGCAGATGTACAGAATCACAGTGACTAACATACCTTCTAGAAAATAATGCACCAGCCTCATATTTCAGCCGAACATAACTAAAGTCACTTTATTGTGTCATTACTGCCTTTACCACTTGTTTCTAATGCTTTATGGATTCTTTCTTTACAGATATCTTTACCTTGACTTTCTTTTCAGGTTTAAATAACTTCATTCTTATTTATACTTTAATGCTGAGTTGATATTTAGCTCTGCTGTAAATAATTTCAAACAGCTGGAGTGATAAAAATAAGAAAGATATTCTGCCCCTACCCAAAGAATTTTAAAGTCTTGGTCTATGAAAATTAAATGAGATCCAGTATCCTTTGAAGAGAAGATAATTTTAAAGCCCCATGCTGATGTCAAAGAACTTTTATAGTAATTGCAGATTGATGGCCTACACTTGTTTCCCAAGACCTCTTACACAGAAAATCATAGCAAGCAAATGTGACAAACCACTTGTAAGATGATAGCTTACAAAATGATTGGTTACTTCTAAATATAGTTTCCTGCCAATAGTTTAGATTTGACAAATCTTTTTATATTGATCTACACAATTTGATCATTGCTTTCAAAGTAAAATTGATCCAGTAGCAACAACATCACTAAAAAATAATAGCAGGTGTTAATAGACGTAAAAAAAAAAAAAAATTCAAAATTAAGGACAGAGATTAATTCATATAGTTTTTTCATTTCATTGCCTTTTGTCAATCCTTGGGTTTATTAAACTGACAGCTACTGTAATGCATGTTAATACCCCTTTTTACAACAGTATGATGAAATCTGGCATACATGATGATATGTATGCCATATGTTCACTAACACATGGCAGAAGAATGTAAAACTGAATTTTTCCTCTAAATGTAGACAGGAAGCCCAGCAGCATCTTTATCTCTAGAATGGAATTTGCCATACTGGCAAACGTATCACAATACGTAGCACAACGTAACATTTGTCAAAAGTGGCAGAATATTTATAGAATATACATAATGTAAATACGCACTCTAAAGTCACTTTTCATTGTTATAAACAGTCATATTTTCCCCAGAGATACTATGCAACTGCAAATAGAAAGCAGCAAACATTTATGATCCTGGATGACAGAGCTCCAGGTATTGCCCAGGTAAGAATGGAAGGAAATCTCTCCATCAGGCAGTCTAGCTATTAAGATGCAGTTCACACTATGGATGTGTTTGAGAAGTTTGCAGTCTCTGAAAATGAAGGTGAAGGTCAAGGAGTAAGCCACAGAAACCCTGGCTACCTGCAGAGTCTGCAATCAAGATGTGTAGAGTTGATATGTTCTCATATTATTCCCAGAAACGATGTCTTTTCTTCCCATAAATGTGGTCACTGCATTGCTGATCATCACGGCTTTGTAGTGCAGTGTTGTGAGGTGATTTATAAAACTCATGTTTTCAAGGCAGTTCATCAGGGAATTGAAGCAGCTAAGATGTTGATAATCACTAGACCTGAAGCAGATCTGACAGGCAAAATACCAGCCTTCTTCAAAAAACTTTTTGCTCAGAGGTACCCGCTATAAACAACTTTGGCTCATCTGTAGTCAAGAGTAGTGCTGGTGTATCTTGTCTGGATTTCGCATTCCCTTGCTGAGCCACTTTCCCATCATGCCCTTTCATCTTTCGGACAGTCTTGGGCTAGAAAAGATTCTTGCCAGCCCAATAAATTATCAACAACACCTTCCATTTAAAAGTTAGTCAGTCACAACATGATTTGTATGAACGTTCAGCAGCAAATTCTTTTTCTGCTAGAAGTACTTCCTTATACAGCACATCGGTTTGGCACATAGACATCTTCACCCCCTCATTAAAATATCCTGCATCTCAAATAATCACCTAAGCATATTTTTTTTATTTGAGTAGAACTTTGCTCTTGAAGAACTGAATGACTCAGATGACTCATAAGAGACTTTTGCATCCTAGATAGCCTGCTAATTTCAGCCAGAAAATAACAACAAAATCTTTGACAGTGAGAGCAAATTACACATTATTTTGAGAGGTCAGCTCCCCCACATTGGGGGTCACATACACACAACTCGGATCGTTACCAGAAGTAGTGCAAAGAAAACTACCTACCAGAAAAGACAAAACAATAGACAAAGCTAAATAAATGCATAAATGAATAAATAAAATCAACTGCCTTCATGCCTGGAGTCATATCTGAGACTGGTAGGAGCTGACGGGAGACGCGCGGTGGCTGCCACCCACGCAGCAGCAAGATTTCAGTGCTCAGCAGGTGAGCACAAGCTTGCAGCCCACAACCAACTACATACCACTGAACCTTGAGGCACTTGTTTTCTCTCCAAGCACCTTAATTTTAAGAAGGACTCAGCCTTACACGCACTGGAGCTGCTAGGTAGTATTCCCATCCAAAGTCCAGAACCAGGTCCCCTGGTATCTACTCAGAACCTCTTTGTGCTAAATAATTCCATCGATTTCAGCAAGCCCAGGGCAAAGAAAGCATAAACAAACCAGAAAAATCCCTATGTAGAGAGTCTAGTGCTATACATCACGTAAGCACTTGAATCGTAGCAATAACATTTATGTTCTGAATGTCTCACACAAAAGGCAAATCAGCTTCCATTAATTTCCATTCCCTATATTGCTTGTTGGCTTATGCTATTGGTTTGAAATTCTGCAAGTTATACTGCTTTTGATACTGGTCCAGTTTCTTGCTTCAAAATCTTCATTTTCAACCCGTCTCCTTCACAGAAAAGTCGCTGGGGTGGGAATGAGGTTCTTTTCATTCTACATGCTACCACTTTTTGCTAGTCTTGTTACCACTAATGATCTTAAATACTTTTTACAGCACTTAATCAGGTATAGAACTTAATCAGGTAATCACCTGCTGAAGTAAAAATAACATTTCTAAGCAGTTCATTTCCTTTGCAGCACAGAAAGAAACAGCTTTGAGCAGGTAGGCTGAAGTGCAAACACAGCGCTTCTACTTGGATGATCGGCTTGCTTGAATGGGAGTTGAGTGAAGTGATTTACTTGAAAACAAACCTTTTTTATTATTATTATTTTTGTTATAGTACAGACAGGAAATTTTGGGGACTACCTCCAGAGAACAAGATTATAAAAACTGTGTTTCATGATGTTTCCATTCTTTTGTTCCAGCATGAGGCACTGTCCAGTGCAGACTGTCACAGCACCTGGTGACACTGTCCAGCACATTATCATCTGTTAAATATGACAAAAATGGCAATATAACATCACGTGAACACGGCAAAGATGATGTCCGTTGTTCGAAAAGTTTCTAGTCAGAATCTGTGAAAATACTAATGAGTAAATATGACTCCATTCTGGCTAAAGTGCTCGAATATGTGAAAAAAAAAAAAATTACCAATGTGGCTGAACATAGCAGGCAAAAAGCCAGACTGAGTTTTGCAGACAGAAATCATGATTTTAAAACCTAAGAGCATTCTCCAAAGAAGTCAGATACACCTTAAATAAAGTTCATGCACATGATAACATCTGGATTCTCAAAAATACTACTTTGCACTAGAGAATAAAGACAGATTTAGTGTGAAGTAAAAGGGAAGTTTCCCTTGTATGCTAATAAACCAGTAGAAGATAGGACAAACAAGCCAGGAATAAATGGGGACTAAAAACTGAGGGAGAAACTCAGCAACATTCCATAGGAGCTCATGCTGGAACCCATGGTATTTAATATATTCATTAACTACTTGAAAAGAATAAAAAATAAGGTGACAAAATTTGCTTAAAGCAGAAAACAGCTGAGGCTTCTTCAACATGGATAAGAACATAGCTGAGAGAGCATAGGAAGACTGAATATAGATTGATAATTCACCACACCTCGTAGCACAAGATCCACAGAGTGCGCAATGAAAGCACGTGGCAGCAGTTTTAAAATACAGAGCACAGAGGTAAATCAAACTTCTCCCACACAATTCAGAACTAAAATTATGGAATACATTCCAAAAGGACAGGGTGGATGTTAATAGGTAAAAAGATTAAAAACCTCTTAGACAAATGGAAGAGAAATCCCTCGAGCTATTAAGCAAAATGGTCTGAATATAATATTCTGGTTAAGAAGTTCTTATAGTGCAGGCAAAAATAGGAAAAGCCATACCTACAGAAATATCAATATGCTTGCTCTGCTTTTACACTTTTTCTCCAAGCATTTGCTTTGCCTGTTGTCTTTGTTGATTTCTCCAGGGTGAGGCGGGCTCGTGGTCTGATCCGTTGCAGCCATCCCTCTGCTCCTGGAGCTCTCTGCCCTTCGCATGCCGCTAAGACAGTTTCGCCTAGGAATACACAGACATTGAATGCTGCAGCTTTCCATTTTCCCTCACAAGCACTTTACTCAAAAAGTGAGCCTAAAGCTACTCATCTTCTGTTGTGCATAGAATGAAAATAAGACAAGAGAGAAGGAAGGAAGAGACTAACAATAGTCAAGGGATACTGTGTGAGTCAGCTTTTCCAAAAGGTATAGAATAAGCAACAAGTATCACATAAATACAAAGACCCAAAACTCTCAAGCCTCCCCCCTCCAAAAAACAACCCAGCCTCAAAGTCTTATCTATTTTCTGTAATGAAAACTATTACTAGATGAAAAATTTTAAAAGAAGCTTAAATACAATTTAAATTTTCTAGGCTATATTCACACCATTACTTGATTAAGAGTAGCACTCAGACGTAATAAGTAGGCTTCTGTTGTACACGGCCCTGTAAATAAAGTATGAGGGAGATTAACTCACTTTTACAACTTTTCCAGGAAAGCTGGGAAATTAATGGAAACCACCTTAGCCCTAAGATAGTTTCTCCCAAATAGCAGAGTAAATTAACATACATAAAAGATCCACATTGCTATTGTTAGCCTACTTCCAGAACTCACGCTTCCTCATTTAAAGTTAGCTTGCATATCTAAACCTCAGTGCAATTTCTATATAGAGCATCTTTGCTCACTATCCGACACCATTAAGACCCTCCAGGATGTGTTTTACCAGGCTGCTGATCTAAACCTCACACAGCACGCAACCAGCAGCCCCACAGATCACACCACACCTTGAGGCATGTGTTAATTGACCAATAAAACACACCTGTAGCATATTAATGTCATAATAAAACACTCTACATATTCAGTAAATTTTGTATTATCGGTTCTCCATCAATTATTTATTAAGAGCTAACATAATAAATAATCTGTTGAGCAAGGTGCAATAACATGAGGACAAAACAGTACAAAATACATTTTATCACCTCTCTACAGTTCCATCTTTGTAGCATGCTGCGTATTTTTAAGTGCTTGAAGTAAGGTAAAATTGAACTCTTCAGCTCTAAATCTTCATACTCTATTCACCAAGAGATTGCTTTGTTAAACTTAACAAAAGAACAGGCTTTCTTATATGTATTTGCTTGCATCAGGTTCTCTTAATCCTAATATTAGTAATTTCCTTTCTGTGTAGAATCGGTGGTTTCATCATTTGTGAGTACTCATTAGCTGACTCAGTACTAGCATTAGCTAACAGAAATATTTCCACTAAAGAGAGACTGCAAGCCCCTTCCAAACTAAAATGGATTTTTAAATTTCAGTACAGAATATTTATAATATCTCCAGATAAAATTAGCACATAACTAAAATGAGGGAGTTCCATTACCACAGAAAGCAAAAAATAGAGTCAATGTGGATTTCATTGATCTTGTCATGCTGGACCTACCAGGGGCTCACTGCTTCTCCCATTTGCTTAGTTGGAACTTCTAGAATGTATCCTGAATGACTACCACAATTCTCAGTACCAAAATGTTGAAATGCTCAAACATTAAATACAAGCCTATAATTTAATGCATTCATAAAATTTAGTCGTGTTTTTGTTTGTTTGGTTTGGGTTTTTTTACGGCAGATAAGGAGATGGCTATCTGAAGAAATGCAAACGTATCTACAAAACACAAAATCGTCTGTCTAATGAGACTTCTCTTTCAGTGTATTCATGATGATAAATATTTTGTTTTAAAAATTACTCCACTTTTAATGGTATTTTTTTCCCCTTATAGAACACAATAAGAAGTTTCATTGCTATTCAAACTTTTTCAGCATTTTTCTATTTCTATACCATTATTACAGCACCTCAAAAGCACCTCTCAGTAGTAACCTCAATTCTGTCTTCATCATGTAAATTGTGCAATTGTACTGTTGCACATCAGCATAGGGGAGATTACTTTTATTTACATGCATTGATACATATATTTTCTGATCAAACTCCACCAATTTACCCTTCCAATCATCCCTGAATTTGGTTCAACTTACTCAAATACCTTTCAAAACTACCCCTCTACATAGATGATTCTGGGTCCAGGACCCCTGCTAGGCGTGAAAGAATGCTTTTTTGAAAAATGTAGTTATGCAAGCACAAGATACAAAATACCATTTTGTTTCTCTCAGAGGGTAAATTCAGTCACAAATACCCACGTGGGTGAGCAGGTATCCCAAATAAGCAGCGCTGTTCATGTGCTTTAAGCCAGTTGCTGCCAGTTTTCAAGTGCTGATCTATTTAGGTTGGAAATAATTTGCTTATTTATATTTCTAATAAATATTATAGTTAAATCCAGATGCAGCAACAGTCACATAGAAAACAGATAAAGGCAGAGAATAATCAATAAAATATAACTCCTAAACAATTTCTGATTCTTTTCTCAAAGGGGAAGTTAAAATTCATATTCCTACAGGTTGCAGACTTAAATGATTAAAACACCTAATTTACAAAAAGCTGTAACATACTCCATTTTTTCTCAGTGTTCTTATCCATTGCTGCCTTTACATGATAAATGTTTCATGAAGTTGGAAAGAATCAAAATCAAAACCTATGTAAGCTACTACAATGAAAGAGGAAGACGAGTCAGCAAATGCATGAATGTCAGTTTGAGGATTATTCTGTTGCCTCTCATTACAGGAACAGTTCTTCTGTCTCTAGCAAATGGACGATACAGGGAAAAGGAAAGAGCTAGAGGCGAGCAGAAGATGAAGGGGAGAAGAGCACAAAATTATCATCATCATTATTTTTATCAATTCGGTATGGGCATACAACTGAAAACTCCCAGTAGCTATAGGAGTAGGTGGAAGTCATGGCATTATTCTTAACTCCGCATGGAAAAAAGAACACAGATCTTCCATCACCTTCCATCCACCACACATTGCTTATGCCACTAAAGTGTGTCTTAAGATATCAGAAAGGCTGTGTTATGAATATCAGAGAAAAAAAAGCCTTTGTTTCCCAGAAGTTATTTAAAATGCATATTTAGGGTCAAGTTTTTAGCTGCGATTTACTTATGCTTAAGTTTTGTGTGATAGAAATGACCGTTGTTGAAATTTTACATCTGCAAACATTTGCCTCAGTCATGCAGATCACTTAAGCTCAAGGAGACTGAAGTGCAAAGCTAAAGTCACACTTGCAGCATCACACACACAAAAGTCAGCCTTGGCCTCTCTATGTGCGACAGACCGAGGTAATTTTAACTGACAGTAGAAACTGTATTATATCAAGAAGTACGAAACAAACTGTTTCTTCTTACAAAAAAGAGGTTATAAACCATATTCTCTGCCTAAATATTAATCAGTTTGAAATCGTATATGTAAATTATCTACCCAGATGTCTCTGGGAAGCAGAGTTCTAGAAGGCAATGATTCCTCATGTAGAAGAAGGAATAAGACAATCTGTAAAAACTCATAGATATTTTAATTTGGTGTTGGTGCAAATGCTCAAATACGCATGCAAAACCTTTCACAATGAGAATATTCAAGTGTTTTCTGAAATGTCAGAAACAACCATTAAATATATGAACAATATTTCAATGTAACTACGCAAAACTGGCAGAGTATTCAAAGAACGCCTCAAGAACAAGGAAACCAAATGTTCTACTTCCATCAAAACAAGACAATAACTCATTTCAAAAGTGTAATTTCAAGGAGACACAACAAATGCTCAGAAAACAATATTATGGGTTTTGTACAATATGTGAGATATTTGCTGCAAAATCTAAAAATTATAATTTCCTCAGTAAAGGATCAAATTACCATTCTCATTCAGCGTAAGAAGAACTTCAATATTACGAGTCAGAATAAACTTACTTTGCACATTCAACCTTATTTTGTTTCCTTGTTTGGTTTTTTACACTGTAATATTGAAAATGCACCTATGAAACCTGTCAGTTTTGTATATGGTGTACAAAAGTAAAGACTTCAAAACAAATACTGTCCCACTGTGAGTGATGGCATTGTGACAGTTGAGTCTTTTCTAAAAAAAAATCAAGAAAATACTTTCAAGCATGAAATAAGCTGTAGAAAACTTACCCATTAAAGCATTTATTTTGAACTTAATTTTTTACCTTCATACTGTCAATATGCCAAGAATAGCCACTTTATTTGAAAATAAGTAATGGTCTGAATCATTTGGGTTTCCAGATCCACAATTCTGTTACCCCTATCAAACAGGCAGCAATCAATCTGCAACTTGATTTATAGGTAAATTAACTATGCTGCCTTAAATGTTTTCATAAAGGTTCTTCTTCAAGGCATTTTACGTTTCCCTTCTATTTATGTTAGTTATTATGTTAGTTATTTATGGATAATAGTTAAATAAGTAACGATTAGTAGTCAGTTGTATTTAGCAAACCGCTATTTGAATCGCATTTACACCAGGGTCAAAGCAAGGAAAATAAGGAAACGGGTGTTTAAGTTCATCAGCTACAAAATAATAATTTGGTCATGTTCCTGCTACGAGAAAGATGAAGTACTGAAGTGCACGATCGGTGCTGTATGTGTCCTTCCAACTTCCCAGTCGGTTTTCTGATACGCAAAGTCCATCAAGTGTTACTTATTTACAGACACTGTTTCTGTCTCTCAAATGCATATTTTACTTTTGTTCTTTCTCTTTAATCATATTTGTGTCATTCTGTTGGGAGCTGTGCATGTTGTTTGGATCAAATATTTGTTTTATTGTTAGTGTTATTCTTTTTTCCTCTCCCACTGCATCCCTCCCCCCCGCTGCCCTTTCCTTAGAAGGAGGGATTTGGGTACTTTAGCAATAACAAGCCCAGCATAGATTATCATGGAAACAGATAGTGATTTGCTCTGACTTGGCATAAAGTGAAGCATGTCAAATGAAATTTGAAATTAACAGGCAAGCAATACTTGTCCTCACCATAGATTTAAACAGAGCAAGTCTAGTATTTGTTTTGCTGATAATCCTTTTAAAAATGTATTTTAGGAGAACAAATTTTAATAGGATAAAATGATAGAAAGGCAACAACGTCTAACATAGAAACAATGGAACTGTAGGAAAAAACTCTACATGAGCTATTTGATTCATGACTAATATCTATTATTTTGGTGGGGTGTATAAAGAAGCAAGTTATGAATTAATAACTGAATTATTACTTCCACACAAAACAGGTATAGGAAGCTGGAAATGCACTAAACCTTTTTTACATTCTGCCTGAGTCAATGCTCCCTTTCTTCAAAGGTTTCAAGAGCATTTCAATGGTAATGAATGTATGTACACATATGGCACTGAACACAAAAAACAGCCACAAGAAATGCTAAAACTCCTAGGAAAAACTGAACAGCAGTATCAATTCAAATTCATCAGCAAATCTAGTCCTATTGAAAAGTCTAGAATACTGATTATTGCTTTTTGTTTGCTTTTTCATATAACCAAAAACTGAGTTGTTCTCCCTTGACAACTGACCCACCTTGCCCACCGAGTTATCATACTTCGCAGCTGAAGGGCAGTGCCTCCAGCAAGAATCCTTCAAACAGCAGCAAACTGTTTGAACATCACCTGAATACTTTGAGTATGCTGGTGGGCAAGAGGGCAAGGAATCCACTTTTTACAAAGCTGTGTATACATATATACATATAAAAGCCTGAAGTACATATATAAATATAAATTAACATTGTGAACAGTGGTTATGAATCCAGTCATGAGTTGAGTATCTGTTCTGAGTTAGTCATGATATTGGCATCCATGGAGAGAGAAAAGCACCTTCAGAAAATTAATGTCTAAGGTAAAATGGATGCCCTACAGGAGGCAGGTGTATCTCACACTGTATCGTGAGGAAGTCTCCCTCAGGTAGACACCTAACCTTGAGATGGGTAAAGAACATCCAGCTGAAACAAAAGCCAAAGCTGCTACCTCAAATAGCATTAGGAAATTAACACGTATCTCTGGATTAAACTCCAAGATTAACATGTATTTTTGGATTAAGCACCAGTTTAAGACTCAACAACTTTATTATTATACAGTGAAAAAGCAGTTATTTTAGAGTTTGCTGCCAAGTCTAGTTCAGACCAAGTAACAAATTTTAGAACAAGTATGATTAGTACTGGTAAAACTGCTGCAATTCTGCTAGTTGCACCATCAGCAGAATACCTCTCTGCAGGGCATGGGCACAGTAGGAGCTAAGAAGGACAAATTAAACACCATGCTTTATGAAGCCAAAGGTTACATTCATATTTATAACAAGTACTATTTGTAACATAGTACAGGTAAAAATGAGAAGTGTACTGATAACGAGCTCTTCATTTTTCTGGAAATGAAAAACAAATAGGAAGAAAACAGCTCAGCTATTAAAACAACCAAATAAGACTCTGTGAGAAAAATAAAATTAAAAAAAAAAAAATGAGTGCAGGTGAAGTGATCATAGTACAGTCATAATTCTGCCTCCATCATCACCTGAACCCTGAGGATGCCAGATACGTGAGAGATTGGTCAGCCAGCTGTGGAGATGTTGAAGATCTGGTGTACAGAGAAGTGAGGAGGCAGAGCAGAGGACAGGCAGCGCTCAGCCTTACAGAACAAGCGCAGCTCTCAGAATGCAGCAAACTGTTCATCCACGTCTATGGAACGAACAAAAATGACAAGCTTCAAAGGCACCTCTGGCCTGAATCAAATGACAAGTGCAACAAGCCACACAAAATTACGGAGAAAATAATCAGGTTTTCAGATGTGGCCACAGAAGCTCAAATTGCCACAACAGTGCTACATTGCAGGTTTTTTGGTGGCTCCATTAAGTTATATTTACCTCTACGGGTCACAGTCCATTGCTTGATATTTTTTCATGCCTTGAAAATGTTATGTCAAGTAAACTTTGCTATGAATTAAATTCTATCTCAAAGTTTCAAGAAACAATATTAAATAATATTCCCATTCATAATTTGTGCAACAAGCATGAATGAGAAATCTTTATTTGAATGAAAAAACCAAAAACCATGAAAAAGCCAGAAACGAATATTGGAGAAGTGCATTGTGGAAAGAGAATAAACTAAAAGACAATTTTAACTTTTCCAAGTTGAATATCATTCTTTCTCTGAAAGAACAATATTAGAACAATGACATTACTAGTTAGAGATCATCAGCTTCCTGCAGCTTGGCTTTACCTAATATTAACATGACAAGTACGCTCATTATCATCAAAATCCAGCAAAACTCTTCAGCCTCAGTGACCACAGGGACTTTCTAGATGAAGATACTTTGTTAGAGCTTATATATAAGCATTAAGAGTAGACAGACAACTAACTTAGATGTTTTTATCACCAGAAAAAGGGTTAAATCTTTTTTACTTAACCTACACATATGAAAGAAGGAGACTAAAACAGTAAACCCCAATAAAAATGGCTTCAAACGAAGCAGGAATTTATTAATTAAGTTATTGCAATTATTATTAATTACTTGTTATTAGTAACAGACGCAATGAACTGGCAACAGATGGTGTAATATGGTAAAAAAAGAGATTAATTTCTTACATTCACTTTTGGCAGTCCTTCTGCCCAACCAGACCATCTGTGACACATTAGAAACATTAGAAGCTGCACCATACATATTGCAAAGATAATACAAATTGTTTGACTGTTTGCTTTTCCAGTCCAAAATCCATTCATTCTTCATGATCACAGAATTTTAAACAAAGTAGTTTTTATCATATACATTCTGACCCATGCTCCATCGCTGTTTCCATAGCATACTGCAGAGATCCCGCAGAATTTTGTCTGCACCATTTTGCAAAGAGCAGAGCTGCACATTCCACTATATGATCGAGCTAAAGTTCTTACAATACATTCTCCACTGATAACAAGAGTATAAATTTGTACTTTGGGAATCATCATTACTTTACTTTGGAATGAATTTCCAAGTCAAAATGTCTAATCTGTTTACAGAAAACTTATAGGGAGATTAATGCCATCCTCCCCAATGGCTCTTAGAATTTTGTTTCATGACAGCATTTAACATTTGGACACTTGTTTTTGTTTTCCTTCTGCTTTGGAATTTTTCTATCATATTTGCATCATGGCTTTTGTAAAAACAGACATTTCATTCAGCCAATTCATCTTGATAACACACTTCAACTTTGCTACAAATGTGTATATATACACACATAGATGAAATTTTGCTTACATTTACTTAATATATTTTTCAGGTTAGAAATTTAAATTTCATGAACACACACCCAGTACAGTAAGATTTGGAATACAAAAATATAATCAGAAATTTTAAAGATTTCCATAGATCAGATTTATTGATATACTGTGATAATTTTAGGAGACATTTTTATTGACTGGGAAAAAGGCGAATGACATCTGTTTCCAGTTAAATAGTCTGCTTTTTTAGTGCAAGTCTGTGTTTTAAATTGTCCTAGATATTTTGTCCTAGATAACTTAGCAGATGGATTTGGATATGTTATGTGAATCAAAAGACTTAACATTGTAACTTGTAAAAATAAGGAATGAGGAACTGGATTTCAGCGACCCGAAATGCGAGAGTAACAAATACATACTACATACAGGATATTCTTCTGCCCCTTATGATTATTCTTTGCATTTAAGAGGAAAAGAATGAATGGGCTAACAGAGCAAGGTATACAGTCATTTTATGCCTCTGGAATTTACTGCTGCATTTATCAGATGATTTTTAGAGACATTTTTCTGGAAGTAAAAAGATTGTACAAGCAACATCGTGAACTACTCTGCCTTAGTCTTTCTAAACAACAGATGAAATAAGACCTATGCTACTTTTTACGTCTTGTTCCTCAAGCCTCTTCTCTTTACACCATATTTTTCTTCTCTAAGTTTTCTACTCCTCCCTCTTCTCAGTCTAATTTTAATGGCTTAGTAAGACAGCTCTCACAAAACCTCTGTGAATTCCTTACCAGAAAGGCAATATAGATTGTTACTTCAAAGAAGTTTGTTCTGCAACAAATATTCCAGATCTTTGTAAGCCTGAAAAGACAAGTGTGTTCCAGCTCTCTAACCACAGCAGTGGATGGAGGAAGTGGGTTCAATACCTGAAACAGAAACCACTTTCATCTGCTTTGTTCTTTTCCCTCTTGTTTCATGTACATTTAGCTTGGCAGTAAAAGGCTTCAAATCAAACAAAGAAACTCGAGTCTTTCTCTTATTTTTCCACTGGAAAAGCAAATTCTACCACCATCACTAGTGTCAAAATGGGACAAAGGAAGACAATCAAGGGGTGTTTTGTATTTAGTCCATACAAAAGTTTGCCTAAGTTGAAGAAAGATGCTATTAGAGTACAATTTTTATACAACAGTTCTAATGTTTCAGCATTTTTGGTTTTATGTATCCTTAATAAAATATTAAAATATTTTAATTGCTTAATATCAGAATATCTACTTTTGTCTATTCTATTAGAATTGACAGATTTAACACAATTTTTTTAATTTGTTCTTACTTTGTGAGTGCACATGCTCAGTTTATAAGACAGCACATATAACTCCAATGGTATATTTCTGTTTTCTTATTATTTTTACTGTTAAGGAAAACCTGAAGCTATAAGAAATTTAAAAAACAAACAAACAAACAAAACCCCAAACAAGACCAAATAAACAATGGAAGAAACAAAGATTTTCCTTTTCTCCTTACTACTTTTCATATGAATTAAGAAGCCAACATAAAAATGAAAGAATTTACCGAGGCATTAACTCAAAACATACTGGGCAGTGACCTCCATTTAAAACAGCCAAATGCCCAAGTTAAACCGAGAAGATATATCAAGCCTTTTTTAAATCGACATTTGAGTTCTCAGGTAAACTCTGCCCGTCCCTTCCAGAAGGATGTTCGCAAAGCAGTGATTGTGAGAAGATGACTGCTCAGGCACTGGATCAGATCTGACTGGGTGAATCAGACCCTTCGCCACCAAAAGGTATAATCCAAAGAGCTTTAAGAATTGTAGAAAACGATACCTGCTCTGCTCTTAGCTCTGTGTCAGGAGTTCAGAGGCTGGGGAGAAACTTACTGTAAATACTTGTAAAATATACGTATAAAACCAAATAATCTGAGTTTTGTGCATCTTCACCAAAGGCGGGGTGGGGGGGGGAAACAATTAAATTCAATGACAATGATGGAACATACATGACTGGAGCAGTCATGTGAGCTTGTGGGAAACAAACCGCAAATGATAACAGAAGATGTTGTCTTTATTCCCAATACGTGTGCAATTGACATCGCAAGCTAGAATAATTGAGAAAACTGAGACCAGGAAGAATTTGCAGTGATGTATTAACAGTCTGCACTCCTTCAAAGAAGATTCCTTTTTTTTAAATGAAGTTTAGAAGTTCAGTACAAAGGCAGGATTAAAGTATTTCCTAGTACTTCCTCACTCTCAGAAATATGACCTATCTTGCTTCTTTTTTTCTCAATTTTAAGTATGTTATCGTACTGTGTAAGACTGAAAATAACATTAGATAACTATTACGGTATTCATAATATATATTGGCATTTAGCATTCTTTGTACAATTCAGCACTCTGATCCTCCTTTTCAGAGTATTTCCCAGAAAAAGGCATTTTTCCTGAATTTCCTCCTTTGACAACCACAGGTACATATGGTACATATAAGCAACTACATGCTGAAGTTTAATATGAGAGCTGTGGTCAAGAAAAACAATTCAGGCATAAAAATGAAGTATTCTCCTCCCAGTTTATTTAAGAGAAACTAAGCAAAATCTCATACAATGGAATTTTAGGATCAAGCTAAATTTTTCTTTTGATCTAAACCAAAAAATATAGCAGATGTGTTTCATTGCTGTTGTTGTTTAGCTTTAAAACGAAAATATTATTGTGAAGATTAAAAAGTTAATTGTAAAACATTTTGAAACAAAATAGTTTAGCAGTACCAAACTAAAACCACGATTATGTCATAGTGTGTTTTCATTTTCCTTCTTCCTTTATTTTTGACTGAAACCATGTCTTGAATTCAGTTTGAACTCATGGATTCTTTTGATTCCATAGAAATTACCTTTTGTTTGCAATATATATGCCCCAATTATAAAATGTATACCCTACCAGACTGCATTTCTCACAAAGCAATTAACTCTTTGTTCAGGAAAGCATAATGGCTTTCAGCTCTTTCTGTATAGTCACATGCTTTTTAACTACTCAAGAGCCCACTAATAATTGCTGAAAGACAAAATGGTGTAATCTATAAGCTATTTCAGCCACCTCCTCTTTCCACTCTTCCTCCACGTATTCTTTTCATGCTTCAGAACATCTCTGATTCAAACAGTAGCATCTCCTTGACCTTGACTTCATACATTATCTTGTTTTCTCAATATCCTTTCTCAGGTCATCTCATCTCCACTTTCTATGCGATGCCACGATATACAAATGCTAACAGGATTTGAACAGATGAATGGAAAAAGAGAGTAACTTACCATCCTTTCTGTGAAACAAGAATATTTGTGAGCCCTGACTATAATCAAGGGTTGATTGGTTTGGCACCAGAATTATGTAAGGCAGTTTGATGGTTGTCCTTCAGTGACTAAAAAAAGACTCAACATGTAACAAGTGTGTCAGGAATGGGCCTAAAGCATTCAGGACTCCAGATTTGCTGGAAACAGCCAAAGTAAGGCCAAACGGCATAACTTAATTCCCAGACGTATATATTTCACAAATTGCCATGAAGACAATTTGCCTTCCCAAAGTCAAGGAATAAGTCGCATTTGTTATATCTTTTTGATTGCTAGTTCCAGCCCAAATATTACTATATGAATACTTAAGATAGTGTGAACCAGCAGTATCTCAGTAACATAAAACCAGTCAGGTCAGAAACAGCTAGAGATTTGCTCATTTTTCCAATAAGCTTCATTTGTGAAGCCCTGATTTCTAACTGGCTGAAAGACTGTCATGCAAGCAACAAGCACGTACATAATTCTTAGAATCAAATGAAGTCATAAATATGCAGCAACAAAAAAATTCTCCTCAGTCAAAATCTGATAAGAGATCACTGACTAAGGTGTGAATTTTGGGAGACCTTTTTACTTTCCCAGCCTAGCTGGTTCTCTCCACAGCACAGCACGGCCAGACCGGCTCTATATCCCCATTTTACCAGCCATCGCTCTTTAATGTTCCTGGTACACTGGAAATAAGCAGATGATTTTTCAGAGTGCTTTCCTATTTCCTGTGATAGCATCACTGTTGCTTTGTTTATAACTCCAAATGTCTGTTATCTAAGTAATTCTGGAGTTGCAGGAAAAATCTTACCTGTCTCTAAGAACTTTTTCTAATTTTCAAATATTTTGAGTTACTAAAAAGGCCTCAAGTTGGCCACTAAGCTACTAATAGGCCACTATGTCAACTAGCCACAAAAAAATCTTTTGGTGATTTATCAGTTTATTCCCTATATAAAAAACTATTTTCATTATCATATCAAGTTTCTGTTCCCTAATGATCCTGCTATCGAGTCTAACCTAAACGAATAATTGAATTTGACACTGCTGTTCTAATCCATTATATTGACATTAGTATTTTAGGCAAGAGATACTCGTTACGATAGTATGTGGCCTGACTAGATGGTGCTTCTCTACAAAGATAAGTGAAATTTTGCCCATATAGACGATGTGAACCTGTGTAGGGCTTTTTTCATGTTCCAGCATAAGGTACCTATTTATTTTGGTTCCTATACTGCAATTATGATTCTTTCATAGATTAATACGTAATTCATAGTTCACAAACAGAAAAAATAAACATCAATCAATATTCCTTTTATAATGGAGGAAATCAGTTTAACTGTCACTGCAGCTATCTAGCTGATTAAGGACCCAGTTTTTGTGATGTTAGGTACGTTTTTTCATGGAGAAAATTTATTTAGTAAACTCTGACACCTTTCTTGCAGAACTTGTCATGTTCCCCTCTCATTCTTAGCAGAAAGTTCTTTGCCATACATTCTGCATACAGTTTTCCCATATGCTAGTATACCCTCTGCGTCTCACTTCTAATTCCACACTTACTTGCAATTATTTCCTTATCACTCTAATTTCTACTCTAAATTTTAGACTACAGACCCGGTTAGGCACATGGATGTTCACTTAACTTAAATCTGAAGAAACAAAAGTTCCAAAGACATGTATGTATTTTATTCCTATGGTTATTCCATCTTTGATATAGCTTCCAAAAATCCTTAGAACAATGATTCAAGAAATTACTATGAAAAACAATTGCTAATTCAAGGGAAATCAAAATAATTTTGAAAGAAATATGTACCCCAAGTGTTTTATTATATTTTGAGTGTAGAGCTCATTATTGGCCCTGTTGTACAACCCAGGTCTACAGTGATTTGAGCATATTGTGGGATAGCAAATCAGGAATTGTGTTTCTATCTCAAGCACTGACTGTCTGCATGGTCCTGTACAAGCAGCATAACCATGAAAACATTGAAACATGAAAGCAAAACCGTACATTATCTACACATGAAAAGAAACATTGGATTAGTAGGATCTTTGCTGTTTATCTAAGCACTTATGAGAGAGAGGCAACACTCAGATTTTATTCCTTTCCTCATATATGCTGTTCTCCCTCATCAAACACTTCACAAAATTGGAACTCTCTGTCTTCCACCATAAACGTCTCCTACTGGGAAGCTACTTTTTCTAAATGTGTTCAAAATAGATCATTAGCAACTTTGCCAAAGGAAAACCTGTGTGAAGCTAGGCTTCAAGAATTTATTCCCCAAGAAAATATCTTTTACCCTCTCATTCTCAACCAGCATAAAAGGACTTCTTTCTTTTTCCTCCCAAAAAGGCTAGTACAGAGATCACAGAATGAACTTGTTCATATCCTGAACTCAGACTAGAAACATCCTTCACTGACTTCTAGCATAAAGAAACAATAATTTAATTTTTTAAGGTTGCTAGAATAGAGAATCCCTCTCTTATGTAGTAGACCTGAGCCACAGACTCAACAACATTTTAGCATCCGTCTTTCTTAATGCTGTATACCTGGCAGAGTCATGATTTTTGTAATAATCCTCAATCCCAAACACCTGTAGTAAGCCTTTTCATGTAAAGGTCATAACTCCCTCTCTCCCTTTTTTTATTTCCAGATATGGTTAGTGATGACGAGACAGCTAGTAACCCAGTCATTTAAATTAATTCAATTAGATTATTAATTGAAAGAATACATAGTAGGTAGGATATCATAATTTTATTTTGTTTTGGGTTTTGTATTTTGGGCTCTCTTCATATGCCTTTAAACTATCCATGTAAAGTACTTGGAACTATCAGAAATAGTTAAGAAAATTCAAATTACTGGGAATATTTAAGGAATTGTAACAGCATGTGTTTTGGCATTTTTCCTTTTTAGACTGAAACTGGTTTTCCATGATGAAAAAGAGAAAGTGTAATTATTCTAAGATTCTCCTGTTTTCAAATCACAAGAAAATCAACAAGCCAGAACATTTGCATCCAATATGTTGTCCTTGTGCTGCATATCCCTTGTATCTCTATTCTGAGCCCTTTTTGCTTATTTCATGTGGTTTTAGTCTGTAGTATGAGATCTGAGGGGCAAGGACTAGGCAGGTTTTGGCTCCTTGCAGACTTATAAAATAGAAATAATAATAACATAAATAATAATAATTAGATTTTAAATGGACTGCACAGGTCCATGTAGCTTAAATGCATTTTACATGAGGTTTTCTATTGCTGTCTCTGTAGAAATGTCTTTCTGTGCTAATTACATGTGTTCTATTATATGTGTAATGATACTGAATAAATTCTAAGTGGTTTGAAATATGTCCTACTCACATCAGGCCACCTTAAGAACTGAAAATATCTGCACACAGAAGAAATGCAGCACTTTCCACACCTGTTTTGAGAAAATAATCATAATTCAGAGCTAGAAAGTGCCATTCCTTCTAATGGGACAGTAGTTCCATGGAGTTCAGTCTTAGCCAGACTACACCACATATGCCTGAACTGGGCCACAATAACTGCAGGGGTTTGAACATTCTAATTTAGCTACTTTAGAACACCAGCAAAATGGCAAAATACGAATATTGACAAATTATATAAAGTAGCAAGCATGTTCCATTAACATTTCCCAGTTGTTTGATAGAAATGACACGGAGCATATATTGTAGAATAATAAACCTTCACATCTTTAGGCACCTTTCCTCCTCTTTCCTATTTAGAACAAATGGACTTATCCTTTGGTACATCAAAGGACTACTGTTCATAGAACAAAAAATTGGCTGTGTATTTTGTGCCGCTGGGTTTTTTGTTTGCTTTTCTTAAAAAAAGAGAGATTCTCATCTCAAATCAGTCATAAATCAATGCATTAAGTACAAAAAATCCTGACTTCAGTGATACGAAGTTTAAAGGCTAGGGCTAGTTTGGTGAAGTCAGAGTGAAAGTTATCCTAATCTTTAAAGCACAAAAGAAATGAAGTTGCTATCAGTTTTTTGAGTCGTATACAGACACTGATTTGATTCACACATCTTAGGTTGTCTTACCATGTGATGGATGAATTCAAGCTCTAAACTTTGTATTATTTTGAGATGGCTCTTGGTGTTGTACAGCAGGCTGCACTTACAGCATCTATTACCAAAACACGCCTTAAAAAAATACATCCATCAAGAAAAAAGTGACAGATCTACACCAAAGGATCCCCAGGTTGAGCGTATGAGGGACTCATCAGTATTCTAGCAATATCTGATAGGTTCCTTGAAATATTTTTCCCTTCTTAAATACCTGTTTTTCATAAAACAGGCCAACTTTTTATTTTAAAGGGTACATCGTTTTGTAACCATATGTTTTCTGATCTTAAGAGTTATTTACAAGTGGCAGTCAATTTATTTGATAACTTTACACATATTCTAATTTTCTAACCCTTTTGTGTAATGCAGACACAGCAATCCAGAGACTAAAGACTATGGACTAAGTCTTCTGCTGTATCTTTGCCAATTCTGGTCTACAAAGACATTGACTGGTAGGTATTTACCTCCTCAGTTAATCCTGGTTCTGTTGGGAATTTGTGTAGGAGTTGCATGATCTGGCAGTTATATACTGTGGCAGCTATATTTACAAGTAAATAAGATGCTAGACCCACTGCAGAATTAAAAAAAAAAAGTTTTCACTGCTAAGTATCGAGATCATCAGAACTGATTTAGAGGAATCAGCAGTGGTTTGAAATCCCCAAAGTAAATCAAGAGAAGACTCAAAAGTAAGCTATCCTTAATGGTTTCTTTTATTTCACAATGAGTCACCTGCTTCTCTCTGATTCTGATTGTATTGATTTCTTGCCTTTTTTTTTTTTTTTTTTACATCTGTAACAACATTCTTCATTTTGCATCTATTTTTGTCTGCCAAATGTCAAGCCCCAAATTAGTGTTTCTCCAGTCATCTCCATTACAGAAGCTCACCTCCTAGATATGCAGCAGAGGAGGGGAAGCAACGTATTGCGTGACAACCTGGCATCTAGCTTTGCTTTCTTAAAAAGAAGCTTTTCAAGCTTGCTGTCTTTCCAGGTGACTGCTCAAACAAGATATAAAAATGTATAGTGAAGTTTTACATGAATATTAAAGGCACATAACCTCTACCTGGCTAATACCATTACTTGTTAAACTGGTGACTCTGGCAGACAAATTGATGTCAGGGTTCACAGATTGCTTGGACCAATTTGAATGATCCTCAGAGGCTGACAGAATCAAGTGAGATTCAAGTTGCACTGAGAAAATTAATGTCCAGGCATTCAGATACACTGTTTGTGCCTGGGACGACATAACAAAAGAACTTTAGGTAAGGCTTATCAACGTGGTAGCTCCCAGGAGCATTTTTTCTTTCCCAGGCAGAGAATATGGGATATGTTAGATAAGCCAGGAAAAGAGCCAGTAACTGGATTTTGGTTAAGATCTGACTCTACCACAGAAAAGCATGTGAAAGTCTATGCTGTACCTAAGCAAGAAGGAAAAACCAGTTTCTGGCTTTTCGGATCACACTCCTCAAAGTTACAGTCCTTCTCATGTTTTTGCCCATCTGTGTAATCGGCTATAAGCCTAGACAGCGCTGGAATGGAGTCAGTGTCATTATCCCCTTGCTGTAATTGGCATGGCAGGATGGAGCAGCATGTACAGCCCTCTCCTGGTGTGAGACGAAGAGTGAAGAGAAACCAAAGCAAGTGAGCCAGATGTCACCACGACCCTAAGTAGTATGCTGGGATCCAGAGGATGAGTGAACAAGCTGTCTGCTTTTAATACAGTCCTCCATTTTCTTTGCTTTGTTTTTTTGTTTCTGTTTGTGGTTTTTTTTTTTTTTCTGCAATGCATATGACGTTGTTGTTGTTGGGTTTGTTCCTCTGAAAAAGATGCTGTATTTCAGTAACTATGAGTATGCAACATTGCACTTTTGATGAGCCTTCCCCTTTTCATGTGCTAGACGCTGATGTTACGTGGAGACTGTGAGGGAACAAGATTGTTTAAATAACAATATCGGACCATGAAAGAAAGAAAAGGGCTTAACAGAAAATGAATGACCATTTTATTTTGACAGTTTCCTAATCTCTTTGGAAGAATTTATTTGGTTTCTCCCTCTCTAAGAAGGCCAGATCCAACTGCAGCTGTGACTAGAACTATTCATACTGGGCCTTTAGAGCAGAGAAACTGGACCAAGAAGCAAGAAGGAGGAGAATAATTTAATTTTGTGGTACATGGCACCATACGACCCTGATCTACACTAGAACTTTTAAGGCTAAATACCCATAGTTGAATCCAACCACTGTGTAAGTTGGATAATCTGTGGGCTGCAGTATGCCTTGGCCTGTAAGAACCTTCTAGGTCAACCCAGAACTCTATCAGATCTACTGGGCCTGATTTTACCCTGTTTCCATTTCTTAATGCTGACTATACATTTCAGGTTTTGTCTGGCAGCCTAGCCAGCACTGAGAGGTAAAACACCACTACAGTAGTAGCAAAAACCCCCACAACAATAACAACAACAAAGAACATAAATTGTACTGTAATTTCCTTGTGACTTCTATGTGAAACAGTGCTTTTGGTTTCATCCTATTTCAGACTTCAGTTCTAGTGTGGAACATTCAGTTTGTTTCAGACCTCAGTAGAAGTGTAACATCCATAAGCATTTAAATAATTCCAGAGCCCTCAGTTCAGAATGTACAGTGTTACCACACGTGTTTCTCCAGAATCAAAGGTGAAAGAATTAAATAGGTTCCAGATGGAGTGGACTTTAGCTAAAGAGGAAAAGTCAGAAGCTTAACCATATGATAGACCTAGAGGCAACTCCAAAGCTGCCAGGAGCTGCCTTTGGAGTCTGCCAAGGAGACAGATGCTCATGCCAACAGTGCATATATTGGCATCGTTTACATCACATCAGGCCTCATGCTGTCACAGTGCAACCTACTAAGTCAGAAAACTAATATTTAGAAAAGAGCAATCACACTGCATATATTTAGATCATATATCCAGTAACAGTTTTCACAGTATATTCACCCTTTTGGAACTTGACTTTTAAGACATGAAAGCACGTCTTATCTTACCATATTCATTTAACTCTTAATGAACACTTTACAAGAGCATCGAAGTATAAACTAAACCTTTAATCTTTATACCAATGCAAAACCTCGCCAGAAGTCATGATCAAATACTTGATATTAATGTGGAAACTAGAACTTCCACTTATCAAAGAATTCCCCGCAAGATACAGGAAATGGTTTGGGGTTTTCCCTCCTGATTTTCACTTTACAAAACCTGAATATAAAGTGCAAAGCAGCAAAGATATAAATACACAATACATATCTAAAAACTATTTCTTTTAGTGGATTCACACATTGTTCCTAACTTCATGCTCTGTCACTTGGAACATCTTTCTGTCTGAAAATAAATTATGCTCTGTATGGAGCATGAAGCCTAACCTTAGGCATCTAGCGGCATAGATCTGTACAGATGTATTACAGCAAATATCCATATTACATGCTGTGTCATGGCATTTGAACAAGTGCAAACTCTTGCATGGAATTTTGGACACAAACGAGCTCAAACAATCCTTGTTTAGAGATCACTGTGCTGAGACTTCAGGTTTGATTGCACCGTCTGTTAAAAGCACACAGTTTCATACAGTTCTCTGAATATACCTAATAATCATCTAAAGCTAATGTTAGCACATAAGTTCTGAACAAAGTAGGGTGCAAATGGATAGAAACCACTCTTCTGGCACACAGTAAATCAGTGACATCAGAAATGAGCACTGCAGCTCTGAAACACATCCATAGCAGGAAGGATTTAGTTTGTTCTCTATGGATATCTCACCACAAAGTGTGTTAAAATCTACCTTGCCCTGACAGAGTCTGAATAAACATTGACAATTATTTAACAGCTGTTTAGGCAGCATGTTTACATATCCTGGGGACTGTGCCATCAAATATTGTGATTTCATTAAGGAGCTTTGCCCTAAAGAAGCTGCGGGATTAAGACTTCTGAGAACCCTAGAGCAACATAATAATTTTCCTACTGCACTACGTGGGCTTCACGAGGGGTTGATCTGGAAGCAACCTTGCAGATGGTTACTACTACAGACATGCTCAGCAGCGTGGTAAAACAGTATAGTCCCAGGAAAACAAAACAAAACCAAACCAACCAAACAAAAATCCCACACACCACACCAAAACCAAACTGCATCACCACTCTGTCAGACACTGCATAAACAACAAGAACATCGTTTTGTTTATCTGGGGGTTTTCTAATGCATTTCTTTGCCTTTCTATTCCTGACCACGACTCATTAAAAATCCTACATTCTCTGTGCACCAAAAAATAAGCATCTCCATAGCAATGTGTTCTTCCTGAACACCAGTATTGCCCTCACATGCCACAGAAAAGCACAGGTTTGCATCAGCTACCAAGTTCTCCATCTCTCCCCAAAGAAACAACTAAATCTAACCTGCTAGCTTCCTAAAATGCTGTAGCTAAGCATCTCGTTCGCACTTATTTCATGGCCAAACAGGTCCACTCTCCAAACCCTGTCAACTCCTAGGAGTCTTTAGATACCATTCAAATATGCACATCAGCAAAAGCTCTCATGGTAAGCTGGGACTAGAGAGCCACATGGCTGGGCCACCTGGAGCTCAGATAAGACCTTTGCTGGATTTATTGACGTCTGGAAGAGGCAAAGGAATAGTTTCAAGAACTAGTTTCAAGAACCGATGAGGTCAGTTAATCTTGAGTGTGTAAGGTATGTTTGGGATAACTTGCTGGGATGAATAACTCTCTTCTGCAAACTCACTTTGGACCCAATATACTCCTCACTTTATGTTAAAATATATATTGACCTCATCAAAGCGGTCAGATTTTTTTCCCCCACAAGATAGTCTTTACAACATGCATGCCATTTCAATACAAAAACACATTAAACCAGATATATCTTTTGCAAACACTGTAGAGGTAAAAAAACCCCTGCTTTTAAATTATAGGGTATTTACGTAACAGATATTTGAAAGAATGCAAAGTTATATTTGCTTAATCCAATCTCTTTACATTTAGCTCCTTTAATGTGGCAGAAGTTATGAGTGGATTTAATCTCTTCAGAGTTCAAATTTTCATTCTTTACAAATAGTACAGTCCTTAAAAAAGGACATTATTATTTCCAGTAATAAATACAAAAGTAATAGTTCTCTTTGTTAAAACTAACATCTGGTTTCTTCAGAAAAGCAAACTAAAAAGTTTCTTTGTGTTTCAGGAATTATGTCTTTCTGCTCTGAATCACATCAGTCAAAGAGATGTTTGGCTGCTTTTTCACGGAAAGCGTCTTTCTTATGCCTCACTTTTAACTCTCTGTAAGTTACACAGTATTTAAAAAGTACAGGTAATACCAGAAAAACACCCATGCCCATGGAAAACAAAGGATGTTATACAGAAGAGTACATATGGCATGGAACAAATCATAGTGTCACAGAAAGAAAAACAGATATCAAAAAAGCAATTCAGGCACTTCTGTTTCTTCTCTCTGATTGCAAGGCCAAGAAGACAGTAAAGAGAACTGATTTAAATATCAAACAAAAGACTGTTTTTTCATTCAATCTTACATCAATTTACCTGTGCAACTAATTGCCATATGAGCCTGTGTAAGACCAGCTAGAAAAAAGTAAATATGTATTCAGACTGGGTAGAAAACAATCATAATGGAACAAATTACAAATGTATATATTCACGTAAAGTCCTGCTGAAATATGTAAGGCATCCGTTCACCGACTAGAAAGGATTTCTTAAGTGCTATTTTCATGCTATACAGTATATTTATTCTGAAACACATGGTACTGGCCACTGCCAGAAAAGATGCTGAAAGATGCACTGCTAGGAGATAACTAATGTAATTTAGACTAATGTTTTTGGGGGGCAATGGGGGAAGCGGAAGGAGAGAAACTGAAAGCCACACCATCCTTGTTTTTCAGCCACTATGGAAGCAAAAAATTATTTTCCTTTGGTCAATAAGTGAAGCACAGTCTTTTCAGTCTTAAAAAATAACATTTCAGTCCAATATATTTTTGACAGTTACAACCAAAGAGGGCAAGGCCGGCTTGACTCCAGGAATAGGGACCTCCTTGCTCTCATGCTGGTCCGTCTGAGCTCCCTGGGGAAACGGACACAATTCTCCTTGATCAGCACCCACAGATATGCCCTTGAAGTCACTAAAAATCCAAAAGCCAAACAAGTCCCAACAACTGAATTCAATGAAATATTATAACCATTCCTATCTTCTTACTACTTCGTGTTATCACACAGATAAACAAGAGGACAGGATTATGGAGTGAGAGCACAGGTTCACTGAGCTTGTTCTCCTGCCTCCATGAACAGCCACACAGGAATGTGCGGTGATGGGTGTAAGGCCAGGCCAAGCACACACAGTCCTGTCCCTTCGTGCACTCTCAACCTAAACCCATTTTCAGGTCAGCAACCTGCTCTCCTCTACATCATTTCTTAATAATCCTCTCAGGACTTCCTCACCATGAACTGGTCTGATCTCTTCTGAGCTACAACGAATAGAGCCAGAAAACAGAAATCACAGTTTCCATAGCTTCTGAGATTACCCAGGTAAAAAGCATTTAAATACGACTAAATAATTCCTGAAATCTACTCACTACATAAGTGACCGGAGTTAATAGCATAGTTCCTCCCACTTGGATAAGTGCTAGGTCCAGTGATACATTTGTTCTCAAACTCATTACTCTGCGTTGCACCTAAATAACTGTGTCGGCACGTAGACCAAGACTCCTCTGTTCTAGTATGCATAAAGCAGAATAACCAGATATCCCAGATCTGCTTTTGTGCAATTGCAATGCAGGATGTCTAAACTGCAGACAATTTCCTTTAGTCTTAGATTGCTGCTGACCAAGAAGAAGTTTAGACAGTATAACCGTGTAAATATAATATAAATAAACAAGTTAACATATTTATAAGAACAAAACCTTTAGAGGAGATAATATTTAAAAATACATATTTGAGTATAATATTTACTACAATGACAAATAACTTGTAGCCTGCTATTACTGATGCAGAAAATTATTTACTGAGAAAAATAAATTCTACATAAGTAACTATAAAGTTGTAGCTGCCAAACTATTTGTATAACAAGACCATTTCTGGGAATTCCTAGGAGGTAGAAAAAGAAAGAAACTAAGGCTGTCTAATCAAAATATGAAACTCCCAGTAGGAGAAGAAAGCCTCAACCTTCCAGATATAAAACATATTACATAGCATTCACACTTGAGCAATTGATAGAATGGTTTAGAGAGACAGTCATGCAGTCAGCAGAACAGATAACCTTGGGGGGAAAAAAAGTATAAGAAATTTCTATCCCTCTAGGTATTATTCATTTGCTGAAACTGGAGGAGCAAAGATCCAGAGCTTTAGACCATTAAGACTACAAAGAAAATGTGATTAGCTTATATGCAGAAAATTTAAGTTAGGTCTGTATTTCCTTATGAAACTTCAAAGGGAAAAATCTCATTTTTTAATAATAGAAAATTCCAAGTTATCTTATTTCTATCAAGGTGTTACTGCAGTCAGTTAGAAATTGTGACTGATCTTTTCATTTGAAAGGTGCAACATGGTCTTTCAATAGATATTGGCAATTCTTCAGGGCCCAGTCCTACGACAAAAGCTTTTCCGTTGCCTCCATAGGTTTTGTATTAGGCCTTTAGTAAACTGAACTGAAACAAAATCCCAAAACACTTAAGCATGTTGCCATTTATCAAACAGGCAACTAAAACTGCACCAGCATTCAGAGTCACAGGCTTTCTATCATCTCCAGTGAAATACAGTGCAAGAAGAATGCAGGATCAAATTCAAACACTCACTGTACAATAGAGGAAACGTGCACTGGGCATACTATGAGCAACTATGGTCATAGAGCGAAAATATGTAGCCCTTACCCTATATAAAAACCTTGAATGAACAAAAATAATTTCTGATGCCAGATGCTGGCAGCTGTAATACTGAACTATGATTTTGTTATTCTCAGGATTAGCCAATACCTTTTAAAGAAATTTAGACAAAATTCCCTTTTGCCAAGAAAAAATAAGAAGAAGAAAAAAAAACAGAGGAGTTAAATCTCCTTATTCTACTAGTTGGAGATATTCTTCTTCCACACTGAGTCACAGGTAACTTCCACTTCTACTTGTCACCCACCTTCGATAGAAGACATGTAAGTAATGTAAGAATATACCCAAACAATACTCAGCTCCTAGCGCAAAACCCTGAACTCTTGAAGAACGAAATATGCAGACCTGCAAATTTTCTCCATTTGCACAAGAATTTAGGAATTTGGAATGAAGAACACGTCACTCAGAGGAGATTCCTATATTTGCATTAGGAGCTGCTAGTCGTACACTTGCTAGTTCAAAAAATCATGCCTGGGCTTACACCACCAATTTCTCCTGATCTCTGCTTAGCCTTAAAAGCTTAAGACCCCTTTTGCTAAATATCCAGGGATCCCTTTAAAAAAAAACATATGAAAAAAAAGTGCTGTCCTGCACTAACGATTTTTTCTCCATTAAGACCGTTCGGGTTATGTAATGCCTGTCCCAAGCTGTTGTCCTGGACTGCCTTGCCTTATTGCTGTTGCATATTGGAGAAATCAAATTCGGAGAATATGTGGGCATTTGCAGCTGAATATGTATCTTCAGAAAGTGTGACTGGTGTGGAGGGATGGAGATTTCACACAAGGTTTTTCCCCAAGGTTATCTATTGTGCTGACCACATGGATGTCTCCCTAAACGATTCTATCAATGGCTCACGTGTGAACGCTATCTAAGATGTTTTAAACCTGAAACAGCAACAGTCCTTTTCATCTAGAATAGTTTTAAGAAGTTGACAGAAACTTTTAAATAGTTTTGATCTGTTCATATCTTCATTTTTACTCTAAAAAATTTAATAAAAGAACGTCAATAATTCCACACACTATACACCCTAGAGAAAATGTTAAAAAAAATATTACTGCATTTCTGTTTTACAGTATTTGTATGATTAATTAGGACTAAAATTTAGGATGAAATCCTATCAGATACTTTTCTTTTTTCCTCATATGCTATGATTTCTATATTCTGATTAAAGTCTTTTGCTGCTCTTTAAAGTTAAAGTCTGGGAGACGCTATTCACTAACTTTGAGTTTATGAATCCAAAATAATGAAATCATGTCTTTTCTTGTTTTAAAGCCTACTTGATCGCTAAGGATTGAAAAGAAAAATCAGTGGGTCTTTACTATAAGGCTTTCAAGAGAAGACATAGAAACTCATAGATCAGATGCTTGATAAATGGCAGATTGCCAGCAAGTCATCCATATGGCTCTCCAGAAAATGTTTGAATATGATGAAAGTTTTCTTTGATTGAAAAGCCTGCAGTTTCAGACGCTTTCCTCACACCCTGAAACTTGCACTAATAAGACTCAATTCAGAACAAGTTTTCTCTGCAAAACACATTCTCATTTGGCCAGAAGATGGTCAATTATTATTTTAACACTCATTTGTGCCTTCCAGGCCCTTCACAAGTCAAGAAATTAGTCTTGCTGCAACAGTCAGCTCTCCCTGGAAAAGCTACAGTGTGGAATCAAGAAAACTTCAAATCTTCTAAAATATGATGGAAATATGTTCCATCAGTTTTAAGCAGCAGATTTATAGGAAGAGGTTTCTGTTTCCTATAGGGTTTTGTTTGTTTGTTTCCTGTTGTTGTTTTTTCCAAAATTGGCAAACATCCATTTATTTTAAAGGTCCCTCAAGATTCCTAAATGACATATCAAACAGATTGTTTGATTTTGTAAGTGAAAGCAGGCCGTCTGACCCTACTTCGACCCTTTAGTTACAGAACAGCACCAAAGAAGTCAGCGGAAGTCACAAGTACACAGAATCCCTGGCATTCAGCGTACTTGTAGGAACTTGGGGTGAAAGGAATAGCATGTTCGATGAAGCCAAGAAGATCTTTGACATTACTGTTTATATCGGTGGTAAGATCAAATTTGTTACTGTATACATTTTTAAGAGATAACATGTCCACGTTGTCAACTGCTTAAGTACTTTTTAAAGACCGGGCATTGCTGAGATTCTTTCACAGCTGCTTAGCGGGACAAACAGCTGAATTCCTGTATCTTAATTCCAGAACGAACATAGTATTTTATCTACTAGAGAATACTTTCGTGCTTATTTTTTTTAAACTGAATATGCTGTCTTTTACTTCACAGACCTGTATCCAGTGCATATAGATGTCCCAGAAGCAGCGAAAGTAATAAAGACTACTTGCTTTTCTGGCATTTTAGGAGGTTAAAGGGGGAAGAATGCAATGCCCTAATTCAAACAAAGAGTTTAACTCTGATTAAACAGCAAGTTAATTAATGTAGCACAGTCCAGGTTACACATCGACTCATGACTTGCTCATTTTAGAATTGATGGCTGAGAAATTAAGTCTCTGCTACCTCTAGTTCACAAAGTTTATGCTTTTGGTTTAGTTTATGCTTCAGATTCAGATGAGGTGTATCAAATATGATTCACCTTGTTTAAGAATCTGATATTTTTTGTTAAAAACAAATCCAATTTCTTTATTAATCTCTCCAATATGTCAAATGCATTTTTAATTGATAAGTAATTGCATTTTGCCTTATACTGTCTTTGTTGATTTCATAAGCTTATCATCAATCCTTTGGTGATTTCTCACCTGATAAAGGAATAACACATCCAATTAATCATGTTGTGTAATAACAAATCTCCTATTTAGAGGTACAATAATTACACAGGGGAAAATGCTAAGAAAACAACAAAATTATTCCCCAAGGTAGAGGGACTGTGGGTTCTACTTGAAAGGAAGAATTGCAGTTTGCAAAGTTGATTAATTAGTTTTAAGAGGATCTCAAAAAGCTTGGTACTTTGAAGTATGCAATCAGTTTGGAAAAAAAATATATCTGTGCTACAAAGATACCTTGTACCAACTTTCAAAATATTATCTGTGGCAAAACACAGCATTTGCTTTGCTGTATGAAAAACCTGTTTTCACTTTTGGAGACACAGTATGATAAATTTTGGCAAGCTGAGTGATTTCATATCTATGATTCATTTGGCAAGGCAGAAATGCTAAATAAGAAGTTTGCCTTGAATTTACATGCCGCATCCATACAGCTTCAGCTGCAGCAGCTGAGAGCAAAGAAGATGCTGGTTCAAGTGAGAAGTCTTTTTGGACAAGAGTCTGTAATGAGTCACACTTAAAACATGTGGTCATTCTCCACCATGTGCATATTTTTATCATTCTTATTAGACATCCAAAAAATGTAAAAATCTCTATACATCTCATTTTGAGACCTGTGGCAGAGATGAATAGATAGTTTAAATGAATGGTTTGAAGCTGACAACCTCAGCAAACTGTGGTTCACAGCAACTGTGAGCAACACAGCTGTGGCATCGTGCTGAAAATATCACCCTATCTAAACACATGTACAAACCACAAGAATGAATGAATTGTGTCCTGGAGGGGAAAAGACAGGAAAAGAACACTAAATTCTTTCTGTTAGGCACGTAAAAGGGTACCTGAAAAGTCTCTTCAGTAAAGAAGATCAAGAATTCTTCTCTAAAAAAGCAAAAAGAGAATGAAGACAGTCAAACACAGACAAGATGCTGGCTTCACAAAGCTGTTTTGAACTTCCATTTCCCCTTTCTCAGGGCACCATATGAATAAACACAACACTTCTGCCTGAAGAGATCAGTAATAAAATACTAAAAGTACATGAGAAATGCTCTTATGGTTTAAAATGAGTATCTGGAAGAGCAATAGAACATCATGGATCAATAGTTTTCTATCATTTGAGTATTGGATAAACCCTTTGAAAAAATTACTTTTTGTTTTGGCCAGTAGCTGGCTTATGATTTGAGCTATTCAGCAGTAACAAAATAATAATAAAAAAAGAGATAGCAACTTATTTTCACTTGTTTCATAACCTGTCAAACATATACCCTTTTCTCAAATATGTCATATAGTTAGTTGATAAATAATAAAAGCAGCAGCCCAGATTCCTCGGACTTTACTAAATTCATTAATGTCTCCATCCCTTTAGAAATACGCCTATTCTCACATCCAGAACCCAAAAGAACATTATTTTCTTTCTAAACTCTTTAAATGTGAGGCCCATTACCCCATCTTGACTGCTTCATAATGCAGGAACCATCCCTTGTGGGATCCAGCAAGGCTGTACCATAGTTAGGCTGTATCTATGTCATTTTGTGGCCTACATAATTTTTCCTGATGTCAGGATTAAACTCTGCTTAGTAGGTATTCTACAGAACTTCCTGATATACCACCATCAAAAGGTCTATTATTCAAAACAAATCATTTTCATCATCTTCCAAATGACAGTCAATAGAAATTGGACATAATAGAGAGTTCTGCAAAAGTTATACAAGTTCTACAGTCAACTCAGCCCTAGATTCCCACACCACCATAGAGTACTTCATTTCTACATTATTCCATTTCTAGAACTAATAATTTCATCTAAGAAGTCACCATACTTTTTGCATAAGCCATTTTATACTGCTTAATCCTACATGTATTTTTCTCTCAATCTCTTCCATCTCAAGGGCAGGCTCCCTAGAAAGATCAAACTCGTAATTCATACTCAGTTTCAATGTTAATTAATTTCAACGTATTGTCGGATCCACATGAAAAGTAAAACTCTTCTATTAGATTCTGTGACTTTGTAGCTCACCACCAAACGGAGGCCAAGCCTGTCAGTGACAAAACTCTCTACGATCTCTCTTCTGTGGCTGAAAATTATTCTCCTTAGCCAGAGGATATATGTTGCCAGCAACACTATCAGGCAGATGCCCGTCGATTTGAGAGGCCCCATAACTAGATGTTACAAAGTCTCATGGACTTTCTTCTTTGTCCTCTAAAATTTACTATTTTTTTAAAATACAGATGGATTCAACATTACAAAATATTTTTCCCTTTCCCCACCCACTTCCTTTCAAGTAGCTTCTCAGTCTAGAAGAAACTAGTCAAAATCTGTGAAGTTCCAAACCTGACAGTTAAGTTCAATATTTTGAAGGCAGATCTAAAGTGCCATAAACTTAAGAATTTCTGCAATCCTAGCGGATTATTTCAGCTGATTGTGAAAAGAGGGAGAATATTCTTTACAGAAATTATTTGAAAGAATAAATTTGCTTTTTACGGGCTATAACTTACCTGGATTTAAAGTACTAAGATAACTATTCTCTAAACAAAACTGGCCTTAACCAGTCTTCTCCTCTGCAGCACCTTCTTAAAGTACAGAACATTATCTTCATGCTAGTTGTCACAGAGAGGGTTTATTTATGAAATATTTATTCCGTTTCTTCCCGATTATCTCACAATCTCTAAAAAAAGCATTCATGCAACATTATTTCGGTTAATGTAATTTGTAAATTCCTCCTATATTTCATGCTATCAAGTCAACATTCCTTGACTTTCGCTCTCATGTCACACACTCCAGCAGCTGTGTCCTTGATGCATCTGGATAGAAATTAGTTTTGATCTGATAGCATTCATCTTGTTAGCTAATTTTAAACTTTCTCAATTCAAACATCTCTTCATTCAGCTATTCCTGACAGCCATTTATCGGCAAGTACAGTAGTCCCCAGCAGCTGGCAATATGAATTATACCTATTTATCCCAGAAGTGGGCCAGCACTGCAAGATTGAAGACTGGTTGAAAAACCTTGCAAAGACAGAGATTCCAGAGGTGACTGTGAGAAGAACTGTAATAAGTGCTTGAATGTGTAGACAAAGAATCAACTTATGTTACAGTTAGTCAGTAAAATCTTAACGAATACATTTTTCTACACTTAGAAAACGAAAATTCAGTTCAAAAATTCTCTACATGCATAGCTAATCCTAATGTTCCTACTTTTTAACAGTGTGGTATATACTTTATATACTCTTCTCAATAAACTTTTACCCTGTTTCTTATAATCACATGCAGTGCAGTCTACCCATCAGCTGAAATTAAGGAACATTATTTTTCAGGTTCATGGCTGAAAACAGGATGGCATTGTCTCTGTCACAGCTTACCAGTCTGTTAAAACTCCCTTTGTGTGCTGACACTTATTTTAATAATAGATTGGAACATTTCTTGTTTCCTAAATGTTTAATAGGGACTGACTGCTCAAAGGTGCTATCTTGGGAAATCATTTACTTTTATGTTTTTAAAAAAAAAACCCTATTTTAATATTTGAGTAAGGATATAATGAAAATTCCTCCACTTGTCCACAGATGCACCTGCAAAAGTCCACTCAAGTATTACAGATTCCAGAGTCATTTCTTTTACTACCGTGATAGACAGTTACGGTGGAAGAAGGGTATGGAGCTTTCCTTACACGGATGGAGAGAGCTTTCCTCCTATGAGGTGAAAGGAGATAAGTTCTGGAATTATACACTACTATTCTCCAAACCAGTGGCATTTAGATTAAGAACAACAGCACAAGGTTTTGTGGCTCCCTTCTGTTTCAGAAAAGCCTATTTCACCATAAGGAATTGCCCGTATGGTTTTACTAAGGCTATACTGGCATGGGGCTAAGCAGAGTCACAAGCCCCATAGTATGGAGACGCTGAGCCACCACGTGAAGGGCACTGACTTGTGGTTACAACTCGGATCAGGTATTTTTTTCTTTGCAGATTTTTTTTTCCCAGAAAATTCCTCACTTCTAACTTTCATGTTTAAAAAATGAAATGAGAGTAAATTTTCTTTTTTTTTTTAAATAGAAAAAACCAATATGTCCTAAGAGTAGCAATACTCTTATGCTTCTTCAACATCCTGCACTTCAGTTCTTACTATTTGCAAGTATGTATATACTAAAAATTATACTGTTCCTTATGGAAATGAACTATGAGGAAAAATAAATTAATAAATCACTGATTAGTGTCCTAGAAATACTGAAACTTTATAATCAATAATCCACTATTCGAGTCGAGGTCTACTGAGAAAATGTGAAAGGCTTATATATTTTCTCTTTTTATTCTATCCTACAGGAAACAATTAAATTAAAGCACATCATAACCTAGAATCTGCAATCACTCTGGAGCTGCCACAGATGCAAATATACAAAAAGGGACCAAAGAAAAGGTTGCTACTGCAAAACTGTACAGTTTGCTATTATACTCCACGCAACAAAAAACCCATTTAATTTATGAATGTTGGCTCCTTCGTGATGAATGCTAAATTTGGATATAATAAACAGGCATCATAACTGCCACAATTTTGTTAAGATAAATACAACTCAGGGCCAAGTCTCCTAGCATATGTTTATGGTATGTATTGCAGGCAGATGTAAGCACACTCTGCCTAGCCTCTGAGCCTGAAAAAAAAAAAAGCAAAGCTATATAACTGCAGTAGCATGATGTGATGCCTACATTAATAGACCCTGCTGAGAGGCAGCTTTATTTGTGTAGACTTGCTGCTGTGCTAACACAGTTGCACAGTTATCTTTTAGCTCAGAGCTCACATGGAATAATCCCAGATGTACAGAATAAACATACCAATGGTTTAAATTCACAGAAAAAAAAACTCCACATTTTTATAACCATGATATACAAGAACCTGTAATCAGCTTGGAGATGTTGCATGTATAATTTCACCAACCAACTGCTATTCCTACTGAAATGATGCAATTTATAGAAACTTACTGACAAGAGACAAATAATCATATTAAAGCAGATCTGTCTGCAGGCTTTATCTTGCTGCCATTTATCAATGTATTATTATACTCCTACTTATTATGAAAAGTCATTGTCATTTTAATATAGCACTGTGAATGAGGCATATTTAATATACACATAAAGATTATGATAGGCAACAAAAATATTCAGTAGTACCGAATATATTTTATAATCAGCGCTGATCACTTTTCCAGAACTTGCAGTAGATGCGTGTTGTTGTTTCAGGAAAGTCGTCCAATTGCAATTAAAAATTATCAGAAATTATTATACACATCCACAGAAAGGCACATGCACATTCATATAACTGATTTGAAGTATGCGTACTTCATTTTAACCCAAAAACACACCCCACCCACCAATCCCGAACCTCCCTAGATTACACTTTCTTCACTACATAGGGCAGCTTCAAAGTTTCTACCACTACATTTTTACAGTACTAAAAGAGGTGTAAAACAGGTAAGAACTCTTTCCTCCAAGCTGCCCAATAAAAAGGATTGTGGGTTTGTTTCCTTCTCTTTTTTTTTCCTCTTTTTTTTTAATTATTATTTTTATTTTGTTTTCTGCTGGCAGGAATATTTTGACACACTCTCTAAAACAAAGGCATTATAATATTCTATGCAGAAATTATAGATTTCATGTCAGCCCTTTAAAACAAACACTAAACTGTAAAATATGATGTTGAGCCAAGTTTACCTCTGGAACCCACTGTTAAAAAAACAATGCACACTGAAGTGAGCTTTTTCTTATCTTCTCCCTAACTGTCTCTCTAATACTTCCTTTCTGCATTAACATCCTCAGTAGATAAAGAAATGCTAATCTAGCCCTAATATAGAATTTAACATGTACTAACTAGATTATGGATTGATTTAGACAATCATTCACCAAACATTAATTAAAAACATATTTTTCTGTTTAATTGTTGGTCTCCAATCATAATAGAAGACGACAACGTATTTTTCAAGGAGTTGACAAGAACACATTCTTTGGCAACAGTGAAAGCTGTCATACACTCGGTGGTTTCAATTTTCTTTCAAAATTATGCTGGAAGAAGCACTTCTGCAATGCCTTGGGAAAAAAATAAAATAAAAGTAGTGAACATCTGCTGATATTGATTCTGTGAATCTGAAACTTTATGAAACTGTAGATGGGATACATTTGACGAGCATTTTCCTGGAACACGTTCAGACTTAAGCAAACAACATCTGTTAATATTGATTTTTGGGTTACATTGAAACTTTCAGAAGAATTACAATCAGCGGGTGATTGAAAAGTGTTGCTATATATGTTAGAAGATCAAATACTAAGCAAAAGTTTGAGAGGTCTGCTTGTCTTTAGCTTCATTAATAATCTATAATCATGCCCCTCTAGAAGAAAAAAAGAATAAAGATAAGAAAAACATTTGCTTTATTTAACGCAGTAAAAGTTCAGAGAATAAAATTAACATATACGAAATGTGGAGAAAATGTCTCATGCAAAATTTTTCAGTTCTACAGCTGACATAAACATTTCCAAAGCTGCATCATAATAAAAAATAAATAATTAAGTCTGAAGAAGAGAAATCATCGTGACAGCTGAAGAACCCTGTTTTGAAAAGGCTTCTTGCAACAAAAATGAAATGTTTATTACCCCAATACTCTATAGCTTTAGAATCATTAACAAAACAAAGTAGTACATTCACAAATTGTAACAAGAGGATTTTAAGTTCCCTTTGTTGGTAAATATATCAGTCCTGGTTGACTGATACAAAAACTATCTTTATGTGCGAACTTCTCAATTTTTTGTTTAAGTGACATTTTCCTATAATTGTGAATTTCTAGTGAAGTGATGAATTTACGCAGCAGTCTTTGATTTAGTAAATGATTCAGTACAATTAAAGTACCCACTGAAATGTCAATATGCTATTTTTTCATATTTCACTCTTGTAGTGCTTATTTAATTCCAGTTCTGCAGCAACTGGGCATTCATGGATGTAGTATTTTATGCAATGTCAGCAGTATACAAAATGCTATGGAACAGCAGATATTATGGGAAATACATCAATCTTGTACCATTCATAAAAACATTTCTAATACAGGACATATTTTTAAGAAACTGTTTTCTGATGTAACTAGACCTGCTAGTTATTAAACTGCTTTACATCTCCTTTCCGTGACCACGGTAAGAATCACATAGGAGAATGTACTGTCTGCCAAGCTCCTACATCTCTTCCAGTCACAGATTAGGCCTGGATATGAACAGATAATGGTACCAATGAATCAACTTCAGCTAGAGGTCATACAACCCTACATACACAATCACGTTTTGGCAAAAGTCATCTGAACGTCACCACCTGTGTAAAAAATAAGTCATTTATTCACAGAAAATATTTTGGAGGACAGAGTATTCAATTTTATAAGTTTGTGTTTTCACTGAAGTTTATGCTGCTTCTCTGTCCTAAAGAAATTCTATTTGCACTTGAGAGATTTCTTGAAGTCAAATCCCAACCATATGGAGGTAGCAGTCAGTTCTATTTATCTTTCACACCATATGAAGTACCACCAGCTAGTCCAGTATCTTGCTGGTAAATCCAAGCAAGACATGGGTAATGTTAGTTGTCAGAAAGACATACTTGACAGCACCGTGTGCTTCCTTCAGTGGAGAACATCTGTTTGCAAACCACGAAACTACCACAAAAAATTAAGGATTTCTTGATACTGACAGTAGCCGTGTAGCTTGGACTGTTATGTATACGTGTATATATATATACACACACATATGAACACACAGATACCTCATGTATTTGTGTGTGTTTAGATTTGTTTTAACTATCTCTATTTTGTTACACAATACAGATTTGCCCAGCTCCTGACCATTTTAGTATATGCAATTTATAACTTCTCCATTGTTTAGAATTTAATTATCCTTAGATTTCTTCAGCCCAAACCAACATATCTGGGGTTTTATACACCAGCCTTTAAAGAAGCTGCAGCTGGTACCAAGTGGCTTATCGGTCCTGGTCTGCTGTGCTCCATGTGCAGAAGAGCCCTGCCCGCCACCTCCCAGGGGAACCAGCCCTTCTTTGAGCACTTGCCAGCAGCTACAAACTGGTGTTACCACCACAGCTCTGGGCTGACAAAGCTCAGCACTTCCAGGACCTAACAGGAAACAAGATTCATCAGCTCTTAGGATGCTACAAAAGAGGCTTATGCCAAGAGTTATAGACATTTATATAAGGAAAGGTAATTGAAATAAACACATATTTTACAGGGAAAAAACTTCTTTCCATCACCAAAAAAACATTTCAAAGTGCTAATTTTTGAAGAAAAGTCAGAATGAAGGTCCTGCATTGAATGCTGGAAGATGCTCAGATAACATAGGCATGGAGCATGATGTGAAATCTAAGAGATATAAAAGAGAAATGGCAGTTCTTAAGTATTTGTGGAAAAGCTTTCATGGTTTACAGTTCAGAGCAGCTCTGGTCATAGTCCAGAATGCTTCTGAGGATCAAAGAGTCAACATAGCATCCACTGTTCTTCTATTCTTCAAACACAACATCAATCAGTAACCAAACAGCACTCCTATTTTCTAAGCATACTTTTACAATACAGCCATTGCACAAATCAAATGCTTTCATGTTGAGTGAGTTATAATGGAAATTGTAGACAATAAAAAGAGCACATTCACTCATGATAGCATTTTTCCCCCCATTGCTATACAGTGAGAACACAACAAGGCCAGGAATATTCAAAAGACAGGGAGAATAACTAGGCAAAACACTCCTATCCACTGACCGAAGTGCAATGTACTGCAACGCCTTCAAAAATATTATATATGTGTATTTTTAGATACACTTACATCTATATATATACACCTATATGTATACCTGTATGAATATAAACCTATATATATATATATACACACACCACATATATAGATAGATGTATATACACTTTCAGACAAGAAGAACATCGTGTGCTGTGAAACAGAAATAAAATTAGAGGATCAAGTAAACGCTAAAGACAACACTTTGTGCCTTCCTTCTAATACGTGGTTCCAAGGAGACTGCCCTATTGGTCTAGACACCATAAAAATTGAAAGGAGCAGCCACAGAAAACAAAAGCATTCCCTGGTTTGATCTTCTGCTTCTACCTAGCAGGATTCATATATTTTAAAATGGAGAATTTAATACTAATTACTATGTTAGAACTAGGATTGCATTTTCATGCTAAAGTTCATGTGATTCAAAGCTGACCTTCAGAATACAGCATTCTGCATTCACACTACGGATCTTATCTAAAGGAAAGTACATATTTTCTCAGTAGAAATTTTGATCAAACTGAAGCCAAAGAGTGCCTGTTTACTCAGACTACTTCAGTATGTTTAATTACATTTGTTTCATTATTTATGGAAATGAATAGAACAATGTGGTCTAAAAATATAGGGTTTCAAACTGTTTTCATATTAAAGGGCTTCCTATTTGGCTCAACAACAGTTGGAATTCTTATTTTGTAAGGCTTCTTAGAGATTAATTACAACACTTCTTGTCACTACCTTTATCTTTCTAGACTACTAAAAGCGATTACATAAAGACATTAAGTAGCTAATATAAACCTTTTTAACACCAATATAGGAAATGTACAGCCATGTGCCTTTTCTAAAAGCCATGCACAAATTCCTTTCTTTGAGACATGCTTAAAAAGGGTTCAGAGATACGAAGTCTTTTCTTAAATGAGTTTTACAGAAGTGGAAGCACTAAGTCACATAACCATGCCTTCTGAGCATGCATATTTACACAAGCTTTAGCCATCATTGATTACAATTATTTCAATATCCCAAAATTCATACTTACTTTGCTTGGCCTGCTCTCAAACTTGTGCAGAATTGGTCAGTCCCTGAAAAAAAAGTTCTACCTTTTGAGACATTGAGTAGTGCTGAGCCAGATGGGTGCGTCTGTGTGTCACTGAGTTTGTCTCCAATACTTTTACGTAGCATCAAGCTGCCATCTATTCCTGAACATTTTACCCATGTACACAGCACAAAAGACAATGGGGTAAAAGGTAAAGAGTGAGCTTGTTTAGGTAGGGAAGTTAGTTCTAGTTGCCTGTAATTTCTGCTGTTCAATAAGGATGAATTTTCTGATTCCTATTTCCCTTAAAGAGACACTGAAAATTTACAAAGCTCTGAACCTTCACACCTTGATAACATGTGGATCTTCATCTGAATCACCTTTATAGAAGGACTTAGTAACTGCTAAGGTTGAAACATTTAATGATATGGTTATCAATTTTAATTAGGGGAAAAATTAAGGGAAAACTACTAGTAGTAGAAAAGGTCAAGAAGCTCCTTTAGACTGTTTTGGAATGAAAATGAAAATGAAAAATTCCTATTTTATTTTATTATAAGCTTGGTGTAGTTGATTTACATAGATGATATACTACAACCAAATAAACTATAAAAGCATTATCTAAATTACTATTGCTATCATCTTTTAATCAAAGATTTCCACATACTAAACCGAAACATTTTCTCCTCCTTTACAGTCAGAGAATTTCTGAATTAGTGAGTTTGTCCTACCTGGCATGAAGACATATGCTGATAACTCAATCCTTCCCCAGACAGAATTCGTGTCCTTTCCACAGCTCTACTCAAAAGTTAAGCAGGAGAAATGCAACTGGCATTTAGATTCATACTGAGGGCATTGTGTTAACTGTCACTGAGATTAATATAACCTGCAAAAGGCATTGTGGTAGCTGGCAGTTAGATTTATATAGTGCGGTTAATGAAGATCTACAGTATGTTTAAATGCTCCAGGACATGGCTTCCCCTGCTCTTCTCTCAGGTTTCCCAAAAAGTAGAGCTTGCCCAGTTATTTGAAACAGACACATCTTCCATTAAAAAAATTAAACCATATGCCTTTTTGTCCACTCCTAATATTTACGCCGTTTTACATGACTGCTGGCATCTACATACGGAGTCTACGCATCCACTCTACTTTTTCTAATTCCACAGAATCTTCCTCTGTATTCTCTTTAAGGAATACTGTAAAAATCCTCACTGATTAAGCTCAGCAAGACCCTGTGTTTAATCGGAAGGCACCTGGCAGTTTTTAGCAAAGGGATCCAGCTGATCATTCCCCTGCAGACTCTGGGTGTCACTAGGCAGAACTCTACTGAGATAAGTAAAAAACAGCCTCGGAATGTTACATCAAATAGTTTGGAATAACAGTCCATTCATAGATTCCCATTGTAAAGTATCCGGGTATTTAATGGACTAAAGAAACATGAAATACTGTGTATATTGAGCTCAGCACACATGAAAATGCTAAGTGTGTAAAGTGCTTGTACTTCTGTGATGTGTTCTGCCTAAAAAAGTATTAAGATCTCACAGTGGTAAATAATACAACACTACTCATTAATCCGTCTTGATAAACCTGTGAAATATTTTCCATTAACTGGTAAAAATTCCCCTCAGAACCATTGCTTCAGGTTCTCTGCAATTTCAGGAGGTGCCACCTTGCAGATATTTTCTTCATATTTCTATGATACACAAGAACAAGAAACATATTCTTCAAGTCACATAAAGAAGAACAGAGAAAACGTGTTTGTACATTGATGTGGCTCTACTGCAACTCTGGAAGGCAGTGTCTTCACATATACACTTTGGGAAAGTACAGCAAGGATGAACTTCCTATAATGAAAATAAAGATACTGCTTTGCTGTTCTGTAACTTCTGCTGACTAAGAGTTCTCAGAATTCTTTATGAACATTATTTGTGTCTTATAATATCCTTGATTATATTCATTTTTCTAATGCACAAGAAAAAAACAAACAAACAAAACTTAAGGCCAAGCATGAAACCCTTGTTGTCCAGAGGTTACACAAAAGCACTCCTTAAGTGATTTGGTTGATAAAAATGTTGACATGCAAAGGATGTTTTGGTGCAAATCTAGGCAACCTAACTTAATTTTGTATTATTCTGAAAATTTTTGATTCATTGAATCTTATTTAAAAAAAGGTAATTTTCGTTTCTCAGTTCTCAAGATCAGGTTTTGAGTACAAGGTCTTATACCCATTCGTCTGCTCTAAACACAATACGCACTGAAATACTTCCTTTCACCATTCAAAATGCCTTCCTTAACATTTTATCGAAATGTGATTTTGGTAAAATCAAGGAAACAGATTTCATCAAATATTTTTCTAACCAGGTCTGTTCTATGCTACTAGATAGTTTATTTTATTACTGCACATCAACTATTATTGCAATTGCCAATGATATGTTACCCGGGTAAGGCAATCCTTCCTAAATTGTTTTCCCATTCAAACACTCACATGTAAGAGGATTTGGGGTTGAAAGCTCCTTTTGAGTACATGTGCCATTTAATGCTACAGTGTGCTGTAGAATTTTAGCATCATCATTTCAAGCCTTTTAAGGACCTGTCACCAAGTCATTGTATTTTGAAAACTAAGGCCTCAGATCAACTTTCAATGGATTCTTTTATTCCTCGTCTATCTTCCTCATTATCCTTGGCTGATTTAAAAAGCTGCTGAACTTAGATTTTTAGTTTGATAAATAAAAGCTTGCATCTATGGAGGACAAATCACCTAGCAAATGTAAACAGATGAATAGACAAGCAAGGCAGCAGGTTCATGAAGGAGCAATGCCAATAGTAAGAAAAAAACCACAAACAAATGCCAACAGTAGAATACGGAGTAGCTCCAAAAAATGCTTTTGTTACAACTGGATTACATGTATGTAGTATGTGAAGTACATTTTACCAACTATTTGAAATAATTAATATATGAAGCCTATTGCTTTCTTTTTATTTTTTTCCACATGTAGTCTCCCCATGTTCTTGGAAATTATGAAAATAAATATAAAAACGAAGGCATCCTCAATGTCATTCCCACTACAAAATAGAGGTAGCTATCTGCACAATATGATTCTAAGAAAGTCCACATATCACATACAACGAATTTTAACAAAGACTAAAACCAGACATTGATACTGACTCCTTTATGATTCCAGGTCTAAAGCTCTAAAAAACTGTCACCGAGTTCCATCCTTTCTGATCAGAGTGGACTAGAAAAATCATATATGGGTGGGCTGATCTGTGGTATAAAGTCTTCTCTTTATATTGCTTCTTTTCTTGCCATACCCTAATTTTAACTCATGCTATTGCCATAACTCCAAAATTCCTAGAGAGAGTCTAACAGCTAAATCATTCATTATCTATCAAACCCAGCAATATACCAGAGTACTTAGTTCCCTGCTGAATGCTTTAAGTAGGAGTGGAACATATGGAGCTAGTATCTCATTTCAAATATTGATCCGCCCATCAAGCCCAACTGTAAGTAAATAGCCAGGCAGAAACTATAAGCGTAACTCCATATCAGCTGTAATTCCTTGTAAAATGTAATACATATTCCCTTGCAAAAAGGCAAGAACATAATCAGACATGAAAATCGGACTCCAGTGCTAGTGATGTAAAGCCATGGTGACTTTAGATAAAACAAACATGAATTATCAAAAATGCTTTTTGTATTTTCCTGAAGGGTATTTCAAGTCAACCATGAGTTCTTACTACAGTTCACTTTTAAAATTATGCTATTTGAGTATTCACTTGTAATTTATCATCTTGTTCATGAAGATGCATGATTAATGAAAGGAAACTGAAAGATAATTGAAAAGTACTAATAAAATTTAATATATTAGATCTGTTATTTTTAATTTTCCAAAGGATCATCAGAAAGACCCTTATCACTTAAATGAAGTCTCTTTAAATGACCACAAGATGAATATTATGGGCTTCAACCCCTGTAAGTGATTTCAAAAGAAGCAGGGCTCTACATACATAGAAGTCCTGTCAATTATATTTTCTGCGACTGTTTTTTTAATGCAAGGGAGTCCTTTATTATTCGATCTCATTCTTCCTCACAAGATTAAAAACCAAAAAGCCTGTTTATGTGAGCTGCAATATTTGGCTCCCTTAATAGGAGAAAACAAATGGATTTAGAAGTAGTTCTGTTCATCTAAACTGGGACCAAATTAAGTTATTGTTTAGTGTGCATTTGTAACAGTTCATTTTGTTCAGACAAATAAATCATGTCTCTTATTCCTGCGGAAATACACACACCAAAGCATGTGTGCAGAACATATACAAGTGAAAGGGATGCATGAGAACAGAAGAGATACTAAGCTGCATATTCTCCTCCTATATCAAAGATGGCCCAACAGGATGAACTGATTTATTTCCAACCAGAGTGCTGTGAATGACTGTAACGTATCTTTGAAGATGTTACAAAAATAACACCCTTGTGTTTTTAATTTTTCAAAGGTCATTCCTTTTAGAAATATGTGAACTTGTATAAATGACAAATAATACCTAACGATGAACAGCCAGCTGCCTTACTAATAATCAAAGTGGACTCAAAAGACAGCTTCATAACAAAGGGAAAGGAATATATCGTGTAAGTATGACGCATGGGTTCAACTGGTAAAACACACATCAAAGACTATCTCGGGTACTAAAAGGAACGGTTTAATTAGCAGCTTCAAGAAGACTGACCATTTGCATACTGAACAAACAACTGAGTTATCTGTGTTCTGATCAAAGGCATTTGGATCTGAATGGTCAGGGATTATGTATTATGTATCAGTCAATTACACATGAATGCACTAGTCTGAGTCAGAAATGCTCCATGTTTGCTCACAGAAACATGTTTCCTTAATCAGTGGCGTTCAGAGATCTTTTACTATAATTGCTATTACCAATGAGTTTGGTGGACAGACACAGTTTTAAAGAAAGAACAAATCTGTTCTAATTAAGGCTGTGGGGCTAAAGGAGGTAGTAGCAAAATGTAGTTAGTGCATATTTCTTTTTCTTTCTTTATATATACTTTCTATAATAATACAGTTGCTGGGGAAGAATAGCTCAACAGGCATTGATAAATCCTTCCCTTTATTCCAGCTGAATTATTTCCATTTTATTTTAGTATCACCATGTGTGAGGTTTCAATAGCTGAACAACTTGCTTCTGAAACTTCATTTGTCCCATGGCTCTTCTAAAATCTGGGCTTGATATTGAAAATTCGTTTCATATTTACAGGGTTTGAAATGTCCATGTGTGACTGGTACAATCGAGATGTAATTTCATACAAGCTACCGCAAACCAATAATGAGGATCTCAGTGATGTGGAGATTCAACTGTCAGTTCAAAGCTCTCATTTCTGAGCTATTCCCTTCACCAGAAAAAAAAAACATTTGGAACAATGTTTGTAAGCTGAATGGTAAAGTATCCTGAGGGATGTGAGCAAAAGCAGTTAACAAATAAACCACCTAAAAGAGAACTTGTGTCATTTGCAACAATAGCACAGCAATGTTGATCTCTAATATATTTTTACTTCCACAATTAACATCACACAGCTCTTCTACATAGCTTATTATCATTAGATTGCAAAGCACTTGACAACGTCTACTGCCATCAGCCATCAAATACACAAACCTAATTGTTCATTAGTAGTGGCTATTATGTTTATGCAATGCTTTGGCAGTAAAATTTCTTTCACATATTATTTGTGGCTACATCTATACTAGTTAATTACACCATTCCCAGGCAATAAAATATGGTCCTGGATATTGTTAAAATAATCCAGGGAATGCTTCTGGCCTAGGCCAATGCACACCCTCCCAGATAAACCCCAAGCCTAAACTGGGAGCTGGAGCTTTCCAGTGATGACTCCAGAAAGACCATTCACATGCAGCCACCCTGTTTTGGCAGGTAGGAGATTTTATTAGCACAGGGTTGATCTGTTCCAATTGGCCTCAGTGTCTGGGAATCTTCCCAAGCATGTTTAATTTACTAGTGTCAATAGCCTGATAGACAAAGAATTAATTAATCAATTTGGCCTTTTTAGGCCATCTTGTACTTCAGCAGCAAGAAAAAAAGCTGTGTGGGGGAACAGAGAAATAATACTTTGGACATCTCAAACTCTTGGGAAAGTGACATGAAAATGTGTCTTTTCTCAAAAGCTACTTTCACCTCAAAAAAGAAAAAAAAAACAAACCAGAACCACTTGATCAACACAGGAAGACTTTGTGAAGTACGTTCACAGCTTATTTTTTAACAACAGAAGAGGATAATTTTGCTTTTTTGGTTTCAGTCTAACTGGTATTGATTCAACAGGATCAAGAACAAAGTTTGCCTTGAAGACAGAGAGAGAAGTGGGGAGGAGTTAAAACATGTTCTTTAATATATGCATGAAGCCAAAACCAGACTCCAAACACTGCAAAGTAAAGGCTCTTTTCTCCTTCTTACTCCTCAGTTTTAAATCTAGGGCATGTTTCTAAAAGCGTCTGAAGTCACAGACAAATTAAACTTCTTTTCAAAATACTAATAAAGATGGAAGTTTTAAAGGAAACAGATCTTAATAACTTCAACCTCTAGAACAACACAACCAAAAATCCTCAATAAGATTAAAATCATGAAGCACATCTGTGGATATTTTTTCTTTTTTGGTTTCAAGTATCATTTTTACTTTGTAGCATAGATCCCCAAAATAATGTCTGCTAATGTGTGGCTGTGAATTGAATGAACTCATATCATCTGCTTTGATTTAAATATTGATTCTTTGTAATGTATGAGAACAGCTGCTTTTTTGAATTCCTTTCCACCCTCCTTATTACTAAAAATATCGTTAGTTTATATTTGAGATTTTGATGCTTAAATAGCATTTCAACTAGACAATGTACAAACTCAGAAAAAAAATCTATTCACTGAGATCTGAGGAAAATACAATCCAGATTTTCAAACTCTGACTTCACAAAAAAGTAACTTTGGGAAGTTACTTGATATTATGGTAGGGAGAATAGCTTATACCTGTACACCTGAAACTGGAGTGTATACTTAAATTAATAAATTAATGGAATGGATGAAAAAAAGTTCTTCACCTAACTGGAAAAAGTGTTTAAAATCAAAACCTGAAAAGCACAATTATTTCAAATTACATTCCAATAAAGAACTGATGCCTTCAAAGGATTAAGAGAGAGAATCTGCCTCCCTAGTACTAGGACTCCTTTCAGAAAATAGTGAATAATTATTGTAGATAGTGCTGTAACAGACACTTCTCAGCTTCCCAAGCGAAAGGCAGGAAAAACACAGTGCTTGACAAGTGGGAAGGGATGCCTCTTCCTTAAATCTCTGGCTAATTTTGCAAGTAAATCTGATTATTTTTATGTACACTAAGGGCAGTTTTATCTCATCTGTAAACTGGGGATTTAAGTTACGCTGGTTTCCAAGGTTTTCAGACTTCATATTCTCTCAAACATCTACCTTCATAGGAAATGTACAGCTGTAGAAGTTCCTTATCCTCTCTTTACAAAGGAAGAGTAGACAGCTATTAAACAGGCCTGGTGAGATAAATGCCATCCAGTTTGTATTGTGATATATTAAAAAAAAAAAAATCAAAATTTCCAACATAATCTATTTTCTCTGAGTAAATCAGGTGTGGGTCGGAGACATGTCTTCGTCTCAGCTTTGTCCACCTTGAATTAGAAGTCTAAATATTGTGTATCATGCATCATTTTCATATAAATCAGCAAGATGAGATACAGGCAAGGTTCTTGAGACTCCATTGTCTGTCTTTTAAGAGTTCCACCTCAAGCTAGCTGAATTCAGTTGGCTCATTTAAATACAAATCTCAGATTTTTTTTTCAAAGAGAGGAAAAGGTCTAAGTGACTTGTCCTCCCATGTTCTCTCTCCGGCTACACTGTAGGCTGTACCTACAGAACTTTCACCACCTCAGTAAATTATGCCAAAGGCAGAATAGAAATGTAAATGTTGTTGGTATATCAATATCAAACTCAGGCAAGATGTTATTCTCTGATGCATATTCTTTCTTCTAACATGCTTCTCCGGAAGCAGCTGAAGTCACACTGAAAATTCGAGTTACTTCAGAATAAAAATATCCAAATAGGCACTTTCCAGTGCAGTTACTATAGTAACTGTGAGAGTGGGAAATTAATTCTGGCTCTCTAACAAGAGTCAAGAATAACCACTTTCCATTACATATGCATAACGATAAAACTATGTTAGCTCATATAAAATAATAATTATGAAAATTATTTTTTCATGAAGTGGATTTTTATTTTTCAAAGAGATCTTGAAAAAGCAAGCAGAATCAAACTGTAAAAAACTCTGCACAGTGAGCTAGTTATGTTACCAAAAATTTTGAAAAACGTAATATTTTTTTTTTTTAAATCTCAGACTGAAAGCACATTTTTGGTGGTACCTCTGCTTTCCTGCTTTCTTCTGTGCCTACAAATTCTAGCAAACATGAAGTGTAGATGATCTATAAATACCTACATGGTGCCACACACACCTCAATGCACACACAAGTACAACTTCCAAAAGATCCAGGTAAGCAAGAAATGCATGATCTAACTCTCAGCTGGCAAATATTTTGTCAAGTAAGAGTTAAGAGCATTGAACTGCACCATGCAGATTTATAATGCTTCTGCTGGGTATAGTCTCAGTAGCTGTTCCACAGTCAGTGGGCTTTATACGGTATGGTGTATTTAGAGGAAACCTTCTGCTTTTTATTTTCCTTTCATTTTTACTTTGCTGCCTGAGTGCTTTCTCTCTGAAACAAGGAAAAGGCATTCACATGAACTGTCTGCAAATCCTTGCAGCTTAATTGCTTTTATCTGGGGACTTGTTATTGTTAAATTTAATAGACATTGGGGTGTTCTCTGCTGAGACCTTTAATGTGTTCCGGGCTTTAGAGATCTCTGAAGAAAAATGGAACTTATTGGAGAGAAAGTCAATGGTCCACTGACTAAGGAAAACCATGCACCTGCTAAAGAACATCTTTCTTTTCATATTACACCATGGTCTTTGGGTCCTAAAGGATCGAGTTGACAGGACTAAATCAAACATTTTAGTTTTGCTGTGATTATAACGTGATGTCCAGCATTAATATACCTATAACTCTTTGTAAAATGGCACAGAGGAATATTTTCTTGTATGTAGTTATGTATTCCTAGCATACAGATGCAGAGCTCCTTATTGTAAGAGTGTTTTTTAATAACACAGAAATAATTCATACAGGATTCTAGATTAGTGGTTCCACAGTTTAAATTTTGATTTTTAGAGAAGAATAATATTAACTGTATTTGGATCATATTTTCGTATCTAAATATTCACAAATCACTGTAAAAGGACAGATTCAAGTTATTACTTCCCCAGAATGAAAGCTGGGTTTGCGAGAATTTTTCTAGGGGCAGCACTGACCCTGTGGTATAAGCCCACACCTAAGTGAGATGTGAGACTTGCCTTCTAGCAGAGATGTTTCAAGCAACACAGATTGGAGCTTTAGATATATCAGACTGAAGAACGCATTCTGTGCATGTGGAACCTGTACAACAGCACCTTCTGACTTGAGAAGAACATTCTTAGTAGCTCAGGCGGGCAGACAGCTGAGATTCTAGTTTACCTTAATGCTATCTAAGGTTTTTTCTATTCATATGAAGGTATGTCAGGATTCACTGCTGGGTTTCATCCTTTATCATGTGGAGTTCAACATTTATTTCAGTTTTCTGGTGTCTTAATCTGCCCCCAAACCAACCAATAAATATTGAAAAATTAAGTAGAAACTCTGTTCTTGTGAGATTACCAGCCTGATTTCCAGCCTAATGACGTTCAGCTAAGCAGCCAGATTTGTAAGCTTATTATATAGCAAAGATTTTGAGTTTTATACATTACTTCTATTCCGCAATAAACTATTCTGCCTGGAGGAATTACAGAAAGCTACTACTGAATGAATCATACTGTGCTCTGTAGTAAGAAAAAAGGTAAGAAAATTTTTGTCCTTTTAGCCAAATAGTTGGCTTGTTTACATAGTTGAATAAAATAGAATTCACAAGGTTAAAGCAAAAAGCAACCATTAATACAAGGAGAAAACATGGGTATGGAATGAAGAGATGTTTTTCAGATGAGAGAGAAGCAGATGGAAAGCTGATGAGGCAAAGAAATGCCAACCTGGGACTTTATCAAGCCATCCAGGTGGCAAAGTGTTAGAGCTTAATTCCACAAGATACCAAGAAATTCTTGAGATTTTATGTTCCACGACTGTCCCTACAGATGAAATATTACAGCAGGCAATTAAGTTGTGCACTGCTCTTCATCAATACCTTGTTAGGAGAAATGAAACACAAGAACTTTTTGAGAAGGTGAATTTCTTTTAGAGCACCTTTGATGATACCTTTGAAAACGCCACAAATTCCATCGTTTTTGACACATTCAGAGAGCAAATCTGAGCTACATTTTAATAGCCCTGATGGCTAAATATTATATTAGTTCCACTCCAGAAGTGAAAATTATTTATAAGACTATAGCTTTCATAAAGCTCCTAGAGTGTCTTATATGACAGATTGAAAATAAAGATGTTTGGGACAATTTTATCTGGAAAGAGAAGGTATAACTGTGAAATATTCTGGATTCTAAGGACTGTCTTCCTTAGAACAAGATTTGTTCAAAATAGCGCTGTGGCAAAAATCTTCCTCTGAACTCCCACGTACAGTAATCTGTCAATGCTCAACCACTTTCCTTGATCTACCACAACTTCCCTCATTTGCATTTGACCTCCCATGCCTTTATAGCTGACAGACTATAACCTGTCTGCATGTACAGACCACAGGAATAGTTGTTTGGACTTTCTTTTCTCTATAATTTTACAACACACTTTTATCCTCACAGCTACTGGTAAGGTCACACAGGTTTAGAGACTCCTAAGTGTGCAATAAAATTGACTATGCAAAGAGCATCAATCTCTATGCATGCAATACGATCTTGTTCATACAGCAACAAGGGAGAAAGGAGTGACAGGTTTCATTCAAAAGGCTATAAAGAAAAAGAGAATGGTTAGGAAAAACCATGCATAAGGAAAAGCAACTGAACGTTAACATGATTTAAAGTATTTAATATATGATTAAAAGAAAAAAGTATTATAGAAACTAAAGAAAAAAGGACCTGAAAAAATGACTTGTCATATTTTTAATCAATAGATTCTTAACTTACCACCTATGGAAAAACTATGCAAAAACCAGAAGAATAGAGTAATTCTTAAACATTTTGTTAAAGCCTCAAATTCTACTGAAGTCAATGAGAGCTGAAGCTACCAAGGCACTTCATAAAAAATGAGTGTGTTAAAGGCAAAGAGTGGAGCAAGACTGGAGTTAGTTCCATCAACTCTTTGATACCTACCAACAGTCTTCCCACTGTGACACTTATTTCTGTTTAGGTTTATTTCTAAAGTAACAGGAAGCCAAAACTTTTCTTTTTATGAGGGTGGGGGGGCCTTTTCTTTTCTCATTTTCCCTTTCTTCTTAACTCATGCTGAATTATTTCCCTGGGAAATACATCTCTTGGGGAATATGTATTCATTAGTAGTTTAACTGCAATGCCAGCACAGTAGAAACAGCTGCATCTCAGTTCTCCCTTAAGAATTGCATTGTTTTTTGTCTTAAGAGGCTAAGAAAATACATAGAAAAACAAGTAGGAAGTATTACAGAACGGTGCTAGCAGAATTGCAAACAAATGGAAAAAGATTAAAACTATGACCAGTGTGAAATAAGTATTTAAAATTTGACTTGTTTTTTAAACAGAATCAACATCAATTTGCCTTGTTGCCATTTATTCTGAAGCAGTATCACATTTACTTTCATGACCTGCTATGAGAACGGGTTTGAGATGTTACTGCCACAGCTGAAATATGCTGCTGTATTCAGCAAAGAAATTCACCATTATGCTGCACATAATAAGCTTCGCCACTCATCTTACAATTAGTCATGTTGACACATTTTTATAAATTAGACCTAGCAATCATTTTCAGATGAGACATTTTCCCTGCAGAAGGAATCCTTCAGCTTTGCAGAAAGCATCAAAAGTCAGGCATTTACTATAATAGAAAGCAATTTCTGTTATGGAAAAGAGAAAGGTGCCTTTTGCACATGCCGAAAGGAAAACGAAATGTGAATCGAATTTATGGTGGCAACAACAAAAATACTATTTTCTTCAAGTGAAGAGACATTTCACGTAGCCTAACAGTTCTGGGCTCATTGTTCAAGTTCTATATATCATAGTATAACCAGAGGTAAAACAAAGCAAAACAAATTCCACTAATGAGTATAGCCCAGATTCTCAGAGGGCATAAAACAGCTTAGTTACATTAAACGCAAGAGCCATAGCAGCTATTTCAGATATGCAGGTATCACTGAGCCTGAGAACAAACTAGAAAGGGACAGAATAAGCCTTCTCCTTCTGCACAAGTCTGTTTTGACTGATCGATTCCTGATGAATTTCCATTAAATATGAAATATTGTGCTGGGTACATATTCTTAACTGCCTGGTAGTTAATTTACAGTTTTGAGCTGAAGACCCAGAGCTCTTCAGTGCGGTATGTAACTACAGCTAAGTAATCTGTTTGGCTAATTATTCCCCTTTTAAACACTGTTAAATACAAGTTTAAGAAAGCACTGCTGGCACCTCTGTAAGCAAATAGTCTCCACCTTTACATATTTATACACCCAATTTGACAGAAATTGCAAATTACTACAGAATCTTAGTTATTGCACCTCTGTGGAGAAAATATAATTCCTACAATCTGAAAACATTTAAGAATTACACAGTCACACACCTGAATACTTTGGATTTGTGAAGGTCAATGCACAATTTTCATTTTACTCAAACGGTCTGCCTCACAAACCAGTCTCATTTGTCGTAAATGCAGAGGTGGTTTATTCATATTCCACAGTGGATTCCGGCAGAGTCCCTTTTGCCAAAAGCTACATTTCTTCGAGTCCCACCCGCCACACAAAAATCTTCTAAAAGGACTCTAGCTTTACTCTAGCAAATGGTGATGATGATAGGTTCCCTGTTCACTGCTTGCTTTGTTCCTGGCCTTGTGGTTTACTCTGAGAGTTCCACAGAAATCGCTGCAGAAATCTCTTCATCAGCATGAAGAATTTCATGTGCATTATGAAATGAATAGCGTAGCACTGACAGTATGAATCATCATCTGACTTCAGTTTACCGTTAATTGGCATTGCAATTTGTTTAAGTACATTAAAGACACCTATGCATTCAGGTTTGACTGGAGTGTCACCTGGTTTTAAATTTTGTTGCAAAACTTGCAAATACCTGTTATTAACATCCAATCTTTTGTTCTAAACACTACATCCAATCCCAGAATAATGAATTCTACTCCACAGACAGCCCTGCTAGCCAGTTTAAGAAGTCTATCAACATCCCCAAGTATATTTAAGCAGCCTGGAGTGTGACAAACTAAATAAAATGATCAAAGAACTTCAAAGTGTCATAGCACCTCACAAGGCAGATCTGTGCAAAGGTATCAATTCTTACTTTGCAAATATTTGCAAGTAAAAAAGAGATTTTCATGAATTTGTCAAAGGCAAAAAATGTCACTTCTCCCAGTAAATACGATTTTTCATTATGACAGCAGTAAAAATATAGAGCGGTATATGTGCTCTGAACTCTGCATGTCTTGTAAAAATGAATGAAATCATTACAGCAAAATCTTACAAAAGGGAAAGGGAAATTAAGATAAAGAGGGACGTTAAATGACATTGAGCAGAAGGAAGGATTGTAACAACTACCAGTGTGTAAGCCCAGTTGAAAGAACAGCATTTTATGAAAAGTTCTGTTTGTATCCCCAGTCCCATACTGGGCTGAGACCCATGATTTCTTTTCCTCTGTACCCACAGTCAAGTTTTCATGAAAACAAAACCTGACTGCACTAAACAGGAACCACAGCACTCTTTAGGATGTACTGTCTGCTGTTATTGCTGCTTTCATTCTTACAGGCTGTGTCTCTTCACTGTGGAGTCTCTAACTTGCTTCTTCCTGAAGTTTTCCTCAGAGACATTTGATGAGCAAGTGGTTGGAAAAAACGAAGCGACCTGGCTATGAGCCATGCCAGGAGCTGGCACCCGGCTTGCCCAGCAGGGTGCTAATGGAGATACCTGCCTGACTCACAGCTGTGCAATAAAACCCGGGTAGCAAGGCTTCGTAGATGTCCTGTAAGGCAGCATTGCAGACCCCGCTGGAATAAATCAATCTGGCACTCCACTGTGCCATCTCTGGCTATACTCAACAAAGTGTGTGAAAAGAGGACATTGCTGCAGAAGTCAGTGTTTACAGAGGCTTAGGAAGATGATTTGCCATGGCTGGGCCCAGCAAGATGCGCCAGGGTAGGGAAATAAGCATTTTGTACTGTATGCGTGTGTATTTTTACTTGTACGTAGCATAACATAATTTATCACTTTTACACACCATCATTAGAAAGAAAGATGTGACACTGGGAGAAAGCATTAAAAAAAAAAAAAAAAAAATCACAGTGATGGATAAAAAAATTAAACCTTAAAGCCCAATCAGGCTATGTGCAGTGCACATATAAGGTTTTGTGTTTAATTCGGCAATTGGGTGACCCTGTGAAGAGCATTAATCTACTTTATTGGTACCATTTGGTATTTTTCCTGTTCTTTACTGTTGTTAGTTTTATATTGAATCCTCTCTTTTTTTTGTTTGTTTTTTTAAATTGACTTCATTTTTACCTCTCCTAGTTCACTGTCTTCGAAGAAAATAAAGGAAATTATTTTAAAAGCTCTACAAGGTACACTTTATAAATAGAAACATTTCATGCTTAAGTAGAGAGACAACTTTTATGAGGTATCTAGTGCAGAAAAACTGTTACTCAGAAATACACTTTCTTAAAATTGTCTTACATAATCATACTTCTCTGAGTATCACACGCACCAGTATAGAAACTTTTAAACCATGACACAGAAGGCCCAATATTTACTTTTTAAGTCCTTAGGCTTTTGAAAATATCAGTATCTACAGTATTTGAGGTTCAAAGATTTTCTTACAGTCGTTATCAATAATTCCTTTGAAAACTGCTCTGCCTTTATGTATGTGTTCATACAGATGTCTGCTCATTTCCTAGATCCCTGAAACAAACACTTTTAGACTATTGTTACATGCAAATATATTGTTTTTCTGAAAGTCCAGAAGTGGAATGACTGGGAGCTTATACACTAAGAGAATCTTACCTGCATGAAAGTGCAATTTCTTTTTTTCTTACATTTTCCATTAAAAAAAAAAAGTCAAACAAGGATAATAAAGATGTAGAGTTTCTGACAGATTGGAAAGAACACAGAGACCAGTCCTTTCAGTCCCAGAGGTAAGTAGAACAAATTCATAGGAGATTTCAATTTGGATGTGCATTGTGAGTCATTTCTACACCAAGAGAGATTTAATGCCAACATCAGTTGATTCACTACTGACATCATCTCAGAATTTCACCTGTTATCCCTTGGGAAGAGTGACTCAGCCTCTAAGTTCACTCCAGACTGATTTTTATTACATGAAAACAGTCATTGAGTAATTGTCAATATGATTAAAAAAAAATCATTAGTCCACATGGTGGATTTTAGTCTAATTCATTGAAGAGAAGCAAGCAGACATTAAAGATTCCTCTGCCAGGAATTCTCACACTAATAAAAAAATCACTTCTAAAGATTTTTTTTTCCATCTTTCTAGCCTTTGCTTTGTCACATTAAGCCTCGTTGGTCATCATTCTCACCAGTCCTTCCTTCTATCAACCTAGCTTCAGCTTCTGATTTTCCACTCCATACTCCTCCAGTTTTACAAAAACACCTCCCCCAAATTACCTTGCATTTACGAAGCTCTTCAGCTCCAGGGGAAGAGGTGATGATGTGTTATGAGTCCTATTTTTGCCTCTAAGCCCAGCAGTCCTAGGGTAATTGCCAGAATTGTAGTGGCTTTCGAGTTGAGTTTACAAAATCAAGCTGGTTTCAAAGCAGCATTTACTGCTCCATAATTTCATCTAATCCCCACAGCTACTGACATAAACTAATTGCATGTACACACACGATCCCATTACGAATGGTGCAATCCAGATGGTGCCAATCTGGGACTGCAAACAGAGTTCCAGCGCTGTCAAATGCATGCCAGGCTTACCTGCTGCCTTTACATCTCTATTCCTACCTCTTTATCATAGACATTTCCTATTCAACTGGTTGGGCAACACAGTAAACCACATAGTTATAAGTCTCCATGGAAACCATGCTGACCTGAGCATGCCAGATGATTTCAGTGTATATAGTACCAAAAAGGTAAATGACTAATACTTTGTAACATAGATTTTTCAAACATGTTGTAGGTTAAAACAATACTTTAATTATAACCTTATAAAACGAGGAGAAAGCTTATATCATAAGCCAGAACATATACAAAGGACAGAAAAGTTTGATTATTTGATCTTTGTTTAGAGGCAAATAGATTTGGGAAGTGCCAAGCAATGTTTCTCCTTAAAAAAAAAAAGAAGAGTCAGTTCTAAATTTACTCTTATGTAATTTAGCAGAGTACTGGTAAATAATAATGGAAATATCTGTATTTGTACAGTCATACGCAAAGGATGCATTTAGATCCTAGACACATAACAAATACTAGTAATTTTGGGAAATGGTGTTCCTAGAGTGCCACAAAGTGTGCTATGTCTTTGTGATATATTAAAAGCCATTTAGTTTGATTCTCTTCTCACTTTTTTATTCCCTGGATCCTTGAGCTGCTGCTCTGATCTACATCAGCACCACTTAGAGTAAAATCAAGTCTACTTTTGGCAAGTATTCAAGTCAGTTTAGCATTCACTTTCTATCCGCATTCATGCAAGTGAACATTACTTTTCAGAGCAAATTGAAAGTCAAATGGAAGGCCACTAGCCTGGCTGATGTGAATTCAATTTGGATTTCAACCGAGTATTCACCAGCTAATTTTTTTTATTATATTTATTCAGCTGTGGAAAACATTATACACAAAACGAACAGCTGATATGAATAGCCTGAATTTGGGGGGATCTAAAGAGCTAGAACATTGAGAGGTGTAAATCAGCTTGGTGGCTCTGCTGGAGCCAGTGGTCACACTGAGGGATGGAGGCTCTCAGTCACTCTTACATCAGTCCTGGTTCTTTCCATGTTAATATACAAGCACAGATGATTTTATGATTGTTATTATTGCTCCCCATATTATTAAACAAACAGTTCAAAATTACTGTATTCAATCTGAATTGCTTCTCACAAAATCACTAGCAGAAATCCTTTCTGAACATGCAAGAGGCACTTCAGTATTTCATGAAGTGTTAAATTGGCAAAACACCACCACCAGTTCATTACGGCAGATTCCTTCCAGATGGAACCATAAATGTACTGTACTTTACTCAGCGCCCATGGTACGAACCAACTGAGTCGAATATTATCACCACTTTTTGAGGAATAATGTTTCACATAACTATCACTTATTTTTGCAGGGAAGAAAATAATTTAAAAGAGAACACAGAAAGGAAGATTCCAGAGCCTCTCTGATTTGTTTTCATCTGTTTCTTTCTAGTGTCTGAAAATCAGGACAAGCTGTCGCTGTGGCCTTTGTCTAGGTTTCAGCTCCAGAGCTGGACGTACGCTCCCCTACTTCACCTCTAAACGCAACACAGAAAGGCTGGGCCAGAAACCCTCCCCAGCCCGCCCGAGCCACAATGCTGACGGGGTGCGGAGGGGAACTCAGCACCCAGCAACATTCAAAGCAGTCATGCTCTTCCATACAGCAATTTCCAAAGGGACTGGGATTTCCAAATAAACTGACGAAAACCAGGGAATAGAATTCTTTGAGATTTAAACTAATGAATACATATGTAATGATAAAATGAAGTGATTACATTTCACAGCTGACTTCAAGAGAAACCACTAAAGGCTCTTAATTTTCTTTTTTCTTTTACTGTGCTATTTCTATTTCTTTTAAAAATCTTTCTGTTTACAGATCCATTTTAGAATTTTTAAAAAATGTATATGTGCCTATTTTAAAACATTGGTCTAGTCCAGTCTTATCTCAATGTACATCAAGAATAATTCCAAAGTTGTAAAACAAGCATGAACAAATACATGTAAGTATTTAAAATATAATCAGTTTTATCTGTCCACTATTCTTTGCTTCAAGGAAAAGTCACCCTAAAATTTTCAAATACATTTAAATATGAAGTCAATATAATTTGGCCTCACTGACTTGAAAAGATTTTGCCCCAAAGCAGTATCGTTTCATTAATCCGTACTATTTCATTCAGCAGACTGCCTTTAAGCTTCCACTGTTGTGCTGGAGACAAGAACCAATCTTTTCATCAACTCCATCTGAGCCGTTGTTTAAACTAGTAAATTACATCTACTTCTCCCCTCAAATACATCTGCATTTTGACCACATTTGTTTCTAGTTAGAAATTTTTTTTTTAATAAAGCTTTCAAATGCCTGAAAGACTGAGGGAGCTCCTTTTTCTTGGAATTTGAGATGTAAAAATAAATATGGACATAATGATCAAGCAAACAAATAGCAACACATTAATTTCCTTCTGCTTTAGACAGGCTCTGATATCTTAAAGGGAGCATTCAATATGAAATTATGATCCTTGGTCCCCAGAGTTTTTTTGAACAACTGAATTCCTTTGTAAAATGTTAATACCACAGTCTTCTCTGTTCACTTACAAGGCAGGAAGCACATCTTATTTCTGCATGCAGGGAACTACCCATATTTCATAGACACATAAATCTCTCTTTTGTTAAATCTCTGCTTGTGTATTTCACAGCTCAAAGTTGAAATTTCCTTGAACTCCAATGAAGAAACTCATTGCAGTAAATACACATCTTTTCCCAATTAAAAAATAAACACTACTAACAATGGAATCAGATTAACTTGATGGGAAAGGAGGCTTTTTATAAATTTATACTGACAGTTTGTGTTAAGTCAGGCTTCTGCTTTTATTATATTATGTAAAGTTACCTCTTTTTAGCAGAGAAAAAAATCGCCTCCATGATGCTATGTTTTTGCAAGAGGTAGGAAAGAATGACATATTCTTCAGACTTATATACCAAAGCAATACATGACATCGGGTAAATTCATGCCTCTACCTTGAGGGCACAGATTCCAGTGACACTGTTTCAGGAATCGACACTCTCCTGCAGTATTAGCTATTGTATATCACATTCTCTTACAAACAGCATTTCCATTCTGTCATCTTACAGCATATACAAGTGCAGTGTCTTGTTCCATTTGAAGATCTTAATCCTTTTACTTTGTAGACTAAGGACAAAATCCTCCTCTTGCAATGTGTGTTCTTATGCAAAGCAAGAGGATAAAACTAAAGGAAAAGTTTGGAGATCCACCACACACAACAACAGTTTGGAAAAGTTGTTTCCAGAAGGCAAAAGTACATACATTTGGGAACACTTGGAAAGCCCCTCTACACATGATGTTTGATGGAGATTTATGCACTGTATTGAAGCACTGGTATATTCCACATTACTCTTAAAATTGACAGGAAAGGTAGAAGGAGAAAAGCTTGCAGTGATTTTTGTAGTATTTCTTCCTTTCTCCCACTGGTAGAACATGAGTATGCCCAAGGATAAGAGCACGGTCCAGAAAAATGACAGCCTTGCATTCTCTTACACCTATTGAATATGCAATACACTGAAAAATAGGCGCTATACGTCAAAGTTACTATATTGCCTTAGAGTGACCAACGTGCAAACTGACTACTTTCAATAGTTCCATAATTCTATTTCAATAAACAGTGACATTTCTTACATATTCTCTGGTTTTATAAAATGTTATATTTAAAGTAGAACACAAAGACATCCAGTCTTTCAAATCAAGTACAACCTTTTGACAGGATTTGGCCTACTTGAAACCCCTTCCCCAGTTTCACATACTCAGCAAGAATTCTCCTGATAGAGATGAACTGCCTGCAGATACCCAGAGCACATTAAGAGTCTTTTCCAAGTCATTTTGAAACGGTTACAGAGATTCAGGTTATAGAATGACCTTATTTTGCATACCAGTAAAAGTTATTAAATCCATATCTCAAGTTCCATAGTAGACATATCTTACCATTGTATAGTTCTTGAAATGTTTGAAATTTCTTTATGCTATTTCAGATTACTGTTCAAATAAGTTGACAAGCAAGAATGCTATCTAAACAAATGTAAATAGACTGACAACCACCACAATCTAAGTCAGATAAAAGGGGATTTTTGATGGGCCTGAAATTTATGAGCAAGGCAAAGAATAAATCTGTTTCTTGTAAGTTACTTTCTTTAAGAAAAAATATTCGGAGTGTATTTCATCTAGGGCCTGTCAAAATAATAGCTCAGTGATGTGAACTCAAAACATAAAAGTGTCCTATTAGCAATCAACAAGAGATACGCCAGTCTTTTCTAGTAGAGCTTTCTTATCAGACATATTTGTTTTACTTCATGAGATTGTTCTACATCCATCAAATTTACATACCTATGGCTGCATTGTTAATTCCTACTATGAAACTATTCAGAAGAGTTTCCATTTTCTGCTCAGTAAAGGAACTTCACAGCCAAGAAATATAAGCTAAGGATGGTAGGTAGTCCTCTCATTACATTGGTACACTTACACAAAATACTGTTTGAAAAGCAAGTGAATAGCTCAGATCCCATCATCCAATAATGAGAAATTATAGGAACTGCAGACATTACATATGTAACTACAAATTAGGAAGAATAAACAACAGATACTGATAGCATGATTAAACTACTACAGAAGTAACTTTATTTTTTGTCAATTCCATCTTCGGATATCTGATTAAGGACTTTGCTTTTAAATACAAAGCTCTTTTTCCCCAACTGTTCTATACGTTTACATATTAGCGGACAAAGTAGTGTTAGAAAGAACAGTTCTTTGCAACTGTTGGTTTAAAAAAAAACCAAAACAAAACATGTTTCTACTGCTGATATGAACACAAGCAAAAATAAAATAGCTAGTCAGGTCTGAGTTTCCTAAGCAAATACATCTTGTCATACCTTCAGGATATTATCTTGAACAGACAAAATTACAGTTAATAGTTATGTTTCCCTGAACTAAAGGTTCTGTGAAAGAGGTAGCAGAAAAATAGCATTTTTACTCAGCAAGACTTGTGAAAGATCAATTCTTCATTCCTTATCCAGGTGAAATTTCATCGCTCTAAATTTAATTCGAGATCAGAAGAACCCTAGAATCATCAAAATCATGAGTTTCCCTTTATTTTCACCATGAAATTAATCAGAACTTATTTTCACAGTGACACTAATCAGAGCAATTATTTTCATGCATTCATAAGAAGCCAAACTCCGCTCGAAAAAGCCAAAATGTTCAAATACCGAATTGCATCTGGGCTGGAAGTCCTCTAAGAAAATTTTGAACAAGCTTACTTTTTTTTTTTCCCTTATGTCAATGAATGTGTGTTCCAAATGAAACGACAGCAAATCAGAAAGCAACTAGGTCACAGGTAATGAAGTCATGAAATGGAAGAAGGAAGAAATTCTTTGTGAGGGTGCGGAGACACTGGAACAGGCTGCTCAGAGAAGCTGTGGATGCCCCATCCCAGGCTGGATGGGGCTCTGAACAACCTGGTCCAGAGGAAGGTGTCCCTGCCCATGGCAGGGCGGCTGCAACTGGATGATCTTTAAGGTCTCTTCCAACTCAAACCATTCTATGATTCTAAATATGATCCTCTATTGTAAAATTAATCTAATATTGTTTTGTTGTCCCAGCAAAAGAGTACAGGATATTATTTGTTGGACTTGTAATCAGCCCTATACGTTTATACTAAAACAGTGTTTTAATATTATGGACACCAAAGAACAGGAATAGGTATAAGCAGCTGCTCTTGGCAGCCAATTCCAGTGCCTCACTAGCCTTGTTGTAAAATATTTCTTCCTTTTATCCAATCTAAATTTATCTTCTTTCACTTCAAAACTGTTGCCCATTGTCCAGTCACTACAGGCCTTCACTAAAAGTCTTGCTCTGTCTTTCTTATAAGCCCTCTCTATATTTTACATTGAATGATAAGACTATGACAAATCAGTTGAACATTTATTTTCTAAGACATAAAAATGAATGAATGAGGCAATAGGAAAAGGTATGTATGAAGGGAAACTTTTAAGATATTCTAATGGTTCTAATTTTAAAAGCTGCCATCAAATCTTGATGGATTATGAAAGTGTGTCTAGTTAGATAAATTACAGGCATGACACTTTGGAGATCAAGACGGTACCTTTATTAAATAGTGACAAGGTACAAGTAGCATGGCTCAACATCGAAACCAGCTGACTGCATTCAGAGGGTGTGAAGATGTACTGAACACTTGGACTTCTATTTTTTAGGTCATTTGCAAAGATTTAGCATTTGTTTTAAGGACATCATCTGTATGCCTAATTTCACGCGCCCATGGTGGCAAAACATACAGCAGAGACACAAAGAGATCAGCAACAATGGGTTCTGTATTCATATATATTTAGATATTCTACAAGGAAGATGTTGAATGATCCTGTATTGCATTTTGTATTGCATGCAGCATTTAACATTAATGTTCAACTCCCATTCTGCCAGTATTAAATATTAGATATTTTGTCAGAATAAAGAAAAAACTAAATTTATTCTATCCTTAACTCAATTTATTCATTATTAGTGCTGAAGTTTAAAAGGAATTGTGTTGGGGTTTTTTTTTCTGTGCAACTATAAATTAACCTTTTTTTTTTTCAATTTCTTAAAGTATATTGGTTGGGTTTACATCTTACTAAATGTCTCAAAATGACAATGTGTGTCAGAAGGCAATGAAGTTTCACAATCTGTGAGTCTTTTCACCACAAACTGAACTTACCAAGCTGCTGGATCCTCTGTTTTTCCTCTCTGCTGAGAACAGGGCTGATTTAATTGCCCTCACCCTCCCACCACCTTGCAAAAAGCTGATACAAAGACTCTGGCAAAACTTAACAGGTTCTCCCTGAAGTGGGAGGGATAGATATGGCTGGTTGCATAGCTTTATTTAAAAATAATATTTACCATATTTCCTCCATTGGCAATGTAGGAAAGCACCTCAGTAGGATGCATTCTGACATGGAACACAAACTGCCTTCCTTTGCTATAAGCAAGCAAAGAGCTTTCCAATTATTTTCTTGTGGCACAGGCCGGTTTTCCCTCCCATGCTGTTATGTCTCCACTGAGTAGTGAAATGAATCGTGAAGAAGTTTGAAAGGGAAGATGCCTACCAGAGGATTTTCAGGAAAGGCATATTCCAGACCCACAGTCTAATACAACAGAAAAAAAACTTCTAATATAACTGAATAATTAGGACTACAGAATACACGAACTACATTGCAACCTGAAAACTGAGATGATATCTAATTGTGAAACCCAGGTCACAATGTCTGAGGAAATTTAAATTTGGATTTGAGGAGCAATGCGACCAAGTTAGATATCTACTAAATTAAGGCACCTTGGATTACTATGTCTTTCTGTAAATTACTATTTACAGTCTGTCTTACTTGAATACTTCTACTTTGGCTGTGAGAAATATACACTGTAGTCTACACAGGCCAAATCAAGTAATTTCTTTTCTTTTTATACAATTTAAAAACCTGAAAAAGGAGCTAGATTTAATCTGCTTTATAATCTCTTTAATAACAACATATTTAATTAAGACACCTGCTGGAAATACATAAAAAGAATTTAACAAATTAAAAATACAGTGTAAGAGTCCCACTGCAACACGTTATTCAAATGAATTGTTTTATCATACCACAGGCATTTTAAGTGAGACAATTCCATTCTGGGAAATATGGCGCTGTATCCTTTCAAAACCAGCATGTTTACTGGCAGCCCTGAATTTGATTGTCAGCAATGATACAGTCACAAAGCAGTTAGCCCTGACAGGAAATGCACATGATGTGCTAATACAAAAAAGTCTTTGCAGTCTATGATCTGGCTGCATCATTTTTGTAGCAACCCAAGGGAGCCCCAGACATTTTTTCCACATTGTCTACATTGAAGACTGAGAAAGTGGTAGTTTCTGCTCCCACTTTCATTCCAAGAAACTAGAACTAGATAGTTCTCCTTCCTACAAAAGCAGTGGGATAACAGTGAGAAGCACCCCTGTCTGTCTCAGAGCTCTAACAGGAATTCTGCCGCAGCCGCTCAGTGCTCTCAGTGAGAAGCCCAGCACAAAGACAAAGCACTGGGATTATTCTGGCAAAAATCACTCAACTAGTGTGAGATTTAGTTCTCCAAAAGTACAGAGAATGTCAGGTTGTGGGGAGCTGTTCTTGCCTGTAAGCACTTCCAGATCATCTTATCTGAGTTATAGCTATACACCTCTACTAAAACCCTACAATAATATTTCTTTTTGCCTTTTGAGATTTCCACTGAGAGGCTTAAAACTGCAATTACTTTCACCTATATAAAATCAAGTTAGAATTCCAAAACATGTACCATCTGCCAACGCAGATTTTTTTTTACCTTTCTAATTAACAGTAATATTATCTATTTAAATAGCAATATACTTTCAATGAGAAAAAGATCTGTTCACAGGTAGGCAGTAACAGTGATAATATTGCAATACCAACCCACAAATTAATATTTTTCCACATGCATTCGGTGAACATTTTGTGCATTTAAGATTTCTCTATGCCCTGATCACAAACCGTTACATCTTTTCTCTCAGATCAGGTGGTGCTATTGCTGCTTCCAGATTGGATCAGACTAACATTTTTGGACAAGAGGAAGCTTTTCAGAAATCTAGCTAGTCTTTCTAAGGAAAGAATATCACTTAAGAATCACAGAACGTCAGGGATTGGAAGGGACCTCGAAAGATCATCTAGTCCAATCCTCTGCTGGAGCAGGAACACCCAGATGAGGCTACACAGGAATGTGTCCAGGCGGGTTTTGAAGAAGGCAGATGATGTTCAGAAATATTTACAAGGAGGGTTGTGTAAAATTTCTAACTCTCTCTTCCAAATAAAGCATACCTTCCCTGAAATAGCATTCCAAGGAAAAAATCAGGACTACAAATTGGGGATTTCTTTCAATCTATCTGCTGACAGTAATTCTGTGAACAGAGCATTAGATACTTTCTGTTTAGTTTAAGCTCTCTTTCTCTTAGAAATTTGGTGAAGACTGTGGTAACCCTATTTCAGTGCTCTAGAGAGTCCCACAGATAAAATTGTGAAGATATGAAACCAAACAATAAAAACAGCCAGGTCTACTCTTTGCAGGTTTAACAGACAAATCTCCTTCGCAATACTTACTACTAGGCTATAATTAATTCACACTTGGAAAATTACGAAGCCAGGAAATAAAAGGATCGGAAATGAACAAATACTTGAATATATGGTAATACATATTCCTGGAAAAAGAAAAGCTGGTTTCTAAATTTTTATGACCTGTGCCTGGATCATATTTGCATACACTTATGACTTGCTTATTATATATTATTTATGTAAAATATTTTTCTGATTTCTGGGAAGAAATATAGTAACAGGCTTCAAACTTTGACAAAGCTCAGAACTAAATTAATCCAAATCATTCTGATATAGTAGTACTTCGGTATGACATAGCTTATGTTCCTTTACCTGCTTCTCAGGTTAGTAAGGTCTGATATATTTTTAATATAGAGTTTGAAATTCCTGCAGGAGTCTCTTCGGCCCATGGAAACTATGCTCTGAATCCAGCATTGATGCAACTAAGGTCAGGAGATTCTTGCCCTGTGGCCTTTATTGATATATCTATCATCTTTTCCACACATGCAATGAGAACTGTTTTCAGATTTTCTTCACAAAATTAAGTTTCTAGCAAATCTAAAATTGCCACTCTGTTACTGACAGAAACATCAACTCTGTATTGAGCCCACTCTTGTCGTTACAGGCAAATAAACTAGCAGTTCCAGAGATGTGTAAGGAAAAAAAGAGGGAACGCACAAGAAATAATCCCTCTTTGCATCTCTGTATAGTAGTTACACATTTAATTTACAGTTACACTTAACTCTATTACCTAACAGGGATTTCTCCCATCGTCCTTGCTCAAGGAAACAGAAAGAAAATGGTATTAATTTGGATTCAGAGTAAATTATAGCAGGAACTCAAAAATTAATAACCTAGAGAAAGAAATGGAGTCTCCACAAAGAAGACTATGATTGAGATTTTCAGAAACATTTCCAATTGGTTTCAAAGAGAGCATGGAAAAATATATAAAGCCAGGCACTACCTTAAACACTGATCTGGATGATTTCTGCTTGCAATTGCCCATCGTTCCTATACAAATGAAAATTTTATTTTTGGATGGGTTGTAGTTCAAATTCAGTATTGTAGTAAAAACAAAATAAAAAGAATGTCTGATCCTATTTGCAGGACACTACAAGCTAAGGCAGAGGGTTAAGTCTCTTTCAAAAATAAATGCACAGCAAAGACTTTTCTATTTCTATTTCACATAGTATTCAGCAAGGCCAGATTCTGACCTGGATTGTACAAGGCAGTACTCTATCCTTTTGTGTATGAGATAGGAACAATTTTATCCACTCTCTCCCTGAAAATAGACAAAGAGCAGCAAGAGACAAACAATAGCTGACATATTTGATATGCCTTAGTCAGTTAGGCTAGACCAACTCCCAAAGGTGACAAGTGCATCCCTCAGCAAATTTTAGCAGAAAGAAAAGACAGAAACTTTGACAGCATACACTCGAGTGAGAACTCCTCAAATATTAGCTCAGACAAAATGGAAGTATTCACTGGAATGCAAGTTTAGATACAGCATCTGCTAGTTTTACAAGTCAGATCCCTTCTCGCAATTATCTAACACACACAAAAAACCAAACAAACAACCACAAACCCTGAACACTAGTTTTGGTAGCAGTTTCATTTGTACTCTATCCAAGGTAACCCCAGATTGTCCTGATATGAACAGCATCCAGAAAGATACGGACATCTGTTTCTCGTTTTTAAGCAGTCACTACTAGACAGGGGATTTAGGATCTAAACGTGGAATGCATTTGTTCTCTTGCAGTTGACCTCAACGAAATACAGGCAGTAGGCTTAGCTTACTTTTTAGTAAAGAATGAGAATATACATTTCCTTTGCACATGTACCTTATTGAGCATTGTACAATTACACAGACAGCATCTAAAGCACATTCCCTAAATCCATCTACAGCATGTATCTTATGAAAATAAAACTCCTTTTTACTAAAATCTATAAAGGTACATAAAGTCTTTCGCTATCACTAGTTTTCAAATGATGACATCATTTTCCTATATGCTTTTCTCCTAATTGGTCAATTATCAATGTCAATTTGGTGACTTTAAGTATTTGAATTACATTTCTACATATTAATGCATCTATGCCAAATGATACTTCTACAAAGACAGCAAAGCAGATTACACAAATACTGCCCATCTATCAACTGGAAATATTAAATAAGAATGTTTTTTAATCTAATGTGTCTCTTATGCACTGTCTAAGGAAACTGAGCCCATGAATCAGTATTCATTTAAATCCTTATAAATTTCCTATTGTAGCATTTTGTAAAAGGGTAGTCAAACAAAGATTTAGACAAATGGGGTCAAATTTTTAATTAAAAAAACCCCATGGGTTTTATTTTTAAGAATCAGTATAGATTATGTGAATTGGCATGCAGAATTTTAAATTACACATCATACAAGTCTTAGACTTTCATAGGATGAACATTCTCTTGCTTGGTAAAAACTTTACCTTTCATATATTCTAACACATATTATGAAGCTAATAGCTACAGATTTTCTAACTCCAAACATGCAAGAGAGCAAAAATCACATGATCTTTGTTTCCACCAAAAAAGCAGATTTGGGTCAATGTCTATGACTTTCTAAAAATCCAGCTTAAATGCATAGGCAATTTAGATAGAAAAGACAGATATAAAAAAATCTTGCAGACAGGGTGTAGAAAGAAATCTCTGCTTTCACAAAACAGTTTGACTCAACTGAAAAAAAGAGGTAACATTACTGCAGCACTAATGGTCTATACAGTAGGAGGATCACAGTACATAATAAACTCCATGTATATATAAACTCCATAAATTCCACGTACATAAACTCCCTACAAAGTTTGAATCACTAAAACATGTATGTAGATGGTCCCTAGAAATGCAAAATATAAATATTTCCTTACTAAACAAGGCATATGTGACAAAATTCAATGCATGCATTAGCATTAGCCCTGGAAAATATTTTGCTGTCTATAACACAAGCTGGAAATCTGTCACACTGCTGGTTTGCTAGTAACAATGTTGCCTCAATAGTTTTCCAACACAGTTCTTTGTCTCTCACAAGGGATAGTTGAGTACTGTGTAACACTTTTATTCCTGACAGTTTTTCTTGCAGGTGCATATAGTCAATCTATTTGCCATTTCTTCTGTTGCACTCCCAAAAGGATACACCTTTATTGGATCTAAAAGCAAGTGACATATTTCCCCCTAACCGAACAGCCTGAGACACTTTCTTTATAAATAAGTTATTTTAGAATTTTTTTCTGTATGTGATAAACTGGAAAAGGCTACCTAATCTGTGGCAAGCTGAGAACCATAGTCTCCAGGAGTTTTCCTTGAGGAAGCATTTGGAACCTGTGTATTTTCATATCAAATAAACAGCTGTAAGCGTGCTGTTATACAGGCAGGAGCGAGGTGCATGAAGGCACACGATGTTACAGCAGAGGTGAGCTGCTTCCAGAAATAATGCAAAAGAGTAAATACCAATGAAAACAAAAATGCCTTCCTGCCCACTGTTAGAAAACATATTCATTTTCTAACTAATTCCATATAAGATGCAAGTTTATGTAATTTAATATAATACATACTGTATTCCCTGAATATCACTTCCTGGAATATACTAAATACAATAGACACTGATTCCAAATTTCAAAGATAACGCAAACATTTTCTGCAAATAAAGACATATTTCAAAACTTGGTAAAACTCAACACAGGAAAAGCTATTCATGTTTGCTGCTCGCGTATCATTAGCTTTTTGAGTGCGATGACAAAATTACAGCACCAGACCCTCGTTCGGCACAAACTAAGGATTATACTATACTGTTATAACACGTTAAGCTACAATGAGCAAACAAAAATAAAGACATCACCAGCTGGAATCAAAAGCAGTATTAGAACTGCTATCACTAACTGCAACTATTCAGGTGAAAAATATAGTTTATCAGTCCATATTGTTAAAAACTCAAATTAACATTCATTACTGGTCTTCCCCAGAACAGGCTACCAGTTGCCTTGTGAATGTATTAGCAAAACAAGATCTCTTATGCATACTTTACTATTAGTTCTTTATTCAACAGGAAGCCAAATTCTGAAAACAAAGCTATCCAACCCAAAATATTTTTAGAGAATATTGTGCTAAAAATTAAAAATTAAACGTTGCACTTCATTCGACACACATCTGGCTTTGCAAAATGTACTCTAAAATCCTGTTACTCTTGGTTAGATTAAATCAGACAAGTAAAAAGATAGCCTAGCATTCTTTGATCTGAAACATGCAGAACCATAAAATGTTTGGACATGATAAAAATTTGACATCACAGATAAGCCTCACATCTTTTATTCTTTTTCATAAAGAAGTGTCAGACAACTATATAAAAATAATAGATCAAATAAACAGTCACTGTTGTACACAAAGCATAAAACCTTAAAAAACCCCACTGAATAATTCAAAGGAAATCCAGCAACATTTGTAATTTACAACACTTGCAATTTTTCATAAAGCAATACTTTTTTTAAAATTTTCATCTTTTTTCTACTGTGCCTAAGGAAAAAGAAGGCAAAAATTGAGACTATAACTACAGATATTGAAGTATTTGCTTTTAGTATCAGTGTAGTAAATATGCCATTACTCTTAGATGGATATGCAATATGCAAACAACATTTGTTCCAGATCACTACAGTACACAAAATTTTCGGAGATTATAGTATTTTCCCCTCCTGCTATTAGAAGTCACTTTTCCTTTCTGAACCAACAGAATCACATACAGATTAAGTATCTTTTTGTGTTCTGGGATAAGCTCAGAATCTCAGCAATGTAATCAGCTTAGGTGTAGCCGGCTGTATTAATTCTGACTTCTGGACTAACGAGTATCTCTGCATTGCACAACATTCGTCATAAGGCAACCAAAGATCTAGTCTCAGCTTTACCTCTGATCTGCTCTGCCACTTTAAAATACACATTTTCTTCTGTATTTTGCCCTCTAATTAATATTCCTGTGCTTCAACGGTTTATGGGCAGAGGAAAGAACAGTTCACCAGGAAAAACATAGACATTCAAACAGTGACTAGACATGTAATTGGGAGTTATAACATCTAACTTGACTTGGAGAACTAAAAATCATGTCCACATTTATCTCCTATACCTATGTTTTGTGTGATCACACTTGGACTACTGTTTGCTTGTTCTTAAGATTTTTTTTTCTTTTTTTTCCGAAGTTCTCAATATGAGAAACAGCATCCTAAAATGTTGTTTTCCTGCCAGCCACCCTTGAAAACAACTTTGTCGTGGTTTGATTGCGGGGTGACAATAAACCGTGGCAGATGTACTGTTAACCCTATCTCTCCCCCATTCCCCCTTCAGCCCCTCCCTCTACCCCTTCCGTCTAAGGACAGGTGATTGGGAGGGAAAGAAGGACAGAGAGAAGAGAGTTGGAAAAATAAGAAACGTTTTACTAATGCTACTAATAAAAATAGAGAAAATAATACAAAATACACAAAACCAATCTTGAAAGTCCCGGCAGCTGCTCCGGCAGATGTGGGGCCGGCACCCGAAGTCCTGGACTGGACTCTGCAGCCAACCGGAGCTGGATTCAGTCTGTCACTGGGCCTCAGTTCGCAGGGACAACTCGCAAGGTCCTCTCCCGATGTCAGCCATAAGGAAAAGGGATGAAATCCTCGTGATCCCCCACTTTTATATGAAGTATCACGTCGATAGAATGGAATACTTTAGTTGGTCAGTTTTTTGGTCACCTGTTTCAGCTCACTGCTCTCGCGAGATGTGCATCCATCCTTATCAATGACCTCGCATGCCATTGCTACATCTACCAAAACATGTATCTAGCTTTCAGGAAAACTGCAGTTATTTAGAAGGCTTGAGCTGACAGGAAAATTCACTAAAAGAGAAACTTGTTTTTTAACAAAACCAGGACAAACTTCCATCTCTCTACCCCTTCCAGACACAATGACACCACAATACTCCTGCTGCCCATTCTCTCCCAGGCAGTTTCTCAAGCCTGTATCACTTTTCCATTGTCAAAGCACCAAGAGTTTTGTTAACACGTGTTGCAAGGACCAGACGCTCTTATGTGTTCTGGAGGAAATGTAGGTATTGTTATTTGTATGACCATTACAGTTAGCTTATTCTGCGGGAATCATTTGACTCTTTCAAAATCCAACATTTGACCAGCTCTCTTCACTTCCATTTCTTTAGACACTCCTAAGTAATGAAAGTGAATTATCTTGGGATTATGTTTTTACAATCCATTGTTACAGAGTTTGATACTCTCAGTAGGTACATTGAATTTCCATCTTGGCCACGACATATGCAAAATCAATATTTTTCTTGTTTTTCCTCACTGAATTTTCTGTTTCAGAAATTCTAATTATAAAGCACCGACTTACTGCTACATCTACGGTCTAAGATTTTATGAAGTGAGGTGTTTCAGGGAGAGATGTTTGTAATTTTTTTTTTTTTTTTAAGAAATACAGGACATTACTATTGTTTTCTGATGTAAGTGTACTGACACAATTTAAACCACTTATTAGCTGAAGTGGTTTTGTCAGGCTCATACTTAAAATATCATTAATTCCTTTAGTAACTGAACTCATAACAAATCAAAAGGAGTAAATTAAATGAATATATATATTTCATATGCATTAGTGGCATATGAGTCACCTTGATCTCCTTTGGGATGGAACTCTAATTAACACTGGAACATATTTTGTCTATAAAAATTTCTGTTGATTGCCCAAGAGGTAACTGGAACTCATTTTGCCAGATGATGTTAACTTTTATGGGTTAAGGTGGCGAGTTACCAGGAGTCACAGCTGCGTGTTTTATGCTCAGGGCACTTCTAAAGCAACTCAATATTTTAAGAATCATGACTTTCACAACTGATGTAAAAAAGTTAACAAAAAGGAAATGATAAATAATTATGTATTAAAATTTTAGAACTGAGAAAAGAACTGAGTTAGTACTCTGACATATCACTTATGTATGTATTATCTATAACAAGTTTAGGTAATTAGAATTACAGCAAAGAAATTAAGTTATTGACGTGAGCTGACTGTAAAGTCTAAAGAAAGCTGCTGTTAAAGCAATGGAGCGGCCGTTGCAACTCTGAAGTTTGCTAACAGCTCTTGGTAAGATTATTTGCCAATTGAAAGAATATTAAAATCGCTTTCAAACGATGGCTTGAACACATAATTACTCACATTTTTATTTTCTATCTGTTTTCAGAAGTTTTAATATGTAACAACTGTAGAAGTTTTCTTCAAGCTGAAATTTAGCTTGGAACACAGGAGTGCATAAAGCAATCTTGTGCAAGTAAATAAAAACTGCCACAACTAAAAATGCTTTAGATCACTTTTTGAATTAGAAATTTAGGAAATATTTACCACTTTAAAATCCCAATTTCAGACTCAGTGCAAAATAATACACTGCTTTTCAACATGCTGTGAGTTAACAAAACAATAATATCAGTCTAAGACAGCCTCGTTACTAAACCTGGAGTGCAGAATACACAGATACAGGTATTTTTGGTAAACTACCAAAAGAGAAAGCAAATAGTGGAACTGCAGATCCTCAGAACAAGCTACACTTACTAGGCCAAAAAACTAAAATACATACCATAAATGGAAGATTTACCTGAAGCTTCTCTTTCTCTTTCCAATTTACCTCTTTTATCAAACACCAAAACCTTCTTTGACAAAAGTTAGAGGGTTTTGAAGCCTTTTCAAGCTGTTTTGACTCCTTTCTACTATTTGTATGGACAAAATCAAGTGTCATAAAAACAAAAGAGATTACCTTTTGCATCCTCATTTCTCTCAATAAAGAAAGGTATAATAAATGATACCAGTTTCTCCAAAGTATCTCTCTCTACTTTTTTTTTTTTTTTTTTTTTAATGAGAGGGACATGTTTTATGTGACACAAAACCTTAATTCTTATGAGGCACCATAATAGGAGACCAAATAAAATCCTTAGGTCCTAACACCAGCCACTGGATGGGCTTAAATGCCTAAATCCAACATAACACTAGCAAGTCGTGGGTTTTTTTTATAATCTTATCTACCAAACCAAATTATTGCTTGTAGAAAGGGTGCTAGATGAGAGTGCTGGAGCCTGTGTAACTATCAGCCGTCCTTGTTCTGCCCTGGTAAAAGTCAGGAAGACCTCAGAGAAATAAAAGCTGAGGGGACCTTCTCTAGTCTAGCTTAGTGAAGGTAACTAAACTTACTTCCTCAGACTGATTTAATAGCTGTAGTCACTTCTATTTGAACAGGATCTGTTCCTAAAACTGAGCCTCTTCATGTGTCCTCTATATTATACCAGTGCAGAAGACAGACAGATATCTAAGAGCTCTGAACCACATATTAAAAAGCCTGATAAATGAAAAACACTCCATATCCTCTCAGTGATACCAGTTTTACACATTGTTTAATTCCACTGCAATCACTTTGGATTTGCACTGGAGCATCCCTCTCAGCATGCAATTACTACGTTTCTTGGATTTTCTGTTATTTTTTTTTAAAGTCTGCCAAAGAACTATTAGTGTTTCACATGCCAGTGACACCTGGCATGCACAGTGACTCTGCAAAATTTAACAGCAGTAAGGGAATTGTTATTATCTATTGCTTCACTGGTCCATGAACTGAGGAGTTCCTGAGCAAGCCTTGGCACAGTGCAGCAAAGCAGCTGTTGGGCCCTATTGTTGTCAAGAATACGCATTTTGATAACTACTAATCACGTATTTACTCTGAACAGTGAATAATCTTATACATTTATTATTCTCCGAATATATTTACCCAACAAATAATGGCAGGTCTAAATGAGTTTCCTATGTCCTAGCAAGAAAACACAAACAGTAATTAATTAAGTTACTGTAATGTAGCCACAAATTATTTATTTCCTCAAGCCATTCATCAGATGCATCAAATACATAATGGCAGGTAGCTTTTGATGGAATTGATGGTTATCAAGTTTTTGGCAAAATTCCAACATTTTCTTGAGGAGGATTAATGCGATCTCAGGTTCATTGTTTTCCAAAGTGGAAAATCTTTGCCCAAGGGTGAGACCATTTTTTACTGGCTTGTGACTAGATCATTCCCAAATAGCACTGCCGCAGATGAAGCAGGATATATCATCAGACAGACATTAATCTTGAACAAATTACCTATTGTCTGAGTAATAATTATTCTTTTTTTGCTACAGAAACCTGTTTTTATAGAAAATACAAGGTTCAATTTTATTTTCCATTAGTGACCACATCTAAACACACACACACAAAAAAAAGGTAACTGCACTGATGATGGTAATACACCATGGATGACCATTAATTATTAGATTAATTCATTAGAAGCACATAGGATATGGTCCTAAAGTTAATTTAAATCCCAAATAAAGCATAAGAACATGCAGGCCATATTGTCACCCGCACACAAAACCACTGGTAAGATCTTGGCAAGAAAGCACATAAGTACTTAGTTGGGGCTATGGGTCTAACAGCAGGACTGCTGACAGTGAAAGTGGGACAAGTTATTTTAACAAGTTGTTAACATGAATCATTCCTTATTATACCATGGCTAAATGTGAGAAGTAATGAGATACAAAACTTAACTGCCTTAGGATAAGCCTGGAGAGATATGAGTTAAAGGGAAAAGGAAGAGAAACTTTGGGAAGCTAAGCATAGTTAAAATCAAAAAACATACAAAATACTAGAAAAGCCCTGACTGGTACTGGAAGACAAGCAAACATTATATTTAAAAACAGAATACCAGAACATCGATGTTAACGAATAACTTCAAAATCTACTCTTAAAATGTTGTGATGTGGCATCAAAATAGTCCGCTTTGCTTATTTTTAGCCCAAATTTTTTTCTGTTTTTAGACAGTCTGACATCACTTTCTGTTTCTAGCTGGAATGCTGCACTCCCCCATAATCTAAAGAGAAATGCACTTAATCTTCTTTTGGGGCTAACAAAAACATTCAGGGTCTATTATTTTGAAAACACGATAATGGTCTGTACTTAAATGTTTGATTTAACTCGTCATCAAAACACTTGGATTTGCAACTCGTACTGAATTTCATTTTCCATTTTAATGCCCACAGTCCCAAGAACAGACTTACGTTGTCTTAATAAACTGTATGAATTCAGAATACTCCCTTTTTCTCTTAAAAATTTCTGTGATGCTTATTGTTATTCCTTCTCCTCCATCTGCTTCTCCAGCCTCCAATTAAAGGCTGGAACAATTAGTTTTTATTTAATTTTTATGTTCACTAATTGAATAGATATATAGACAGTGGAAAGCACCAGGATTCTGCACAGGGTCATGTTTACCACAGTCTAAATCTTGGTTAACAGCTTGCTACCATTCTAAAAGATACAACTATTTGTTTAAGTATTTATGTACAATGTTTGTTTACCATGGCAACTGCTATATCAACTTGACATACACAGGAAGTAATTTTTTCCAGATACATTACCTCTCTGTTAGAATCCATCCATACTTTAGGGTATTTAAAGAGAAATAACTACAAATTCTCAATATACGTACCTACTTATTTTATGCGTAAAAGGTACTTGTCAGTTTTCTAGTATAACGTATATGTCTAAAGTCATTTGGCAACCACAGAATTGGTCAAACAGCCAATTAAATCAGTTCGGGGAAAAAATTACGGCAACTTTTGAATATTACTCAACCTGTGGTTCTTCCATTAACAAAGTCATTTCTCTTACACTGTGAATATTTACTCTGACTACAATTTTGAAAAAAGAAATACAAACAGAAAAAAAATGTGTGTCCCAGTAAAAATACAATTTCTCTAATTATCTTTTTCTACCATATTTTCTTATGCTTTAGACTCTGCAATCAATTGCTTCTATATTCTAATATTCTAACCCTGCTCTGTTCTAGACTTCTAGAAGAACTTAGTCTACATGTGAGTACATCCTGGCAAGAGCAATCTACTACTGACTCTGAGTTGTTGAGAGCTGAATACTCAAAACACCTTTCCTGATCTTTGTCCTAGGATCCAATGCTATGAGAGAAAGAGGTTACAGAACCGATTGGTTAAACGGCTGTAAATTCACAGTATGTGAACAGACTAGACTGTGTCCTTGGTTCACTGAAGAAACAAGGCCCACATCCTCCCCCATCTGCATTTCTGGAAATGGCCAGACTTTAGAGGTCGCATGCTGTGTTTGGATATATAGATCATGGCCAAAGTAAAGCGCAGAACTACACAACTACAGTTCACAGAAATATAAACCTGCAGTTCAGAAACACAAAGGATGCTTGACCTGTTACACTGTATTTCACTGACATCTGAATTACTCCCAAAATCAGAAGATGAAGAATATACAGTCCTAGAACTGCCAAAATGAAGGCAGACCCCAAAGGGAGTTCGCAGGGTTAAGGAGAATAATAACTACAGCATGACTGGAAAGGAAACTGGATATAATAGGATAGGTAATTACAGAAAGCAAGAAATAATTCAAGGCTGCAACATGATGAGAGTACAGTACCAGGAGAGATTAGAGGAAGAAAGAAATAAGACCGGCCATGAAGTATTGTATACAATGTTGAGTTTCCAATAGGGAATAATTCACTTATGGGATTCAACTCTTTATTGCTCATCACAGCCAGAAACTGCCCTGAGTTAAACAGAGGACAAAATTAAGAGACACTGTGAATTCTACAATATCTTCTGTACCAGCACCCATGATCCAGTACCTCCTGCAGTAAACGAGTAATACTTAATAATGATAATAGGCATAATTAATATTAAACTCTTAGTAAAGGTTTATTATCTTCAAGTCCCACTAAGTAATTAACCAATCCATTACAATTGCTAGCTTAAAAGCAAGAAATAAAGTTACACAAAGACACACCCTCCAGGTCCAACATTTAATAATCTACTTCAACAGTAAAAAAACCCCAAACAAAAACAAAAAAAACCACAACCCACAAAAAAAAACCCAAACAAAAAACCCCACAACACCCCCCACCCCCAAAAAAACCCACACCAAAACCAAAAACAAACCCCCTCCCATTTATTACTTAATATAATTATGATCTAGTCCTATAGTTATGCAAAACAAATCTGAAGAACACATTTTTTTGAAGTTCTTATCTTTTCAGAAGATGCTGTTGGGTCGTACAATTTCAGCCAGGAAAGACTACACGGGGATATGTGTGTGCTTGGTGGAGATAAAAGCCTATCCTGCAAACCCTACAAAACAATGGCAAATCCCATATATTTCATAAAACAAAGCAGAGATGAACACTCTTCTATATATTATATGCAGCCCCAGTAAAACTGATAAACTTTTTGAATTCAGTGGATAAATCCTGCAGTTATGCAGTTACAAAACAAGAGCAATTACATAATTACCAAGAGCCCTCGTACGAAGGAAAGTAACAAAATCAGCTGCAAAGTATACACACAGCCCAACTGGAACACAAACTAGTTTCCAATGCCTAGCATTTCATTTCAATATACTCCTTCACCTTCTTACATTCCCTTTCCTTCTTAGGGGACCCAGGCAAGTCACAGTTTTCCCAGTAAAACAGGTGGATACATTCTCACTATTATTTGCTTTCAGGCAGTCAGCAAGTGGAGAAGAAAACCAAGTCAATTTTATCTTCTCTGGGGAGATTGAAATGCATGTGCAGTTCAGAGTTCATGTAGACTTGGTTTGCATAGTAGTAAGTTAGAATTATTCTAATGAGGTGTACTTCCCCTGTGTACTTCAGTCTGCTGAAAACAGTCATCTTTTGATTGGCAAGAAAGAATGTTTTATATCAGATTTGAGAAATTTCACTTTCCTTTTGTTACATGCAAGTTTCAAATGCAACTCCTGCTTTCATTTTTTATCTTGATTTATGATGACAGTAAAATACTAAGAGTTGTACTTGCTCTTATTTTACCTTTAATTTTGTGTTTGCAAAGTGACGACTTTCTCCAAGCTAGTGAAATGCAGGACTGTCTTAACTGAGTTTAGTAGGGCTGAATAAAACTAGTTCTGCTGAAAAAGAAGAGGCGGTAGACACTTCTACCCACAGGAAATCATAATTTGGTGAAGTATTTTCTGAAAGTTACACATTATTTCCTGTCATTTATTCAGTTGCCCAGACTTAAGATATGAAGAAAGTTTTACCTTACTTGCAACTTCCTTCTTTGCCTGAGAACCCCACCTCTGAGACACTCAGTGCTTGTAGTACACAGTATTTTAAGAACGTGTTTCTAATTAAGTGAACAGGTGGCTTCAGCCAGCAGGAACTACAGAGCAAACAAACCCAATGAGAGCTGGGACTAGTTGTAGCAGATGGTGTGGTCTTTGTACCACTTTAATGAAGACTGTGCCTGAGTTCTCTTTTGGGTTTAATAGAATGCTTTCCTTATCACTTGTGCAACTACATTTACACTAAAATAAAAAGAAATTAGTTCTAGATTACAAAAGCAATACATTCTCTGCACCCTTCAAGCATGTTCAAGCATACCCTTATCTGATAAGTAAACATTATGCATAAGAAAATTCAGTTAGAAGGTCAATTCATACCTAACACTATTATTTATACCCATCCACCAGCGAAACATACTGTTGCAATATTGGTGTTGTGCTAGCAATCATCTTGGAAACTTTGCACAGACATTAACAGTCTTTGAGCAGCAGGTAGACATTTATAGATTTTTAACGTTCACTTGCCAATCCCTGTTTCTAAATCCATCAGTGGTTTAGAATACATTCACTAAGTTATAAGCTTCCCTTCATAGATTTATGTAAGCATACTCCAAATCAGAGTTCACATCAAGAATGGGAAAAGTTGTTCAAATGTTTTCAATGAGGATTAACATTCTATCTTGCATTCTCCCATTGACTTAGGTGAGAGTTATGAGACTGAAAAGTAGTAGTATAAAAACCATTTCAACAGAAAAATGACCATTCCAACCTGAGTAAGGATTAAAAAGAAGGAACAGAATAGGAGAAGCTAAATTTATAGTACAAATTCAGTAATCTAATTGAGAAATGCCAATAAATTACCCTTTCGTACAGTCCAGTGTTATCACAGAGAGCTCATGAATTCATAAAGTATTCATACATACAGTCTTCTATTCAAACATTTCCTAAAAATGTATCCATATATAACATAGTCCAAATACCTGACAAGGGTGTCCTGCAAACTGGTTTTCCAAAGTCAGAAGCAGCTCACTTGTCTCGGAGGTTCACCTGAGCAGTAAGCTCTTCCCTTGCTACATGGCTGCTTCTCACAAACAATGTCAGGCTTCTAAAGGAAATTTCTGGCAATATTGCCAGTAAGCCCACCCAGTGGTGACGCAGGAAAGGTAAGACAGGGAGTGGGGAGAAGAAAAAAAAAAAAGTGTGTGGACCATAAGGTAAAGGAAATGAAATGAGAATTATGCACAGAACAAGATAATTTCCTCATATGCATTTTGTGGTCCAAGCTTTTTTCTCTCATATGGACAGGAACATGTTGTGAAAACAAATTTGAATCTGATCTATAAATCTGCACTCTGTCAGAAAAGAGAAAACAATACAGTGAATTTAAAGTAATGTAGCTATGTGGTCATGCTTCTATTTTCAAAATATAATTCTATCAGTAGAGCAATTAATATACATAGAGGACAGCATATGTGGCATCTGAAGTCCAGGACAGATGCCATTTATCTCTAAATGCATGGAAAAATTATTTTGGTTTTATCAAATGCAATAGATATTTGGAAGGATGAGAGATTAAGGAAGCAGCTAAGGGTGCTGTGTTTTTTGATTACAACTTCATTCCTATTATTGTAATTGTTATATTTGCTAGGAAGTTGTAGTGTAGCCTGGATACACTATGTATGATAAAATAATTAGTGAAAAAGAGTAAATTCATTTAAAGTTGTCCCACTTTTACACATTTCTTTGCAAGGCATAAAACCGTTATTCATTTGGAAAAGATGGACATTCATAGAAATCAATAAGATGGATTGATCGGAAGATAAAAGTAGGGAAAGCATTCTTTTAACTCCAGCAGTTTTACCATGTCCATTACTACTGCACAATTGCAATAATATCATCTGACAATTCAATGTGAGCCATATTCTACCCTTTGTGCAAAGAAATCAATTGATAAGGAAAAATAGAGATACAATATGGCACCTCTTGTATATAAATCATAAATATGTAATAATTGGGCTGGAATATTGCAAGAATCATTGTGTACACAACTCACTATTCTTACTATTCATACCACTAAACTTATCTTCCTAGGTTTTTGTTGTTTTTTTTTTTTTTCCCCCACTGCAATAATTCTTTTGGGAACTTCAAAGCAATTAGTTCAGGAGCACATGTTAAAGGGTGAAGAGTTTCAGTGTTGCAACAATGTAAGATAACTATAGATCACAAAATCTGTCATGGAATAAGGCAATCAACAACAAAGCAAATCGAAGCTTTGTTTTCAAAAGATAAGAATGCAATGGAATGCATCACTAGCTCCTCTTATTTCTTGTGCTGTCTACCTAAATGAGACTCCCTGCTTGCATATTTCAAAGTCATTGGTTAATTATCCTGTAGCAAAACCACATTTTGGGTACTGTGATTTGAACATAATGATGTGACTATAATTTGAACAAATTAGAAATATGCAAAGTTGAATACTTGATGTCAGATATAATCCAGTAATTAAAAACATAACAAGTCATTTAGCAGGAATGCTGCCATTGTTGCTGAGAAAAACTGCTAATTGCTGCTTGCTTTACTCCAACCCCAAGATCCAATGGGGAAGAAAAAAAAAAAAAGAAAAAAAAAGAAAAAAGAGTATGTTTCCCAGACTTTCAAACCATACAGACAATGCTGAGTAAGAAAGGAACATGATGGACTAAACAGACATCATTTCCATTGTCAATTTAATGTTTGTTATGCATTCCCTGTACAACAGAAAATAATAATATACCAGGGTGTTAAGTTGCATGGGTTATATGAGAGTATAGTAAATATAAGGAGATCAAACACAAATGAATGTTGACAAATATTTAAAAATATGATGATAGTTTTACCCTAATTTTTTTTATAATATCAATGAAAGTATTTTTGCTATCAATTCACACAATTAAATTCTAGTATTTTTGATTCTACATATGAATATTTTTGCTCCATAGAGTGTCATGATTCCGGATGGATTTTAGGCACCAGCACTTCTAACCCCTACTAAGTGTTCTCTCTCCTGTGGCAGCTGCTCTCAGGCACACATCACTGAATGTTCTTTCACTGGGAGATCAAGCATCCCTGTGAAAAAGGCCTGCTCCAAACTCAGCAATACAAAGGGAAACAGCAATGGCTATTCTACTGTCCCGTGCAATTACAGGCAGTCTTTTATTCCCTGCCTTCAGCGTGATTTCAAATCCTACACCGATATTAGTTTTTCCGTTCCCTGATGAAAAAATACAGGCATGCTTCAAGTGTACCAAAAATGCACCTTCAGCATTACTGTTCAGCCATCAATGTTGCTCAACAATGGCCGAAAAGAGTGGATGAGTTATATGAATGTTTTACAGGTCAAATCTGCAATCTGAGAACTCACACAAAAACTACATTTCCTAATTCCTTGTTCCCTTAGTAGTCTATTTGATCACAGAGGTAAATCTATGCTTTTACACGTCAGTTTGCCGCCAGAAGTTGTTCCAGTGTTGCCTATTTTTTCCCCCGTCTCCTGCTATATGGGATGTGTAACATCCACATTCCTTTGAAATACAACTTTGTGCTTATATAGGAAAAAATATTATTTCCTACTGACAACGCTCATCACTTCTGCGAGTATTTTTGTCTCCTAGCAGTCTTTTCAAAAATCAGCAGCTCTGGTGAGTTTGGACTTAACATTCTAATAACAAACACAAGTGTCTGCTCAGCTTTCAAGCAGAGACAGAAGTTACTTTAGAGGGACGAGTTGCTTTGTACAGATGGCGATTCCCAGACATTCAGTGCATCACCAAAAGTCCACTGATTGACTCATGCCCATTTCTCCTTGTTAAATATCTGGCTTGGTGTTTATTTCCTCAATACAGAACAAAGCCCTCCCTAAAATCCCCAGCATCTTGCTTTAATTGGTGAGTGATACAAACACACTTAAGTAATACTGTATTCTGCGTGTCCTATTTGATGAGATAAATTCATCAGCCTCTATCTTATTTTATTTTTGTCACTGTGACACAACTTTGCAAATAGGTAAAATGCTCATGATAATAACTTTTCCCAGAATATTTAAACATGCAGATTGGTAATTAGCTGTTAACATCTATGTTTTGTTCAAACATTTATCTCCTGCAAATATTCTTTAAAACTGGACCTTTGATTTTGTTAGAGAAGTGAGCAGGTGAGATATTTATGAACTTGAAAATGTTAGATTTGCCTGGGAAATGGATTCAGTATTGCCCATCAGTTCTTTCCTTAAAACTAAAAGGGCAATGTGACACAATAGTTCAGTGTTACAGCATTCCTCAAAAGACAGTACTCAAAAATGATATAAATAATGCAAACAATTCCAGTGCAAAAAAATAAAAAAAATAAATTAAAAACCTCAGAAGTAACCGGTTATACTATCAACAAAAGATACCTTCTTAGTGACATTGTGTAATACACTGTCACTAAGCGCAGTAATAAATAATACCTATAGCCTCTATATGAGGATGCTAACCAGAAAACTCAGAAGCCATGTTCCACTTTCACCCCCTCTGAAACAATCTAAATCTGCTGATCTTCAGAGACATGGAAGAACTCATCTCAGTGCCCAGACCTGGAGAAGTGAGCTGCCACAGATGATCGCTTTCCCTCCAGTTTCTGTTGTAAAGACTGCACTGGGTGTAGTTTTGTTGCTCTAGTTAGTTCACATTATGTAGATCTTCAGAATAGTAGACTCGAGTGCTTGTAGAAAGTCCAAATACATCATGAAATGAAGAAAAAACTGGTACTAATACATGAATCTCTCAACTACCTAGCACTCACAGACACTAACCATTTCACTAATTCCAGATTAAATACTGCTCATTTGACCTTACCACTGTCCATATAAAAGAAATGAATTTGCATATACTCCTGCAGAATTCTTCAATATCTTAACAAGATAAAATAGAACAAGTACCAGACACAAAGAAATCAAAAACTACCCAACTAAGATATTTGAAAAGAATTATATCAATAAAAATCAGTCACAAGAACACCAATCAAAAAGGAAATATGATGTTAAATTATCACATGCATTGCATGTAAAATAAAGTTATCTGTGTTCAGAAACTGGCTCAAAAATAATAATGCTGACTGCTCAAATGATTTTTTTGAATGTCTCTGCTTCTCATTTTTTTCCAAACATCTCTGCCTAAGCATTTTGATATTTTATTTTAGAGGATTCAAAATAAATTATCCTTAAATCTGTAGTAACTTCTTTTCCCTAACATATCTCTTGAACTGTGGCAGCACACAGAAGTATTATGAGGACTGGAATGGATGAATAGACACTCTCCTCGTGCAACAGCTGCTTTAACTTTCCGGGACCAAGACAGACAGAAGTAAGGACCAACTCACAGTGTCTGTTCCAATAACTTAAACACCTTAATAACCACACTGACCTTATAATGAATTTTATTTTGTTCGACATGTGCTATCCAGTGCTATCACTCTGGCATTGTGCCTAACATGTCGGCTCTGAGCACTACCCTTTTACCTCACTTTGGTATTTCTTTACACTTGAGCTGACTCAGAAGCTAAAATTGAAAGATGATAACACACAGAATTTAGTAGCCTACTGACTGCAAAGACAGAGGTGACGATCTCCAACTATTGACAGCTCTCTAATGCTGTCCTACAGTGCTTTCTTATATTTGGAAAGGACGCAAAAATTCTCCCACAGTTGTCTGGAGTGTTGCGTGCTGTCAACCACTTAACTAGTTAATTGACTAGTTAATTACCTTGCAATTAGGAAATTCCAGTTTCGAGGCAACTCCCTATGCTTAAAGAAAAAGGACTGAAAATATTCTAGAAAAAAACCAAAACCCAACAAACAACAGCCAGCAGCCATCAAACATAGAAATATGCCTTTTCCGATTAGCTAAATAATTCCAAATTGAGAAAACCTTCTGGTAAAATGAAAAAAGTAGTTATCAGAATTGTGAAAACCATTTTTAACCAAGGAAAATTTAAATGTATGAGGTTCCCACCAGCTAAAGTAACTCACTCCTAACAGCAAAATTTTACGCAGATAGCCCTGAAAAAGTAGAAATCCAGAATTTCATTGTTACTCGAGACCAGCAATAGTCCAATTCTAGACAACTAGCAGAGGTAACTGCACTCCAACTCACTAAGTTTTGAATGCCATACAGGAATCAACAGACACATTGTAGAAAGAGAACCCTCTGTAAACTGTCATTAAAAAAGCATGCGAGCTCAGATCACGATATAGCTGTTAACATTTGAAAGTCACTACCATAACAGCCAGTTGAAGACATGCCACTATAAAAATTCTTCGAGTACAGATGCTTTCTAAAATTCTAGACCTGCCGTTAAGTGTTAGCTTTTCTTCTCTGGAAAGGTTCGAAACAGATTGCTCCCAAAAACTTACAGACATTTCCTCACTCCAAAATACCCATATCCCCACCACAAAGTGCTTCTCCTTGGATGAAATGTACGTTAAAGGAAAATAACTTTTCAGAATTATTGGCTTATTTCACTGTATTGCATATATGCAAACGTCATTACAGACAAGAGTATTTCAAACAGCATCATCGGTGCCCTGCCAAGAGCTCTTTAGCAATAGCTTATATGGCAAAATAGTACTTGGACAAAGAAGAAGTATAGTGAAAGAAATTACGTTTTATTTACCTTGATGAGTCATTGTGACAGGTTCCTCACTGGATAGATTGTTGTAAATGACCACGGCTGTGGCATTATGCGAGGCTGCTCACAGGATTTTCTCTCTACAAGGTACAGTTTCCTCACTGTAGTAACGCGATCCACTGCTTGGTGTTTGGTGGAACTTGGAAACGTGTTCAAGGGTCACAGCCCAGGCGATCTGCAACTGAAGTGGGAAATACATTTACACAGGTGGCAATTTGTTTAAATAGGCAAAAAAGAAAAATACTACGAGTTTGCTGAATTGCTTAACTGTTATGCACTACAAAGCCACCAGCCTCTCGTTAATAAAGGCTGAAGCTAACTGCATTCTTATGAAAAAAAAGTCTTAAAAAAAAATCAACATATCTCATACACCAAAAGCTGTGAGTATATGCCCAAGAATTAGGCTCACTAACACAAAGACATTTCTGTTTACACAACTGGAAACACAGTTTAGTCTGATACACTGATCATATCAAAGGATTTTAGAAAATTAGAGCCAATAGCAACTTATACTGCAAATAGATTTACCCTTTCAAATGCCAGGAGTTTGGCTACTAAAAATTTGTTGGGATAAACAGTGATTTTTCAAGGCATAAACAAACGATTTATTTGCATAATAGCTCTAAGCCATAGATCCTAAGAGCAATTCAAATTAAGTGTCCCATAAAATTTTCCTTTTAAAGAAGTGAGTTCTACAGCACGGACTATGGGATTCCAGCAACAGGTCTACCTCAAAAAACAGCCAGTTTAACTTACTAAAAGTTGCTGGAAACAAAAGATCTTTTTAAGCATTCTCAGCTTAACATCTAAAAAAGAGAAAAAAAAAAAATCTTTTGCTCTCCTAAAGAAAACTATTGCAGATGAGTCTATATTGTGGCAGTGGTACAGGAAGTCATTACATCTCATTAATTTGGACAAGAAGTGCCTCTCCCTGTTCCCCTGGAAGGAGGATGGGGAGCCAGATATAAGCACATCCTTTTCACAATTGTTTTTCAAGAATGTTATTTGCCATTTCAGACATGCAGGGCTATTTGCTGTATTTTTGTATTTGTGCTTTTGTTTTATAGAGGGGGATCGGGGAAAAATCAGATATACAGATGCCTGAAGTCAAATTTTATGGAGTATTTTTGCAAATCTCAGCAGTTAAAAGCCAGATTAATAGAAATCAGTTAAGGTTCATTACAGTCACAATCCATCCAGAGAAAGAGAAAGATAGAAGCTCTGGTACATTAACTTTTACGCTTGTGACCCAGTAAATAATATTCTAGTTAGAGCTATGACTTCTTGCAACCCAAAGCTCATATAATTTCTAAAATAATATATTATTTTTTACATTGTTAAATGCTGCTAAATATAGATCTAAAGGATGTCAAATTGAGAACAAAAAGGAAATTATTTCTTTAAAAAAAAATAATCACAGATGTATATTCAAAAATGTTAACCATGATGCTACTGTTTAAATAAATGAGAAAACAAGGCCGTCTGTCAAATCTACAGCAATCCAATTGAAAAATCAAATTTATGATGAGTCTAACACAGATGACACGCTTCCATTTTCTCTTCACACATGGGAGACCCTAGATTTCCAGTTAGCTTAGATCATTTAACCAATGCATCTGTAATTCTGATGCAAGTGCTGAGCGTGTTACCTGAACAGACAGCAGAGGTGGAGCTGCGGTTGAGAGAGGGAGTTTGACATTGTATTTGTTCCCACAAAGAGATTTCTATATCATAATCCTGTTTCACTTGCAAGAAAGAATAAATTCACGCAAATACAGTAAATTACATCTAGAAAATAGATCCACCTAATGTTTTTATATTTATTGAATTATATTTTAATGATTAAAAAGTCATTCACTGGGGAAGTTGCCATTAAAAGGATTATCTTTCGAGGTATGTGCAGGTTGGTTTAGGACAAGCCTAAACTGGTGAATACCGAGAACGCATTAAAAATACATGGGACCTTTTACTCATTTAACCAGTAGAATCTAAGCTGCACCAGTTGGGGAGTCAGTAACTGAGATTTCAGATTAAAAATAGTGATTAATAAATTAGAGATTAGCATCATCAGGCTGGATTCAGAAGTTAAAAGAACACTGTATATCTTCTCATCTGCTAAAGGTAGGTCTTTGATGTGGATAAAAGCAAATGTCCATTGATAACAACGTCTGGCAAACTTCTCAGTTGCAGGACTTAAAATATTTTCTGTATTCACAGTCAAGACCAGAATGTCTCTTCAGTTCAACATACAGTACTTCAGATTCTGCCATGCTGTATGATAGACTGAGGTTATAATTTAACCTCACGTCCTCACTACTCTACAGGTTGTTTCTAAAGGAAACTTTCAGCAATGGTTAACATCTACTGTATGAAATAATTTTTTAACTAATAATAGAGACGGAAAGTTTGTAATAAGCAGTATCTTCTTCAAATTTAGATTAACACTATGACATTCTGTGTAAACAAAGAAATTATGATCTCACCATTTAGTAAATACCTTATCACAGATGCACCCTATTATCTTTTTTTTTTTATATATACGCATAAGGGTAAGTACAATACCACATTTAATTTACCACATAAGAAGAAAACAGAGATGGGAAGGGAAGAAAGTAAACCTAGACATATGGTGTCCTTGTCTTTGCAACATTTTTACTTTCTGACTTCTTTCTTACACAACCACTAAGACGACTCTGTCTACTACAAATTCTCTTATGTAAAAATAAAATGAAGAGAATGCAATTAATATTAATAATGTCTTCTAGGTTTTCTTCGTCTCATTTTGATATTTTAACAATACAAGTTAAAATTAAGGAATCATAGAAACATTCATTGGAAGGAACCTCTGGGTGAAGCAGTACTAAATCACATCAGCCTTGTATGGTTCAGTCTTTCAAACATCCAGACTCTCTGAGAAACCCATTACTATACTCCACTACGGTCCTACTGAGGAAGTTGGCTTTAACTTGCACTATGAATCTCTCCAGCCCGATCTTGTAGCTCCTGGGCCTTGCTTTACTCTCTGCCTCTATGTAAAATAGTTGGCTTCACTGACCCGGCAACTCTTCTTCACATAGTTGTAAACTGCCTGATCCCCAATAAGTCTCATCTTTACCAGACTGACAAGCCCAGATCCCTCAAGCTCTTCTCACAGGTCACAGGCTCTAGGCTCCTATCCAGTTTGTCAATATCCTTCTTGAACTAAGGGGCATAACCTGAATGTAATATTCCAGATACCCCCAGCAACATATTGCCCAGTTGTAATCACCTGGCCTGTCTGGTTTAATACAGGGTATCAGATAGCTGATACTTGTACTTGAGTAAGTCATGGCATATATACCTTATTCAGACCGTAAAGTATAACCCAAATAAGCAATCTGCTCACGGATGATGTATTTTCATAGCAAAAGCATGAACTTTTCTGAGTTTGAGGTGTTTTATGTGCCTCTCTCTGAATTGTTGAGACCAAAGCCTGAGAAACTTCTTTCCTATTACAAAGGTCCACAAAAGAAACATGTCAGAACAAAGACAGACTGCATCTAATCCTATTGATGCTGTGCAAAATCAATCTCCTGAAACTTTCTAGTGCTTGCAAACATGCAGTTAAGAGGCCTCTGGTGATGGACAGAAATTGCAGGTTTTCCTCCCAATTTTTTTAGCCATTTCTTATTTTCTTTCTCTTTGCTTTTGCTGAAAACTGATTGACTGTAAAAGATCTACTGCAATGTCAGTCTCCTGTTAACAGCTGGGAAGTCACTTTGTCTTAATTGCAGTCACAAAGAAACACAAGATAATCATATTGTGACAACCATACTCAGCAGAGAGGAAGAAAAGCAAATCTCTTCATTATTTTACTCTACCCATTTCAGCCCTTACCGTATTGCCCAACAGTGAAAGGAAGAGCGTTACTTTTAAAGTCCATTAATGGCTGGATAGCCAATAGGAAAGCTTATTTTCAGCTCATAAAGCATGTTTTCAGGATAAAAGTAGATTTTTCCCTTCTGTGCTACTAAAATTATATTCTACAGTTTTCATTAATCTCTCCCATATTTGGGGGAATAGTCTCTTAACTTTCCAATACTGCTCCCCATACTGTCTATCTCAAGGTACTGTTGAGCTAGACAAGAATATGCCAGACTGAGGAATTCAACAGTGAAAAATACACAGAGAGACAATCCTGTGACACAAAAGCCTGGAACGAAACAGCATTAATGTCACGTAATTTAGTTGCCAGTTTCTATAAGCGCTTGAATGTAAATCACAATTTCTACTGGAACGGAGTTTAGTAATTAGAAACACAGGGAAGGAAGCATAAAGATGACAGTGTCTTTCTCTTCATTGCCTCTGAACTGCTCCTTGTTTCCATAGGTGCTGCTTCTCATTTAACAGAGACATTAGCATAGAAATAATCTGCATCAAGTCTGTTTGAAAGCTCTGCTCAGTCTCAGGAGTTTTGGCTGCCTAACTGTATTAGGATCAAACAAAATTTGAGTCATTGTATTTTAGATTGAGATTAGCTAAGGCAAATACAACTACATTTTTATTAACAGATAAACATCTACAAAAACACTATTCCCTTTATATTCACGTAACATCAGAGAACTACCTTGTGATAGCGGTTCATTCAAGGAACTACAAAAAGGTAGGAAAAAAGATCACTAACACCAGCAGATTTTTTTTTAAAAAGCTAACACGTCCAAGTCAGATCAACTACCTACAATTTCACATTCCACATGGCATGTTCCCTGTAATGAAACAGCTTTTTTTTTTTTTTAAAGTATGCCAGTAAATCACAAGTCATTACTCAGAACTCTCTTAAAAAAAAAAGGAAAAAAAGAAAAAAAATAAGTAAAAAAAAAAAAAGTTCTGCACTAGAAGCACTATGTTGCACTAGTCAAACTCCCAAAGTCTTAGAAACTACCATGAAGTCATAGTTTTATCCACTAAAAAAAAGCCTAAGCTTGGCCAAGATCAAGAAATTAGCAATAAATCTGAGATTCTATATAAAGAAAGGACAGGTTAAGGTTACTTTGCCATTCATTTCTCTAGATGGGTAGTTATTTGTTGAAGCATTCAACGCTTATGAATTTCTGCAAACCTAAAAGTAATAACTCAGTCAGCCAGACACTGTGTCCCAGAGCCATGGGCCAGTCAATAGAAAAATAACCAGTAATGAGTATGATGTATTGGTTAGAGCAGATACTTCTAGATTCTTTATTTAGCTCTGCCAGCAATTAGTACATGACCTTGAACAAATCCCTGCACTAAAAAAAAACCAGTTTAAAATGTGAAATTTATACTGGGCATATATACAAATGTATTCTAAATCTCAGATTTTCAAACGCAAATAGCTAATTCAGGCTCTCTGAAATTTGTATGTTAAAGAAAACTGCAGGAAAGTAAGAAATTTAAGTTCTGCACATACTTCACTGAATGTTGCTTCTAGCTCCTTTGAAAAAAATATCAACCACAAACTACTTATGCTACAGTATCTATTTACATCTTGTAAATTATCATGGTACTCTTACAATGCCGTGTAACAGTGAGGCTTTATTATGTAGTACTATTACAGTGCTGTATAACAACGAAGTACTGATACGGAGCCCGAATGCCTCAAACTTAGCTACACTTGCCCAATGTCCTCTGTCTGGACAGCTAATGACAAAGAAATGAAGGACCAGATTCATCCCACCAAACTCCAAGCATGCCCAGGAGCAGTGAGGGCTGGCTGCTGCACAAAGGGAAGCAAATGTGGAGCAGAACGCAGTAATAAAGCAGTGAACTTACCAACAAGTAGCCAGGAAGCAGAGCTGCAAGTTCAGGTCAGGCTCAGGGCCAGAGATTACCCAGAAAGTCCGTCATAACAGAGACAGGTGAGGTCAAGCCAGAAAACCAAACCAGCAGGTCTGGGTCAAAACGAGACCAGGCACAGACATACCTGCTACACAGCTGCTTTCTTTAACACAGTTCATCAGCAAACGAGCTGACCTGGGACTCAATCAGCTAAACTCTGACTTAAACAACCAAACTCCTAGAAGAAGGATGCCCTCCAGGTCCTGAGCACTGAGGTGCAGAAACAAGGAAGCTCAATGCTCCTTCCACATCACAAAAGAGAGAGGTTCACACACAAAGCATTTCAGTACACCTAATATCTGACATACTTTCTGGATGTGCTTCTCAATCTCACGAGTTAATCAACTTCTAAGCTGCCTCACGTAAGTGCTGAAGTGGAATGCACCTGGGTCAATCAGCCTTTCCTAAAGCTGAACACCTGTGAAGAGTAGAAGACTGACCCCAAACTACCAGAATCCCCAGGCTATCAGCAAAGCCCTTGGAAGCTGCTCCTCCCTTTCTGATTGTATATGAGCTCCTTAGCTTTGGATTTCAGGTGTCTTTTATTCAGCTTTGGGAAGTTTATAAATCCCAGCCATGCTGGGTAGGTTTCTTAAGAGGTGCTGTCTATGCCGTTCAAAACACTGAATGAAGGGCACCCTGTAGACACAAACTAGCACGTGTAAACTAGTATTTTTAAGAAGTAGTTTTATATTGACACCATTATCAGAGCTTCTGAAATTCTGTCTGTGGCATCCAAAGAGAAGTCAGTAAGGTTACCATGTGCAGATAAAATTAGGTAGCATCACTAGCATCATTAGTCCAGAGACAGCCCTCTCGGAAGCATAAAACCTCTTCCATCTCTTATTCCTGCTTTTCCCTTAAGCCCTTTATGACTACAGGTAAGTCTATTAGCCTTTCTATGGCTTTATTTCCCTATCTAAAAAAAAAGGAAAGAAAACCAAACCAAATACACAAATAAACGCCACAAACAAGAACCACGCATAACAACAAAAACAAGAAAAAAACACCAAATCCACAACTTTCTTAGAAGAACACCATCAATGAAGCACTTTGGGATCATAAGATACAGAGCATCAATAACATACTGAGTGCAAAATATGGAGAGCCTAGTCCTTAACAGCTCCCACTCATTCAGCAAGATTTTGGCCTGAGAACAGAATGCACAGCCAGTTCACTCATCACTTCACCTATTCCGAGTGTGTGTCTACCACTGAATCCAGCTGAGTCATGAGTTGTGAGATAGTGGAAGCCCATTTGTGTTACTATGAATAAATACCTTGTAAACAGAACTAGCTGGGGTGGAGTGTTCTTGTGTCTATGTTTGCATAACATTTTTTTTCAGCAAAGCTCTATAAGGATGTATTAAACTGACATTGATTAAAAGTTACAGAATTTAGTTATATTTAGAATTTAATTTAAAAACTTAAAAACACCCTGAGGACAGATGTAGAAAGACAAAGCACCATTTTCTAATTAATTTTAATGGAAGCACTTTCAAATTTTATTTTACTGAAGAGCAACTGAATTTTGGTATTTTTGCAGTCTTTTAAAATGAAAAATCACTTTTGCAAATACAGTTGATCTGAACAATTTCTTCTCTACACCACTGCCAATTTTTATTTTTAGACTATTATCTATCTCATAATACTGGTAATTCCCTGCCAATCATTAGGTAAAATACATTTTCCCCACGATTTTAATTTTAAAAAACCTCTCAAATCCAAGGAAAAAAACCCTGTGAAATCAAGCATAAGTATCACTTCTTTTTTTTTGCTTTAAAACAATTACAGGAATTCCCAGATGCCTGTTATAGAAAAAAGAGAAATACAGAAGTATAGAAAATAGACTTTTCTCAACTCAGCCAATGTTCCCTATCAATGAAAGGAACTAGAATGCTAAAATAGCTTAAATAGCTACTTACCGGGTGATTGTCATTGGACAGATAACCCATCTCAGTTAAAATTATTACTGTTTCACACATTGCTTTCTTTTCAAACCATTTAAATCCCATCTGGTACAATGAAGATCATCTTTTGAGAGGTACCCAGCACACAGTTTGTGTCAGTGGAAAGCATACACCATACTTCAAACAATCAGGCTAAACGTCCACTTATCATGTATTCTGTTTATTTACCTCCCTTTTTTTTAACTTAGATATCTAAATACTTATCTATTATTACAAATGAAAGGAATTCACATAAGAATTAGTACTCCTTATATATGTCTCACAGAGTTTAGACCTTGGTGTATTATATTTCTGTGTTTTGTTTCCTACTATCTTGGGTCAAAACCTGCTATTACTTAGCAAAGATAAGAGAAAGACAAAGACAGTACCACATTCATGTTTGTCCAGCCTTGACACTGTTTAACAGCTACAGATGCTGCCTTAAGTTTTAGACCAAATCTAAATTAAACATAGCAATTCATGGTCAAATCAGCAGTTTCAGCTCCCGAATTAACGGAAGTGCAGAACTCAATAGCCATAAGTCTTCTGAAGTGTATCATCTTAGCTCCAAGAGGAAGAGGAAAGTAAACTTAGAGGACAATATGTGGGCTCTCTTTCAACTGAGGGCTCCGTAAAAGAACTTTTACATTTAGGGCAACAATATTTCCCTTTATATCAGCAAGTCTGTTTGCCTGTGTGTGTCCCAATGTGATAAGGGGCAACTTGAAATAAACAAAAAGATTAAGTATACTATCGTAGGAATCATAATGAGGTTTTTTATAAGCAATGGATTTACCCTTCAAAGTTTGTTTTTATCATTAATGTTCATACAATTGTATGAATGCTTTGTACATTAAAAAAACTATTACATTTCCATGTACAATAATTTTGCAGCTTTGTCCACATTCATCCATCTGTGGACAGATACAATTCTCTGTGGCTTTTTTGATCAATCATACAAAATTGAAAGTATTAAATAAAATCAGTTTGATAAACCCAGTCATGCTTTTTCTGTGACTGCCATCCTTATTTTGAATCAAGGTGACTGTTGAGTAAAATCTGCTCTTTTTACTGGTATAGTATTATGCAAGCTTCGCTTAGGGCTACGCAAAACCCTTCCAGATACTTTGATAGTGGTGCAGCATGGTCTCTGCTAGCCAAGCACTCAGGTTCAAAATAAAATATTTAGGTGTGGTAACACAATTTATGTGTGTAAAATGAGTGCCACAAGTAAGAATAGTAAGAAGGAAATCAGATGGTGCTATCTTACTGTCTTTTTAGAGAAACATTATTTAAATACTATTTTCAAATAGTTTACTCAAAACACTAGAGGATCACAGGTTGACCTTCCGAGCACTGACGTTTTTAAAAACTCATGTAGTAGCTCTGGTAATGCTAAAGCATATTCTTGTAATTAGTTAGCTAGCTTTCAAGATAATAATATACACATATATCACCATTCATAAAGCTTTGGGATAAGAGTTTTAAACATATCTACGTGTCTTAGTCAATTGATTTACTTTGATACACTCACTCTATCAACAGTATACAACCTATTTTTCTTATTACAGTACTCCAAAATTATTTTTCAAGATTTTAGTGCTACTGCTTTTATCACAGTTAATCAAAATATTTAAGCTATCTAAACCCCACAAAGTAGCTTACTGCTTTCACATCCTCATGGACAATGGATTTTTTTTCAAGAACCCAACTTTGAGAAGAAGGTATTTATAGCAATCTGACTTATGCCTCATTTTCTTCAAATAACAAGGATGACATGGAACATTATTGGTGTTTCCTTTAATTCTGATTATATTTGCTCATAAAAAAGATAATAAAACTTCATGCAACCTATTTTGGTAGTATCTCTTTTCAAAGTTCTAGTTTGACGTTGCCCTTCAGATCAAGAAGGAACAATTCAATCAAGTTCAAATACATTTCAGAAATAGGATGTCAGCAATGTAAGTTAGAAGCATGACTGTAATGAACTGAAGGATAATCACAGCTGACTACCACTCACTAGTTCACATTGGAAACATTTATCATGGAACTTTCTCTTAAATGAAACTTCGCAATCCAACGGCAATATCTGTCAGCTAAAGGGAGAAATGACAGAATTGTTCAATGTAAGTCTTGTTCATTAGAACTCGGATTTTTTTTTTCCTTTAAAAAGAAAGGATGTCTTATGATTAAAACATCATTATAAATGAGATGGTAGCCTGTCATGTGGAAAATTGAGATTCTTTGGTTCTGGCAAACTGCTTTCCAGCCTGAGGGTTTCTAACTAACTTAAGCAGCAGGCCTTCTTGTCTCACTAGTTTACATATTTAATTTTGCATTAACTGTTTTCATGTAGATTGTTTAATGTGTTTCAAGATATAAAATGTGTTTATTGTCTTCTTGCTTTTATTAATATGCAGTCATATATATGTATGATCATATATAGAGTACCATACACAGTCATTTCATTTGGATGAAGACATTAAAATCTACAGACTTTACACCACTGCAATAGGAGTTTCTTTTTCTTGAATGACTAAAATGTAAAGGAGCTGCACAAGCATAAGATTTTTATTGTTGGATGGTTTCTTGCTCTTGAATGTAAAAGTTTCACCAGCCACACTGAACAGTTTCACTAGCGCACATTTTTTTCAGTTCTTTCATTATTTTAACATGGATTAGATTGGCAGTAACCACATTTTTTTTCAGGACCAAAATATATGTTTTCCTATCAGATCTTGAAGGGATGACATCAATGGCTGACCTCAATTTTTGCAGACTGTTCTACTAAATGCACTCCTATTATATTTGCCAATCAGTTAAAGGACTTTGTCAGACCTAAGTACTTTACCTCTATCAGCTATGATCAAAGGGAGTCAGGACCTCCAATTTTACAGGGTATTTTTTTTCTTCTTCTTCTCCCAGGAAGATAACAAAAGACTATGTTTCAGTGGCTGACAGTCATAGGACAAATTCACACTCCAGTATGCAACCCAAAGGAATATCTTAGTGTAAAAAAGAGAGAGAGCACCAGCAGCAGTCACTTCTAGGATATTCATGCATCACAAAAGATAAAGCAGTCTCCTGAGTGTTTGTACCTTTTTCTAATTTCCCATGTCATAATTGTTTCATGGCACAACGAGTCACGGTGTCTACACTCCATGTCAGCAGACAGATGCAAATCTCACTGCTTTTTACTTACCTGATCTTTACCAAGATTGCTGATTAAGTACATGTATGAGGGTACCTAGCTTTGTTTCACAGAAGGTTGGTATCTGTGGTGTGTTGCAATCTGGTGCAAGGCAATAATGCGGCGAGAACTACGGTGAGGTTAAACGGGATACCTCTGAAGAACTAATAGTCAGCCTAATAAAACATAATCTGGTTAGCATGTATCTCTATGGCAGTCTCCTATCCTCCCAGAATCTGCACTTCCCATTCAGGGAGCAGGCTGATGTACAGCAATATGAGGCCCGAGAGCACATTAACATATAGGGAGCAGAGAAAACTGGGAAATGAAAGAAGAGTGAAGAAATTAGTTCCCTTATAGATTTGACTACAGGAAATATTAAGTCCTTTCTTGATGCAAGGACATAGTTCTTTGCTACTGGAAAGCTTCATTTCAACCACTTATTGAAGCATACCTCAAATTTGCCTATTTTTAGCAAAATATTTAACCTAATAAATAGGTAGGTATTAAAAACAATGAACTAAATTGCTGTCATACTATTCATCTGAAGAAACAAAAGTAAAGATCACAGCTCAACAGACTAAGGAACTGATGTTCCACAGAGACAGTTGCAACTGATCCATAATTTAAAGTGGAAAAAAAAAAAGTTGTCCAATCTTGTTTGTATATTACTTAACAGCATAAATTAAGGGGATTAATTATTCATTCTGAAATACTCACTGTGCTTTACTAATTATCACAGCAAACGTAATGCAGGAATTTAGTAAATTCCACTGTCACATACAGGCACATACAAATGCAAAGACATGCTTGGAGATGCACCCCAGGTAAACATGGATAGTAAGGGATATAATTAAAGATGCTTTAATAGGTTTTCAAAGTTGCTAAGATACCGTCAGGTAGCATAGCACATCTCGGACAGCCACAAATATCTGAGACTATGTACTAAATATTCATTTCCTGTAGCTTTGTTTTGTTTCTGCCTTTCTTTTACCTTTCCTTTCATTTTTCTTTTTTAACTTTCCACATAATTGTAAACCACTTCAGATAAAATATGCCATCTGACAGGAAGAAATATTTATGTTTGGGATTCACTATATCCGCTCAGCAATGACTGAGTTTTTACAGCTTTTCTGAATAATAAAAAGCAACACAAATATAAAGACAAAGTTATCTGTAAAAACATGACTTGTAGCAAAGCAGGCAGCTGAGAAGATACATGTTTAGCACTTCTGATACAGTAAGGAAAGTAGCAGGAGATAGAGCCGTCTTTGACTATCATGCCAGGATATTTATAGTAGCATAATGCCTTACTTACACAACTGTGTAACTCAAAAAGAAAATCGAAGGCATTTGCACTAGACACAAATAGGATGATAGAATAATGTGAAATAAAATAAGCTTTACAGATTTGACATAAAACTAATAATCTTGAATAAATGGTTCTGATCTCTCTACCTGCCTGAAGCTTATGACAACAGAGCAATTTGAATAAGTGTACATCAGCTAATATTAACTGGTTGAGATGGATATTGAATAATTTAGGTGTTACTCTAACCCATGTAATAATAATGTTCAGACAGCCATATACAAAAGCTTCACCATTTTTAACTACTGCCACCTCATCAGCTAGGAAAGATATTTCAGTAAACATTCCTCAAACTAAAATTAAAAGCTAAAAGATCTATAAATTCCGGGCAACCGTAACTTCAGTTCTGATTGCCTTGACACAGAACAGGATGGAAAAGTTCTGTTCAGCTTTGGTTTTGATTTCCATTTTTTGTCACAGAGGTGATTGTACGGATGCATTCCAACCCCATGCTTAGCAATGGCTCTTTGAAAAGAGAATGGCAAATGCCTACTGAACTTTCTTTTAAAACGTAACACCCAAGATCAAAGACTAATTCAATTAATTTTAATCTCTAAAGTTATTAGATCTGGGGGCTTTATTATTAACATTTTTTAGGCTTTTAATCCTTTATACAATGACTTATGCAGGCACATAATATCCCAAATGATAATAACCACATTGTGAATTCTAATATATTTTTATCTAGCACGAATCATATATAAAGCTGTCAGTTTAGCTCCTTCTCTGTAGAAAAGAAACAGAGAATCCTACACATGATGGAAACAAGGGTGATGAAGACTACAGATATGACCGCACTATTTGCAACTAATAATTTATTCAGAGACCAGAAATTGTTTCCGAGCAGACACTGGGGCAGTTCTTGGCACTTAACATGATCCTCTTTCAAGCAACTCTGCATTAAAAAGGGATATAAAGCATCTCAAGGACTGTGAAATGCAAAAATAGCTTTCAGCTGCCTTTTCTCCCTGCGTTGTCTGTAGTCATGAAAGGCAAGCCCTGACCCCACTGAAGTCAACAGAATTTCTGCCATTGCCAGTAGCAGGACCAAGCTTTATCACTGTTTTTATTAATAATTCATTCCTCTGAATGACATGCATATTTTGGCTGTGGCTTTGCTTTTACCATCGAAAAAGAACAAAGCCAAAACAGGCTGGAGAATGTTACGAGCTCTGATACTAGAATTCGACTAATTGAGAAAAAGTTGCACCATGTTTATCTTATTCGTCAGTGAGCTCTCTCTCTTGTTAGCTGTTCTAAGCTGCAGTTCCACTTGAACTTATAATTAAAATACTGTTACAAAAAGTGGAAAACACAATGAAAACCTTCGTTTTTATGCAGAAAAAGGAAGCATTTACAAAAATGGCAGACACTGGCCCAGAAGTATCCTAATTGAGGTTTATAATTAAAGCTTATGATACTGTAACCCTTTTTTCCTGAGATATTCTTAGATAGCACTCTGAGATTAGTCAGTTAAATAAAACGGAATCTCATGACATTTACATGAAACACATCTGCATGTTATATATAAACAAGAAGTATCACAAATGTGATACTAATCACTTACCTATTGCTCAAGCTCTGCGCAGCCATTTTGCACCTTTTTAGCCAACAAAGACACTCTCTCATATCCGCTAATCTGTTGCTCATCTGGGGGTATTTATGCCATTCCTCCACCAAGTCAAGGTAGATCATAACAATGTTGGGCATATCGGAGCTAATTTTAACCTCACCTGCATGGATTACTTTTGTCAGCCATGATTTTCTAGAATGAAATACAGTCCACCGAAGACTATATCAAATGGGTGTGCCCTGCTAAGATCTCTGCAGTCACACGAGCAGTACTGCTAAGCCTTGGTAGTTATTACACTACTGTAGATGACATATGACAAATCATACCTTTGTGTATATTGATGTGTCAGGGCTGAGGTGAGAACTCCAGATAACATGTCCTCCCTCTTTGGCATTATACTGTTGCAAAACATAGTACTATTCTATTATTGAATGAAATGGACTGACTGGAATAAGAAAAAAACCTTCTTCTATTGACAGTGTCTCAACGCAATGAAAAATCTGTTGAAGTCCTTGTTTCTTAGTGAAACTGAAAACCAGTCACCTTCCAACCTTTCTAAATACAACATCAACTCATGCAACAAGACAACTTAGTTCTAGGATTTGCAGAAAGAAGAGCCCAGGTTTGAAAGTTGTATCTTGAGCTGCATGAATACATAACCATGTGATTCTGTGAAAATCTCACAAAAATCTTCATTATTTCTTTGCATCAGAATTCTCATTTATACAGTATTACAAAGCACTTTTAGATCTTAAAATTTAAAACTAGCACAAGAATGAGTGAAGATTAGTATGAGTATTATTATTATTATAGAAAATCAGATTACAGAATGATCACATTTCAGATGTATTCAAATATATTGAACATTTTTAAACAAATATCTGACCCAAGTGTATTATTTTGTATATTTTGTCAGTCATGCATCAGTCTGGCAGACAGCTGCTCTTAAACTGTATTTGGGAAATTGCATATACTATTAATGCATGTATTAATTAAGTTTTAGGAGTTGCGTGCTTTCATTTGAACTTCACATTTAATGCTTTAGATAGATTCTGAAAATAATTTCTTAAAAATGAAAAGAAGCTAATGACAAATTCTAGACATCAGCATGCTATTTACACTGTTATACACTTGTGCTTCTTATTTCCTAATCCAAATTCTCTAACAAATACTATAGTATACAAAAACTTTATACTTGATGAGACGACACAATATTCTCATTCTCACGGAAAGAATATATGCTCAATATCGAATCTATGTTAATAGCCATGGAGAATGTCAAGAAAGCAGAATTAAATACTACTAAGATTTAATAGAATTACAGCACAACTTGTATGATATTGAGGTATTACTGCTACTTCAAAGCTCCTTGAAACCTGAATCTTAATGTCCACAGTTTAAGTGAGCTGCTTAAACACCACAGTCTATAAAGTAATTTTGGGCAGATTGTTAATTCTTTTTTAATTACAGAAGTAATACAGCACAGATAAAATTAGGTAGGTTTTATCTGGAATGTTAAATATCGATAATGCTGGTGACTAGAGCAAGATCTATTGATTAACTGTCAAGTATACTTGGTAAATGGTCTACATGTTTAATCAATGAGTTAGTACCCTGAATAGAGTGATCCTTAGAGTACTTATCCAAATTTAAAGATTTATAGCCTTCTGTTTTATTTTCAACTTACTAAGCATGTGCCGTGTGTAGTGCAAAGTATCTTTCCCATTGGCCTAAAAATAAAATGTGTTTTCCTGGATATATTAGGTACTTATAGCTGGCAACAACCATTTCACACTTGCAAATTAAACCAATTTCTGTCAAGTGACTGAGAGTCACGTTGATTTCAGTAAATCCAGAGAGATCTGGTAAACTGTCAAGATGAGTTCGGTTAAATGTTAGCAGAGTTCAAAAGGAGAACAGAGAACAACAGTTTTAGTGAATTCCAAAAAGTAATTTCTGTCAAGTTCACTTGAAAGAAAAAAAAAAAAGAAACAGAAAAGCTATTAAAACCGTAGAGAACCATATCGAAACCCTCTCAACAGTTTTTGGCCTTTGTGCACTCTAGCATTTAAATAGATATACAGAAAGCTCCCTAAAGACCAATCACTGCCTACTTGTTTATTACATTTAATGTGACAGGAAAATCATTCTACTCCACTGATTCAAATGGAAATCATTTTGGAAGAGCCTAAAAACCAAAAGCCTACCTACTATTGGAAGACAAACTAACAGAGACTGATAGCTCATGTTTACTTATATGGGAATATATGATACAGAATATATGGACAGAAATAAAGCAGAACAGGTATATGAAAAAAAGCGCACAAATCTATTTGAAAAACAGGTGTAATGAATAGAAAAGCTGACATCCCAGGCTGTCCTTTGCTCCAGTAGAAATACCTGGGGGTTCAAGTGAGTGGTAAAGAATGGTATACAACCAGCTGCTGAGATAACAAAGGAAAATCACAAAATACCGATTTCACTCAATTTTTCCATGCATTAACACTTAATCAGAATCTTTTCATTACACCCAGCACTGTCTAGCATGACTTTGTCTATATTTTCAAAGCATGCTATATAGATCATAAGTTTCTCTTCATTTTTCAACACAAACTTTATGTCTACTCCATACATCAGTGAACTGAACCTCTGTACACAGCAGGAATTTTCTGACCACTGAAAACTGTTTCACATCTATTTGGTATGTGCAGTGGTATACTAATCACAAGCAACCACTAAAAAGCCAGAAAAAGGTCTCCATATCTATTATGCTCTCAGTTTCCACATTACTTCATGCAAAACATTCTCAAGGCTTTTTAGTAAATTTACATAATGTATACTTTTCCTTTTCCATGCATTGTTTTTATATTCTGTTTGCACAGTGCTCCAGTGATATACAGATAACAGGGAGCCTGCAATGCCTTTGTGTAGCTTACAAGTACAGAAAATTCCTTGTTCCCCCGGTTATTCTCAATAGATTTGCATTCTAGCATAAGGAGAAAGAATGACAACTTCTTGGTTGTCACCAGTGAACCCAGCTATTAAGTGAAGATTTTGCAAATAGATATTGTTTAAAATTTTAATTTTTCCTTTGAAGACAAGTGGGCAAGATGGTAACAGCTGGCAGCAAACAAGCAGTCTAAAATAATTAAAAGTCTCTGGAAGAGAAGCTAAGAATCTGGGATGTTACATGGCTGACGAAAGCAGCTGGAGAAAGATGATGTGTATTAAATCATTTGTTTAAATAGACTTTAAGAAGTGACTGGAACACAACGAAGTCAGATCTTAATCTTAGGACTTGACTGCTTTCAAGATCCAGACAGAGCCAAGCACCGTGTAGGACAACTGGTCACATCTGTTGACCTAATGTTCCCTCGCAGTCAGTTTGAGATGTGGAATTCCAGTTTTCAATCAGCAAGAAACATTTACATACAAATGCAAAACATGCATGTTCTGAATTTCAAGAAAGGGCTGAGCTATTCACGGGACAGAGCATAATACAAAAGTTTGGTATATTTCAAGCAATCCTTGCAACTACATATTCAACTTTCCTGATAAAGTAAATGCCTGTTATCAGGCAAACTACATACAATATAAATGTAAAGATTATAGGTCTGATCCAAACGTAATGAAGCCAGTCATCACAGCGACTACTACACAGGACTTTTCCCATGATATTTTTGCTACATTTGCCATACCTGCCCTTTTACTAACATTACTTACCACTCCAGGTGAGCAAAATGAACATGAAGCTAAAGAACCTTTAGGAACATTAAACATGTTTTTGACACACTGCATGATACATTATTCTACATCACTTACTGGATCTCAGATCACTTTACATCATATCAAACATGTAGAAATTGAAACAATAAACAATAGTACGTGACAGAATGCATTCATTCCTTAATGTGATGTGACTTAAAATTTCACCAAAAATATTTTCCCGGTCCAATAACTACTATCAGTATTTCACACAGAGACCATGCAAGTAAAAAGAGAACAATTTTGTGCATGCATTATGTTCATAACTCTATACATAATCTAGTCATGTTGAGATGGAGATGAGGGTTTTCTTGTTTGAAACTGGAAGACACTTGCAGTTTACAAAAATGCTTTTAAATTTGCATATATATGTATTAATAGAAATCTACAGTGGATTTTTTTTTCCAAGTACAGTATTAAACCCATTTTTCTCCTCTTCTTAATCATCAAGTATCCTTAAAATAAAGCATCTGTAGATATAGCAAGTCTTTTAGCAGGAACAGTCCAAAAATAGTTTTTTTAGAAAATTTTACATAATGCCACCTGTCCTTCTTGATTCTTCCAAACTGTTTCCTAGGTGTTCTTTATATCTTGTTCTGTTACTACTAAATCTATTATAGTCAAACACAAACGTCAGTAAATATCTTAATCACTGATGCAAATTTCTAAACAGCAAGCCCAGCCAATTAATATTACAGGCATGGCACATAGCTGAACTCAGCGAATTATTAAAGAGTTTTTGTGAAAACGTCCACAAAACTTAAAACCAAACAGCAGAGGGAACTACATTAAACAATTTCATCTATTTATGTCATCGCAGAAGCACAGAAACCATGGATTAGTTCAAAAAACCAGTAAGATTAATCACTTTCAGATGGTGAAAATTTTCCCTTCCAACCGTTTAAGTCTAGTTCTGTTCTCAAACAATAATCTTAGTTGTTTAAACTCTACTGCCTGAAAACATTTTGAAATGGCACACTTTCAGACCTAAACGTTTTCCGGGTTGAAATACCAAACGTGTGGCAACTGAGTAATCAAGGCAGAGAACAAATGGAATTCAGATCAGTTGATGTAGTGACAGTCACGTAACGTAGTGACAGTCATGTAACACACCTGTGTCAGAGAAGAGTGAAAGACAAGAACTCTGCTTTCACTGAGCAAAAGGCCCAGGTGCATAACCCAAGTATACCAATGGAATAACTGTGTTTTAAAGTAAAAGTCTGCCATGGTGTCTCCTTAGAGTAACTTCTCCTTAAGTAACAAAAATTACATGCCATTTATATCTTCAGATATAGTCAGAATCAACTATTTCCAATAAAATTGTCAAAAGATTGCCATAAGCAAGTGAGAGCAGAAAGCAGTAGTGACATTTTGAAGGCTCAGTTTGGTGTGCTGCTTTAAAAGAGGTAGTCTTTTACCATGCTGTCCTGGCATATGTTAAAGCAAGACTGCACGATGATTCCTACCTTGAGCTAGCATCAAAATAAAAAAAAAAAATCAACCATGAAATGACATCATTCTTTATAGATTAATTCCAGCAAGGATCATTAAGTTTCATTTTAATGCATTACTCATTTATTCTACTGAACTTGACAAGTTAAATGTGATAGGTCATTCTCCTTAGTTTATCAAGGCATTTACGTAGATGCACAGGCATGCAGTCTGAATCCTGTAGCTCAAAACCTCCACCCAATCTACTTCCATTGTGATTAAAACAAAGGGAAAAGCCTACAAGGAAAATAGAGTGCTGTAATTTGTAGTCTGCACCAATGAATTAGATAGCAAAAGAAATGTCGTCTTCTGGAAAGAAAAGCCTTTCTACAACAGAGAACAACTGTTGGAAATAAAACAAGATTAACCCGTCTCTCTTCTATCTTCACCCTTGTAGTGGACAGGAGAGAGATATCACTTGACTGTTGTCCTAAAGCAACCAATTCAAATGCAAAATTATGTCTATTTCATGATTTGAATCAACTTGCATCACAGAATGGAAAGGTGGGCCTGGAGAACTGAACCAACTGTGCTTAAATTATCCCTGGAAAATGCTCGTTTAGTCTGCTCTTAAGTACTGCAGTGACAGAGACTCCAGGATTTCCCCAAGCAATATATTCTAGAAAGGAACTATTTTTACAACTGGAATTTTTTTCCTGATGTCTAGCCTAAATTTCCTTTACTGCAATTTAATTCCATTATTCTTTATCCTGTCCCTAGAAGCAATGGAAAACAAATTATTCCTTTGCTCTTTGAAGCAATTTGGAGACACTTGGAGACTCATCATGCTCCCCCTGCCCTCCTTGCTTAAACAGAACAATTAACACTGTTTCAGCATGGCAGGTTTCCTAAGTCTCCTGCAATCTTTGCACTCACCTCTCAGTTCTTTCCTGAATTCCAGCTGAAACATAACCACACTTGAAGAAAGTTCATTTTGTGAGTCTTGCAAGCAAGGCATCACGCTGCCTCTTCACAAGGTAACGACACCGGTGATTAATGCTCAAACTGCCACTTAAAACAACCTCCACCCTACCTAGCCAGACATTCCCTGGCTCGTAATAACACAAAAAAAGATGTATTCCTACCTATACTGGGCACAAATGGCGGGATTTCAGTAGCCGGGGGCAGCAGCAGTGCCTGTGTGGGAGGAGACGACGAGCGGCCTGGTACCTGGTGCTGCAGCCTGATGGAGGCAACTTGCTGGGCGCCAAAACTACCACCAGTCTAAAGGAGACATGGCACCATCCCTCAAACATGTCCCAGAAGGAGCCTTGGCAGCTACGGGAGGAGATGTGTGAGGAAACACGTAAGGAGAGACGCAGGGAGATGCCTGAGGAGCGGTGAGGAGGGAGGGACAGTCGTGGAGACCTGCGGCTGCAGCAGGAGGTGCCCGGTGCCATTGCTGAGGGGACGCAGCCCATGGCTGGCCCCCCACAAGGGACTGTGGCCATGGGTGGCCCACGCCAGCCTGGGCACAGTCAGAAGCACGGTTTTAGGAAGGCAGAGGATAGGTGTAGGTGCCCAACGAAAGGATGAGGGGCACCAGGCACAGACTGAAGCACAGGAGGTTCTGTTTGAATATGAGGAAAAACTTCTTTACCCTGAGAGTGACAGAGTCCTGGAACAGGCTGCCCAGAGAGGTTGTGGCGTCTCCTTCTCTGGAGACATTCAAACCCACCTGGACACATTCCCATGCAATCTACTCTAGGGGTACCTGCTTTAGCAGGTGGGTTGGACTAGGTGATCTCCAGAGGTCCCTTCCAACCCCAACCATGCTGTGATTGGGTTAAATTGAGCCTGGGAAAGGAGGAAGAAAGGTGGTTATTTAGATATTAATGGGTTTTCCCCCCTAATACCCAGATTACTGATCAGAAGCTGGTATTAATTGCCAATAAATTTATTAAGAATTCTCCAAGTCAAAGGCCATTTTACCCATGGTACTAATCATGTGGAGTACTTTCAACCTCTCCTCAACTGAGCTACATCCTATTCCTTTCCAAAATACTTCTCCAAATTCTGAAGATCCTTTCACAATTTTATCCTACCAGAGGCCTAAAAGCACTATATCAGTCTTGGGAATGAACGTCAACATTATCAGTTTATTTTCCAAATGAGTTAAAAGAAGTAAGTGTAATGGACACTAAGGACAAAAGAGAGTACCTTTTAAATTTATGCTGGTAGGTTGTGGTTTCCAAAATAGTTCAAGTACTTTGACATAAAAGAGTGCTATACAGATTAGGTAAGGATCATATTTATACTCTACTTACCCAGCACTGTAATAATTCAAGTGTTACTCTGAAACATTCTAGAGAGGTGTTTATTGAAGGTTATTTTTTCCTCTTGATTTTTCATATCATAGATGCTGTCACACTTAGCAACAAGAGTGACATGGCCGCAGCAGCACCTATCCTTCTAAAGCCCAGCTTGTGGCACTTCATGAATGCGTTCAGTCTGAATTGCCCAAGAAAATGAACTTTGAAAGGTCACTTAAGCTGAGAGATTAAATAAAATCTCAACTTGTTATATTTGTGAAACTGAATACATAGAAGTGAAGAGGTCAACGGGAAGTAAAGGTATGTTCAGTAATATCAGCAGCAACACACAGAGTGCCCATAATCACTCCAGTCATTGCAGAGCAGGGTGGGACCAAGCTTTGATGCAACCAGGAGTACTGCCCTTGCATTCCACCAGCAGCCCAGAGGAGCACAAAACCATGCAAAACAGTAGTGACACCTTGTGTGCAAATAAGACATAAACCTGCTTGATTTGGCAATCTAGGTTGAGGAAAAGTATTTCTTTCTGGTATGCTGAAACAAACCAACCAACCAACCAGTTTTCAGTAAGAAGCAACCCATGAGATGTATTTCCTAAAAAGGCACATGCACCACTACAGCTAAAAACCCTGCCACCACAATGGGCTGTACAAAAGCCCTGTTGGGATTTTCCTATAGTGTCCTTGTAGAAGGAAGATCAGTATGTTTAAAGACACACTGCAGCAATAAAAACTATGATTTGTAGCTGATCTCTCAAACTGGCTTTCTCTTCGAGACTAGGCAAACTCCTCACTTTCAGCACTCCTAGTTTCTCAATGTAAAGCTGAGAAGCACCTTCCAAGTCATCTGAGTAAATGTCCTGAGTAATACCAGGCAATTTTCCATCAAACGATTATTTGTGGATACACATTTCAGCAGTTTTAATCATATTCACCTACCTCATAGGGGTGCTGCATGTATTAGTTGGTTACTGTTTCAGTGATACTTCCAAAACACAAAAGCCTAGTATGATGACACAGCCAAAGTTAACAGATGATGCTACTGTTCCTTAGATAATACTACCTTCATAAAGGATATCCTCTGAAAAAAGCACAGACTGCTTTTGTGCTTTATTTCAAATAGCAATAAAAATATTATAATTACACATTTTCCTGGTTTTCAATGCTTCTTGTGAACAATTTTTAGAACCACTTAAATTAATTTTCTTTCTCATTTAAAATAACTGGGAAGAATACTCAAGAGAGAAAGAAAGTGAGAGAGAAAGAGTTGCTTGTCACATCATTTCTCAGTATTCTGTAGCTCTGCACTGAAAATGTACTTCAATGATTCAGGAGCTGTGAAAATTGAGGCTGTGATCGTACAGGCTGGAAGAGGAGTGGGGCTGTCTTAAAAAGGGAGATGTTGCTTTTGTAACATATTTTACTTCAACATAAGGCACAGTTGCCAATACAAAATAATATGCGTATACTTCTCATTCCGTGATAGAATATGCCATGAACTATCAGTATGCCTTGTTGCATAAAATAAGTGAGGTACCACCCACTTTTTTTTTTTTTAACTGTTGTTTATGATTTAGACCAATAATCACACTAAATACTTGGAAATAAATGAAGCCTTTTCAGACTGATTAAATTGGCTGAATGCTTTAAACATGTGACTTCGGCAGATCTAATCATCTCAGGATAGTCAGGGAGTTAATCATGCAAATGTCTTCAGATATTTCAATTTGCAAAGCTGTGTTTTGTAGCATGCACTCTGTAGCGTGTATTCTGTAGTGTGAACTGCAACTGTTCAGTGACTGGGCAATAGGAAATACTTATTAATGAGCAAATATTAAGCAAATAAAGTAATACAATTTAAAAATTTTAATCAGAAGAATACAAAATTTGCCAGAGACTTTACACCATTGTAGGAGGTATGGGGCCACTGGCTCCTATTAGGAGGGAGTAAGGAATACAGAATAGCTCCAATACCAAACATGCATCCCACAATTTCGCTACTTGTGCACAGATTTCAAGCTTACGACATATACTTTATGGAATTAAGACTTTCCTGTGCCTACTGCACACAAGGAAAGTTAAGATGTTCCTAAATGAACCTTCCTCACTTTTTGTTTTGGAGATAGGTAACTTCCACCAAATGTGAGACTCATTTACTACTCAGAGTAATCCTTTTTTTCTACCTTCCTTTCTGTGTGAAGGGAAATTTTAGTATGAATGAATGAGGTGAATCATGGATTCCATCTTTCAGTGAAAAGCCTATTTCATTCTGAGCAGAACAGAAACATTTTCTACCATTTCTTCTTTCCTATTTCTGGGATGGTTGGAAAAAATTGTATCTAGATCATACATTTTGATGTTACAGCCAACCTTCTTTAAAGCTCTCATTTATTAGAGTAGTTGGAAAAGGACAGAATACAGTAGAAGAAACATCACAGTTTTATAAAGTTAAACTAACTACTTAGATCTTTTACAAACTATCTGTTCTCTTTTCTTTTACATTCAAATGTTATATCTATTAATAACTTTTAATATACATAACTTTAGGTACTGTCTACTGAGTTCTATTCCTTGATTAATCCACTTAGACACCGTTAAAACAAATAAGGGTAACAAAAACACTGTAGCTCAGTCCAGAAGATAAATTTTAGCAATAGTCTCAAAAAACCTTCAAAATACATTCCCTGCGTTTTAAACTCTGCCCTGTAATCAACTGGCAAAACCAGTTTCAGTTCAGCTCTATAAAATGTTCGGCTTTGTAAAATGCAGCCAACCAACCAGACTTAAACACAGTCAATTAGTTAAGAAGATTAAAATCCGTCTTATGGATAGAAGCTGGTTAATAAGACAAGGAAGGTTCAAAAGATAGCTGGAGTCTGACGACTCCTGCATGCCACCAAAAGATGTCAGCGACATCTTGTCACTTTATAAGTGAATAAAACTGATCTTGCTTGCCAAAGTAAGAAGAGTAGGGTTTATGAAGAACATTCTACAAAACAGTGAAGCATAACTGGCTATTAAGACTTTTAAGGGATGAACACAGAAAATCACAAGAACAATAAGCAACAGAATTGACTGGAGTTATAACTGACCTACCACACAGTATTTATTTGTAATATTCAAACCAGTCAGTGCGCAATAACGGGTAAGAAATGTAAGATAAATCTAGATCTTAAAAATGAAAGTCCCAGAGCCAGTTTGTTTCTTCCTATGCTTTCTTCCTACACTCAGAAAGAGCCTTCAATGACATTAAGGTTATGATGGAAAAATGATTCCAATAGAAGTCTACAGAGATTTGTTAATATGCCTTTATGATGTGATATTATGACGGCAATTCAATTTCATTGCAGGCCTAATGAGACTGTGTTACAATGTCAAAATGAAAAGAAACTATATCAATCAAGTTGTAGTACCCTGAGAGAAAGAAAAACCTAAAGAAATTAACCCCATTAAAAACTATTTTAAAACAACATTAAGATTTAGTGAATTCAGAATTGCTTTGCTTTTGTTGGTTTAGTGCTTCAGGTAGAAGTTAAATTTGGCGCTGATTTACAACTCATTAAATGTATTGACATCAGGGGAATCAGTGAAAGTTTTAAGGAACCACAAACAACAATATTCACAGCAAGCACTGCGGTTATGGAAAGCATTGGGCAGAACCTGTTTAGTCCTAGAGCTGAAATCTTGAGAATGGATTCACTGAAACCTCATCTACCCTGCAAAACAATGCTCACTACAGTATGAAGTTCTGCTGCAAATATATCAGGACTACTTCTGTCAACACTGTAATGACAGTAGTAACAAGAAATGCAACACTGAAATTGTAAATAACATTATAAAGTCAAAACACTGATATTTCATTCAGGCCAAATAAAACATGACCTTTAATCAGCAAGGTGATTTGTGTATATACACTCAGTTCAGACTGAACTTTCATTGAAGAATATACAAACTTCCCATGATATTGCCTATTCTAGCTACTTGAATCTTATTGTTATTACCGAGATTCCTTCTCTCACAAGCTGAGTCCCCTCAATGCACTGAAATTGCTATTGCTGTCCTGTTTCGCGGCTGTATTACAGACAAAACCTTTTTCCTGAAATGTCAAAAAGTCTATGTCACTCAGTAACACACTTACATATCCAGTTATCCTTAGTTTTCATTTGCATTCAACTTCAGCTTTTCCGCAGCCTGCTCAGTACTTCCCTTACACTTTGTGTCATCGTACTGCAAAGTTTCATTATTATGTTCTTTCTAGCATGTGTATATCTAGCAGGCTAGTTTCTAACATGTATACTCTGTTCAGAAGCTTCTTTAAACCCAGGTTTTCCAATAGCTTTCCTTAGACTTATTTGCTTCTATATATATATATATATATTTACTTCATTCAAAGGGTGTAGCAAGCTTAGTAATGTGCTCTTACATGTACATCAGCTTCTCCTCACTCTACTGTCTACGTTTAATTTTAATGCCAGCAATTCAATTTTGATTCAGATGAAGATTATTTGTCCCACGCCTACTCCTTTATTTCAAAAAGTTCTCAATTTCCTAATGAAGCTGATTCATTTTCCACTAAGCATATTCCTCAGCTACATCTTCAAATGCTGCTTCTCTATCTTTCTGTCAGGCCCTGAGAACATTTCAGAGAAGTATCTTTCTAACCGTACATTTACATTCCAACTCCAGCACCTCTTCTACCTTTCGCCATGTCATTGGCACAACAAATCCAAACACAGGTTGTTCCCTTGTCTGTCCCAACAAGAACAGCGCACGAATGTCTACATAAACTTCAGTAAGACATTCCTTTGATAACTATCCTGCCAAATAATATCACCACTTAACAGTGCGAATGCTGAAATGTTTTGATTATTATTAGTGTTATTTTAATGATTGGCATTTATATTTTTGTCAAATATTGGGAAATCAATGAAAACAACATAACGCCACTGGGAAAAAACATCATTTGCAAAATAATTATAAGCAATTGGCACCAGATGTTCTATTTCTCCAAAATTTGCATTTTCAGTTTTATAATATTTGTATATTTCTTCTGGCAAAATGCTTAAGTAATCATACCTCAAAAGGCTGGACTTTTTATTTGTCTGGTTTTGGTTTTATGACAATGTAATTCAAAGACAAAGCTCAGGTCGTATTTCCAAAGTCAGTTACACTTACTGGTTTCACGCTCTACCACACAAGTACAGTATCTTTTATTTTAACCATACTTAGTCTTATCTACTAATCTGCCTGAAGCAGAGATAAACAGCATGTTTTAACAATACTGTTCTGCTAAACCTGAAGCCAAATGGAATCAAAGAATTGATAAGAAGCTTTTCCTAAATATAAGAAAACCCAAACATTCCTGTAATGCCTGTTGGCTGTTTCTTGTTTATCTAGTTTCACCTAAAGAACTAAAGTTATTTCATTCACAGGACTGAAGATTTTAATCTAAAATGGAAAGGTTTTGATAGCCCTAGATCAAAATTCATCTGATCAAAGATTTATTTTGACTTGTACGCAGACAGGCATGAGAGAGCTTGCTTGAAGTTTCAATAATTTTCTTTATAAAAGAACAGCAAATGCTTTCTGAGGTCACAAAACTTTTAGGGGTCACTGGAATCCCACAGTATGAGCTCTCACAAAGAGAGGTTAATATTTCTTAATTCTTTGTGTCATAAAGATTAATCATTTAAAGAAAAATGAAAAACATTTTGTTTAGATTCAAGTGTTTAGATTCATGTTCATTCACAAAACCTTAGAAGACTACATATTCTGATTTGTTTCCTTTTTCTTCTAAGAGTACATTCAGTCTATTTTTATTTATTTTAGGTATAGAGTGAGCAATAAACTTAGCCACAGGCAAAGAAACACAACGCAGCATGAGTTGGCAAAGCCTTGAGAAACACCCTATACCCAGTTCTGCCACCACAGTTAGTAAGAACCACTCAATAAAAATCCTGTGTGAGGAACTCCCCGAGCTAAGAGCTAGTCTCTGCTTATCTCCAGATTTTTAACTCTAGAAAATAAAACTTCTTCAGCATTTTACAAATTCTTTGGCACAATTCTCTAAATGTTCTTGTTTAACTATCTCAGATAAAAATACATTTTTTAGACTGAAGCTGTACGGTAGTTTCTGAGATACGAACTGATGCCTTGTACAAATTTTACTGATACATCAAGTGAAGTCACTGGACTGATGGCAACCTTAGACACCAATTGTTAACAACTATGTATTACTTGACAACAAGTGAATAGGAAAATAAAGCTACACTTGGATAATTGCAAGAAGAGATGGTAGAATACTTCAAGTATACAGAGTTCTTTTATTAGTCTGTCCACTAGCTTTGTAATGTTGAGTTGTAAAAACGGCAAAAACATTGAAAACAGATTTAAAGCTTTCCTTCTGTGCTGAATCCATTCCCCTGTTTAAAAAGCAAAAGGGTTTCAAAAAAGAACATTTTTTCTCAAGATAATCACTGATGCAATGCATCTTTAATTTTGAGAGTGGATGACAGAAAAGGTAAGAAGATAATTTATTACATTCAAAATATTAATTAATATTTTGCTTGACATAAAGCAGTACAGAAATGGTGGTACTGACTTTGCCTTTTTCAAACAGCAAGCATACAAGTCCACCAAAAGGACTTTAGAAACTCCCTAGCAAGGTTTTGTTATATATGTTATTCTCATATGATGAGAGAACAATGACCGTTGTCAATTAAAGAAAATGAAGGATATGATAGAAAAACACACACACACAAACACTAAAATAGGAGATTACCATCCCTTTGCAAGATGGGGCTTGTCCTGTAGGAAGTCAATGAAATAATTTTTCAGTGTCTTTCTGGTTGCAGTACTTTTTGTACAGTTCACTTAGAAGCACTGAAAAAGTCCTTCCATGAGTTCCGTGAACTGCCTTTGCATCTTCTTCATGCTCTGTACAGACCTTGCTGTGCCAAAAGCTCTCTTCTCGCTAGATTTTTTTACAGACACTATTCCTGTTCCTCCTTTTTCTCCTACAAGTATTCTTTATTGAAAGTTATGTTTATCTCTCCCACATCTGGGTTCCCCTGATCCAGTAAGCTGCAGCCACAATAATGCAAACAAGAAAACTTTCTCTTTTTAAAGTCCAGGTGTCTATTTACACATCAGCATTTATCAAACACTAAAAAGCAACATTGTGACACTCAAAAGCTAGTTTGCCTCAGAATGTTATTTAATCTCTTTTCTACAAATGCAAAAAAAGTCTTAAAGAGGGAGCCTTGGAAGAAGTTAGAAAACATACTGTCCTCTTGATAGTAGGATTCAGTAGAGACTCCATTTGAGATTCTCTTGTGATGGTTTCTTCCGTTTCACAAGGAAGGAAGAGAAACCCATAAAGCTGTCCTACAGGGATGGGAAATAAATAGTCATATGGACACTACATATTGATTTTTTTCTTTTTTTTTTTTAAACTGAAGGAAGCATGCCAAGACCTTCCCAGATCACTCTGTAGTCATCTACCACCAACTTATTACTGAGTCTACAGGAACTTAAAGAAGTATGTGCAACTTGGGCTCAGGTGTGAGTGCAGATGGATTCTAATCCATTTCAGAAATCTAGCCATAAATATACTGGTTTCATAACTTACAATAGTACTTGGGAGAGGAACTGCTGAAAGACTACATTCACTGATTATCTTCAGTTTCTTTAGCACAGTCCATAATATCTCTCTCAGATACATTTAGTCTACATGAAGCTCATCAAGATGCAATAGAAAGAAAAACAAGCATTTGAGACCTGCTTCTGAAACCTGCAGGCCCAGCTGAGACACAGAAATGTCTACCCTCACTACGCAAAGCATTATTCATAACATCTGCCTATCCAGTGCAATGTGAGTTCCTGTCATTCATCATTGACATGTCTCTATACTAGGACTGACATCCTAAGAGAACATTATTATCTTTCATGAGAATATTCCAGTTCCTTTGGTATCACTATATATGCTGATATACAATATCCTTTGACATTGAAAACATGTTCTAGCGTGATATATTAGTTCGAGAGAAAAAAAAAATATATGCAAAGGCACTGGCAAAGGCGTCATATATCTGGCAAAAAATGTTTAAAAGCATGAAATTATTCTCCCAATAAAATTATTCTCCTAGTATGACAAGACAATGTTTACCACTGATCTCAGTGGTGCCAACATTGCGCCAGATGTCCAGATATCGGGTTATTAACTAACAGCAAGGTACAATACTAGCTATCTTATTCTATGTCAAGTAACATCTTTAAAGCCTATTTCCCTTTAATTTCTATAGAACACTTCCTGACTTATTAGGAAAATAACTTATCCTTAATTCAGTTCTTATGATTAAGTGTATATTATCAGATCACACTACACAGACATTTCTGCCACTACTTTCAAGTAGTAGGTGACCATAATCATATATACTTGACAGGTGTAATTACAACACATTTTTCAGCTAAGAATGAGTAGGTGGGACTCTCGCAGTAAGTCTTTTCATTATATTTTCTACAATAGATTACTACTTTTTAAAAAATATTTGACTTGTCTGCCCTTCACTGATGTCCTCAATGATTTCTTCCACCAAGCATTTTTACTGCTTCAGCCTACCCTAATTAATTCTTACCTTTAAATTCTCCACCGACCCTAATTTAACTCTCTGTAGATACAAAAGCTTTGAAAAAAATCCTCAGTGAGAGTTTGCCAGATAGCTTTTCTTCAAGCTTTTGCAGCTTTAAATCTGATCACACAAAACGCTGAAGCAAAGACTGGACTGAACAGCACTATAAATTCTTGTATTACAATAGCAATGTCACTTTTCCAAGTACTAAAGTTGGGCTCCAAGAAAATCACAAAATGAGACTCTGAGTGCAGAGATGCTGGGTACCTGCAGTTTCACTTTCAGCAATGAGACTCCGACAGTAGTGAGTCATCTGGTGCACCCCTCCTGGGATCAGACACCGAGAGTCTACTAGAAATTCAGTTCTGTCTTCTTTCACTTGCCAGAAGAATCCTCCTCCTACAGCATATGTGTAAGAACAGAATAAAGAAGCAAAAGTACTTGATACCAAAACTTCGGTGAACAGATTTCTGGTTTTATTTAGTTAACTTTAAGAAAGAAGAAGGAAAAAGGAAAAAAAAAAGAAGTCCTTCAGATTAAGGGCTGTATGTAAGACACGTAAGTCGAGAACAGCTGAGATAGACATCGTACTGTTGAAATTATAGCACGGACAAGAAAAAGACATGATCCTGTTACTTTCTCACGTTATGACTTAGCTGAAAAAAAGATTTAATGTCAATATTATAAAGTATTCTTTACTCTGCATTTAGTATTTTTTAACCACTGTATTCAATGCAAACAGATGAACTCCTGTAAAGACCTTGACCAAGGAGAATCAATGCATTTATTTGCACTAATCTCTCAGCAGAGCTAGTTCAAACCTGCTGGGCTGCTAACAACCGTGGTCTTCTAGGTGCTCAATTCCCACCACAAAACATACGCTTGAACACCGAATGCAAGGGGTGTAAGTAAACTGACAGTTCTTAAGTGATATTTGCAATTCTAGATTTATTTTTCAGTTAAATCAAATTCTCAGTAATACTCAAGGACACTGACAGTATTTTTTGCTCCAGTTCTATGTACCTTCAATGACCCGTAGTTCAATGTATGCAATATTCACCACTAACCGATATTATAAATCTATTTATTGATAAATGAGCAGTATTCATTAATTATAAACAAAATTTCACGCCCTGCTCCATCTAGGCAAATTCTGCTAGTCCAAGTCTTTTGTGTTTTAAGCTATGAAGTTGAAGAGCCTTTAAATACCATGCTTGATTATTGTAGTCTGGTTTTCAACTACAAGAATCAAAAAAAGCATGATGCTATACTGTAACTTGCCTTTAAATCGGTTTAGTTTGTCCCAGAAAGACTATTTTAAAATTGTTTCATGGCTTAAAGAGACATTTAAAATAATTTTCTTTAATGTGAAATCAAAAATATTAAAGTGACAATGAGAGAAAGGGACAATCCCAGGTAGTGACAGAAACACAGGACTGTGTTTACTGGAGTTCTTACTGCCTTAAATAAAACCCAACCAAAACAATGAAACAAAAAGGAATAGCTGTCATACCAGTGGAAGAAAAGAAGTAACATCACGGTAACTAAAACCCAGGTAGCAATGACACACTGTCCTTTCCAAGAGATAAACAATAAAGCATCCACTTTTGGAACCATATAGGCTCTACTCCAGAGTTGCATGAGTCAATTATCGATGCTTTCCTCAAGGCAATACAGATATAAATAAAATTAAAACATGGTGATTTCAGCAGCACAAAGAAAGGGTTTTTTATATCAAACAAGACTTTATCTCTGAGATGGAACTCATATAACAACAGGCTATCTAGACTAAAGCAATTAATTCATTATTGAAGATATTTGTACTATATAAAGGATTCAATCTAGATTGGTTTCAGCAAATGTTTTGCTTTCACTGAATGTACAGCGCTTGATATCCTCATTACTGTCGTAACATTATTACAAAGGTGTCTTTTTATCATGATTTAACCATTCTTTATAAATTTTAATACAAACAAGTACTCAGTTTAAAAAAATAAAAAAGGTAATTTACCATATGCTCACAAGAAGCCATTTTACAGAACACCTTTTCTATCCTTTCTGCCACACTATAAATTATACACATTTACTATAATCCTGCTTAATTTACAATCTCTGTCATTCTTGAATTTAACCTGTTGTACAAAAATGGGCAGTTGAAATTGGAGACAGCTTTTGAATGGTAATTTATGGACCTCAGAATCAGTGAACATAAATAAATAAATAATCACTCAACCAAAACCAGCCAGCTATTAAGTCTACATAACTTAACCTGTATCCCGAGTTGAGTTCAATCCACACCTAAGGGAAAGACAGAAATGTTTTGCTCCCAATTTGTTCACTGAGCACTGTCATATCTTGTATCATATCTGATTTGTAAAGAAATGACATTTTCATGTCATAAAATCTAATTCATAGGCACTTTCAAATCCTATTTTTAGAGATAACATCCAAGACCAATGAGTGCAATACACTAAGAAGTTAATATGAGTAAGAATTTAATATGAAGTTAAATCAAGCTGCCTTGTCTCTGTTCAAGGCACTCTTCTCTCGACAATAATATACAATACCAGCAATATTCCTCATATGAAAGTTTATAACCTTTATCTTTGTCTCAACTGTGCTTTTACTTCAAACAATATTTACCATTGACTCAAAACCAAAGAGTTCTCCTGTGCAGGGCGGTGTGTATTTCTGTGTGGTTATCGTGAACCATCAGATCTGTGTATGCACCATCGTGCAAGCTGATAAAACCAACATCAGATTAGGCACATTTGTGGTGCCTTTAGAGTCAATTTTTTAATTCTTTTGGAGGACAACATCACGCTGAATAAAGAAATATAGTATTCAGGGCTCATTTCAGTCTTTCACCTTTCGTAGTTTTGTCCTCATTTTTTCTGTGAGATTTCACTTTTTCTCACACATTCCATCAGAAACTTTTGTTACACATTTTTTACTTTTTATCCTCAAGTGATTTCTAAAAACCTGAATACAAATATTCTTTTAGTAAAAGCCCCTCTCTACAATAAAAACAAAATATGAAGTAGCTCTGCCTCATTTACCCCCACATGGTTTGTGGGCTTCTTTCCTCATGAAAACTAAAGTCAAAGGTCCTTAATGCTTTCTTTACCATTTATCTTGCAAGTCTTGCTCACGGCATGTGTAAGGAACATTAGTGGTTTTGTACACCTTCCCATAAAGATTCCTCAGACACACTGCAAGGCATTGAACAAAAGCTGTTAAGCTTTTGATGTGTCAGATTTGAAGGGAAAGCATTTTCAAAACTCTGAAAAAGTACATTAATTGCAAACAATACTTTTCCCATGGATAATCTTCTAATCCATCTTGCACCAGTGGCTTAACAAGCCATCCCTCTCATATTGCCTTAAACTTGCATAAAAGAATCATATGTATAAGCAGATAAACTTTTCAATGAACCATATTTGGCTAAATTTAAGCACATGGACTTTTGTTTAGTAAAGAATCAGAAATAAACTGATCTTTATGGATTTTTTTTTCCCTCAATATTTCTAGGACATTTCAAGCACATTATTATTCGTAAGAGCATTGAAAGTGAACCTTACTCTCTGAAAGCACTTATCATTTCAGTACGGTAAATGAAATGCAGACTTGTTGTTTTGGTTTTTTTTTTTTGGTCCAGCATTGGGAATTTTCTGCTATCATCACACAAAATAGACATCCTGATGACTTCCACTAACTGATTCAGTGGCAGAAGTTATTTATTTGGTCAACAGGCATGTCACTTTCCAGGGCACAGTCATCTTTTCGGAGGTGGATGCAAGCAAGATCACCAACCTCATGGAGTGTTGTACCTCACACAGACCCACAAAACAAATTAAATCAGCAGTGAGCCACCGATGGTATTCCTCCACTTTCTTCATTGTCAAGTTTGTTCAAGCATATTATATCTGCATGATCTCTTCCCCATTTCAGCTACCCAAAACAAATGCTTAAAATGAAAAGCAGGCTTCACCTCACTTAAAAATGCATAGAGAACTAGAAGGGGCATCCCAATGGCTCAGCTGGAGCCCTGAAGAGCAATTTCCATATGGAAATACAAGATACTGATGTTAGTAAGGCCATAAATTCAAGTCTGTATTCCTCAGTTATTTAATAATTTCTCACTGACTTCATTAGGAACAAGATTGGGAAGAAAAGGACTATTGAAATGTGACACTATTGAAATGTGACACACAAGGCTGTTCTTAGAAGTACTCATCACACATCCATAACAGGACACATGACAAATGATTCGGTAGGATGTCAGAGTATGTTATTTTCTAACAGAAAACAGTACAAGCAGTAATTTTAAATAAAGTTGACAGATCTAAGTCCAAATCACCAGAAACTTCAAAAAGAAGTATTTAAGGGTTCTATTAAATAGCCTTAAGACCTCTTAGGCACCTTCATTCCTTTTCCACTCAGTAAATACACTAAGGGAAAATGCTCATAAAAACGCCTTCAATCTGCACATTCTATACTGGTAAAAATAAAAGTCATAAGGATAAAAGTGTCAAAACTAGCCTGAGGTCTGGCAGCTGACAATAATGAGCCGTAGTGAAGTCAGTTGGGAAGCTCTCCAGAATCATTTTGGGAGAATACACTCATTTTAAAACAGCAATTCTCCCTAACTTTAGCCATCAAGCTAGTCATACCAGTAGTTGGAAAGATTTATTGCACACAAAAACAAACAAACAAACAAAAAAACACCAAAAAAACCACACCAAGATTTTACTTAAATAAACATAAATCATTGAGACCAGCGAAGCTACCCTTCATGCACATGATCTTATATCAGATGTAGGATTTCTCTGATGAAATGGGGCTTACCTTCCTAATGAGCCATCAGGTGCTCCACAGTTCTGGCTTATCTGAAATTCCACCCTTGGGACCGGTTGCAAAACCATCTAATAGATTCTAATAAAGTCAGCTTTCTTTGTGTTACAGCTCTTCCTTTCTAAAGGTCAGCACCTTTGCAGCATGCTTGTTATGTTATTAATTTGTTAGCATTGCTATTCATAAATAAACCAATCTCTTTCACACAGTTGTCTAAACCACCACAAATAAAACAATAAACAGATGGCAGCGCACAGTCTAAATGTTTTGGCTCAGCTATTATACATGTAGCTATATCCATTCTACTTCCCTAGCTTCAGATGTCCCATAAAATTAAAAATATTGTGCCTGCAACTGCCTATATTCTAGAAACCTGAAATGCAGTTGCCCACGTGCTCCCTACATAACTGCTCTTTCATCACATAGGACGAACGTCCCCATGTCTTTGGCTGTTTACTGTCTTACGAGGCAGGAAGGAGTAGTTTACATTGACATTCTACAAGATTTATCTTTTTTTCTCTTTTTAATACCATGTAAGAGAAAAGACGGGCCCCCAAACACCAGGAGAAGGCAGAGGAAATACAAGTACCACTTTCTACTGAGCAGTAAAGCAAAGGAAACCAAACCCTTATATCTTTTGATTCATGTCTTAAGACAACATGTATGGATGTTGCTGTCTCTTCCTTGCTAATTCCCATATCCATGCAAAATCAACCAATCCAAATATGATTCAGCTAAATGCAACAGAAAAACTGCACTCCAGCTCTTCTCATTGTCCTTTCCATGTAATGCACACAGCTCCGTAGTAGAATAATTAACCATGTGTTAACTACCTCCAGTTACACTCCAGAATGTGAAATATGATTATTCACTCTAGAAACAGAGAACTGTGCAAAGTTGATATGCGACACATACTTGAACTGGTAGCCTTTTTTGTATGTAAAACAAAGGGAACTTGGTGCCTCAGGAACAAGTTTCTCAAACAAGTGGGAGATAGCACCCTTAGAGTTCTCCAAGGAGATCACCTTACTTCTTTACAAGAGCAGACACAACCTTCTAAATGAATGAACAGAAAATTCAAGACTCACTCAAGATCCTAAGTCTTCAGAGACTTGTTACCTTCTTGCTGTGTTTTTGTGTTTTTATTATTTTTGTTATCGTGTTTAGGAAGAAGGAAGGATGCAAGTGGTGGTGAGGGAACCATTGTAATAAGAACACATTAGTTTCAGATTACGAAGCTTGCCCATGATGATATAAGAAAAAATTCCAATTCAGATGGATTTCTTTATGCTAACACAAAGCCCCCAAGACAAAGGCAGTTAAATATACACAATTAGAGAAAGAATCTGATGCTATTATCCTAATTTGAAAATGAAGCTGTCAATAAAAAGGAAAAACAAATGGGATAAAATCAGAGTAAGAAACAATAAATGAGCTTTGCATTTATATTTTCGTCTCCTCTCGTCTATGGTAAGAAGGGTGAAAATTTATTCTATTGCAGCTAGAAGACTTCAATAAAAGTGTTACGCTTTATGACATTATCCTTCTCTAACAAAGATATCCATTCTACTGTTGTAAATCATTAATTTTTCTCAGGTCTCCCCCTTCTACCAATTCCTTACCTAGTAAGTTCCAAACAGGTACAGATACAAATGGACACACACAACTTTCTACTTGGGTATGGATGACCAAGTCTTCACGGTGTTCTGTGTCAACCTACTATGGGCAGCTTTGAGTTATGCATTACTTTATGTAACTGAATCTACATTAAAGAGAACAGTGGTAAGAGACATAAAACAAAAATGCGGCAGTGGAGACTCTGAATTACAGATCTTTGTCCTCCTAGGTGTCACCTTATTGGCCTACTATTTTGTATTCAACAGCTTACCCATTAACCCCCTGAAAATACTGTGTAATAGGGAATTAGCTTTGTGCTCGCCACAAATTACTGCTGGCTGAGAGCAGGAGCTGGTCAGCAAAATCTATGGTTTTTTTGAAAGGACAAAGCAAAATTGCAATGGTCTTCTGCCTTCCTGATATTAGCTGAATCAATTCAGCTATCTAAGACCTTTTACCAAGGTTACCTTAAAAAAAAAAAAAAAGAAAACAAACCCACCACATTGGTTTAACTGCATTTACAGCAGTTTGTCTGCAAAACCAAAGTTAAGATTACATCAGATTTTTGTGAGGAGATATTTAGCATGCCTACTGGTTGCCTGCACCATGCGTATGCATCAATATTGGGCAAGCTTGCCACAAGCAGACAATTAAAAACATAGCAAAGTTGCAGGATCAGCTCACTGTCATTTTAAGATTTTAGAGAGATCTGGGTTTGTGCCTGGTCAGCACTTTGCTAATTAACTGTATTCTGACTATTCTGCAAAAATGATATTTTAGCTTGTAAAGTGTAAGATGCATATTAAGGCCAAATAAACTTACACTGCAAAATTGTAAAGTAACTGTCAGTCTGCTGCATCTTACCCTTAAAATGCTCAGGAGAGGCCAAAATGTTGATTATACCCATATTATGTACATTCTCAATAGGAACTATTCGTACATGTACTGGGGTTTATACGTATTTCAGTATTTGAACACCAAATGTAGTCTCAAACCAAGAACATTAAAATATAGGTGCCTATTAAGATGACTTAATGAATAGCTAAGGACTAAGATGTGATCATTCCAACTTTCTCCAGGTTTCTCTAAAAAACTTCTAGTCTGTTTACTTAAAAAGGAAGATGCTTTGTGCTTATAACTCCATGTAATGCACAAGCTGAAAAGCTGTACTCTTTGGACCCGTGCTTGAAGCAGGCCTGTCAGGACGGTTCTTACTAAAGAGCTTGATGGTTTTTTGCTGCTTCCTCTAGTTTATCGACTCAGAACAGAGGTCAATAGACGAGGTATTGCCATTTTTCTCCTTCATCTGATAGAGTCTCCTGACATATTGTAGTCCAATTGTAAAATAATTCTTCGTCACATTAAGAGTTCCTACTGGAGTTGTCTGTTAGGGTTTTGTGCTAAAAATTTAGAATATAAAAGGTGAAAAGAAAATTTCCCATGTTTTAAAGACAGCCAGAATAATCTTTGTGGCAAGCTTGAGCATTCACTGAAAGCAAAAACAAACCCTGACACAACAGAGGGGCTGAGAGCTGAAAGGTAAATTATGCTCGCTGTGTTTTTCTGAATTGAATCCTGCCTGTAAGATCAGCAGCATTCAGACTCCTGGCAGGGAAGTCTCCAAAAGAGAGGGAAAACTAGGCAGGTGGCTTTAAAGAAAGCACAGAAAAACATAATAAAAATTCTGGTTGAGAAGTGAAATTGGTTAAATTGCCTACAGCATGTCTGTGAAGGAAAAGGTTCTACACAGATTTTCCTACTTTGAGGAGTGGAGAGAAAAGCATTGCAGAGCTTGAAAAGCACTGCATGTATGGAAGACTTGTTCATTATGGACAATTCCTTTACAGATATTCTCGTTTGGAAATGGACAGAATGAGGGACACACTAAAGAAATCAGTGAGATAGAGTGAAGGGCTGTATTTGAAGGAATCAGTCAGGACAAAAGTCAGCTGATAGCCAGGAGCACAAGAAGAATAAACTGCCTGGGGGCAGTAGATACAGCATTGATTGTCCTGAAAGCAAGGATGACATACCTGTAAGAGAGTTTACCTGATAGCCAGGAGTCATTCCTGCTTCTTCATTACTAGTCAGCAGGAGCTTCAAAATATTCAAGATTGGATTAATTATGAATTCTTAAAAGGCAGTTCATAATTTTGGGGTGGGAGGAGTAAGCAGAGTTCAAAAATAGCAACAGAAGGAAAATGAACAGCTGTTCTTTACAATAACAAAAAAAAAGGTAATGCATTCTGAAACACAGCTGTTTGTCTGTGAATAAAACTCAGCATTTACTCAGACACTTATCTCGGATTGCTAGTCCAGGTTTTAACACAAGTGCCCATCTGAGGGCATTTGTTCCTTCCAAAGAGACGGAACTAAGGAGCCCAAATTGCTTAAGCAGCTTGGAAGGTCTCAGCCTGTGTTTCGAACAGGCAAACTTGTTCCTTATTCAGTAGCATAATATGGCCTTCCTTTTTCACAGAACTGCAATTTGTTTCCCTCAAATATCAAGACTATTTTTCAAATACGAGAATTTTAAAACTCTATCTTCTGGGCACTATAAAAATGTCAATCTTGGGGTAAGGCATCAACTGACCGATTTATCTCTAGGCAATTCAACAGTACAGACAGAAAGGGTATAAAAAATGCCTAGAACACAGTGCATGAGACAAAATATAGCTAAGAGCAGACCACTGAACTTCCCAGATTTGCTTTTTTTCCTGCAAAATTTCATTACAGATCATGTAGTAAAGGTAATGCTTGAACATGTATTAGAAACCATTTACTAATTTAATCTATGACACTCACAAAGGGTCGATCTCTTCAGAATGGAGACACTACTGTGGAGACAAGAAAAACTTTAGGCTAGACCTGCAATTCAGGTGTAACCAGGTGTATCCAGTTTCATTTTAAAAAGACCCAGAACCTTAGCTTGTGTAGTTCACAGCCGTACCTTTCCTTATTAACCTGACTTCTGTACTCTTATGTTTGGCCTGTAATATGTTACATCATCATCACTAAATATTAAAAATGTCTCCCAACAGATCACTGTGCAAAACCAAGCTTAGGTGCTGTAAAAGAAAAATATAAAACTTGTATTTGTTAGCCATAGAGCTTTCGCCTACTGAGAGAGAAAGACAGAAAAAAGATTCTGCTCTTATATACAAATATTACTGTTTGCAACTGACAGGAGAAAAGTGTCATAAAGCCTGTTAAAGAACAAGTAACTATGGCTTTGGCTTTTCTGTTTCATTTCTCAGGAGACTCCTGGAAAGCTGTAGTTCTGTACCTAGTCAAAGATAAGAGTTTTCTTTGTGGAACGAAAGAAAGGAAAAGATAGAGCGTAAAATCCCCAATTATTTGCTCGATCATCCAGATAGGTAAGAAAACCAATTACATACCATCAGTGAAATACTGGGAAGCCCTCAGAGCTGCAAAGATGGCAAGAATTATCAATAGTTGAGACAGTCCTAACAAATAGTATTTGATAGGATGAAACTTGCCCACATGCAATAATAATTACATTGTTCTGAACACTGAACAGCTAATTAAAATTCTACTGTGTTTGTGGACAACTCTTAAAATGAAGGGAAAAAAGCTGTTTTTCCCAGAAAGTAAGTTATTGGACGCAATCCGATTAATGCCATCGAACGACAAGTTGGCCTTCAAAGAATCACTTTTTCTTCCCTAGCACATACCGCAATACTGAGAATTACTTATAACCTGTTTATACTAGGTTTGAATGCAGAGATGTCACATTTTACAGAAAACTTGCTTACTTTTAAAATCAGTTCCTTTGAGGCAAGATAAAAGGTTCCTAATGACCTAATTAATTTTACACTAAGTGTATTTTGCAAATGTACAACATTAGACAGCAAATTGCTGTCTCTGCTTTGGTAAGAAATGGTTGTCTCCAAACAGATCTCTAAAACCAATGTACAGTAATTCATGCCGACAGTTTATTCTAATTACAGCTGAGTATAATGGTTCAGCTGAGATACCAAATTTCACTGCAAATACCACTTTACTAGACAGTAAATAAAATAAAATGAAAATAAATTATAAATCCAAGTTATTTTAGCTGAAACCTTGTTTTTTCTAAGCACATAATGCTACTGAAAAGTATAATGTAGCAGATAATATCTTCTGGTGCTGATTCAGAAAAGAAGATTAAACAAAAAGTAAAGCTAACACATATATGTTTATTCATATTAACACAGATTGTGTAATATTTATACTCACTTTCTTTTCTTCCCAACTGTACCAGGATTCTCTGAAATTGCAACAAGAAAAAAAATCATCAACTGAGAAAAAACTGAGGTATGTATTCTTCTCTCTCTCTTTGAATACCTGGATTCTGACCTGTCAAGACAGACTTCAGCAAGTAGGTTAACTCCTGCATCAATGAAAAGACAGAGACATGTTGTCTTTATTCATAACTGTATATCATACGGTCTTCTCTGTGTTTCAGAAATGTACCAGTACATCCTAGCAACACACAAATATGAATGTAGCACAAGCAAAAATGCAGTGCCTCAGACAAGGTTTCGTTGTAAGCTATAACCTAATGCAGGAGTTTACATGCAGGTGATATGAAAAAATTACCTGAGTAATTATAGCTCTAGGGCAAACAGCAGAGCTAAACATTAAGCAGATTTTATAATTTATCCTTTTTTTAATGCCTGTGCAGCCTTCTGCTGAATTAGAACTAGGTTTTGGAAAACACATAACAGTAAGTATAAAGCATATACATAATGAAGATGTGATGCACACTAAGAAAGGGAAAATGTAAAGGTTCCATATTAAAAGCTTTTATGGAAATAAACTAATTTCTTACAGGAACACATTCATATATAAGGAAAAGCAAACAGTTGAAGTGCGTTTTGTTTGTGCACTTTCAGGCAGTCAACATCTGTATTCAAGATTTTTAAAAAATACTTTGAAATCAAAGTTTAAATCTAGCGACAACTTTAAATGTTGTTGTGGTTTAACCCCAGCCAGCATCTAAGCACCACACAGCTGCTCACTCAGTTCCCCTGGTGGGATGGAGAGAATTAGAAGAGTAGAAGTGAGAAAACTCATGGGTTGATATAAAGACAGTTTAATAGGTAAAGCAAAAGCCATACAAGCAAGCAAAGCAAACCAAGGAATTCATTCACTACTTCCCATCGGCAGCAGGTGTTCAGCCATCTCCAGGAAAGCAGGGCTCCGTCACACGTAATGGTGACTTGGGAAGACAAACACCATCACTCCAAACATCCCCCTCACTTCCTTCTTGTTCCCTCAGTTTTAAATGCCGAGCGTGGCATCATATGGGGTGCAACATCCCTTTGGTCAGCTGGGGTCAGCTGTCCCACCTTTGTCCCCTCTCAAACTCCTGTGCACCCCCAGCCTACTCTCTGGTGGAGTCGGGTGAGAAGCAGAAAAGGCCTTGACTCTGTGCAAGCACCGCTCAGCAATAACTAAAACATTCTTGTATTATCAACACTGTTTTCAGCACGAATCTGAAAACCAGCTCCATACCATCTACTACGAAGAAAATTAACTCTGTCTCAGCCAAAACCAGCGCAAGTGTTTATGTTAGGAGATTTTTAAGGCAAGATGTATTTGATTTCACATAACACCACACACCTCCTACTCTTGTCAGTCTGAACCTGGACAACTTTAAAGTATATAATTGTATATACAGTAGCCATAACCTCCAAACTCAAACTCCAAAAAATCTGAACATGAAAGCTCAGGAATGCAACTTGTCAGTATAGCCTGGTTGATGGTTGATGGCACAGATATGAGACAGGTCTAAGTAGTTTGGCAACCATGAGCTAACAATATTGTCCAAACAGCATCTGTGTGCACTAGAAAAATGCTTGGAGATCCTGAGAGACACGCCTGGCAAGCACAGCTATGGGGGACAGGCATGACCCTGTCAGCAAAGGAACTAGGACTTCTAAAGGTGAAATCTCTTAAGCTATGTCAAACTGCAAACTAATAAGGTCATGCAAAAAAAAAAAGGAGAATGAAATCCAATAAAATAAAAATAAATGTAAAAAAGAATACTAAAACCAAAACACATACACAAAAGAAAATAAAAACAAAGAAAAAATGGAGAAAATGCAGGTGTTGGGATTAGTATCTAAAGCAACATGGGTTGTTTCTGCAGCAAGTATAGGAACCACACCAACATATGTATTTTAAGTATTTTTAAAACAGGATCCACATTAATTTAACAGTGAACAAAAGCAGAAATTCCCTACATTAGAGGAGACCCTCCTTTTTCATACTGGCCTCCTACAAAAAGATTATTCATTATAAGAAGGTAGAAAAATTCTGTAGGATAATATGAATGAGGCATGTAGTTAATCCACTAAGATTCCATTAAGAAGTGAGCCGATGTTCAGCCAACTAATTACCCATTCATTAGAACAGAACCATAAATGACATTTCCAACATATTAAAAAACCCCTCTGTAGTAATATTTTCCCATCTACATCTATTCTGACATTTATATTCTATGTCTCTTTCATAATTATTTCAAATAATTCCTCTGACATATTGAGGAGAAAATAGCTTAAAAAGAGATTACTTACCACCTACCAGTTGCTCACAAAGAAAGGAACAGGACAGAGTAATTATGTTCGTGTATTAACATAGCACTGACATGCTTGTAGTCCCATAAAATCACTACTGTGGTTGAACTTTTCCATGGTGAAAATTTTCCAGTGCTTGAAATTATTTGCACACACATATACTCAGGATTCATCCTCCCAAAAATGGGCACACATAAAACTAACTCATTTGAGGCACAGAAAGCAATGTAGCAGCCCAAAGTTGGCATTAAAAAAATAAAAAATCCAAAATCCAAAGCCGGGATTTTCATGTCCCACCTAGTTTTGCTACGGCTAGTGCAACATCTGATGCTGAATAAAACAGAAAAGGAAAGTATAAAGAGACCTGCACAGACACCTCCTTAGAGAAAGAATAAAGGTGGTTTTTAACCAAAAGAGAACTTGATACTCAGTACAAATTGTTATTTGTTGCATGTTCATTCAGGAATTCCACGCACCTTTTGACTGGTAATTAACAAAGTCACAAAGCTGACAGTTTGCAGGAAATAGTACAATGCCTGGGCATTTCAGAAATTGCTGGAAGTAGCTTCTTTCAGCACATTTTCATATCAGATTTTTATATAAGGACTATTTATGTGCTGTAACACCACCACGTTATTAATTTCCACTTAAAAAACAAATCTCCTTCACACATTGGTCCATGCTCTAGATTCCAAACTGTGCATTCTTCGAGCAGTCTCTTCATCCTTGCAATCCTGTTCTTATGGTTCTTGTCCTTACCACTCCCCATTATACACTATTCTGACCTAATTTCTCCTAATGATATTGATATTTAAAATCCATCAAAGTTTTGCTGATCCCAGTTTGCTTCCTACACTTCAAGAAAACCCAGTCAAAGTCAGCAATGCATTACAGTGCGTATTTGGTGACATAATGGCATCTGAAAGATAAAATAGCCCCAGTGCAGACTTGTAACCCTGCAGATGTTCTCAGTACCACAAAAAGAAAAAAGGTGGGATGCCACTATTTTATCACGTGCCATTTAAGGATAAACCAAGTGAAAGTCCCTACTGAAGCTATATCTCGCATTGCATTACAAAAGAAGTGACCTACATAATCAAGAGAATAGCTGCCCAGTGTTCCAAACCCGCCTGTCTTTCCTTTTAGTTTATGCCATTACCAAAGTCAGAAAGTAGATTGGCCAAGTAATTATAATAGCCGATATATCCCTAGATAGAAAAAATCATCTTCTTGACACACTTAACCTGTGTTGGTCAATATCCAAATGATTTCTAGATGCTCTAGCAGAGCCGAGAGCAGCAACAAACTGTGATGCTACTGCCATATGCCAAACAGTCTGCAACCTTGAATAAAGTCAACCTCCTATTTGAAGCACAATGCATGATCAGAAGAAGACAGCTGCTACAATACAAAATGCTCTGGTGAGCATATGGAAAAGCGGAAAAAAAAAAAAAGCTAACAAGGCCTTTGGATGCGAAGGCTGCTAACGGCTTCACTTACCAAAAGAAGCAGTGACACAAGAAATCTGGATTTATCACTATGTAGGACTATTTGCAGAGCCGTATTGTCCACAATACAGCACTGTGAGAGGAACGCAGAACTGGACTAGATGGCACCAAATGTCCGCTGCACTCGTACCAATACTTAAGTGCCAAATAAAAAATCTTCCAGAATAGACACACACCTCAAGAGTGTAGAAATCAGAATGAGTTCACTTACTGTCCATGTGTAAAGTTTATTTTTAAGGAAACTTTTTTTTTAAGACATACATGTTTAAGGAAGCCACACTCAGCATAGTAGCATGGACACAAATAGATAAGAAAACCACACAGAATATTTTCCTGAATGAAAGGAATTAGGTTTGTTGAAAAGAAAAACATCAGAATTTGTAATTTCCACCAAAAAACGACACAGACTTTACTGTAACAGAGAAATACACTAATATGAAAACGGTCACAATGTCCTCTTTAAAGCAGACAAAATTTAGTTTACTTTTTTATTTACATAAAAATCTATTACAGTAATCTAAAGAAAAAATACTATTTTTTCGTATGGTGAACTTTTTTTTACTGAATCTGACCTTTTTAACATAGTCTCCCTAAGAATTCAGGAAAGGCTCACTTCAGCCTAAATTGGTTCCAAACAAAATGTGTTTATTATCTATGTATGAAAGTATATTGTTAAAAACAGAACGTAACTTGGAACAAATTTTAGAGCAGATGCAGTGGCTAGCACTATTAAACAGAAATGCTTTTAAGACTCTTCAAAGCAACAGTCCGCAGGCAGTGGGAATGCAGCACTAAGATAAAATGCCTATCAGTGGCACTACATTTTGCAGCAAAAATAATTGATGAGGAGCTAGGCAGAGTGGATTATAAATTGCAGGGTGCATGCAGTAATTTCTGCTCTGGTCAATGTAGATATGAGATATATAGGTTAAAGACTGTCACTGATACAATAACGGGCAGAATAACACACTAACACAGAGAATTATATTTTATTGATTGATAAGAGATAAAACACCTATATTATCCAAAATTAATTTTTACTGCCTTAAAAAAAATCTCTTTCTGCAAACCCTGCATCAAATATTAATCAAGCAATAATTAAAAGGGATAAAGAAAATTGTCTTGATATCTCACTTGCAATCATTTTCTTGGTGTGTAAAATACGCCAAGAATGACTGAATCAAACTGTAATATTCTAATACGGCATTTTTAAATTTTAATAATCCATTTTATTCCTAAACCCTTGCTGGAAATACTATTCTTAACTGAGTTTTGATAGGCTAGTGATACTGTTGCTTATCCACAATGCACCAAGATTGGAAAGCAGGACCAATACAGTAAGATAAGGCTTTATATTTTTATTTTGTATTACTTAACCTATTTCACTTTAACTGCATGCTGTTTTAACTACATTTTTCTGACAGAGTACCAAGGTCGGAGAAACCCAGATATAACAGTCCATCTACCTCTTTGCTCAACAAGCAGTTACACACATGCTTAAGCACTTTTTAAAGGAAATAATGTTTTAACCAGATGCTTAAATGATTCCTGGCCTACTGAACGGTGCACAATTAAACAGCCTGATGCAATTATGCATTCAGGATCTATGGCTTCTGTGCTGGACTTTGCCAACGACTATTTCATAAAGTGTTGATAAGTTGTTCCAGGTATAATATGCTGTTAGATTAACAGTGGTTAACAAGAAGTTCATGTCTGACATCAGAGAGAGATCTTTAACATGCAATATATAGGGTAATAAATACCATAAAACAATCTTTTAAGAGACACTCTCTTAAATATTTCCCTTCCTTTGATTACAGTACATGTGTGCAACCCAGCTAGACTACTTTTAACATCCACAGATCCCTCGCAGACGAGGCATCCTAGTGGTGCCTTATTTCAAATCACTCCTTGTCACAGGTCCACAGCTGCACACGCAGATGTTACGCACCTATAAATGTGTGTGATGTGAAAGTGGCTGTGCTAATTTCGGTCAAATCCTTTAAAGAAAAAAAGAGTTAACTTATTTGAGAAGACAAAAAATTGAAATAGCTAGTTCCTCAAAAAATGTTTTCTTACGTTTTCTGCAAATGAAAAAGGAATGTCAAGAGCAAAGTGAATGCAGACCTAAAACTCCAAAGGGGAAAAACTCTGAAATTGTGGTATTAGATGTGGATGCTACCTGTTATATGATAACATCTTTTATATGTCTGTTGACAGCTATTGTGTTGACAGCTGTTTGACTAAATGAGATCAACTAAAATAATTATTTGTAACTTATTGAGAAAGCTATTTGTGCAACAACCAGATATTTACCTCTCAGTACTAGGAATACGGTGAGTAGGCAGATTGTACACGATGTGGAACCTCATTTATTTCAGAGACAGTTTGTACAGGTGACTATTCTAAAAGTTTCTAAAAGAAAAAACCAAGGTGAAATTCTGTTTCTACAGATTGTCATCACAATGTGTCCTGGCTAATCTGTACTTCAAAGGCGAAGTAGGTGTCATTATTTTGAATCTCTACCTCTCACCGTATTAAATTTAAATGCTTGGCTTGTAACTTGAGATGGGATCTGAAACTGAGATTAAGGTAGATACTGAAAATAGAGCTTTGTGGTACATAAAAGCAATAGCTCTGAGAAAATGCAGGAATGAGGCAGTAATCTGCCTATGATAAGTGACATAGGGATTGATGCTCGAGGCACAGGAGACTCTGCTGGCTCAGAAGCTATCGAGACCTACACAGTTCCCTGCAAGGTTATGAGCTTGGCTCATTAGCAGCCAAACGGGCAGCCTGCCAAAATATTGCATTTCCCAGATCTGCAGTAGCCAGTGTGGAGCTTTCTTGCCCAGAGAATTTCTGCCATTTGGGTTCCAACCAATCACACACCAAAATCCTCTGAAATGCAGAAACTGTTTTCCTACATACTGTCACAGCTCTAAATCTTTCCTTGCATTATGCTTCTCTCCCATCTTCGAGATCAGACAATATTGTGTTTTGGAAAGATTCCTTACAAAATAGTATTATGGCTGCAAACAGATGATGTACATGAAGCTGAACAAAGCTGCACCTGCCAAAGAGACACACCTGCACTACAGAGGGATTTGGCTTGGGCATCCAGTCAAACCAGGACAATTCTATTATTTCACCCTGTGGTCAGCCGAAGGCAAGTTGCCCAAACCAGAAAAGTTCTCTTAAAAAGAAACCGGAAAAGAAGCAGATGGCCTTGAATGAGGATATCACACTTGAAAATTATTGAAAATGGAAACCATGAAGTCAAATCTGAGGAAATAAAATACTTCAACTTTGCACAGATGTAATTTAAAGGCTCTATAAAGGACCTGGAACAAACTTGGAGCAGACAGAAAAACAGGCTCTAACCTAGTGACCGTAAGCACTCTCAATCTACTTTCAGAGCACTTAGTTTGTAGCACATAAAATATTGAGCTAATAGAGAACTATTGATGTAGACGTAATGGATGTGTAAGCAAACTTGCTTTTTGTGTACATCTTAAAAGTAATTTAAAGCCTCATATGGTGGGAATTGCCAAGTCTAAGTTTTAGCCTGGAGCAAATTTTTATAGCTAAATAACAAACTCTAATGATAAGGGTTTGTAATGGTCAGACATAACTATACTCTCCTGCTGCTAGGTATTCTAATGGCACAGCCCGGCCTTGTTAGAGCTGGTTCCACAAAACAGTCCATTCACCCGCTTCACATAAACTCTAAATTTCTACAACTTGAAATGAGACATTATCTGGATACGTTTAAATCTCATCTGTTTTAATGGAGAGCATGTGTTCATTTTCTTTCAAACTACCTTTGAAAGGATCATGAGCAAGTAATTAAAACTATTAGTTGACATTTCAGTTCTCAATAGCTCTAACTAGCCTAAAATTGTCCTCTTTAGAAATGGTAAACATATTCAAAACAAATAATTGTGAGTTATTGAGAAAATCTAAACTCTGAGTGCTCTTTATTTCATTCCCATAACACTAACTTCTCTTGACCTCTAAGTTTAAAACAACACTTTTTTTGCAGTTGTAAAATGAAGTACAAAGGTGCCTGTGCTTTTAACTAAATGAAGACAGAAATCCAAATACAATTTCCTGTGCCTAACAGACTCCAGTATTCACATATTATGATAACCAGCTTAGAAGGAAAATACTGCTAATTCCATAGTGTCATTCATTCCAGGAAAGAAGTAATTCAGAAATCACTCTATGAAAATGTTATTAAAAACTTGTTATTTATTCCACATAGAACTGTATTCTTCCTATCTTGGACAGGCCAAAGAATTGGTAATAAATCCGAGGCAACCCAGAGGTAGTGTTCTGCTGTAGTGCAGGGACAAAGAAAAAGAAAAAGAAAAAGAAAAAGAAAAAGAAAAAGAAAAAGAAAAAGAAAAAGAAAAAGAAAAAGAAAAAGGGACAGAAACATGTGGCAGGATGCAAGGTTCCCATGGATAGTGAATCATGGCTCTTCCTCATCTATAACTTAGCTAGAGTCCCAGATCAGGGGTAGAACAGGAAATAAATTCAAGATTTCCTAACTTTCAATTATGTCACACACACAGAATATTCAAAGTGTTGCCAGTTGATTATGATATTCTCTGAAAGACTCCCCAAGACACCCATAAGTTGGTGAAAAACACCCGTATTGGGTTTGAGTAGTAAGGTTTTGGTAGCAGGGGGGGCTATAGGGGTGGTTTCTGTAAGAAGCCGCTAGAAGCTTCTCTTATGTCTGATAGAGCCAACGCCAGCTGGCTCAAAGATGCACCTGCTGCTGGCCAAGGCCAAGTCCATCACCAGCAGTGGTAGCACCTATGCGATAACATATCTAAGAAGGGGAAAAAGTTACTCCACAACTGCATCCAGAGAGAGGAATGAGAATATGGGAGAGAAACAACTCTGCAGACACCAAGGTCAGTGCAGAAGGAGGGCAGGAGGTGCTACAGGTGCTGGAGCAGAGATTGCCCTGCAGCCCATGGTGCAGCCCATGGTGACACTGGCTGTCCACATGGAGGTCCACGATGGAGCAGAGATCCACCTGCAGCCTGGGCAAGACCCCACGCCGGAGCAGGGGACGCCCACAGGAGGCTGGGACCCTGTGGGAAGCCCACGCTGGAGCAGGCTCCTGGCAGGACCTGTGGCCCCATGGAGAGAGGAGGCTGGGCTGGAGCAGGTTTGCTGGCAGGACTTGTGACCCGCTGGGGGAACCACACAGGAGAAGTCTAATTTGATTGGTAATAAATTAAATTAATTATCTCCAAGTTGAGTCTGTTTTGCCCATGACAGTAATGAGCAAATAGTCTCTCCCTGTCCTTATCTCAACCCTTTCGTTATATTTTCTCTTCCCTGTCCAGCTGAGGAGGGGAGTGAGAGAGTGGCTTTGGTGGGTATCTGGTGTCCAGCCAGGGTCAACCCACCACAACATCATACCAATCCAAATCATCAGCCAGCATAAAGTGGAAGAGCAGTCTTGGACTTGCATTTCTAATACGTTTTAATCTAATCCAATACATTGAGCAGACAGAAAGTATTTCTGCCTCAATTTTTCCATTAACTACTGTTGACTAATTGCACTGTTATGGTTTATAATCAGCAGAAGATACCAAGCCTTAACAACAGTATGACAGAGTACTGCATTACGCCTCCTTAGCACTTGAAAAGGAATGAAAAATAACAAAACCTGATCTCCCTATAAGTTGTAAAAGGACTGAAATAATTACATATTTTTTATTTAAATTGTTAAAATGATAGAGAACTGAAATCCAGTATTAACAAATAGAATTATTTCAGTGAAGTAAGTCTGATGATTGCAGAATTAATTGTATTTGCATAGTAATGTTTAAACACTAGAAACTGCAAAAGGAAAAATTCTGAATATCAATTATGATAATTATGATTACAGACTATTGGGAGAAAGAAAAAGATCAGTCTTTTTTCCCTTTTTTTTCTGTAGTATGTGCTTCTCTGTGCACAGCGGTAAGTTGAGAGCTCTAGTTGCTATAACAACTTAGCTCTCTATTATAATCAACAATCATCTAAGTTTAATTGCCATTCTGCCCTTCCAAACCAATACATTCAACAGCAGTTGTATGAATTCCATAACTCTTGTTACTAAAACCTATTCACAGTTTCAAAACAAGCTAAGTATACTTACACACCGGAGTTAGGCTGAAGTTGTCCTTCACTTCCTTGTTGTAGTAATGTACCATTCAAAATGCCTTTTGTCCATGAGAACATTTGTCTTGGGACAGCTATCCTCAGATGAAATCCAAAACTAAATATAAAACATAATTAAAACTGAGTGTATGAAACAAAATAAATTAAAATATCAATTTTAAACTTTAAATATATTAAACACTAAAATATTGATGGTATAAGCTTCCCTACCTTGTACAAAAGAAATTCCAGTTAGGTTAGCAACAAGACTTAAGCTGGTCATAACAAATAATGTCATGAGCAGAGAGAAGAGAACACCCAGTGCACTTCAAAACTGAGTGATACAGACAAACTGCCAAGATTATTACAAACTGTATCATGAACTATAAACATTTCTATGGCTGGCCTCAATAATATTTGCTTTCAGTAATCAAGAAAATCATATTTGAAAACGTGAAAGATGTTAGCATTCTTCACAAATTGTCTAATTCAGGCCCTGTGGGCTCAGAATAAAATTAAACCTTATCATTTACCCATTAATTACGACGGTGATATGTAATAACATGCTTTGTATGTGACATCGGAAACTGACAATCAGAGCAAAAGAAAAAAATGGAGCCATAATCTCAGGATCAGTCAGGCTTCAACAGAAGCTAAAAAGGGTACAAAAGACAAACAAGTGATGTAGTATTAACTAAGATAATGGATTCTGCGGTGCCCTAGTGTGAAGGTACTGGAACCACTTTGGTTGAACGCCAACCTCATGGAACAATAGCCTTTGTTATCAGTTAACCATTAGGAAAAGTAACTACAATTCCAACCACGCTACGAAAATATATCACACACATTAAACCTAAAAAAATCATAAATATTAAATTCATTGAACCGTGTTGTTCCCTGTTTGAATACGCCTGGTTTTAGATTTAACCCACTAATTCATTATATGTTGTTTGTTCATCTGTTATTTACTGATTAATAAATACAGTACACAAAGAAAACCACAACAGAAAATTAAAAAAAATAGCAGCTCAGTGTAAGTGCTAGGTCAGTAAAGAGAAAAAAGGATAGTAAATAACCCCACCCTACAGTCCTATCAGACTGTAAACCAACCAAAAGTATACTGGCATTTACTGTCTATTTAAGCCTTTTTTTCTTGCCATATATTTCTATTTTATTTAATTATAATGAAGATTTACATTTTATATATATCTACGTAAAGACATGAGGACTTAAGAAGTCAGCATACTCTTAAAACTAACTGTGCTGAATTTTTTGACAGCAACTGCTTAGTGCTTTTCTCAGAAATTAATAATTCTAAAGCATAGTCATGAAATAAGACCGATAGTCTTTGATAAGGGCCAGTTTTGCAGAATTGCAGCAGTAAAGAAACAGAATAAGCTTTGACTTCTGTTCCCAAAGCAGCGTTTCATGACACAGAAAAAAAAAGGCTTGCTTTTGATCTTAGTTTATTAGATACAGATCAGAGAATAGAATTAACTATTTATCCTTTAAAAGTAGTAACTTTTTTATTATATGCCGTAGCAAAAATCTTCTTTGGCTTGGAAGCTGGAGACTAATGATGACAATGTTGGGAGTCCTGTGAGCCTTGACAGTATTTCAGCCAATTACGTGATGAACAATGAAGATGGAGTCTTCTTTAGTCCTCTGCGACATTTCTAGAAACTGTAATTCTGAAAATCTAAATGGAGTCATTGCTTTTCACTCTTGTGAGCAGAGCCATAATTCTTCAGATATACATTCTAACTGGGTTTTCTAATAGTTCCATTCATTTCTCAATCTTTATAATAAGATTGCCAGAGAGGACAGCTTGTCTCTGGAATATTTCTCTTCCAAAAGGACAAAATCATCTGAGCTATTATTCAAGCCTTTCAACATCATTTTGGTCATCAGAACTTGTCAAATTAAACAAACTAATATTGCAATTTAAAAAGAAAAATGAAAAAGACAAAAGACAAAAGAAGACTCTGTGGTTCCTGTAGTCTCCACAGCCCACTTAGAAAAGCCAAACATATTTTAAAAGTAACTCCACATCTGTGAAATACAGAGGGATATATATTAAGCTGAGGCCATTAAATGGCACTACGTGGTGTAAAAAATTTCAAAGCAATTTAGAACCTAAAATTGTAACCATATACTGAAGTACCAATGCATGTAGTAGTACTGAAATTCTGTTGAATTAACAAAGGCAATTTTTGAGCAGGCCAGGAAAAAAAAAAAAAAAGAGTTTTTAATATCTCCAAGAAGACTACAGGGAAAAGAAAAGCAATGTGGAAATAAATGGACTTTCAAATCAAGTTAAGGGAAAACTCTTTTTGATGACACCAATGATATGTCATTACAATACATAAAATCATAGCTCAGAGTAGCAACAAGAAATTGCTACGAAACTTTATTTCAAAAAACACAGCAAGTTAGAAGTTTAATGTTATTTTTATACATGTGAGATATGAATGTCACGTGAAACATGTATATAAGGGTTCTCATGTGATGCAGGAAATGAGAGGTTTACTTCTAGCACATCTTTCAATTACAGAGTCACCACTGAGTTACAAAGACTCCTGAGAAAAAGGAGGAGTCAGTTTAAGAAGTGTAAAGGAAGCCTGAAAACTTGCACGGGAGGAATCACACAGAATCACAGAATGTTAGGGTTTGGAAGGGACCTCAAAAGACCATCCAGTGCAATCCCCCCGCCGGAGCAGGAACACCCAGATGAGGTTACACAGGAAGGCGTCCAGGCGGGTTTTGAATGTCTCCAGAGAAGGAGACTCCACAACCTCCCTGGGCAGCCTGTTCCAGTGTTCCGTCACCCTCACTGAGAAGAAGTTTCTTCTCAAATTTAAGTGGAACCTCTTGTGTTCCAGTTTGAACCCATTACCCCTTGTCTTATCATTGGTTGTCACCAAGAAGAGCCTGGCTCCATCCTCGTGACACCCACCCTTTATATATTTATAAACATTGATGAGGTCACCCCTCAGTCTCCTCTTCTCCAAGCTAAAGAGACCCAGCTCCCTCAGCCTTTCCTCATAAGGGAGATGCTCCACTCCATCATCTTCGTGGCCCTGCGCTGGACTCTCTCCAGCAGTTCCCTGTTCTTCTTGAACTGAGGGGCCCAGAACTGGACACAATATTCCAGATGAGGTCTCACCAGGGCAGAGTAGAGGGGAAGGAGAACCTCTCTCGACCTACTAACCACCCCCCTTCTAATACACCCCAGGATGCCATTGGCCTTCTTGGCCACAAGGGCACAGTGCTGGCTCATGGTCATCCTGCTGTCCACCAGGACCCCCAGCTCCCTTTCCCCTACACTGCTCTCTAATAGGTCATTCCCCAACTTACACTGCAACCTGGAGAATGCCGTGGAATAAAAGAGCTTGGTCAAAACCTGGTCTGGCACTTGCCTTGTCAGCAACTACAGGGACTCCTTAAACTTTGTGATCTGCATGCTAACAAGTGTTTTGATGAAAAGTGGGGGCTTCATGTTCAAATGGCTTTATTTATACTGAAAAAGATGACTGTGATGTCCTACGCCTCACAGAACTCTTAAGTCCAACCCTCATTGCTTGTGTAGGATTCATGTTTCACTGAATTATTCTGCATTAATGGACATGAACCATCAACACACATTGGTATAAAAGCTACATCTCTTCACAGGAGTAAAAAAGCTATTAGAAATCTAAAGCTCTACAACCACATTAATTCAGAAGCTAAGAAACAGACCTTAAGTGGGAAGGATCTGTATGTAGTTTTTCTGCTACTCATTTAATAAATACATTTCTGTCTATGAATTAAGATATTCCTAATAATTTTATTTTACCTTAATTCCACCAAATGCAAAAGTTATTAAAGCCAAAGCAACATATTTTTTTCTGTAATGGTTTCTTCTTAAAGTTTTCATTTGGTAGTGTGTACACAGTGCCTCTGTTTCAACAAGCTCTTGAGAAAACAAAGCACCATTATACATGTAATCTGCTACCTGCTCCTACCACAGAAAATTTAATTGTCTCATAGTTCAAAGATTTAGAAGAAAAGAAACCTTCGGATTCATTGTTCAATTCTAAAGAGTAAACGGGAACAGAAACTGAAGAGAGGGCTTGGGTTTTGATAGACTTGACTTTCTTTAAAAGAGAGAAAATATTGGAAAGTAAAAATATTGTAGTGAGTGAAAACAGGGTCGACATCACAACGTTTGTGGTCTGATATAAAATGTTCCTTTGGAAACTTAACAAACAAAATCAAAACCTTAGGTTTTGTCTACAGATACAATGGGAAGAATCCAAACCACCCTAGCCTTTTAAACGAGTAAACTGCAATTAATTGTACCCAGATGCAGTGGATTGCAGTTCATTTGCATGACATTTTCTGGCAACTTCTCAAATGAGAACAAATCCCATTTATCAACACTCAACAGTGTCCACAATCTGACTGAACAATAGCATCTGTCTGTAACAGAATGTATGGCTGCGAAATACTTAAATGCCCAATACAGTTCTGCCCTACAGTCATGGACCTTCACACAAAGCCAAGGAACAAGACAGCAATGGGTGCAGAATAAAAAAAAACAGGTCACATTCCTTTACTAATTTATTTGACATACTGTCTTCATTTCAACTGAATGTTTTCTCTTAAGGTGGATTTCTTATTTAGGGAAATATTGACTACAAAAATTCCAAAACCCTGCCCCATTACTTCTTGAAGAACTATGTATTCCCCATAATAGTAAATGTATATATATAGAGATGCTTTTTAATGTGTGAAACAAACCAGAATCTTTCCTGGGACTTACGGAATAAATCTGAAGGTACCGTTTCTTTCATGCACTGTTTGCATACTTCTGAACACTACAGGGGTCTAATTTTGGGACAGACGGAGATGAGGCTGAGGCACAGCCAGGAGATCTGGCCCCAGCTGACCAAAGGGATGTTCCACAGCAGACACCGCCAGGCTCAGCAGTCAGCTGGGGGTTAGTCCTTCCAAAATAACCACTGCTCAGAGACTGGCTGGGCATCACTCTGCCTGGGGGAGGTGGCAATTACCTTTCCATTACTTGTTTTGTTTTTGTTTTTTACTTCCACTTTCCTTCACTTTCTAAACTGTATTTAACTTGATACACGAGTTTTCTTGCTCTTCTGCTCTCTAGCCACCCACGCAGGGCCAGCAGGGTGAAGAAGTGGCTGTGGAGTCCTCAGCTGCTGGCAGGGGACAACCAACCACAACCTCCTTCAGTTCAGAGCTCACGCCGGGTAGCTGATAGCCCTGGTCGTGTTCTTTTGCTGGAAAACTCATCAAACTGGCCCATCCAGGCATATTGTCTTGGGCAAAGTTTTCATTATGTGAGATTCAATATTTATTTTATGAAGCTCATCCTAGTAAAACAACCCAGAATTAAGTAGCGAAAGTGAGTATGTGCAGAATAATGAGAGACAGAAAAATATTTCTTACGTGTTCAAATCCGAATTTGTGGGGAAAATGGACTAATTAAATCTGGAGGTATGAAATAACGCCTCCTTCCAGTTTGCGTCACTGTATGTATCCCAATGCTTTTGTATAGCTACTTCACAACTGGACAGCTACATTTGTAATATTTTTAATTAAGATACATTATATGTTTCAAAGAAAAGCTAGCCACACCTCAACTTTGTCATTTCCTTTGTTCTGCTTAAGTAAGACCAGAAACTGCATACCACTGACATCACCTTTCCTGGGATGCGAACAAGTGGTTATTTGCAAGCCTCTACCATCTGCAGTGTTTTCCTCAAATGACTAAATTTAAGTTTTGGTAACTTCTGGCTCTTCTATTGGCTTCTCTTGGCACCAAAAGGGAGCATGTTCAGAAAGAAATGCTGGGACAACAAATGAACTGCATCAGCACAGGCAGTGCATATTGAAACTCTCCTTTGTTTTAGTCTTTGAAGATAAAGTTTGATTCTCTCACACCAAATATAATCCAGATTAGCTCTTAAAATTAAGATACATTTGATACATTCCTCCTAAAACGATCTTCATTTTAAAATCTTTTTCGCAATGTACTGCAGTCACCATGAATTTAAGAGTTATACAGAGCAAATTCAGCAAACAGCAGATTGATTATAGACTCAAAGCCCACACTGCCCAGATCTTTGGTCCCTTCCTGCCATTCAGCCAACAATAAAAAAAAAGCGTGCCATTTATAACCAAATATTCATGATCACCATGGGAATAATAATACCCTAATGCCCGTAGCCCAAAGGTGAAGCAGACAATTAAAATAAACCCTAGTGAACTGCTCTGATTCTTGCACTTTGTGTTTTATGCCATGTTTGGCACGAAAAGCTAAGTCTGGGCTTCACCTACTGCACCATTCTTTTATATGTGATGTATATTTTCCCCAATAATAGTTTACTGAAGTATAGGAATCAATTACTGTCTTCCCAGTCCCAATGCAAAATCTCATCATTCTTAAATTATGTTGTTTCTGCCCAATGCATACTAAAACCAGGTTAAGTGAGGTTAGTACTGCGAACAGGTTAAAAATAGATTTTTTCACCAGAGAGAGGTGGATTTACATGTTATATGTACTGAAGGAGGGGCAGGGGGAGAGAGGACTAGGAGGTCTCACAAGGGGGATTAGATTTTGTTACTTAATAAAATACTAAGTGACAATCAATCAAAAAGGAATGTGTGGGAAGCACAGTTTTGCAGTACTGCTCTTTTAGGATTTGTTTTCTTTACAATTTGCATTCCTTTCTGCATATGTTCGAGATATATGTATGTTGGCTTTTTAATGATTAGAAATGGCTTTGATCTTGACTACTTGAAGGAACATAAAGATATAAATAGTGCGAGTGAATATGATTAATCCTAGTAATGACAAACATAACAAAAATATACGATAAGCTTTTCTGAATTTTTCAAACATACCTCAGGAAGTTCAGTCTTTAGCTCATGTCAGTCATAGCAGAATGATCTACAGAAGAAGTCAGAAATGTAGCAGTGTTCATGGTCCCCAAATACCACTAGTGCCAGCTTATCAACAATAAGAAACTAGGAAATCAGAAACATCAGCTTCCTGCTTGAGTAGCTGCCGCTCTCCTTTGAGAGGGAATAGAGAGTAAGAAAACATCATTCCTGCTGCAACATAACTGTCACAATAATGAAATGACATGTGATGACCCAGTTTGATAATGGAAACAGTCAACTGTCACCAGTAGATAACAAGTGCCTAATGGCCAGGGTTTGATGGCTATTTATAAGGTGTGAAAATAGAACTCTTTATTAGAGGAATTTTTAACCAGACACCTTAAAAAAGTGGCCCGAAATCTTCATTAAGATGATGTAATTTTCTGCATTTGTGTGAAGAGGGATGTAACATGAGATGCAAGGAAGAGCTGTCACAGTCAAAAGAGGAAATTTATAAAGGCAAAAAAACGCCAGAATCCCAAAAAACATCACTGATATTGTATCTCCTGAATGCAAGAGCCCAGCAACTCAGAAAGATCCCTGTCACACAAAAGGGTCACCCTCGAGGTCCTCAGGATCTCAGGACAGCAACCTGAGCTCTCATCTCCTCCTGGGCATAAAATATATCATATAGGTAGAGATATGTAAACTGACCTAAATCCTTAACCTACTTCTTTTCAACAGCAGCTTTACTCTATGCAGTTGATTACGTCCAGTGAAACCACAGAAAAGTGAATGGAATATCAGAATAAAAAGGAAAAAGTATGACCCAATTGCTCTAACAAATTAAGTAAAATTTTAGAGAATTCTTGCAGCATTTTTCAGTGTTCAGTTGACTGGAAGACAAATTCTCCTTCCTACCATTTCCAGCCACACAATACTTTTTCATAGATACTTCACATTCATTGGCTATTCAACTTAAAAGAAAATTAAATTACGGAATAAGAAAGGCAGTATGGCAACAGAGAAGAATTAACTAATCAGTGAAACATATGTACCCTTGTTTCAATAAAAATGGCAAAGTAATGGAAGCAAGATTGTATCATGTCATAGTGAACAGGGTTTTTTTCAAAATTAGACAGTAGTTTAACAGAAGAACACGTGAAAACAAATCAGTTATTTAGTTTCAGTATTTTCCCCTCTCTCCACTTATTTCTTTTTACGTACTCCCCCATCATTGCCTTGATTTTTCAACAGAAAGAGAAAACCAAAAAACCTACACCCCACCCTTCAAAAGCTATTCTGTAGACTGAAACAATTTCATTTATTTGAAAAAAACAGTTTGTTATTTTGACTAGCCCTACATGACCTATTCATGAGAAAAATAATTTCACTAATTGCATTTTGAAAGGGATATTGTACAAAATAGCTACACTAAGTCTTGTTACTCAGTGAAGCCTGTATTTCCATAATAATCTTTCAATACTAATGATGTTTGTACTCAATGTAAGAGCAAAAACACTTCATTATGTTAACCGCGTAATTCTTAGATATTTCCAACAAATTATAAAGCTTTGATCTTCTGAAAAGCACAACAGATAAATGAATTAGATATTAATATTATGATTGCTATTTTCAAACCATTTGAGAAAACTTTTACCCACCCAGAGTGCATATTTATTAGAAAAAATGATGCATATATAAAATTATGGAGTTCAGCATCCCATCGTGAACGAGAAATTGCCAGAATACTAGTACCAATGTTTCACTCCTCAATTACTCGAAAGTAAGGTGAAGTACTACGCTGAAGTTTTGCTGTAAAGGCTGCATTTATGTGGGAAAACGGGAGGAAGGTCTATATGTAGCATGATTTACAGCCAACTATCTCTGTTATACAAGTGTAATTGTTTTTCCAACTATCTCCCTGACTTTGACTTTTTGAATAGAAGAGACATTTGATAATAGAAGAACAAAAACCAAATCAATCTCTAAGCTCCAAACCAAACAAGTATGGGAAAATACAAAATTGTAGAGCCAGCAAAACGAAGAAACAAACGAAATATTATAACATTTTTTCTACTTTTATTTTAGCAGCTCTTTACTTGGGTCAACTGGCCCCGCAATCTCTACCATGGGAAGAATCCTGTCCACCTTCTGCTCAGTTCACATCAGGATTTCTAACTCTCATCTCAGTTCCTGAATTGATAATTTTTCCTGGCTTCCAGATAAGACTCTTTATCTGTAACTGCCTCCACAAAGCCCAAAGGAAGTTTTGCAACATTATAAAGAGTAATTAAAAATGTTCCGCTAAACAGAGACACCTTCAGGGACCAGGATGAAGGAGAAACGTTCCTATATGATGCGCTTGTGGGCAGAATCATCACCAGCACTAAGCTCTCCGAGCTTTAACCAGTACAGGCAACAGCAGTACCTAACAATAATTAAAAAAAAAAAAAAAAAAACCAAAAACCTTCTGAATAAAGCATACATCATTTCCCAGAGGAATACATCAGTTTGCCAACCCACAGATGGACCTGATTAATTCTATACATTTATCTCTTTAAACGAGTAAGCAGGGGTGTAGCTGAATGGTGTCTGAACATACTGTGCCAGTATGATAAAAACAAACAAGCAAACAAAAAACCCCAAACCCTGCATTTAAGTAAGATGATGACATATATATGCAATTTGTTTGCTGGAAAATTTGAGTAAATCTGAAAGAATTACTGAAATAAATGTATTTCTAAAGCAAGCCTGACAAAGGACAAAAAAGCTACCAACCCCCCCTTCAAAAAAACCCCCAAACAACCAGAACCACAAATCCCAACCAACAGATGATATAAACTCCATTTTTTTTTTTCTCTGAAGAAATGTGTTATAACCCTGTTGAGGACGCAGCAGGGTGATTTTAACTAGACAGCTGACAACACATAGTACTTGCTTGGAGTGTGATCAGCCTTCATATCAGCAAACAAAAAAGCCCCGTGCGGCTCCTGTGGTTACGTGGCTAGCCTGAGGTTTCTGAACTCCCCCAGTCATATTCTTTTAATACGTGCATTTTATAGCTTCCAAGACACAAAAATACAGACTCGGAAAATGAGAGATTAACTTGGTCACTTGTGGAAGGAGATGGTCACGGCATGGATGATACAAAGAAGAAACATGTTATGCACTTGGTGGCTCTCTAACATTAAAAGAAAGCTTAAAAACTTTATACATTCTTGTTTGTACTCATTGGGCTCAGGACTTCACTATCTTCTGCAATTAAATCTATCAAACTTCAAGCTCCCAATTAAAAAATTTCAAATGCATCATGCTCCAGGGTGTCTGAAATTAAAAATCACTTTACATGTTTATCAAGTCCTCTTTTGTAATTTTTACAGTGTTGTTCTTTCTACTGTGATAAGTGCTGTCAAACCCTTTCCATATATGCACCACAGCAGAAGAAAAAATAAACAAAATTCCCTCAGACAGCTCGTTCCTAACTACAGCATTTTGTTTCAGCAGTGGTTGCTTTCCTGGGTGTCCTCAGATATCTATTCTCAAGAGGGGAACGAGGGAGAATCGGAACGTGTTTCCATGCTGCCATTCACAAAGAAGGCTGCAGCTCTGGAGGAGAAGCTGGAAAGAGCAGAGCTGGTGCCCTGAAGGCCACCCCTCCTCACCCTCACCCTCATCCTCATCCTCACTCTCATCCTCACCCTCACCCTCACCCTCACCCTCACCCTCATCCTCATCCTCACTCTCATCCTCACCCTCACCCTCATCCTCACCCTCACCCTCATCCTCACCCTCACCCTCACCCTCATCCTCACCCTCATCCTCACCCTCATCCTCACCCTCACCCTCATCCTCACCCTCACCCTCATCCTCACCCTCACCCTCATCCTCATCCTCACCCTCATCCTCACCCTCATCCTCACCCTCATCCTCACCCTCATCCTGCCCTAGGAGGAGCCAAGCCCAGTACAGAAGCTCTGCTGCCACCAGCTCCTTTGTTTGAGCATTTGACATCAGCTAATCATAAAACCCACAAACGCCTTTATAAGTTCACCTTATATTTTCATAAAAGGGAAAAAAGAAATGACTGTGTTTTAATTGAGCATGTGGATACAGCCAGTTCTTCATTTTTCCTGAGGGGGAAAAAAAAAAAACCAAACCAAAACTAATTCTAATACTCCAAGAAGTCAGTAAACTTTTATATTTTTCCCCCCAATAAACCCTTCTTCTAAACATGAATGCCACCTATATGACAGCCTAAGTAAACATAACAATGAATAAGAGAGGTTTATTCCTGATCTGCTACAAGTCTATTTCTAAACGAAACTGTTTCATGAACATAGTAATGAGGTGAGTGTCCTACCATAGAGACGGAAGCATGTTTTGGGTCTTGTACTCCCCATCTCTCAAAACTGATTGACCAGAAGAGAGAATGCCAGGAGAAGACAACGTTGGGGAGAAACTCACAGCAAAGAAAAATATGTGAGTTCTCTTAAATACAAAGGCATCAATCTGTGCTGCAAGTGCTTGAGCTGTAGGCATCAACGTATCTACCAACAGCGAGGCAAGGATTACCGTATGTTCATGCTGGATATCTGGGCATTTATATTATACTAATTATATTATCTGACATACAAATTATATGTTTAGGAGACAAATGACAGTTAGAACAGAAGTGTGAATGCATTTCTCAAAATGAAAATAAAATTATTAGCCTTCAGGAAATTTAAAAAAAAGAAAAAACAAACAAACAAGCAAAAACCCAAACAAACAAAAAAACAACAACAAACAAAAAACAAAAAAACCCCACCACAAATTATTATCACTGTGCTGGACTACCACTCACTCCTCTGAATCCCACTGCATTTGAGTAGTGAGGTATATTTTCAGACCCGGCCCTAAGTTTTTCAAGTGAGGATGCATCCCATAGGGGATGACAGGATGAAAGGACTTGCCAGTTGTCAGAGAAGAACTTTAAACCAAATCACGCACTTGATATGTTTATTACAACAAGTCAATTATTCCTCTGGGTTTGAGAGATTGTATTTTTTTTTCCTGCCACCAAGCTACACATCTTGTATTTTAATATTACTACACTACAAAGCACAGTGCACTTTAACTTGTCAGGGATTCCATTTCCTGCATGCAAACTAGATTGTAGAAGAGGTTAATAAGCAGAATAGAGAATTATGTATTTCATGTAGGGTAAAAATTTAACAATGTGCATTTGCTTTTCTTTTTGGCTCTTATCCAATTACTCTTCTTTGTACATAAAGCCTTAGTCCCCAGCACATCAGTGAATTGTTGTAAAAACACACAAAATATTCTGAAACCTCATAAAAAGAGAGAAACAGCAACAATTAAAACACACGTATTGAGCTATCTCCGGTATGACTGCTTCTCATAAAAGTCAGTTTTACTTCACTTCCAAAACGACTCAGTCAAGCACAAAATGACTGATCATTGCATTGGATGTTGTTCTTAGCAGATATTTAAGCGAACTAATCAAAGACAACCCATTCTACATTTTTACCAATATTCTATTCCATGATTAGCAAACAAGCTGTCAGCTTCATTGTGTTTTCTCCCAGAAGTTAGGTTAAGCTGTGTAACTTTGATGAGAGCAACAAAACTCTTTAGTATTACATTCTGTAAAACAAAGCTACCTAAAGCAGCTGAGTGATTTTAACTTTGGAGTGCCTGTTCCAGAAGACAGAACACTTTAGACTGGAAAGCAAGGATGTGACTGCATCAGTGTGCACGGGGTGACTGCACGTGAAGCACAGCATGTGACGTGGCCAAGTCTAACATGGTATAGAGCAAAGTCATGTGTCTACCTTCCTCAGCTCAAATAAGTCAAAGGATGTATGTTTTCAGATTTTTCTCTCTTTTCCCTTCCTTTTCTACATGGCACACTACACGAGATGTGAACTGGAACCCAGAAAAAGAGGAGATGCTTCACCAGCACATCTCCACTTCCTTATCAAAGCAGAGGACAAAACCAGCAACACATACCTAGTGGTCTACACATGCTGTGCATCAAGAAGCATGAAGGAACAAACACCTCCCTCTCCCTGTCTCTTTCTCTCCTTAAAAGGATCCAAACAAATTCTTTTTATTCCGAGCAGCTGAGGACTGTTAGAAATAAAACAATGGCTTTTTAACATTCTAAACCTACTAGGGAACACTGGGGATCTGAAAAGCACCATATCCTTGAAGAGTGAAAATACAATATAAACCCAAAGCTTAGGAAGAAGGGGACATCATCAAGATGAGGCTGTGTATTTTAACCTAGGTACAAGTAGCTTCTCTCATTTCTAACACAGAAACACTGAAATTAATTTTTTTTAAATGCTGATTTATTTCAAACTGTATCCCTGGTTTTTACATCTCACCTCTTCAGCTGCTGATTTGGGAATTTTAGCACTGCAGAGAAGCCAAGTTTAGATGAGCAAGAGAACAAACGCTTTAAAGACTTCCAGTTCTGCTTGACTTACTCACTTGGAGAAAATTCAAACCAATAAAAGAGAACAAAAGGCTACTTCCTCCCCCAGCCCCCCGCCCCGGCTATATTTTCTCTGACTGATTCCTAATCATTCTATTAAGAAAACTTACAAGCTTACTAGCAAACGCAGCCAATGTTAGACACACTACTACTTCAAGAAGTTGATCTACAAACTTTCTGCCTTAAAAGTTTCTCAATAGTCTCTGTGTTGGGGAAAGCCATTTTATTTTATATTATTTCACATTCACTGATACAGAATTGCTAATAAAAAAAAAGTAATTGGCTTGCAATTATTGCTTGTTACAGTTTTACCTCCTTGTATTTGTGGTTTCCTTCAACGCAAAGCTCACTCCTTAGCAGACTCATCGATCCTGGCTTTCGGACCTTCCACAAAGGGCATTTACCCTTTCCTAGTGCAAAAACCAGGACCAAAGCCTATTTCAGCCATATCTTCAGAGCCTTCCATGCTTTAAGAAACAAAACACAGCCATTCCAGTCAGGTGCACCAACTGATTTGATCACACACAATATTATGCACACAACATATCATACCAAATCCTTCTCTAACAATTCTAGTAAGATTTCTCTGCAAGAGCACACTCTTCTATTAGGCTACTAGAATTCAAGAACAACAGCAACAGCCTAGTGGCTAACCTGCAAGCAGAGGAAATTTCCATTTACTACTCGATATGCACCGGGGTTTGTAGATACATAGTTAGGAATGAGGTGTTAGCGGTCCTCCTCTATGGGAGTTGGAAGCAAACATGTTAACTGCTCTCATTTAAATAAATTAATACTAAGCACTCAGGTTAAATTCCTGGTATAGTAAAATCACAAAAGAGGATGCCTGGTGCTACCACCTGAGACAAAGTGGTCAGAGAGCAGCGTGGAGCTACTGGGTGTAATTCCTACAGTATTTCAAAGGTACACAGTGGAGACAAAACTATCGCCCAGCCCCGAGGAGAGCTCTGCACCCCCCAGGGCAGTGCAGAGCCCTTCCCAAAAGTCAGGAGGAATGCTGCTTGCTCATGTTGTTCCTGCCACTCTTCAAAGAAAAAGAAAACGTTCATTTACCTTACAAATAAATGTGTTGCTGTAAGAAAATCCCCCAACTTGCTGTCACTATTTCTCAACCAAACAACACTTGACTTCGACTGCTGTTGGAACACGCAGACGGAATATCCCCATCTGACGGCTGATTTGAGCCTTAAGACCCTTTTAGGACCCAGCAACCTTGTGGTTGCGACTTTCAGCAGGTTCTTTACTGAAGAAAACAAATCTCCTTGTAGCAGCTACTTGTTTTAAAGAACATTCAGGAATTCTAGTTTTCAGGCTTAAAATGGACATTTGACAAGTAGCCCCTCAGAGAAGCACAAGGGGCAAGGTTGTCGGTCAGTAGTGAGCTTGTTCCCTAATTGCACAGGGGAGAAGGTTTGCACTTCCCAAATGACAACCCTGCTGGTCTTTTTAGCATAATTCCTTTCTTTTGGATACAACCCTGCCCTAAAGAAAGTACCAGTAAAATACAGTACCCGATACACAGAAATCTTGAGACACTGGATAGATTAAACTGACCTAGAACTACATAGTTTTGAAATGCTGCATAATTATTTAACACTATCAGTGAAACGTCAAAGCTAAAATCCTTCCACATAACATTAACTCATTCATTTTTTCTGACAAAAATAATTTCTTTTACCAAAATGGAGTTTTGCTAAATAAGCTCTAAGGAGAGGTCTAATTTGATTTTTACGAGGATTTTGGGGCTTTTTTTTTTTCTGGTGCGGAAAAATACCACAGGCTGTGCTCACCATACTTTGCAATATATTCTCTCATTTTCCAATGGAAACCCGGCACAGACACAGTCCTTCACAGGGACACAGCACGTATTGCCATTCCAGGCTAACTACATCACTAGCAAAGTGGATCAGAATAATGCAAAACATCAAATGGAAATGAATAGGACAAGGGACATAACTGAGGTAACGATAACCTGTTGTGTATTAAACCAGCACCTGAAATTAATAGGTAGGTAACATTTATTTGTACTGGTTTATCCGCTCAGGATTATCATTACCTGAAAACCAAGACACTTGTCATCACATTAAAAACCAGCATTAAATATGAGCTTGCTTTGTTTAAGCTAACAATGGCATATAAAACAAACAAGTTTGCCAAGTTTCAGAACAAATGTAACATTTAACTTTTAAAGGACATAAAATGCATAATACTCATCAGATGGAATGAAGAAGGCCGTTTTGGATGCTAGGTTAACTGCATCTACCTTTGAAGTTCTGCATGAAGAAAACCAGTTTCCATTTTTGTCTGACTATCAGACGGGCTTTTCACAACAGCTTTGGCAAGAAACAGACCTGCAAATATCAGTGCTCTTGAGCACGCTGAGCATATATTCATAGAGCACACTTGGAATAGACTTGATTCTTAGAATAATTCAGAGATGCTGTTTCATGGGTTGCTCACAGATCTGCCAGGAGGACACTGGCAGATCCATCAGCAACATTCAAAGCTGGCCCCAGCCGCCCACCACCGCCCCATCCATGGGCAGGTCTGAGTCCGCACTACGGCTTCCCCAGCTCAGCCTAAGGAGCTGAGCCTCGAGAGCTGACCAAGGCACATCTGCACAAGGTGGCTGAGCACAACGTGAGAAGGTGACCTGAAGTCAGATCATTATTCCTCCTCCACCTCACACACGCAGTTCTGGCTGAGCCGGGATGCTGGGGACAAGGAGGTCTGAGCCGCTCGCTTGGCCCACTGCAGCTGGGAACACAACCGGCGTTCCCGCAGCCCTGCCTGCTCCCCATGAGCCTAGTGAGGATTCTTAACCAAGTGACAAAGTGTCCAGATCCACAGGAAGAAAACTGGGGGGAAAAAGAATCAATCTATAAAGCTGAAGCTACTGCCATCAGAAAGCACTAAACATTGGTAAGTTTACAGGGGGACTTACAAGCTGTTCTGAGAAGACAGGATATCTGAAATCCTTCATGTCCTCCCTTTCTTACAACAAACAAATGCCTAAAGCTGAACAAATAAGAGAAAATAAAATCTTGTGTGAATTTTTAATTGAAATCGGGGCAAGAAACATCCAATGCAAAGCAACCTTTTCTTTGAACACTTTAACATAAAAGCTTCCTAGCACTATATCTATTTGGATCATGATAAGCAGCGATGCACTCAGCACTGAATAACGCAGGTAGTGAAAAAAAGAACAGAAAGCCTGTACTCAAAGAAAGAGCCCCCTCCTCCACAAATGTATTTTGCCCAGAAAATATTTATATAACCAAGATGTATTTATTCTCCTGTGTACTCTCCTGTTCAGCAAAAGGATATGCAGAAGTGATCCTCTTCATTGCTGATTTGAGGTTTGCTTGTGGTTAAAACAGTCTTAGTGTGTACAAGGTTGATGAAGAGTTACTAGATGAAGTGTTACATGACAATGAACAGACTTACAGTAGCAAGGACGAAAGCCATACTACAAAATTTCTTAAAAAAGAAGAGAAAAACCCTCTCATTTTTCTGCCTTTAATAAGCTTCTGTTGCAGCTAAACTTCGCACAGATCAGGAGAGTTTCTTGTGTTATTAAAATAAAAATGGCAACACAGAGGAAACAAGGACTCTGTTGAGAAGCCAAGGTGAGAAGGGAACAGCTACCACACAGTCCTCAGCTCAACAACGGTACGGGAAGAGAGAACAGAAAGAGGCAGCTGCTCCGTCCGACCCACCCAGTCATGTTGGTCCATTTTGCATCTTTCTTGATCCACCGGTGATACAGCAGAGCTATCTCAGACCTGAACTGCATAGTCCTTGGCTAAAGCTGGGATCTAGCAGTAGATCTTCTTTCATTAATACATCATTTCAAAATGCTATATCATTCTTAACTCACATACAGGAAGAACAGAACAAAATATCTTGCCTGGTACCCACATTTTGCGCAAAGCATAACAACAGCATGAAAGTATATGCTAAGAAAATAAACCACAGAAATGAAAACTGACTCATTTTTATGACAAGCAATGTTTGATTTTCCTAATTACATTCTTGGTTAATTTAGTCTTTCCATTACATATAAGGTTTCAAAGATCCTTGAATGATGATCAGAGACAAAACTTTTAAAGAGAAAAAATATCCGCATATTTCCATCCGGTACCAGAAAGGAAAGGACACGAAATAAAGACTTCCATCACGGCTTTTAGAAAATTTTATTCTAAATGTACCAAGGCCACCTAAATGTCACATCTGTCACAAATTGTTCAGGGTTTATAATACTCCCAAATTTCACAAGTAAGCTGGATTACAAGATCAGTAACCCCTTTTTAACTTTGTACTTCATGTAATAAGAGTATTATCTGCAATCTATTTTTGACTGCATTCCAAGTTTTCTGTTATAAGAGCCTTACACAGCCGAGTCAGGTATCATCAGCATTCTTCGGACCCTTATTGCCCTTTTATTCTCAAGAATATTCACTAGAAATTCGCAAATAATTTTACGACATTTAGCAAGTCATCTCAGCAACAAAGTTAAAGGTTTTTTTAGGAGAGTAGTTGAAAGCAAATGATAATGGATGGGTTATCATAAAAGAAAGTGATTTCAATATCCAAGAGTATACAATTCAGTCCCAACATCCTAAAATACTGAGACATATCAGGTTTCATGTTAAAGAAAATCAGACAAAAACATTTGGATTAAATGGGTGAGGAAATTCTAATACATTTCTAATTTCTAAATAAATTTCTTGGGAAAGGAAGGAAGAAAGACAACCTAATTTTTATGCTAAGAAATAAGCTACTTTTTGTGAGGGGCTTTTGCAGTGGAGTTTGTGAAGTTACCCTGTTGCAAGCCGCGGAAAGCTGCCACCTGAGAAACCTGTTTCTCTTGCACTGCCCTCCCTCAGGGCAGGTGGGGCTGGGTCTCCAACCTGTGCTGACACCCCCTGCACCCCTAGTGCTGCCTCCTCTTTTTCCAGACCTCACCTGGCTGACAAAGAAAAAAAGATACAAATTCATACACAAACAGCAGATATACTTAAGTTTATACGAGAGACCAATGCAATGCTGCAGCAGAGATTGATGGAGATTTGTGCTAAAATGCTGGGTTTCCTGGGTTACGGCGGTATACCTGGGCCATCTCATTCTCCATTTCATTTGCATCCCTATAAATAAAGTTGTCCCATGCTCTCTGCTTCAACATGGGACTAAAAATCTACTCAAAATGGCTGAGACAAAGGGAATGGTTCTTGCCTTCTCTCTCATGTTGATCTTGTATTAGTTGCTTATTCATTTATTACCCTTTCTCTCCTTCAATCTGAAATAAAAGCAATTTCAAGAAAAAGTGTTTGCTCAGAGTAAACCTTGTATGAGAATCAGGCTGTTCAAGGGCTGAAAAGAAACAATGGCTCATAGGAAGTGAAAACAATAATAATTCATTTAATATTTGCTCCAGATTCTCTGCACAGTGCATTAACACCAGCCTTTTAAAATTCAAGCAATAATTTTGACTGTCTTTTCCTCTCTAGCCTGTGTGAATCATCACCCTCTCTTCGACTAAGAAAAGAAGGCAATATTATCCACATTTTATGGATGAAGTACAGAAGATTAAGTGTCATGCCACAAATCAAACAAAAGTCTTCAGAAAAGCTCCTGAACCAAAGTCTGGTACTTTAACCATATGATAATTTTCTTCTGCCAGGTATTTAAATTTTACCCCAGTAGTTCAGGAGTTCCCATTAGCACAGAATTCATTCCAGCACCTGTCACCAATAAAACTGAAAGAGATTAGAGTTCATGAAGAGGATCCCATCTGTCTCTTCATTACCATACTTTCCCCCCACTGAAGATAGGACGTGGCTACAGAGCGCTGCCGAAGGAACTGGGAGTGCAAGTGGAAGGGAAAGAGCAAACAACACATTGCAGAGGCCACGGCAATTTTCAGAAAACAACAGAGAAAGTCTCTGAGTTGTCCCTTGGCTCTGCCTGGTGTAGACACCAGTCTGGACCTTGGAGATGATAAATATGAAAAACCGGAGGTGAAGACATCACAGGATGGGTCTCTGGAGAACTGCCATTTCATCTTGGCATACAAGCATTAGATTTTAAATGAAAGTTTCTAATATTTTTTGTAAATAATACTTCCTGACTATTCTCATGCATTGAATTGTATGCTTTACAGCTGATGTGCAGCTACTGACTGTCCTTCCCATGCTTGCGTTGACACTGCTCATCTTTTAAGCTCAGACACTTGTCCTCTCCTTAACCCTTAAGGGGTCACAGGCTTAAGGGGACGTGGGCTGATTCCACCCAGATAACAATCTCTCATATACCTGAAAGTAGCAGCATAAAATGTAATATTTGAGAGGAATCACGATAAAGTCATATGGGGGAATCAGAGGTCCCAGAATGTGTTGCTTCACGTGGCTCAGAGGTTTTTCTCTGTAGAGGTGTAATAATATCACGGCAACGAGGATTATATAGCTCATTTGCAATGCAGCCTTGATACAACGGTAAAGGCTGTCACGGTGTGAAATGTGAATCCGAAGATATCCACTCTCCGCGCATACACCTTGGAATTACATGAAAACCATGCTAATAGATTTTCTTCAAATATTACTTTGTTATTAGTTTGATATTGTTACCTACTACTGAAATAATGCCTAGCATGTTCCACATGGATGGAGGAGATGAAGTCCAAGTCCTGACATTCTGAAGACTCCTGTACTCTGATCTTTTGCTGGCCAGTCCAGCAGGGAGTTGTAGAAGATGTGACAAACTAAATTTAATCTCCTAAACCAGAGGATGACCTAGTCCCAAATAAATGTTGAGGAGATCTTGATTACTATTAAAAATCATATTTTGGGCAGCTAAAAACTGTGGCTTCTGTCTTGTATAAGCCTGGATATTTCATCTTCATATTAGAGGAATAGGATGAGGGCAGTGAACATGAAGGATTTTGGAAATGGAAAGCCTATATGAACACACAACTCCATTTAATTTAATTTCAAAACTCCTAGTGACTTCACTGAGGCAAAAATTTCATCTTTTATCCCAAAATATTTAACAAATGCATGTGATAACTCACCTCAGCTTAGCCCAGCAAAGGCTTTTCTGAAAAGGACCCAGTTACGCCTGAAGCATGCTGGCAACAGCTTAGCTTGTGTAAGAGGCATGGGATCTATTTCAATCCATCACTGAGCTATAGATCAGTATGACAGGAAGCTTCAGTGTTAAAAGACTAAATAATGACTGATTTCTCAAAAGTCTGTTTCAATGGTAAGTCTCAGCTACCCATCTCTACTGAATCTGCAATATAAAGCGCAAAGTTAAGCAATGAGAAGGAGAAAATAAAGAATAAATCATTGGTAGCAAGACCAAAAGCAAACAGAAGATCCTACATCTTATGCTCAGGAAAAAAGCAGCAAAGCAGTAAGTAAAACATTTCACAAGTTAGTTTTCATATTTGAAAATGCATTTAATAATTGTCAATTTAAACATTATGATAGAAAATTAATGTCCTGATTAATGTAGGTGGTCACCCCACTGATCACTTCCATGATGAAGAAATAACTTCAGTGTACATAGACACTCAGCCAAAGGAGTTAATTTTGTGTTCTAAGCAAAAGTTATTTTAAGTGCTGATTTATAGACTTTAGATAAAGAGGTGATCAAAATAATACTCGGAACTTCAAAATTGCACTGTTATAAGCTATGAAGTCTAGAATTCAGAAAAGTTTTATGTTGTCTTCATAACCTATAAGACTGTACTGCAATCCTTTGCATATTATGAATTATCAAAGTAAGCTTTTAAAACTTAGCAGTGTAGCAAGTGGCAGGCAAAGTCACTTTCATTCTTTCGTAATATTCAGGCTTGAAACTTTCAGGTATTTTGATTTATTGTTGTTATTTTTATTGCAAGATTTTAAGGTCAGAAAAGACTATTATCTCATCTGATCTAGCTTCCTGCCCATCACCAGTCATTAGCTCTCACATCTCAGGCAGATCTCTCTATGAAGAGCTCTAAGCAGCAGCATTACAGTTCTCACGGAAATGTCAGTGACTGAGCTGCCAGATATGCCAGAAGCTCCTGCCGTGGGAGAAGCCCGATCGAGTGATACGCCTGCAGATGAACTCACAAACGCCAAATATGCCTTGCCATTACCGGAAGGGACTAAAGTTTACATTTGTTATTAATTTGGAAAAATGTTTCACCGGCCTTTATTTGATTTTTGTGCGTGTTCACAAACATTCCATGTACAAATAAGATTTATAAGCAGAACTATGTAAGTTGTCTGCTTAAAGAGCACATTTGTGTTTTAACAGAAACACGCACACACACCTCCCAGTCCACTAACATTTAACATAGTATCTCAGGCGTCCAGCAGAGAAGTACAAAATCTTTCTTTTGATTACACCATTCTGACAATAAAAGCAAGTGAAGTTCCTGTCGGCAACAGGGAGCCCGAAAGAAAGTCAAGTAGGAATCTCAAGGCTTCTTCTGGTGAAGCCATGAGGTTGCAGCGTGGTAGAGACTGACAGCTCCAGCTCACGCTCCCCGAGCAAACGGCTGGGCAATATGAAGCTGGACTTCTCCCAGCTCCTCATTACCTCCTGGCCAGATGTTACCATCTCTGTAGCGGAAAATGAAACACGTGACATCACCTTCTCCCTTTCAGCACCGTTGCAGCACAAAGTTACTCTGGCTGTCGACTTGTATGAGCTATGAATGAAACACACCCCCAGTTTCCCTCACTGAGTCATGTTACCAGAACCAGATTTGCCGTAGCTCCACTCTCAGATCACTGCATCCAGCTGCAATTACAGCAGTAGAGTTTTTTCTGTTCGAAGTTCAGCCACACCCAGGTAACCAGGTAGCAATTTTCTACCTGTAAGAGAGCTAACTGCTAACTGTACTAAAATCAGAAGTCACCAATGTGATTTTGGTAGATTTCTCTGAAAATCCCAGTCTGGCTGGCTGTACTTAAACTCGTGTGCATTATATGTCTTCCCTGCATAGACACAGCTCTCACTACTGAGCTCATCTGTTTCAATCCATTTTTATGTCCATGCTAGGGTTTCAGGGAGGTGAGCAGCCACCTGAAGCCTTCCTGTAGCATAATCTTGCTTTGCGACTTGTTATGACCTATGAGGGTCTTTGGGCTGAGAATTACAACAGTAAAATTTCTCTCTGCTCCAACTAATGAAAGGACTCATGTAAAGATAAGACAAGACCGGTGTTACATGAACTTTTACAGAATTTAGTTGTTCTAAGACGAGTCTCCATGGACATCAGACATCAAATATTTCAAGATCAAAGAGTTCTTTTTAATCTAGTAATTAATCACCTCAGCATATTCACAAATAAGCACAGTTAAAATCTTAATGCCAAGGTATTAGAAAGTAGGCCTGCGTATATCCCTTACTGCTCTTGCAATACAGACTCAGTCTTTGAAATTGCTTGATCCAAAGACTTACTGATACTGATACTGGTATTACTGTGATACATCCTCCAGCCTAGTTAATGCAGATTTCTGGTCCACGAGACTCTACGTTTTTCTTGACTACTCAGTACTTCACAGCAGCAGCAAAATCAGAATATTATCATGCTATTAGGTGAAAGAAGACAAACAGAGAGATCTTACCAGCTATTAATATTTATTTCATTGTTTGTGGCAGTAAAGCCTGCCTCCTTTTAAGGAGTTTGTTAACCTCAATAAAAGTTTACATGACCTCTAAAAGGATTCAGCGGACAACTAAATGCCAAAGCCAAGCAAAAGGGTACAATATGTCAAGAATCATCCATAGCTTAGAGGAAACTCTAGTCGCTCACTCCTGCCCATGTGCACTAACAGAACGCTTCCCATTTGAAAGTGTGTTACAGAACACGCTGCAGGACCGATGAATATCAGGAGTTCATACCTGACCACACAGGCGAATTCTGGTAAAGGGGATTTGGCGACAGTAGCACCATGAAGTACAACAAGAGATGTAGGGACAAGGAATTCACATGCTTGTATATAGAAAGTAAGGATAACTAAAAAATTATTTTAAAAAACCCCACACGACTGTATTAAAAGTGCAGTTTAGTAGCTGGGACTGAGGCAGCCAGGAATGGCTTCTGTTACAAGAGAATACATTTCAGATTTAGTCATACTTACAATGGGTACCACACCAGAAGTGTTTGGGACTCTGCTTGCATTTACCAGCTTGCTTTACCAAACATTAATGAAGACTCTCCTCTCTCAGAAGGTACAAACCTTCTCATGAATAGGATGGTACAAGAGAAGAATAAACATCACGTATTATCTAAACAACCACAGCTGAAGCTGCCACAAATTCAGAGTAAAAATAATTTATTTTAGTTATAAATAGCCAAGACTTGTTCATCTACTGTGTTTGACAAATACATATACACGCCAACATGCAGAGCACACTCATCAGTGAATGACACTGCACAGGAGACACAGAGAGCACAGCTGAGTGGAGAAAAAAAGAAAAGTACTGCCTGTTCCAGGCATATTAGAAGATGAAACCAGAAGAGGACTGCAAGAAATATATTGCTATATACACCCACAGGCAATTGTTCCAGTATATCACTGTAGCGTGGAAAATGTCAGTAACATCTGAAGATCACCACAGAAAATTGCTTAAAAGATATCCTGATATACTGTAACGAAGAATGACAACATCTTCATTGCTGGCAGAAGTAGTGCTGAACATTTGTTACCCAGTTTTGAGTGGAGATATTCACATCCCGTTTTTCACCTGATCTTAACTTTTGCTTTTGTTAAAGTTTTTTGTTTGTTTTTGGTTGGTTGGTTGGTTTTAATTTTACAAATGAAGAGATAATGAGAATAAATTCCAGTCACTTAGCATTATTTTTAAGTCTTTTTGCTATGTACAATCTAGCCCGATGCATTTCACCATGAGGAGGACTTGAAGATTCTGAGGCAAGAGGCTCTCAAGTAAGACAAAGGATATAATTTTCTGGGTGAAGAACTAGGCCATACATTAGGGAAAGCCGAGATTCTTGCGGCAGCAAACAAGCTTGCAGGAACTGAACATGCACTTGTTCCTCAAAAATTCTCTAAATATGTCCTTAATTCTACTAAGTTATAATTGTAGGATTCACTAAAGCATTTTAAACTTTTTTAGAGTACCATCAACAACAAGATTTTCAGGACCCGTAAGAGTTATTTAACTTTTTGTAGCCTTTCAGTCATTTTTATCCCATCTGCTACCCATGCAACTGCTGTGCTGTTGGACACACGTATAGAAACACTACCCTCCTGGGAAGGGCTGCCACAGAACAGGTTCACACACACAGGCCCAATGGCTACATATATAGTATTAAATTTAACAGCAGAAAGGAATAAACAATTACTGGGACTGAAATTCAATTGCCTATACTACAAAATTGCTAAAATAGTTCTGGTAGAGTTAGAAATAAATCCTGTATCGGAACTGAACCCAGATCACGGAATATTCCCAGTAGCTTTTCTGACTTTTTTGAATCTCTTCTGGAAGCTCAGTGAACTTGGTAGTATGAACACAGTATGTTCCATGCCTCTGATTTATTAAAATAGCTACAGCCTATCAGTCTATAAATGAGGGTACCAGGGGTGGGGCAATCAATCATGAGGGTAAACGAACATTCAGAATGATAGACATGCATGTGTACATTTTACTATGCACAGACTTGCTGAAGGGGACACAGAATGTACCAACCGTCAGTTGTCCCAATACGAAGAGCTGCTGTACAGCTGTACAAAGAAGCAGCAAAGGTGATTTAATGCAACAAGGAAACGGGAGGCTATCACAGGAACAATATTTTGCCACAGCAAGAGAGCTGGAAAAACTGTTCCCAGCTTTGCATGCATTGAAATGGTCAGCACGGATAGGTCTGGTTAATACAAACTATTAACAAAATGTAGTCATAGACCATCCTCCAGTACTTTCTGCTTTTTAAGGGAAAAAAAAAAAAATCTTCCAACTCTGGAATAAAGTAGTAATTTCCTGACTACAAGTTTTAAGAATACAAAGCTCCCTCTTGCTGAGCCAAGTAGTCTTTTCACACCAAGAATCCCACTTTAACATTCTGCAGTAGCTCTGCAGCACGTTCTTCTAACCAAGCTTTCATTGCAGTGCACTCATCTTTTCTCAAGCCCAGGCACAGAGAAATAACTACTGTGGACATTGTGGCTCAGGTGGGTTTTTCTTCCCACCTTCACCGTTGTCTGCCAAGGTCAAACACAGTTGGGTGAGGAAGCAGCAGCCCTTCAACCACAAACGGAATAACAAGTCAATAAGAAGCATTATTCCTATACATACAGCATCTCTTATACTCCAGGAAAAAAATTAGGACACAACCCAACCATCATATTTTTAGTTCAAAATGTACGTGAGGTAGAGGCATATGCTTGGAAACCTTTTGACAAACTTAATTAAAACTGTCACATAAACATATACTTGACAACTAAATCAGCATTAAAATAGTTTCTAGGAGATAAATAATTTACAGATTTTCACAGTTAACAATCTGCTTTCTGGAAATAAACTTCACAGTTTACTATAAAATGATCAAAGAGGGATTAGGTAGCTATTCAATTTACTGGAAAAATGTTACACTATATCAATGAGATTGAGAAAATGACTAAGGAGCTAAATATGTTAGAGAAGATATAATGAATCTAAACAGTGATAGAAATTCACTGGGGATGGAGTCATTAATGTTAATTTTCTGAATATTAAAATCACCAAGGGGAACAAATTTGCTGGTACTAAAGCTGATAATGGCTAAACAGCCTAAAAGATTTCATGTCTAAAAAGTTTAACAGGCACATTTTAAACTCTGAATTTGGAGATTCTTTACAACATATGATATAGCAAGCATAAAACACACAAGATTCTTTCACCTGCTGCAGATTTGTCCACACTAGAAATAACTTCAGTGGCCACCCAGTGTCCTTTGACAGCCGAGTGATACAATAACAAGAGGATAAAACACATACTAACGTCTTTCAACTGGAATGGGCTGCTGAGAGCCCATGGCTTGGTGCTTGTTGAAAGCAAAGGGGGTTCCAAAACCTGCAGCGGAAAATTCCTCTACCAATGGAAATGTCTTTCTGGCATTTTAGGATTCTTCTCTAATCCTGTGCTGCCTGCCAGCATTACAGCTCTCGCTGTCCTGGAGGCAGAGGACGTGGTAGGATCGTTTTATGAGACACTGGTCTTCATCTTCACACATAATGTCTGAAATGTTGTGTACAGCACACAAATTAAAAACCTCTTTGAATAACAGAAAGCCTTTGCAGTGGAAATGAGGATACACAGAATAATAATGTTCAGTTTTACATGACTGTAGTCTACTACAAAAATTTCTGCCGCAGGACATGATCTTCTCACCAACTGTATGTGATCCCTCCCGGCCATTCCAAGAAGTGAAACAGCAAAATGGTGCATGTGAATATGCTACATGTACAGAAACACAAAATGAGATTAGAGGTAACGTGGCTAACTCTGCCCTGAAACAGCTGAATAAAGTTCACATTTGAAAGAATTAAGAATCTCTTTCCTTTATTGCAGAAAACGTAGTGTTGTTTTCTCAAGCAATGAATAATTAGCAAATACGAATCCTCTCTCTCTTCTGCTTGGTTTATTGTTCTCTGCTTTCTGCATTTTGAAAATAATAACAGCAAGAGATTTTGTGTGCACACAGTTTGTAATAAGTCTTTTACATCTTAGGTTTCGATACTACTTTGGAAGCTCATTTTAATGAGTCTTCTTTGTCGTTGGGATCTCAACAACAATTTATCAGATTTACACTGTCTCGCATTTGGAAAAGTATGCTTTTCTCTCCAATTCTCTTTAGTTTCTTTAGGAAGAATGTGATTTCTAGCTGACCACCAAAATCTTCCTTGTCCTGGTAAGGAAAATTTGCTTCTTGATTATGGAAGTAGAAAGGAAGCTATATCATATTTATTAATATCTATTCAAGGTGTACTCAGCAGCCCAGCTTACACTGAGAAAATTATTACTTTAGAATCTCAGAGGTCATAAAAAACAAATTTCCAACTCTAAGCTGCAAGCCAGAAATTAAATACCCACAACCTAAAAATATAGAACCAGAAAAGATTACTTATCCACACCAATACATATTTAAGAATGCAGGAATCTTGAATCTTTTCTGCCTAACTCTGAAATGATGACTAGAAAACAATACGATTAGGACCAGCCTCAGCAACAGCAAATTTATACTTGCTAATGAAAATAGACATTCTACAAAATGCCACTCACCTCTCCTGCTATTTCATGCTGGACACTACACTGACATTTCCAGGCAATTTACTTATATCATTTTCTGTTACAACAGCTGCCATCATCTGCGATCTGAAAATAATACAGGATTAAAGAATCTGACATCTCATCATAAGTCAAAACTTTTTTAATACATTTTGCAAATTAATATGAACCAGTTCCCTAATATTTGCCTGACATTCCGATTTATGAACCAGATTCTCTGGAGAAATGTATTTCCAGTTTCCATAATCCATTTCTCCCCACCCTTTTTCTCTCTTCCCAAAGAAATCTTTGGTGGCTCCATTTACTATCATTAGCAAGTAAGCAAGAAAAAAACCCATTATTATTTCCTGAATAGAAATACTTAGAAATTGTTTTTTAAGTTCTATTTCATGCTTTTTTTAAGCTATAATCACTTCGAAACAGTAAGATACATACTGAAATTGAAAAGAACACCCACTGAAGTGTACTGTAACACCCCGAAAGTTTGTGAAAGCTGAAATATTCTAAATTTATGCCACTGAAGTCTCTGCGTGATTTCGTTTTCCCACATCTTCTTACTTGAAGACTAACGTGGGAACAGAATAATTAGTTTCTATTGTAATGAACTGTAAAATTTATAGATGATTATTAAATTGAGAAGCATAGAACAATATCATCATTAAGGATTTATAGGTTAGAATATTCAAATTATATACATTTCATAAATTCTCTCTGATCTTCATAGCTATTGTGACTTTTCTAAATATCCTTCCTGTTTCCTATTTCCATCTGGCATACTTTCGCAGTTTGAAGAGAAACTTTAAAAAGTTGCACAGAGTTAAGGAAACGGCAGAGTTTTTACATGGTTCACCAGCAAGAGGTGTGCTCTTTTTGGTTAATCAGGATGTTTTCCTGGTATTCTGTGTGGTTGCACGTAAGAACTACAGCTCCAAAATAAACACCTGTCCCGGCTACACTCTGTGTTTAGAACATCCTACTTAAAATGTGTTCTTTACAGTGATCAAAAGAACAAAAGCCTTTAAGCATAGTACAGGACACTATTTTATCCTAAGGAGAACTAAACAAATCTTTCATAGCACAACTAGTTGACACTCTCTCCTGCACCCATTTGCTGACAGGGACACATTAGAAGTGGAATTTAGCTCAGTCCCCTTTTCACCCCCAACCCTTCCCCACTTTTTTTCCCCTTGTAGCATAAACGGCACAATGGTTCCTTCCAAAAAGCTTTGTGGCCAGCAACACCGACACCTTGAGAGCAGGCAGCAAATATTGTTATCTAGTGATCTTCCAAATTGCCACTTTCCTTTTTCCCCTATCTCTACTGTATATCTTCGTGATAGAAAACTACCATATGAAGTGCTTCTGAAGTAAAGAAATTCACTTCAGAGGTTCTGGAGATTTTTTTTTCCCCTATTTTTTCTTAAATTCATAGCTCAAAAAAACACTGACAGTTTTGATGGAAGAGGTTGCTGCCAGCAAGACAACAGATGCAAAACTGAGGAAAACATGTGAAATGCTGAGAAGAGTAAATCAGCACTTCAGTGTCAGAGTCACTATTTCATTATTCAGATGCAGTAGGCTGAGCAAAAAAGATGAAACGTGTCAAAAGTAAGAACGAGGTTAGTATTGAAGCTCACTGAGAAACCTCAGTATCCAAGGCTTCTGCTTTGTAGTATTCATAATCACTCTCCAAAATCCTTGTGCTTCTCTGACTCACATAGTTTTTGATCAACATATCTAAGCATATTACTGCATATTTGTTTCATTTTACTGTAATTTAGCCAAACTCAACTGAATTTCACCACCGTAAAGCTATGCTGTAATGAATCTAGCCCAACGTAATTACTTACTTAAAGTATAGAAAAGATGATACTGAGAGAATCTAACATGTTTAGGCAAGCTGGAGGAAATTCAATTCCTTTTAGGAAAACATGTAAAATATCTTAACTGCAGCACGACTGGATTTACTGCCTCTGAATTATACACCACAGGGCTGAATGAGGATATAGATGTCTGATCATCAGTTTTGGAGGAGAGGACACGTATTCTTACATTTATCTTTTTGAATTAACAGCATTATCGTTAGTTTTGCCCCTTGACAGAAATAATCTGCGGAAGACCAAATGACGGCTAACCCCAGGACCAAACTGCTACCAACAGCACCGCACTGCACTGCAAACTGAAGTCAAACCCTAATCCCAGGATCCGTCATTGCTGCCTCAACTCCACACCACCACCATCCCGCTGTGGCAGAGCCAGGGTTTGCTTTAATGGAATTCACTTTAATCTAATATTATTCAGTTTACTATTTACAGCAAGTAATTCTTCAGAGGGAAGAGTAAACTACAATCTACCTGATCAATGACACGGTCAGTTCATATTTTAAAACGTTACCTTAGTTGCTTGCTGTATAATTTTGTGCAACTCAGTCTTAAAACTGATAAACCCTCATCACTGTAACCCCCTAAAGAAGGAGGTTCATGTGCCTATGTGAAGGTAGTAACAGTTACTTTAAAATATTTTGCAAGTTCACCTCAGTTTTTCGAAGTGTTTACACTGCAATGTAAACACGAATTCTTTTACAAAAATCACAAAATATTTCATTTCAATGTTTTCAAATTATTTGTTACTACATCTTATGCAAATCATCTTTTCACATCCAACTCCACTATATTTTTTAAAAACCCTAATAATAAAAAAAATAAAAAGCAAAATCGATTCACTTACAAACTTTAAGATGTTTTTTTAACTTGCTGAAAATCAGAAAAAAAAAAATAGTTATTTACCTATTCAACAGCTTTAACTTTTCTTGTACATTGTAGACTACTTGCAGAAATACCTCAGTCAACTGAGTTTTCCACATTTTCAACAAAAGCCTCAGATTCAAAAATTTGCTTTTACAGACCCGCTTGGGATTCTCAGCAATATTTATCAGTATCCAACATCAGATAAAAAGCAGACACTAAAAAAGGCAATATCGTCTGTGCTTTGCTACATCAATTTTGTATGATCAAGAGGAACAACAGGATTACGAAGAGCTAGCCCTGAGACGATCTTGCTACTTACTAAACATAATAGCCGTTAATGACTGATTTCTACCCACACATTTTTCTTAAATAAGGTTTCTCATTAGTGTCAAGTACCATAATTTGTAATTTTTATAACATTTTCATATGTTTTGCTTCTTCTCCGACTAACACACTGAAGGAGAAAGCTCGTAGCATCATTTTTGAGTGATGTCTTCTCTAGGCCTTCCTGGCAAGTCTTCACTAATCAATAAATTTCATCTATAAAACTAAATGCATTTCCAAGTATCTGTCATGTAAAGAGTTGAGACAGCAACTAGAATGCACATTCTGAAACTCCTTTTAACTGCTTTTCCTTCCCAAATAAGCCTTGGTTATCCCGCAAGATTTTCAGCTTGATAATAATCTCTTAATCTCACAGGGGAACACACTGCTTATTTCTTGTGAATTAATATTTTATAGCTTATATTGTGCATTACAACTTTCCAATCCTCACTCTAGACGAAAGAGGTATATTTATCATTCCCACGAACAATAGTTTTTATTCAGATTGTGCAGGCGAGAACCAGAGCCATCCCAAAATGAGCAAACGACTAGTGCACAGAGGAAAGGAAGATGAAGGTTTACAAGAAATATAAAAAAGACATTTTTAAAACTTCTTTTCTTTCTCCTCAATCAATTTCTTTTCTCAAGGTGCTTTTCAACGCGGAGGCAGGGCAGTGTACTTGGCTCTGTCAAACCCAACATTCCCTCCATGTCACTTGAAGAAATAACAATTTTCTACAGAAGAAAATTCTGTCGAAAGGATTCCACGGATAGCCCAGCAGATATATTTTTCAAATGAGACAGACAGTCCTGCAGTTTTATATCAATTTTTGGGAAGCAGTTTTATGCCACGAAAACCAGAGCTACTACAGTTGAGATTACAATTCAGCCTCTTGTCCTGGGCAGATAAATGCAGCAAGGATTTGGAAATCAATCGATCAATCAATCAATCAATAAGTAAGTAAGTAAATAAAAAACCCCATTAGTAATGAGCAAAATCCAGGCTGGAAGGCTTTAACAGAAATGATAACAACCAAAAAGACGTTACAAAGCCGTTATACACAGAATACACCCTTCTCTATTCAAAGCCTTTTTGCTGCTTAGGAGTCCCAGGTAATGCCCCTTATTTCACCCAAAGTCCTCGCTAGCTCAGAGGAAGGCGGCAGGTGCTCTAATCGCGGTACCTGCTGGGGAGGAGAATGTCTCCCTTCCTCCTAACCCCCCGGGCAGCAATCTTCTGTCAGCTTTTTATCCAAGGTGTCACCACCAGACAAGGCAGACAACCACCCGCGCTGCCTACTTGGCAGCTCTTGGAAGACATGGGTGAATTCATGCAGGATGAAATTCAAAGGCAGACAGTTCACTTTGTTAGCGCTACTAACAAAGAAAGTGGTTCGACAGCTTTGAACAACAATATTTCTTTCTACTAAAATCAAAAGCGCAAATGAATTTCAAAATACGAACTTCAAGAAATGAATTCCAAAAAATGGATTTCAAAAGCACAAACAGAATTTCTCACTCAAGCAAGGCAGACTGTCAAACCTATATCTCGTATTACCCCTTGTAAACCGCGCGAAGGTGTTTCACACCCTTGTGTCAGCTCCGACTGCGTGAAGCGCTGTTTGTCCCCAACGGCGCGGAGAAGCCGCAGTGCCAAGAAGCAGCGACGACCGGGCAAGGAGGGACCCTGTCACCCCGTGCCACCATTCCTGCCCAACTCCTCACATGGTATTTCTCACCCACCAGAGCAGACTTCCATCTGCTATACATTGCCATGTATAAGGGCTGGCTTTGGAGCTAATTCTGTGTAAGATGCTTGTACAAAATAGTTCCAGCAGATTTCTTTGCAGTAAAAAAGTAAACATCATCATCTCAAATTTTTATTTATGTGAAATTTGGGATGTATTAAGATATGCAAAGCTTCAGGGATTAGTCACACTGGCATAAACCAATAGCAGCACACGTCCCCGCAGAAAATATAAAAGGAGTAAAGAATATTTTTTTTTCCCTTGACCAAGCAGTTCTGAAAGCTGTTCTAGAGGTGGTGTATCCCTACATTTGCATGAAGATGCTGACTAATCTGTCCTATATTTTAGCTTATTCTCAGAGTAACTCTCTTTAATATATAACCAGAATAAACACTGTGTGAAAAGCTGAACTGTGTTTGATTGTCTGTAGTTGCTGCAAATAATTTCAGAAGCACCTTCATGATGTTTCTTGCTGTAGGCAAAACATTAATTTTCTTCTGCTTAGAAGTACTGATTTTTTTCAATTATTTATTTTTTACAACAATTTAGAAAAATACTAATAAGAATGCTTCTAGTGTAATCTTTTATGAAACAGACAATGCCACGAAATTCACTGCAGATCTCACTCTATTAAAATCAAGCTATGCCAGACACTTGGCCACCACGGATTGCAAGTTCTAATAAATGTTAAAAAATTCTATTGAGATTTTGACTATTACAAAAGTCTTCAAGGTGTAAAATTCCCCACACAGAAATATGTAAAAGATGGCAATTTACACTATGCTGTCTTAATACTTAATTAATATTTTTGCTCTAATTAACAGTTACTGAGTATCCTATTTATGATTCTTTTACTTCATCTGATATCCCCTTTCCCTCCCCGTGTTTGCAGTATCACATGCAGATTTGGAATCTTAGCTTTCTGAACACTTTGAAAAAATAATATTATAAGCTACATTTTGCCCAACGTAACCCCCCAAAAGTCATAGTTTCATAATGAAATTACCAATCTGTATTTTCAGTGTAATAAAGAGCTTCTGGGCTCTGAAGCTCTAAAGGATTAGCAACCCAAAGAAGGCTAAAAAAGCAGCTACGGTACTCAGGCTGGAATATACAGAACATTCTTAAGGGACAGCCCACAGTATCCCCATAAGCTGTTTGCCTTCTTGGACACAACAAAATTAAATTATTTTTTGAAAGACTGCTTTCCACACACTCCTGTCCTTGTTAAAACAAACATACATTCACAGCATCGGGAACATTGTAATTGAAAACCATAGTCAGACTGCTCCAGAGCTGTAAACCACTAAACCCTTGGAACTGACATTCAAGTACTAAAGTGAAATCCTGATGGCAAATCTGTGATAATGACAGTGATTTATTTAGCTTGTATTCGTTCTTATTATTATCACTTTAAAAATACATTTTGTTTTCATTGACAACGGTTTAGATCTGTTTACATTATTTTTACTGACAAATGATATCTAAAATTTTGGAATCATCCATAGGGTGGGAGGAGTATTGGTGACACAGGGGAATGGAATTAAACAGTTTGGAATTCAAGTTCTGCTCCAGAGGCAGGATTTGTGCCCTGATCCCCTCGCGCCGCGTTGCCGAGGTTGCATTTCTCCAGTGGGGCCAGGCTGCTGTCAAGAGTCAGGGAACACCAGTTTGGTCCAGGACAAGTAGTTCCCAGTGACCCTCACCAGTACAGAATGAGCACATTAAAGGTAAAGACTGTCCAAGTAAATAAATTCAGCTGGACTAGTGCCATCTTTGTGGAAGGACAGCAAGAACATTGCAGTCCAAGCAAATGGCCAATAATTCTGTTGTTAGTAGCGGAATAAAACACAAACAAGGAGTTTTATTGTAATTCCCAAGCTATTTGTGGCTGAGATGCACCTGAAAAGTTGGCAATTAGTAAGAAAATGTGCTCTTTACACGGCTCTTAAAAGTCCCATTAAGGCTGTATTTACTTAGCATTTTCTCTAACTCCCTTACTGGAAACCAAGCAGTAGTAGTTTCAGAAAAAGCAGTAAGAGAATAAATGCCGAGTTTCCTTTCTAGTGCAACAAGAAGTGGCTGAATTCCAGAAAGCCCAAATTAAACCTGGACAAACCTAGCGACATGCATTCCAGGTTCCATCACAGAATGCATCTACAGAATAAATTAATTACCGCATTCATTCCAGACACATACATTAATTGCAGACTGCACAATCTAGGAACACTTGAAATGCTTCAAAGTTTTGAGACTACGAAAGAACCAGCAGGTTCCAATGCCCCACTCTGTGTGGTTCGCTACATGATGCAGAAGCAATAGGCTGAAGCCTGTACAATTTCAAAAAAACATGCATAGGCTCAGCCATACAGCCCTCATTGATGTAAAACCATAAAGTCACCTACAAGTATTCAAAAATGCAGGACTGTAACTTCAGACCAAAGCAGAGTAATCCTGTTTTCAAAGTTCCCTGATAACAGCTGCAGTCTTTTGAATTTCCCTTGAGTTTCAGTTTGAAGATCTACAAAAAGATATCTATCTCTAAAGGACCCTGCTCAAGAAATGTCAAATGTAAACAGACTTTGAAGGAGTTAAACAACTGTTTCCAGAGCAGTAATGATCAATTTCAAGCTTATTTGTTGTTTTAGTTTGATTTAACAACACTGAAAGGAGACCTCAACATAAAGCAATAACATGCAGTGATGTGGTAGGTTGCAGTGTGATTAGATATTGCTGGGGACCAATATTAATTCTGGGGTTAATGTATGTACATACACCACTTCGCAGCTGAGTTCATTTTAATATGCATAGAGCGTATGTTCTGACAGCTGTGTGTCATAACAGGATCCCATCTCCGTCTGACATGATTGATGTGCAGCTCTATCTGTCACCACAAACAGGTATTATACAGGTAGTTAGTGTGAAAGAGGTATCTTCTGTTGGAGGGAAGCAAAGGGGGGGAAAAAAAGAAAAAAAAAACCACAATAAACTCAAAAGAATTGATTTTATTCAAAAAGCAGCAGGACAGGGAAAAATCGTTCTTTAAAGAAGAACCTTTCATCTCACAGTGCACACTTAGAAGATAAAAATGCTTCCCAATTTTCATATATGAATATCTAAATTCAATCTACAGACAGAAATTGAAACAAGAGTGGCCTGGTTTCCAAATATACCAAACACTTTCAATTCTTATGGTCTCTCTTATTTTTCACATCAGGCTGGCTTTTAAGGTATCTCTCTATTGTACGTTGCAAGCTCATGCAAGTTTGTTGTACGCAATGTCCAAAGCAGCCAGATGTGAGCCAGCTGTGGGCAGGGCACTGCTAAAGAACAGCTGCTACACCCCAACTATGAACCAGGACTGAGTGTTGTACAAACTGCACAGAGAACTGAAGTGTCTCCGCTGGGTCAGCTAAGTCGTAACATTCACAATGGTGCCCTGTGCACCCCTGTGTTGCTCACATGCTCACTGACTAAAGATGAGATTGCAGCATTTTCTTTAAATAATGGAGTTAGATGAAAAATTTCAGGTATCTAAAGTGGAAAATTTGTTGTCTTTAAATACAACCTAATGTGAACTAATGGCTATTTAATAACTAAGTGAATATTTTATGTTGAATTACTTTTTAACAAGACAAAATTTATTCTAGCCCACACGCGTGTGGGTGCACATACACACAAGCACACACATTCTTGGATTCAGGTGTCTGAAGTATAATTTGATGGAAATTTTGACCTCTTAACCCAAACACTGTGAAAGCCACAAACCTCTGCACACAGTTAAGTCATCCGGGATTTTTCTGAAATTGCTCATGTTCTTTTGATCACACGTCTGACATGTTGATAAGACTCCACACACATTACAGGAAAAAATACAGGAAAGGTTCTACCACTTCTTTCTCTATCTCTCCCATTGAAACTGTTTCTTTTACTGAAAGGAGGAGAGAGAAGGAAGGAGAGCAGATAAAGGACGATTATACAGATACTCATGTAGGAAACGAGTTATGGGTCTGTGTGTTTAGTACAGCAAGACCTGGATAAGAAATGTCGTCCAAGAGGGATCCAGAACTAGAGACTAGGACAACCCGCACCAAGCAAGCGCTCTAATCACAACACTATCAAAATCCAGGTTCTGTACCTGGTAACCCCTTTGGGCACATGGCTACCAGATATCCCAAACCCTGGCCACTACCTCTGCTTTAGGGTACTGAAATTATGTCTGGAGAAACAAGGAGATTCTGTAGCCTGAGTGGCACCAATGTTGTTCCCACCTCTCTTGGGTCCAGTGACCAACTGTCCAGACAAGACGAAGGCATGAGGTGACAAACTCTGTGTGATGGACAGCAGGTACCACACAGGGAAAGTCAATTTGAAACACCTTTATCTTTTGCGTGGCGGGATTCATATCCTGGTGAAACTTCTAAATTACAAAGGTATTGCAACTAAAGTGCAAGGGTAACAGTAAACACCAGGGGACACATTTAACAGACACTGAACAAATCTCATTTGTAGGAAATAATGAACATTTACTTCATGAATTCCATTAACACTTAAGTGTGAGATATGCTAAGCAACGTAGCACTGTCTGGGAAGAGATGCTGTTAAGACTGTCCTGAAACCAAGCTTTAACACTAAGATACATTAATTTAGAAAACTGATTTACTAACACACAGATTCTAGCTATCCAAAGGGTTAAGCTGAATGCAAACTGACTCAGAATGAGCGATTGCTGGAAGTATAGACTTTTTTCTTATTTTCCCATTTGAAGCAGCCATATGGCGTCCTAAATGTTTCCCAAGTGTCCTGAAACCATTACATTCTGCTCAGAGGTTGACACCCATGAGCACTGCCAGAATTGCTCTCCTCCATCCCTCATTATTCCCACTTATAGCCTACCAACCATAAGTACTTGTTCTCTAGGATAACTGCTTCACCATAATTCACTATTAACTGTGGCCACACCAAAATGAAGGGACCTAATACTAACAGAAAATAGGAAATAAAAACCCCAGAGTGGGTATGGAGGATCACTTGGAAACCTCTTATGCTTCAAACTCAGGTTAAGGAATCATGATTGAACTACTACCATTCACATCACTGCAGAAAAAAAAAAAAAGTTTAAAAACTCTCTGAACATCTATTTGCCAACCTCTGTTTGGCCATGGCATCACCAGTGACGTAAGAAACGAAAATACCAATCTCCAACTGTTAGGAATTTTTTCTCCCCCCCAAAAAAGATATCTGTCCTGAAACTGAGCCTCAGATAATCAAGACAATTAAATCATCAAGTTTGGTACTGATTAAGAAGTCAACCGTATTTCTATATTCTTAAGGTATCAAAATCAGGAATTGAGGAAATCCACAGTATGGGCTGCTTTAAAAAGGCTTAAAATGTTCCCCAGGATGACTGCTACAGAACCCAGTTCCAAAACAAGATATTTTTGCTTATATTATTTTAAATAAGACAGACACAGATTCTCAGTTCCTTGACTTCCATTAAAGTATGTCAAAGGGCTCCATCTCTGGATTAATCCAGTTCCTCCTTGCAAGCAGATCTTCAAGAAGAAAAATACCACCAACCTTTTTTTGTCGTTATTATTGTCTTAAAAAACCACAATGGCCTAAGGGTGAAGATCAGTACTAAGCTGGGTATTCTGCAAGAATCCCAGTGTGCAGACGAAAACCTCCTGCTCCGAGATGTCGCCCCCAAGCAGCCCCAGCAGCACCCATCTCCGCTGCCCTTCCCCAGCAGCACCCAGCCAGGCAGCACCTCCTGCTCACACAGGTGTCTTCTGAGTGCTTTCCCAGCTCTGCCATCACCCTTCCTTCCCACCCCAACACACCTTGTTACTTACCACTTATTATTCCCCTTCGCAATTAAACTATATTAATAGGTATGGGTCATATTAACACTAAAGTCTTTATCCAGGAGAGGGGGCTCAACCGGCCACCAAAAGGACTTCTAACTTCGACCCAGTATCAGAAAAATTTACTAACACTCATCTCATCAAAAGGCTGACCAACATTCTCCTCAAGCATGAAAAATACAGTCAATGTCAGAAAACTTATCAAGTTCACCATACGTTAACAAAGTCAGGCATGGTTGTTATAGCATTAGAGTATTCTTTACACCAAATAAAGAAAACCAAGCACAATTCTTTCAAATTAAATCTTCCAAGCTCATACAAAAGACTACTGCCAAAGCAAAAAGCAGATTTGTTTTTCAGCCGACAAATGACTGATTATTATTAGACATCGTGTACTAGATCTGTAACATCAAACCTTCCACTTGAAAAAATGTAAAGATCTTTCCCAATGTTTCCAAGACACATTTATGGATAGTATATGACTTTTTAAAGAAATTACACCTCAGAATTTTGTTTCTATGACAAGAAATAAGATTTCGACTCTGTTTAGTTCCAACAGACATATTGAAGGTCAATATGGTCTGCATATGTAGACCTCTAGAGCAGGCAAAAAGTGAAAAGGCAAGTAAATCATCTTAAAAACACAAGAGCCCAACCATAAGAATGTATTGTTTGTCTTTTGCAGTGATGGTATTTTACTTTCCAAATAAAAATCTCAGTTCTCCACTGAAGAGAACTATTGAAGTAATACTGTACTACAGTGTTTTAATTTCAGGTATTTGAAACAATGATACCATAAAATGATCTGAAGTATTGTTGTTGCATAAATCTCTGAGTACTCGCCGTGTCCTTAATGTTCAAGCCTAAAATAGTTTCATTCTTTAGCTGACGGTGCACATTGTAAAAGTTGCAGTTTATCGCTTTTCCTTCATTCTTCTCTAGCAGTTACATTACCACATCCTTTTTTATTACTATCGCAGGATGACACTATGTAAGTGACATCATAAGGGGAGAACAAGAATTTGCCAGGAATAGGCAGAATTGCTCTGCCGTGCTACAGAGCTCTGCATTTCAGAGAAAACGGGCCAGTCGTGCATTTTAGCATGCTGAACATGTGTGCTATCAAATCTATTGCCTGTCACCCTAGTCCCTTGGACTGGATAAATTATATCCCACAGTTGGGTAGTACAAAGGTAATTCTGTTGCCATATGTTGTGCCAAAGAGCTCATGCCGTGACAGGGTGCATTACAGATTATGCTTTCCCATGCGATGCCAATTTTCTCTTTCATCTGTGAGGGATAAACCTTGCCTCCTGCAAGATTTTAAACTATCCAAAATAAAAGTGTAGCTCGGAAAAGCTGGAGAGGCAAATTTTGCTTAGAAAATAAGAAAAGAAAAAAAAAAAAAAGAGGCAGAAAAAGCTCGACAATTTTTCAGATTTTGAAAATTACTTGTATTGTCTCTGTATCCTATCCACCCAGAATTCACTACGCATCAATCCCATGGGAATTCCAGTCCCAGCTCTATGTTAATAAGTCAAACAAAAATGCAGTCAAGGACACTGTGATCCACTTCACACATTTGCTTTATCAGACGCTCTGCAGTATTGTTGTGTTTCTTTGGTTGGTTGATTTGAAATGCTGGCATTGGCAGCAGCTCACACATAAAGAAAAGAAACATCATGAGAGCAGAAAGAAAATAGGTAGAGCTCCCCAGAGCGTGTTTAAAAGATTTTGCTTGTCTGTTCAACTTATTACGGGATTTCATTATTTAGCAGAAGTGAATTGAAGTGGTTGATAACATGCCACAAATGATTTCACCCATCAGCATCCAGCTCAGCTCAGGAATAATCAAAAGCCATTGCTACATGACTGGAGGTGGGCATTGGAGAAAAGGGAGGTGTGTTTGGAGTCTCGTTCCTGGTCAGGAAATGACCACATGACGCAAGTCAACTCAGTGAACACGAAGGCTTCATCTCACAGGGCAGAAATGGAAATAAACTGTGGTTTAGGCATAGCTGCAAAACATAATATGTAAGAAGAAAGACTGGACAGTAAGTACCTAACATTTCAGGTGAGAAAATCTACTCCTCAGGGTGAAAGGCTGAGGAAGCAAATGCACATACAATCAAATACTTGTCATATTCCTCAAGAATTAAACAAGATATGCTCCTTAATACAGATAGTCATATGTGCTCATAGCACATTTGCTTCAGTAATTTTAGGGTTTTTTAAGAAACATTCAGAAAGGGTTTTGCATAACAACAGCCTTTGGAATGTAGAGACTTGCTATACAAGAACATTTGGGGTCAAAGGGTAAGAAAAATCTTTACTGGAAATTTGTTCTGGTATATAGCGTCATAGTTACATCAGCTCCTCTTCCACTTAATGTATCAAGAAAGGCGCTGAGAGCTGATTTCAAGGAATCATGCAGGAATGTGAACCCCAGCCCACACCACGTCCATCAGAAATGCTGCTTGCAGAACACACGTCGCCAACCAACGGCATGCCGAGGCCTGACAGAACACCGACTCCCATGCTGATTTTCTTCTCTGACTTTTTTGAACAATGACTTCAGATATTTGTTATGCCAGCAGGCAGTCTGTAATCCTCACCTCAATTTCAAGGTTACTGGAACATACTCCTTCTGATTTAAGGCCTTTTGCCTTCAGCTAAAATAGAGCTTACTCTAATTATCTTCATTATAACATCCATAATACGGGGCTCCCATGGGCACTAAGGGTGTAACGAGGATGGCATAAATTTTTACATCCATTGACCCCTAAATTAGTACCAGCTTATTTCACTGGAAGAAGGTAAAAAGTAAATCTTTGCTTTCCACTCACTTTACAAGTGTGTGGATGAACCTTTGTGGTTATGTATATGAGTCTATGTCACCTGCATTCCCGTTTCTCAGTGCTACATATAGCTCATGGTCCAGATGCTGCACACATTCAAGGCTGGTTTATGTGCTACTTTCACGGCCAAGTTGCCATAAAGCCCAGAAGGGTTTATGGCCACATTAAAAATATTCTCACATCAAGTCATCCAACTGCTTAGTCACTACATAATAGCTCCTGGACAACACCTCCCTCTGCAAACTTTAGAGGAGAGACAAAGATACAACCAGAAGGACCAAAAGCATCAAGTGGCCTTTTGCCATACCAAAACATCGTGAAACCTTCCTCAGCTTTGTGGGTTTACATTTGCCGTAGGGTTCCCAAGACAAGAGAGTAATGTGAGAATGGAAAGAGTAATCAAGGTGAGGGGAAGAGAAAGGAATTACTGTTTCTCTTCAGCTATGAGAAATTTAAATGAAAAGCATAAATACTGTCCATAGATGTGCAGTCTTTTCTCATAAAGACATCCCAAGTTGTATGGATTCAGTTTCCATAGTGAATAGTGACAGTAATGGCAGTATGGAGAATAGCTTGAGATAAAAAAGAACAACAACTCACATTATATTCAGTAAACATTAAATCTATGATAGATCAACATATACATATCAGCTAACCTCCTGTTCAGTTACTTAATAGGAATATTTACTACCTAGAACCTGGACAGAGGTTATTACATTTATTTCACATATTCCATCAAGACCTGTCAGACTACCTAGCCTGCTCTAAGTGAAATCTGATCAGATTTGATATTTCAGTATTTCTCTTTTTCATTTTAGAGTGCCCCACTAGTTGGCAATTACTTCCTACTGTACAATCTATTAAATATTCATGTCAAATATTATTTGCATAGAGCAGCTTTTCTCTGATAAAAAATATGTTATTTGTTCACTACTTAGAAGATTGACCTAAGGTCCCTACTTTAAACACACAGTTCTATTGATTGTGAAAATACACTAGGAAAATTATGTAGTTTATATGCATGCATTATTTCTACTGAGTCATCCTGAAGCTTATAATTTAAGCCTCAGTGTTTTAGGTAAAATGAAATTTCTTCACTAAGTAAGGCTGCTTTGATTTCAGCTTTGCTCCAAGCTTTGCCAGGCAAGCAGAAAATCTTCATAGCATGAAAGGTCTTGTTTATATAGAATGCATAGTCATGCATTGATAAAATCACATGCATTCAAAACACACCGTGCCTTTGTCCAAAGATTGTTTTACAAACCCTTTTTTTATTTTATGTAAATAATCTCATATGCTATATTAATGGAAGATCATCATAAATGAACATTGAATTCAGCCTTCCAAAGCGCTGCTGTGACTATTGCATTATACATAGTATATAGAGGACAAAGCAAAATAAGGAGCTTCCTTCAAACAGGTATAAAATCCCCAAACCGAACCAAAAGAACCCCAAGCAACAACAGAAAGATAAGCTAACTGGATTTAAACTAAAAAGAACTTCACTTCACGTGAGTGTGTCCCCTTGAGGAAGAAACTCTGAAATATCCCACTTTTTAAAGCCTTATCTGCATTTTACTTTTCCACTCCTGTCACTAGACAGAAACAGTTTAAGAACATAAACAGAGGGTGAAAAAAATTTTTTAAAAAGAGGGAAAAAAGAGAATGGACACATGCTTTGCCTTCCCCTTTTGTCGGCATTTTGCTATTTTCTTACATCCAGCGACGTGCTAGTCTTTGTCTTTCCCGGGTCCTCTGCAGCCTTTATATCTCCTGCCTCTTTGCCTCTCATTCAAGTCTCTTCTGTTTTCTCCCCATTTCAATCCCCTGTTTCAAGACATCATCATCTTTACTATGGCTGTTCATCACTGAAAAAATCAGAACAACGAGGAAAGTTACAGTTCAACACTTGGAGGAATGACATTATCCTGGCTTTGTTGCTTGCTATGACAGGAAATCCATGTCATGGTGAAGCCTGTTCACCTTCTGAGTCCCACAGCTCAAAGATTCCAGGTTGTGTATGAGCTGTCTAGGTGCAGATAAACTGCAATCACTCTGCAATGGCATTTCATTTCAGGACTTACAGATGGAATTAAAATACTGTGCTAAATGATGTGTTTGAAGAATGGACTCAAACTTTGGAACAGGCCTAACAGGATTCATGCTTGTCCAGAATAAAAAGTCCGGGATATGGTATTCTCCCAAATCATAAAACCAAGAAAAAAAAGTCCTCTGAAGACACCTGAAGGTGGTATCCTGGGGTATACGATGTTCTACATGGTAGCCTGACAATTACCCTTCTGTGTTTTACCTCATGTTCTCATTTAGTTCTGTACAGAAAGCGAAAACTTTCACCTCAGTGGAAACTCTGACAAAATCCTGCGGAGTTGTATCACCTGGGGAACTCACGCACGGCGCGGCAGGGTTGGGCAGGGTGCCTGCCTTACTTTGCTTGCTTTCATCCACCGCAAAGGGGCTTTTGGCCAATAGTAAAGTTCACATGCAGATATGAAGTAGGTTTATTTCCCAATTTGCAGAATGATGAGAATTATTAAAAAAATGAGACGATATACAGTGGCATGGTGAAGGTAACAAGTCCAGGCTGAACAATTGTAAATCCAGCAAACGGATAGTGTGGAACCACTTTGGATACCTAAGCTTCATGCTTTGCATACTACTATTTTTCTATAATTTCCTTATATTTCAACAGGAAGACAGAGGTAGTGTCTCAAAGATGAAAGGTCAATCTGGTTTTACTAAATCTGTAGCAATAGGCAAGACAAAAGTTCTTTATGTAGTACATTAGTCATGTACAGATTTAGACTAACGTATTGGTTTTCAGTGTATTTAACAGGACTACTGTCTCGTATATAATATGGGTATCGTATTTTCAAGACATGAAGTATTCTACGCAATCAAATCAATTTTTATTACATCTTTGTATTTTTCCACAACAACCAGGAACAGTCAAAGAGTGAAACTAATTTTTTGTTACTTTGTATATAGATTTTTACCTTCAGCCAGTAAAGGCTCTTTTTCTTTATCAAAGTCTTTATTAAAATGATCCAGTAGAAATGTTTCCTGAATACGGTCATTCACCAGAACACTACATTAGAGCTAGAAAACTCTTTTCTAAAACGCTTCCCCTATATGGATCTGAGGCTTTTCCACTCACATTTTTATGCAAGCACATTTCACAGTGAGAATGTATGTTTCCTACACTGCTTTTGCAAAACCGAAATGCATCCCAAGAATATATTTCTAGAAATCAATCTTTAGAACAATTCGCATCTCATGCCAGTGAAAATCTGGAATAATTCCATTGGTTTTTCTGAAATGATCCTATTGTAAAGAAGAATTAAGTAAAAGAAAATACAGAGCCTTTTGTCTCCAAGGTCTATTGGCATACAAATAATTAATTAGTGTAGGTTGTGTGCTGTGGGCCTGCCTGTCTGACCACTGAGCAATTAAATAAAGTGATTCTAGGAGTCGTAAGCAGTTGCTTCTGGAAAACATACCAACCTTGAAAACAAGAGAAGGAAAAACATTCTTTACCAATGCAATTTTTACATAATTATAACCTAATCAATCTTATATAGACTTTTTGGCATCACTATTCTTTCACTGTTATAATAATTCGTAATTTAGTCTAGAACTACCAATCTCAACAACAAAGTCTGGACACATTCCAGGCACAAGAGCAAGAGACAATTTCTACCAGAAACATTATACATACATTTTACCATTACTCAATATTGCACACAATACACACATATATATCAAGAGATTTAGATTTTCCTTGGAGAAAACCCATACACATTATTATAATTAGCTAAATGTTCACCAGCTGCATGAGGGAATACATCACCTTTTTGATATCCCCAAAAAACCTAAAAATCACAAAAATAGGAATACAGGATTCTTTTTTCTGCTCAAGAGAATAAACTAGAATTGCAATAAAACAGTTATCAGCACACGAATAGAAAAGAGGACAAGACAATATGTCATCAGCTATTTAGATCCTTACCCCAAAAATCACCTTCAGAATAATATGAGAAAACTCTAATCATAATAGTTGCTGGGAAGTTCCAGAAAACGGAATATAATTCTGACACCTGGAGTCCTCTCTGGCCTTCTCTGGGGATTCAACAGGACAGAGATGACTCAAAGCTTTCATTAGCACATCCTATTGATGAGCTTACCCTTGTATCCTTGTCTCAAACCCACGAACATAACAGAGAATAAGTCTCAAGTGAGGGAACAAAAAGGACTGTCTTCACGGTGTATGGTAGTAATATAAAAAAAAAAAAAGTCTCAGCAGTTAGACAGACATTATCTATTTGCTTGAAACTGATGTCCAAAAGGATTTTTTTCTTCTACTTCAATTGAAAAAATACATTTAAGATTAAATGTGCTTATTGCAAATCCTATGATACCACATAAATCAGGGACTTATAAAAATTTTCCAGAAGTGGTGGTATTACTGATCAAGGCTGATAGTTCAGAAAAGTTACCATTTCTAAAGTTAAGATTCCATTACGTTTTGCCCTTTAATTTGATCGGATTTTTTAGCCACAATCCCCCGCAATCAGTTGCACAGTAGAAACATACAGGTAGATAATAGGGGAGAGAATTTTTACCAAGGAGCATCATCAAAACTGCTCCTTTTGTACAGTCTTCATCTGCAAATATGCGAGGGGGGCCTCACATGAGGACTGCTGTGCTCTCAGGGAGTCCACATGAGGAGATTTCTTGCCTACACTCACCAAAATTGCCTTCCAGTGAGTATGTGGAACCATTATCATCTCTAGTAGCCAAAACACTGAGCAGCAATTGGAACTCCCATGCAGGCTTTGCAATGCTAGTGAAAAGTTCCATCTTTTTTTAAGCAGCTTCGGGGCTGATCTGAGGTATAAAACCGAGGCGGCTGTTAATCATTGTGAAGGGTTTGCTTTGCAACCACTGTTCAAGCAGGAGTTCATCAATTCTGTGCATATTAAGTTCCAAAACTACCCTCCTCGCCGGGGAGTCTTTAGTGCAAGTAGACAAACACAGATGCTTCCCAGAAATCCCTAAGCGCTCTTTTGTGTTCGAAGATTCACAACATTTTTCAAATCGACTACACTAATCTTCGTTGTCCAACAGGTTATATCTTGTCTTCAGCATCATCAGCTATGTTTAGATGCAATGGAAAACTATGGTCATCTCTCATATTTTTCTCTGTCACTGAAATGGTCTAGTCACTGCTTCTAAACCATAGGTTGGAAAATTTTAAAGCAGCAGTGCAGATTGAAGAAGTCTGAAAATGTGACAGAGAGGCCTATTTGTTCAGTTTTATAACTATTACCCAAATTGTTCCTGATACATAATCCTTACAGGTGGCGATTATCATTTCTTGTCTTCACTAAGGCATTTCAGTCAAAATTTACATTGTAAGTTCTATTGTTCTCCCTATGTGTGGCTAAATTTCATTCTTCTCCCTAGTTGTGACCTGGGGATTTTCAAAGGTGCTTGAGATGTTAAGGAAAGAAAAACTTGTCAGTTTATTTCCTTTACCCAGCTGAAGCTCAAAAGAAACTGAACGCCAACACTGAGGAGCTGCCATTCTTTGCCTATGAAGACTCAAAAGACTCTGTTGAATGTTATTTTCTAGGTCAGATTTTTCCCAAATCAAATTGTAATCATTTGAACATTCAGTATAAACAGATTTTTTAAAAAACTTCTTCTTGATCAAAGTGTTGTATTAATTAATTACCTATACCTTGAGTAAACCTGGAGATTTCAAACTTACGAGTTCATTCACAGCCAGGCACTACTGGATACAATGTCGATGCACAAGTCTAGCGTATTTCCCCCATCCTGTTGGAAGATATGAATTGTGTTTGTATTGATTTTTCTCCCCTTTTAATAGCTCTGTCTTATCTCGTTACTCTCTTGGTTTGAGTAAAACAGTTTAAGCAAGCTATTTGGGGCATGCCATACCACTGCACTGAGCAGCACACCCCAGCCCGTTCACTAGCACAAGAGGAACAGGAAGGCTAAATAACCAGTGTTACATACTTAAGATGTGCAGGTATCACTGAAGGAGAGAGAATGATCTGATAACAAAATCGTCTCCTGGAAGCATCCCAACAGAGGAACTAATGGCTACTGTTTGTACCTGGTGGAGTTTCCCTTGGGAGCCAGGGCAACGTTTGACTTCACAGCAGAGCAGAGCCCACGAGGAGACTCACGCCATTGTCACTGGTATAACCGAGTAAGGTGCAATTCACAGCAAGAGAGAAGCATTAATAAGTGCAAGGTTGTGTTGTAACATAAATACAATTAAACCATTAAAGGAAGCTCACCAGCTTGATGTCCAGACCAATACTAACCGAACTGCTCTTGGTCTGTTTAATGATGGAGACGTACTGAGAATGAATAGCAACCTGTGATGCACCACCCTGGATCTGGGTGGGAGTGGAGCCTGAGATAGCGCTACTCCAAGTAGTACTGAATGCTGAAAGATGCGTAGAAATTCTGAATTGTTGAATACCAGGTGCTTTGAATCCCAAAAAGCAGAGTATACTGTGAAAAAATTTGGAGTAGGTTTGAAAAGAAGGCTGTGATTCTGGAAAAAAAAAAAAAAAAAGCAGAAGACTCATTTATTACTGGCTGCTCTATAATCCTGCACTGCATAAACAAAGGAATGGCCCAGTATTACTTGTAAGGATCACAGAATCCACTGTGATATGTTTTGGCTTGAGGCACATGTTTGTGGTTTCAAGCTAATCCCTTAATCACTGATGTGAAAATTGCTGGGGATATATACAGACAGGATAGCTAGGATCCTCAACACAGCATCATCGTCTTTTATTTCAAAGAACAAGCACAATTTAAAGAATAAGCAATTAACATTTGATGTTATATACTTAATTTAATTTAGGGTAACAGTATCTTTATAAGATACTTAATGAAAATGTGAAAAGAAAGAATGAGGAAGAGAACCGGATTTGTAGCACAGAAAACAGGCTAAAAAGAGGATTTTTTTAAAAGCAGCTGTAGAATGAATAGCAAAAGAGCCACTAACAGAAGGACTGTAACAACTAGAGGGCAATCTGCTCTCCCATATTGCAGTGGAAACTAGGAGTACTCTCACAGAAGTGAATTGTTTAGGCTGCATCAGAATAATGTCAGAATGAATGAAATTTAAAATCAGGGTAAAATCAGATAAAATAGCAGATGCAGTATAAGAGGCATGCTAGAAAGATTAAAATACCTTAACCTAGCAAGAGAGAAGAACTATATAATGAACCTTTGGCAAGATGCAATGCTGAGAATGGCGCCAAACCAAACATTCCCCAAATTCCAAAAATACTGGAATCCAGATAATTTAAAAAGCAACTTGATAAAGAGAATTTCCATAAATCTCCTATCTAGCCAAGTAAGACTGTTTTGATTACATAGGGATTTGTGTTATGGAAAATTCGCAATGTAGAGTGCATTAATTTTCTGCATTTATCTCTTCCTGGGCACCCGCGGGACATTTACACAAGTGCAGAGGGAAACCTTTTCATGTATGAAATCACCCATGTTCACAACGCAAAGAGAAAATGAAAAGTAGGATGTGTATCTTGAACAAAGTGTGCTCCCTGCTCAAAACAGGGTCAGCTACAGCAGGGTTCCATGTACATCGAAAGAATGGAGACTCTGCAGACTCTCTGGGCAATTTTTTCCAATGCCCAATCCTACTCACAGTAAAAGAGGTTTTTTCTTATGTTTAAGTAACCACAGTTTCAATAATCACACCACCACCCAGCTGATTAAATGCAGCTCACTTCTTAAGCTTAGTTTCTTTCTCTGAAATCTTTGTTGCCTCCAATACATTCAGTAAATGTGGAAACGATCTCAAATCACCATATGCTGGTGTTTTCCAAACTATCATTCTCTGTAAATTGCTATTTCATAGAAGTTTAGGTGACAATGCTTTTGTTCTTATTTGGAAAAAAAATCATTTAGAAAGATTAAGAAATTCCCTCAACATGTGATTCCTGACATTTGGCCACCTCTAGCATGAGATACAACTAGGAAGTCAAGCTAACCGTTCTCTACTGATACACTGCACGTACGGCCCATTTTTGAACATCTATGCTTAAAAATTTAATGCACCTTTGAGACTCACCAATAATATTATACCATAAACAAGTTATTTTGTTGGAAATTCTAATTCTCAGAATACGTCTCCTAAGAAAACAAACTGTAAAGCCCAATTCTGTGTTCCTGTCACAGGGCTTTTAGATCAAGCAGTCTTGGGTTAATTAAACCAGTTCATAGTTTCTGGCACTCCAGTTTCTGCATCAAATGAATTAATTGACTTAATCAAAGTCTTCTAAGTTCTTTGAAACGTAAGCTTAATTTTATAATGTGTGACTACTATTCAGAGCCTAGTTTGCAGGAAGCGTCCCATTCACCGCAAGTGGGTCTGCACTTCACACCACCAGCTCCGAGCTCTGTGAGCAGTAGCAGGGCTGTAACCAAGCAGCAGGAAAGAGTAGGAGAACGGTAAAAGGATCAAAAAGGCACACCAAGGGGACGCCTCAAATGAGCCACGACAGCACTTAGCTATAGAGTTTCTGTAACGTGTTTAATAAAACACGCCTATGAACACCAGACACGGTTTTCTCCTCAAAGGCGATGAAGTTCTGATTTACAAAGAAAGAGCATCTCCCAAGAGTTACTGTCTTTCTTAGTTTGTGCCAAAAAGATGTGTTATCTTGTTCTTTCCTTAATGTAGGATAATATTCTGAGGCACAATGTTGTTATGGTAAAACCTTTTTTCCCCCAAGGTGCAGATGAATCCTTTAGCTCTCCTTTACTTATACATCAGCAAAGAACTAATCATATTCAAAAATCAAATGAAACCTGGTGAGACCAAGCTACCACAGTCAAAACAGTCTGGAATACTATTTCAGGTTTACCAATACCCTATTGCTTTAATTCCTAAAACTGTGCTGGTTTTCAAACTATTCAGAAAAAGCATTCACACTCCAAACTAAGTTAGAATTCATTAAATTAAAGTCAAATCAATCTCTTAAAAGGACAGCTTTCAGAGGGAAAGTGATAACTATTCTGTTGAACATTAACTATGTAGGAAGAAGCTTGGGCTAATCTGGCTGACAGAAAACCAAGGTTTGCTTTTTGTTCCTCACCTCAAGTCTGGGCAAACCTTTTTTTTGCTCAGCCTTTTTCTACTTGCTGAATACCAGTGCCAGCATTTCCCTGCCCACAGGGACATTGTGCTCAGGCTTACACTCACCATTCTAAGGAGTTCAGCTCTACTATGAGAGTAGGTGCGAGCATGTGAGATATTATATATGAAAGGCCATGCAAACACAAAGGTTCGCAAGTGCATGAGGGCTATTAATATTTGTATTAATGTTTTTTAAGAGTTCAGATGAAAGATGTATGACAGATAGCAAAAGTAGCAAAAGACTACTTAAAATACATAAAATAATTACTGCGCCCGTTATTCTTTCAAAGTTCTAATGACAAATTAACCACTCAGGTGCCATATAGGGAGAGAAAAACAAAACCAAACCAACCAACCAACACAACCCTGCCTTAAAAATGCCTTAAATCTTATGACATATTTTAGTTTCTTAAATTGACCTAGTAGGGTTATTTTTCTGTTTATCCTTGGGATTTCATTTACTGTCTCTCGCCTTCTGTAGTGATTTGTTTTCTATTGTTGCATTTTCTTTAAATGCCATGAAAATACAACAACTTCTCTGTTGTAATGTCAAATGCTCAGTTTCTAAAGTGCCCTTTCCCCTTCAGCCTTGCAAATATGTATTTTTTTTTTTCTTTTTTGTCTTTAATTGCTGGATTAGTCTATGTGGATATGCTTACGGTTTTACCTCAAAATGAATTAAAATATTCTCGATAACAAAGCCCCAGTTTTTCTCCTGTGCAGAACTGATTGCAGGCAGGAGAGCTGCTGCTGCTCCAGAAGGACTGCGGGTTGTGGGTATGGGGAGGAGGAACTCCTAGCAGAGCCGTTTCCTTCTGTTTGTGCCTATTTTATTCCTGACACTTCCCACAGTATTTTAGCATTGGAATACGCATTTATTCATAATATATTTATGTCAAGGTGGAGAGTTTTCTTATTCTTTCATATAAAACCAATTCACTTTCATCAGATTAATTTTGCTCTCTATACATAATGGAAATCTCCTCGCAAGTAATTTTTTATCATTACGTACTTCTACTTTTTCAAATTTACCCCTTTTCATCCTTTCTGGGTTTCTGTTATTGTTAGCCCTGATTCTTCAAATTCTCTGGAATTAATTTAAAGCCTCAGTCCCTCAAGTACATTCTAGCAGCACAATTCTTTTGTCAATTTGTTTCTTTTCACTCAACAACCTCCATTCTTTTATATGGTTTTATTGATTCTGTTAAGAAGGACAGTAAGGTCTGAATAAAAGGAGAAAAATTAATGCTTAGAAGAGATAATCAAGACTTTTGTCTTAACATTTACAGGAGAACTGAAGTACATTTTCAGAAGATTTTTAAACCTGCATTTTTCCAGTCCTTCTCTATGAGTAAAAAGGATAATGTTTTGCTCCAATCCCATATTAACATTTACACAATCTTTTTAATATTATACACAGGAGCAACCGGTTTTTCTTCCATACAACTAGACGCTAGTGCCAATTCACTGCTCTCACTTTAGCATAGCCCATAGCAGCAACAGGCAATACTGCCAAGCAGCAGCAAACAATCCCCAAACCCGTCCCTTACTGAAACTAGCACAGCTTATCATTTCTAACCACCACTTTACCTGTATCTATTACAAAATTAAGGAAACTACCCAATCGATGTTTAAGGTTTGGTTTTGGTTTTTATTTTTCTTATCTTGTGTGTTTTCTGAATAATATTAAACCTTGCAATTGCTTGGAAAAGCAATTGCTGCACTGAACTTGGGTTTGCAACTCAGCTAGTTGTAGAGACAACATCAAGGAGAAAAGAGGCTTGAACAACTATTAACTACTTATTCATCTCTTACATAAAATCTCTTTCACGCTTTTACCCCTTAATAAACCTCAATAAAAGGTCTTAGATACAGGTCAAATACATGCCTAATGTTAATGTATTCTTGCAGTATGTCCTATACTTCTCTTAACATTTTGTAAAGTTAGAAAATGATTAGAATCAAAACTAGGCAGTGTTTTACAAGCTCTGTGATGTTACTTGTGTTGAACTGGCAATATATCATAAAAGTATCACATCTGATATGAGTAAGAAATCCTAATATGATAAACTGATAATTTAATGTCAGAAATTAATGTCATATTTGTATTCATTAACTCACAGCTTCAGAGCATTTGTCTTTCTTTGGTTGATGTCTCAGGAGTTTGGAAGCTTCCCAAACAAACCCCTTTCATTCTTTCATGAGAGAGGACTGTATGGTTAAGTGTTTGTCTTGTTTTTACTTTACTTTTTCCGTTTTCGAAACACAATCTCTTTTAAATTAATCCAATACTTTATTTTACGTAATCCTCATAATTAATCTGCTGCATTCTTCTGTTACAGTCAGTAGCTATAAAAGCTTAACACAGTTTATCTACTCATCTACGCAGAAGACACTTGTGATTTCTGAATTCCATTTCTTCATCTCTTTGGGGCACAGTGATACTAAAGAATTGTCTCCTAAATAATAAAAAAAAATAATTTCTAGAATGTGTCAATTAGAGGATTAAAAACCCACCAAACCTGGTGAAAGCCACCCTGTACTCATGCGCAATAATTTTACTGATTCCAGTGCCCTTTGGATCAGGCCTCGAACCCTAATACCTGATTTGCTCCAAATATAGCCTGGGAAATACTCCAATTGCAACTGAGCACAGATTTTTAGAGTAATCTCATTGTGATCCAGTTTATTATTGAAACCTTTATTATTGACTGCCTAACCTGTTTGAAAATCGAATCTAACCAAGCAAATTGCACTCATTTCTGATGGAAGAGAAATTACTTAGAATTAAGCAGTTGTCCAAGATAAGACAGGCAGTGATTCTGTATGGCCACCACGGCTGAGACAATGAACCTCAGATCCCTAATAAAGCAACAAGAATATCCAGTGCTGTCTTTTGTCATATATTGTGACATTCCATAAATTTTGAATCAGGCTCCATACTGGATATACACATTCCTGGCTCTCAGTCACTAGCTCTGAGGCTTCTTCCTTGAAAGTCAGCCTGAAGTATTTTCAGTTTACGGATAACATGAACAATCACTGGAATGACTATCACGTTGTCTCATAAGCTACAATTTTTCAGGAAATGGCATTGTACAGAAAAATCTACTACAAAATTCAATACAATAGGAGATACATTTAATTCAGAAAGACTGAATTACATGTTGACACAACACTTGATATTTTGAAACAGCTCACCGATCTTGAGTTCTCTATTCTTAGCACATATACTTAGAATTTGAGAATGGCTTCAGTTGAGAGGAGCTTCTGAAGACTAACTTAAATGTTTGGTGGGAAGGTGATGTAATTTGAAGGCAGAAGTTTTTGTTTGCTTTCTTAATCATTTTTTAATTGCACTGTATTCCTCTCTTTGATAGATAAATTTGCATTACAGAACACAGTAGAACAAGAAACCTGAATGTCATTAGTTTTCTATGAATTAACATACTTTACCTCTAATTCCACTCAACTGCTCCGTTTCTCAAAAATTTTAGTCAGTTGCTGCTTATTCACCCTACTCGTAGAAGTAGATCCAACAAGGTAAGAAAGATGAACAAGATTCAGACCTTGCATTAAAATACATGTTGATTAATTTTACTATTAAAAACAGTTTGATGTAATAGAAAGCATTATTTATTGCTCTCAATTAATAAGAAAATTACAGTACACACTTCTGTGTGTACTCTACCAGAGCATTAAACAGACAGACACCAAGTCCAATATTTGCTAGCTTTGGATTATTCCAGATTTTTCTTTTTAGTTTTCCGTCATTTACCCAACCCATAAAATCAACAGTTATTTTAAGTGGTAAGTAATATTCAAAGTTTGAGGTTTGCATCACAGAGTCAGTTCCCTTAAGGCAAATAATTATTTAATGGGAAAAAAAAAGTTATTTTCTTCAAACTGTGATTGTTTCAAATACCTTGCTGATTTTCATACAGAAGGATTTATTTAGTCCGAAGGAAAAGCACATGTATGGTAAGTGCAATGCCATCAAGAGGCTGAGTCACTGAGACCACCAAGTACATTAGATATCCAAAATCTCTGCAGACCCACCACTGGAAGCGTAACTTGCTCAGTTCATGATGAAGAAATCCATCTTGCTGCTGTTGGGAGGTCCCCTCTACCCCCTTAGAGGAGATAACCCCACCAGATAACAAGGTCAATCAGTCTTTGTGACTCTTTTCTCAGCAGCTACCACGGTTTTGTTAGGGCCGTGATGATGCCACTAAATTTCTACACTCCAGGCTATGCGTATTCACCTTATGGAGGGAAATCTGGGATATCGGTTGCAGAGTGTCTGAAATCACTCACGGGTAGCATCCTCCAGAGTATTCTATATAGACTGGCAATACCCACACTGCATAGCATTGGCCTAATATTCCTTGTGCACTGCATCACCCCTAAGCCACATTATTATTTTTTGTGATGTGGGTTGTTTTGGTTGGGGTGTTTTTTGGGGGGTTGTGTGTGTGTGTGTGGTTTTCGTTGTTGGTTGGTTTGTTTTCCTCTTCAAAGGGGGACTGGGTCATAATCTGCCACAGTGGTATTTTATTGTACGATGCTGAGAGGATAACCTCATGCCAGATGAGGGGGTTTGCAGGTGCGAAGCTTGCTGGACTAGCATTGCAGGATCCTCCAGGATAGAGGCAGCTAAATCAGGCTCAGATAAACTGTTCTCCAAAATTCATCTGAGATTTGCATCTGAGGGAACTGCTGGGCTCATTCCAAGAAGGGGACAGGGAACAAACCAGGCAGGGAAGGTAGACATGAACTTCACCTTGACAGTTCTCTTTAGTTACCACCTGAGAAGAGTTATGCAGGACAACAGGGATTTTTAGCTAAATATCATTAAACTGGTAAACACTTTACTTCTCTATTAATGGGGGAAAAGCTATTTCTATGGCAAATATGAACTCTGTTCCATCGATGGTGCTCTTATAGAATGCTTTTTGTATCTGAGAATGCCTCATATCTCCTGGTAGAAGACTACAAAATGCCATCTATTATGATTCCATGAATAATGAAAGCCTACATTATAAACTTTTGCTATAATATATGCATTCACAGAATTCTTTTGTTCTGAGGTATTGTCTTTTGATATTGTAAAAAGTCTTACTTTAACTCACCTGAATGTCTTTCCGAGTACAGATGAAGGTCAGTACTTTCACAAGCTTTCTTCCTCTGTAAGCCAGTAATACTCTTATGACATTAAGGTATGTACTTAAAGACTTGATTGTTGGCTTTCATTTACTTAATATCTTGGCAAGTTTGCAGTACTGACACAAAACCTGTTTAGCAGCAAAGCACACAACTGTTCTGCTTTTTAAGCTAGGTTTATTTATATAAATTTATTCCATAGTCTGCTCATCTTATTTTAATGGCCAGATGTTCTTTTCTTTTCACTTCTTAATAAACAAATATCCTTAACTAACAAGACATTCTCAAAGTTCCTCATGCTAATGGCTTTGATATTTCCACCATATATTTTTTTTTTTCCTTTTTGGCTACTTTCTTCTGTGAACAGTTAAGGGCACTAAAGGCATTTCCAAGATAAAAAAAATATTCATTTGAAAGAGACGGGCAGTATGATATCAAACCCCTGCTTTCAGAAGAAGTTTACTTCAATATTGAACTGCAAGCTCACCACTTTTTCTAAAGTGAGCCTGACATCTGTTTTTGTTTACCATTTGATAATGACATGAATTCATACTAAGAGGATGAAACAAAATTTAAATATAAGTACTCCTTTAGATGCACTGGATGGAGAATATAGCATTTTCAAGACTATTCATTTCCCTAGAGTTTACATGGAGGCTAGATAATGGCTTAGTTATATTAAAAGCAACATTTGGTTGTGCTGCTTGGTTTACAGAAACAATTCTGTGGAAAACATTTCATACAAAACCCAAACGAACCACAAAGCAAAACCTCTGCACTTCTAATGCAGCATTTTGTTATCAGTTTTAGTTCTGACGGTAAGTATTCCTTTAAAGATAAGCAAATGGCTATGTTCTTTACCAAAGTTCGCCTAAAACCCATGGTAAAGCAGGAAAAGAGATAACGTAAAAGATGATGAAAAGAGCACCGATTCATGGCAGAAATCAAACTTCGTGAACCTCTTAATGCAGAAGCAGATTTGCCAAAATACCAAATAAAATATATTAGAAATATTTCAACTCAGGACTGTATTAGATCCCACATTACATGTTTGTATAACCCAGGATGTATTCTCCCCTCCTCAAATTATTTGGTATTGAGACAGTGCTGGAGTACGTAGGTGACTGAGGCTGATGTAGTTTTGCAAAGACCATATTCCCAGCATTGTCATTCTGCCTCTGAAAAACCTATAGCTGTTAATACTCAAGATCAGAATTAAAAATATCTATACTCTAAGAGTAAGATGAAAATACTAGAGTTCAGCCTAAATGGCCTTGTCAGAAATAGTCTGTACTTAGTAAAGCGTTTTGCCAAATTATCGAAATTTACTGCTGACAATCCATTCGTAAAGTTCATTAAAACAACTCTATTGTATTCTCTTTTATGTAAAATTAAAATAGAAACTGAAGCAGCAATACAAAATCATTTTATTTAGCACGATTTCTCCTGTCCTATTTTACTTGTTCACATACACTAGATATTTTTAAAAAGAGCCAACAATGACATCTAGACAGAGCTCTGCTCATCTGTTCTAATCTTGCAGGACCACAACTCATTTCAAGCTTGTAAAGTGCGGTTTATACAAATTACTCATGTGCATGACTGGCCCAGAGGCAGCAGCAGGAAGAGCCAACTGAAAGTCCTAGATTTAACAGGTTGGGCAAAATCCCAGACATTCTACTGAATTGCTCAGTCTTTGAGGTGGGAGACTGCCAACTGTTAGGGCAGTAACATTCCTAATGCCTGGGCATTCATGTGGTAAAGCTGAGAGCCACAAGATGCCACTCACCATCCGTTTCATCCCTTTGGAAAGGTTTTGGCTGCAACGAGAAATAAAAGGGAAGGAGGCGCAGAAGTCATGAGCCATATGCAAAACCAGCAAGAACAATTTACTCCCATTCTACCACTTTTAACATCAGAAATAAAAGGCATTGTGCACTGTTCTCAAAGGTGCTGATCACAGAGCCCTGGGAATCAAAGTCACTGACGTGCTTGAAAAGTGTTAATCACCCAGTTAAAACAGAGTTTCTAAGTATCTTTTGATGCACACCAGATATCTGGGCACCAGACAGGGTAGACTTAAGTACAGAGTGGTACCATTAAAATTAATAACATTTCCCGACCATGAAATCTCAGTATTGTACATCCTGATAAATGATTTTGGAACAGGCAATTTAGAAGGTTTTTCAGCTCAAAACCATCTTAGATCAAGTTTAACTCAAGCTCAGGGAGTGAGGAGGGTTTGTATTGCCTACAATTAGCAAGGGGCTATCATGCAATCACTTTCCAACCAGGACAGCACAACATCCAGATTTGGGCTCTCTGTAAGAAGTTCCTCTCTGATAGTCTCCTAAGGGTGGTATGCAGCTCGTTCCTTTTGACATGAAATATACAGTTATTATTTAATTAGCATATCAGAAATCAATCTTGGGAGCCCACAATTATAGAAGCCAGCTGAAGTATGAAGTATGCTTTCCTCAAAAATTGGTTCATCGCAACAGTAAAACTGCAGGACAAGACAGGTAGAGCAATAGGCTCAAAGTCAGCAATCAGCCAGAAAGCATCAATCCACTTGCTCCAGGTTCTTTCAGTCAGGTGTCTAACTAGCAGACTCTCTATACAAAGCAGATCTTTTAAAACATTAAATAGCTGAAATATAAACTCACATTATTTTGTTTATTTGCAGCTTACTAGTTCTCCCCTTTATAATCACTCTTTAAACTTTTCAAATAGCAAGAAGACAATTACCAAGGCCCCTAATTCTACACAAATATCAAGAAGCAAATAGCTGGGAAGACAGAAAGAATGAATCTAATAGATTTTTCCCTTCCTTTTGACAGCCGTATTTAAGGAAAGAAAAGAGAGAAGGATAATGCAATCATAGAGGACCTCAAGCACTGATTTAATCCTCAACATTTTAATTACAGATTTTATAAATTAATTTTGATTCTTCCTGAAAAGTTCTTCATTGACTGTGTTCTGAGGTAGTAATATTTGATATAATTTATAGTGGTAGGGAAATTCTATTACAACTCTCATATGATTGCCTTCATTGATAGTAATTATTCTCTTCTTAAATTTTGATCTACAAGTCTCATTTCAAATTAAGGCTAAAAGGCTAAAGCCAGGGCTAAGATGGTTCTGTCCATCCTGGACACTAAGGAAACGCTGCTTTAACCCTACTGAAGCAACCTTGAAATCTCTCAGGGAAGAAAGCCATTTCCAAGTGAGCTTTTAAAATTTCCTGGCTTTGATTCAGGAGAAACAACTTTGCACAATTTGATTGTTCTCTCAAGCCTTGAACTGCTAAAATCAATGGTTAGATTGTGATTGTAAGAAGAGAAGACAAAAATGTTTCATGCTGGAGCATTTGGAGTCCTTGGTAAGATGACCACATTATTAAGATCACTAAAGACCTTTCCTCCCTTCACACCGGTAGATACCCTACAACTTGCTTAAATTTTCATCCTCTCCCTCGGTCTCTGCAGTACTCAACAGCCTGACACATTTTGTATGCTGTTTCTTAAAAGCATACTATAGACTATTTGGCCCTTTGCCTTCAAACTTCAGAACATACCAGGGCTAATTCTTTGCTTACACAAATTGTCCTTTTCATTCCTCTGCATATAACTGATATGAATCCAAGTAACTCCACTAACTTCGACAGCCATATTCCACCACTGCTCTCAATTAATACAAATGAAAAAAGATGTGGACCTCTACTGCAGAGGAGGCAGCTGGGGAAGTCAGCTACTCTAGCAATACATCTTGCTATTTATGACATTATCCTTATCACAAGAGTTTGAGACACTCTTACTTTAGACAATACACAATGCATTTTAATTTAGATGAACACTTGTTTTTGGAAGGGTTTAGACTATCCCAATGACTGCTGATTGACATAAAATTAAAAGGGAGAAAGAGTGGCTTTGAAAGTGGTTGTGCATATATTTAACTTGGTGATGTACTGAGGGAATGAACGGTCTGCCTCTCATGACCTGTGTGGAAAGGCAGTAGAATAAAAACGTGGTTCTGCACTTAGCCTTTCCGTTTTAATACCTGTCACGTCTCAGATTTGCCACCTTTAGATGAATTGCTGCTCCTCCCATGCACAGTGTGAATTGTTTGATGTACCTTTCAAGCAGCTGCTAAATCTGGGATACAGCGAAGTCGTGTTACTTTATCCTGAGTCAGGGGTAACATTCTACTGCATCCAGCAGCAGAACAGAAAGACTTAGGATTTTCAGTTTTCCTTACTATTAGGAAAAAACTAAGTCATTTCACCTCTATAGTGAGGGAAAAAATATTTCCTGTCCTATACCCAACCATTTATTGTGGCCAGCAAAAAATGAAAGGTGAGGTCACAACACCTACCAGTTTAATGGCTCTTAAGGGAGAATACGTCGTCCCTCTTTTCTTCCCATATTTCTCTGGATTCAGTCTCCACACAGAGAATGTACTCCACACACCAGAATGTACTAGAATGCAGCTGTCTGTGAGAAATGTTTTTCTACAGGACAGCAAATGTACTGTCTTTATAACAAACTCAATTTTTGCGTTGGTGGGAAATCCAAAGAGAAAAGACAGCATAACATCTGTGACCATGACATTCTCCTGTAGAAGGAGAAATGTATGCTCCAATCAAAAATAGACACTTCCATTGCAATTTTATCTTAATCTGTGTTGCAGAAACCGTAGCTCTTGAAATGACAGTCTTTATATAAATATTTGAGAACAGAATCTAGAATATTGTGCTGAATTATCAATTTATTCTCCGACATCTGTTAATACCTGGATTTGATGAGGGACAATCCTTCTAATATTAGAGGTAGATTGGATATTGCATATATCCAGTTTTATTTTTTAGAGATGAAACATTATCTTTCAGTGTATTATAAGTCAAAATGAAAAAAGGCTAGAAATTTCGCAACAGTCTATAACAAAAATGTAAGGTTTATAAATCAATGAAGCTGACTGACACATGGTTGAATTCTTTTAAACTGACTCATGTAGTTTTTCTTTATATTAAAACAGCCAAAGCAAAACAGAAGAGTTTTGGGTTTTTTTCAAATTCAAAGCATTGATATGTATGACAAGTGCTGTATGAGACTTGACTGTTATCAAATCCTGCAGAAAAAGCCGAAAAATTCAGTGAAGAAAGGCTATCCAGGCATGTCACGGGAACAGAGAAGGATTGTACCAGTTCATGTTTAAAGAAATGTTGTTCAGCTCTCTCCTAATTTTATCTCCTGATAGATGGGATGTGATACTGACAGACTGAAAAGACAGAAAACCACAGGAACCCCCACCCCACCATCCCTACATGAGGAAGCTGCCCGATCCTGGCACGGCTGTGCTGCTGCCGACGGGGGCTGAGGTATTAATACATTGGAAGTGATCCGCACAGCACACATTGAAACCCCGACTAAGTGCTTAAACAATACTGTCACTTTCTCAGCGCAACTTGCTAGATATGCCCTCTGACACAGTTTTTCTAAAAACCTCAAAGTAAAAAAACTGCAGGATGTAGCAATCCCTTCAATGTTAAAAGCTTTAGTTCTGAGCTTTCATTAGTATACAGAAGGTGAGCCTCTAATTACTAATCTTTCACAGTCTGTAGCACCCTAGGGCTTCCAAACATCCTGGTGAATGCAGGAAGGATATTTCAGACTTCATTTCAATTCCCTTAAACTTTTGTCAACTGCCTCATTTCAAATGGAAGCTGCTCAGTGTTGCTCAGCTTCGAAGCTGGCCCAGCCCTGAAAAAAATGCCCTCATTAAAAGAGACAGGCATGAAATAAGACTCAGCTTTAAAAAGCTCTAAACTACTGCAACACTGAAAGAAGAATATAAAATTTTGGAGCTTTTCTACATCATGAAGATATTTGGCCATAAAAATATTTTATATACACTGTGGATGGTAAACAGGAGGAAACCAGTGAGCTGGTAGATGTGTCTGAGGCTTGTACACCGCTTTCTTCTGAGGCTTTGAGTACTGCTATACACACACATGCCCCAGGCACACGCTTTGGGGCTTGCTAAGACCTGCAGGGAAGCTTTCTGAAGGCTTTTCCTCACAGATTTCTGAAATGCTTCTCAAAATTCGACAGATGACAACACAACAGCCTATTTTGCAGACTGGCAGACAGTATTTCCAAGCTCGTTACCCCCCTGATGTGGGCATTTTCACCTTCTTCTCTTACATTCTTTACAAGTTGGTTTTTGGATATCATTACTCTGATATTTCAGTCTAGACTCGTGCAAAATTAAAGGTAATCCTCCATAAACCAGGCAAATTTCAGTGGTTGAGTGATATATGAACTACAGAAGTATAATTAATGGCTATTCCTAGGAAAGACACCTTGGATGACTAAATGATATTTCTACTTCATTCTTAATTCAAAACCGCTTATTACATGTACAGTTACTCATGTTATACTTCCCAATTTAAAAAATGAAGGTAATGAGATTGAAAACCTCTTTAACAATACCAAGGAAGACACACAGATACTGCACTGAAACCATGGAAAAGGCATCTGTTCTGATCTTCCTGTTTTAAACTGAATGTTCGAAAACATTTTTTGTCATTCCTATCAATTTCCAATGCGAATTCTCAAAATCTATTGGTATTGTAGCCAGTCAGGAGAGACAAATTTCTGTCTTGAAAAAAGTTATGATACAGTGTGGTTTGTTGAGCTCCATCAGAAATGCCTCACACCTTGTATGGTTGCGATACTGTTTTCTGACATTTTATGCAGATACGTCAATTAACACTGCATAATATTACAAAATCTTCAGGTAGAATTATTTTTAACTTTTTTTTTTCCTTTTGAACCTAGTTAAATATTCCACAGGTGTCTACCATGTGAGATGATATTAAAAAAAAAATAAAATAAAGTGGAGCAATTTTTTGTTATTATGTGATAGGAAAAAAAAGGTTTACATTAGAATGTATAGTCTCTAATGTAAATGATCTGGCTGTTAAAGCATCATTGACACTGATAACACAAGCGAACCATAGTGTACTATGCTTCATACTTGGTCTTCAGGGAAAACTTGATCTGTAGCAGCTCTAAAGAGCAATTCTGATCTCTACACAGGAGTCTCAATGATCCCATTAACATTGATCACGTTTGAAGAAGTCTCAGGCATAATACATTATTAATATCAACCCTGTTGTGTTTGATTGGGTCTTTTTTTTAATGGTTTGAAAAGAAACAAAGGAAATTAGATAGAAATGTCTCCATTAAAATAACATCAGCGGCCAGACTAAAACCCACCAAAGACAGGAAATCCAGAATGAAAAGTTGCTACTACCACTGTCTCCAGACAGTAGCCAAACCTGTGTGCTATACTTTGCAATATTGAATCCTGGCATAAGTTCAAAACAAGGTGACCAAAGGATGAATCACCTCCTTCCTGCACATTTATGTCCAAACCTTAATGCATTTTTTGTGTATCGTACCAGTAACTGTCTTCTAGTTCTCACTCCTTTAACACATGTGATTGTTCACAGGAAGTTCACCTTCCATGAAAGACAACATCAGGCTAAAAGTAAAAAACTAGAAATTCTCAAGGGATTTGATGGAAAGACTTGACTTAGAATGCTTGTCTTCCAGGCTTGATGTAAAAAACAAACACACACCTTTTTTTTTTTTTTTAGTAGTGGAAAAGAATTGTGAAGTAACATGTCTGCTATTGTGAAGTTTAAAGCTAGCTTCAGGATTCAGAGCCAATGCTCACCTCAAATTATGCCACTTCCAAATTTTCCAATAAAACATTTCTTAAATATTACAAAAGAAGATGGAATTCTCCATCTCCATATATAGACCTCTTATACCACGCAGAAATACCATGACATTGAGGTCAGACCAGCAGCTGGCACCAGTGTACGTCGACGTGTCAGAGGGAATGTCCTCTGTGGCCCCTGTGCCCATGACACCTGTCCAACCTGGACCTTGACTGCTGTGTGAGTGTAAAGTGTGTGAGTATAATAGAATAGCAACCTTAGAATAGAAAAAACAGAAATTGCTTCCTACCCACTCAGCCCATTCCACTTAGCAAATAAATTTTGGATTTCATGCCACTGAGTGGCATGGTTCCCTTCTTGCTCATTCTACCCTACGTTCCTTCATGGCACCATTTTCTTAGTCACATACTTATATGAAAAACTACCTTGTTTTCCTGTAAACATAGATATGAGCTTTGGCCACTTCTCCAAGAACAATACATGTCATCTAGTGTGTGTGTTTTCAAAAGACAGTTGCATATTTCTATCACACAGAAACTTAAGAACAAACCAACGGAAAGCTCTTACATCCACAAAACAAGAGGCGTGTCTGACATAATATCTGAAAAATAATTATCCGTAAATTCCTATTCCAGGTATACAATAACAGCATTTCATAAGCCATGATGTTATTTGCAAAGAACTTCAGAGACCTTTTCTATGCGCAGGCATGAAAACAGCAGTGGACTCTCGTCGAGTTCACGGGAGCTCTTGGGGCGCTACAGGGGAATTCAGGTGCCAGCACAGAAGAGCACTGGGAATCCTCTGAGGCTGAATGCAACTGAGCAGAGCAATATTGCTTTTATGACCATTCATCTCCAAAAGCTGCTTTTGAAACAGATACATATTGTATTGGTTTCTTCAGAACAAAGATGCATGATGTGCTATTAGTGAACTGACTAGTATTATTCAAGAGATAATGTGCTCAGAGTAGGGCATAAAACCTCTTTATAGAAAGGAAATGTCTAAGAAAATCCTACCCTGTAGTCTCTAAATGCTTTTTCCTCTCAAAACTTAAAACATCCAGGGAGTTGCAGCCAAGGGGCAAACCTATTTATTCTACCTATGTTGCCCTAGATACGTTATTTTTATGACCTAAGAAGGATAGAGCCCATAATATAACAAAGATTTGTAGGCTGGGGTCACAAACTAGAACTGCAAAACTGACTGCAAATTTTTGCAAGTAGTCCAAAGTAAAAGATCACTCTAGCATTGCTAATAGGTTTACTAAAAGAGTTTACTCGGCTGCCAAATCAATACAAAACAACAGCAAAAATTCCTTTTTCTTTTTCTTTACCAATAGCAAACTTTCCTAGTGGGAATGCCACTAGTCACAGAACTGTATCTGTGCAGTTTTTTGAGCACAGTAAAGTCTTCAGTTCTCTCTGAAAAAACAATACTATAGGGAAAAAGCATTCCCACTTTGTTGTAGCAGATTTCCTTCTTTTTTTAATGTGAACCTTCAAAAGATTATCACATAGCATTTCCGTACTAATGTGTTCAGGTTAATCTAGTTGGTTTCTTGTAATATTAAGTATGGGAAAATCTTATTTCATTTCCAACCAATAATCAATTATTTTCCATTCATTTTTCACAGTACCCTTTGTCAGATGAAAAGCAGCTTACATATGGAATTATTTATGTGTACACTTCGATTTCATATATGCATCCACAGGCACATGTGTATACATATACATGTATATGTAAATAAAATAAAATAAATGTGGTTGCTAAAGTTTTCTTTCAGAGAATAATACCAAAAACAGCAGGGGGCAAGCAGCAGCAAAGAAATAGGAAGAGCTTTAGAGTGAATAGCATGAAAAGATCCCAAACACACTAGAAACAGATTTGCGTAATAGTATTTCAGCATTAGGGAAATATCTAGTTATGCTGCCTTTTTAAAGTGCATCCCCAAGCAGTTAATATCAATTACCATAAGCGAGTAAAATTCCAGTTCTGTCTTTGTAATTTTGTGAAGCAGATTTCATTCTTTAGGGAAGATGCTTTCTATTTGCACCCAAAAAAATGCAAGAAAGAGGAAATTCATATCATTTTTGAAAATGTAATTCAAAACCAAATGCTTTTATTGATAAGTACTTTTGTATTTGTTCCATGTATATTACACTAAATGCTGCAATTAGCAGGTATTTCCTTTAAGGAAAAAAAATAAAAACAAAAAAAACCTTACCAGTCAGCTGAATCCCACTAGGCATTAGAAAAGTATACAAAGCCAGTGAAATCCAGCCGCCAGAGAAGATTACAAAGTGATCTGTACTGGTGTTCACACAACTTGATTTTTTTCAAAAAACCCCACATTTGTCTCATAACAGGGCTAGCTGCCTCCTATCAAATCTTAAAGCTTTTGGCTATGCTTTCCTCCAGCTGTTGCCAAGGCTGACTAGTTTACAGGATAGTTGCTTATGGTATACGCCAATCTGTTGCTGGTCAGTCAAGTATAGAGGCAAAGCCACAGGCTCAGCTCTGGGTAAAACCAACCGGCAGCTGTGGACGCAGCTCCAGAAAAGCAGCTTTACACCTCTCATGATAAGAGAAAGGGAGAAATAAAGGGAGAGGTGGGTCAGACTTCAGGTGTCTAAGTGACTTCTGGCTCTGCAGAGATGTATCAGTCCAAAGAGTGATAACTATTCTGCCCTAGGCAACTAAACTCTGAGCAGCAGTTCACACGTTAATATGGAAAGTTATCACCCTTCTCTGCTCTTATATCTCTATCGGCCAACCACAGAATCTTGAATAACCATTTGTGTTCATATTAGAGTTGAGGAACAGCTGTGTTAATAAGTTGTAAACCCTTTTCTGTTTAAAGGTAGACTAATTTAAGTACTCAAAGTCCACACATCTATTTGGATTTTCCTGACATTCCATATTTGCTCTGGAGTTCAGTAAGATTAACATTTTGAGGTCAAAGTCACTCAAGTCCTCAGATAGTAATGCTTGTAATAAAAGCCATGCCTGCCTTTATACTGGCAGGTGTTAATTACCTCTTTTCTACAACCTCAGATAGCAGAACTACAGCCTTTTGTAAAATTGTGTTGATCACTGAACACTTATCCAATTAATTTTAAATAATTAAAATAATGCTTTAAAAGGAATTCAGTTCCCCAGAGAGTTTCTGTGGTCTAGGTAAACAATGGTTCCCCATCTTCCTACTGCCAAAGTTGTTTTTGCTTGTTGATGAGGGAGAAAATAATCTGAGGACTAAAGAAGAAACCCTACTTTAGCATGTAAAGCAGACTGGGTGAGGGTATCTGTTTCCTCTCTGCTCAATTTGCATCAGGACCTAACAGGGGAAAAAGCTGGAGAAATAGAAAACAGCAAAACTTCCGCATCGAGATTTTTCAAAAGCTCTAAAGTACACATGCGCATGCTAGACTGGAGGATTGAAAGGTGCTGCTCTACAGAAGTTTAAAGTCATCTAAGTCAGAGATGTTATTTCATTTTTCCCTCACCCTTATCCATGAAGCCACATCCCTGTCCCAGTCCTGACACCAATATGTATACAAATGGGCCATTAACTGGTTCAGAGAGTTGAATAGCCAAATTATCTCCCAAAAAAAGTGATGGGAGGAGGCAGTTAGCTGTCTGAGCCAGTTCAAGGTTGGCAGAGGAAAAGAAACAGGACCATAGCATCCTTTGAAAGCTCTGAGTTGAGCTGGGTTTCTCTCTTTTTTAGAGCCTCCCTTATGTCCTAACAACAATTACAAGAGTGCTGGAGCCTCGAACAGATTGTTTACCTTTGCCTAGACATTTGGTGGATACACAGCTTGTGCTACTTTAATTAAATATAGGGCTGATAGCCTGGACCAGTGGTCAGAATCTCATTAAAGTAATGAGAATGCCTTTGCAGCTTCCTTCCAGGCTATCTTTGTAAACCCTTCAGGCAATATTAGAGATTGCAGGGTTCAGAACAGTTCCAAAAATCTACTAAAGGAATAAATGATGATGGGGGCTTATTATCAGATGAGATAAATTAATGCAGATGGCTGGGAACAGGGATGGGGCAAGTTCAACTTAGTTCTGTTTATTTCAACTAACTTTCTTCCGTCTCCATCTGAGAAAATGTCCGCATAAAATTCATATTTGTAGTACAGTTCTAAAATGTCCACAGAAAGCATTTGATGCTCAGACATTGAGATATAATTAAATCTAAAATTCAGTTAATGAGATGGACGAGTTTGGAAGACTAGATATGAATTTATAGCTGAGCTTTTCCCAAATCTGTTTTGTTAAAGTGCCTGTAGCCAGAGGTTTCCCCAGGATTAACTTTTTGAGTATCCCTTCCCTCACATTCTCTGTCAAATCTCTGTTCAAACCACCAAAAGCAAAGCAAAATCACAGAGCCACAATTGTGAGATTCCTGCCATCAAAATCTAAGAAGATGTCTCCACAGTATTGCTACGTAACACACAGTACAAGCACTTGTTAAACTCACAGTGGAACTGGTTTTATTAGAGTAAATCGTGAGCAATCTCACAAAAGCCTTTGCATTATCATTTAAAACTCTGCATTGGCAAAAAGGCTTCTGAGCTTGTAGTGCCTTAAATTTTCCAAACAAGGGCATACACCTCATCAGTTCAAATGTAAAAAGTTCGCCTGCTTGATTTTATTTCCCTTGGCATTTTTCTCTTTTTCTTGATAGACGACAGCTCCATTGCTATGCTGATAAAAGAGCTGGAAAGCTATATGATACTGCTACCTTCATCAAAAGTCACTTCCTTGTCAAAAACCTATATATTTCTGTTGTAGCTGAAAGTGGCTTTGGTGTACATGCAAGGAAATGCTACTGGGACACGCTATCTGTGTTTGCATTAGGGCTTTGCTCTGCTCTGGCTAGTAATTGTTTCAGTCAGAGAACGCTTTTTGTCTGTGCTGTACTTGTCAACTGCTTAGTGGGCAGGCCGCTGGGAAAACTGAAGCTTTGAGAAGCCTGTTTTCAAGGTAATTAAAAGTAAAGATTTTCCTCATGTTTTTTTGCTGCCCCAGGATTTTTGCTCTTGAGCAGAAAACTCCCTATTGAAGTGAACAGTGCTTTCAAGAATGACATCTTTGGTCAGTACAACTGCACTTGTGCAGCAGTGGTTTTATTATGCAGTGCTGTGTTTAGCCAGCTGAGAATGAGCTGACAATTAAAATAAAGCTCTTGTAGAGTACCTGCATTCAGGCAGACATATTATGTGCTTATAAGAGATAACATGCCTCAGAGAATGAGATGGCAAAATTCAGCTAAGATATAAGCTCTTCTGAAAAATACTCGTCACCAGTTAAACTATGCCAATGTATACCAGAGCTGTTGTCAACTAAATAAATCCACAGTGAGTCGTGACAATAAAGCAGAATTCCTATGGCAGAAGAAGAGAGAAGGGAGAGATCTTCACGATTCTTTCTTTGGAAAGAACGTCTTGAATAGGTCTGTTTTCCATGGTGCTACCATTCCTAGCTGGATCTACAAGTTATTACCAAGATACGCCTTGCTGAGATAGTGAGACCTGAATTTAAGATGTTAATGAAGGAGGAAAACAGAAGGTCTTTGCCCTGCACAGCTCCTTCCAAGTTCTCCTTGGATCTATTCTCTTCTTTCCATTTTACTCACTGAAAAACTGGGGGGGAAAAAAAAAAAAGAAAAATACTTAGAAAAATCAATATGTTTCATGCACATGCTCTCTCCAAAAATGAGGAGATACGAGAAATCGCTGATATCAGACAAGTAAACTACAGGCTCTAACAAAGACCTTAATAGGACACAATACTGCCAGCATAATCCATCACTGCTCGGGGCCTTTGCTGGAAAAAAGGAAACACTGAAAAGAGCTGCACCTGTTTAAGAAGAAGATGGTTCAGCTCCACAAAGCAAATCTTCTCACACCTTAGCCTGCCACCCTTCTATCCAAACAGACTGAGGTAAGAGCGACAATCCAGTGATTAAGGCAATTAATAGTGAGCTCCAACGTTTCTTTGTAAATTTGAGAAATGAGGTCAAAACCAAATTTTTCAAATTCAAAAATTATTTTTCAAACGTTGCTCTCAAAATTTTAGTGAGCTCCAGCTATGACACTTAAAGGTCAGTTAACACACTTAGTGATCACCGATCATACACTGAAATGTTAAACCATCTTTGGCTCCATTTTGGGTTCTGAGTAGATTAGTACGAAATTTAAAATTAATGGATTACAGGAAACACTGACATATTCACATTTGCTTTGAAAACTGAAGAAAAGTACATTCACCATTTCAGCTATACTTCAGACACATAAAATGGCCTCAGAAAAGTTTGATTTTTAAATTTCATGCCTTAATTTCAGGTTTTGGTGGTTTTTTGGTTTTTTTGGGTTTAAGTACTGAATCATTTCATACCAACACAAATAGGAACACTCTGAATTAAAGGTCAAGCTATTTCATTACAGCCACACCCTTAGAGCAGCAAGAAGGGAATATCTTTCAAACATCTTTCAAAATATCTTTCAAGCTGTTCTGTATTGCAGCTGCCCTTTGTTGAACTTGCTCAGGTTTTGCTAGGCTTACAGAAGTAGCAGGCAATTTTTGGAGTTGGTCTGACATAAACGAAGCTTGTTATTGGCATGTAGATCTACAGAAATTTATTACTTAGAAAAGCTGGAGTTACTTAGTGGTTAGAGAAAAATGACAAACTGGTATTATTTGTCAAATTGTAGCATTTGACTGATAAACTTTGTTTTGGTGAATAAGCCATCTATTACGCAAGGAAAATTAGTAAAATATATACATACATAGTGATACAATATAAAGTTCCAATGTAAATTTGATGTATATGTATTATGCATATGAATTTTATGCACTGAGAATTTGGCATATTAATGTTTTAAAGAAGTTAACAAACGTAAAAAGCAAATGCTTAGGAATTGAATATATAAAGTAAATACTGTACAAAAGCATACTTATGAAGGTGATTTCTGGAACTACTTTCCCCAGGAATCATATAGACAACAGCCCTTCTGACAGGGCCAGGTTAATGCAAAGTAGCAGGTTGGTTTATCTATGGATGTATATGAGTAAATATATATTCATATGAGGAAAAAATAAAATTTTTGTTGAGTTCTTCCTGAAATAAAGCTGTTATTTCTAGTATGTTCAGTGACGAGGTAAAATTTGCATTGAACTTCAAGCATTTTTAATAATTTTTAATTCCTCTTCATTAGAAAATGGACATACCTTTGCAACCAATTAAAATGCTAAATCTCTCTAAAACGTTAGCTTTCAGCTCTTAACCATGCCACTGTCATAAAGCTTCTCATTCACAGGAATATATAATATATGCTTGGAAAACATTCAGAGACTGGAGTTCTCATGTCAATATAAGAAGAGAACCAGATAAATGACATCCAGTGTTTCAGCACCAGTGTAAAAGAAAATGTGGACTTTCAGCAAGAGACTCATTTAACAGTTGAGTTGATCTAAGTTAATGCTTTAAGAACAAACTGACAAAAATCACAATAAGGGGTTTAATGCTCAAAGAATCTTACGGTTATTTTAGTATTAGTAATTTTGATTGCATATTGTATTTGCAGTAATTTAGACCATCTCCTCAGGCACTCAAAATTCTTGTAGCTTCATGGAAATCCACAAAGATCCTCACACCAATCGGTTCTTATAGGTGATCCTAAAATTTCAGCATGTACATCTGTTTTAAAAAACTCAGCAGGTTGACTTTCAAAGACACTGAATACTGATGCAACTCATACTGCAGTAATAAAGACCAGTTACGTGCCTGTATCAGGTATACAAACTCTAACGCTCCATTGCAAGATACTGTATGTTATCTCTAACTCCCATGTTAAAGGTGACCTGAATCTAATGCTGATTGACACTGTAATATAACATCAAAGTGTTCAAGTTGTCTCACTGAGGGACTTGCATAACACATAATTTCAGATGTTCTGCCCCTCTCTTTACCAAACATACTGTTAATCTTTGTCTTAGGACCAGACATTAAACTTGCAGTCAACTCTCTATTGACACTTTCTCTAAGCCGACCACTCTGTGTTTAGATGTGGTGCCAGTCTTACTTCATTTGGCTAAGAAACACTACAGAAATCTGTAATTAAGGGTTCTATTGGAGGATGCAAAAACATAAAATTCAAAATCCACATTTTTACTTTAGTCCAAATTGGAATAAGAATTCTGAGCTCTCCTAACATATTCCATCAAGCAAAATTCCATAGTTATTTTTTCATGGAATCTAGGGAAAAAAGCAGTCATAGGGTTCAATGTTCAACCTCTTTTTTCTCAGTTTCTAAATTCAACCCTCCACTACAGGCCCATTTGATGATAACTCATCACAATCTATAATACACTCCGTGAGACACTTCTTTTCCTTTAAAATTCATTTTAATTCAAGCTGCATTAGTCAAACATGAAGTCACTGTCCAAAGCTGAGGTATTTCTATATATCCATTTTAATTCCCATGCAAAGACATATGAATTACACGGTGTCTACAGAGCTCATGCAGTTCCAGAGTTTGGGTACCTTGACTGTCCAGTCTTTGAGAATGGTACAACATGCCCAGATATTGTACGTATCCATAAATCTAAGTATGTTTTGAGAGTTTGGAGCGGGTTGAGGCTGAAGGACATAATTTAGGTCTTAGTGGCCACATACTAAGAAGTCTGCACAGAACATCTAATAAATGAACCTTTTCAAAGGTCTAAAAATGTCAAGAGTTTAAGGAAACAACAAAGAGGGACAAATGGCTGTCTGCCAAATATCAGCTCCCTACTGAAAAAACTAGCAGTGCCAAGCCTTCTCAAAGGTAAGCACCCACAGGTTCCTTCTGTTTTAACTGCAGCAAAGACTATTTTATTTCCTTCCCTTGTTCTTGTACATGTGCAGAGCATTTTAGATGATATTCTGAAAAGGAAAAGAAAATATTTTCTTGACCTTGATGCTTAGTACAGATAATCGTAATGAAAACTGATAGGTTTTTGCAAAGTCATGATACATGTTAATTGACATTAATCACAAACTGGCAATTGTCAGTTCTCCTTATAGTAACACAGTTAACATAGCTCTATGTAAACATTTCATACTCTTACTAACTGGTAAGCAAGATCATGTTTTGATATTTAAATCAATATTCATTTTGGTATTCAGTTCATCATGTTTAGTTTTGCAAGTGCCTAAATATAACTGGGATGTGCAGCCCAAAGCGGCTGTACATCAAGAGGTATGTGCTGCAACCTAGGCAGAAATACACGTGGAGTTCTGAGCCTCATCTTAAACTCCCTATTCAAGTAATATTCCTAATGCCATCTGTTGTTGCATTTGAATGTTGTTAGTCTTCTAACATTAGCTGATTAGTCTTTCCTTGTGCATCTGAAATAATGAAAATGTCTCAAAATACATTTTCACAGTAGAGACAGTACTAAATGGAGGAAAAAAAATGGCACAGAATCAGTTCCTTCTAACAAATGGCAAAGGAGAGAAAACAGCTATTTCGGATTTCTTAATTATAAAAAATGTTATTAAATATTTGTACTTCAAATATTTAATGCATCTCATTTAAGTCTTTGCAGTGTTGTCTTAGAAGTATATATCCATCATACTTTACTGCGTATGTTTTATAGATATACATACACACACTTCCGGGGACAAATCATGTAATCTAAGTCGAGACAAATATGAAATGACTCAGTATCTAGAATATGGTAGTAACTTGCTCCAAGGCAGCAACATTTAAGCTTTGTCTGCTGGACTCCCCTGGCAGGAGAGCCTGCCCTGCTCCTCGTGTACACAGCTCCATGGGCAGAGCACAGGGCACGATGCTCTAGCTGGGCTTGCTGTAATTATCCCTCCTGAGGAACAGCATCTAGTAGCCTGAGCATTAATGTTTTTTTGCCGTACTACTACTGTTCTCCTTTGAGAAAGGCTAAAAGGCTTCAGAAGCTGAGGGTGGGGAACTTGTGTCCCCGTTCTGCTATGACAGTCACATCGTCTGTCAGGGAAACTCGCCAGATTAATCCCTTCCAGGAGCTGGGCTATGCCTGGAGCTCACACACTGGAAGTGACAGAAGTTCTGAGCAGCTAGTTATGTGCCCAGGAGCTAGGAGTGGGCCCAGAGGAAAGAAAGTATATATACATACATATACAGTAAGAGAAACAATAAGGAAGACACAGACATAAAATTGCCCAAGTTGCTTGAAAAGGAGGACAGTGAGATTTGGGAGATGTGACTCTGGCACAAAGAGAATGGAAATGGAGTAGGAAAGACATGATTAGAAAAAAATAAAAGTCCTACAGAACACTAAAACTGTACAGACAGAAGTTACTAATTTTAGTAGACCAAGTATCTCTGCAGTTTTTACCCAGGTGTACCTTGATAAGCATTTGGATAACACAGTCTGGTGTTTTGATTCAGTTCTACATACCTTAAAGCCTGCTACACCAGTGGAAATAACACAGTAATTAAAAAAATAATACATTTCTGCTGGGTATAGCAAACAGAATTGGCCAAAAGTGGTCCAAAAAGCCACCGAGCCAGCACAAAGGAAGGGGGGGAGGCGATGGATTTCCCTTTCAGCAGGCTCAACCGTAATGTGCAGCCTTACTCACACGGTACCAATTTTTTTCTCTAAAAATTAATTCAGCAACAGGTTCCTAATATCCAGTCACCAGAGTAGTATATTCAGCAACACTAGGCAAAAGCTGATAACGAGAATAGCGACCCACTGACCGAAACTCAAAGAACAATTTTGTTTGGAATCTGGCAAGAACACCAAGCTTAAAATACTGATTTTATAAAAACACTGGGTAACATGGAATCCACCCAAGTGTTGTTCTGTCTCATCTGAAACATGGAAAGCAGTGACAGTGCCCTTTAATACTCTACTATCAACAAAAAAGAAAGAAAGAGAGCTGCTGTCGCAGCATCCTAATCAAAGTCCTAATGCTATTCCAGTAGTGGCACTGAGGGTGCTCTGAATTTTTAACAGTGGTCACCCGCAACCCCACACACTCCTGAACTTCCATTACCCCCTGGAGATTGAACCATCAGCTCAGCTCTTCCTCTGGAATTGCTTTTTCTTTGCCCACAAGATCTTGAGAGTTTGAATTCGATGTTAGCATTTCTCTGCTGCAGAAATCTCAACTTTTGACTGCTTCTAATTATGGATGATTCATGTTATAACAACACTGAACGCCTTGGTAAGCATCGGTGCACTATTAGTCTCAGCATGTGCCTACAGTGCTGGGCATCCCCCCCCATGGATCATTTCTACTAAACATAAATATCCAACATTATCACCTGAAGGTACATTAGACAGGAAGAGACAGACAAACTTGGATGAGCAGACATTGCATCTTTGCCAACTGTGCGTAACCTACATGTATTACATGGGATAATGTAAAATACACAGAGGTTTTTAAAATTTCTATCTAAGACTTAAAGAAACCATATTTAAGCCTATTATTCATAAGCATTACTATTTTTTTCAAATAGAACATTATATTATCAGTAAGATTACCATTATTTTCCAGCAACACAAGCTGGATGTGGAATTCCTTTTATAACTGTCCTGTATTTGTCTTCCTGCTTTAAAAGAATCTAAAATGGATTCACATGGTAAAGCTTATTCAGGTATAATGCAAAATAAATGCATTTTCATAAAAGATCCATTTCAGTCTACTGCATACAGGTGTACTGGAGGCAGGCGATGCATATTAAACATCCGTGTTAAAAAATCTGAGAAAATATTGCTATCCAAGCACTTTCTCCTATTTCCAAAATTGAACCTGCAGATGCACAGGATACTTAGCTAGAAGCAGGGATAATATATGCATTATTCCTTTTACTCGCTACTTCTTCTCATAGCTGTCAGCATACAGGTCTGATACTATACGTAAGAATAAGAGAGAAGAAAGAACTTTACAAATTGTGCCAAATAACATTAATCCATCAAAAAGGACATAAATGAATCATCTTTTTTCTGGGACTGAAAGCTAGATATCTGTGAGCAAGTATTCTAGAAGCTCTTATTTCATTCCTGAATTGAGAAACCTTTATTAATTTGGGCCATTAATTGTGGAGATTCATTGCTGGCATATTTTCATCACTTTCGTTTCCTTTTTAATGTATTCTTAATGAAATGCTTCTATTTTCACCCAGGCTGCCTATATCAGAATTAACTTGAGTAGCTTTGCAAAAGCTGCACTATAAAGAAGGCAGATGAATGAGCCATGTGCTTATTATAAAATACCATGATTTACTAATAATGCTAAGCGCACTTTGGTATCAGGCACTACAAACTAAAGGCTCTATATGTTTATTGATTTTGATACAGTGATGATTCTGCCCTTTAAAATATGAAATCCTTTCTTAGAAGAAGGATTTGCCTATTTGGTGGTAAATATTTGTTTCAGGTGCTCTTTCCCTAGGTCTCTTTTCCTTCCAAACTCACGCGTAACTCCCCATGACATTAATGGGACACAAAATGTGCGCAACACAGAGAGGTAAAAGGACTCCTGCAGTGGTAAGATACCTAGGAAAATCTGGATGAGCTACATGTTTATTATCAGGTACACCCATTCATAAAATAGGAAATAAATAATAGCAAAATAATGCTGGAAAACACCTACATTTGGATAAAACACACACTCAGAAAGTGCACAGCTGCTTCAGGATTTTTGAGACATAAACCTGATGTAGCTAATTGGACTGAAAATCCTGTGGCCAAATGATCTACAACAACTTCTTTCCTATTCTCTGGACCTTTCGCTGTATGCCTTTGTTAGAGTGATAAAGCAAAAAGGCATTCAGATCCTATTGGCAGAAATTTCATATAAAATTCATGATTGCAGATATGTAATATTACTCACCCGTTGTATATTCACCTTCAGTGTTATCTATCTGTTGGTTTCTCTTTCACAATTTTAATGATAAATCCGGATTTCAATTAACAGAAAATACTTTTTAAATTAACTTTGTTTCATTTATATAACATCCATCAATGTATTTTTAAATTTAACTTCAAATTCTTTGTTTTATATTTAAAGAAATACACAGATTCTCATTGAAAATACCTTTGACACTTTGCTGTGATATATTTTACAGATATTTGTCTCCTTTTATACGTACTGTAACAGATTTGGAGGCATCAATTTATTAATTGAATAAAATTAACTATGTTTTTCAAACCTAATTCTCTGCAGAGTTACTCTCAATTCACACTGGTGAAAGTCCCTTGAAACAAGCTGCAGCTATGCAAATGCTCCAGTGCTTAGTCTTTGGAGTTCCTTCAGCAGCCCATTTCTAATCAGTACAGTTTTTAAGCATATTGCTAAAGGTTCACTTGTATCAATGACTTAATCACAACCCTAACATTAATTATACCTTAAATAGTCAGTTGAGTGGCCAGCACTTCAGTTTTGATCAAATACTTTCCCAGAATGGGAGGACCAAAGCAGGAGACTGTTCATATTCACCCAACTTTTAATTTCATTTCACGGCCAGAAGTATGCAGTTTGCTCTCACTGTAACCTGGGCTGCATGCAACAATTTGGAAACAAGACTGGCAGAAAAATCAGTGTCAAATACAATCTTTGTAATTAAAGAAAAGCATTTTAGGAGTTCTGTTGTGTTTCACCTTTGTGACATAATGCTTTATAATGCTATGTTCCTTTTAGCACAAATGTCCTTACGTATCACTGGCTTATTAGTGCAAGTGCAGTTACTTCTGCTTATAATTCTAGGTTACTTATGATTAACGTGCATTTTTTAAATGGTACCTGTTCCACAGAGGATTATTAAAAATGGATAATTAGAAGCATCTCCTTGAGGAGTTAAAATATTCTAAAACTTAACCTACATAAGTATTTGTACATAATAATCACAGAATTTATTTGAACAATTCCAAATTACTTGTAATGCAACTTAAGATATGTCTAGTTTTCCTAATCCCTCCTAACACCTTAGCTGGGGGTGGGGGGGGGGGTGCGGGGAGGAAAGACAGAGAGAAGCGAAACCAAACAATGCAAAGAAGATAATAATGCAATGCAACAAGACACAATATAGGAGCTGAAGTATTTTAGTAGTATCAAGCTTCTGACCAAAGCCCAGGTCTTAATGCTGGAAGACAACCACTTTGGTCTCACAAAGCCATGTACTGCTATAGGACATCCCTGTGGTCCCTGTTCAGAGAGATGTGTCCTCGCATAGGCAAAGCAAACCTGCCCTCAGAGGATGAAAGGTTTGTATTTCAATGGAAAAGAGAAGACCATAACTTTTCTAAGATAGAAGATGATGTGTGTGCCTTGTCCTGCAATCACAGTCGCCTTGCACTACCTTACAGAAAGTATGAAACTTAGGAATACATCTTATGAAAAGGCCATTTCTGAAGATTTCATCTGAGACCTTCATCTGAGATCAATAGTGATCTCAAACTCTTGTTTTCTGAAGTTCTTACTAATCTGTTTATTTGAAATATAGAACTAATCTGAATTGGTAAAATTCCCCATAGCTAATGAAAGTACTGGCAGCTTCCCAGTCCATGGGGCTACAATGCAACATTTTAATTCTGATAGCACATTCATTCCACTCACAATATGATTTCAGTGATCTATATTTTTCCCCTGTATTGACAGAGTTGTTTATGGCCTTCCTCAGGTATAGGCCTTCGGTCCCATTCTGCATTTATCTGCTCCCATTAAGTAGTGTCATTAAAGCCATTTCAACAGCTCTCTCGGCACTCTATGAATGTTTGTGACATTAAAGCTTGAATGTCTTCAAATTTCCTACAGCTACATGTTGACAAGCTTGAATTCTTATTTATTGGCTCCCTGCAGTAACAAACTGCATGTTTGCCTTTGACAGTTCTTTTCATGATGAGCTCTGCCCACAAAAGGCTGATGTTTTAAAACTAGATTTGAGCAAACCCACATATTTTAAGGGCCAAATTTATTGAAGCACTAAAAATATATATATATACATATATAAATATAAAAGGACATGAGATGTTTAAATGTTATACTGAATCACATGTACTTATTTCAAGCAAGTAAGTTCCATCAGAAAAAAAACTCTAGCTTTTGTTTCAACGTGGCATGAAGAGAAAGTATCCTCATTGCCTGTGCCACTAAAAGATAAGGCTCCCATAATCATCAATTAGCAAATACAGATCAAGATTTTATATCACTGCTGAAATTCTACATACAGCACATATAGAAAACTCAGAACTTTCAAGTTAGAGTAGTTTACTTGATTCTTCCTTGTAGACACATTCCACTAAATGTTAACTAAACAATTTAAGCAAGAAGCTGAGTTCATATTTTCTCCGTTTTCTATTAAGCTGAACAACTTAAACAATATAGAGGGGAGTGGAGCAGTAATTTATGTTATTCACGTGAAGGAGAGAAAAAAGGTTCATCTAAGGCATCAGGCTCAATTAAGAACTGGATTACCAAAAAAAATCCACACAAAACCAAAATAAAAAACAAAGGCCAAGTGATCACAAAATCAGAATCTCAGTGTCAAGTTACGTCAGTATATAAAGTCAGCATATACAAAACCATAAATGTTCCCTATGCAGGTCTTCAAGGAATACCATAGAGACTTTTAACGTAGTGCATTGGGAATATTTGTTTACACAGAGCCTACAAATTCTTTACATAGTATAAAATTTTAATGATATTGTAGTCTCTACTGTGTACTGGAGATGTCCAAGCATGGACCAAAAGAGAAAGATAATCAAATAATACTGCATTCACTCACCCTTTGAACACAGTTGACATGAAGATCTTAATTTCCTGCACCTACCCATCACCTTATGCCTTTGTTTATTTTACTCAATATTCAACCCTGGGTAACATTCTGCAGTGGAAATAGAAACCATTAAATCTACAGATGGCAAGGGCAAGAAACAAGCCACCCAGAACCTAGAATAAATAATTCACAAAAGCTATAAGGCCAAGATAGGAATGTGTTCTTATTTTCTGTGCTGAAATACTTTTCCAAAGATTTAGAAATAAGTATTTACAAACAAGAGTCAAGTGACTTGACTCTAGAAGTCATTTTTTCCTGTGGTATCAGCAGGATAACATTGATTTATTTGGGGACAAGTTCAAGCCCAGCATTTGTTCTTTGTAGACTGCCTCTCTAAAGGTGAAACTCATAGTTCAAATCTTATACACCAAATAAATTCCACTTAAATCTACTATGATGGCTTAATTGGGGTGTATGACTTGTGTCGGCCTCCTGCAGAGTGTTGGATTTCACACTATATTATTTGACCTTATTGTGAGAACAGCATTGCATCTTTTACTGTTTGTTTTATTCATGATCCTGAGGTGAATACAATAAATAAAAGCTTGAAAAAGCATTCCTGAAGCAATTCTGCTGTTAGAGGAAAACAGTGTTTACCTTACTCCTGGGTAAACAATGGAACTACAAGCACCTGCGGTGCTCAGGTTAACTGTTCATTATAGATACGTGGCCTCACTTCATCCATGATTTTACAATCCCCCCAAAATCCCAGTTTCGGTTGGCATGATGTGCATACAATACAGAATACACAGAATACTCACGAAAGGGTTTTTCTTCTTTATGAAACTATTCTGCCTATATTACGGGAAATGGTCACATCTAAATCAGGCATGGGGAACAACTTCCTTGCTGATGACTGAGTAGGATTTTCAGATACATATACAAACTGTGTATTTGCACTACAGTTGTTCCATCAACATATACACTACCTTGTTCTTGCTCTGCTGACGCTCCAATAACTTGCCAAGTTAACCCATATGCATCTAAAAACCACGCTGCTTCATTAGAACACTACCAGGCTCAGATTAATAAAGACCAGTATTACTAACAGAGGCTTGTTTTCTGGAACCAGTGACAAATTAATAGATTTACATCTCTTTCAGATGTGGCTCACTCAGCTGCATCTTGGACTGTTTCTAACTTGTACACCCTGAAGATTATAAGCTTATAAATGTCCCCAGTGAGAGTAGGTAAGCAAAGGGACACTGGAGCACAGTGAAGGAGAAAAGAGCCACCTCCTGTCGGCACAAACCCCGCACCTGGATGGCTCCAGGCCATTGAGTTCCTCCCTCTGCAACTCGCCATTTCCCCTGGCAGCTCAGAATTCCACCTCGTTTCTCTGCACAGAACCTGCAGCTCTTGCAATGCCAACTGCCTCCCTGGCAGCCACGACCGCAGCCAAACAAACCTCTCATACTATCCCACTTGTGGATTCCGGGTCCTTTGGCGCCAAACCAAAAACAGCAAATAAACAAGGATGCTTTTGGGAAACAACTGGGACACACTTTCTGTAAGTAACGCAACACACAGCTGTCACAACTGCAAGTGAAACTTCCCTGGGTACTACCTATCACCTGCGGGCCCTTACAAATGCTCTGTAGGGAAAGTGGAACCTTGAAGGAGGAGTAAGAAAGGCTGTAAGTCCCCTGATAAAAACTGTCCTCATAAAATAAACGCATCCCTGCCCTTTAAAGGAAATGACAGCCTGTGACCTCATGTTCCAGGAGCTTTTTGTGTCTGATACATTTTTTAAGATACAGATACTAAGTCTGGAGCAAAATGTCAGCCATACATACACTTTAACAGTTTAAGGAGAAGAATTAGTTGAAGAAGAAAAATCCCCTAACCTTGCAATTTTTCTCCATTTCTAGATATTGATTGTACTGAAGCTCATAATATCCACTTTACCAAGAGGAGAGGGGTGATAGTAGCAATTATCTGTTCACAAAGAGAAATATAAAAGCTCTACAAGGAACAATGCCTGAAATTATTTTAAAAATAGATTTAGATTTTTTTTTTTAGTCTGAAATTTTTAAGGGACTTATAAGTTAAATATCAGTTTCACTAACTCTTCGATATTTGAAAATCTGTAACAAGCTTCATAAAAAATGTTAAAATATGAAAAATATATTTCATCCTGATGGCACTGACGAATCCTTTTCAACTACTCTTCAATATAAATACTCAGAAGTCAAACAGTCTTCTAACAAGATTTCAAGCATTAAAGTAATTTTCAGAGATTCCCTCCATCTCTCCCTTCCTGACCTCATTTTTTCTTTTTTCATTTGTTTGGGGAGTGCGAACAGAATTTGATCCAGAAAGTACAAAATATTTGTGCAGATTAATACGAGGCAGGGTTGGGGGGCAGAGAAAAAGCTTTCTTACCAGTAACAGGAGTTCTTCATAAGAATGAGTTTTATGACCTGGCGATCTGATCTGGAAAACATCTCTTTGCAAGAATCTTAGAGAGTATATGCACATCCTTGCTCTGTCATCCTTGTCCCAAAGGTACCTGAGGAGGAGAATATCCAAGACCATTTACATTTCCCTTTGGCCGCAGATATTGCATTTCAAATCCTGAAAAACTCTGTAGGAAAGAGAGGAAATGAATATAGTGTCACATCACACATCTTTAAGAATTCCAGTTTAATTCAATCTTCCAATCTTTGAGAGTTAATCCTATTGGCATTCACATCGCAGATAGATCCAAAGAGCTTTCTCCCTTCCAGAAATTTTGTGACAAACAGTTTTGGTGCCATCTGATGTCCCAACAGCAAGTGAGGAGCTCTGCCACATGCCGAACCATTGCCCAAGGCCTCTGAGATGACAGCGCACGGTAAAGGTATGAACGTGACCCCTGATGCTCCATAACAGATGTCAGATGCAGAGATGTTTCTCAGCTGAGCAGTAAAGCACATTTCATTTTAGGCCTAATAATTCATGAGTTTAAAGATTCTAATATATCACGGTTAACACCCAGCAGTCACTTACTCCCTGGGAAGTCTACTGCGAAGTGTCAGAGTAAGTCATATATAAACACATTAAATTCTAACAAGTAGATGCAGAACCACTGAAATCACTGTACCTCAAAATCACTTATTAGTCATACTAATTTAAGGTAACACTCTAAAAATAAACCTTGACTTTGTAAGGCTAAGCTATGAATCACCATAATATATGAATCATAACTTCAAATGCAGTAATGAAAATACATGGGAAAATAATACGGTTTGTTCGGGAGAGTGCTGATTATTCTATTTCACAGAAGACTGAAAAAAAGCAAGTTTCATTATTTTTACATAATCATTCTAAATTACAAAGCCTTCCACACATCCAGCCTACTTAAATACCATTTTAACAATGTAATTGCTAGAGATATTTCTCTCAGTCTTCTTTAAAAAAAAAAAAAAAACAAACACCCCACCAAAATCAGTAACACCACCTTAATTTATTTTGCCATTCATTATTCTAAGGGGCTGACACCTGGCAGAAACTGTTTTGTTTAAATTCATTCATATCAGGGTACTCAGCTGGAGAAAGCCCAAGTGAATAATTAACTAATCAGTGGAAGAACAGTGCACTTCCCAGCACAGAGGAGATCCTGGAATTCCCACTCTGACAAAGATAAATTCACGTGCGAGTATGTATGTCTAAATTTGAGATCTTTAAAGATGAAAAAATACAATATTTGTATAAAACTTTGACTGTGGTCGTCAATCTTTTATCCATTTAATAGCTGTGAATCATCCAACAGACTATGCTCATCTGAACATATTTGGAAGCAGAGGAATTTGGCACAGGGAACGTAATAACAAATTCTAACACTGAGTGCCCCTTCCAACCTTACAGCAGCACCAGCTCTTGAACAGAGCAGTTAGTGGAATTGGTCTTATGCAAGGAAGGCTACCTAGCTAAGATGTAATACTATCCACATTTTCATCATGTTCCTTTGAAGTTTGAAAAGCTTTGTGTACATTCTTTATTCAAACTCTGATTCCTACACGAAGGAAGAGAATATAAAATCTCCTGAATTCTAATCTGTCCTTTCGGGGATAAAGTGTCCAGCGATTCAAATCAAAAGTATTGAACTTAATTTGCTTAGACATGACCTAACCCTCCCCATGTCCTACACAGATATCTTAAGTCTTAATATATGGGATATTAGGCTTTCAGGCTAGACCCAAGTACTTATAGGTTAGGCTCTAAACTAAATTTTTGCACTTCCAAATCTTAAACTGATCCAGCCATCATTCTCATAAAGAGGCCTTATGTTTATAGCTCAGTATTTCCACAACCACAGGGTAAGAAAGTACAGCACAAGACTGTGCACTAGCAGCTGTTCCTGAGCAGTGAATCCCTCCAACACAAAGAACTTCTTTGCACATGTTACATTTGTAGCTCCACGACATTTTGATTAAAAATGTAACTAATCTTACAAGAAGTCTTGCCCAAATGCAATCAATTATACTTTGTCCAAAAATGAAGCTGTAGCACCTTTGTGGAAGAAAAATGAGAGGAGATGGTGGTTTGTGGAAGTTCTCTCTCTGTTGATGAATGGACAGAGAACTGGGAACATACCAACTCCATTACCATCACAGACAAATTAAAACTAATGCACTTCTTTGTATTTCTCAAGTCATACTTTTTTACCTCAGAGACTGACTAAATTGGACTTTAAGTCTTCTAAATCATGCCAAAGATGGACTGATGATCCAGAAAATTCCCATCACATGTTTTCTCACCCTTTTTTAATATGTTAAAAATGTAAAAATTTGAATACTTTGAATAACACATAAATATGAAACTGGGTCAACTTTTACTAGGTGCTAACAACCAAGGCTTGTAGTTTTACACAGTGCCGTAACATATTGCATGAAGTTGAAGCTGATGAAACTACTTCAAGCTACATAAAAATAATTGATTCACAAATCAAAGTTGTAAAGCACAGTCGGGCTTTTTGCCTCTCAGAAATCATGTAGAGCAAGTAGCAACAGGTTGCATCTGAAATTTGTGCTCATTTCTTCAAAAGATATATAGAAACTTCACATTCCCCAAAGCTATACTCTGCAATAGGTAAAGCATGAACTACTAGAAAAGAACAAAAAATAGCACAGCAGACTAGAAGTAGTGGCCTAATCTTCTGGTCTGGTAAGGTGTAACTGTAACATTATTAAAAGTACATCAATATATAAAGGGACAGATCCCAAAACTGCGTAGTCTTATTGACGTTGTTAGAGTCCCAGTTACTTACAATAACTAAATTAAAAGCCTCCTAAAAGTGTAACAGTAGAAAATTATAACCTTAGATATTCATGAAGATAGTGAGAAGGAAAAAAAAAACCACCACCACACTAGATTAGACAATGGAAACACATAGTGAGTTTGATGATCTGGAGAACCCTTATGTTCTCACAGCGTTGTGAGATATGCTGACTAATTTGAAATCATAAAACATGTGTGGAATCTTCAAATCATTTTGAGTGACATGAATTACACACCTCTTTCTTATGTTACTTTCTGGGACACAACATTGCATTAAATAGATACATTACCTCCATTACTGTAATACTACACTACAGAGACTGAAGGTTTAACACATTTACTTCCACAGTGCAGCTTCTAGGTTTGTCTGGCTGGCTGGATGCTTAAAAACAGATTATTTGAAAATCTGACTATTTTGACAGGTTATTTTATTAGCGAGATTTGCTTATGAATACAAGTATAGAAATTAATTAGCTTCAGAGGAAAGCACCACAGATGAAGTATTACAAACACAAGACAAATCTAGTTCCCTCAGAATACTATATTATAAACCTTCAAGAAGCCTCCTTGTTTTTCACGTACAAATATGTCCACAAGCATGCAGCAGACCTGCTTACTGAACATAGCTACCTCTCCTCTTTACTGCCTTCTGTACCCAGGTATTTCCTAGCTGTTCTGAAACATCATGTTGGACAAAGTTGCAGCCACAGAAAAAGTGAAGCTCAGAAGTTTGTTTCATCTCTAACTAGTCATTTTTTTTCCCCTCATAAGGAAAATAATGATTGACGGCTCAACTATGAGACACTCCGGACCAACTGTATCCCTGCTGCAACTGCAGTGACTCTGATCAGCTGCGCCCTTTTAGCCTGATAAATAATAACAAGGACAAACCATCAATTATGCTTTTACACATCCTTGTCTATAATAAAAGGCATATTATTTAGATATTTTGAAAGTTTTATAAAAATATGGATAGATCTGTAAATCAGCAGAGTTATTGAGGAGCCTTAAAATGGCCAGAATATCTTCAGAAATACGTTACTTCCTATTCTAACGTCTAGAGATGAAGTTATTGCCAGGGTTTCTGACATGGAAGACACTGAGAGCCTAGGTGTTGAGCCCATAGGTCCCACAGAATTCAGTGGTTCTCTCTTAAAAATCTATTTGCAATTGCATTGTTTTTGCTAAGTTGAGTAAAGCTAAAAAGAGACTTGTTTCCCCTTTAAAACTTTAAATATCAGCTTGTGCTTTGCAGTGGGTTCTAGTTAATATTTAATAAAATCATAACAGATAACAAGAGAATTAAGATGCTCTTCACTGAAAGTTTTTCCACATTTACGAAACTACCTGTGACCTCCCACCCCCGGCCCAAAGCTGCAAGTCTTCAGATTTACAAAGCTGCAGTTACACAAGCCAGTGAGCAAACTGCTCAATATCTATTTGTCAGGCACACCGGGCTCATTTATTCTGACATCTGTTGTTAGCTCTCCTCCCAACAAATCTAGGGGAGAAAGCATGTAGTAACGTGTAAGAATAGAGGAAAAAGGGATATATAGAAAATGACCTACCGAAAGAGCTGAGCGACACAGAGCAAAGCTGGCGGGACATCTCCCTCTTTTACTTCCATAAGAACAGGAGTTATAAAATGAGAGAAAAAAATGCCAACTAGGGAAAGAAAAAAAGTCTTTTACCAAAATTTTAACTCCAATTCTTTTCTTGAGAAGAAGAAAAGAGGGAAGAAATGGGTAAATGGGGAACTCCTACAGAACTTCTCCAGTTTTTTAATAACTTCTGATTTTTTTCCTTTTCAATTCCAATCAGCAACATCCCTTATGAAGTTTTCTACAGTTCCTTACCAGTTATGAATAAAGAGTAAAAATAAAAGGCTCCGCTCTGAAATATCTTTCTATTTACATCAGTATCTCTGCATGCAACATTGTTATTCTTTACTTGAGCTATTTCCAATTCAGATTAAAGTGAAAGTATATCCAGTCCTCACTAGTAATTTAAAAATCTTCCACTCATGTGTGCCAGGTTTTATATACTTTGGAACATCTGCCAAAAAGTGCCTGCTTAAAGACATGGTGTTTTAGGAAGGGGAATTGTGTGAGAAAAAAAAATGAATAAAACAATGACAGAAATATTTTATTCTTCTGATTGAATTTTTATCTCATCTTGTTATTATGCATTTGCTTATTTTTTTTTCTAAAGCCAGTGATACTGAATGCTGATAAGATTATGTTGTTGTAGCTCCAGCCCATCACATAATTTAAGAACCTTGCACAGATACATTTTAAATAAATAAATCTGTCTTGTCTTGAGAGTGTTTCAGAACTGGGCTAAAGAACTGATCTGAATACTACAAAATACTATAGAAAAAGGTGTTCGGTGGCAGAGGATAAAGTACCTGAATGATTCACTGTCGCTTTTGGAAAGCTCTACGGGGCTCTGTTGCCATACTGGATATTTGTTGGCCATGTTCTATGGCAATGATGAGTAAAGCCAAAACCAGCACCTTAAAGGTGGTCATTGAACATAAGTTTACTGTAACAATGCAAGTGATATGAGAACTAGTGCAGGAAGCAGTTTTGTTATAATTCAATGACAAAACCTACCATGCACATAGCTGCGGTTATTGACAGTGCGCTGTGCTTCTAGAAAGCAAAGTTCATTGTCACTCAAGTATCTGAAAAACGAGGAGTGAAGGATTAGAATACTTCAGATTCATATGTCTGAAAAGCTAGAAAGTGTATTGGCAGGATAAAAACTGAAGCAACTTTAACCCTGCCCCTTCAAGTGGCTGCTTCAAAGAGTCACTGTATTCATTATCGCTCTGGATCATGGAGGGATCTGCTGGAGCAGCTTCTTAGGGCTGCATCGAGAAATGAGATCCAAGGACCAACGTGAGGACGGTGATAGCGAGAATTCATCTGAAAACTCGGGTCAACCTCACTGAAGTTGTCTGTTCCAAATGAAACATATTTATATAAATTAAATAAATGTAGTTGTATTTTGACATGGATACGTCAAATTCTCTGCTTTTATAAATACCACAGAAGTGTAAATACATAATAAATATTTTTAAACATATTACTCTTCTGGGAAACATGTTAATTTATATATAAACAGAAAATTATATTACTACAACTATATATAGATATCTAAACACACTACAACTATATATAGATACTAAAACATATATGATCTTTCCTGCTGCTGATAGCAGGAAACGACAGCGACATGGAATGAATTGTGTTGTTTCTGTTGGTGAACTGCAGTATCCAACACAGTAATCTGTTTTCAAAACCGTTTTTTAATGTAAATCACCAATTTAACCAGAAGTGCAGCTATTAAAGTTAATACTATTGGGAACCCTCTGTAAGTAAATATAGGGAGACACTTAAACACGTTTACACCAACACTTTGCACACAATTGCTCAAAATGGCTGAAAACATATAGGAGTCATGTGTTCTTTTATTGAATAAGAACAGAAAAGGGTTTACATCTTTAGCCAAAACACTCTCTTCCCATTAAAGCAAATCACTAAATGATATGAAAGCTACTTTATTTTCCCCTTGCTCCGTTTTTCTGCATTTAATTTTCATGAGCCCTACGAAGCTACTTTAAAATCATACAGTTTCTGGTTTGAAAGGGTTATAAATTTCATGGGTGAAGAATCCCTAACAAACATGCAGGGACGTGTTATTGTCATGTCACTTCTCCTTATATTGACAAGGCAGCGATGAAAGCCGGATGATGTACTTTCCCCAATTCTGATCTACTGCAGTTTCTAAATCAGATAGATGAAAGACAGCTCGATTCAAGACGTAAGTCAAGGTGTGCCAAGACCTCTGAGAATTCAATGAACAAAGACTTCCTCCGATCCTCAGGTATTACTATGTGTGAGACGTTTCTGCTTTATGCTGGAACACACACTATTTTACTTGATAGCTACATTACACAGAGCTAAATCCAGAAGCTTTTCTGAATAAAACTGATGAGAACTTCGTTCAGAATAATTTCAGGTTACTATATGGTTTAGGTGAATTAAGCTTGTCATAAAAATCAAGAGCTGCTCAAAAGACTAGATCCACATCTATGGGAAGATGGGCCAGTTTCGATCACAGGCAAAAGTGGTCCAAAGGCTTCTCTATTTCCAACTGTCTACTGGCTCAGGGCTATTCCATGTGACTGAGATTGCAGGAATGTTGAAATACAATCTCTTCTCAGCGGTCACAAGCTCCTGAGCTGAGAGGGGAAGGAAATCACAATGACTTTCACCTCAGGACCACTGGGATCGGCAAGGATTAACAGCCACAGCAATGATTAAAGCACTGGGAAAGCAGCCTGAACAGAAGATTTAAAAGCTCAGACTGTTTATCTCAACAAGGAAAGTTTAAAAGAGACTTACTAGAGCCTAAGTATCTAAAATATGTCTGAGAACAAAGAGAACAAATGCAAAGCTTTACATGTATGCAGGAATACCAAGTTCAACAAATATAACCTACATGAGCACCCAAAGTTCTTCAGAGCCCAAACTGCACTTTACAATATGCACAACTGGCAAGAAGTCAGACTGGCAATAAACAAGAGTATGTCTATATGTGGAGCAATCCTCTGATAAATCTCAGCCAGAACACCACACCAGGAAGTATGATGGGATTTCTCAAGGGGCTACACAAGAATGAAGAGTGCAAACATGACTTTTGAATAGGCCCAATAATGGAAAGCGTTTTCAAGTCTAATCCTTACAAGTAATTTGAAAGGATACTTAAAACAAACCAAGAAGCAATACACTCAGTTGCAGGACTACTGCCACAAAGAAACATGAGCTTACAAAGAACTGAGGGACCTACGTCTGCAATTGCATCGCTCAGTAACCAGCATTAACCAGCTGTAACCAGCTGTAACCAGCAGTCTGGCACGTTTCTCCTTTCCCTTACCCTGTCTGACACCCGCGGCCCACGTGCTGATGGGATACTCTCAGGATTGCTAACAGGATGAGAGTCAAAAGTGCTGGAAAATGGTATTCCCATGGTATTAATCTATCTTTAACTGGAATTCTTCCCTTCAGAGCAACTCGGCAGAAATGCCACCAGATGATAGCTTCTGCAGCAGGAAGATCAGTGTTTCTGGATGACTTCCATTACACGGGTCTAACCACTTAGGATCATTACAGGTTTCATTTTTCATAAATTTCATTTTTAGTTTGGCAGGAGATAATAACATCCAGTGAGCTGACCCAACCTTACGTAATTACTATCAAAATTGGTCCTGCAGCTTCAATTGGAAAAAGTTTTCTTCTTCACTTCCTGTCTAAAATTACCATGCTGCACGGCTGCATTTCAGCAGTGGCTGAAATAATTGCAAAGAAGTATAAGTCGAAGACTGAAGAATTAATTCTTTGCAAAGATCTCATTCTTCTTCTGGCAGTGAATTATTAAGTGATTATGCTGTGTATGTATTTTTACTTGCATTCAGTTTGACAACTAATCAGTTGCAATCCTTATTATTCAGAATATAAATTAAAGCATTTAGTTGCAAGTGGATATAAGCCACATGGTACAGTCTACTTGTACTGTTAGGGACTGGTCCTCATCCCGAAGTTAATGAATATTTTGCTAATGACTTAAGTTGATACTGAAACAACTTATGTGCAGTCAACATGTAGACTTTAATGTACTCTATTTTGGTAGAGCTTGGAAAGAAGCTCATATCTCAACAGAATAAGGGCATTTAACGGAGTTTTAAAAATGCCTTTTTGGGTTTTATTCCACTAGACTGCCTGAGGTGGGATTTCCAGGAAAAAAAAAAAAAGTGAAAAAATTTATTGAGATTGCTGGGTTATTTTAGCATACAAAGCATTCTCACATGGTCCAAGAAAAAGAAGTGTCATTTCAGTAAACAATTTCAAAGATACTTCCAGTATTTGAGGACTACTAGTAAGGACATTCTTGAATTCTGCAGAATGTTTAATGTTTGTTTTCTGAGACAGGTGGAGAACATTTTTTAGCACAAATCCAACTGACTACTTTTTTCTCTTGAAATTTGGTTGATTATTTCTCAAAAATAAAAATCTTTAAAGACACAGAATGATTTAAATATGCAAGAAGGAACATCAGAATACCACATGTTCCACATGTTGTATAACAGCCACGGTATTTGTAGGTCAGAAAATAAAACCTACAGAAAAAAGGCTGCTGACATTTTCTTATCCAGGCACAAAGTGTGAACACATTATTAAAAATGTGCTTGCCATGGCCCAAAGAATCTTTTGCATGTCATAGTTCTCTCTGAACAGAATACGTTCAAAACTCTACAGAAGAAATTGTTGAGTATCGCTGAAGTTCCTGACGAAACTGCAGAAATAATAACTCGAAATATTCTGAAGACTGCTAAAATAATGGGTTGGAAACAAAAGTAAAAAAAAAAAAATCAGTCTGAAATATTAATGCAAACTGGATAACTCTTAAAAAGAAGGATTTAAAATATCTTGACTAGAACAAAAAATGGATGTAAGATAAAATAGTTCTTGGTTGTAACATCCATACAATCCATAGCAGTGCAGAGACAGATCTGGATTCCTTTTCAGAAAATGCTGGAAGGCTTGGAACGAAAGTGTTCACATGCATCCTTATCCAAGCAGACTCTGTCATTTCACCTGTACAGATATTGCATTACGAAAATCTCTGGAACTCACTGCTGTCTGCTTTGAAGTGAATATTAAAACTGTTTGCAGATAGTTTGCAATTGCTGTTGAATTTCAATTGTCTTCCTATCCAGGCATCCAGAATCCAAAACAGCACTAGGAAGGCTATTTGAAAATCCAGTACAGAAAAGCAGATTTGCATCGCTCATTCTCAGTGTTATCCCACAATGATTTCTTCGTAACAGTATGAGGCTTGTAGAAGGTGAACCAAACGTCATATAATGTTGTTTAGTTGTTCTAGAGCTTTCGAATAAACTAATTTTTGGAAGAGATTACAATTACAGATACTTATTAGAGATAGCTAAAGAGCTGCTCAAGAAATGGAAGAGACCCATAATACTATTTCCAGATGTCTAACTCTTTTACTTCTTTTACAGCTGTGAATCATTTGACATCATAGCATAAGGACACAAATGACCTTCAGGATCCAAACTAATTGCTGTTTAGAAGGAATTCAGTTATAGAGAAGCTACAGTATATTATCAACAATATTAACAGAAATAGCTTTTTTTAATAAGTTCTACTTCACTGTATTTATCACTTAAATAATGGTAGGAAATTCATGGACAAAGCAGGCTGTAAAGTTTGAATTTAAATTCAAAATTAAGATCACACAGGAACTTACAGTGTGCTGAAAAGACAGCAACAGTGTAGCTGGAAGATGTTTTCCACTGAGCAACTTGTTTGTGGATAACAAAAAATCAGGACTGGAGAAATGCAACCATGGCAAACTATGCTCACACTGAAGATGGAAGTTTTTAACAAGCTCCGAAAATTTCAAAGAAAAACAGAGAACTGCCTTTTTTCTCAAACTCAAAGATGATGGTTACGTTCCTCACTTTAAAATGAATATCATTTCACTGTGTTCTTCCCAGAACTGGAAAACCCACCAGGAAACCAGAGTGACTTTGAAAGCACAGTCAGTCAGTGCAAGCTCCATGAGCTGCCTCTCCCCTTTATATCAAAGCTTGCAGATTGTACAAAAGCCATTTTTGCTGTGCCGCTAATTTAACTTTCACTGTGAGATGTCTCAGGTATATTGATAATCCATATTTTCTTCTCTTTATTGTTTTAAAGCATACAGTACTTTCAAAATCCTCTTCCACATCAGTCCCAGCAAAGGATCTTCATATTCCTACAAGACGGTTCTCCTTTCAGATAGCAGGACAGATTGATGAAGTGCATGAGCAGCTATCAACAGCCCAAGAAAGCTGTTAACAATTTTTGGCAGTAGTATCCATTAAATCAGTTCTATCTTGAATGAAGTATGGGCCAAGAAAGCTGAATTGTACTGCTGATAAGTCTTTCCCACAATACAGACTCATTTTTTGGCTCTCAAGAAGATAAAGACCTGTTCTTTAGGATTTTTTTGGCACACTGTATTGGAATGGTACTTTGGCAAGGATACAAGATGTACTTGAATGCTCATTCACTCTGAACATATCTGGAGACAAGCAGCATCCATCTCCCAACAAATTCTTTATTTATTGCTATCAAAACATATTTGGCAAAAGTTCTCAGTTTACTCTAAAGGTAAGGAGGGCTAGAACACATTTGAGACTAGGAATAAATTAGACTGGACACAGCATTTTTTTCCTCCATTTTAAGCACTTCATTTGTGAACACATACTTATCAACTGTAATTCTTTTCAAGGTTCTCCCTCTGCCATTGAGACAGGCAGAATAAAGACAAGAGACAGGAACTCCAAAAGACAAAATGAAGTTCACCCAGAAGATTTCTATGCCATAACTCACAAGACGGATATTAACAAAAATATTTTCAAAATCCTCAATAACAGAGGCTTAACCTTGCAGTTATTCAAGGAATGAAAAGGAAGGTTAATTCCAAAGACCTGACAACTGGCCCAAATATTTAATTTTGGCCACGTTTAGAATGGATCTTGTGCGGAAACTATGTACATAATTTCAATTGAAACAGCCTGGTTGAATCTAAAGCACAACAATTTAGATTTAGCTGGTGTTTTTAACTAATTTAAAACCATTTTGTTGCAGCATGTGTGGTTTTGTATTTTTAGTCTATTTATCTAAGCCAAAGAGTAACATATTTATAACCTTAGATCTAGTTACTGATTTATCCTTGGTTTTTTGTGTCTTGAAATTTAGTTGACACTGGCATTGCCCCGTGCAATATCCTTCACATACGTAAGAGGGGATGGGTCCTACCTCTGAGAGCCAGTGCTGCTGCCTGGGCAGGAGGGGGAAACAAAGGGAGAGGAAGGAATCAAATTAACACTTTGGGAAAAAGAAGCAGAATCCACCAGACTGCACCAGATTCTAACTTGGTGCTCTGTGCACTCTACTGCATTAACTTACAGGGCTCTTCCTTCTCGGAATCAGTCTGTTTGTCTAGGAAAAAAAAATGCTTTGCTGACAATATATTTCATGGAAAATGCTTAGAATTGGCAGTCTCTCTAATTTTTTTAAAAAACCTACAGCTTCTCTTCCATTTTAAATTTTAGTCCCAACAATGAAAGGGATGATAGGTATTTCTCTCCTGATTACTAGCAGAAAAATAAATAACTCCACTTGGAAGCGACATGAAGGAAGTAAAAGAGACATTTCTGTATCAGGCCAGAAATCCACCAATCCTGCCTCACTGGTGTTGCTTTGGGTCAGTCTGGCTCCTGGAGCAGCCCACATTCCACAACTCAAAACAAAGCACCTCACTGTGCTTCACCACTTCTGTAACATTGTCCTTTTAAAGAAAGATTGGATGAACCTGTCCATCTGTTAGAATTAGACTCAGCATCATTATTTTATTTTCTCAAGTTTTGTCAACATATGCAATCTCCTTCCTTGAAAATACGGAATCACAGAATGTCCTGAGTTGGAAGGGAACCACAAGGATCATCAAGTCCAACTCCTGTCCCTGCATGTGACAACCCCGCAGTTCACACCACATGTCTGAGGACATTGTCCAGTCTCTTCTTGAACACTGCCAGGCTTGGGGCCGTGACACCTCCCTGGGGAGCCTGTTCCAGTGTCCAGCACCCTCTGGGTGAAGAACCTTTTCCTCATGTCCAACCTAAACGTCCCCTGGCACATCTTCCTGCCGTTCCCTCGGGTTCTGTCATGGGTCACTAAAGAGAAGAGATCTGTGCCTGGCCTTCCTCCTCCCCTTGTGAGGCAGCTGTAACCACAGAGAGCTCTCTCCTCAGTCTCCTCTTCTCCAGGCTGAACAAACCAAGTGACTTTAGCCACTCCTCATACGGCTTCCTCTCCAAACCCTTCACCAACTTCATAGCCCTCTTCTGGACACTCTCCAGTAGCTTTATAACTTTTTTATACTGTGGGACTCCGAACTGCACACAGTGCTCCAGGTGAGGCCACACCAGGTTTGTTTTTAAGGTGTTTTTGCAAAAAGCATCTTACAGAGCCTGTCAAGAATTTAAATCTCTTATCTTTCTTTAAAATACACCTTTGATGCTTCAGTAATAACTTTAAAAGAGTATTTAATTAGAACTATTTCAGGAAAACCTGATCAAAATGAAATATAAAAGATAAGGGCTTCTGCATTTTATGAAGAAAACATCCAGCTAAGATGAAGAAAAGTGCTTTCCTTTGTACATCTCATAATAAAATAACCTTTCCTTCTTTCATTAGTAAACCATGGCAGTGTGCTTTTTCTTAACACTTTTTAACCTTAAATTTTTTATGAAAAGAATTTTATAAATGTCATGGACAGACAGGCCCAGCTGACAGCAGGTATAATGAGAGACTGGTGCTACTGTAGCAGCTCTCGCATGCAGCATTGCTAACGCATCCCTAGGATGACCTACAGCACCTCTGCCACAGATTTCTGGGGTTCCGAAATACAAGACAACAAAGGAAAAGTGTTATTTTCAATTTAAAATCTTTCTTCACAGTACTGACCACTACAAATATAAAAAGGGTAGCTGGTGACCTATGGATGTGCTGCAAAGCTAATCTGTCACCAGCAGAGATGAACAAAGCAATCAGCGGACCACAGCAGAAAATTATATCCTCTGCTTTGTACACCGCTGCAGACACAATAACAGCTGTCCTTAATAGAACCAGACTGCTGGGAGAGATCGCCATTTGTTTCTTGATGTTAGTGTCTCCTTCAACAAAACTAAACATTAATAACAAAGGCAGAAGCTTTGTTGCAGAAAAGTGCACAGGATCTCAAGGGGATTTGGGAATTAAGCTGGCTTTAGGAGGTCTTCCTAAAACATAGTGGCTCTTGAAACCTCAACAGTTTTTCAATATATGAGGTCCCAAAAGTGAGGGAGATAAATTCTTTCTAAATGTCCTGTACAAGCCTCCTACACAAATAAGAACACTTTTACTCCATATTCAGAAGCAGCTGTCCCTGTTTTTTTTTTTTTTAAAAAAAAAAAAAAAACATTATTTTGACTACTGTGACAATGTGTCAGCAGTGTTTAGGCAAAATAGTCATATAGTCAGTAATCACTACCACAATCAAAGAAGAAAATCATGCAGATACATAAGGAATGCAAAGTAAAACATCTTAATTTGAAATTTTAGAAAGCTGTAGATTCAAAATTGTTAACACTTTGTTTGTACACAATATACCAAGTCTGTACCATCTCTGGAATACATCCTAAGAATTGCTAATAAACACAAAATAAGAATAATCAGGCAGGATAAAAGATGTTCAGTTGCTCACTCAAGGACTCTGGTGCGAGCAGTAGAAGACCTACCAATGGTGTTGGGTCTCCCTCTTGCAGCACAGAATAGCTGTACCGTTCAGAGATGGCAGTAAAAAGAAAACACTTTCACGAGATTGCCAGCCTGGATGAGTGCTCTGCCTAAGGAAAAAATGTGATCTAGATTCATGTGCTGCACCTGACTCACTTCCGATAAATTAAGATTTTAGGCAGAAAAGCCAAGAAGAAAGGCAAACGCATAGACCTGTGGGCTGGTACACAGATGCCCACGTGCTTTAGCAGGTGGGTTGGACTAGATGATCTCCAGAGGTCCCTTCCAACCCCAACCATTCTGTGATTCTGTGATTGCTTCGTCTTCTGGAAAATTCCTCCTTGATGTCCAAAGGAGAGGAAAACAAACTTTGAAATTGCTTTGGTTTTTTTTCATTAACTTTTGATCAAGACAGCAACTTAAATTAAAACTATACTAAACTTACTACCTTCTCTATCATGTCTAACATACACAATGTCATCTCAGTGTTGACAATTTCTCTTTAGTGTCAACAGAATATTCTCCACAAAACGATCGGTAAACATGGTCAAAAAGGGTCTGGAGTGATGCAAATGTATTTGATATGGGTATCTCTGTTATTTTGCCATCACTAGAAACTAACAGTACTACAGCTCCCAATTGTTTGATCACTCTGCTGGATAGCACAAAGCATAATTGATAAATGTCAGATCTGCTTTGTACATGAAGAGTTTTTACTGTGAAACATTGCTCTTTGAGCCTAGGACAAGAGTTAATTAAAAAGTTGGTACCAAAGATAACATCCTCAGCAGGCAACATCTATTGATCTGCTCAGCAGCATATGAGAGAGACTGATATGAGGTTATGAAATGTTCGTGTAGAACAAGGCTGATTGCCACAACTTTTCCACATCTTACATGCTACAAAACACTAAAAGCGTAAAGAGTAGCAAATCATCAAGAAACAATATGAAGGCAACACTGCTATTCCTCCGTGTTCTACTGTCCCTTTTCAAATTCTATGTGAAAACCTCAGTATTTCTAAAATATGTTTATCTTACACTTTCCTCCTATGTCAATTCATTTCATTTAGAGATTGCACTGTGAAGCCTTATACTTATTCCCACACTTAATACTTGGAGTCCTGATACATTATTGCATACCTTAGCTTTTCTTCACTTCTTTATCCTGTTCTACTGTTCAGTACAGATCTGAATCAGGCCAGTAGACATAACAGCAAATTCTTCTGTAGACTGCACTATTTTATTTTTGGGAGCAATTTCTTGGCATTCTTCTGCTCATGGATATTTTTGGTAAAATTCATAGTGTATGGGGTTGCTCACCCAACATCTACGTTATTTAATTTTGGAACATCTGAGAGATAGGAAAAAGCACTCATAAAAAACTACTCTCTTTGTACTTTTTGAAAACAAAAATTAGATGTTGGTATCACTGTTTCTGTGATTGGAAGTTTGAAAGAGCTGCAGAAATACTCCAACGGAGCTTTCAAAAGAATGAATTGTGTGAATAAGATTATCTCTCCCCTTTTTAATTGTTCTTAAAATCTTGCACGCTGTTCTGAGCGAGAAAGCTACTCTTGGCTTGCGGTCCCATGCTGAACTCAGTGCTTTCTCACTACACTTAGGACTATCCAGGACCACTGGCTGGTACGTCTCCCGCACCCTTCTCATGTGCTGCTCTCCCCTCCCTTGCTTCAGACAAAGGCTCTGGTCACTCTTGTTCAAACACAGGAGTCTGCTCCCGCTGAACAACCCAAGGGTCAAACAACACACCATGTAATTTTTTTTTTTTTTTTTTAAATACCACCATACACTGCCAGCTTATTCCACGCCCTAAGGCTCTTTAATAAAGCTCACTTTGAGAGCAGTCTTAGACTTTAGCTTTCAGATATTTTCTAATTTCATTATTATGATCTAGTTATAAGGAACAGAGTTATTCTCGCATATAGGACTGGCAAAGAAAGTCCTACAGAAAGTCATTTGCTATGTGTGTTTAAATTTCCAGAGAGTTATAATGAATGCTTGTACTCTCTGGGTCACACAAGTAACAGCTGACATTACTTGAGTGAGGTGGATCAGGGTTCAAAATAAATCCTTCTTCAGGGAGGGCAAATAGTGCGTTCTCTTACAGTTCTATTATTCACTTCTGTTTTAAAGATGTGTTGTGGGTATCTTTTCAAAATTAAGGTGAGACCTTCCATTTGTGAGACCCTGTTTTCTGCACTTGCCCTTCTTGGCATGACCAATGTGGTGCTTATCCTCTTCTCTAGTCATTTGCTGCTAAAAACCTTTTTATATCATATTGTAATTATTTGACATGGCAGGATCTTGGAGTAGCACCATCACAGCTTAGTACTTGTATTAATCTAAATTAAATTAACTATTGAGCCTTCCAGCTGGAAATCTCTTATTATCAGTGACTTCCTGTTGGAATTATGGCGTAATTCAGAAGAAAAACCAACCCAGAGCTCAGAGCATTAAGCTTGTTGAGTATATCAAGGCCACGTCAGAACAGGGAAGAACTGATCAGCCATGGATAAAACACAGCCAAATTGATCTTTCTTATAACTTTGTCGTTGCATATTTATGCAATGAGGGGACAAGGGATCAGCACTTCTTAACATCAAGACTGTTACACAAGCTGACTTAACTCTTTTTCAGGAGTTATTTCAAACTGGATAAAAACCCAAAGATATAAACCATCATATATAGAAAGAAAAGGAAACAGCCTGACTGCTGCACCAAAAATAAGCAGACAAACCCATTTTTAGAACATTCAAAATATTAAGGGATCCTTATAGTTTTCAGACAGGGCAGAGTAAATCTTGTAAGGTACATGAAGAGAGAAGCTGGCAGAGCAGGGAAAAGGGTTGCTTGGGTGGCACCAAGGGATGACCGAAACTTTGTTGAGAGCAGCGTTTGTCTAGTTATGGCCTGAAAAGCCTGACCAACTTTTTCTACATAGCATGCAAATCTATTATTCAAAAAGAAAACTCGTATCAGATTTTGTCTCATAGATTTCTGTTCTCTCTTGTTATTACTAAAAATGATGGTTCAGTGATTTCAAAGGATTTTCACACTGATGGCAGGTTATACGTCAACACAGTGATCTTTGCTACGTGTTTTCTATGTTCTCTCAGGCAACAGGTTTTTTTCAGGGCTGAACTTCTGGGAAGAATTTCCACAGAATGCAGTCTTCATGAAGTGTGACAGGATTTTTCTAGTTCCCCTGTCAACAGTCTCAATTAGCAACCATAAATAATTCCATTTTTATTATCTTCCTTGTGCATTTTTGAATTCCCTAAGGCTCTGTTTTGAGTTCTAAGTTTTTGTGTATTTACATGCATCCCAGGGGTGTTGTTTTCAACAACCTTGCTTCACTTTTCATTGTTATGCATATGATATTTTAAAAAGGCATTTTCTCTGATCACTCACGAGCTATCCGTGCTCGCACTTTTGCTTTAAAGCTCTGCCATCCACCACATCTTCCCCCGTCTCCCCCTTAAACACTGATAAGACTAAAACCCTTTTTACCAGCTTTCTTCAGCTCATAAAGTCTATTTCCTTCTCTCCTATTTATATTTCTGATGATTTAATATCAATTTAAAGAGCACTTCCACCTGTGAATGCTGGATTTTCAGGTTCCAGTTCACCTTTTAGGTGATCAGATGAAATATATTGTATCGCACCATCTCAGCAACATCTTTAAATAACCGTCTGACACACATTTGAAGATGGTGTTGCCCTCATGCCTTTGGCAAGATATAAAATTAAAGTGATCGCTTTTACTCTCGGGTCCTGGTAGCAGAACAGATCCAGGGATTGCAACAGATCTACCGTACATATTGTGTATACTGAAATTCATTGATATGACTTTAGTATATTGCTATCAGCCCATGCCTTTGCTTTGAGTAATATTTAACTAGGTACATGAAGAGGTCGTAGAAATAGGTAATTTCTATTTATCACAGAAATCATAGTTAATCATTTTACCCCCTCATTAAAGGTGTAATCCAGCTTTGCCTATCAGAAATTGTAAACATGGTATCACTAATAATATGCATGGTTTCATTTTTCATCTATCCACAAAAACAAATCTACCCGCATAGATCCCAAATCAAAACCTAGCCCTAAGCAATACATATGGTACTTTTCATAAACAAAAGATGTAAAAAAAATTTATATAAAAATTTCTAATAATAAAGGGCCAGATTCAGAATTATGGCAAAACCCCCACAACAATCGAACAAAAAAACCTAGCAAAGTAGATTTCAAATCCTAACACAAACCAAGAAACCAAGTATTAATATTTCCTTGCATCACGTGCAGCTCTGTTCTTAAGGAGGACATCAAGAAAGCACAAAACCAAACATATTGAAGCTGAAGATGATCATTTAACCTTAGTGGCTAGCTGAGGTAGCAGATTTGTTGATTGCTAATATCATGGTGATATTACCCATTAATTTATAACAGAAAATAGTACCTTCGGCTCAGTAAAACAGATAATCCACAGAAAAATGGAAAAACATTATACAGAGACATCTTCGGATTCCTTTTTTTGCACTGCTACATCGGACACACATTGATTTTACTTCTGCACCATGGTTATAGTGAAATTGGGATAAATGGTGAGTTTTAGTATGAAAATAGATATGATTGCATATATCACTGCCTTCTACCTCTGAAAGAAAAATATTTGTTACAATAAAAAAAACCAAAAACAAAACACATCTTTTGCTTTAAAACCTTGAAGTTATATTTTGGATGCAGACATATTTATTACTGCTAAGTCTTGAATAGATCTTCCTTATCTTATAAAGAAACTTCAATAACTGCCATTCAAAGAACAACACAGAAAATATAGCACTTTCCTCATTTCCTCTATCTGTTGCACAGTATTTTCATGTCTATCACTGACGATGTACTAATGATAAAAGAAAAAGCTTAACACAATAAAAAAAGTAGAGGTGTCTATTCTGAGCAGTGCATGGATTTGAAAAGAACACAAAATACATAAGTGCATCTGTTATGGCAAATCCATTTTATAGAATAAAATTCTGTACCAGAAACTATTACAAGGGATGTTCAGAGATGTAATAATGTTTTAAACACCAGGATACACCATAAAGTATTTGAGAGAAATTTAATCCAGCCATAATACGTAACTGGATAAGAAAAGCTAACTGTGCATATATAATCGATAATGTGGTGTGTGCCAGTTTAATAGGATATATAAAAGCTTTATATTCTCTTCCAAAGTCTCACTTGAAAAAAAAAAACCTCAGCCACTCTTTTGCTAAGCTTACCAATAAGAACATTAAACATTGTAAACTTAGAAAGACACTGTATTTTACATAATGTAAAATAATTACTGAATTACGCTATTTTTCAGAACATAATTTGATTAAGCATAATTATAACACAGATTCTGCAATTAAACTTACTGCAACAAAGAAATAATTTGTAAATTTGCCCCTAAATTGCATTCATTACACAGTTCTAGTTATCATCTGGCACAGCTTCCTTCTCTTGAGGACTCCACTCCTGCCTGGTAACTTCCTGGGAGATATGATGTTTCTACAAGTACATTGCTCAGAAAAGGAATATTAAAGAAAATGCACTCCTCTTGATAAATAAGACAGGAGACCTAGTGGGTTCCTTCCAACCCAAACCATTCTGTGGTTCTATGATCCTCCCAAGGAACCAAAATCAGAGATGTGACTGAATGGTGGTAACGCGCATCTGTCCTGGTGACCCCAACTGTCCCCTACTCCATGGACATAAAAAAAATACTCTAATTAGACACTATGTTTTTGGTGGTAAGAACAGTTAAGCATGAGAATAGATGGGCTCTGGAGTCCCTGGGATCTCCAGTTCATGTTTGAGTCAGGCAACCATCCAGGCTGTTAATTGTCAGCACATCCCAACACAGTTTGGCCAAGGCCAAATAGGATGCTCACACAACATTTCTGGGCATCGTTTAGAGGACTGTAAGGACTGAGAATCATTCACAGTTGGTAATACCAGTCAGGCAATCCAGTTTCGAGAGGAAGAGACTTTAGCCGCCCAGATGTAAGCTATGCAGTACCATTTCATCTCAGGCTCAGACAACAGAACCCAGCTTATTTTACATGTTAATACAAATGCAGTTTCTAGAGTCCCTCATAGCCCGACTTTCCAACAGTTTTGTAATACGTTCTATGCTGTTCACTAAGATACAGTCATAGAGTAATGTTAAAAAGAAACCCATTACATGAATTTCAAGAAGAAATTATTCAGTTGCTCAAAGGAGCAGAAATTGTTTACGATGATTAGGCAGGACACGTAGTAGAGTAAGTTTTTTCACCTTTTGGTCACCAATTTAAACTTGATTCAGCTCAGTGGTGACTGGATCTCATTACCTTCTGAAAGCTTTGCAAGATACATCACACATCTTTGTCAATAGCTTCTCATGAAGAAATGTCAGCAACACTAGACTTGGTATTCTCTGGTGTTATTAATGTTAGTGTAATCAGGACAGTGGCCATATACTCAGGACTAAACTCCTCTTTGCACCTGTAGTTATAACCCCAACATCTTTTGATGGCAAAATAACCTGTAGTCATCTTTCAAGAGGTGAGGTCACCTCACCTTACTTACAGTAACAGTTTATACATATGGGGAGGAAATTCGCACACTTTGAGACTGAACTACTGTGCTCACTTAGTGCTAGTCCCTCCAGCTTCCAAGATACATGAGTATCTATCTTGAACTATGACTATGAAAAGTCAACAGCATTGCAATTTTTCTGCTACTGTTTTCAACAAATTCACTTTAAAACTAGCCTATCTTAAGGAGATCAAATTAGGAATGTAGTACGGTGAATGTCAGAAAATAGCAGTGGTAGTGAAGACTTTAAGAATGGGAAGAGCTTAAGAGGGGTGCCATGAAGGGCAAGGTATCAGGAAAAATGGTGAGATTTCGATTCCTGAATAAGGAGAACAGTCTAGCTATTTGAATAGTCTTTAATCAGTGAGCACAATTTCAAAGACATGAAAAACAGAACAGCAATAACTTAAGATGGTAAGTGGTTCAGCCAAGAAGGAAGATCTGAACAGAAAGAGTCAAGGGAAATACAATGCAAACTTGTTTGGATTTGAAAAGAGCCAATATTATAAAGTAGGACTTAGTTATAAAAATACCTTGATTTCTCCTGGATTTCTTTCTTCCTTCTTTTCTCTCTTTCCCTCCCTCTATATCTCAACCAAAGTTCCTGTGCTTGCTGTTTGTTCAGAACTAAATTACATTACACAATGTCCTTCAGTATATGTTGAGGTTTTGTAGATATATGAGTAAATATACTGCTAAATGGAAAACATTAACAAAAGATGAAAGCTACATCTAGTACTGATTATACCATGTGAGTCTAATATTGTTATAAATGAAATAATGAGACCACTAGATCACGGACTCTAACATAGGGTGCTTAAAATCTGGATTTTTATGCTCCTAATGATCTGTAACTTTTTCTGTTAATCGTGCCTGCAGTTACGCAAAAATTATGACATCAAACCTAATAATGAAAAAAACTGTCATTAGTCTGAGAAGTTTTGTTTAAAACAAAGACAAAATAAAAAAACCTCATGCTTTCCTTGGAGGCAGGCCTGTGAGCTACATAACATTACTGAAGCTATGTCACAGTCACTTCTTCTACCATCCTAAGTGACTGGCTGAAAGAAGGGCAGCTAGAATTAAATCTCCTTGCTTGTGTTCAGCTGGGCCAGGCTGTCACATCATTGCAGAGTAACTCTGAGTGATCCATCAGCATATTTCCTGATGTCAGGAATAGCAACAAGGCAGCAAAGAATTGTTCTCAGAGTTTATTCCATGTTGCACACTTTAAAGGCTTATAGAGCACTAAGCTGTGTCTACCTGGATGTCCTGGGACAGGCTGTCCTCCTGAGACTCCTACGCTGAGGTACAAAGTACAGTAGGTTTCAGTAGAGTAGGAGGATAAGAAAGCACCAAGAACAAGGGCATAAGTGATGCTGTGGAAGAAGCAGCCTCAGGCAAAAGTCCTGCAGTGAGAAAGACATAGCTGCCAGGAGCCCACAAAGTATTATCCTTAAAATAGTATAGAAAAATGCAAAATTTCCCATTAAATCAGAGCAAGAAACATTGCTTTTGTTAATGGCTTTTCGCTGAAAGGGAGTTGCACATTTTGTCCCCTTTGTTTGGGACAAGAATTAATGCTGTGTAAGTGTACTCGGTAGGAAGCACATTATAGTTTAAGTTTATGAGTATCCTGGCAAGTTAACCTCCAGCGATGGCACTCACTGTGGGGCTGAACTTCTCAAGAGGACTGTGAAGGACTGGAATCCTGCACAGGTATCTCTCGATGGACAAACTATTTAACAAGAACACGTGATACCACCTTTGAAGGCACTGGATATGACCTTTTGTACAAGACTAAACACAGAGAAAGTTGAAACAAAGAGCCAGTGTGGTCACTGGTAATTCTGCAGGCTCTGAAACACAAGGTTTTCTTCTCCACAAAAGTCTCCCATTAGAGTCTTAAGCTCTAGCAAAGACTTCAGATCTGTGCAGCAAATATAGTCTTTGGGGAGATCAGTTAAACTACAGAAAGCAAAAGGTCTGATGTATTATTTATGAACTACAGCAAACACAAAGAAGAGCACTAAATTCTTGTCACCTGCAAGTGGACTAGATGACTGTCCTAGATAATCTGCCTAACAGATCAGGACACAGAATAAGATTTATCACTTCCATGGGTGAATTTAATACTTATGAATTGAGAGTGTAATGTAACTGGGCAGACAGAAGCAAAAATGGAGCCAGGCACAAAGTGAGCTTCTTCACAGCTCCGTGCTCCTATGCACACTCCTCCACAGGCGCCTGACCTACTCACACCTTCTCTTCCAGAGCGGCAGCCCTTCCAGCAAACTGCTGCTTCAACTGAGCCATGTAAAAAAAAGCAGCAATTCTGCAAATTACACCAAACTGTAATGGGACTAAATTAATTTTCAGTTGTCTGTTTTGAGCAAGGATTTGATAATAGCTTTTCAGAAATAAAAAGCCAGAACACAACCCACCCATTTTATAACCTGTGCTGAAACAAAACAGAAGAAAATAAGAAGAAAAACAAACCAACCAAACAAAACAAAACCAACCAAACAAAAAAAAAACAACACTCTACAGCATAATGAAGAGAAGGAAAAGCTATGTTATATCCTTATGTTCTGAAATCAGAGGTTGCCTTTAGAGGAAATTTGATGGGCTATTCTTTATATTACTCACTTCATTTGTGAGGCTTCATTACTACCCCACTACACAGCAAAACTCTATCCACCATCCATCCAAGTAGAGAGAAGCAAGTTACGCCTTAGTCTAACCTAAAAAGAAAAATTACACTAACATAGCTCAATCTGTATCCTATTGTTTGCTTTCTTCCAGTACAGCCACAAGAGTAGGACAGGAAATTCCAAATACCCTCATAGGCAAACTGCATTTACACAGAGACTTGCACACAATTAGACGAAAAGCCAATGAAGTTTAAAAACTAACAGCATGAAGCATGAAGTGGCTGTGTACTATACAACAGGATTATCTATAACTTGCAGTGAACTGCACTTTAAAGAAAAATAATTAAGGTGAAATCCTGATCGCACAGAAGTCAATGTCAAAATCCCAATCCTTTCAGTAGTTTTTCATTCAAGGTCTTTTTAATACTATTTTTCATACTTTTTCATGAATTAACGCAATGTCACAGTGCAGTGTTTCATCTCAAAAAACTGCCCGTTCATTCAAATGATAATGTACAAAACTTGCAAATTATTACAGAAAAAAAGTGTTTCTTTTTGGCATATACCATACCTTTTATACTGCAGCAAGTTAACACTGATATCTTGTTAAAGGTTATATACCACAGTGAACAGCAGTGGATGTGGATAGCTGCATTGCAAAAAGCTTTTTAGCATTTTTTAAAATTAATCTTAAGTACACTATAATAATGATGTTAATCACTGTGGTATAATAAAAATGCATATATATAAATTTCCATGCAATACATAACAGCATCACCGCATTCATTGTGGGGATATTCCTAACAAGAGAAGCAGACTTGTGCTATGTCTAGAGACCAGATACAAAAAGAAAAATAATTAGAAGTAGGATGCCAGTACCCATCTTCAGGGAGAGAGGGGGGAAAAAAAAAAGGTATCATTCATTTAACTTCTTTCATTAATGAGTCTACTTCTTTATTTTCTTAGGGTTGCCTCCTGAACTTTACTTAGAAAATCCACAGGCTGCACCCTGACATTGATTTCTAAGTAGAACTCTTCAGTGAAAGGAAAGAGGAACTTTGTTTACAAATGTATGGTGCAGTATCTTGGAAAATGTAGGAAAAGCTTCTGAATTTTCTAAAAACAATGGACTTCTTATCCAGACAGGATTTACTTCTGTAGTAGAAAATGCACCCAGAACATTAAAGGACACAGCAGAGTTCTCTAAACCTTTTTCTCAGACATTTCTGATACCTCCAGTAAAACAGATTTTTGTGAGTGCTTTGATAAGTCTGCATCTTATCAATGTCACACAAAGCTGCACATGGATGAGCTGCTCTTCTAGCCAAAGGGCTGGGGAAACTCACAGTCAAGCCTGACTTTTTTTTTCCTTCCACTTCCAAACCTCAGAGTTGGGCAACGGCAAGCACAGGCAGCATCACGCTTAGCAGGGAAAATATACAGCTATGTGCTGGGCTATATGTTATACCATGTACAGGAAAAAGTACAAGTAGGTCGATGAAAACCAAAGCAAAGAGTTGGAGCTACAATCAACTGAAAAGTAAAATGCTGCTTTAATAAAAATGCAGGTGAATTCACATTGATTACACTACACTGTCATACAGGAAGAAATAACTGATAACATTCATTCTTGCTAAATCAAATACCTAATTCCAACACTGTTTAATAAATAAATTTTCCTGTCAGACAACAGTTACATTATGTATTATCTGCTAATCCAATCAATCAATAAATAAAAAATTTTAATCTTGAGAAAATGTTTTTGTTTGGGTTTTTTGTTCATTTGTTATGTTTTTAACATTTAAAAATCAAGCTTTAACTGGAATTAAAGCAGTTTTTTAATAGCAAGAAACCTTTGAGATTTTGGATTTCGTAAGGGTCCAAAAGGAAGGTTAATTTCTAGAAGAAAGGTGAACTGAAAAGAGAATCTCAGAAAATAAGAGGTTTGGCACCCACTGAAGGCACACTGTACCGTTTAAATCTTTGCTGAATTGTGTACATTATAGCATGTTGCTGTCCTTAATAGGGAAGAAAATTCACATCAAGCCTCACCTGGGATCACTACAACCCCAAGTTTCACTACAAGCTTGAGGAAGAAAGGACAAATCGGCATTCATCGCATTTGCTCCTTACTTGAAATTTATAGTTTGAAACTTTCTCCTGACACTGAAAATATTATTAAATCTAGGAAGAAGAAGAGGCAAGAAGGGGAAGAAAAACAACCTTCAATATTCTATACTGAAGAAACAGCAACTATATAAATCAAAAGGCTGACTTATCAGTATAGAGATTTTTAATAGAAAAAATATCAAGGGGAGCATACCATATGGATCAAAGTGCTCTCCACATATGTTAGGTTTTTTTCATTTGAAGAGTAACATATGTGAGGAGACACATAAGAAGTAATTTCTGAAGATCTTATCTAGCTTATTTTTAATTGGAATAATATTAGATTTTCCATCTAACTGAATAACAAATGACTGCTGTTGCTTCACTAAGTATTACTGTCAGTTATAGATTGATAGATTTGGATTCTATTTTCTTTGGATGTGAAAGCTGGACTCATGAGTAGCTAAAATGACTGCAAAAAAGGAGAATGAAGACTGCACAGTATGAAATACATTTAAGTCATGCAGGGTTACGTATTTGTATATCATATTTATATAATTATGATTTTATTGGGCCTTTCGATTCAAGGGATTTCAGAAATTCAGTAATGCCAAAAGACGCATAATCAAAGATACCCATTTAAAAAGTCACAACTGTATATCTCCAAACATAGCTGCTTGAAGTATCTTTTGGATACCCTTTTATTTCTCCATTATAGGTTTCATTATAATGTGTCAAAACTTCGATCAGTTCTTGGAAAACTATAGCTTGATTTTATAACTTTAACTGCATTAACTTCTTCAGTGGAATAAATGTCTCCAGGACTGAATTTCAGACACTACTGGTATTATTTTGACACAACTCAGAAATACAGCTATGTACCATCTCTCTGGAATGCATATGGTTTCTGTGTGGTGGTTTCTACTATAAAAAGTGATTACAAGACTAAACATGTATAAGATAAAATGACCGATTCACTGATAAACGAAGAAGAGAGAAAACATGTTATCAGACTGCAAATGCTTTAATTGCACGTAGATTTTAGACATGTTATGTGACTACTCTGAAATGAATGAAATGGATATACCAGCAGAATCCTTCAGCCTCCAGACCTGCAGGTAGGTGCCCCTTTGCCATGCACGTAGACAACTGGGAGTGTCACCCATCTTCTTCTATCTTTATTTCACTAATATCTGCAAAAAAGTTTGTTCTCATTATAAGCTAATATTTCTCATTTACAAGTGCATGATCTGGCAATTTCTGACAAGGAAAGGGTCCTCTTTTCAGGTCAAATTATACCAAAGATCTTACTGCTGCAGCTAATCAACTTGAAAACGTTCTCTATGTATCAGTATGGCCTGTCCATCTCAAGATGCCATGGGCCTCTATAAAAAGACTTGGGTGAGGCAGTCTCACAAATATGACTCAGCTGTGAAAAACCTATCATGGACCACAAATTATTTGGCTTTCTGAAGAAAAAGCAAGATTCATTTTTAAACAAAACAATACACAAGAGCATTATGATATATGCAACTTCTGAAAGATCCTAACTCAGGTACTCGGCCGAAACCTTAACTAGGACTGACACAGTGCTAAGAACGATGCCAAGCCACCACATAACAAGTGGCTGCTTTCTATGAGCAAATGTCTAGGCCAGCTCAGTTCCATTAATGTTTTACTCCATTATCTGCGAGCTGACATCTTTTCAGTAATTACTGCAGATGATACCACCTCTAGTGTAATTAAAGAACGATTATTTAGAGTGAAGCAAGCCAAAATCATCCCCATTCTCTGTTTAGGCCAAAGCCAAAGAAGGGCTTGTCAAATAAAATGGATGTTTTGCATTAGGGAGCAAAAAAAGAGTGATGTAAAGAGTCAAGTAATTCGATGGGCAATGCTGCAGTGGAATTAATTCAATATGTTCAATATGGTCAGTTCTATGTGTTGTAATATTGGACAGATGGGTATGATAGCTGTGTACTTTCACTGCCTTTGCATTAGTGATTCAGTACTTACAAAGCAAACCTCAGACAGTTCCTGGCTTGTTGCCCAGCAAGAGAAAGACTGGAAGCAAAACACATTAAATGCTCCTGTAAATCTACATACTTTGCAACCCTTCTGAAATGAGTCTCTTTCAAAATGACCCTTTGGACACCAACCAAAAAAATAATCATCGTAACATGAGCCTATAAACTTTTTGGATTAACGGTTAAATAATAATGAACGGGAACTGAAAGGAACAATTCACTTTGTATGAACACTAATGAGAGAGGGTTTGATGCATTCTTTGTGTTTGACAGTAACTAGGTATAAGGACTAATTACATCTCTTATTTAAAACATAAATTGCATGTTTTAAGGAACCATTTAACAGAAGAATGAAGTTAATGAATGCATTCTATTATCAGACTCAGGAAGGTAAAAGATCACAGCTGACCAAAACATACGTTTCCTAATGCATCAGAGTTCAGTGTTTATACAGCTACGGTCATGTTTGGTCAACTGGAGATAACAAGTTTCCCTTCAGGAGCTGATGGAAAGACAAAGATTCTCAGATATGTAGGGAATGATTTAGAAATAGTCACAGGAAGTTTAGCTCCCAGTCATCTTTTCATGCATCTGCACATGACTCCTATAAATACCATCCGGAAAAGACAGTTAGGTTCCCTTACCCTGAAAACTAACATGTCCTCATTATCATTTAAAAAACAGATGGAAGAAGAAAACTGATATTGTCTGGAATCGTGAATGCTGGTGGCTTTGCTAGAATAGTAAGATGTCTACTGGATGACTGGGCTCAAATCACCTATATTTACACCCTGTTTAATTCTGCTGCTATCCGTGACTTCAAGAGAGAAACAACAGCTCAGAAAAGTTATTGCCATTTCACCGTTTTGTTTTGGTGTTTGTTCAATTCCTGACCAAATTACATACTACATTACTATACTTAGCACAATAATTTTTGTCTTCTAGCCTCCTGTGAGGAAAGACACTGTGATAGGCAGCATGATATTAAGCTATCAAAGTTGTCTCTGTCTTGTAACAAAATTTTGAAAAAGTGAGGTTTGCCTTGCAATTAAGCTTCCTGAATTGAAGGCTGGGCTTCTACTTTATTTATGCGACAAAGTAGTTTAGAAGTTGAGGGAAAAACTTAAAATTAGGAAGAACTGGCAGATTTCAAAGATGGAAGGTGGTGCAGTCAAATGAAAAACTATGAACACTGAACAGTAGTTCTGAATACGGAGGAGTATCTGGCTGATTATTAGCGGTTTTCTTTACTTCCTGAGAGACATTTTCCTCTCACCAATATGACAAGCTGCAACTCCAACTCTGAGAAAGCCCCGAGATTTGAGGCTGACAAACCACAGAAAATTCTCTTGAATGAAAATTGAGCAACCATGTCTGTCCATTCACCACACTGATACAAAAGCAACAAGCAACACTGAACTGTTCTCTATGAACACAGAATCTAGAATTCTCAGCAGGGATCTGAACACCTCCTCTACCTCTTCTCCTCAAACCACAGCATGATCACTCTCACCATTTTTTTTCTGGTCCTGTGACTACGCAATAGTTCCACAGAAGTAGATCTCTACAGCAGAACTGGCAGAAAGCAGCAGACCCGGCTTTATGGCTGGAGCAGGCCCAGAGGGGATGCTGGAGGAAAGAACTGAACCAGTGCAGCCTCTCACATCATTCTCATCTCTCAGCTATTTCATAATGAGACTGAGAGGTGTCTTTTATCCAGAATTTATTCTCCCTCATTTGCTTCAGGAATGGGCATCTGATTAAGCAAAACTGATAGAAGAGCATCTAGACTACACATCCCCATGAGACGGGGCCCCAGCTTTTTAACTATGTTGATACTCAAGCTCTTGTGGCAGCCTTAGGGGCGAGCAAAGGACTTAACAAAACTGAAGGTAACCAGAAAGCCTTTGCAACAGCTGAAGACAAATACATTTCTAAAGTTGGCCTGCAGAAGTACGTGTTCTGGCTAGATGACGTTGTAGACCTTGAATGTGTCTTTCAAACTGCATAAAACAAAGACTGGGCCACATATTCTAACAAAAATCTGAGCTGAGCTAGAGCAAACTATAGAGGGCCACCACTTGTGGACTGAACAGTACACTTTTCATAAATAAGATTTATCTAACGCTGCTGCTTTCAGCGAGTAAACAACAGAACACAAAAGGCAAATGAGAACCTCTGGATGAAGAACAGGCAACAACAGAGCCAAAGTAAGCAGCTCAGCCTGTACACGCATTTTGTCTTACAGCCAAGGTAGACGTGGGATATATTTTGTATGAGAATGTCTCAGAGCAACATTTGCAACGATGCAGCATCCTACATACACACTCTACTTAACGTAGATCAAAGTCTAGTGTCAAAGTTCTCTGCATAATACATATAAACAGAATGCAGCATCTTCAGAAATAACACTCTATACATGTTTCTCTTGCATTTAATATGATTTTAGTAGTGCATGATTTACATCTGTTTATTTAAAGAAACATCATATGTCTGATTTGTAACAGTACTTAGCAGCTCTCAGTAGAGAAGAAAAAAAATGTATACCTCAGACAAGAAATAAGCATTCACAGTAATTTTAGCAAAAAATGCCTTAGGTGCATAAGGAAATGATATTTTCCTGCACAGGAAATTCATTTTGAGATCATTACTAGTTAGTTACCACTAAAGTTTAGGATTACAGTATGGAAACCAAGATGTAAAATTTCTGACATGTATGTACTTGTTCTCATAAAAGTATCACTGTGTTTCAAATACAGAACCAAAACATAGACTTTAGGAAGTCTGATCTTTTTTGCCAATTTCATTCCCCAAAGTTGCCACGATAAATAAACTATAGCATACATTATAAATATATTATTGAAATGGAATGTCAAATCTGATTATTGCTAAATTTGAGAAGTTAAAATGTTAAACTCTAATTATACATAAGTTACAAATTACCATAATCAAATGAAACAAAATATGCCAAAAATCAGTATGAGAGTTCTTCTAATATCTATACTGAATTAAGCAAAATCCCATATATATCCTTCAGAGCTCTCAAGATATGCAGTTCTCTAGCCTTTAAATGTGGTGACAGTACAAGAATCACACAGCTTCATTTGGAGGCATTCACTTTCATGGGTTTTTTTTCCTAGATGAACAGAGAAGATATCCCTAATATCCCCTGTGATTATCATGGAAATGATTGACACGAACCATTATTCGCTGGGAATACTGCTGGAGTAGGATTTATAATACAATTATTATCATACTCATTTTACACATCGAGAACTCGTGTACAAGGGATTAGCAATAGAAGTCACCCAAAAGACTCTGCAACTGAAAAGACGTTGTTCACTGATGTGCTTTTTCCACTTAATGCAAAGACCCTTCAACATCTGCCTTCCACTTTTCGTTTCCACAGCCCTGAGGTAGGGTTTGTATCCCAGTCGATGCCATTGCTTGCTACTGTAATATCAATACAAACACATTTAGCATCCCTAGTAAGCTGTTACTCAACATCTCAAATCTTTGTTTTATGCCGTTTTAAATGGCTACATTGATGAACTGTTGATTTCATGCTTATAATACTTTAAAATCATATTGTAACTGCTTGAGAGAGGTTTGGTTTTGCTTTTAAATCAGGAAACTTACTTATATGCAGAGAAGTACCTGCATTCTGACAGGAGGCTGCTTGCTAGAACTCTGTGATAAAATAATGCCTCTCTTTGAAGTCACTCAGAGACCAAATCCCACCAATATCACAACCATATATCCATGTGGAGAACATCTACGCTGACAATAGATGACACAGCAGAAAACCTATAGCACTGAATGCACAGGATAGCAAACAAACCACTGATTATTTTTCTTTCTAGTAGTGCATAATGTATCTTTCCCCTTTGTTTCATTACTGAAAAAAATATTTTGCCTATTTTTCACTCTTCTAACTCTCCTCAACACATTTTTGAGCCTTCTTTTTTTCAACCTTCTATTCTACCATTATCTACAACAGTTATTTACCCTTGACCATACTTTTGGTACTGCAAAGAAATCAGGAACCATGGAGAAAGCTACACCAATTAGAAGTCCATCATGAAAGATCTGCATGGACATTTGGAACAGAACGATACGGACAACATGTTTCGGAGTGGTGGACCTACAGGAGACCTTTGTACTGCCTTCCTCCATATAGTACCTGCCTTCAACAGGCAACAAAGACCTCCACAGGGCTTTCTAGTAAATCTAGGCCCCTCTCTGGGGACGTCCTTTGCCAGTTCGTAGTCAGTTAACTGATTAGCATTATAAAATTTGAGAATGATTTCTTATTATTGGAAGTTTTTGTTTCTTATTATGAAGTTTTGATTTTCAGATGTTTTAATTTCATCCAATCTGCAAGTTAAAAGTCACATCCAAACTTGGTTAAATCCTGGCCTAGAGTTTTCTACGGATGGGGATTGCAGAGCTTATTTACAGCCTTCTTTTAAGGTTATGGAACCTTTAAAACACTAGCATTTTAAATATGAGCCTTCAACAACAATATCTTCTTCCACAAGCACATTTCTGCCTTATGTAATGTGAAAAGTGGATATTACCTTAGGCTGTGCTTCTTATTTAAGTTCACACAGGGCTATACTCTACAAGGAAGTTGTTTTTCTGAAATGTCAGAATAGGAATAGGATAAGGGAATGACTTATTCTCTGCCTGATGCCATCTGATTCTGAATTGAAATGAGCAAAACCTCAGGAGACTGGTATTTTTCCTAGAGAATCATACAGTGCTTCCAAATGGGAAAATATTTACAAGTGAAATGCAGTTGGAAAAGACTGATGTTAAATGCTAGTGTCACCGGAACTGCTTAGATTTGTTCAAACAGTTGTGCAAGTCTAAAATCATTATTCCTCTTTGTTGATTGGTTTTGCATATTATACGAGGAAGTTTACACAGTAAGTGACCAAAATCAATGTTTTAATATATAGTAACAAAAGCATAACTCTGGCTTATGAAAAGAATTTCAGTATTTTAAAACCTTTATCAGAATCAATGCAGTCACTAGAAAAGAAAACACAACTGACTCATGATCATTTCACAATATTCTATCTGTCTGGAACTGCCCTCTGTCATCACCTGAAGCCAGACTGGAGGAAAGCTGCCTCTTGAGACTGGATTTGTCACTGTCAATGTTAAACGCTTGGGCACTAGGAAGCCCCGGGCCTGTTCAGCACATTCTCTAGAGCGTGTCCTGGTGAAAGGTGCATTGGTGTGGGGTTGGTAGCTCAGATGTCAGTAGATGAGTCTTTCTGTGACTGGTTATGACCAGGAGGGTGCTCTGGCTTGTGGAGAGATACAGGAGAGCTTGCCTGAATACCCTGTCCCAATGCAGAGACCTCGTCGTTAATGATGAGACATAACACGTATTGCTTATCACTAACTTCTCATTTAACAGTATATTATTGCATTTGGTAAAGTCATAGAAGAATTCATGGAAGATAGTCTTAATAAAACAGATCATTCTCAGGCTTTAGAAAATAGTGAAAGCAAAACATTCTGACCACTACACTCACAAAACCATTAGTTCACCCCAAAGTAACATATTATACATAGATATTATTGCCCATGCAGTATTAAAAAGAAAATAATAAATCTTTCCAGTATTTTGTGTTTAATGCAACATCAGTTAATAAATGCAAGGTATTTATAAGGAGCTGAATAGCAGTGGTGGTCAGAAAATTTCCAGGTGAAAATGACACTTTTTCCCCCCTATGTTTCAGTTGTGCTTATGTAAAGAGCGCAAGTGCAATCACATTCTGTGATTCTGCGAAAATTCTTCCATTTTGCAACCACTTTGCATCATCAAGGAGCTTTCAGAGAGGAGAGGAATGATGTGCTGTCTCATGTATTAGCAGCATAATTATAAGCTCAACCTTAATTCCAGTGAGATCTCTCTGTATAAGAGGGAAAAAGCTGGTACTTTTTCATGACCCAAAATGTGGTTATGATTCTGTCCCTCTTGGCTGGCAGAGGTTTGTCTCCCTGAGGCTGCATCTTGCCTGTGGAACAAGAGGTGTCAAGAGAGGCCAAAGTCTCCCATCACACCCATTACTATGGCACATCAGCTCTAAAGCCTAACAGTGATAATTTAATAAGTTCTTCTCTGTTACTAACTTAACAGAAATACCAATGGTTTGGGGGAATATTTGTGATTGTGGAATACTACAGCATTTCATCCTCAGTCTAATGATCATCTTCATACTTTGCATGTTTGTTAAATGCTAGCTGAAAAAGTAATAGACTTCCATTTCAATGAAAAGTGAAATCTTTTAAATTTAACTGCAAACCAGCTGCAGTTAGTGAGAAAGTTATGCAAAGTTTTTTGTTTCCCATTGGAAACTGTCTACTATCCAGAACAGTGGTCTTAATTCCAAGCAGATTTAAAATTCTATTATAGCAACCAACCATAAATATACTTCACAAGAAGCTTCAGAACAGTTTCAATCATTAAACACTTATTTTTTCCGCAGTTGTGCAACTCTTCCAGCTATTAAATATTAAAATATTACTGTGCCGCTCAGGTCAGTTCAAGAAATCAAGTAAACTGCACAGAAAGTATCCTAGTGGCTTTTCTGGTAAAGCAAAAATCTGAGAACTGACTAGGAGACAAGTAGTGGGGACCATAAAGATTTTACTTGGATAGTGTTTGTTTACTGACTACTACCACAGTATATACATGGGCCTACAGCATGCTGGATGCACTTCAGTATAGCTAAGGAACTCTACAAAGAAAAACCACACCAAATAGGTAGTAAAGACACTATAATAAGAAAAAATAGTGATACCAATGATGGACCTATCCTGAATTTCAACATCAGAAATCAGCCAGCAACTGGCCACAGGAATGACTGTGGCTGTTTGACATCTCTCCTCAGGGCACATAAACTGCAGCACAGTCACATTATCACAGCTGTGCAGCTTCTGGACTGGATTAGCCCAGAGCACGAGGTGAGCAGGATGTGGATGGGCCTGCAGCTCTTTGTTCCAATAGACCCTGCCTGGGTATAGCAAGTGAATCTGGACTCTGTTGGGAGGATCTACATTGGAAAGCTCAGAAGTGTGCCAACTTGTTCTGCAGAATTTTTTAAAGACAATGTCGTAGCACTTTAAAAAAATGAACTTTCAATACTCAGTGTAAAATTGCACTTGTTTTATGTACAGTAATTAGACACAGTAAATAGTTACAGAACAGTGACTAGTAATCACTATTTTTCAACATTTTTAAAGATCTTTCAACTCCCTTTATCCATTCTGACATATTTGTTATAATTATTCTCAATTACATGATCATACTAGTGGACTGAAAGCTACTAAACAGTATCACTTGTGTGTCCATAAAGTGCTTTTATAAAAAAAAAAAACAGTAACTGAAAAGTGGGTTTTTCCAATAAAACAGGCTATCTCTATGTATTTCAATTTTCTTTCTATCCCTCTGTTGACAGGATATTCCTACTTTGTATGTATAAGAAAAATCAGTGATTCACAAGAACAGTAGAGCTGCAGTACAACTATGGGGTTCTGCTGTTACCAACAAAATATTTAGTTCCTCTGTGATGCTCTCCAATGCTTGGCTCAATTATAGTCCAATATTCATATGTCTAGTCCTCTGTATAATTTATTTTTTTAATTTTGAGGGGGTTTTTTGTCATCTTCAAGGCTGTATTAATGCTGGTTTTTATCAAGATATCACAGCTTGGGTGTCCTCTATGAGCTCCAATGCAACAGTAAGCAGTATGACTTCCAATGCATTTGCAGTATATGAACTGGGTTGATACCAACTTCAAAAAATAAATCAATGGAAAAGCATCAAAAGGGCCCTGTGTCAGATATAATTAAAATTATGCTACTTTAGAACTAGAACCACTATCTATATTTCACTAATATAGACAAATGTATGATTCCATATACCATATTGTGTAACTAAGCTAATTGCATAAGAACCCGCTCAGCAAAGTGCCTCTCAATTCTTTTTAAAACTGGAAGTTGTTTCCAAGCAAAACAGGATGATCAAGATGTTATTCCAAGGTATTTTCAATATTGCTGTTTACAAGCACATTGCAAAATACATTGCTCTGCATAGATAATGAAAGGGCCATTCATAACTTCTGTAATACTACTTTGACTTTTTAAATTAAAATGAGAAGTTTAACCATTCCCAAATCAAAACACTTCATTACAATTCAATTTAGCATTAACCTCTCTTGACAAGCAGCCACAGTGCCTTGTAAGAGCTATAATTTATTTGCCTTCTCCTCCTGTACGAAATGGGTTCTTTGGCCTTTGATAATGACCTGTGGCAATCCTTTGACTCTCTCAGGGTATGATTTGGTTCAACAACAACAGCCACAAAGTCAGCAGCACATCATGGGAATTCAGCGCAGAACAAAGTTCAATAAAGAGAAAACAAGTAAAGGATGAGGAAATACGTCTAAATCCAAGAATTAAGGATCCATTCGAAAACTAGCAACTCCCACAAGACTTGGGTGCAATGAATACAGGAGAAAACTGAAAGATACATTCAAAATATTGAAACCAAAACTGCTGAGTGATTCTGACCAAAGGAAACGCTTCAGTGATGTACGGAAAGTGAACCACAAATAGTCTAGTAGTTGTTTAGTCAAAATAAAAGTTAAGTTGTACACCTGAAAAGATCTGGTAGAAATTAAGATAGCAAGGTATAATTCTAAGAAGTTAATAGATGATATCTGATTATCGCAAATCCAAAATAAGATTCAAAAAAGGCCTAATCAAATTGAAAGAATGAATGAGCACCAGTTAAAAAGCAAACTGAAACATATTTATCATTCAGTCCACCAGGAATTGCATGATGCATTGTGACATACACAAAATATAAACTAGTTCTTTCTTGAGTTAGTGCTTCTCTACAACTCTGTCTCACCTGTGATGATTGTCTGCCAGTTGCAATTAACTTCAACACCAGAAGAAGCCAAACTGAGGTTGTTAAAATGCATAGCTACAGGTCCATCAAGTCCTATCTTTGGATAACAGTTCACATTCACTCACATGCTGTTAGATTACAATAGATCTATTGGTATAAAATAGATCTTAGGGAGACATCATGCAAGACAGATCCACAACTAATAAGACCTAGTCCCAAACAAAATTATGGAATAGCTGATAGGCAACCCAGTGGATTATGAAATTTAGGGAAATGCAATTAATCCTGCATACTTCAAGCAACTAGAAAGAATAATATAACACAAAGAAGGCACAAGCTAAATTGAATTAAAGTAATTAACTGAAGAGTCTTTAGCTGTAGAAGTAAATTCTCATCAATATATCCTCCTAGCAAGAGCCCAAAAGGATCCATGCTTGGCCTTACATTGTTCCACTTATATTTGGTTAATTGGGGGGAAAAAAACAAACAAAAACACACAAACAAAAAAAACCCCAAAACACACCACCACCAACGCACACCTCATCTGCTCTCTGGTAAGTGTCATAGATCCGTGAGGATCAAAAAGCATTGAACTATAAAGTGGACAGTCCCTGAAGCCAAAGCAATTTGCATAGTTTGGTCAGGTGCATACAACTGTGTGACATTTACTTTAATATCAAAAGAACAATGACTGTACCGCAATAGATCTTGTCCTGCAAAGCAATGGTTCTTGAAAAAACTATTTAAATTCCAGTGGATCACCAGCCAGGATGTGAGATTTCAGCAGAATCTGAAACGCCTAATACTCACTAATAAACAGAAAAAAACCTCAAGTAAGCAAAGATATTCAGAAGTAGTATCCACGCTTTGACTAACCATTAAAAACCAAATTAAACAGAAGATGTTTCAGATATATTCCTTGAGAATTGTTAAGTGCTGGGACAACATGCATGGGAGAATGTAGAATTTCCTCGTGCTTTATTTATCAAAAAGCTGAAGGTCAAGCCTTTGAGATCAACTATTACTCTGTAGATTAAAAAATTGGCAATCGGTTCAGTCTACTAGACAGAAATATGAGATTAAATGGTTGGAAGATAAATTAGAAACAGTCAGAAATAAGGTTCAATTTTGTAACACTGCCAGCATAGGGGCAAATAGAAAATTTTTCAACACTAATCATCTTAAGGATGAGGTGCTTTCTTTTTTTTCTGCACGATCTGCACCAATACAAACAGAAATTAATTCATGGAGTCAGACTAGATGACAACAATACTCCCTTCTGGCTGCATAATCTATTACCTAGATGCTCATGGCCATCAGTCTTGGCATCTTACATAAACGAATATTTCATTTAATGATATTTTTTAAACTGAGAGCTAGCTTTGGGAAAGCGACTTAAAATAATTGTTTTTCCTTTAATAAAAAATAATTTCTGTCTGCATCGTAACTTACTTGGAAATTTTTTCTTATCTATTTCTTTTGTTTTAGCTTACAAAATTACATGTACGCTACTACTACAAATGTAATACTTTCTATATTTATTTTTACTGCTCAAGTCATATTTTTCATGGTTATATTTTCATCAAAATATCACCTATCATTTTTGACACAACTTATAAAATATCAGCAATACAAACACCCTTTCACAAACACAATTTCTTATTGTGATCCAACTTTTATTTTACCTAAATGAAAAATACTTTAAATTAAATGAAAGTTATACAGCAAGAACATTTCAGACAGCATTAGTTTGATCATAACAGTCTTAGACTTAATTACATGCTGTTCTTCCATGTCACTTTTGCATATTATACTGCCTTATCCTCTCCATTTTTTATATGCTACTATTAATATTTAACTATCAAATGCCTTTTACTAGAAGATGTTTAAAGATTAGATGACTAGGAAATACCCATTCATGTAGCTACTGCAGACTAAATTATATTCCAAATTGAAAAGCCCTTTTATCTAAATAGTAAATCTACAAACATCTTTACTAGCTATAATATTTATTAACGTTTGGGTTTAGATATTCTCTGAAACAGCTCAATTCAGTACCTTGTAATAATATTTAAATTGTTAGATGTAAGTAGTCCTATTAATTTAATAAGTGTAGCATTAGACATGTGCTTGAATACTGCATTGAAATCTAAACTTAAACCTGTCCTTTTACATATCATAAGACTTTGGCCAGTTAAGAAAATTAAATTTACAGATTTCAAAAAAATGTATCTTCAAAAAAGACTGTGATTCAACACAGGATTAGCTTCTCTGTAAGATGAACCAACATACCTACAGTATCTTAAGTGACAAGGATCACAGCGTCATTTTCAGCTCTCTAAATGTTAGGTCCTAGCTATTCCATTTATTTAAAAAGCTATGGAGCTTCTGCATGACTAAAAACACATTCCTATTTTTCTGACTCAACGACATATAATAATATCCCTTCATTTTTTCAGAGACTGTATTGCTTGTTTATGAGGTGCGGGAGATACTGCTGTCAGCCTGATTTACTGTTTGCAGTCTTCCCAATCCATATTAAACATATAAATACTAATGAACCCATCACTGTCACCCCAAACATCCTTTCTGCTTTAAACAATGAAAGCATTTTCATTTTTTCCATTCTCCTGCAATAAATGTTTGTAGCTCCACTGTGAAGTTATGGCTTTGTATACCAGTCCTACAGTGCCAACATTGCAATGGTGACAGAAGTTAAATGGATGCCAGAGATGGAGCTCATAATTCTGTTAAGTACATTGGAAGCTTCCAAAAGTGTTAAATCAATGCATAAAAATAACAGGAGCATACTATAATTTCAGCACACTATCATTCTTTGGGTTACTTCCTGGTCTGTATTTGAAATTACCCTCTTCTCAAAAGTTTCTTTTCAAAAATTTAGTGACTTGTAAACACAATGTTACTTGGCATTCAGACCTGACAGCCTTTCTGAAGTACCCATACAATCATCCATCTAGCTGTTCTTCTAATAATTCCAAGCATAATTCAGATTTGCTACAATACTGGCAGTCAAAAATGAAGCCAATTTTCTCGTGGTGATATTTACAGCACAAGTAATGGCTCATCATATATAAAATCACATCTTTAACCAACTGTACAGTAGCAGGTGATACAAAATTCCAAAACAAAGGATACAAAAGATGCAAAATTCAAAGAGAATCCATCCTATTTGTGAGAATAGAGCTTTAGATTCAAAAAACTAAATCTAACGCTAGCTAAACAGACAAAGGAATATAATAAAAATGTATTTGGAAAATACTTTATTGTCATTTGGGGATTTCTTTTAAATTGAGTTCTTCTTACAATACCAAGCGTAAATCCTTGCACTTGGTCTAGAATTGGTAGAAAAGCATGTTGCCTAAAGGTTTTGAGAGCCCTCTGCTCCCCAGAATTAAAAACACATCTGTTTTCTATCTATGCAATACTATAAGAGATTCATGCTGTAGAAGTATAGTACTAAAATGGTTTTCCATTCTTCTCCCAAATAAACATTCAAACTAATCAGCATGACAGAAGGTGCACATTAGACAATGTTTCCACCACTGAGAAAAAGCTATTGAAATAACAAGATCCAGATGTTAGACCAAAAAGAAGTTTAAAATCCTCAGAAACCCCCAAATTGTGTCTGATGTTTTGTACAAAGAATAACTAATTTGCTAATGTGCATTTTCTTGCTATGTGAGAGAAAAAAAAGCACACCTGTCAAGAAACCTGTTTTCCACATGCACTGGAATGACATCTGTAGCAGCCAAGCATCAGGGAAATCCAGACACCATTCAATTATTTTGAACATGTCTTGCTTTGTACAGCATTCTATGGTGCACATCAAGGTGCACAGAATAAATATACCTAATTTTTTTTTTTTTTTTTTACTGGATCTATAGTTAGATTGAGGGGAGAAAACTGCTGATGAAGCTTTTTGAATAATAAATTCATAGATTGTTTTACATACTTTAAATTTTCATCTCTGGGAGTTTAAAAAAACTGAATTCCTAGGTAGAGCCACAGGGCTGGATAGTCTGCTTCAATAATGAAGTTCAATGTCACTTATGATTATCTACAACATATATGGAATAGCATCTTGAGAATTTTCCTGGTAAAATATTTTTTTGTTGTCATTGTATAAAATCCTGCAATAGAAATGTAATTCTCTATTAAATCTAACGGTGTAATTCTGAGAAACTACTGATGAGTCCTTTTTCTTTAACAAAATCTGTCTTATTTCAGGTGAACTTTTCCAGTGATGTTTTGCAATTCACAATATTCAGTTTTAAGCCTTGAGGAGGAGAAGAGGAAGAAAAAATACGAGGCTCAGTAATGATTCATCAAAAGCATACCTGGCAGTCAACTGGACTACCATGTACAGCAAGTACAGCAAAATCTGGCTCTAATAAATCTTTTTTATAAATGTATTATGCTGTTAATCAATTATTTTTATGACACCTAATACATATTGCAATTAAAACCATGACCACTACAGACAGTAATAAACATGACCACAGCTGCTAAGAGCTTATGCTCCAAGGAAAGAAAATGACCCAGACACAGAGTGATGAAGGCTCTGATTTTTTTTTTTTTTTTTTTAAAAAAGGCTGCTACAAGTAAATGCAACAACTTAAAAAAAAAAGCTAAAAACAGGGTCTTTCTCTTACCAAGTGACACTTCTAGTTGTGAGTGATGGAGCTTTGAAACTTTCAGAACTTTCTTCTCACAGTGGCTGCATTATAGACTTATTTTTCACTGTAACATAAGAGGGACTCTTTCCACCAAGACTGCATCAGATGACTGCCATCTGCTTTTGCGAAGATCTTCTCAGCAAGACTCACAGGACCTTTCTGTCACTGACATTTGAACACATCTTATTTTTTTTCACCCAATACAAGAGTCTGGAGTAGAAGGCTTCTGAAGAAGCAGGCTGATATAATGCTGGAGTTAAGCACATCTTCTAATTATCATAAGGTATATGATTTGTCATATTAATACTTTTCTGCTTGTGAAAACTGCTGAGATGTTAAACTTTAAAATGCAATGCAGGTATTACACAAGTGAATTATTTTACTTATTTTCCATATATTAGAGCTGAATAGCAGTTCACTATAGGTAGGGTTGAAAATTGCTTACTATTTAATATAGGGCTATTCTAAACTCTCCCCCTGCTGACTCAAATGCTTTAAAATTATTATGCTTCAAGGCAGTGGCCAAAATATTGGGTAATTTGGAAAACAGTTTCTTAAGACACAGGTCAGCTCTCCCCTCAAATGAGTTTGTATCATCTTTTCCAAATGTTTTTTTTACAAATTCAAAACTGAAATGATGGTAAATGACATGCATTTTGCTTATATTGGAAGAAATACTATAAAACAGTTGAGGTAAACATTTAGAGAATGAGAAAAATCACACATTAAGTGAAACATACTTTTAAGTTAACCTAGGATCTGTTCCACTGAGGTTTGCAACTTTTCAAAGTGGCAGAGTAGGTCTTGATGATGTGTTCGGGGTGATATGATGCTGCCGTCTACCTATATACTTGTTTTCTGGGAGTATTGTGCACACACCCTGCTCTTAGCCTGAATCCAGAAATGTTTTGTCTGAAACTCAAACTTATGACTTTAGTGTAACATTTTAACACGTGATCTACCTCAGAACTATTGTAATAAACATTATTTAGTTATGGAGAAGACGAGGAAATGCAGCCATGCAATTTGCGTGATTGAACCGAGTCTGATTAAGAGAAAGAAAAACACTGAGTCCCTTAGTTAAGTTATCTACAAAACTCAAGCTTCCTTGCTCACATGAACTGCTTGGCTTTTGTTAGCTCTTTAACAGCTCGATGGCAGAGCTCAGATCCAGAGAATGAGCAACAGGATCAAAGGATTCAAGTATAATACATGATGAAGCAAAGCGAGGCCTGAGGTGTTACAGCTCCTTTTGCAAAGAATACATGTACACTCTGCAGCGCGATGGATCAGGCAATTCCAGGTAACAGTCTCGTGTTGTTGTGAAAATTCACTGTATTTTTGCAAATTCAATTCAAAAACTGAAGAGCCGATAAAAAAATGAAATCAGCCTGCAGATTTTCTTCATTTCTTGGTGAATCAGAGATCACCCTTAAAAAGACATCTAGTCTAAAATAATTCAGAGCTGTGAACTCATGGCCATGGTGTGCATGAGAAGCCACGCACTGAGCTATCCATGATGACATCCATCTTCAGGTTCCCTCCACAGAGCTAACCTACCGCTTTAATGATATTATTGAGGCGAAAGGAACAATGAAGGTTTGCTGATTCCAGAATTCGGGTGCAATACATCATTGCACAGCCGTGGAACCTAATACAGCGATGTCACAAGCACCAGAGGCCTGGCAGTGATAAAGAAATCGGACGCTGGGCATCCTTGGTACACCACACATTCCCTCCAAACCGATGTGGGAGATGTTGCATTTCCCACTCAAAGGTTTGAACATAGTTCAGGTTGTGTTAAAAAGTATACGGCTACCCCTCTCACTCAACAATACATTATCAAAGTTTTGAGGCACTTGATTTGTTTAGATCTTTTTAAAAATCTTTTCAAACTCTACGCAACATAGATCAACAAATAACTAGAAAGTAAAATATCAACAGAAACAATTCTTACAAATTTACACCTGATTTCAGCAATACAATAATATAGCATCAGTTACACAAAACGTGACAATTCACCGGTAACTATGAGGAGAGTCATGACCCCACTGCCAGGTCAAGGAAAAGTGACAACTCAAAATGCCACTCAGAACTGCTCTGGCTTGGTAGAAGAATACAACCCCCAGTAGATAATTTTCTTGCTCTACTAGTCTTAAATTAAACCTTTAACACAATTGTAATGTATTTTTGTGACGTGAGAAAAAGGAATGTCTTCTGTCTGAAGGGGGGGAAAAAAAGTGGTTTAACAAATTGTCTCAGCCAATACCTTATTTGATAAGGTTTATCTTGTTTCTATTATCTCATACAGAATGTAAAAAAAAAATACAGAATAGAAAATGCCTCTAAGTTAAAAAAGGTTTTGGACAGACAACTGCTTTGCATCTTTGTTAATGATACTATAGTCAATTACAGTTGCTGCATTATTTGTTTTTATAACACTACAAACCAATTCTGCTTTGTTGGCTAATGGGTCTGCACTCAGAAAATACAAATATCAGAGAATATAGAACCTGCATTATTCCCCAAAAATCCATATACAAGTGAGTAAACATTTTTTTCTGTATAGGAATACTTCCCACCTCTGCTTTCCAAGAGCAACAGTATCACTGAAATAAACAAACAAACTGGTAAATAAATAAATGGACACAACACTGAAACAAGACAAAAGCCATAAAATAAAATGTTATACATGTTTCAGGGACCTTTTTAACCAAAACACAAGGAAAACAGGAAAAAACAAGTACTAGCAAAATAATAAAATGCAGATTTTACTGAAAAAAATCCTGAAAAAAAATCTGAGTCTATTTTTAATATGCAATGACTTTCTGACAGCATATTCAAAACAGCATAAAGACCATACTGGAATATTGTATTGCTCCGTTTTAGAAACTTTTTCAAAATCATCCTGGCATATAATAAACAGTAGTAGTTTTTAAATGGATACTCCTACAGCGAAAAGAAAACTAATTTGCTACAACTATGGGACTATTTTAATGTTGGATTTTTTCCTCCGTTATGAAATCACTGAAAAACATCTGAACATAAAGCAGATAAGAGGAGATGAAAATAGTGGTAGATTTCTTATCATAAACTAAAACTCTGTAAGAATTCTACAATATTCTTTTTTTTTTTTTAATAAATCAATGTCTCTACATTAAATCCCTAACCATGATGGAGAACTTTCTGAAAGTCCTGTGTATGGGAATTTACAGTTATCTGTTCAATTAGACCCTCCCAGCATTTATTGTACAACTGTTTGTAGTTACATTCACAATTGGTATCTGGTAAGGGCCTTATAGGTATCCATGCAGGACAGCGAAACCTTAGGCTTATTCATTTTCTCTCCTTAATCTTCAGGATTCTTCTCCTCTCATACATGACAATGTTCAAGAACACATAATATGAAACATGAGAACTGTACTGAAGAATGTAAGAACTTCAGACCGTAGCTGCAGTGGATCAAAGCAGAGCTCCCATCCAGCCCAGGGTTCCTTCCTTGCTTGTGGAACAGTGCTACCCACTGCAATACTTCCTCTGTCTTCACAAACATCTACAGACTTATCAAAGTTCAGCCCAGGCTATCATCTGGCTGCTTTGGAAACTCACAGGAGCAGTTCATGTGGTACTTCGCCTTCGCGGTCCATCTGGGCCGTCTCTCAGGACAGTGCTCTGCTCCAGGCATTGCACCCTTGGTCCTTCCACAAAGTAAACCTCAAACCTAACAAGGTACCTACCACAGCCTTTATCCCCAGTGCCCACGGTGAAACCACTTCTATTTTATTTGCGCTTTTTGATACTTCTTTCTCTAACTAGGAGACTTCTAGAAGAGCGGTAGATACCAGCCTGGTGTGACCCTCTCGGGGAGAGAGGAGGTCCAGGTCCTCAGCACAGTCTAATAGTGCTTTGGATTCCCCTTCTCTGGGACCCAATGGTAATTATTTAGCTAAAAGGTGTTTTGAAAGCTAGATGTGGACATTCCAAATTTGCAGTTTTATGACTAATGTTTTGATTTTAGATTTTACCACTCAGATATTTTTCTTCAAGATCTTAATCTCTTTACCTTGTTATTTTAGTTACTGCAGTTGTAGGTGCCTATTTTAAAGCTATGGTACTGAGAGGAACTAACTGCTCAGCATCACTCAGACAAAATTTGTTGCTGCTTTTGTTGTCACCACATGAAAAAAATTACAATAACTTCAGTGTGATTAAAAATAATTCACAAAATGTGCATTGTTAAAGCAGTGTCTTCATTGTATGGTAGTAACATATATTACTGAGTACTTGTGCACTCCAAATATCCTAATTTGAACTTTCTGGATCACATTCTTAGCTACTACATACTAATATTGAGCTCCATAGTGACTCATCATTTTATATCATCTAAGAATTTGGAGAAAGAATCCTTCTTCAAGACAGCATAAGATCTCACAGGATTTTATTCCCTTTTAATTTCCACAAGAAAATCCATTATTTATGTGATCAACTGCTGCCTTTAGAGCAATTGTATGAGTAAATGACGATTATCTGTCAATGTCTGCATATTATTTAAATAATTACAATTGCAGTATTCCAGTCAAGGGGCAGTAATCAAATTGTATTATGTACTTTTTCAGGTAACTGTTCTACCTGTTTTTGCAAACAACTAGCAGGAGCATTAAACTGCACACTGCAGAGCAAAAGGTTAAATATTACAGAACAAAGGGATTAATTTCTCTGCCTCAGCACTCAGAAGGAATGAATGCAGAGAGGGTAAAAAAAAAAAAGCATCTTTCATCCTGTTTTACTAAAACAAACACTTGGTAGTGCTGTTCATTTCCAACAGTTGCTTAAAAAATAAAGGAGCATGCTTTTATGACTTAATTCAATCTGAAAAATTTATCCCTGAAAGAACCTCTATAAGACCCAATCTTGTATCTTTATTAACATTTATTTTCCTATACTGCATAAAACGTTACGAAAATAATACTGCAACCAAATCCCATCACATATGTGGCAAACAAGCAGTAACAATTTGGTATTTTTAGTGAATGCACTGTATTCCGTAGTGCGTTCACTTAATTAAAAAACAAATAAACCAACCAACAAAACCCACCAATCTTAAATCATATCAAGATATTTAAATTTTCTGAACAATTATTGTTATCTGACCCTTCTCTGAGCAGGAGGTTGGCCTAGAGGGCCTCTGGAATTCTCCTTCAATCTGACAATCTCATGATTTAGTAGCCGTTAGGAAAAATTATTTCTGCTAAGAAGTAATATAATATCAAATGAATTTATAAGACTGAACAGAAAAACAATAAAATACTAATGGCTAGTTCCTGGAGAATGAAGAGACAGAAAGAAATAGAATTAATATAGTATAATGCATTAGGACTACAGACATTTTGTAACCATTAAGCTGAGAAATGTTCATTTACAGGTTCCAGAGTAAAAAAATAGAACCACAACTCCATACTTAGGCAACCTTGTGAAAGAAGATGATGATTTCTAAAGGTGTTTACAATCATGGAAACTGATAACATTCATAAATCATTATGATGATTTACACTGATATTTCAGAATGATTTATTACAATATTCTACGATTATTTAGGTGTGCTCATGTTTATCTTGATTTCAAGTACTGAAAAGTTTCCTTGGTTTCTCTGTAGACACTCGATGGACTAAACGAACTTAACAGCAACTATTTTAAATTATTCATTTGGCTTTAATCTTTCATTACTTTGGAGAATAAACCAGAAATAGAAGGCTTCAACTTACGATGATCCTCTAAATGATACACAACATGAATTAATGCCACTGGCAATAAAGCCTTTTTCTCTACCCTGAGCACCTTGAGAGGACAAACAATCAGCAGCTCATCTCGGAGAAACATGAAGAAATTGGACTAAAAAGTGTTAAGTTAAAGGGAGCATAGTAACTGAAAGCTCAGACCAGATATTATCAGCTTTGAGAATGGCATAACTGGAAAAGAGATGTCAAAGTACAAATGTATCAAAACCCCATTGGTCCTAGAAAATTCCAGATGAAGTTTGTTTCACCAGAAAATGTAGTATATTCAACACTTCGACCACAGACATGTATTGCATCTATGGGCTGACTGCAATTAAGCTTATCTGAGACTGAAAATCTGTAATTACAAGTCAGTAGCACACATCACTCCGGTTTGGGTAAAATCTCACCCCAGCTCTCTTCACTAAGAAGTAAGAAAAGTATGGCATTAGAAAATGAAGACTTAAAAAAAACCCCATCTGTTCCTACCAGTACTATACATAAATTTTTGCTTAGGTCCAGTATCTTCTGCTAAAAATGAAGATTTTTCCCTGTTGACTTCTGGTGCACCACAGTCATACTTGTGTGGACCGACTCTAGGCTCTTCCATTGAGAGCCCTGGGCAGCTCTCATCATATCGACACTTCACATATGTGTCAGCACCAGGAGCCAAGGGGCCACCCTCAAATACACCCACAGCACAAACGGTGGGAACTTCCACAGAAACAAAGAATTCAAAAAGGTGTCATACCTGATGAGTTCTATAATGATACACTCTTCCAACTTTGTGTCTGTAGGTGAGAACATCAGAGATGTAGAAACTTCACGATGTTGTTCAGATACTCTGCTGAACATGTTCAGGTGTGAAACTAGTACTGTTATGTGAGACAAAACTAAAAAAATAGAAAGACTGCCTGTCTGAAAGGAAAAGTCGGGACTGTTCTACTTTTACTCAGTTTTTCAATATGATTTACATCTAAGAGTAGCTATTAAAAACCCTGTTGCTTTTCTCTTTGATCTAAAGGTGTCAAAGAAGCACCCGTTATACCACACTGCTTATTATTTCAAAAATCTGAATTTCCTTTGAATGGAAAATCAGACAGAATGACATCTTGTTTAATGTATGACAAAAATGCTGTATATTAGGGATTAAAGAGATCAAGACAATTGACAGTAAGACTACAAAGGACTGGTAAATCAATGGAAAGAATGAAATGTATGAAAAGAAAAAAAAAAACATTCTGCTTAAACCAATGTGGCAGACAATAAGGAAGAAAAGAATATGCCAAAACATAATTAAAAACTGACTGCACTATTAAAGAATGAAAAACTTCGTGAGTATCAATTAATGAACTAGGATTGTTATCCAAAACCAAATCACAGTATTTTACTTGTCATCAGTCTAGAGAACAAAAGAAACCTTAACATATCCAAAGATCAACAGAAGTAGTTTCTGTAGAACTAGATTATGAGACTGAGTGAAGGTTTATTGATGACGCTGAATGATGAGAAGAACATAAGCACACAGATATCATCGTCACTCCCAAATACACAGTGGACAGGATACATGGTTACAAGCAGTGACAGCTTATAGGGTTTACCTATTAAAACATAAGAACACTCAGACTAAATTTTAAACAAAACCCTTAAACTAAAGCTCATAAAATACCATCAAAACCAGCTTAACATTCTTCCCTGACATGCTCCAATGTCCAATAGGTTTTTCCAAAGTAAGTTAAATGACTCAAAAGTTTAAATTCCATTAAGAGTCACTGCAGAAATATCAATCAGGTCCCTGTCTCAAAAGTCTATTTCTAACCTACTAAAATTAGTGCAAGGTCATCTACCGATGTCAGCTAGAAACAAAAATGAGTGCTGAAAGTCACTTATTTTCTTCAAGGTGCCTTGCATACCTATCCTTACACAAGGTCCAGTTTTGCAATGACGACAACTGAATATTAAGGTGTTCGCATGGCTCCTGACAATCAATGGAGTAAATCTGGCAGATTTTCAGCTCTCACTCAGTTGACAAAAACCCCTAAACCCAGGAATTCACCTTCCAAAATTGGAACTGATTTAATTTGGAGAGAGGAGGCGGAAGACAAGTAGAAATAGCCCAGTGAGAACATTTTTTATCATTCTCATGTTTTTCTATTTGTCTTCACAGCTATTAAGATGAGTCCACTTGAATATGTGTCTTCATTCCATCGCCATGGCTGCTTGACACAAACAACAGATACATCTGCTTTTGCTCATCCTCCCTCCACTCACATGATATACGTGCTGCCTGTCCTGCACTGCTGATCCAGTCATCTACAATGTGACCTGAAATTGAACAACCTTCTTTGAAAACAGCCTTCCCTAAAGCAGGCTCGCCTAAGTATAAGGAAGTTACGTTTTCTCTCATTACATCAACACCTGGATAGTTCACCTACAAACTAATAACCATTCTTTCCTGTGGCAAAATAAATAAACTTGGAGATACCTGGCAGAACATTCCCAGAATAATTGAAGATTTTTTTTCCCTCTTGAACATTTGTCAACAAGCAGGATTATTGAACAAAATAAGTTTCCTTGACAGAATGATTTCAGCTTTTGAGAAAATGTATTCTGTCAACAAGACAGAGTAAGGACTTGACAAAATAATGTGTCTGAACCACTCAAGTGTTTTGAGTTTTCTTCTCAAGCATAACAATGAGGCGCTGCGTGTGCGCGCAAAGTCAAAAGTAAGTCTTTTGACATCACCTGCATGTTTTCTCTTCTGGTGTCAAAGTCAAAGACAAGGTCTGGCAACCTCTCTAATGTCTTTATATAATGAGCCACAGCGAGAAACCAATGTCATTTACAGAGACTGACCTCAGGACCCTTAGAGAAAGACCCTTCTAAGCCAAACAATTAGCAAAAAATTAAACAGCAAAACCAAATGACAGCAACAGCCAGGATACATAAAAAATTAATCCAAAACAAAGCAGAAATAGATGAACGTTGCCCAGCAAGAATCTTTAGGCTGAGAAAGTCAGAGGTCAGTCCTTGTCCTTAAAATTGTCTGGAGGTAGTGGCGCTCTTGTCTTACCCCCAACTCTGTGCTCTATATCAGAAGCCCTGGTCCTGCAAAACAGCTGGTAAGCTTTCCCATCACTCATAAAACTTCTGCTAAAGCTGAATCGCCTTTTATGGAAATATTTGCTGGAAAAGCTATGGGGGAAGAGGGAGAAAGGGGAAGACTCCAAGCACAGGATTTCTGTTGAAGTCTTAACTGTTTTCTACTGAATTCGGCTTCTCCATAAGGGAATTCTGGCAGTAAAAACATCCAGCACAAACTTTTAAATCAAAGTTGAGATTTAAACACTTCATTCTTGTCCTCACTATCAGATCAACAGTGGATGCTGATAATTTATAGGTACTGATATAAAAGTGCACTGATAGAGTCAGCACTGGAGAAAAGCTAATAAAGAGGTAGGGGAAACAAAAAGGAAGAAAGTTATTTACAATATGCTTCGCCTTCACTGGAATGCAGCCACCAGCAATATTTTTCACTGGGATTTGTGCTGCTGGATATACTGTATTTCCTCATGAGTTCCAGTGAGCCGAGTAAAAGAACAAATAAATAAAATAATAAAGCAGGCATTGCATCTGTCAGCTGTAAACAGGATATCCTCCATTTTCCTGCTATCTTTATAAACAACTTTCCAGGAAATTACCTTTCATGATTGAATTACCCAAAAATAATTTTGACACTTAATGTGAAAAAAGTTCTTTAACTTTTCATGCTTCAATGCCCAATAACCTATTTTAAGAGCCTCTGTCTAGCATGTCAGTTACTTGTCAAAGGTTATTGATTTCTCCACTTTTTTTTTTTTTTTGAAGTTACCTATGCATTTTCTGTCGGCCACATGTAAACTTGGCTATAATTTTGTTTAAAGTCTGACCGTTTTTGGCAAGTTCTGTACTTACTAATGAAACACTGACAAGCAAAATGAAACATGTTTTTCCAAAGAAAATCTGCCTGTGGTACAGGGCTCATTTATGGAGTTCTCAGTGTTATTTTTCCTGTCTTTTTTCTGGTGAAATAACTGGATCAAGTAATAAAATGATGACAGGTACATGTGGCATCAAAATCCAGGTTCAGTGTGTTTCACCACTGGGGGACAAAGTCTTGATATTAAGTTCTGCTTACAGCAATCTTAGCAAAACCTACCACTTGATTAAGAAAGTACTGGGACACCACTTTCCAACTCAGACACTGGCATAAGTGTTTGAAACTTTGACAGTTGACTACAATGAAATTTGAAGTATTTTTGGCAAAAACCCATGATAGACTTAAGAATTCTCCAATGCAGCTAGCATTAAAAAAATGTTGATCTCAGTAAACCAAGGCCTGACAATATTTTAATTAAGGAAACCAACGTAAGATGTGTCAAGCTGTATTTTTACAACTGGATACATGATACACTGGCATAAATTCAATAAGTGCATCTTGAATGCCTGGCTAGATGTGAGGCACTAGTGACTGTGCAGTAACTACTGTTATGGAGTAATTAAACAATGTACCCTATATACTAAATCAATTTGCTCTGTCTTGTTTTCCCTCTTTAGCTGTCTTTCATACAGAGTGACAAGTAAGCAGTGTGTGTGTGTGCACATGTGAGTTTCATAGTTTTCAGTGTTACCTGTGAGAATCTCTATCCACAGTGGTTTGGGGTTTTTGTTTTGCTTTGTGTTTTCTTTTGGACCACAACCAATGCTAATACAAGAATGCTGCTCATAGAGGTAAAAAGTCACAGTCGTCATATCATATAAATAAAACAAACAACTTCCTGAAAACTGGACTTTCTTGTAACAAAATGTAATAGTTAGGGTTTCTTTGATGACAAAATGTTCAATAACAACTTGAATTTTCTGTTGAAAGGCTAATAAACCTTTATGTCTCATGTTTCTATGTTTCCATATGGCATACTGAAAATTCTGTTCATACATCTGGAAGAACGTAAGTCAAACACCTCTAACACCCATATTTCAACACAAATAGAATGTGAGCAGAGAAAAGTTACATTGTCAGCTCTGAATGACTGAAATGGTCAACATGCAAGAAAAACACAGCCAAAATAATATAGCCAAAGAAATCAGCAAGGGAAAATTTCAACAGTTCACCAAGCTATTTTTCAGACACTTGAAAGCCTCATGGAATGAAGCAGAAGAATACTGGAGGGTGTGGGGGTGGTGTGAAACCATCAAGAGATCAGAAACCAGAAAACAACTGAAGACAAAACTTATGGTCCAATTCCTGCTCTATAGTTTGAAAAACACCCTTCAGGCTCAACTCTTAAAAGCAAATCAAATTCAGTTTTTCAATGCGAGACAAAATACTTCTCCCAGTTAAGCAGAAATCTGAATTACTAAAGATGCTACAAGTTCTTCAAAAACAGTGTGCCAATGTATGTAAACATATACACTCACCAACCTACATACAAAATAGTAAGTGCATATATGCCATATGTGTTTGAGTGTCTAAGTAAATACACACACACATATATATAAAATAGAATCATTTTGGTTAGAAAAGACCTTTAAGATCATCACGTCCAATCGTTAACCCAGCACTGCCAAGTCCACCACTAAACCACGTCCCTAAGCACCACATCTACATGCCCTCTAAACGCCCCCAGGGATGGCAACTCAACCACTTCCCTCACAGCCCCCTAAAGCAAACATATATTTGTATCTCTGAAAGAACTTGTATAGATAGATAAATGTATATCCAGAAACATCCTTTTCATTACCCCATAATTCCTCCTGAAGTTTAGTGTTCTGCATCCACCTGCTTAAAGGAAAAAGACCTGATGAACTGCAAATTCAGTAAAAACCTGTTATATACTATTTTTGAATACAGGATGTGACATGTAACAAAAATAAAAAGATTGTTAAGAGTGTTTATAACTTTGTATGGAAATATTTTGAAGCTTGTTAAAATATTAAAGAAAAACACCCTGGCAGAGCACTGGAGTCCTGTGCCAGTTTTTTGTGTTTCTAAATTTCCCTTGAGGTCCTGTAAATGGCACTTTGGCAGCCTATGTTCTTAAAGCCCCCAGGAACCTAGAAATTAAGATCAAAAGACTTGTAAAGAACAGTAGGTGCTAGAAGCTTTTAATATATAAGGTGTTGGAGACATTAAAAATAAAATAAAATTAAATTAAATTAAAATAAAAAATAAACCACTTAGCTGCTTTTCACCTTACCCAGCTATATATGTCACGAATCCTGTGAGCAGGTTAATCTTTCACACAGCCTCGAGCTACTTTTATTGTAAGAAGTTAAGCAAAGAATGGTGTACAACCTGCCACATACCAGTCTGGGATGTAGAGCAGTTTGAACTACAGCAAGCTACAGCGCACATTAGGATTTCTATTAAAAATAAATAAGGGCTTCTCAACATTTTTCTCCTTAAGAGGGAACAACAAAGGATACAGACACAAAAGTGAATATTAATCTTCCAGTTTAGCTTTGTACTAGAATATCCCACAGAGCAAAGGGAAATAACAAGACCTGGTGCAATCAAATAAGTTTATACTGGCACATGGGTGGCTTCTTATCATTTAGATCAAAGGATGCGCCTCACTAGATCAGACCATCGGCATGTGTGTGATCCTCCCTGGGAGGCTGACAGTGCCATATAATATACATCTAACCAATTGTGTGCTTTCACACAGAAGCCCTTTGAAAAGTCCATTCTGATTGACTGAACACTTCTAGCTATACATTCCACTGCCTGAATATATAGTGTGGCACTTCTGAGTCGTCTTCTATTTGTTTTCAATTTATTTCCTTTTGTTGTCACAGCACATCACTTTGTTTTCAAACTACAAGACAAAAATTCTCCCCTGGCACAGCACCCATTAAAACACGAAACAAAATGGAACAAAAAACCCTCTGCATGTAATAGTAAAAAAAAAAGGGGGGGAGGTGCGTGCAAAAACCAGACCAATTGGAAATCTGATACCACAAAACCAAAATAGCTTTACAGTTATCTATGACAGTTTAAACGGACACACTCCAGATGGACTAAATTATTTTACATAAAGCATTCTCTTCGTGCCATCACCCTGCATGGTAGGCAAAACCACACATTAGGAAATAAATCGGGTATAATTTCTCTAATACGTACAACAATCCCCATGCTAACAGTAACTGTTAATTGTACTTTTTACTTCAATCCGAAATTTTGTAGTACGTATTACATGTCTGTGCTGCATAGAAATAACACATAGTGAGGAACAGGAGATCCAAATAAGTATTTTTCATTAACTGTAAAGAATAAAATAACAGAAGAATATATAATAAAAATACTCTCCAATAAAGGAGTGTTTCTCTGAGGTGCTACCAACATGCAACCCAAAGCAGAGGAAAATAGGGCATTCATTCAAAACAGGAAAACAGTCACCTGTCCTGGATTATACAAAATCTCTAACTTTGTGTTTCCCAAATCTCTAAATATAGTAGCCATAAATCCTATTCTTCTATTCCAAGGACAGAAACACTTTCATGAAAAGATCCTCTCCACCATCTCAATGCGACATCCAGAGATAGTTGTCACTATTTTAGCAGTACCTCTTCCTCTAGAAAAGATTATTTTTTTCTCCAGAAGCCAAGAAAACACCTGAGCTAACAAAGAGCACTAAAATCCTCTGAACTGACTTTAAACAAAAAATATTCTAGAAAGTCTACAGAATATGAAGAAAGTATATTTTATTTCAGTCTGTTTGACAGCTATTCTGAGCTGGCCATCTGCATTAGTTCTGCATGCCTGCTGGCTGACAACTTCTATTTGTTGAGCAGATAATTGTAGCTGTTTTATTTTCCCAGTAACACACTATCACAAAACACAAGAGTGTTCAGCTTACTTTAGACATGTTCTCCAATATACAGAGGGCAGTGAATAATAGTGAAAACTGTTTTGCTTGACAAGCAAAGCATGAATGTGTCACATGAAATACTTTGTCTTGCTCAGTGTTCCTTCAGAACAGATAGCATTCAGCTTTCAGATTTCACAACAAAGACATGCAAGATAGCTGTGAAGAGGTTGTATTTCAGGTACAATTTTTTTAAAAGTTTTCTTCAGGCTTTTAAAACTTTATTTCGTAAGTCTCTAAATCCATAATAAAACTGATAAACATTATAACTGCAACTTTTAAATAAAGAAAAGGAATTTGGAAATTCAAGGCATCATATTACATCACAAGCAGGTTATGGTTTTCTGGTCATAAATAGTATCCCTTTGCAAATTCAGCTGTATTTTAAGTGAGCTATTTCAGTATCAGTATCCCTGGAGATGGATTTTAATTACAATCTGTTTAGGTTGTATTTCTTTCCAGAAGATTTGGCTCTTTTGCCATGTAACTTGCAGGAGTGTAACTATGGCAAATTCACAGCCCAGATTTTATTCAGATGAACAGCCAGCTAGTGGGTTATTCAGCCACCAATTTTCAGAACTGAGGTCTACAAGTCTTTTGAGTGCTGTTCCACAGTCACTAAGCTAACTTAAAGCCAGGCGTAACTACTAACATTCCCCTTGCCCTTGCACTTCGGAGCCTTTGCTTGTGCCTTACTAGTATTTGTGTAAGTCCAGATAAGCCATTTTAGAAAGCTAAATTAGTGCCTAAATGGTATTTTTTTTTCATAGGGTTAAGGTTTAGACAATCAGCTTCCTGAGGCCTCTTTCCACAGTATGGCATCAATACCCCTGCAGCACAAGGCAGGAACAGGGGTGGCAGCAGATGGGGAGGACCGAACCCTGCAAACTCAATTCAGATCAGCTTATATTTCCATTTATAACAAAATCTGATAAAATGATTTGCCATCAGACTGTGAAGTGAAAACCCATTTTTAAAAATGTTTTGAAGCTTATTGTAGAAGTATCTAAATTGAAACAGAAAACTTACTGTATTTGCAGAGTACTCAAAAAAGTCAGTCTCCTATTTGCTTCTGGTATTGCCTGAGGACCATGATAGAAATACACCAGTTTCAGGGCGCAGATTCTATTATTTCAAGGTAGTCCAATAGTGCAATTTAAGGTACAGGAGAAAAAAAAATTAGAAAAAAATACACACCAGCACACACATAGACTGAAACATCACAGTTTTGTTCATCAGAATGGGAATCCAATCAATACTGCATATGAAAAAGTTACAGCACTTCACAGAATGGATTTAAAGATCGACCTCAATTCGGGCAGCTTCATTATGATTGTCACTTCTAATGCTGTATAAAGCCATTCTGCTTCCTTAAGCATAGGCTACATCTGCTCTATAATCAGCAGCGACGCCAAGGGACCATATTCTAAATATTTAAATATTAGAATTAAAAAAGAATCTTTAAAAGACGGAGCTGCATATGCGCAGGGGCATTAAAATTTACAATAGCTTATCACTTAAATGTGGAAATCGATAATTATTCAATAACAATTCTATACTCTTGGGAAGGCAAGAACTGACCAAAATGCTGTATCACACAATTTCTTAAAAAGAGAGAAAGAGAATCTGAGCTGTGGGCACTTAACGTGGAGAGTAAGAGGAACTGTAAGAATCAGAACAATCTGCTGTACATAAATGCTTCAGGGCAAGGAAATAAAACAATATCTACTTTTGGTTCAACTACATCTCACTCACCTGAGCTACTAAGTCTACCACAAAGCTAAAAATGCTGCCCAAAGCAGCACGCTGCAGACAAGAGACTTGGTTTACCAGTGTACTCATCCACTTCACACCAGTTCTACTCAAGTACAACTTGAAGAATCAATAGATATGACTCACTGCTGCCTGACTTCCATTTTGCACTAGGGTAATTTTATTTGCCAAAATGATGCAACAGCACCATTAAAGCAGAAATAAGATTCATTATGTATAAGCGTTTAGGCTTATGACTCCCTCCCTTTCTAAAAAAAAAAAATGGTAAAATTCATCCACATCCTCATCAAATACTGTTCTACTCATACTCAGAATTAAATTTTAAAAGTACCTTTTAAGTCTGTGTTTTCTTCTTTTTTTCTTTGCTAATCAATCATTTACGCATCAGTGCTACGCCTTTATTATCCCATCGTTTCGCCTCCACTGATTAGCAAATTTCCGCTTTATCTGCAAAGAACAATTGTTGGCATTTATTATGTAAAACTTTTAATATATAGTTTATATTTGATTTTTATTAAAATCAAACCTATCATGAGATAGCACATCAAATTGAACATATTACCAGTTTAACACTTTAAAGCTGAATTTTGCAGTGACTAAAATACACATCCATGGAGCACTGGACATGCACATTTATCACCTGCATACTGGATACGTCATGAGCCTTCTAAAAAGTGTAAATAGCCTTCATTCAGTAATGTAACAGTAATATAACAGCAATTCAGTAATAAGACACGTGCATAAGCACATATGACAACACAAACTGTCTTTTTATTACCTTATTTTTTTAGTTAATTATTATAACTTTTTGTCTATTAAGGCAGAAATGACACAATGACATTGCCTATTATGATATTTGGAGTGAGAAACCAAAAGGAATAAAAAGTCTCCATTAAGGGCACCAAATACAGGGTTAAGATCACGTTGATTCTCTTTCCCCTTCTGTGTCTCTCCTCCCCTTCTTTCGAAGTGCATTACTCCCAGTGCAGCTAGAAGCTAGTAAATTAAGCCAGTTAATTTTATAAAAGTGTCTTATTTCCACAAAAAAAGAAAAAAGCTTTATCCGAATTCTTATCAAGTAACAGATGAAATAGTTGAAAGCACAGTGTATCAGGGGAAAACCCAAAGCATTTATTCAGTCTTTCAAGACCTTTTTTTTGACTGCTGGAGTTTCCTCCTCTAGCCTGCTTCTTGGTGTCTGTCAAGTTGGGTATCACTGCACAGCTAAACAAGATGATTTCTTTCTCCTTACTAAGACTTCTTGTCAGGTCAGTAATATAATTTATGTTTAAAACATCTTCATTGTTTAATATGTAAACAGCATTAACTGGGAGGAAAATGGACTGAGATCACAGAATATCAGTGAGATTTTTAAGAACTGTATCTTTAGATTTATCAGGGTAAATGGTATTTTTAATGAGCTAACATCTTGAATAAGGACCACTACAAGGCAGAAATGGAACAGAAACAGAAATGATGAAAGCCTATAAGGAATTGACAGTTATCTGGAATTTCTGTGGAACAAAAATTGTTTCCCTGAAGAAGGGAAATATGCAAAACTACTTAATTTTTGATCTTATATTTAATATTTAAAATCAGACTGTCTCAACCAGTTCTAATGAGAAGAGGCCTAATACAATGTAAGTACAATATTAGCTTAAGAGGACAAACCTTGCCAGTTAAATGCTTCGCTCGCAACTAATCTATTCTCTTTACATACAAGAAGTCAAGTATAAAGGAATAAGACTACCTCTGCAAGTAACTCAGATAGTAGGTTTTAATTGCAGAGACATATACGAAATTACAACTATGGATTTGTAAATTACTGTGTATAATGTAATTGATAAAGACTAGCATTTATTGCTTAAAAAAAATACAGTAACATAAATAAGAAATAAAGTGTATTTACACACACAGAACTACCATAATACTGCAGCAAAATGAACTTACAAACTAACCCAGCCCACCCGTGGAGAGGGACCCTGCCCAGCTTCCACCAGGGCAGAGACAGAAAAGGACTTTGATGTCCCTCTTCCACAGTCCTGTAAAGGTCAATGTTGCTACAAGCACCAGGCTGCCCAAGGGAGAAGGAGGAGCTGCCATCACACTCTTAGCTCTGCCCATTTTCTGAGACTAGAGCAAAGTCTGCGAAGCTATTTTCTGAACTATTTCTGTGAATACTGCTCTATGAGATGCTCCCGCCTTTTCACAGCACAAGAGAAAGCATGTAGAGATATGCAGACAGAGAGATGGGCACCAGCTTGTGCAATAGATTTCACCCATTTCAGCAAACACAAGAAACTCAGCTCCCATTCAAAGTACAAGATGCTACTAGAAGAACTGTAAAACTTTTAAAACCAATTTATTAAGAATATTCAGTCAGCCAAAGAAGAAATAAATCTACTAGTACATGTGTGAGAAAGTGACACAATCACATTATATCAGTAATTATTATTCAGAAGCAGCTTTTCTAATGGAAAAATTTCAATCAGAGTTCTCTTTCTTCTTTGGCTGTCAGCTTGGAAATATATTTAAATTTTCCTTGCATTTATCTGGTGGTTGAAGGGCTGAAAATATAAATATTTGTTTTAAATATGATGCATATTAATAGATATTTAACTTAAACCAACAAAAACTAGAAAGAGAGGGCAGCTTTGATTTAAAGCAATACCTAAAAAAAACCCCAGGACAACAAATGAGGTCCATGTGTTTTGCTAGTAGTGCGACTAAAGATAAAAATACCGTGATGCAATTTAAGGGCACTTCAGAGTATACACACACTCACTTTAGACTCACATGTTAAAGTCCCAGTTTATCTGGAAAAAGTCTCTTGCAAGCCAAATGTCAAACCAAAACACAGGAGAACAAGCAGATTTCCATTTTTTCACTGTATGAACTGAGGTTGGAGTCTGTGACTGAAGGATGCGTTGCTTGCATGATGCTTTCACAGGTTAATATGAAATCTATGGTGCTTAGAATACTCATGCCTCCTATATACCAAAAGACCACAGTAATACTATAATAGCTTTGCCTTATTTTTCATACTCTCTCATCCTCCATACAGAGTGTAACTGCTGCCTTATAGAAATTCTACCATACTTCCGTTGTGCACACTCTCGCAAGTTTCCAGGAGTACAGTCAGCAGATATAAACAGGGTGAGTTTGTGTTCACAGATCTGTCACACATTTCAATAGAAAGCTGACAAAGATTTTCCTTCAGACCTTTCTTAGGCACTTGAACACATGGCCAGGTCTCGTATTTAAAGTGCCCTGAAAGGTTTTGCTTACTATGTGATTTAATTTAGTATGTTGGGTTCATCAAATACATAACTAAAGCATCACCTGTATGAAGCGGAAGTCAATAGCATAGTCAATGAAAAATAGTGGTTTTGAGAATCTGTCTAATTAATTCTAATTTACTTTGCAAATTAGAAATCTGTCTAATTAATTCTAATTTACTCTGGAAATCATATGAAGAGTCAACATGCATCAGTTTAGCGCCTTCTGTCTTTGATGGCTAAATATGGACATTGCCATTCCTCACTTGCCTATAGATACTGTATACAGGAAAAAGATACTCTCAGTGACACGGTGGAGATACGAAACCTAATGCATTTCATATGCATTGATTTTGTTGACATTTAAATGTATTTCTGTTTTAGATTCTATATTCTCTTCTATATTTTGAGATCATTTTTCCCAACATTGCCTAGAAATTTATGATAAATAATTTCAGCTACTGATTTCAGAACAGAAACAAATGTTTCATATCAAATGTATACATTGGAAATATTTCCACTCTTTTTGAAAGAAAACATTTTAATTACAATTTGATGGAATTCCAACATGTTCTTTACCAGTAAGAAATTCTATTTCTTTTATTAATTACAAACCAAAACTGGTTTTGTCTAGCTCTGTTTTGGAAATCAAACATCTTGGTGCACTGCTGTCAGTAATAAACAGTGACTGGCTCAGTCTAAACATATGGTGAATTTAGTACAACAGAAAAAGCAGAACTGTGAAAGCAAGTGATTATTCTGACAACAGTGAAAAAGTTTTATTCTTTTGATTCTTTGTGATCTATTCAAGACCCTTTAGTTTCTTCCTGTTTAAGTAAAACCTTCCTAGTAATTGTTTGCTTTGGAGTTCAAACAAATTCCAAAAATCCAGAACACAAACCAGGAAATAAAATCTTTTATTTCCTGTCTCAATTTATGCAATGCAATGTACCATTCACCACCGCAAATGAAAAAGAAAAAAAACACACAGCACTGACTCAAATCTGGAAAAGACAACTCACATGAGTGGCATCCCTCATACTTGCAACTGAAATATTGCTACGAACTGCCACTTTTTTTTTTTTTAAAGGTGAACGATGAAAGACAAGCTACATCACAAGCTGACAAAAGCTAAGGAAATTATACTTTTCTATTTTATAAAGGTACATATGTCCCTTGAGCAGAGTCTTGTACAATACCAAGCATCCTCGACACCCAGTTTGAGGGATCTTATTGTTGAAATCAAGAGCAGCAGAAAGCACTTCTTGACTTCCCAAAGTGCTTCTCGTTTCCCCCAAAAATGTATGGCCTTGGTGAGATGGGAGGTTCAAGCAAACTGAACACCCAACATGGCAACACAACATTGCCCAGCAAATTCTCTATTAAATCTCAGAGACCAAACCAAATGAACATCGCTGAAATGCTAGCAAACCAAACAGTCTACTGCACCATGAGTGGAGATTATAAACTTTAAAAAATTGCATTTTCAAAACCAGAATGCAAATAATTTACAGAAAATGCTTTTTGCTTTGTTGGATATTCATAAAAATTTGACCAGCATAACTTTTAAGCAGCTTTGTAAGCTTTACACTATGTTTTATCTCACTTTACTAATAAATCCTCGTTAAATAGACAGTAAAAAGTCAACAGCAACCATTACCAAAGTGTGAAAACAAATCCTTATAGGTTTGAGTATTTCTAGTTCACATTGGGCAGGACTTTCGAGAAAACAATGACTACTTCTGCTGGAAGAAGACTATCATACAGTTGTGAAAGAAAAAGAAAAATACAGGTTCAAGCAACAGAAGAAAAAATGGCCCCAAAGGTCTAAATTGTTCAAACAGCCCTACCTAAAGGGGGGGGAAGCTGAATATTGTATTCTATACAAATCACATGGGAGAAAGTGGCTTTCCGACCCTTGAGGAATATGTATGCATATGTATTCATATTCACAGCCCTAAACATGGAAAATGTCCATTCTTATTCATGTAGTTTCTACAGAAGACTTTTGGTAAGTAGCAAAATGGAGATAAGCTGCTGCAAAGAAGAGGGGATCTGTGCTTCGTTTTCTTTCTCTTAGGCTGCACTTTGTCACTGACTTCTGGAATCAAAGGAAAGATTAGCAACATGTACAGAAGGGCATGTACAAGTAAGCCAGCCTGAGAGCCAAGAACTGGGTCATCTGCTGCCAGCTGTGAAAACTGCTACACGCTCCAGAAAGGAAGGGAAAAAAACCCACTGGGAAGATATTTCCCCGGGTTTAGAGGAGCTGACAAATTTGCCACATGAAAAAAAACTCCTTATTGGATTCTCATCAAAAGCAACATCTAATATTTGTAAAATATTTATCTTTCTTTTTGTGAATTCTCTCCAGCCGTTTCTTCTGTATGATTCCTTTAGTGAGGTTTGAGAGATACAAGAGAAATTTTGCAGTAAATTGCCCCAGATCACATACATTCAGGGCTGGGCTGAAAAGGATTTTCCATCCTTAAGTATTCTTCTCCATTTCACATATTCTCTCCTTATCTTGAAATAAACTAAACCACAGGAAGTAGGCAGTAAAGCAGAGATTAAAACCTTGGGATGTTTCCAAATGTGTGGTCTCAATCAGAATAAGGAGCTTGAAATGAGCTGGTCAGCACAATTCTGACAAAATGTGAAAGGTCAAAATTGCCCTCACAATATCTTGATTCTTCAAATGCTCACTATTACTAAAAACAGGTTTTCCAAGGAAAGCCTGCCCTAATTCAAAGCAACTAGATTTTATACTAGTAGTCTAGGAGAGGTATAGCAGAGGAATACTGGGCAAGGCAGGAAACGCTACAAGTCTGTAGTTCCCCAGAACAAGGGCTATGAATTCCCCCAGTGACTGAAAGCATTACCAATTTTTCTTAATGTCTTTTTTATTTTCTTAGGTTTTGCAGTTTTGGAGGGTGTTTTTGCAGTTAAAAAAATGCATTACTATGCTGCATTAAAACAAACAAAAAAAAATACATTAGTATTCCAGTAAGTCAACTGTATCTTGTATTTTTAATCATGCACCATCTTTCAAGGCAGGGCAGGGGGGATGGGGAAAAGATGGGCTGAATGAGGAAATTGTGCACTAACTCTTTATGTTTTTTATATAACCAAACATACATGATTATCAACACTTTCAACACACCACAAGACTTAAGAGTCAAGCAGCAGACCTGTTATATGAATGACCCAAGTCTTTATTTTGTGGCATGGAGCAGAATGAGAATAAGAACTTTAAAACCTTTTAGAAAATCATTTTACATTGTGAGGGTTTTTTGGTAATTCTGTGCTAGCAAAGAAGAATGTGTTCCATAGCTTGGATGTCCTAAGACATTCAATTCACTTTGCATACTTTGCTGCTTAAATAAAAATGATGATTTTTTGTTTGTGCTATATCAGTTTAACACATCTGCTAAGCACTTTAAAATTAGTTATGCTGTACATTGATTTTTTTCAGGCACAATTATTAACCCTTGAAAATTCTTCTAATAATCAATTTATATTTAATTAAGCTCTCTTTGTTATGCCCTCTAGTATTTCAGTAGACACACTTTTAAAAGTTTACTTCCAACATGTACAGATATCTCAACAACTTCTTACAAGAAATCCATCCCGGTTTTTTTCCAAGACTGCATCACCCATGTTTATAGCTCCCCTTCACCCACTGATTGGGTCATTTGAGAGATGATCTGCATGTTCAAGGGACATTATATATATATACACACTTTTTTTTTTTTTTTCCTACTGCCCAGCAATGTGCTAGGAAAAAAATTGTTATCAGATCCAGTACTGCAGGCTCGGGATTAGCAGGTTTAACCATGAGAGCCAGTGCCCGTGCACTGCCCATAGCTCAGGAAGAGCAGATACAGAGCTGGTTTGTTAAAGCAGCCACCGTGAGTGAGAATATTTAACTTTGTATGCACCGACTTTTACTTAAAAACAAAATTTCTTTGGTTTTAATGACAAAATGCAGGGATTACAGTAAATACAAATCTGCTATCCTTAATCTTTTAAGTCAACTATCATGTTATTCAGAAAACACTTTTAATGGAATTCAAACCAACCTTTCAATACAGTAAACTCTGATTGCAAACAGATCTGTTAGCTTCTTTGTTTGACTTTGCCTTTTGTTAAGCTTAAACAGAAAATACAATTTTCTGCTATACAAGACAAAGCATGGACTCCCATGAGAAAATGGGGGAGAAGACAACAGCACCTCCTTCTCTCAGTAAGCTTGACACAGTTTGGCTTTTTTACTTTATATAAAGTAGTATTATTTTATCATTAAATACTGTCTAGAGTTAAAACTAGCTCTCAATTTGTTAAGAAACAAAATGGCTTTTAATGCAATTTATCATTATTGATTCTTAAAACTCCCACAGTACCTTTCACTGCAACACAGACTGAAATTTCTCAAAGGCTGGCAGGGTGCTGTTTTACTGAGCTCCATGTTCCAGACTGGGAGATGCTAATGCACCAGCCTGTGCACAAGCCGTACCTTCTGCTAACTAATGTTCACCACATGCTCTTTGTCCTGCAGCAGAATAATGAAGAGCAGATTAAAGAATAAAGCCACGATGGTGACACAAGACATAGTAGGCAAATTCTTCATGGGCTGTGTAACCCAGCTTTGCATTCTTATGATTTGTCTGTTTTTGTGTTCCAGACAGATGTTTAACAAGTTGACCACAGATCAAGTCTTTCCACCTTGTATTAGCTTAATCAAGGAGATTGTACTCCACGCAAGTATGATATCGTATAATATATAGTGTGTATAAATTATGTACAACTATAATAGTGTATATTACTGTAACTATCTATTGATAAATAACAAATCAGCTTGAAGTTACATGCATGAGAAGAGTGTTTCCTCATGACAAACACCAAGAACCCATTCAACTGAGGATGAAACACAGCAGTGACACAAGAAGTCCAATTTTATCTGTGACCAATTAATATCCCTCTCCATGCTGAAACAAAACAAATTTTCAAACTGGCTCCATTTTCTGGGATGATGTCTACTGCATGGCTCATCTCAGGCAACAGCAGGGCAGCACAGAGCACTGGATGCAACCAGAGTCTCGGTGCCAGTAAGAGAAAAGGCTGCAGCAAAAGCAGGAGAGTGCAAACACTATCGACCAAACATTTTCAATGACCATATGTCCTCAGCACCCCGCACAGCCGCTGACATCGATTACTAGAGCCTGAAGGCTGGAACAGCTCTGTGACCCAACTCTTAATTTCCTGAGCCTCATGCATCCCGTTCACATAAAACCATTCTGTAGGAGTGAAGCCAAGTTCTACTTACATGCATTCTCCTCCAACACACTGCGTATTTCAGAAATGCAATGACTTTCACAGGTAGACCAGGAAACATTGCAAGCTTCTCTTAACAGATTAAGGTACAGCTAATGCAAACTATTCTGCAGAGAGGACGGTATCTTTACTGATATGGTTCTTTCACTCTGTATGAGTGTGTACAATATTTTTTACTTTTACATACTCTGAAATGAGGAGCACACCTCATCACTTCACACTTTAAGAGTTACCTGGTATTTATCATTAGTACTTTTGATACTTGACAATGCAGTCTACTTATCAAACCTGGTATTTACTGAAAGGTTGCAAAATTGTCAAAACAGATTTGATGAATTAATTGTCATAGTGTTTTGTAAGAATGGCATCAGAAATGATGTGCTAATGGCTTTTCTGAAGATCATGAGAATCACTAAAACATATGTACTTAAATGCACTTCATAGTCATCACTAGGCTTGTGCTTATTATTAATTAGCCTGTGGAGTCCTCATTTTCACCACTAGGAGTTAGTGTAAGAGACAAAAAAAAGAAAACAATTTATTAACAGCAGTGAATTAAATCAGCCACAGCCCAATCTCATTAGAAGCGGAGACATGTAAGATGACACTTTAATGAGTAACAGCAACAGATAACCTTACTGAAGGCCTTAGTGGTCATGCACAGCTGAATGTCTGGAGGAAAACAAACACACTGCACTGCAGTTTTATCAGCGTGTTGGTTTCTAGTGTATTAGCGAGGAGACCAAAGAAACTGTTATTGAAGCAAAGGAAGAATTTCACTAATGAATAGAGCTCAAGTCACTTGTCAAATCCTTTCACAAGCGTCTTTTTTCCTTTCTGAAAAATCTCCCAAGGTCTCAATGAGCCCTGCATGTCAAGAGCTGCTCCTGGCTGCAGCCTGGCAGATGAGGAACGTCAGGGCTGCAAACCCCCACAGCCAAGAGCCTGGCCCAGCCTGCTCATTCAGCTCCCTTCAGATGGCACATGTCGCTCTAAGCTGACAAGCAGCACAGCCATACCGGGTTTTCCTCCCCACTTATTCCAGTTTATTTCCCAGTGACTCTGGGACACCCCTCCTGGTGACACTCCTACTGCCATTTACTTCAAATATCTCTTCCTTTCTACTGCTGAAGTACTACATGACAACTCCACCCAAACATAGTGCCATCGTACTTGGCATTGCAGCTAAACGCACAAACCAGAAAAGCAATTTGGCCAAATGAATGCGTTCTCTTCTTGCACATAATAGTGGCAAACAGAGCATCCCACATAATCTCTAAGGAGCTTGATCATTCACTCTAAAATTGGAGTATCTATGTCAATATCCAGGTCTATGGATACCCTGTCAACAGCTGAAGCAGCCACAATATCAAAGTCATTTGTATAAACCAGCAAACTATACCCTTCTATACCCAAATACCGCTTCACATTTTCAGAAGTCAAACTCCAAAATCATTGCAGAGCCCTGTATGTTCAGCTAGTGGTGTAATTTCATCAAGAGGAATAAAATAACCAAAATAGATAGAATGCACTTAATTTCATCTGTCAGACAGGTATTACAGTTCAAAAGTAAAATTGTTTATAATGGCTTTTCAACTATATGTTTTACCTCACACTTTTAATTTTCAAACTCCACATCTTGTGGTAGGCATCTCCTGATTAGTGTTGCCCTGATAAATTGTACATGCTACAAACCTTTGGCAATTGATATTCACAATAACTTACTAACCGGCTCTCTCTTCGTAGAGAACTTCTACACACTACTCTCGAGAAAAAGCTTGTTTGCAGGTCATCTCACAAATAACAGCTTCCCCTGAACCTGTGAGGAAATAAATCAGATATATGGATGTTCTTACCAAAATTTATCTAAGAATTATTTCCTTGGAAAAATTAGTTTGGGGCACATTAAATTCTATACAGAGACCCATCCTCCCTATACTGCTATATTTATTTTAAAAACAACAAACCCCCCACAACACACAGTGATAAAATGCAAGAGTAGTGCCTTTTATTTCATTTTGATCTGAAATCTATTCTTACCGAAGATGTCTATAAAATTTAATTTGCAAACTATAACTTATATCTACAGATTTTAAAGCAGTCTAAAGAACTTTAGAACAGATATGGAATTTTCTATTAAATTGCATGGGTTTTTAAAGTTTTATAGATTCCTATTCAAACTCTAGACTACTAAAAAGTGTTAAAGGGGTCTTACATAAGAAGCGAGACTGTAGAAATTAACTTTCAGTATGTTTTTGATTCTTCAAAGACTTTCTCTTGCATATCATTTGAACGTGTGCTAGTCCCTTCCAACGTAAATTCTGATTCCATAGGGGGGAAAAAAAAAAAAAAAAAAAAATCAATGGCAAATACTTTGCCACACAGGTGTTGTTTTTTTTTTTTAAGCTATAATGATGATCAAGGTCAGTTGGCGTAAATGCTGGCTAGATGGTTATACAAGTAGTTGGATTACTGTTACAATGGAAAAGAGTTTGTTACTACAAAATCAGTCAATGGAACTAAGCTTATAACTGAGATGACTTATGCTGTTATAATAGCTGAAATGAAAGAAAATTACTGTAGCACATTTACAACACAAAAGCACACTTTTAAGTGAACAAAACATAGATGATAACATTTTTCAGACAGTAATTTAGTGAGCTCTTTCATTGCAGTTACATTATTGACAATCATTTTTTAAAATAAGGTAATATTTTGGGAATAAACACACAGCTACACTTTCCACACAGAGCAGAAGGAAAAAAAAAAACCTAATACAGTGCAACTTCCAGAAAATCTGTACCAGGGTCATGTAAGCACATGTCACTATTATAACTTTCTTTTTTTTCTTTTTGACTGGAGCAGCATTAATCCTTGCCAGGGTACTAAAGATTATCAGAAAATTTTGCTGACCATTGCTATTAGTTCTAATGTGCAAGTATCTACTTTAAAAATATTTAATCAGTGTAAGTTATTTTGCTGCAACCTATTTCTATTGAGAAAATAAGAAGGTTGCACTACATCTATCCTAATCCTAGTCATTTTAACAAACATCTGTCCTGCATGATTTTTGTAGTGTAGCAGCTGGCCACATATAGTTACTTTTTCAAATATCTAGTAGAAATGAAAGTGTTTACTCTCCAAAATGCACATCTGAGTACTGTAAAATACTGTGAAGAACAAATATTCCTGAAGTACAAATTCCACAGTAGGAAGATAAATATATTTCTACTTGAAAAAAAACCATCACTATAACCACCCCCACCCTCCCCAAACTCAATGGTAGTTTAGTAACTAATTTAGAGAATTAATTTTAGTAACTATTTTAGAGAAAATACACATTACCTGCTTTTCTCAGCTAAAAGAACAGTCCACTGAAAGAGAACCTATCAAAGTAAAAAATAATGCAGATTTCTATTTCATTTTAAGCTAACATGTCTGTCATGTGTATGCACCATGTATATGCACTGATATACACAAAGTGAGATACAATACGTTTAAATTCCTACATGTATGTGTGCATGTTAATGTATGTAAGGTAGGCAAAGGTGTGTGTTCTGGCAAGTTCTAAGGGTGACTCAAGAATTTTGTAGCTATAGGTATTTAAACAAATACTGTCAAGCCTGATGCGGTCTAAGTCCATTCTAACATTTTTTTCCTGCCTTTTATTCTTTTTTCTCCTTACCTACAATATACTCTGAGAATAGCTAAGACCCTCTCTGTGATTTGAACCTCAGTCAGTCATTTATAGCTCACATAAGCTACTCCTCTACTTTACTGCAAAAGTCCCTGGATGGGAAGTCTGGGTGTTTGGCATTTCTTCAAGAAACAAAGACCAAAAGACAGACAGTGTATGCTACCTAAAATTACCATAAATTATAAATTAAATATTAAGTTATCAGGTAGCAACACATTAATTTTTGTGTAGAAGAAAATATTTTCAGAAGGAACCAGAATTATACTGAGGTGCATCCAACCATATCACTGGAGAATAACAGATCTCCCCCTCATTACAAACAAGGGCATTTGTCACATAATTACCATGTTATTCTCAGATAATTGTCACTGCAGAAGCAGCATACAACCCAAGAGATGTTCATTTGATTTTGCCTGCATTGTCAATAGGAGGAAAAATACATCACAAACTGTCTAAATGTTCTGACAAAGAGCGACGGCGGGACAGATGTTTAGAAGAGGTTTAAAAATGACAGGAGCTCTTTCAAAAGAGAAACAGCAAAGCTCAGTTTTTAATTATTTTATGTAGCAAGCTGTTAAGATTGTTACTGGGAGAGCAAGGTCTAAATAAAACCTTCAAATGATAAGCCAACAGTGTTAGTGTGGGATACATATCTATAGAAAACAATCTGGCATTTCATTTGAGAATAATTCTAATCGAACAATGTAAAGAGAAGAAATAAACAAAGTATTAAGAACAACAATCTACCTAGTTTTGGTTTAGGGGCTCATATATTGCAAAAACTAAGAGTGTCCACAAATCCATGGCTGCCATCTCGTATGTGTTCAGCTTAAAACATGAAAAGAGTCAGCCATTTCAACCTAACATGTACTTACCTAGTACCACCACCACAACTGGCACTTATTAACCTTGCAAAGAAGTGGAAGATACTAATTCAAGTGCAGTGCCCTGCTAAAACTCTGCTGCTTCTCTGCTAGTATTGTTACAGCCTCAATTGCCTCCGTAAGCCTGTTTGGGTCTACAGACTGAAAACTCCAGAGAGAAAACACCAACGTCCCTTCCATACAGAAAAAACTACTCTCAGCAAGACTTTGAAGGAGATTAGTACATATATTTGTTCTACTCATGATGAATATGCTTCCTCAATATTGAAAAGCTTTTTTTCCCCTAAGAGTATCTAACAACACTTAGAAGCACTACATCCAACTTGGAGGTTTCTCGTGTCTTCCAAACGAGTAACTGGCCATTGGGTTGTGGTATCTTTTTATAAACCATGCTTTAATTTGGGGCGGGGGGGAGGGCAAAGGGGATACACTTTCTAATATACTTTTTTCTTTTGTCCTGAGCAGTAGTAGTTGAAAAGCAAAAATCCCGCCATTATCAGACATGAGTCCCTCACCTTCCTTCTGAAGACACAAGTTTTGATGCATCTGCAACATCTTCCACTCTAACATATTTTATTGTCCTTCAAGAACTACTAGAAAGCAGATGAACAAACCTCCAGACTCATCTCCACACTCTGGAGAGGTAACACAGACCCCATTTCTCCTCTACTGCTTTTGTTAAAGCCAAATGTAAATTTTATGTTCTGCTCCAAAATGCCAAGCCTAACAAAAGTGGGACTTGAGATCACAGATTTGTTTTGTGTACAAGCCCAGCTCAACCTGCACCCCGGTGAGCCTGTACCCAACCTTATCGGATCGGCGCTTGTCTCAGGGAAGCTGTTCAACACATCCTGTACTTCAACTATCACCAACTGAGAATTTTATCATACATTTTTAAAATGTTGGACACAAAACTGATGCTCATAGGTAATTGATCTTCCTGTCCTTGTCTCAGCTCAAGAGCTTTTCCATCTCATCTTCTTCCCCATCCTGCTGAGGAGAAGGAGTTGAGAGAGTGGCTGAATAGGCATCTGGCAGCCAGCCATGGACAGCTCACCACACAAAGACAGAAAAACTATTATAAATAAAAAGAACACTGAGCTGTTTCATGGTATCTTCTGGAACAACAGAAATTCACATTTCATCTGCTATTCTTTAGCCCAACAAGAACTGCATGGTTACACATGGCACTTCTCCTGAGCTGTCTGATGAGATGCTGCTGCCAGAGAAGTCTTTAGGCTGAATCATGGGAGATTTTTCTCATTCCTACTTTTCAGATTTTTCTCTTTCTCCCCTTATTTTTTCTTCCATTTTTTTTACCACTTATCTTTCGATTTTTTTTGATTGTTCCTTTTGTTTCATTCATTTCATTCACACCTTCTGAACTCAAATTCCACAGGAATAAAAACCTAAAAACCAAAATTCATCAACCTGAAGCAACTAAGAAGTTAGCTTTGCTTTGCATAGGGTATTGGACCAGCTTAACCTTCAGAGGTCTCTTCTCAACCTAAATTATTCCCTATGATCTACATACATACATACTTATGCAGAGCTTCTTTCTGACCAGGACACATATTCCACCTTACACTGCAAATAAATGTAGGTTCATGGATTCCAATTTCTGCTGGGCCAGAGAATGACCTTGAATTGTTAACATTAGTCTCTGTTGCCCACTCCCAAGCAAGATGCTCTTATTCAGGAGGATTGTCAGATTCAGTAATGGCCTTTGCTCTCGCATGGATCTATAGTATTTGCAAGTATAACTTGCGCAGCATTGAGACAGAGTAAACAAGGCTACAACAAAGGAGCGATAGCAATGAGTTCTGGTTATGTCAAGCTTCAAAAGAAATTTCAGTGCTGAAAAGATGAAAATCTGAACAACTGGGACTAAATAAGAATTTCTCATTAGAATAGGAAAAAGTTCAAAGATGTGAAAACTTAGTTATAATGGATATGCTCTTTGCTATTTGTTTTCATGTAGTAAGTTTCTTAAGACAGTGGAAACTAATTGCTTACTAACATAAAAAAGCAGCGTGGCATGTTTGAGTATTCACTAATATTTACACAAAACCTAGGGAGAAAAAATATTGTCTCTTCAGGACAGAGCATGATGGCTAGAGTCTGTCATAATGATAAAAGCTTCTACCCTCGCTGACAGCTGAAGTCTTGCTTGAAGTGGCTTTGGACTCAAATTCAGTGGAAACTAGTAAGATTAGTACGCACAATTCATTATCTCCCACAGAAAACACCATCAACAGAGTTTAATAACTTGCTTCTAACTGTTTAATTGTGATGTCTCCAACAATAATTATTGATTATGTCAAAAAAATATTTTTTAATATAAGACTACTGCACAACCCATACAGTAACTAAGTGCCAGCTGATACTTTGCCAATTTGATTTATTAAGAGTCCTGTATGCACAAGTGGCAGCGAATGTGCTGGCTGCCTTTCTGCTATGCCTATTCTGTCCTAGTCCCTCCCCTTCAATGCTAATCAGTGAGCACAGCATAACAAGGAGATAATTACACATTGCTGCTATTTGTGCCAAGAGACTTTATGTAAATAGTTTTAATACATGTAGTTACTTTTCTTTGGCTACAGGTTGCATTTTAAGGTAGAAGTTTGGAGAGACACCCTTCTTATGCTTTGTCCTTCAATATTAAGTTTTCCAGACTATGTTGAAAATTATACCAAAAAAGTGTGCAAGACACATTTTTATAATTTACCTTTTCATTAGCTTAAACCATATAGGAAAATTTCCTTTGGCTATTGTATCTTCTCTACTTTGCTGCCTACAAAGGAACTTCTAATACCGAGTATCTGAAAGTGAATGAAGATACTACATTTTCGAAGGCCAAAATTTGCTCCACTATTCTGTTACTTAAAACAAGGTCTATGTGATTTTTTTAAATTTTATAAATATCTATATGAAAGTTACTTGAGCTTTTCATTCTTCATTCAAAAAAGCTCACAAGCTCTGAAAATAATGCCAAATTCTTTCAAAGGCAGAGCTATGAAAAACTGTCAGAAAATTAGCGTGTACTATTAAAATACAGATAAACATGACAATGAGCTTAGGTGGCATAATGGTCATTTGGAGAAGCTGTAATTAACCTAAAAAAAAAAAAAAGCCTAAACAAGACCCTAGAGAGTCAGGCTATTACTAGAAAAAATTGTTTCCTTTCTTGCTCATTTAAATATTAAAAATAAGTTAGGAAGCAAATTAGATTCTAACACATAGATATAAAATTATGATAAAATGTAGTAACTGAAAAAAAAAATCTCAGAATAATTCATTCTAATTTGTGTGTACCATGAACAAAGTCCCTTGGAAGCAAACCTTTATGTAAAGTCATTAGACTGTTGCTATTTCGATGCGCAAGGTTTTTAATGAACCAATGGCAGCTCGCTGATAATTAGATGAGATGAAATTAAACCATGCACACTCTTTAAAAGAGCAATGGTTGTTCCTGATAACAGAGACTTAATCATTGTGTTACCTTATCAGCCGCCTGTCTGGAATTTACTTCACTGCAGGTTGAAATTTAGTATTAAATGTCCATCGATAACAGTGTGCAAATAAAAATCATGTAAGCAAACTGATTTAATGTTAAACTAATGAGATTGGAAACTGTGCTTAAGGAATTCCATTTTAGCCTTTATCAAATAAACTACGTAGCGGGGAGAGGGCTTCCCTGAATTTATGGGACTAGGAGATTTCAGTGGTTAATGAGAGGATCAAGACTAAATGTCAAACTAAATAATACCATAAAATCTTTATTTCTGGTGCTTGCCAATTCAGAGTCATTGCTTTCATATACTTAGTGGTAAGTAACAGGTTCATTGGCCAAATTTGAACTTCCAGCAATAGTAAAACCTCATTTATCAATGTTCAGACACTCACGTGAAATCCTAGTATACCAATAAAGCTTACTGCAATACTCAATCGCAAAAAAATTACATAATAGTTGAGGAAAACCATATTCCTAAATTCAGTTACTAACAGGTTCTTATGGAAGCTATATGGAATATTTTTAAAGCCTGACATATAAAAACATACAAATATATTAATGACTGCAGAGATGTATCTATGTTCTGTCTGCGGCCTGACAAATTAAATTACTTAAATGATAGCTAACAATAGTTATCCTGTCTGCCTGGTTACGACTGTATCTTTTCGCTAAACTTTTCCCTTAATAGTGGTCTGCACCTGGTCAACGTTCAGCCAAAATATGGAAACTGGCAACCATGTTAGGAATTGAACATATTTAGCTAAAGTACTTAGTTTTCTTTGTTTGTTTGTGAAGGTACACCCCTCCTTGATATTTTTGGCTGTTTGCTAATATTAGAAAGTCAGTCATTTTTGGAAATTTGACCACCCTTCCAAACACTAAGGGTAGAATTTCTGTAATAAGGACCTGCTTGCCATCTTTGAGTTTCCATTAGAAACAAAAGGCACCCAAAAAAATCAAAAATCAGAAACAGTACGATGTGATCAAGCTAAGCCAACACACCACCCAAGCAGGAAACACATGACCAGCAAAATCAAAAACTTCTATTGTTCTGTGTGCACTGTGCTGTGGGACACTGCCATAATGGTAGCACATGCATGACACACATACATATACATCTCTATGTGTGTATATATGTTATCTTTAACTTAATTAACCTGCTGTGAAAACGCAAGGCTATTATTTTATGGGCCCGAAGAGACCTACAATAGTGGATTTAATGGTGAAGTCTATGCCACAGTGTCTTCATTGCATGTGTTGCACAAGCGATCTAGAACAAAGCCAGGACAGACGTGCTCATGTCCTGACATGCAGGCACATCCAGACACCAAACAAGTGCCCTCATGATGGTTCCACAAGTCTTTGGATCAAATGCACAGAAACTCTATAGTTAACCATTTGAAGTAAGGCTGCAGTAGTGAGAATTTTTTTTTTTTTTTGATGAAGAGCTGATTCCCATCTAGAGGACCAGTACAAGGCTTGTCCATCAGGTAAATCTCCACGGGAATTCCAAGAGGTAGCAGAGCTCAGCTCTCACAGTCAGCTTCACCACTAATCAGTGATTCCACACGGGTTACTGCTGGTTAATACCTCAGCTGCAAAAATGGCCAAACATTTGAACACAACCTTATCATTTTACCCCACTACAGCTATGACTCTATTTCTCAATAATTTTTCAGACCTTCTCATCTATACTTCAGATTTCTTCTAACCAAAGGTACTACCTGGCACATGTTTAAGGATTAACCTTAGATAAGATGGCCTTTAGAAATAAACATTTCCAAGATGATCAGTATAAGGGGAGAGGAAGTAGAAGAAAGGAAGGAAAAAATGCAACTTTCAGATTACCTTTAAAAATGTGCAGAAAGTCCAAAAGGATAAAAAAGATATTAAAAAATGCTGGGTTTTTGCCCCCTCATGTTTCAGCAAAGGATTCTAAATATCATCACGGGAGAAATCAATTTGCAGCAGCTGTGGACAGCCTTAAGGGCTTGAACAGCTTAATTGGAGAAATGTTTTAAAAGTTAAAAGGCCAGAATCACATCAAGTACATGAAGCAAAAACCCACAGATGCTTCTAAATGTATTCATTATACAGCATTACAAAGGACAGCATCAGTGCAAGAAAAACTGTTCAAAAAAGATCATTAAAAGCTAGTTTTATTGATGAATTTTAATCAAATACCAAAACTATTTATATAGGGATGTATATTGTATTTTAATCTGTTCTAAGAAGTTACATTAGTAATTTTTAGAATTATCCTCTAATATGTATTTAATGTACAGGAGCTAAATTTCCAGGTACTTAGGAACATAATGGCCACTTCATTAAAGTCAGGATTGAAGTTTAACAGTTCACTTAAACTACCATCTTCTAATTTAGCTTTCTTCTTTATGTTGAATTTAGTGTTCACACAGGGAGACAATCTGACTTTCATGAAAGTTGAAGCCCAATTGCATAGAACATGAATGGGCAGAAAACCTCTGGCTTTTAACTTCAGAGCTAGAATGCACATTTATCCTTTGGCTTAATTGCACATAGAAATAATGGTGCCTTTAAAAGCACCTGTTTGCTGAGTAACTCAGGCCTTCAGGGTGAAAATAGAACAGGAGAAAAATAATGTGCAGATAAACAGCAGCAATTCTACAGTCCACTATTACTTCCTTTATTAAAAGTGTGTGTTTTACCTTTCCCATCATCATCCCTCAGTGGTGCTGTGTAGGATGGAGACAACAACGTTCGTTACTCCCAAGGAGGAGAGGTTCTTCAGCTACTGCTCTCTCCAGCAAACTAGGATCTGAGATGTGGATAAATTAATAACTGAAAGAAAATGCTACTGTCTGGAGCTATTGTAAACATACGGGAGGTAAGAGAGGTCACTAAAGTCTTATGTTTGGCCCAATTCTCACATCATAGCTCAAATCACTTCAGTGTACTATTCCAGATTTGCAATGGAGTTAAGTTTTAGTAATGTAAATTTTCTGCACTATAGAAAAAATAACAGCTAAGCAATGATGACATAGGTCAGTATATCTGTATCAATATTAGTAATATACTTTCTGAAAAAAAAAAATCACACAAAAAGAAGTAACATAGATTGTTCTAATGATGATCAGATTTATACAGTATTTGTAGGCAGAATGATTGAAAACATTACCAAGCACATCAGTTCTTGTGGTGTAAACTGTTTGATAGACCGCATTGGTCTATTTACAGTTTCTCAATCTACTGCCAAGCAAACTAGTATTACACAGGACTGTTTTTTCAGTAATGATTCTATAACTGGCTTCTGTGCTATACTTCTGTGTGTTGAGTCATCCTTGAGGCAGCGTTCTGCTGGGGTTAGTCTGGAAACCCATGGCACCGAGGCCCCTTCCCCAACTCCAAACCCTGACATGGGAAAGCCACTCAAATCCTGGGTTCATCTCCAAGAACTATTGTCATGTACTTTTGTACAAAAATCAGTATATTATGCTGATACAAACCCAACACAAAAGAACCAACCTCAGTCACTGTAATATAGAGACTGTATCTTTTTGACTAGTAGGGTCAAAACATATTCTACCTAAGGACATCTTCAAATCAGGACCCGATTTAATCAGGATTTGAGAATTTTGCCTAAGTTCTGTTTCCCCATTGTAGCAAGGTTGATCTTTTTAATCATCTCCCAATCCATCTGTTTGCCAACTTACCTAGCCTCTATCAAAGAATAGTAATCAAAAGCCTTTGTTGTTCTTTTATGTTGTACAATAAATAGCTCTGAAGCTATCTCTTATAAAAATTATGAACAGTAGTGAAGCTATGACATGTCGGTCCTCTACAACAATAAACTAGAGTTAAATGAATTGGTGTCTAATTGAACTAATGATTGAGAAAGGAGATCGCAGGAAGCCCAAAACATCGAACTAATTCTCTGTGGAATGCCTTCTGGTAAAGAGAACATGAAGAGAGTCCTCACCTCATGTCAGTAATTATTTTGGAGAATACAGATCTGAATGTCAGGTAAATGTCCAATTGTCTGCTTCTTTAAAGAAATATCTAATTAGCAATAAAATAAAGTCCTGTTGTGTAGAGCTTCCTGAAGTCCCAGCCTTTGTCAGAGACACAATCTCAGCTGCAACTGTGGGGCCTGAATTCTGTTCTGGGATACACAAGTCAAACTCAGTCACTGCCTACAACTTTATACCTACAGTTAGCACAAGGCTGAAAAAATATAGGGTGGGAATCAGGAGGTGCAGAGTAGCACCACTCCATTATTTTAGAACAGCTGAGGATATCACTTTAAATTCTTATTAATAAATATATAGGGTACATACAATGGACCCAAGCTTCTGCTGCGCTCCTCCACATTTCTGCCCTTGAAATTTCTTCTAAGTAATTATTTTAAGTGACATGACTAGAGTATCTCAATTATAGAAATGAAACCAATCAGTATCTCCATGCTGCATGTCTACACTACACACTGTTACAGTCTCTCCATAGCTAGTTCCAGTACAAGCCCACAAGTATGTTCACAGTCAGAAATATCCCTGAAAGCTTTTTACCCCAAAGAGCGCTCTCTCCTTTCACATCTCATTCTAAGGAACCTTAAGCATCTCTAGCTTTAGGGGGTTTTCTGCATTCAGCTTTTTCCTTCCTAAGAGATGCTACAAAATATGATATATGCAACCTCAGAGCTACAAGGTCATTTTTGTCTTGTGTTCATAAAAATCAGAAAAAAAGCACCTCCTGCCTTTTGCTTAAAAGATGTAACTGGAAACAAACGGTTATGTTTGCAACGTCCGTCTTTCTGTATTTAGACTACTAATCGGAGTACACAGTCCCGTCACTCTTATTTAGCCTTGACCAAGTTTGCACTCTTTATTGCTTCCTTGGCAGTAAGCCCTGCATATAACACGCTGGGGTTCAGTCCCAAATGTGCAGTCTCTGCTGTTGCCATCATTTGCAGGTGCTGCCTGATCTCCCCCAAGGAAGAGAGAAGCCGAGCTGCTGGCCCTGGCCGCTCTGCCCTCGCTCCGCACCAGGACAGTTTGCTGCTCCGGGCCAGGGCAGCAGCAGCAGCTGCAAACACATGGGCAGCCGCAGCACTTCCAGAACTGATCGTTTTCATTTACTGGTTGCTGTTTTATTTACGTACCTTCAAATTTGTTTTATCGTTTTCATTTTCTACTTGTAATACACACAGGAGGAAAATGAGTCCAAGAAGTCATATCAAAATAACCTTTCAGGTTTTTCATAGGTAGATGGGATATTCTGATATGGGAACCCATTATTTTTCCATTTAGGCATTACAATATCCTTTAACTTACTCCCATTTTCCCTGCCTAATTTGCCATCTCTTAGATACCAAGAACGTGTAGAAATCTCTGAGGGGCGTTTCTCTCATCAGCAGAAAAGGAACATTGGAATAATGACTTTCAGGCATTGGTGGCAAGTATTGTATTCTCAGAAGCATAAGAATCAGAAATGGAAAAACTCCTAACAGGTGACCTAATCTATCTTTCTGCACAAACCGAGTTCTGCATAGTTGAAAAATCCTCAGTTTCGTTACGAAGTTGCCTGCTTGGGATTCTATACACAGACTTCTTTCCAGTAATACAGTCACACACTCTTCCTCATGTCCCCTTTCAATCTCAAGGAGGAGTCGAAATTCATAATATATAAGGAATAAAGAACGAGAAGCTCAGAGAGTTGTTACATTAAAACCACCAACTTAGCCTGACATAACCCAGAGTTTTGGGCTCTGTATTAACAGGAAGAAATATTAGACTGGCACAAAGTTTCTGTGGCAATAATTACTTTCTAAATGTACTGGAATTAATTTAATCATGATGAAATTCCATCTGATTGCCAATACAGTGACTATTGCCTTTATAATACACCTCTCTATTCTCGTATCAGGAGGATAAGACCTTGAAATTCCTGAATAATGAGCCTTCTTACACAGTTAGATGACTACCAATATCTAAAGACACACTTTAGCAGCTCCTCTCAGACAAAAAAAATAATTATCTGTTTGCAAAAAGCCAACAGGTCTATATTTGCTCTCTACTTAGTTCTACAACTTTTCAGTTACACCACTACCTTATTTGTACTATTGTCATAAGTAGGAACTTAAAACATTAAATGGCCCTTGAACTGGACATCTGTTTAGTCAAGTTACACTACTCAACCAGTTTCACCAGCAGAAGCTGTGACAGAATATCTACCCACATCCATATGGTTTTAGCAAACATCTCTAGACCACAGATCAGCCAAACGTATTAATACTGACAAGAGTTTTAGGCCACAGTCTCATGCTACCAGTGGAATAGCTCTTATTTTTTAATGTGCCTTGAGGATGAAGGAATGAACTGAGGGTGAAGGAGCTAAAAGGCTTATCTTTCATTCAACAGCTGTTCGGTGGATCTGGAGAAAACAGACACCTCATACATTCAGCTGAGTTGCAAACAGTCACACATGAGAAGCTGACCTTCTAAAGCGTTATTCAGCAGAGCTGAATTAGTGAAAAGGTATAAATAACCAGTTATTAGTATTGCAGCAGAAGCAGCGATTCTGTCATACTGCAAGGCAAGGCAACCAGATTTTATTATTTGTATGTAATCACAGTTGCTATGGGGCAGACAGAAGTGAAAAGAGACAAATAAATTATAACCTTTTTGCAAAAGTAAAATCTAAGTAGTTTTGTGGAAGCATTTAAAACAATAAGCACTTTCCCCAAATGGGGCTTCTTGCGTTCATTTTGACAGCAAGAGAATTTTTTTCCAGATCACATAAAAGCAAACCAAAAAAGTTTCTGTCATAGCTTAAGCCTGTAGTTTTCTCCTAGAAATGTGTTTACAGTTTTAGTCTCAACAGGGAGGCATGTTTTGCATGTAAATAGCAGGTGGTTATGGAGAGTTACTTTGACAGCTAATGTCTTGAGCTGCCTTGACATCTGTGGTCTAATAGAGTGGCTCTATAGTAAGTGAAGTTCCTGATGAAAGGCAACCAAATTAAGTGGAGTTTTTCATCTCAGTTTCTAGCCAGCTATACTGCAACCGTTCAAGGGGGAATGAAGAAATGATTAAAAAGAGATTGCACTCTGGCTCCGGTGGCAACTGACATAAATGAACTTGAGAAGACAAATAAGACAACACTAATTTTAAAGCCACAGTGGTTCTTCTCAGTCAGCATCACTGGAAATTGCATTGCTGAAAGCAGAGGTGGTCTGACTCTGGCCCAGAAAATGAGCAACATCACACTGTGGCAGAGGAGGAATGTCAAATGCACCCCAAAGAGAGGTAATTAAAGTCTTTGTCTTATTTATTCTTCTGTGTACAGAATTAATAGCTACAGCGTTCATAATGTCTCCTGGCTCCTGTGCTTAGGCTTAATTCACATTTTCCTTCTATTTCCTAAATTATAATCTGAAAATTACATTGCTGAGCTCAGGAAGGTACATGATTCTCAATAGTAATATCTCTGTGCCAAAGAATTGAGAAGGCCATAATTCTTACATGCTATGATCATGGATTTTTCCTTTCCAGATCATGGCCTTTCCTATGCATCTTCTCTTAGAAAAACCTACAAAGAAGCTTGGGGAGAAATGTAGTATACTCAGTCAAATGTGTTCAAGAAGGGTTAGAAGACTCCCTAACCTATAAGGAGTTATGAAACTACGTAGAATATAAAACTAACTCATCCAAAATGGCATTTACTTATGTTTGTCTCATATTCAGATTAGGACAACAGGTTTTCAGGTATTTCAGTGATTCACACTTCAACTGCCAACCCATTCTGGTCCTCTGATTGGATCTCTGCATTTAACTGTATGGCTTTATCTTAAAAACAAATCTTACTCTTCAACAGCACTTGGGGTGGGTTTGCTGCTGCAGAGCCCACGACACATCTTAAGCACAAAATATTCCTGAAAAAAGTATATTTTTTTGGTAAACACGGATTTTTTTTTTCCCTCTCAAGAAAAGGTATTACCAAGATACTGCTGGTATCTGATTTCACAGTAACGTTTCAAAACAGAAAACCAGATATTTAAGCATTGAATTTATTCCTCAGAATTTTAGAAATTCTGGATGGTACATACCATACATCTGTGAAATGCAAGGGAGTAGCAAGTGGAGCAGCTGCCGTGTTGCAGAACTGCTCCCATTGCCAGAGAATCCTCTCTCTAATGGGAGCTTACAAAAGCCCAAGGTGCGAATGGGACCGTCTCATAGATTTGCACATTTCCATGCCACCAGACCCCACAGTGGTGTGAAATACCCTTTGCAAGCAATAGAAGTGTCACTGCTAATCTGTTTTCTCTGAGAAACATCCCAGTTGAATAGGACCAAAGGTGAAATCTGCATTTGAGACATGTAGGATACATCAGTCTGCCAAGCTATAAACAGAATGACAGTCCTAAACATTCCTTAATTATTCTGATTCTACTTTGCCTTCATCTTGGTTGTTAGCAAGTGCACTCTTTTCCACCCTGCAGCTCTGCTTCAGAGAAAAACTGTGTTTGTCCTGCCTCCGCTGTCTGTCAGAAGGATGCCACCATAAACATGAGGGTCTTACAGGGATCTGTCTTGACAAGTAAATCTATTACATGACGCATACTGAGCCTATGTCTGTCTCTTGCCCCAAAATGCAGGTAGAAACAGAAATCAGAAAAAACCACATTGTACTGGCTACTTTTTTTTCACTGGGTGTATCTGTTCGCACCAGTTGTGTTATGTCCAGGAGCATAAGCAGCTGTGTGCATGTAAGGCTTAGGATCTGTGGGGAAAGGAAAAGAAACTCTGATTAGACTCTGCAGAAAATTAAAATACTGAAGCTCCAGAACCAAATACTGAAAATCGAATATTGACGAGAAGATAGTCCATAATAATTTTAAGTGTTTCTGCTCTGCCAGTTATAAGCTAAAAATACTAAAAACCCACATTTCACTAAAATTACCATGCAAGTGACATTTTCTCCTTTTGCATCTCACGACAAGACTTTGTCTTACAAGTCACAAACAATCATAAGAGTTTGTGAAATCCTTGCCATTTCCTTTTTACTCTGCAGCCTTGACATAGCATTGTTAGAAATCTATTCCTCAGCAAAACTAGGTAACCACGGATCTTCCAAAAGAGCAAGAATTCACAATGGAATATTAAGATGCAGGGGGAAAAAAACATGCTTAACAACACTCTAGCAAGCTTCTTTTCTGCTGAGAAATAGAGAAGTGGCAGGGAAGTTGCATTTGGGAATGCATACAAAGTGATGCAGCCCATGTGGTTACGCAGAAACAATTTCTGGGGCCACATTTCAGCATTGCAATGTACATCCTCCGAAGCCAGCTCCTGCATTTATTTAGATCCTGCTGTGCACCAACACCACTACCCACTGTGGACTCTATCGCCCTCCTCACAAACCTGCCAGCAGTTCTTCTTTCTCATCAGATCTAAAAATTCTAATCCTTAACAGATCATTGTCATAATACTTTTGTTTGCTTTCGTCAAAAACCCAGATATCAGCTTACATAATTCCTCAGGTAATGAATGGTACAGAATGTGTACACAATCATGTCTTTACAAGTCACAGTGCAAGTTATATTTTAACAGCAAAACTAATACATTTGCAGTAGGAAGCTGCCCACCTTCTCTCACTCTCAAAAAAACCCCAAAAAACAAAAAACACACCCCACACACACAAAACACTGAGGAAAATGCACAATTTCTACAGGATATGCTGAACTTACATCTCAAATGAAAATGAAAATATTATGATTTATTATAAATATTATAATTACTCAGAAATACAGATCATACAGACCAGTGTCCTGCCAAAAGCCTATCACAGCCAGCTGAAGTCATTCTAATATTAAAAAACACTAACTGATGTAGGATACAGTGTTCAATGAGAATTTTTAACTTAAAGTATTCTTACCATTTTAAATGAAATTTCTCATTAATGATGAAACAAAACGCATAATAGCAGAGCTACAAAAATAATTATTCGAGATTATAACAACACAGAAAAATACATGTACATCTGGTGTGTAATATACATCTGCAAAGATGCGATTTATTTATTACAGGTTAACTATTTATCTCTTAATGTAAGTTAACTGTTTAATGACTGAACAAAGAACAGTATCAGACAGTAGGAAATAAAACAAAAAATACTTACTACATAAGAAATTAACAGCTGTAGGTAACAACGTCTAATCCAGAGTAATTCCTCTGTTAAACTATATTTCCAGTTTATAAACAAATATTTGTCTTTCTTTGTACCAAACATTCCCAACAAAAACAAATAGAATCAAAAAGTGAATGTTGCACACAGCAACATAAAATGCTGAATAAACATGTCAATAAAAGCATATCATTTCTGCAGGGTAAATCAAGACCCCGGTGGTACCAATTCTTCTTTGACACAGACAATAATGTTCCAACAAAGCAATGATGTGCTTATGCTAACATCGTTTTAGAATTCTATTTATTTTTTAAAATGCTGTGAGAAGATAAGATCATGGAAAAGTATAAGGATTTCCTATTCTAGACTAAAACTGAAAATATTTCTCACTGTAAGTCTGATTTTAAATCATTGCGATCTAGCAGCAAATCACTTACCTGGGAAAGTGAGTAGACTGAATTCAGTCTATCTCTAATGGAATAAAAATCTGTATCAGAAAAAAAACCAGTTTAAACCTATGTTAGACATCTCATTAGAGAGGCTGAGGATTAATGAGGGTAGAAACTAACGGCACTTTTTCTCCTAGAAATGGCCTTTGTCTGATTTTAGGTCAGACACATTGACACAATAGTATATAAAAATTATATAGGTATTGTCCTTGATATTTCTGTTTCCTCCAGAGAAAACATCTGTGCTCAAGTGTAGCAGTCAATAATATTCACATGCAGTTAAAATTAATCTTAAAGAGGCGTGACAGATTTTATCCTTCACCACTTTTAAGTTTAAGATTAATGAAGCACATTTCCAAACATGATGATGTCTTTACTCTTTATATCAATGTGCCATGTTACTAGTAAAGACTGCAGGTATTTATTGGTTTTACTATACACTCTTCTTATAAAACAACAACAAAAAAAAACCACCCTTCACTGAAATAGTTGGTTAACATAAGATGTTATCAATCTTTGAAGTTTTCACATCTTAGACCTCCAGAGTTCTGTTTGTTTGTTTAACAAAGGGTCATCAGAAAATAACATCGTTTTAATCAACTCAATGCCATCTCTCAATTAATGCTGAATTAAAATGTAACATCTCTTGCCAACAGCCAAAATTTAACATTGAATGGAAGACAGGAATGAATAACTGAACTGAGGCCAGCCTTCAGCTTCTCACTTGGCACACCTTGCTCTTTGCTGATATTCCTTATGAAATTAATAGATCTCACTATCACATCATGTTTAATTAGTACTGACAATGATTCTCTGAAGTCCATTTTAAAACCAGAACTTTCTAGGCTATATCTCCACATTCTGATGGAGTGATCTATATTCCTTTTCCTCTACATGCCATTTATTAAACCTTGATACACAGTCTGTCAAGTAATCCAGAGGCTTTCAAACTAGAAGCTTTTTAGATAATTACCAACCACCAATTTTTTCATTATTTAGTCAGAGTTTTACAAGAGATAACTGATATTTTCATTACTACTGCTCTATCCTGAAGAAAAAAAAAAGAACAGTACCAATCTAACCCTGCTGATGCTTTGTAACTACTGATATAATCTCCGATTCAGCCTCAGAAAGCTCTCTGGCATGTCCCAAGCATGAGGATGCACAGTGCTGTTAGATGAATTCTGAGTCAGATGAATAACAAGAGCGATAACTACCATCAACATCTTAGAACTATCTTATCAATGTCTCCTTCCTAGTGCTTTCAACTGTTCCATGTGTAAACTATGAAAACTAGTAGAGACCCACTGATGAAAGCTTTGTGAGACAGAAAGCAGTCACTGAACTTCCCTCTCAGTTCTCCTCGATACAACCCAATAAATTCAGCTCTGGTTTGTGTACTGGGTTACGATGTCATCACGAAAACACCATAAGAGTAACACCGCCTACAAAGGAGGCTGCAAACGAATTGCCACAAGGCAACGCAATTCTCACAATTCTTTTTTTAACAAAATTCATTGCCATTCAGTAATCATGATTTAATTGAATGCAGCGATTGCTCCATGTGGACTTTGTGACAGTGAAGGAAGGTTGTTAACAAAATCCAAATGAAGCTGTTGCCCCACGAGGCCTGTAGAAAGGAGACTGTTAATGGTGCTGGTAGTAACCTCCTGTACGGATTGAGGCAAGATCCCTTTTATTCTTTTATTATTACATGTGTGTGCAGCAGTCACACAGTAGGACTCCCAGTCCCAACTGGAGGCTTCTACTACTCCGAGATAAATAAAATATGTGATTAATAATACACACTAAAGCAACATCAGTACTTCCTAAGAAGATGGAAAATACACTCCTGGATAATAAGCATGTACTTTACAATAATTCTACTTAGCATTCAGTTTTTCTTCTCATTTATAAACAACAGCAACAGGACAAAAGACAGCAATTTTAATTGTAAAGCAGCTTAATAATTTTATAAAAGGAGCTGTACTCCCGCTGTACATCACAGCATAATGAATTCCTTTTGAAATGGGAGAAGGAAAGAATAATCCCAGAAGCTCTAAAAGATAAGATGAAATGCCACCCTAATGCAATCTGCATCTTGTTCCCCCCATAATAAGTAGTTATTTTTGTCTAGCAAATTGAATGCTGCATTGTTCCTGATAATCAGAGTGAGTGTGGATGGGGAAGAAGCTGCTTACATGGGAATATTTTTAATGTAATTATTAATGAAGTTGTTTATTGTTCACATTGCCTGTGCAACCTATAAATGCCTATATTGAACATTCCACAGAACTTAAGACAAACCACTAGTCTAATTTGAATTGTGGAACGGGATCAAAGAGACCAGAATATAGTTTCAGCAGCTTTTTGAATTTTACTTTAATTCAGTAGAGTCCAACCTACTGATCTCAGGCATGACATACTGCAGGTCTCCTATACTTATGTACCTGTATCTGACTTCATAAACTGCTCTGAGGTTTTTGCCCAAGTTTTAAGACTTGTGCCTCAGTGACTACCTTTGGATGAGAGTTATTGATGGCTGTCACCATTCAAATAACAGGTTTAGAATGAAAAGAGAGACAACTGGCAGACAGCTGAACTGTGAATGAGTCTTATGGATTCCTCCAAGCTCTAACTGATTATAATTTTTAAGTGCAATATGGCTATGGGTGTGATATTTGAGGTCTTATGGTCCAAACCAAGCTTATAAGCAGAAACATCGCCTGTACTCAAGAAGAAAGCGACCACATTCAGAAGAGCAGATGGCAAAATGAGCCACAGAAGGATCCTGCATTTTCTGAAGACAACTACCTGAGATTCAAAAGATGTTCTCTAGTGCTAAGAAACTGAAACATGACTTGAAGATAGTTGCATTTTTTTCTTTTTCTGTATATACCAATCCTTTTTCCACAGAGTGTTTAGTGGTTAGAAATGTAATTATTAAGTCTACATATTAATTGCTTTCATTATCATATTCTCTACAAAAGCAGTTATTTATCATGTGGCTAAATTAACATGCTTAACATTAGAAACATCACTCCAGGGGTAATGGGATATAAAACACAACAGTGTGATGTTTACATGGTGAAACTGCACTATGTAGATGCTACGAAAAACACAGGAGGGCATGCATGGGCTACCAGGTGAAGACACTGGTGAAGATTAGGAATCTTGCAAAGGTCCTGAGATTTTAACAATATGCTGTCAGAAAGAATGAGAGCTCAAAGAACTACTAAGCCCAAGACAAACATGAAGGACACTCAAGCTCAAAGCATGGCTGAAACTAGAGGGATTTCAGAAGCAAAACCAGTTACAAGTTCTCCCATTCCACCTATTTTGCAAGGGGTTTGTTTTGGTTTAACCCAGCTGAGTTTGCTGGTCCAACTCACAACATGACTCCATGAACAACTGTGTTAGTGTAACTGAGGGAGCACTGTGCTGCACCATGGCACAGAAACAAGTGGCTCTGGATGTGACGGGAGCTCATGCTGAAGTCATGAGATCCTCAAATCGGGGCTTCTCTCCACCTCCCCAAAAACACAGCATCGTTTTCACAGCTTGTGACAAGTGTTTGATCCAGAATAAAGGGAAGCTGCAGCTTCCTCTATAGCCGAAAGATAAATCCGAATTTGAACTCTACCATGAGGACAGAAAGCCAAGTTATGAAAGAATAGCGTCAAGCCATGATATACCTTAAAGAAAAGTAAAACAATTTGGAGTATAACAATAAGTCTTTAACCCGTTATAAAATTGAAATTGTCTTAGTCTCTGACGGTGGAAATGGTTCTGTAACAAGCGGAACACGAATCTCTCCTTGCCTCTTATCTGTCACAGAAACTGTTTGCAGCACTTGAGAGGGTGTGAGCAGGTTCATTCCTTGCTGGTCCTCAAAAGGAAACTCAATGCATTATCAAATGGACTTCCAGCCATGGCTCACCAGTAGAAAACCTGTCTTCAAGATCTGCCAAATCTTATATACGCATGCATAATTCCTATAGACTTTGGTGGGAAATGTAAGAGACAACAGCATCTGCGCAATTGCACAAGTATTTCTAACATCTGTGAAAAGGCAGATTCAGCTGTATTTATATTTCAGCTCAGTTACACAATGACCTACTGAAGTTACAGAACTGCTTGAAATATCAAGAATACTCAAATCCCTAATTACAACTATCAGCATAATTTACAAAATTATTTATAAAAAGATAACATAGGCATGGGATGTAACATGCCCTTTAACTGTGAAAACATCTGCAGTGAAGCACGTTAAGAAATAATACCAACAAAGCCTAATTCATTTCACTCTCATGTTCTGGCTTTCACAAGCAGTAACTTCAGTTCCCATTAGAAACTTATTTCTCTTCCCTCAAATTTGCTGCCCAGTGCGGGCAAATTCCTTAGATCCAATCTCAGATTTTTCACAACTGATGATTTTTATAAAAACATGCTTTAGTTCCAAGCCCTAAGCAAACATTTTCTGATCCTACACTTCCACTATTCCAGGATGAGTTTCCATTTCTGTGATTTGGGCAAACTTATTTTTTTACTGACACTTTCCCTGCAAGTCTAAATTAGCTTAAAGTTCTGATAAAGAGTTTATGCCTGTTGGACCCATACAAGAGCAGGTGTTTGCAGAGACAAAGAACAACCTTTTCCAAATGAGCTGGCATTGCAACACACTGTTTTAGTCAGCTGGAATACACTATTTTAGAATTCTCAGGTTAGAATAGCGAAGCACTGAAAACCCATGATAACAGGCTGACTTACCTTCTGCTTCACAGTTGTTGTAATTTCCCAAATTTTGCTCCCAGCAGCAAGCTCCAAGTTCAGCTCTGGAGCAACCAGTGCCAGTTGAGTGGCCCTGTACCACGTCCCAGTGACCCGGAGCCTGGCCAGGATACTGGGAGCTCAGAGCAAGCTGCAAAATTCACCCAGCCCCAGGCTAAATTACCTGTGCTTAGTGTTGTGCTCCCATGGCCAAGGTCTCTCTTGGCACAAAAGTGTTCCTAGTCCATGCAAAGCTGTGTCTACTGCTGCAGCCAGCAAAGCTGAACTTTATTAAAAGAGAGGGACCACAGAGAGCAATTAAGCAGTGAAAGACAGAGGTTAAAAGTCTGGAATTCAGATGACAAGATTTCACATTTATGATGCTCAAGTGGATCTTCGTATTTTGCCCATTTGTTAGTTCATTCATTCATTTTCATCTCATTTGCAATATTTTAATAACAAACTAGAAAGAGACCAATGGTTTGCATTATGATAAAAATATAAAATATGCATCTCTGGTTTTAATGTTTAATTTTCATGATTTCAAAGGCATAAACTTCGTTAAAATCAGGCAACACTTCACTGGATATTCTAAACAACTCAGTTTTAATTGTGATTGTTATTAAGTGGTAGAATTATCTTTGTATTTTCCTTACTGTCTAGGCAAAAATAATCAATACATTGCTGAATAAAACAATTTCAGTTTAGACTTCAAACAATAGATAATTTAATGTTTTCAATTCTTTCAAGGGAAACAACCTCCTAACAAATAATATCTTTTTCACCTTCAAATTGATTTTCAATATTGTTCTGCTTTATTTGCTCTCTCCACATGGTTTCTTCCGTTTTCTTTTTCTATTGCACTTGTTTTTCTGACATGTAATTCCCTACTTGTTTTTATTTCACTTATTCTACTTTATCTTTTCCACTATTTTTTCTATTATTTCATCTTCCTTTCTGTTTGTCAATTTTAGGCAGCTTTTTCAGCATGGTTTAGTGTTTTGACATGCCTTGATTGTTGCATTTATTTTTATTTACTTTTTTTGCTTTCACTGTTCTATAGATGAGACACTAGGCCAAGTCAAATCCCTTTTCAGATTTTCTTTGAATAAAAGATGAGCTGCCCTGGAATCATTCCAGATGTAGCTGCCAAAATGAACCAGCCCAGCACAGCTTTCTCTGGATTATATTCCATGATAGTTTCACTCCCACTCTAGCTCTAAGAGGAATACAAGAACTTTTACCATGAATCTCTTTTTCTGACATTTTTGGTACCTTTGATTACCTCAGTCTGTTGTATTTCAGACTCCAAACTAAGTGGGAAAAAAAAGGCTTTCTTGTGCTGACTTTTGACAAATACCTACTGAGGGAGACCTTCAAAAAATACTACTTGTGTGAACAGTAAAACCAAGGAAGACTGAATTAGTGCAGCTCTTTTCTCTTGGGATTCTCCCATGTCTACTGCTTTGGGTCTTTGAGGGCATTGGCTTCTTGTTTGTTTATAGCTTTTTTTGGTTTGTTTGTTTTGTAGCACTTTTGCTGCCAACTTGTACAACCTCAATATTTTCATATTTCAGTTATTGTGTCAAACCTGCTTTAAATGTGACAACCAACTCTAAATTTCACATTCAATACTCTTCTTGCCTTATCCATTGCCCAATATAATGCCTGGTAAATTGAACACTCCTGACATTCATACATATACGATTATTTTCAGCACTGGTTGAAAAACAGTTTTTCCATTTCAGATGGCCAGGATGGATTTTTTTTTTATTACAAACTGAGTAATCTTTCCAGTAACATGAAAAATACACATAGTTGGATCAAAAAAATCTTTACTTCTTATGGGAAAGGTCAGATCTGCACCTAAGCCTTTTACAAAGAATCACAGAACGTTAGGGATTGGAAGGGACCTCAAAAGACCATCCAGTCCAATCCCCCTGCCAGAGCAGGAACACCCAGATGAGGTTACACAGGAAGGTGTCCGGGTGGGTTTTGAATGTCTCCAGAGAAGGAGACTCCACAACCTTCCTGGGCATTTTGTTTAATAGTTGTAAGTTACCTGTGAAATCTTATGGCACACCTAAATAAAAATACATTGCATAAATACTTTGTATTGGTACGTGAATTATTTGACTAAATAAAACTACCACAAGGACAAGATTTCCACTGTTATCACACATTCCTGAATGTCCGACACATTGATGGATCCCTCTGCATGTACTCAAACTATTATAGCTACACAACACCTGGCTGTATTTACTGCCTGTGTGCAGATAAATTGCAGAATTCCTTTGATGCAACTTCTTTTAGCGCTGCGTCTAACTGATGTGCATGATAATCCCTAACAAGATGTTCTGTATGACAAAGCAGAGCCTGATGTAGATGTCTGAAATGGCATGAACCCAACATAGTAGCACTGACCCAAGCGGCAAGTGTTGAATGCATCTACCAAGCAAACTTCATACAGCTTAGTTGTGCACATGGAGGGAGTCTTAACACTTCTAATTAGCGATTCAACTCACTTGCACTTTTGCAGAAAGTACAACACCTGCGCAAGTGCCGAAATTACTTGGTGTGTGCGGCACAACCAAATACAAATGCCATGGGCCATTTATACATGTTTTTGTTACAGAAACTCCAGACTGAAATGTGTTATTTGTACAAACACAAGTCTGATTTGTGCTCACAATCATAACATTTCTGATACAAAACAGGTATACGGACATGCATCGCTGAAAGATTTTGTACTTGAACATCAAACCCTATGTAGCTTCAGAAGCACGGCTCAGGAATAAAGAAATATCTGAGCTATTTTTCAGCTGGTCTCTTATCAAGGTAAAAAAAACCCCTCACAATGCCACAGTAGCATTCTGCTTTGATCCTTAAGCGTGTGCCACTGCAGGTACAGGCACTTCCTCGTTCAGTTCCAGCTCAGTTATTTCTGCACAGCACCACACTGACACAGCTTTACGTCCTTCCCTTATGGAACAGATAAAGACTGATTTCCAAACAGTGTAATAGAAGCTAATTATATTTTCTTTTGCTGTACTTTCACTACAGAGACAATTTTCTTCTCCTTTGAGTTACTATTTCCACTGCAGCAGTATCCTTTTACATCAGCTCTAATCTTGTGCTATGTCATGTTGTGCAGCTTCTAATACCATAAGCTAACTTGACGCCCATCAGTTAATTTATCAGCAGGACAGGTGCTCTTGGATGAATTGTACATTTAAGGATCGAGCCAGTGGTTGCTCTAAACCTGAAGTGATGACTGGCTTTTTAAGAAAAAAACAAAAGTAAAGCATTTGAGTCCTACACTAATTCATTTGTACCTCTGCTATGCTGTGCTTTAATACCACCCAAAGCCACGACGAAAATTTATTGGTAACACTCCATCACGAATGCCTCCAGGTGTGAGAACCGGTACTGGCATAATGTCATTCCCAAGGTACTTCAGGAGAATAACACCAAAGCTAGTAGTCAGTAGAGCCAAATCTCCACAGTATTTAAAAACAATTCTTATTTAGATTTGGTGAACAGTTTCTTGGAAAGGAAAACACCAGCTGTACTGGCAGCTTATACCTGAATGTTTCTGAATCTACTCAGCCCACCTATAATAAAAAAAAGTCAATCAATATATATATGTTAATTTTTTGAAAAAGCAAAATAGAGAAGAAAATTGGATGCAAGACAGTATTATATCTTGTAAATGAAACTAAACAGGAATATCTATATGCAGAAGATGCAAGATGCATCAATGCATAGCAGTGACAGATAAATTTGCATATATGGTACAATGTGATATAGAAATGAGTAGACACATGGAAATATGTATGTAGACAGTAAAACACAAACGAAAAGTGTCTGCATTTGACTTTCAATACTAAACAAAAACAAGGCACATGTCTACATGACTTGAGGAAAAACATCTGGTAGCTTGCTTTTAGTCTGTTCTCACCACTTCCATCTTCTCCAAGGAAACCTACAGTCTCCCAGGCCACCAAAGCTTCCTCTATCCTGCTCTAATCCTAGAAAATTTCTCCTCTTGGAAAAAGTACTTTTTGTATTTACTTTTTAAAAGAATAGAGAAATGAGTTCATCATATCTCCAAGAAATATGAAAGAAAGAAAACTAGTTTCTAGGGGAAAGCCAGAAAACACAATCAACTATGAGTCCTGTTGTAAAAAATTGCTGCATTTAAAACTGAGAAATGGAATATTTTATTCTCAGTTGAGTTTTTATCTAGAGGAACACTGAACATTTCTTATTCGTTTAAAAAAAAAATTCACTAAAGCTTTAGTATTAGAACTATGCATTGCAATACTATGTTCACAATTGTGCATGTATTTTTGATGCCAGATTTGATGCAATAAAACACAACAGATGCTGCCACATTATTCAGACAAGACACTTCCAGCAGGAGGAGCAGGAGGGACAACATCTCTTTGTTTTCCTCATTTTTTTTGCACACGGAAGACACACTTTTCAGAATATAAGTGGATCCCATCTTCTGGGCTTCCACATCCCAGATGCCTTTTCTTTCTTTGCATTCAAGACAATTGTTAAGGCTTTCCCCTGCACACCACGAAGAAACTCTCATTCTTTTGTGTCCTTCACTTTTTCATTCTTCCCATCATACCTCCACCCAGTGAATAGTTACAGATATGCTGGTTAGCAGATAACGATGGTTAGCAAAGTTTATACGTATCAAAATATACTCTCCTAAGGCCATATATCAACATAGTGTTCATTTGCACTGTTCCTTAGATCACAAATAATGCATTGTGATAGGTTTTTGGTTGCCACTTGACTCCACGCATTAGAAATACTAATTAAAAAGAAACATGCTACAGGAGAGATGTAGTAATTTAACATGTTTCTTTCTACAAGCCAAGTATTTGAAGGATAGGTCGAGCACTTTCCTACTTACAGAATCTGACTTATGGGACTATCACCTCCTGTGATATTAGTGAAGAAAGAATATATAAAATGGTCTAACAGATTTATATGAATTTTTGTAGTGGCTCTGGCCATTATTGACATTCTTCAATTATCATTGACCTTTATGTTGTAGGACAAATCCTATTCCCTGGAGTAGCCACTTAGAAGAAAATCTAATGTGCTGTTCCTGAACATGTCATTTTTATGCTACTTTAAAAAAGAAATGCTGCTTAACCAGCTAATTGCAGAAATTGTATGTCATCTAATGATAGCTCTTCTCTCTAGGAAACCTACAGTAAATTAGCACTGCAAATGGGACGGGGTAATTCCACTGTTTTCTGGTAGACTGTAAATGATAGATGTTCCTGGCATCTAGAAACATTTTTACTTTGTTTCCCAAAAGCCATAAACTCATTAGCATCTCATCATATTCTTGAATGCATAACCCCGCAGCATGCACTGGACATCTGGGAAAAGCTGTAAAAGCAGATTAATCACTGCCTTTTTGTGGTACAGCAGAAACACAGGGAGGATCTCTTTACTCCTGGCAACTATATTTTTGTTCTCTTCTTCATCTTTAATCTCTTGCTCTGTTCAAAGTAATGTTAACAAGATGCCTAATTTCTCATGCAAGACACTTCCCAGGAAGGACTGAATTCATCAACAGATGTTGCAAAATTGAGGTGGTGAATTTTCCCTTTGTCACCATTGTACCTACAGCGATTTTTTGGTCAGGTAAGGGCCTTCCTTTGACATAACTAGCTAGGGTACATGTAATCTTTCTTCAAGGAACACCCTGTGTCTTTAACATTGAACTCAGGAAACTGACTTCCCTGCCATAACCAGAATCAAGCTCCTGGATGGGCATTTGTCTGTCACTTTCCATTGCAAACAAAGCAAGTATCAGAGGATTTGATTTATGAAAAGTATAACGCAGAACCAATGCTGAGGTGCTAAGACAGAATAAGAGCTAATAAAACTGTCTCTTTAAATACAGCTTCTAGTCTGTTAAGTGATATACCTGCTAGTAGTAACAGATTCTTAAGTGACTTTTCAAATGACACCATCAGTTATCTATGAAAAAATGTTAGAAATGGCAGGCAAGAAGGAACTTTATCTACTAGATCCTGACCACTGAGCTTTGGGTCCATTTCTGTATCATGCGCACAGAGTGTTTCTTATCAGACAACCACATCCCCTTTTCCATTTCTGAGACTATACACTGAATGTTTATACCACATTAATGTCCTTCATTTAAATATAGAATTTTTGTTGTCAAATAATGTTCTACATGGTCTTAAGAAATGGCGAACTGGTTTATGTTACGGAAAGTCCCAATATTTTAAAATGTTACTGATGGGAACTGTGCATAAGAAGCAACACCTATGTTGCAAGTTCTTTCAAAGCCTACAGTATATTTTAAAACATGTGAGACAATACTTGCATATATCTTTAGAGTGTGTTTATCCAATTGTCTATACAACCTACAAAAATATACTCTAAAGCTCTAGGCTATGACAACTCAGGCTTCTAGGTCAGGCTTAGGAAGATAAGTCAAAATATGGTATCAGTTTGTATACATAACTGGACCACAGTGAATTCACAGAGCGGAATCATATGGATACGTACTTTGAAGAGCAAAGGCCTGAAATCTTTAAACTTTATTAAAATTTCCTAAGAAACATTAAACAAGACTGTGTAGCAAATATTATTTATGTAGTTCTTCATTCCAAATGGTAATCACATAATTCTTAAAAATGCAAATAAAGCCTGGTAGCTGAATAAGAATATGAAATGATCTGTGGTTTTGGAGGAAACAGACAGCCAATAGTCCTATCTATGCTAAATGAAATTTTACCAAATTGTTGCTTCCTTACAGTCAAAACAGTTCACAAGAGCTTGTACTGGAGAAAGAAAAGATCCTCTCATTTTTGACATGTTTAAGATATCAGCTTTAAATTCAGGAGACTTTAAGTATCTAGAATTAGACTGAACAAAACTTACAACCCAGTTCCTCCCACACACTACTCCTCCACATTAATCACCAGGCTATTTCAGCATACACTTTTCTTTCCGAAAAGCAAACTTTCTAAAGGTATTCTGTGGTTACAACTTAAGTTGTACGGCCAGAGCAAACTAGAAGCAAATCCCTAAACCTCAGAAGTTGATACTGTTGAGGATCATCCTGGTATCATCTGCTTTAGTTTCAAGAATTATCACATTATTATCTGCACTAGCTTTAGTCCCCAAAATACCTGAAAGAAAAAGCTAAGAAGAATCTTTGATGCTTGGGAGTTGTGTACATAACACAAAAGCTTCCTTCTGTTTCAGAGAGGGAAGACGACACCCCTTATGTGTTAAGGCTTCTTTTTCCCACGGAAAGAAATAGCAGAAGAGATCTTCCCTCTCCTGAAAAACCTGCTCTCTGGTTAACACCGGACAGACATTCATTTACCTGTTTCCAGCTTCCACTGATTAAATAATAGCAGTGTTCATATGCTGTGTTCCTTAAATATAGTAAAGTGTTCTTGGCCTCTTTTTTCCAGTAAAACAAATGTTACACTTCCAATATATTGCTGAAACACCTTGCTACCGGATCTCCCATTTCTGCCCAAATTATTTAAACTAGTCTGGCAATTTGAGGTGATGTAGGAGTCTCTATACAAGCACCAATTACAAAGAGAGAAAATGAGCCGGATTCACATCTGATATACATTGAGCTGTATCGATTTACACCAGACAAGTATTCTGACCTCAAAACACGCTAGATCTCGAACCTCTGTTTACGTGTGGCACAGAGACATCACAAAATAAATTTAGTTGAACAAGGGCCAAAACAAAGTTTATTCTGGCCGGAAAAGTACCACTGATAAACCAATTAGAAATGGGGTTTATACAATTAGTTAGCACTCCCATAACATAAAATACAGATATCAGGTTAGGAGATTATTTGGGGTGCAGCGGAATAAGAACGATGAGGATCCACAGCGCGCACACACGCACTCACAAGGAAACAAACCAGAGCCCTCTCTGCCCCGATTTGCCCGTAAGAGAGAAACACCAGCCTACTGCAGCCAGGACTTTACACTCCTCTGTCCCAGACGAGGAATTTACACTCGCCTACCAGGCGAGGCCTTATTAAAACATATATTCAGTAATTTACCCCTCACCCACGCGCCGAGGTGAGGCGCTCCCAAGGTTACCTCAGGCGGCTTCTCCGTCTGAGAGGAGGGACTCGGGCAGCACGGCCGGCCCGCAGCTCCGAGGAGAACACACCAGGGGCGTCGCCGGCGGGAAACCCATTTAGAGTCTGATCGGATCCGGCTGTGGCCGTTCCAGAAGCTTCTGGGCTCCTCTGGGCTGCGGGCGCTCTTGGCCCCTCCCCTGCTAACGCCCCCGCGCAGCGACTGCGGGTCTCACAAAGAGCCGGTAACGGCCCCTCCAAGGGCCAGCTCTGGGAGGGGGGTGGGCAGCTGCCGCACCGGCTTCAGGGCGGGGCGGGAAAGTGCAACTGCCACACGAGGTGTTAGAGAAACTTACACAAATCCCTGTTCAGTCGGTATGGATATGTCCAGAAGATATTTTAAACATAAAAATAACAGCTTTTTCATCAGATAATTTCAAAGAAAAAAAAGCAAGCAAAGAGATTTTCACCCAGTTTTACTTACGCCTCTCCTGTCATACGTGCAAATAAAAACACAAAATCAACAAATAAACACACAATGGTGTCTAATTTTTAAATTACTGAAGAGAAATTTCATATCAGAATAATTTTCAGGGATATCCTGGTCAATAATCACGATCATATTGCTACAATGCAATTCAAATCGGTAATACTACAGGAACTAGAAGCCAATGTACTGCCCTCTGGTCACTCTAAATGCAAGTTATTTTCCAAACTGCCGAAATCAGAAGAACAAAGTTATTCCTTTAGTAAAAGAGCCTATTTTTACTAAAGAGTGAATATAACAGCACCTGATTCTCATGTGTGTCTTTTTGAAGTAGAGAACTCTGATCCTCCAACAAAGTAAGGGAGGCAGACACCGTAATCATCAATCACATCGTTACAGAGAACAAATTGCATATTAGCGACCAAACCCAAATTACATGAGGAAAACTGACACAAAAAAGGAAACCGTTCCCTTTACTTGCTTCACCTACCGCAGAGATAAAACAGGAGTTGATCTTTCATAATTTAAATTAAAATTAAGAAGAAAGGAAAAACCATGATATTCTGGGAACATTCTCCTTTGACCTGGATGATGCACAGGATTTTACTCCTGCATAAAACAGAGGTCAATACTTATACGGTGATAATGTTTAAAATGTGTAAGCATAGGGAAAGCAACAGTTTAGGTAAGAAGATTTAAATAAAATAGAAATTGATGGAAAAAAAAAACACAGAGAAAAGAAATAGAATATATACTTGCAGAGGGAAATCCTCTATTGCCTTCACATTACATATTTTTCATTCCATAAACAACCCCATTTAACTGCAAAAAAAATTGGTATTGCTCAGACTGAATAAATGATCTCAAGTGATCAGCGTCATCATTAGGCCATGTCTACCTGCGTTCATTTTTAGAATACAGCTCTTAGAAACCACGGCATTAGAATCAATGAAAATAGTGTGAATTTCTGTGGACTTTGTATCAAGGCAGTTACACTAAGCATATCAGAATAAAGATGCTGGACTCCAGATGACACACAACTTTTGACGTGAAATTCCAGTATTACTAGAGTCTGAAACACAAAAATTGGCCTTTCCCCAGCCCCAAACATTCTAGTCTTTTTCCATATAGATAATAGTGAAAGTATTAGGTAATATGTAATGGCCATTATTTGTGCTACATCTTTAATTAATTAATCTTGAACTCTTGGCAGAAGCACCGGAATTTATATTTTATCATGCACTAAAGCTGTCTAAATGGCAAGTAACACTTGAGTGTGGTAATATGCTTCTCCTGTCTTTATCTTTGTAAATCAGTAAATGCTGACAAATCTTTGTGATGGTATTTCAAAAATATACAAATATATACAAGGTAGTTTAAAATAACAAGCTCTTAGAAAGAAAAAAAGTGATAAGCCTACACTTTACTAGAACATGGATTCCTTTCATTAGAAACTGTACTATTTGCAAGTGGCTCATTGCATGTGAAAATGGAGTGGCACTTGGTGTCTGCCTGAAGGAGATGCTTGTAAATAAAGCTTGTAAATAAAGGAGATGTTCCTGGCACTGCCTGAGCTCTGCCTACCTTTGGGGGTTTTTTGAAACCTGGAAGAATGTGGGAAATAAGGACTTCAACTTGAATATTGAGTCTCTTAGGCCCAGAAAGCCCATGTTCTGTCCTGAACTGAAGCTTCAAGCCATATTAAGATGAGATGCTGGACGGAATAAGACAGAATAAGAGTTCAAGCAGACTGAGCTGCCACATGCTCACAGTCACTGACCAGCTCAGTTACGCAGATCAGACATCTCAGTAAAGTCTAAACCACTAGCTGGCAACCCTGCCAATGTGAAACTCATTGGGAAAAACAAAAAACCACATTCCTTTTGCCAGACAAATGCAAACCCATAAAATGCAAGTATGCACAACTTTCGTCCCTGGCACAGTCAGCTTCCCCAGTGTTATTTATCATTCTGCTTGGAGAAGCTTATAAAGCTCATTCCTTAGGGTAAGATATTTTCTTAATGGGCAGCAAGTTTTGCCAGACTTGTGCTGTTACCTAGTATTTTCCCTGGCATTATGTCAAAGAAAGGTTTTTAAGGCTTATGTTAAGAAATGATGTTTAGAATGGTGCCGGGCAAGGCCCTGAGCTGTTCTTAATCCTTCATATGTCTGTTCGCTCCCACAGAGCTATGCTAATTCACACCAGCTGAGCAGCTGTCCTACTCGAATCATGTTTTATCCCTTAATCTGATAAAGGAGTTCTTCACCATGTGGAGTCAGGCATGTGGCTGTGTGGAAAGGGAACGTTCAATCTAAGACCAGGAATTGAATCTTTTTTCTTCACTGTAGTATTGTCAGGCTTGTATCCCAGCTTCCACAGCTGACCATTTCTGAACTCCTTATGATAATGGTAATTTCAGTTTGACAAAACAAAGAAAATCAGCGCCTGTCGCAGTACCAGAATAACACATTTAACAAATACTTGGCAGTTAAATTCAAATATTTCACGTCAGGCATAATATCAAGAACTCCAGGCTCCATGGAGCCCCAAAATCTGTGTCCAGAAGAAAGTTTCACAGTCACCCAGATCCGTTTGTCAGGTGAGAGATGCGCACACATGCACAAACCAGCAGAACACACAGCATAATCCCTTAAAATTTTGCGGACTGAGACAGTTGGATTGCATGTATGGTGAAGGCCCTGCTCTAGATGCCTGTGACAAATAAGGTGCAAAAAACTCAAAAAAAAAACCTCCAAAAAAAGAATTTACATTTCAAAGATTTGAAGCATTTACTGGAATACATGGGATTGAAAAACCTTTAATCCTCCCTTTCTTGACTAAACATGAAGAAATTCTTGTCACTAGCCCTGTCATGTTACAGGGTGATGTCAGTGGAAGGTTCTAATTGACTTCAGCTGTGGAATACATAAGGGATGACGAATACACCCAAATGCTACAAAGAAAACTGATGAATTCTGTTTCACATATTGCATAACAAAAGGTTTTTGTGAAAAATCATCTCACATCACTTTATTAAAAAGAGAAGAGCTCAGAAAATATTCCTTCTCTTCGTAGCAGCTGAATATTTGTAGCGGTAAAGAAACAGAGCAGAAGCCACCTTCCTTCTGAGACCTTAAATCTGTTTGACCTTGGACACATGTCGCTTCATCTGTATCAGCCACGAAAGCCAAACCTACTTCTGTGATGTGGTGAGAGCGGAATGTTTTAAGAACTTTGAAATTCCTGCATGTAAGCCGCTATAAATGACACTGGATACTCAGCATTTTATTAATTAGCTATTGATCAGAACGTTCCAAGCTTTATGCAGCAGAAATTCAGGGGACAACATACAGCTACACAGTGAGGGGAAAAAACACACAAACATGCATTTCCATGGGCTTTTCTCCACTTTTGGCTCCTTGATAGAGAGAATTGGGTTAGGAATTTAAAGCTACATTATAAACCTTATCTTCCTAGCTGCAAAACCAAATAGTTTTCCTATAATTGAAAGAAGTAACAAAAATATCATTTTAATCTTTCTGTGACTTAACTTGCTGGCTAGGATTTGAAATGTAGGTGCATTAGCTCCATATACAGAAATACACAACAGGCAGATATATATATGCAGAACCATGACAGCCAGGACAGGGCAAATCCTGCCTTTCCAGATGCCTTACACTGAATATACTGGTGAAAGTTTTGCTATAAACGATGATGTACGATAATGTTTATTTACTTAAATTATTATGCCTTTTGCAATATCTGCTATTATATTTAAACCATCTCTAATCAAATAAATATTTTCTTTTAAAACTGAAGAGTATTTTTTACTGACCATGTTAGTTTTAGGTTTTTTTCTCTCTCATCTGCTTAAGGTGCCTTATATTAATAATGTCTATGTAGAAAAATATTATAACTTTTTGACACATTCAGTGTGATCAAATGTAAGACAGTTTCTCAAAAACAAATCACCATTTTCACAAAGAAATAACAGGTCACAAATGTTCCTCATATGGCAATGTTTTCTGCCTGTAGAAAAAAGGAAATATCAGCTCCCAAAAGACATCTTCATTTTTGATAACTGTAATCATTTAGACGTAAAGCAGCTGACCAGGGATTTTCCTTGTGTGTGTGTGTGCGTACAATGCTCCATTGTTTTTAAGCACTCAAACCCACAGATGTTTTGAGCCAATATTGACCTTTAAATATCAGTTATACCACTGTGAGATAAATGAGTGTTGCTACTTGAGAACTGTGTGAGGCACAACAACCTGGAGAATGAACTGGTAGCACAATCAGTAGCAGCTCTGATTCATTAATAAATACAGGTGGGACAAATGAGAAATAATTTAGCTTTTTTTTTAAAAAAAAGTCTCAGTCTACAAAAAACAGAGGGGACAAACAGTGACAGTTTTAGCCTCTTTTCCATTCTCAGAAGTCACCAAACAGTGGGCTCAGCTTGTCTAGCATTCAGTTCAGCAGTAAAGCCATAATGAAGGCAATAAAAAGATTTTTACTGCCATTATATTCTCCACTGCTTTCCATCACAAATATTTTAGCTTTGGACATTGCTTTTTGCCTTTGTCACCTTTGTCACTCATGTGGGCAGCATGAAAAATCAGAAGAACTGGGAATCCAAAGCAGGTGCCATTCAGTGCTTGTGGTGATCCCCTATGGCACAGACCTACAGGCTGGGTTCCTGCAGCACATGGCTCAGGAACAGAGATTATTTAAAATTTACTCAAAGTATATGAGGTCTTGGATTTTCAACATGACTGTTTTCTGTACTTCTATTGCCCACACACTCTAATTTCATTACTTTCTCCAACTGAATTATCTTTCTGGACAAATTTCCAAGGCAGTTCCTAAAAAGGAATGTATTTTAAATGTGAAAAGAGGTCTTTGTTTTATATTGTACAGAACTAAGCACTGGAATTGTTTCCCCAACTAGAACTCAGCAACACTAAAAAACACAACATAGCACAACAACCAAAACCAAAATATCTGGAGTTCCAAAAGCAAGGAGTTTTCCAAGAATGACGTTTTCCCCAATAATTTTTTTTGTAAATGAAGTATATGATTATACAGGATATCATCAATCAGCAACAAATTTGAGGAATAAATTTACTTTCTGGGTAATAGGTGCCCTTATTATTCACGTAATAATTTCTTGCAGTTTTCCTTAAAAACGCTGGTACTGGTCGTAACTAAATGGAATACTAGATTAGGCTGATTCCTCAGCTGATCTGGCGCAGAAATTCATTTATATTTTACGTGTGTATATTGCAATGAAATATGGTGATGTACAAAGATGAACACAAGGATACAATCTTACAGGAAAAAAAAAAGAAAGCTAATTGTTAATTGTATTGTGAGTAGAAAGTGTTATATGTGAAGTACTCCTACTGCCATTCACACTTCTGTTCTAATATAGTTTAAGGTCAAATCATCTTTAATGTGATGTGACATGTGGATAACATGCAAATTCTCTAATGTAACATTACAAGAATATACATAAATATTTCAAAACTAAGTGGAAAGACAAACACAATTCATCTTGTCTAAACACACATTCTATTTTCCCTGCATCATCCTCAGTAGTTACAGACTATGATCTACTGGAGACATTTCCAAGAATATAAATCTTGCAGCAGTTGCTAATGATTCTCTCACAATGACAGAAAAGAATTAGAAATCTAGCTTTTAAAACAAATTCTGTAAATGAAATGCAAATTCTGTTTTCTTAAGAATCAAGAATGTGCTTCAGAAATATGCCTGGAAGAAACAATTAATAGCCTAGTATGGAAGTAATAGTGGAAATATTTTATTACTTATATTTTGTTAAATTCCTTTAGCCTTCTATTTCATTACTGAAGAAATTTTGTACAAATTCTCCAAGGAATACTTGTATTTCTTGAGAAAGTACACACAGACTAGAAAAAAAGAATCACACCGGTTCACCTTCGTCTTTCAGCAGAAAAGATCGCAAAAGTTTCCTGACATTTTCGCCTCTTCTTTTCTCTAACTATAGAAGAAAATTACTGTTACTCTTTGTGGCCTCTCAGCCTTTTGGTCTGTGGTGGGATCTCCTGCAGAAAAGGTGGCTGATCGGATTTGCAATTCCAACCATGGATGGCACCCAGAAGGCAAGTGGTAAAAGGCTGTAGACAGGGAAATTCTGCCTTTATAAGGAGCAGTGGCTAGTGGGTCAAAAATATAATTTGAAGATTATGATATATTCCTATGTTCATAATGAGCAAAATCCCTGAAAACAGACTTCTGAACTATGGTGATATGAAATCAAGACATTTGGGGGTTAAAAGAAAAAAACCACCACCTACCACCACCACAACCAACATAATTTAAGTACTGGTTTTTTTGGTTTCTGCTTTGTCCATTATAAAAGTTTAATGCTCAGACCTGGATTTTGCTTCCAGGCCTTGTCTCTGGACCTTCTGGCTTTTAAAATAAAGACTCCGCTCATAACATCTCAGAAGGTCACCTGGATTCCGATCAAAATGACAAAAATTTAGCAAGCCTGAGAGCGAACACAAACTCTCAAAAAATTAATAGCCTCTTTGCAGCAGTATTAAAAATGGAATTCCTTGGCCTCTGACAGTGTTGTTTTGATATGTCACACTCTGTTACATCAGTCATGTTCTGTTATGTTAATATGTTGAGATGAATCACAGTAACGCCACAGCAGCCAAGAAACGTCAGCCACCAGTACCATGACACCAAGCAAGAACAGGCCTTGTGTACGCTTCAGCCTTTTGACTCACCATCGGATATTCCACAAAAACACATAATCCACGTTCCATGCACTCACTGGAAATAGGAAAAGAAGTCTTTCTCCCTTCAGATGGCTTTCGATTTAAATAAAAGAATCATAGAAGTTGAAATATTGTAAGGTTTCATCTTCTCAGACTATAGCCTTCCTATTTTAAAGACAGGTATATTAATTTACCCTGTTTTCATAAAAAAGCTAGTCATTGAAGTCTGAAAGAAGGGATGATAGAAAGTCACTGTGAAAATGTAAGCGTGCTTTGTTTCCATGAGGTAACAAAACGATAACAGTGTGGAATTTTCTGTTTTACCTAATGGTTTATCAGGGACAGCTAAGCCAGAAAATAAATTACTTGAAATAACATACTCAAATTTAGATGACAAAAGTATCTGTAATTTTAACACCAATTCACTCATGCAGCTTTAACTTCTTTTCAAATACCTGGAGGGAAACAAAGAAAAAAAAAACCAAACCCACTTTTTTTTTTTTTTTTGAAGTAGACTGGTAAAGCAGACAGACTTGTGATTTAATTCAGTGAGTACCATTATCTTTCAGTATCTATCTACTCTGCTAAACACAATGGTTCCTGATATTACAACAACCCTGTGTGTCCTGTGTGCTATAGTGACACCACTTCTAATTTAAATATCTATCAGAAAGACTTCGTTTGGTCAGTTCATCAGATGATTTTCATCTCTGGTTGAACTACCTCTTCAATTTCCCTTAAAGGATGAATACATTCATCTGTATTTTTATCGCTTTTTCTGGTAGACCTAAAGCGCAATTTTCCTCTACCCGATTTAAGTCTGCAGCCACACAGACGTTACCTTCCTGTTGCAGCACGTCTGCCAGGAACCGGACCAGTAAGGAGTCAACAGCAAAGACTGCGCGATAGCAACTTCATGGACTCTCTAAATTATTCCACTGCAAGCGTTAACCTCACACTGCATTTACATTTGGAAAGTTAGTCCTCTTGAACTCACTCCAGGCATTATACAGACTCCGAGGGCTAGATTTAATAAGAACAACTTGGTCAGAGTAGCTTAAATTTATACAAGCACAAAGGGAAGTCGTTAGAGATGCAGTTCACATAAAAGGCATGCATTTATGCATTTTGATTCTGCCCCTTTTTCTACTTTAGCAGAAGAACATGGGGAGAAGAAAAAAAGATCAAAAGCTATGGAAGTTTTGCAAGAAGCCAAGTTAGTTCATAAGACCATAGAACAAAGTAATGTTATTTCCTAAGCTTATGTGGCCTTAAGTGCCTTAAATATGCCCGGAGCTTGCTGGAGGCGAACATCTCCTGCAGACCATCCTACTTCTCGTCTACTTTTTGTTCATTCATTAGGAGAAGTGTTCTGTGCCGTGTCTTACCTACCTCATCCTTCCCCCTGCTCTGAAAACACTTGAGTGACTTTGTGAGTATGTCTGCAAAACGTGCTCTCACCGACACGCTCACTCGCCTCATGCACTTGTACGCACACATACCCACAGACACCCCCCTTTTTTGTATAAAAATGGGGTTTGTTTAACCTTTCCTTAAAAACACTGTTGTTGTAGATCCTTTGCCTGTAGGTTTGCTATGCTTAACAGAATTACCAGCTGTCACTAACTTCATGTGCTGTTCATAAATCTAACTGAATTTTTTGGACAGCTGTTCATCTAGGCATAAACACATTCATTCTAATAGCTACATTAGCTCTACAAGTTTATTTGTTTGGTTGTGGGTTTTTTTTAACTTTCGCTCAGTTTAATTACTTCTGACACTCTACCATCAAATAGGGGGTTTTTGCGTTGAGAATTTTCTTACTTTCATTTGGTTTAGGCCAATTCACTACATTTTTTTTTTTACATGGCAGATGCCATAACATGATGGACAGTCTGTCATAAACAGATGGACTTGGTCTAAGTCCATCTTCAAAAAAACATCCCATCAAGAATGAAGCGCTGGTCTCCTGGGAGTATCATTTAATACTCAGCACACCTTCCCCAGTGTTTAGCCAGCACAACTCCTGGGCAAATTTCAAACAACCAACAATATCAATAATAAAGGGAAACAGTAGCAGTATTTTACTCGAATACATCAGTCTGCTTCTCTTCAGGCATAAACTATCCATATTATGGGGTACAGACAGAGTATGGAGACAGCATGGAGAAAGAGATAAGGTAATATGGGAGGGAGAGAGCAGGTGGGGATGAGGTTTGTGTCACAACTGCTATAGTCAGAGAGTAATTCTGTAAATGATCATGGAACCAGTGAGACTTGTCTCTGTCTCATGTATCTATAAATCCAAAGCCAGCAAGAAATGGTAGTTTATATTCAGCACAGAAGATATTCTTCTCAGTGCTAAGGAGAGGGCACAAATTTCAATTCTGTTGACTCACAAGTGTTTGAGGGATCTTCTGAAGCAGATGGCCTTTCACTTCTTCCTGAGTGCTGCCATCTTTCATTGTTCGCCAGACCTGGTGTCATCATTGGCAGACAGCATAATTAACTGCTGGCCACAGTATAGTTAAACAATTTATTATTAATTTTGTCTTCAAATTCACTAATTTTTGATTCATTTGGATTCTAGCAACTTGACCATAAAGCAGTCATGTATTTGCTCATTTCTTTGAATTTACGGGTACCCTGAGCATGTATGAATCAGGTCTGATGTGCTTCCACATAAGCATCTGAAATAAATTCCTGTGCATTAAAGTGTGGTTAACTTCTCTGTGATGATTTATCCACTTTTATAAAACATAAGTTCAGAAAGTAAAAAAAAAATCATTATTAATGATTATATCAGACTGCTGCAGAATGGTTAGGAACTCCTAGTTTGGTACAGACGAAAGCATGAAGGGGAAAGGATGCAGAACACAAATGAAGGCTGGCTCACATTTCTGTGTACTTGTTTCAATTTCATTACAGAAGCATGCATAGGTTAAAGAACAATGAGACTGGGGAAGTAGAAAAAGGAAGAGGGCAGTGAAACTAATTAAAGAAAGGGAGAAGTGAATCACAGGGAAGGATGAAAGACTGGAAGCACAAAGTGCTATGAGATGAAGGTGGCAGGACAAACCTTAGAGGCAACAATGATATGGGCCAAGTACAGAGAAATGTAGACAGCATCTGGCAGACCAAATTGTATTACAGGTCCTCAGTATACAGTCCTCCTAACGAGAAATGGTGTATGGAGTTTTACACGATCACCAACAATTCTGAAATTCTAACAGAATTGATTCACTAAACGAGACTCCTTACTTCCCCGAAGATGCCATAACCTGCATAAAAACTCACAGCAATCTGTTTGTCAACACTGGCATTCTATTTCTTAAGATGATTTTACTAAAACTAGTGATGTTCCACTAGATTATGTGAACTAACCATAGAGAACAAAAAGGCCCAATAGTTTAATACCTATTTGTGATTTGATCCAGATAGGAACCCTAGCTGTGCTAGGGGTAGAGGTTGTGTTGCAGCAATAGTCATTTTGCATACGTGATCTCGTTAGCTCTTAGAAACAAACAATGGTAAATGAATGACCATGGTAACCTAAAACAATATGAAAGACCACATTCTTTTAAAATCTCAATATAAGGGAAAATGGCATTATGTAATGTTTACACACCGAATTTCAGGCATGTGATGAATCAACCTGCCACTGGATGTCACTGTTTTTCGAGAGCTGAAAACACTTTAGGCGAGAAAAGGGGAGGAGGGGGGCAAGAAGACTGAAAAAACCCACCTGTTTTCTACAGACTACAGATGTAGAACATTCAAAACTCTTAGATTAAAAAGTATTTTTTACATTCTTCCTTTTAGCCTCACTTCCAGAAAGGTTCTGTTTAGTAGGTGGATATCTGAAAAGAGCTCTGCAAATTGCTTGCATAAAGCCAACCAAACAAACAGACTGTAAAAGCATTCCTCAGGTATTTCACGGACATTATCTAAAAGAGATGGCACAGAAAAGAGCAAGTGGATTTTCCATTATTCCAATGCATTTACTATGTTCTGATGGACTGTTGTGATAAGGAAAGGAGGCACAAATCAATTTGGATTTTACATTCCATTTAATTGTATATACCTTGTAGTATTTTGAGGCTTTCTGTGCAAGCTGTAAGCTGCAATCAGCACAATACAGCTGCTTATATCAGTTGCACCACCATAACCAGTTCTTCTAAGAGAGATGTATCTTTGCGCCTGGGAATCAGAACAGAATTTTTGGTTGAAGATTGCTAGGGTTTGAATCAAGATCCACTACACATTACAATTAAAGCCTTTTTTTCTAATCTGCCAGAATGAAATGGCTTAAAGCAGGTAGAAATTTTCCCAGATACTTTATCTTGTTAATACAGAGATGAAGTAAATATATTGCGTGAGAGCAGAATGAATTTTCCAGTATTTGAGGATTGCCTGCCACTGTAGTTATGCTTTGTTTTACTTTCCGAGAAGCAAAGCAAAGCAATCCCGCATCTCCTGTTTTACCAGCGAGGGATCTGGCAGCCACCGGCACAGCTCCAGAATGGGGCATGACTCATACACGAGAGAGTTTCATTATTCATGAGATGTTCCCTGGTTGCTGCCGCTCTCTTGTGTAAGAGGTGAAAAGCTGTGTCGGTAAGGGGGGCCGCTCAGTAAATTCGGTTCTGCATAAAGAGGCATCTTAGCAGAGACGTGAGTCCCTAGATGTAGGTCCTAACACCACCAAGGGACGTGGCAATCCACCAGCCATGCTCAGCTCCATGGAGCAGGAGGTTGCTTGAAGAATTGTCATCTTTCGCTGCAAGGAATTCCTAGAGCACTCGTTATCATCTGTGTGTCTGAGCTATAAGTATCCTGGGTGCCTTGATGTTGTTTTATGGTGTTTGTGGAGTCAAAAAGATTCATCTACTGATACTGCAGATTGCTGAAAACTTTAAGAGGCTGGCAGAGATAAGAATCATGCTGTCTGTTTCTAGTCACTTTTTTACATCTCTAAACAGGATAAAATGCAAAATATGTTCAAAAAAACCGAGTTATTCATACATGGCAAGAGATGTAGTGAATTGAAAAAGCCACAAAAGGAAGTTTTGGAAAGCCTCCTTGCCTCTTCACTTGGGGAATGAGAGAGGTGGGGAGAGAGAATACCGTTACCAAGACAACCACCACATCTTCCAGTAGCTTTAGCATTTGTAGACACCTGTCTCTCCCTTAATGACACCAGATACCCACCATGCTTTCCAGGACTGCAGCAGAGGTGAAGCAGCAATAATTATTTTGTTGTTGTCAGCCCACAGTCTCATAACTGTTTGTGGAAACTGGCATTTCGTGTTCCAGCTACTGAGAACATAATTTTTTAACTATCATCTGCTCACAAATCTTCTTCAGTAGGAGAACCTTTCCCAAAGTTCCACCATGGCAGTACTCTAAAATTTTCCCTGGATGACTGATTTTGTCAAATCTTATAATCCTGGATAAAACAGCTGAGATTTCAATTTGCTCATATCTGTACTATTGTTGGCTCAGAAGTGAGCTTTCAACACTAGGGAAGACAGTGTTTAAGGATCTTGTGTTGACTGCAAAAGCTTGGTGATCAAATCACCTTCTTCAGGACAATTATCAGGTTTGCCAGGGAGACTCCCTTATCAGTGATCCATGAAATTACTTTTCCATGTAGATTGAATTTGAAAACTGTCCACTAATGCTCTAAAGATACAGATATCAGTGTTTAAACATCAACAATCATAAATACTGCCAGATGCAAAATTTTCCAATACGTTTTGTTTGAATACAGTTGCATAAATTATGCAGGAATATAAAGACACTGGAAATCAGAAGACTCTGCAATGGAGATGAAAGACTGGTGGGAGTTGCTACTTTGCTTGATTTCTGCTGGAGAATAAAGTTGAGGACACCCACACACGCACTCAAATGAGCGCCCTGATCAGCGGGGTGTTGTTTGTTCCTGCTTCAGTGTTTTCCAATGAAAGAGAAATTTTATCACAAGCATAACCTATAGAAAGTAAAACACTAAAATAATTCCAGGAGAAAAATAAATAAATAAATAAATAAATAAATAAATAAATAAATAAATAAATAAAAATTAAATAAATAAATAAAAATCAGCAAGAAAAAAGATCTAAAACCTCTGAGTCCTTTTTTTTCCTCCTCAGACAGATAATTCCAAAATGTCAGCGGCTCCCTTTGCTGAGGCCCAGAGACAGAGCGCCCAGTCTGAGAGGCCAAAGTGGCAGCCCAGCAACACTCCGTGTATTTCAGTTTAGATCACTCCTTCTGAAAAACCAAATGCATTTCCATGCAGATATGAAATAACATAAAAATGTTAAAAAGCGTTATGAGAGGTAAGTCTTTTTTTAATGTATTTTTCTTACTTAGCATCTCAGCAAAAGAGCAGCTGCACGAAACAATGGTAGACTTTTCAGTACTGCTAATATACTCAATGATTATATTTGCCCATTTTATAGCCCAAATAACTAATTCATCCTTGTGGCCAGTATTTATTTTTATCTGTACCTAATAAGACTTTAATTTCAGAAATAAAAGCTCCTGCATTGGATTGTTCATGCTGTGAAAGATTATCAACTGGTAATCAATATTCTTCATACGTGATAGGGACCTCACACCATGTCTTAGTCAATGCTCAGCCAGAGATTATTTAGACAGAAAACCGCCGTAGTGAATTTTAATTGCTGAGCCTTAATCACAAAAGAACAGTGAGAAAGGGAATTAACCAAATACACTATGGCAGAAAAAAAAAAAAAAAAAAATCTTATCTATGCAGTTGGCCATAACAACATCTGGGACTGTCAAAACTGGCAGTTGAGACTCTACAGGATGAAACCTTGAAAAATATGTACATTTTGAACTCCAGCTAAGTTTAAGAAATGTTCCGCAGTCCTAATTCCCAATACCAAAGTCTTTACAGTAGGTTGTAAGACAAAATAAACCCCTGCAAACCAGGTTAGAACTTCAGCAACCGAAGTCCCTACACCACTGACTTCAATGGGTAATATACAGCAAGTAAAGATGGGGTTTACCAGATAACGTTATCCTAAATTTGAGATTCAAGATGGCAAGTAACTTGAGAGACCATGGTATTCCTAGAAGAAAATACGTTTATACAAGAAATTTTTCCCTTTGCCCAAGTTTTAATTCATTCAATAACGCTTATTAAGAGCATTTCCATTTTTAATGTGGTGAGCTGCTTTCTGTGAACACCAAAACTTGAATTTAATTGTAGTTACAGAAATGTAAGTCTGTACCCGCTGTTTCTATGCAGCATGTCACTTCACATTTTGTCCCTGTTATATACTGAACTATACCAAAACTAATTTTAGAACTGTGCACATTTTTAAATAACATTTTAAAACCTTAAGAGCTGACAATAGTAATTTAATTTCATTTTTTTCACATCTCCTGAAAACGCTAGAGAAAATTTAATTCAAAGTCTATTTCCAGCAAACTGTATCATTTACTTTTCTCACAACAATATTTTTGAGAGTAATCTCCTTGATACTGTTGAGAATTTTGTGTTTCCAGAGAATTCTCTGTAACTCAGAGCAGATTACAAACGTCAAGAAAAGAGGGAAGGAAAAGAAAAAAAAAAAAAGTACATTAAAGTCAAGGAGGAAACTATAAAAATGGAGACAAAAAGGTGTAAAGTCACACATATCAGAAATGACTACAGTTCGTGTAAGAGAGATATTCTCCAGATGGTTTAGTACTGAAGGCAATACACTACGATTTAGATGTATTTTCTGCTTCTTCAAGGAAAGAAACGCAGTGTTTTCCCTGCTTCCTGCGTTGCTGTTTCCCAAGAGATGGGCTCCAGGAGCAGCACTCGCAGCTGAGGAGAACCAGCCCTGGGCCCCTGTCCCTCACGTGTCCCTGCGTTCAGCTGCCACCCAGCACGTCACCTGCGCAACTGCCAACCGTCTCCTGACCCGGCAAACACCTTGTCGAGCCTCCTAAGTCTCACTAGAAATAAACTATTTCCTTAGCACTCATTCAACCTTCATTGCATCAACTGTTTTTCTTCTTTTCTTTAATGACCAAAGTTTGGAGACACAGCTATTCATACTATTGTAGTATACATTGTTTCTCTAATACATTTTATAGATAAGAGGTGATTAACTGCCGGAACATTTCTACATAAAATTACTAAGAATTTGCAAACAAGTATTACTATTATAGCCATAATATCAAGGACAAAAATGCCTTAAGGAATTTTTTTAGTTAACTGTTTCACAAAAGGCCTGGATTGGGTTTTATCCTAATTTTATACTGTAAAAGAAAATAAATATGACTTATGCATCCAAATATTTTTTACTATAAATGTCATTAAAAGGTATGTTGTTTTTATTAGTAGTTTGACCCCTTTCAAAGATTAGCAAATACTGAATTTTTCATTAAATTTACTTTTATCATCTTATGGTATGTTAATAGAGAAAATATTCATTACTTTCTTGTCCTGTCAAGCCTTCTGTATATGAAAAACAAATATAGGTAAAAGGGACAACCTAGGAGGTCAGAAATGGGACACCAGTTCTTATTAGTGAAGCCTGAGTTGCAAATCTTTATCTGGGCTGCTGCTATCTAGAGTTCCTCTTGTGTATCTTAAGTACCTTAGTCCTCCTTACTATATTTTCCGTAAGTATATACATTACAACTATTTTACTGTGCAAAGTCACTGATGCTGAAATCTTCTGTCTCTAGAAAGCAGTACAATCTATTATATACAATCTTTCCTAATGCTTGAAGTTTACTCGTGAGACAAACCACAGTCTTGATGCAAGCTGGAATAATACATGACACTAAAATTAAATCTATTTTCAGCTGCTTATATGAAGGATTAATTGAATCCAGGTGTACTAAAGTGCAGCTAAAGAAAGTTGCTGTGCAAAATGATCAAACCATTTATGTTAATTATTTTCTAGATAACTTACACTATTTCTGACCCAATTCAGTCCTTTTTTTCTACTTTTGGCACTTACAACTAGTGTAAAGCTGGATTATGATCTACTTTGAGGTTTTATTTAATCTTCAGCATTTATTTTTGCTTCTTCATTGTGCAAATTCAACAACAAGCCAAATACTTAAAGTTTCAAAGGCGTTAGTCATGTAGTTACATATCAGAGCATGACAGAAATCCCACCAAGATCAGACGAACACCTCAAAAGAACTCCTCTGAAGGAACGCGGTTTCCAAATCTGGTGGTGTTTTACAAGACGGTACATTAATAACATGTCATGGGTGAAGTGCAGGTGAAGAATTTAGATTGGAGGGTTAATAATATCATTTCCACATTGTATGAGGCAACCTCGGCCAGCTTCAGCCGTGCTTACACAGCCAGAAGAGGTCAGGTGCTTCAGTTTTTACAAATAATGAAACATACTCTGAACAATACTTTCTTCCTCTACATGGGAAATTCTTAAATGAAACGATGAAGCATTTCTTATGGCTAATGAAGATATTGTGAAAATACAAAATTGTATTAAATAATTTCACCTATTATTTCTCACAGCCAATATACTAACAAACTTTCAAGTAAAGGTCTTTGCATCTAAAAACCTTTCTCCTTGGACTACGCATGATTAGAAAAAATAGAATCTGCACTGTGTTACGTCTCTCAAAGAATCCAGAGGTCCGAAAACATTTTGCAATGCTATTATTGTAAAATACACCACAAAGTGGCACCTTGCAGACATACAAACTGGTTTCACTACAATGTGGGGATGGGCTTCCTTTCCAATGCAATGACACCTTTGCTGAGAAGGAAGAGGCTTTGAAGAACTGAACTTAGTTCTGTGACCCCAGTATCATGGCGGTGCCCTGCAGGGACCAGAACTTGTGCTCCTGTCCTAAGGGCACAGCACAGCCCAGCGCAACCAGCACCCAAAACCTCCCTTTTCTGTGCTGCAGCCCTCCCACCTGGAGAGCAGGAATAAGGCTAACTAATTTATGATATATAACGCCACATTACCAAACTATTACATCAAAATCTCCAAAGCAAATAGAACTAATCTCATAGCAAACTGCTGTATGACTGCTTGTCGCCTGGTGATTAAAGCTTGCAGGATTAGAAAGGGAATTGTTCTAGCTCACTTCTCTAGAGACAACAGGGAGCTCTAGCCATGCTCTTACTAATTTCCAGATATTTATACTCCATCTCTTAAAAAAAAAAGAAAAGAAAAAGGCATGTAATAAATACCTGGGCTTCAACGGACCACAGTCAAATTTCAAGCTCTATGAATCTCAGCACAATTTCTACCTACTTTAATTCAAAATGATTTTATTAGGCCGGTAGAATTCCTGTCATTTACATCAACTATAAAATGCTGAGGCATAAAACCAGCAAAGAGCTGCAAGGACCTCCAATAAGTGCCCAGACAAAGCAAGCCACACGTGTTACGTGGCCTCACTGCATTTTAACAAGAAACAGGCTAAATTCAGTGATTTTAACATACTTATCAAGTCTCTACTAAGCAACTATAGTAAAATAAGTGAAAGATCACATTAGAAATGGTTGGATAAAAAAAGTTAATTGAAAGAGTCCCTTTCCATTGCCTCTATTCTAACATGGTACATGGAAGATGAACACAACATTAAATGCTAGATATACAAACTGGGGCATATATAAAATAGTTCTTCAGTCAACATAAGCAAACTATGCTGTTTTGCTGAAAGTACTCCAGTAGTCATGATGGGTTTTCCTGTTATCTGATGCCATAGCAACAATAATCCACTTTAAGAATTGTAGTACGAAGGTAATATGTTATCATGACAGCTGCGTTGAATGGCTGCCTCTCCTGTGTTATGCTCTTGACTTTACACAACAATGTTAAGATGGTTTTTAACTAAGTTTTCAAGATGAAAATAGCATGGTGTCAAAATATTTTTTCTAACCAATCAGCACTATTGAAAAACATCACTGAGCTTTGTGTTTCCATGACAACTAGTCTCAAACGTTTCAAAACTGCACCAAATTTACTTACAAGAAGGGTTCATACAAGAAAAACTGGTTCACGTAACATACTATTCTATGCAAACTTAGGTAGGTAATGTATGCTCACAACGAAAACTCTATCGGTGATGTTTAAGTTTTCTAGATTTACATTTTTTGTAGGAACTTTCCATATTTGGTAGAGACATCATGTATTTTGTTTCTTCCATATTTTAATATAGATTTAGCTATGAATCGTTGTTTACAAAGTAGCTACAAAACCTACAAACATAAGAATTTGAAACCATTGCTTATTTCCATCAAACAGAAGAGGGGCCATTTTGGCCTGGATGGACAGCTATACAATTAAAAATAAAAAAAAATATTCCATAGTCTCTCTGTGTTTTTCCTCTGGGTATTTGCACAACCATCAACAGCTGAGAAACTCAACTTTATTGCTTCTTCTAAAGACAGCTCATCTTGTGATTCCAATGATTTGTGGTTAAGGAAAATAATCCCCTTAATATACTGGCAGAGATGCCTTATCAAACACAGTCTGCTATGGGATTAACTATTTATTATCAAATCGAAAATCACTCAGATTAGTGGCATGGAGTGATTAATGGAATAAATTTCAGAGTATTATAAACCAAAAACTAAACTTCATTTATAGTGGATTTGCAAATAACCAATTACAATCCATTTACAATGGATTACTGCATAGTTTAAGAGAGATTTTTATTAATGGTTGGGAAAAAAATTGGATTTCCAGTACTGTTCCACTTACCCTGTTAGTAACAAACTCTTAAAGCCGACAATAAAATAATAATGACAGTGCTTAAATTAGGTATCCTTTGACAATTATTTTCAACTTCTAATAAAGTAGTAATATCATTTTTCAGTAACACTGCTATATGCATGTTCAAGGACTCTGAAAACTACAAAAGGAATCAGAAAAAGGGGAGTTGTAACCTGTAGGAAGTGAAGTGGAAAGTCAAGGATTTAGAATAATGATTAACTTTTAAGTGGTTATAGAATATTCTTCTAACTCACCTTTCTGCAGATGTTACTTTCTTTTGATTAAAAAAAAAAGAATTTTGATGTCCCTAACAAATGGGTTCACAGTTGGTCAGAATCTCAGTTTTAATTGGTTGACATAACCCTAACTGCTACTGTATTACAATATGGACATTAAATAAAAAATAAAAGAGATGTCGAAGAGTCGCTACATACTTGATTCTTTATTAATAGACTTCATTACATATGTCATTCTTGCGACCTCCACTAAAAATGTTAAAGAATAGTAATTTTCATTACTAAAATAGAATGAGAAAACTCTGAATTTGTGAGCTTTACCCAGAGGTTGATTTCATGACTGGTATTGCTTTGAGTACAGTAATCAATCTTTCAGAAAGTGTCTTTAAAAAGTGACGCTTCCGTTCTACCCTGGCTAGGATACTCTGGGAAAGATTGCTGAAAACCTTACCTACATTGCAAAGCAACAGCTCAGAAGAGTCATTTCAAATCACTTCTCTGCAAATCATTAAATGAAAAAAGATACCCAAATCCTCCACATTTTCAAGTGACTTGTCTGCCCCGTTGGCAAGTTCCAGTGAAAGACAATTCTATGGCAAGGAACAGGATTCCATGAAGCACACTGTGATCAATCTAAATGAAGTATGAAACATGAAATGTTGCTCTGCATTGATTTCACTACATCTTGCAATAATCATTCCAGCCTCCTTGATTGACTCTTAAAATTACAGCACACATTTTTCAGGCTGACACGTCTATGCCATCAAATGTCTTCTGGCACAAAGTACCTGTTATTAAATATACTTTAGAAAGCCACATTAAACGTGCGTAAGAAAGACCAGATAAGACATAGTCAGGTTCTGTCTGGATGACAGAAAATAGCAATAAACAAACAAGCAAATCCACATACAAAATGAGGAATTTTCAGCAAATGACATCGTTTTATAAGGAAAAAAGGAAGAACCTGCTATTGTAACTTGGCTTGACAGGTACTGCCCTACTGAATCAGCTGCTCTCTCAGATGTGCACGAGGTACATACTCCGTATTCTTCTAACCATCAAGAAAGAGCTGCTTAAGAGTTTTGGTACACAAAGAGTTCATTGCATACTGAATAATAACCACCAAACCAGCCACTGTGAGTTAGCTCACTATAACCATATGTGCTCCACAGATGGAAAACCAGGTAAAGCAACCTAAGTGTGCTAATTCAGATGCTGGCAGCATCAGAGAACGCTGAATTCAGGTTGGATACTCCCAAAACTGAAAGGATTGTAGTGAAAACAATTTCAAAGTTTTGCCTTGTTTCCTAACAACTTTAAGTGCTCTGGATGCCAAAACCAAAAGAGCATGGCTTTTCTTTGACTGTTCAGATGCAAAACCAACCTCATTTACTCCCACACATAAGAAACCATGCAAGTGTGAACAGCAATCTTTCAGTGAGATATCTGAGTCACGCAATATAAGACCGTTTCCCTTTTGAGGTTTGAAAGAATAGCCAGTAACTTCTAAAAAAGCTTTTTGAGAAAGCAAAATTGTTTGGGTTTTATAACACAAAACGAACTAAAAATCCTTCATACTGTAGCAAGTTTTTAATCCTAAAAGTCCATCTCAATTATAAAAAGACCATGCAAAATAAATATTCAAACAGTGTAAACGATACAAATGTAAAAAACATTTCTGCTGCCAACTCAACCTTCTCACTGCCTTGCTAGTGCATGTGTTGGTCCTATTAAAGAATACAGAGAATTGCGAGCAGTGAGCAGTGAGACAGACTTAGAGGTTCCTCTGTTCTGCCCCCAGCAGCGGCGATCTGTGCCTACATCCCGTTATTTGGCACTGCAGCTGCAGAACAAGGTATGTAACATATTTCTCTAAAACAGGTCTCCCACCCTTCACAGAACTGCAGGACAAGGGGTTTTCAAGCCAGAAAATCTTAGTTAGCTCTCAATAGATTTGTATGTGTCTGTGTACACCATTTTTGACACACGTAAACTTCCATCCTGTCCTTGTGGCAGTTCCCCCGTTTGAGCATACTTTTTTCTTTCTCCTGAGCCTGGTACCTGCTAATTTTGGTTGCCATGTCCTACTTCTCGTCTGAAAAGAGACAACAAACATTATTCCCAAGAGGTCTTCTCTAAGCGATGAATGACTTTGAGACCTGTACTGTGTGTCTCAGCTATCCTTTCTCCTGGTTGAAGCATCCTGGCTGTATCATTAGTCCTTGCATGGAAGCCTTGCCACACACTCGAACATCAATTCCAGCTTTCTCTGCAACTTTCGTTATACTATGCTCTTTGTTAAGATTTACAAAAGAGTTTAATAATATTCTCTGTGTGTTTGTTCTGCTTTGGTTTGTTGTTTTTTTGTCATTTTTTTTGGTTTTTATTATTCCTTTTATGATAAATCCTAACAGTTGAGATTTTTGGGGGGCATTTTTTGAGAATTGAGCTGAAGTTTTCCCATCATGCTTCAATCAGTTAATTCATTTTACTGGGTTAATGATTTCAACAACAAAAATGTCATCCTTCTGAGCCTCCTATGGCAACATGGCACATATCCACTGCCTGCATTGCCAAGAACAAATGTGTTGTTGGGTTTATTAATGTTACCTGAAGCAATCCATTGGCCTCACTGCCTCTAGCAAGTAGGCATGCCAAAGTCACAAGAGTAATAATTGTTTTAATATCCTTGTCTTGTTTTGGTCTTCATTTCAGTAACTGCCACCTCAAAAATCAGAGAAATGAATTTAACTCACTAACTGATCACTAGCTGAATACTAAAAAAAAAGATAAATTCCTACTGTTTTTAACCTTTTTCAGTAAGATATCTCCCTTCACCAATATATAAGCAAACAACAAACTTTATTAAACCTCTTTTATATGCCAGCCATTTAACTTTCTTCTGCATTCCTCAAATGACTTAGCCCGACCTGCACCCTTACCAAACCACTAAGACAAATTTAAGAAGGAGGGACACATTTTCTAGGAGGCACTTTAATATATTCCCATCTTCACCCTGTGCAAGACTTTTTACCACCTCCTCACAATTACTCTTGGGGATGAGACAGGAGCAGAAGGGAGGGCCGGGCTTTTGGTCTCTACAAACAGCACTGCAAACTTTTTTCATCAGCTTGGCCAGACAGTCTGGCCTCTACTTGCCAGTATCTGGGATTACATTTCAAGCATGATAATTAATTGCAATTGCAGAATTACAACCACACCGATGTAAACGGCAAAGTCAGACACTCCCTTAAAAATTATACACAGGATCACGCTCGCTGCCGTCTGCTGTCCAGATTTTTGCAAAGGGCTGGGGAGGATGACCCACTCCAGGGACTGCCCGATGCCACCACCTTGGAGCTCCCTGATGAAACTTTGGGAACACAGATGGAATTCTGCAGAGACATGGAAGCTCACATGGAATAGGCTGAAATAAGCTTAATGCAGAACAAATGTTTGGCAGCTCAAGACAAAGACTGCATAGCTTTTTGTGCAAATTAAGCACTTCTGAGGGTTGATTAAGGCATTTGCAGAGAATTCATAAAGACACTCATGAATAAAAATCACTTGCTGGACTTTGGTCTAGGATAATCACCAAGTCTCTGGAGAAACAACAGCAGAAGTATGAAATCTTCTTGAATATCATATGTTAAGGATCTTCAACATTTTAAAACTTAAAATATCCTTAATCCCATGTGTAGAATCAGACCCACACTGAAGTCACTCTTCTTCCGCCTTTCTCAGGCCTTTAAATATGGGCAGGCAATTGAGAGCAAACAGTTTCAATTAGAGCAATTTTTATAGGCAAGTTATAAATCTCTGAAACCAGGAGTTTATAACAGCAACACTGACATAACTGTAATACAGCTTCACTACAATAAATCAGTTCTTGCCCTGTAAGTCACATGTCCTATAAATCAGAAATCTGGAATGTAAATCTCAGCACTTGTTCATAAATCAGCAATACTGATCAAGACTAGGAATAATATTTTGGCAGTAAATCACATTTGGCAAAGATATTCCCCTGTGTTAGTTCACTTAAAAATTGCTTAAAGTTGTATTTCAGAGATTTTCCCGGCGAGACTCCTGAGCGCGGTGCAGCCAGCGCTGGTGCAGCCCCAAGAACGCAGCCGTGTCCCCAGAGTGTGAGACAGCTCTGGCTGCTCAGAGTAACCTCCTTAGGCCAGGGGGACACTTTGTAAACACGTTTCTGTTATTAATATTAGTGTTCACAATAGCAGTTAATACCCAAATAGATATCTGAAACTTGATTAACAGCCCAGGTTCCTGGCAACGCTGCGTGCCTACCTAAAAATCCGGTGCTCTTGCTGAGCAAGTGGAAACCCACGCAACCACATTCCCACCTCATGTAGTGTCTGAGGAGGAACAGAAGGTACATACAGTCTCAGTAATACCTCTGCTGATACTGCAGACCTGTTCTGAAATATAATTTCTACCTGGAAGGTAGATAAGTACAACCACAGGCACGGGATCTATAGGGAAACACATGTAATAGGCTGAAACAATGAGGCTGAAAGACAGAAATACGCTGCTACTGGGTTAGGCTCATTAGTTACTACCCAGCTTATTGCTACAGCTCTTATAGTCCCATTTCTTCATTAGCAACTAACATTTTCAAGTACATACCAAAAAGCATGAATATAAAAAAAAAAAAAAAATCTGTTTTATTTCCTGGTTTGCCAATGCAAATTTGCCATTGGTTTTCTTTATAACAAACAAACAACCCCTGTGAAACTGGATTTACAACTTGTAAAACCTTTGCTGTTACAGTGAGAATGGCACTTTCCAGATAACACTTCTCCCTAGCGCACATGTTTAATGTGACATATAAGTAAGTGAAAGCTATTTATCTCTTCAGTGCAATCAGTAAACACACAAATGCACATGCTCAATTAGAGCATTTTAATAATTTTTGTGTTTATTGAGCTGAGGAAGGGTCATTTGGGTTCAAGCTCAACTTTTCTTCCCTCCAGTCCTTGATACACACACAGAAAATGAGGGAAAAGCTACTTGTTTCTGTTACTCAATTTTGAAGAAATTATTGCTGAAAAATAACATTCTGTATCAGTAAATAACAATGCAGAATGGAAAGTTTCTTTTCTTGGTAGAATTATTCACTGCATTTAAATTATTTGATGTTATGCTAATATAAACCAGTGCAATCACTCAGAGCTAGACTAATCTTGCTTCATTTCTTAAACTACACCTAATTCTCTAGTTTCTATCCATGTGAGATGGAGATTTCTCCTGGGGAAATATGTAACTTCCACAAGGCATACCTGATACTGCTATAGGAAATAATATAGCAGAAGAATATTGTTTCTGTTCTTAACACTGTTGTTTCTTCAGTTTATAGGAACAGCACCCACGTACTGACTTGATCACGGAACTAAGTTGCAAACCAAGCTCATCTCCTCTCCACCTACTTGCTGGTGGCTAAAATGAGAAAAGAAATTAATGCCACTAAAAAAACCAAACACTGCCAGATCTCTCCAGAACTTTGTACATGCGGAGTGGAATTCCAGGAGTGACAAAATCTTTGCCCTTGAAGAGCACAGTCGAGACGTGCCTGTCACTGCTGTTCCCAGGGCACTGCAGATCTAACTAAACGAGCAACTAAAGGGTGAGGGGGATTCTGTGGAGACATTCATCTTAATAACATGGTCTTGTGCAGTCAACCAACAACTGATAAGGCCTGATATATTCCTTTTGCTCCAATATCTTTTTCCGAGGCCTTCTTTACAAGCACATATTGGGCATAATATTTCACAGCAGTTATCAGAAAGGAGGAATTTAGACAGTTATGTTGCAGCTCCCCCTGCCCCAAATCAATGCAGGGCCATGCTCTGGAGGCAGGAGAAGAATACTTCTGGGGGATTATGGGCTATGAATTACAAAACCAGCTTATCCAGCAAATTAATAAAGAAAACACAGAATGATAAATTAACTAGAATATCATGTAGAATCCTTGTGTAATTACGAGTTCAGATAGCAAGACGGATATGAAGTCCCCAGTTAAACAGTATCTTCATATTGGATTTTTGAGTAGCAAACTTGCCTACTATGTTCTGTATTAAAAAAAAAAAGGCGCCTTTATTTTTCCTTTAGTGACTTTCAGAAATGTGGTTAAGGTTCTAGTATTTGCGATGTGTTTTCTAAGAACATTCCTACATAACACAGATTGCCTATGTTTGACTGATTTTGCCTTCACAAATAACTGAAAAAGAGGGAGTTATCGTGGGAATCGAGAAGCAAATTATAGTGAAGTTTGCCATACTATAATGAAGTAATGATGGAATATCTATAGTTTGCCTTCAGAGTAAGCAATTTCAATCATGAAGTTTGTGAACTAACAGGTGCTGCTGCCTGTTAATTGCTGAAAAACATTTTATCTGATTTTGCTGGAACTTATTCCTGAGGCACAGTGTTTTATGGAACACATAGATGGAGAGATGTGGAAGAGGAGAAAGCCATGTAGCAAATAAATATGCAGATAGCTCAGCTCCACACAAAATTTTATGTTAGCAGTTGTGTTAGTGTCTTTGAAACATTTCAAAATATTTTGATATGGTATTAAAATCTCTGCCAAGTGTCCCATCCCAACAGATGGGATGAGGGATGAGTTAACTCTGAACACGACACGCGCCCTGACTCAACAGATGAGATCAGGTGTGAGTTAACTCTGGGTTAGTTCTGCGCAGTTATGTGAAGTGAATGACAATCACTCCAGGGGTCCAATTCAATTATGAGTTTTACTAAAAGTATGTGTTGGAATACTAGTTACAGTGAATAGTGGCTTGGCAAAAGTATTTTATGATATCACAGAACTTATCAACACATTAACAGCAAAAGTCCTTCTACGAGCAATGTATTGGCAACCATTAGTAGCTATAATACAAAACTTAATAAGAATCCAACAGCAGAGCTTAAGATGATGTTACTCTTATATGTTCAAAAGGAAGAGAGAGAAAGAGAGTGGTAGAGAGGGAAGGAAAACTAAGGTATAAGAGATAGGGAAAGAGAGTAATACATCACCACCCATGGAAGGAGAGACAAAGAAGTAGGGATATAGAAAAAAAGGAGAGAAGGAAAGAGCAGAGAGAAAGGAAGAAAGAAAAGGGTGAGGGATCCAACCACTCTTATGACTGCGCAGGGTGGATGATGAGCCTGTATGATGATGTGTGGCCTCCGGTGTCCCGCGGCGAGGATGCTGGGGTTTGCAGTTCAGGAGCGGTGTCCTCGGGTGTCTGTTCCGGTTCCTGCGGCGAGGCCGGTGCGCAGAGTGTCCTCAGGATGGTGGGTTCCCTACCAGTGCTGTCTTAGGTGAGCTTTTTTTATAGATCTCTGAGTAAAGGAAAGTCTGGGGGGAGGGGTGATTGCGAAAGATCGACAAGTGTGGACAAGTCCTGGGCCACGCTGAAGGGTCTCAGCTTTTCCCCTTTATGTCATGCAGAAGCCCGGGGGGAAGGGGTGATTGCAAAAGAGCGACAAGTCTGGACAAATCTCGGGCCACGCTGAAGGGTCTCAGCTTTTCCCCTTCGTGTGCCAAGCTGGCCATATCAGAAGATGGAGCTGTGTGCCCTCCAGCACATCCCCCAGCTCCGGTATCGGCCGGCCTGGGCTGTGGCTCGTTAGCTTGTCGTTGGTATGTACATCGCAGTTCATCCTATACTGAAGGTGTCATCTCCTGAATCCTGGGGCTGGAGGAACTAGTTTTGCCACAATGGTTTTGGCCATGATCCTTATCAATACACAACACCAAGCAATACACTTTAAAGATTCACACAGTCTGACAAACTGTAAAAAAAGTATTCAGAAGGATAACCTTTGATTCCAAAGGGAATCTGTAACTGTGCAAAGGAAATTGAAAGTATTCGAAGGTTATTTGTAAAGAATTACGCCCAGGCTTGTGAAAGACTTTAATAACATGATATAATGTAGATAAAATATTTCTGCCATATTTCCAAAGAATTTCTCAAGGATTCTTGATCGATCTCTAGTAATTGAAAATATTATAAAACTGTTCATGAAGTACAATCGAAAACTGTTAAATGATGCAACTGTGAACAGATAAGGCAGCTCCATTTGCAAGCTTATTCCTCTAAGAAAAAACAGATTGCTCCAGTGCATCCCAACTTTTGATATTCGAGAGGGGAATTATCTGAATCTAGGATCTAAATGAACCAAAGTTTTCATGTGTATGAAGGAGAGCATAAAGAGGATAACAAAGGAGAGGTAAGTCCATGGTCACCAAGGTGTTAATTTTATGCGAGCTCATCTTTTTGCTTGCACAGGTGATTATTTTTTCCTGAGTTATTCCTCCATCACAGAAGTTTAATACAATTTATAGAGGAAAACAAAACATGTAGAGACTACAGTTTTCTGGAAATCAGATATTCACTTTTTTCCCCATCTCTCCATGGCTTTACAGTCCAGGATAAATTAGGCTTTTGAAATATAATCTGCATAAACAGTTAAGAATTGGTGAGATCCACTGTGGAAGCTCAATATTAAATTATAAATAAAACTCTGGGGCAGATGCAACTCACTTCCTTCTCTGAATATAAAGTGGGATAGGTAAACATTGGTAAATGTTACGTATTTCAAAACACACAAAGTTTAATCAAATTCAAGCTCAGTTTCACATTCTTTGGCTCTACATCCAAGGAAATGTTCTATTCTAACTAGTTGTATGTTTATTTTAATATACAACACCACAAAATATCATCTTACTTCTGCTATTTGCCTGAAGGAAATTCATTTCAAATATGAAACTTTTACACAATATTTACTGTTCAAGTATTGCAGCTTTTATTAAATGGGGCCAGAGAAGATGCCAAGGGATTTAAAGACAGAGTTAATAACCACCATTGCTAATTTAGGCTCATGCACTACTTTATTGCAAAAGCAAAGATGAAGATAGGAAACCAGGGATAATCCAACTGATACTAAACATATTGAACTTATTAACTGTATTTGACCAAAAGATTTTTAAAAACAAGGCTACATAGCTAAAATAAGACACATAATGCAGAGATACCACACAAAATTAATATTTTGCTTTTTAATTTGTGTAAACGTGTGATAACAGTACGCAGATCTACCTTCCTCCCCTTCATATGATCTAATGTGATTTCAGTGAGATCTCCAATGTATTAAAATAAAGATAAATGATAAACAACTGTAATTCATGGAAGTTCAAAAAACAGACTTCAATTAAGAATTATTTTAAAGAAAGAACACAGAAACAAAAATCATCTTGTCGAAGCTCCTGCTAAAGCAGATCGAGTTGCTCAGGGCTTCACCTGTCTGGTTTGAAACCTCCAAGGAAGGAGATAGCACAACCTCTCTTGGACAACCTGTTCCAATGGTTGATTGTCCTCATCATAAAGAAGTTTTTCCTTAAATCCAGTCAGAGATACAAAGACTGTAATAGAGACAAAAGGACTATAAATTTCCAAAATAAGATATACCTCATTTATACAACCAACCGGATAGAGAATTGAGTCTCTGCTTTCACTTCACAATTGAATGAAGTAGTCCGCTGTTGCAGTACCTCAGTACAGAAAAGAGAAAAGGTGAAGAGAAACCCTAAGTTATTGGAAATCCATATCATTAAGGTGTCTCTCTTTCAGTAGACAGGCTGCATGCACTCTTTTTAATTCAACGTGTTCTGAATTCAATCCAAACTGTATTGACTTTATACAACAGCCATTCCGACTTAACTTATCCTTTCCCTAGAGTTACCAGTAATCTGTTAAGTGAAAGAACAATTTTGTTTCAGCAACCATCACAGAACATTTCATTCAAAACCAAGAGAGGTCAACAGATTAATCTAAGTATCTCAAAAGGAATATGTGACTCTATTGATGGCAGCAGCAGAAAAGAAACATTTGGTACCTATGACTTTCAGCAGTGCTCATTACTGTATAGATGATGCAGCAAGAAAATTTCTATATGTAAATAAAAGAAGACTGTTACATAAAATAGATTTAACGGACTTTGACCATTTATGTTTCATACCCGACTATTGTTGTTGTTCTTCAATCTCTGTAAAATCCAAATTTCAGAACAGAAAACCAAAGCAAAAACAGATGAAGAGGTGGAGAGGGAGTCAAACTGAAGCATTCAAAAGGCATTTAGGCATTTTCAACATATATTGATCTAAAATGTTCTGACTGTTCTGAAAATATTGACATAAAAAATATTTATCATGCAGTTGCTACTACAAAAATTCTCCTCATTTTAGAAGTTAATATTTAATTTAAAACATTTAAAGTAATCTGTAGTGGATATCTTAAGCGAATAGGAACTGCTAGTTCACTGCCACTTTTTCACACAGTTCACATTATGGAGCTAATCTAACAGGCTCAGTACTACTGCCATCATTCTAAGAGAGCATCTTCCACATACATAATTCTGTGTATAAATGAATGTTGTATATACACCTTCCAAGCATATTCCAATATATGTTAACTAATTAAATTTGTAGCATCAGGCACTCGAAAATTAGTGTGTATCAGTACAAATTATAATAAAGTCCAATTTCATGATCACACACCATTTGTCCCCTGCCTCACTGAATAACGAGTTACATAATATTTACTTTTAGTTCCCCACACAATTCATACTCTCAGTTCTAATGAATTGCTTGCTATCCATACCCTCCACTTAAACACACGAAACAGTTTTTCTAGTAACGTTATCTGTAATATTTATCAATGTATTATCTGAACAGTTTACAAATCATTAGTCAATTCATCCTCATAGCACTTTTATAGTCTTATAGTGGTGATTCCTAAACTTACTATGGAACCTAAATGGAATACAGCAATTACTATTTTTCCCATCTTATTCTGTGCGAGGCTTTTCTTATGATGAAAAAATAATAAAATTCCTGAAAGAACCCTCTACAGCAGACTTGGCATTAAAAATAAAATAAAATAAATAAATAAAGTAAAATAAAAGAAATCCTCAGTGTGAATTTTAAAGCCAGCACCAAAGATGGAGACCTGGCACAGAGGGTGTTAGGAAATCTGCAGAGCAAATGGAGTTACATCTGCTTAACAAGCAGCATGTGAATACAGCAGCACACATATATGAGTCCTATGGCATTCCTCTGGGTGATTTGACACAAAACTCTGTAAAACCTGGCTGTAATTAATGGCAGATAAGTGAGATGATAAAACCACAATACTTTGCCTTCGATTGTGTATTTCAACAAGGAACTTCCAGGACTTTATCAAGCAAAGAAAAAGGTGCAAAAGAAAACTTAGCCCACCAGTGACAAGGTACTGAACTTCAACAGAATCCAAAATATATATATAATTTTTTTCAAATTTATTTACTAAATGAGAGTATAAGTGTCAATGTTTCTTCCTAGTAACAATCTAAACAGGTACAGTAAGCAGTTAACAAAGGTATTTTAATACTAATTATGTATCTGTTCTTCGTTATTTATAATGCATGGTAAATATATAACATAATATAATGCAAAAGTACACAGAAGTACAAATATCCTTGCATTAAGTAACTAAAATATTATCATAAGTCTATACAATGCTGAAGAGAGCATCGAGTAACCTTTGTGGTAAAAATCCTTTATGGAACACATAAATCTTATGTATTGAAAACTAGAACTGTGAGTTTCATAACAAAGCTATATAAAATTAACTACACTAGATGACAATGAGCTATATTCACTATTAATGGTTCTAATGACCATTAGCTGGAATTATGTTTGAAACATTAATAAAAGCATAAAAGATACCCCAAGGAATAAGAAAAACAGAAGCTAAGACAGGTTTTAGTTGATCTCATCTTATATAAAGCCCACTCTTGGGTAATTTGTCTTTCCCATTCACCTTTCCAACTACCACCTCATTTTTCTTGTCTTTTTATCCCCTGTGCTCATTGAATTAACTATTTACAGTTGCTCTCTGGGAAACAAACTCTCCAACTCGGTTCTAGAGAGCCCCCGACTCTGTCCCTGCTCCCTGCGCTGACACGGCTTCCGCAGAGTCTCTAATCACATCTCCCTGCTCCCGCTGCACAGTCGACACTTGTTTTATCCTGACTGACCTGTCAGCCACTTCTGACACCCATCAGCCACTTCCTTTTACATCGTGGCTTATCGTCATTAACTTCTGTGTTCTTTCCTCTACAGATGCTCCCCAAGCATTCCCACACCAGTTTACTGAAGGAAATGAATACAGCTCGTGATTTTGTCCCCACTTTTTCTCTGTACCATGCCTCAGAGTAATCTCTCAAATGAATTCTAGCTTTATACGACTACTATAGCCCCAAAATTTCACCCCTGTATAGTAATATCAGCTCAAATCCCATCATCTCAGCATCACATTTAGTTACATACATTGTTGTCTTTATCTACTTAAAAACAAACCTCAAGTTCTCTGATACGAATCTGTGGATGTAGTGTTAAAAGAACAACTTCAGTTTTCCTAAAGCTGAGTTTTCATTGTCCTGCAAAGCCTCTTCAAATACTTAACCTTGGCCATGGTGGTTTCTGTCAGTGCTACTGTCAACCCTCTGGTTAATACTACCCTGTTCCACAGACCCATAGCACAAACACATTATTTTTATGACTCCATTCTCCCTCCATTTGCAGGGCCCTATTGACTTTTCTTCTATGGCACTAAATACAAACCTATCTCCACTAAAAGTTTTCCAGGGCAGGAATCATTCTCTAACAGCAAGCAGCATGCTAAAATGGGGAATATTGAGGAGGATGAAATCATCCTTATCCCACTGCTCCACAAAGAGGGTAAGTTACGGCAGAAATTGCACTTTTTACACAAAGGGATCGCTGACCTTTCAAAAGATCTGCACGTTCTCTCACTTTCCCTTCCTCTTGATTAAATGGCAAGAAGGTGAGATTATTCTTTTGTAATGGGAAAAAACCAACCAAACAACATACTAATGCATGAAAGCACATAAATAAGCAGTACAGGCAGATAGTCCTCTGCTACAACACAGCAAAAAAACCCAAACCAAATCAAAGCCCACCAAACAGATGGGATGATTCCATTCTCCCCGGTTCTCTGCCAGTTCCAAACACTGCAGAAGAGTTAAAAAACTAAAAAAATGTTAAGCAACACTATGATCACCATGACAGAGGATGGGGATCCCAGCCCTCCTTAGGAACGGACTGCGCTGTACCCTTGTGTAGTGCCATTTTGTGATCCTTGGGCCAAGAATTTTCTTATGTGTATGGTTCCCTATGCAAAGAAATTGTCTAGATATCATAATCAAATGATACTATGATTGAGATGACCAACAGCAATTATAAAACTCTTCTCTTACATTACCATCCCCATTCCATTGCCACACTTTAGTTTTGTGGAGTTTTTTACTAATCAAACTGAAAATAATTAATTTAAAACCTATCTGCTGTTCCAGCATCCCCATCCCAAAATGTCAGCTTCTGGTTTATCAAGAAAAAATTTAAATCTTCAGGATGATCAGACATTTTCCATTAAAAAAGTAGTTTTGCTCAGTGTTCCGTTCCCTTCAAAAAGTTTCAGTGGCAAATTTTAAGCAAGTTGTGACTATAACTCAGAACATGAATGGAGCATGTTCAGTGAAGACTAATAACTTGTTTCCTTTAAAACTTTCTAAAAACAAGCTTGGCTGATTCTTAACATATTAACACTAACAACAACAAGATAAATCTGTATTTCTACAAAAATACAAATTCCTGTGCTTATGCTGATTAAAATATTTTCAAGAAGTAGTCTTTATAAGCATAAACTTTCTTTGATGATCTAGTCTGCCACCTTGTATAGATTGCAAGTTGTAATGGGTGGGATCATATACTAGTTTGAGACGTTTACATCTCAGATCATGAATCAGAGTCCTGGCACTCTATAATGAAAGATCGATAGTATTTTTGTTGAAAGACTCTATAGAATTTTATAAATAATGAGCATTTAGTGGAATGTGCAGGCAACAGAACACAAATTATATTTTCTCCAGTGGGGTTTTTTAAAACCACACCTCAAATGTGATAAATGTAGTATGATGAAAAAGACTACTAATGTTATTATTCTGTGCAGCACAAAGCATTAAAAAATTAGAAGCCAGTGCATTTACTTTATTCTGTTTAATGGTTACACGTTATTTCATCAAGACATTTTCTCTTGTTACAGTAGAAATGGGTCATAACTAGCATTTCTCAAGATTTTACAGATGGCAGCAAAACATAATTGCAGTTTGTTGAAATGCACTGCATATGAGACATGTAAATATCTTCCCCAATTCGTTACACCTTACTCTTAAGTAATGAGGCAATACAGTCTTCAACTAAGACACCGTCTGGGCATCACAGAAACAGCTTTTATTACTGAGTGTAACTTCCTGCGGGGTACAGCAGCTGCTGGGTAGCACCTCTTACTTCAAATGGCTGAGGATACAGGTTGAACATCCCCCCTTATTTGTAAGCAGTAGTGCTCTGCTGTTGCCACCGCTGCCACTGGGAGGTGTTTGGGATGACCACACGCAAAAAGGGCAAAAAGCTCATTCTTTCTGCCTCTCTTCTACCTGACAGGTCTCACTCCCTTCCTCTTTCTTTCCTTGGTACAAAAGAATTAAGTTCTGACCTTGCTCTGGTCCCTTTTCTCTCTTCTCACTAATGATGCAATATTCCAGCAAAGGAGAAAGGGACAGAAAGAAGAATAGAGCTTAGTAGAAACAAGGAAAGAAGCAACAGCTCAATTACTTCTTCACAGGTAGAAAGTTTCAGCAGCAGTTACTCATTACTCATGAAACGATCCCTTGAATCATGAACATTATTGAGAAGCCTTGACAAAACGCCCAGGTATTATAACCCAGGGCTAAAAAAGTCCATGATTTCAACCTGGGCAGTAATGTCTGGCTTAAGGATTTTTCCTTCAGTGTTTCCCACACACATGTCCCAACACTCCAGTGATACTCACTCTTACATCTCTCAGAATTTGGTCTTAGAAAATACTTAAGTACTCAAGAGGGAACATTTGGGAAATAAAAAGGCTCTTCTACCATTTCAGTGTTTGATTCAGATACTGTTCTTAATGTGGAAATACAAGAGTTTCCTCATGCCCTTCTGTACTCTTTTGCTTACTGTAGAAAAGTGAGATGGTGTTAAAAGGGACAGGCCACTTGGTAATTACTGCATGAGATCACTATTTGCCATTTGCTGCTTTCCAAGCCCCCATGGTTTTGATGCTCCCTCCCCCCATCCTGCAGCAGGAATCCTGACCCCCGTTAATCAAAGCCGGACTTGTTAGCTGAGCACACATTAATACCAGATCACTGACCTCCAGGTCAATCTTTACAAGTTCACAGTTTCACATGGCATTTAGAAAGAACTAGATGTTCTCTTCAAGCAGAATTTTATTGGAGAAAACCTCAGTGGGTTATGTGAGGCATGCAGTCTTACTAAAGTTTCTTTTCAGAGGTATGCTGTCAATCCCGTCTGGAATGCCTTGCGGTTTTAAATACTGTCAGGGACGCTCAGAGTAAATAATGGGTGCCTTGCTATGCCATCATAAATCAAGGCAAATAATGAATAAAAACAATATTCCACTTCATAGAGTCAAGAGTTCTTTATACTCTTCTAATCAACTGTAACTCAGAAAAATATGAACGCAAAGACTAACTCCATGTCTAACACATCTGGAAGATTTAAGTGGGAAAAAAACCAGTGGTAACCAAGAAACAAGATCTATCTGATTGCTGTATAGCAATGTTATTTAGTGCACATCTGTGTTTAGAAGTTTGCAGGCAGCAGGGAACACAGCATTCTTTTCTTGGTTCTGCCAAGATCACGATAGCCTTTATGTTCTAGACAGTAGCAGCCCAAAGTCATGAAGTTAGTTTTAAGTTATTGCAAAACATTGATGTTAATTCATCTAAAAGAACACCTATTCATTTTATTTCTGGAAAGGACTTTGCCTACTTGAAGGTTGCAGTAAGTCAATAAATTTCATCAGTGGTTATAATCTCTTGGCATGGACTGAAAAGAAAAGATGAACTGACAAAACAGTCAGTAAAAAAAAAATCTGCCCATCTACCTGCCTCAGATAAAAAGAGATAAAATGATCAGTTTAGCAGTAATGAATTTTGGTTATCTTTGCTTTCCTAGTCACTGTAACTCACGGGACCTTCTACTCTCTTTACATTTCAGAAAACATAGCAACCCAGATGTAAAATTCAGTAAGTTAATGAATTTTAAAATCAAGTAACCCTAGCATGAGTGTTTTATATCTGTATCTCTCTATATATATTTACATAGGGAGATACATATGTAAGCACACACACTTAGTAATGATAATATTTAAGTGAATATTTTAGTTCACTTATATCCCAAGGTTTGCTTTCTTCTTATAGAACAAATAAACTTTACACAATGGACAATATCGATTTACTTGGGAGTTTCTGGCCACTTATTTGCAAATGCAACTTTTTTCTTTCTCCACTTTCTATTTTAAAAATAGTTGTCTGTCAGTCCCAGGACTTCCAAGGACAAAAAGTCTTTTATTGTGAGTGACAGAAGCTGAACACTCTGGCTACTTATCGAAGGATTCTCCTCAGTCATGGCTAAACCTGCTCAGTCTGTTTTATTCAGGATCTCTTTGGGTGGAGTTCTCCCATGATCCCCCACCAAACATACAAACAATTAAAATTTCCCAAGTTGGCAATTGTGCTCAGTGCTATTCCATGATACTCATGAGACCAAAATGCTTATGATATTTTCTTGTTATAGAAAACTGAAAGATATCTTCAGTAGATAAATAACAAACAAGCACAGGAGTGGTAGCACCATGCTTAATGAAGTTCATGTTTAAAAGAACTACAGACGCAAGGTCCCAAACTCTTCAAATGCCAACTAGAACAATGAACCAGCTTCTGTGATTCTTCCATTTACTGTGCAAACTGCACACCTTTCTGCAGCACTGCAGGCTACATTGCAACAAATCCAAAGTAAATACACATTAGAGCCAGATATCGATAGAGAGTTTTCAACTGTTGCAGTATTATAATGTTTATCCATGCTCTGTGACAGAGAATTAACTTTACCATCCATTAAGAACTGACTGTCTATTAATGGGTTTGATTCTTTAAACAGTAATACTTAAGCAGGTATCACATGGATTTGTTAGACAGCTTAGTGGAAATTAAGGCAATTATTTTAATAGATCATGTCGCTGTAATTCATGCTTTACAAATGCTGTTCTTTAGGATTGTCATCTTCAGCAAAACAGGAAATCACATTTGTTTAATGGAAAATGAGTGCTAAAGGCATTAAGAAAGCAGTAGGGAAGTGTCTTTGCTAATGCCGCTATTACAGAACAGTACTCAAAGAATTTGGAGAGTTTATTTAACTTTGTCCTGAATAATTTAGTTTAGAAGAATGTGCTCACAAATACACACAAAGAAATCACTCCATATGTTTAAACAGAATCAACATGAACAAAATAACGCACAGGAAATTCTTATCATTGTCATCCCATCGGTTTTGATAGATATTATTTATTTTATCATTCTGAAGAGCCTGCAGGACAGAATAACATAAGGGTAGAACGGAAATGAAACAGTTATGCTGATGGGCAATCAAATTCTTTGTGGGAGACTAAAATTCCATTATTCCACAGAACAAAAATGTTGTTTAACCTAAAAACCAACAGCCTTTACATCTCTCATCTCTTCAATATAATGCAGGTCTAAAAGATCTTCACATTCTGTTCTCACTGTATGGGCCAGATCCTTTGCCAACTTAAATCACTTTATATCATTTTAATCACTTTATACTACTAAGTATCTTTTATATTTTTAACCAACAGTAATCAAATAATAATAATAATAATAATAATAAAATCTTAACTGAGGTTGCTAATTTACTGTGTCTACTGTTCCAAGTTATAAGGTTGAGAAAGACACTTGCAAATTAACATCTGCAATTCTTTTTTTAAGATTAGAATCTTTCGTACTCAGTACAAAAAGCTGGAATTATACCTCTGCTAGCCACAGTGGTTTATCAGTGGAAACAGGGTCTTGCAAGTAAAGACAATAATATAGTTGTTATCCACCTCTGACTTATTTTCTTTCTCTTCCTTTCTTGTTCCAAGCAGTTCACTAACAAGCAGACCCTGGGAAAAGAGTATCTGGAAATTCATCTCTAATTTTGTGGTTCTGCTAGCCAAAAACGTATTCTTTCTGCTATTTCCAGGGCAACTATTCCAATATTTTAGAAAGCACTGCATGCAGACAGGGAAAGTTCCACCTCTTGGACAACAATATGGCTCACACTTCCAAGGTGTATCTCTCCCTGAAGTGCTGAGTGCATCCGTCAGTCCTGAGAATGCAATAAAATTCAACAAAATCGATGTGGCTTAATATTAACAGTGGAAAAACAGTAAATAGTGTCCAATTACTATTACATCTAAGAAATATTTTCTTTCAGGAGATACTTTATCACTTAAAGCTGTGAGAAAAGAATTAAAAGACATTTTAGTATGGGGAAGGAATGGACACATAACATGTATTTGGCATGCAGAAGAGTTAATACATAGTAACTGTTATATTTAGGTGCTAAAAATTATCTGCTTGGAACAGGTAAGTAACCCAGTAATTATACATACATATATAGGTTGGACATTTAGCTTTCAAGTTAATTACCAGCAAAAAAATTAACCTGGGGTGTCAGCGGGAAATTAAAAAAACCTGATGTGTTAGAAACACAAAGCAGAGCAGTCTGCTTCAAGGCTCAGATCAATTTAATTTTTTAATCACTCTCTCACACATTCATTCTATTGTTCATACTCACAATTTATTCATCCCAAGATGCACCTGTGAAACTGCTAGATTCTGAAATTTTGGTGTATTAGCTTTGGAAAAGGTGCAATATATTTACCTCTGAAAGTACATTAAAATAAAACATTCAGAAGTTGATCTGTTCTGATTTGAGTGGTACGTCACTCTCTGTGACCATGCTGTTCACTTTTAGCTGACTCTACTGCTCTCCCATGTTAGACATTCTGTGAAAACTTTTAAGCGTTGGAGAAGTTTCTAAACACACATACTCAAATTTACCAAGTACCGGATGCAAAGCTCCTGAAATGGAAAGTTTTCAATTGTCTTTTGATGAGTTCCTGTAATCCATAAGCATCAACATTTTATCCAAGTCTTTGTTTCTGTTAGAGCAACCCAGGCACTCCATCCTACTTACTTCAGCTTACTCTGGTACAGTTACTTTCCTCTTGGCTATCAGACGCAGCACAAAGTAAATAGATTTTGAGGACACGTACATCCCCACCCGTACATTTGCCCCAATTCCTTTGCTTTGCAATCTCTGTTTGGAAAAAGATAGCTGAGATGTGGCTCACAGCCCTTTCATTTTCCAAATGCATTAGGATTTAAAAACCAGGACATCAGATATGTCAATAAAGTAAAAAGACAGATTAATTAGGCCTTTAACTCAAACCAGCCTGCTTAAGGTGACATTTGCTTTTAGTCCCAAGATTCTCATACAATGTGTTTCTGCAGCAATCTCCCCCCTCTCCTTGCTTATATTCAGAATTCTTGAAATCACATGCCATTGTACCCTGTATTGGGGATTCTCAAAGGTGTTCTGAGAGCCGTTTTACAAAAATTGTGCCAAGGAAAGACTGAATACTGAGAGAAGGCTTCTATACAGTTTGTCAAGAATAGATTTTGATGCGGATCATGCCTATGATTTTTTCTTTATTCCTCACAGAAGTGGGAGACAGCAGATTTCTACCTCATACACATAACTAGTCCCACTGGCCACTGAAAAATTCTTCAAGCTTATGTAACATTCTTTTTCTAGAATTCTTTCCCTAAAATCTACCTTTTGAAAAAAAAAAAAAAGAAACAGAAACATTTATGTTTTAACACAGTAATTTTCATACAGACAAAATAAAAGCTTTGAAGTTCCCCAGTCTTACAGCAGAAGTGTGCTCAGTTCAGCAAATGGAGATCCATCTGAGATGTAAATTAGGAATTCTTAAATTCTGATCTTATAAAAATTTTTGTTCTCCCAAAGGAGACCTAAGTAAAAGCTTAGAGCAATTTGAAAATGAAGAGAGATAAATGTAGTTAATGAAGTCTGGAAATAATTTCATTTAACTATCACATCTTATGTTTTGTCATTTATTAATCTTGTCAACTAAGTGAACCAAATAACCGCTTTTTCCGTTTTTATTTGATATCAGAATATCGTTATGCTTATTCAGGTCCAGTGCAGGTGGTTATTCAGTTTCAAAACAATTAGTGAACAACCAGGACACAGACTGCTAGCAATGATGTGAACAGCTTTGGTATTTTACCCCAGCCTACTGCAAAAAGCAGGAGGACTCGTCTTTCATCAGGATCTAACTGCTCAGTGCTCTTGCAGAATATGCTGACAAAGTTTAAAATTTTTGAACTCTAAGCTGTTTAGATACTGTCATTATATGATAAAGTAGAAGGCACAAAAGTTTAAAGAGATTTTGCATTAAGTTTTCCTTGGTCAGTCCCCTTTCTCTTGTACACTTTCAAGGGCCTTCATGTAAATAAAGATAACTGTGTTTGGCCATTGTGGTGGCCACCTCTGCAAGAATATAAGTTGAGATGCTATTTCACCAACTAACGGTACTGTGAAGGTATCTAGAGGAGAACAAGGCACAGGACCTGCAAAATTGATGCCCTGTGGGAAGGAGGCTGGAGAACCCCTGGAGCCCAGTTCCCTTCACGCAAATCAGCATCACCACCCGTGCCAAATATTAAGAGGCAAAAATGTGGCCTATAATTCATTCTCCCAAGCTTTGTCACACCTCCTACTTAAACAGAGTACTTAAATTAATAATTTCCGCTGTCAACAGATTTTTTATTAAAACTGCAATGTCAATGACAATCTGGATTTTGCATTCCTCCTTTCATTTGTTTGTTGTGGGAGTTTCTAAGGGAAGGCAGTACGTTATAATTTTAGATTACAATTATATATTACTGAAACATGTTACTTGGAAGCTTAGGTTAGCACCCAAGATGTGAAAGTACTAATTCTGCTTCGTAGCTGTAATTAAAATGCTACAGATGCACTATTCCATTGAGAGCACTGAAAAGCGCATGTGGAAGATGTATTATAGGCCATTCAAAAATGGAATCTCCTGCATTTCAGTGCACTGAAAAAGGTGGGAATAACATTTTTCCTCAGGTTGTGATGTTGTTGTAAAGAAACTTAAATATATAAAATAAGAAGAAAAGGGAATAATTTTTAGCATAGCAGAGGTATAAATTATTTTCACTTTGTTTACTATTACCTATCCTAAATACTGAATTTCTTGCATGTAAGATATGTGTTAAACAACTAATCCATTATTGTATTAATCCATTACTGTGTAATGACAATTAAAAGCAAATTGAGAATAACCAAGTTGTTATTTTTATCCAGAAATGCATATTAAAGTGTACCCATGATTATCACAGCTGTTTAACATACATGTTCATCACTCACACAACCAGGTTCAAGAACAGTTCAAGAGATCCAGGCAATGCTTGTGCCACCTGCTTCACTGACCAGACTTTTGAGTGCTTTTTAAAATATTAGCTTTGTTATTCTCCGGATTCTTTTGATTTCATAAAAGCAAATCTCTACAAGAATCGAAGGGTTGAATCATTCATTACACAGCAAATTCCTCTGCCCATATAGCAGTGGATAGAAATAGGTCATATTGAGGTGAAGGCTCAATATTCCATTATAATAAAATAATGCCAATACTTAGTACGGCCTTCCATCTCAAAGAATTTTAGAAACAATTATTAATCTTCATACTTTGCTATGAACTTGCATGGAATAAGTGAATAATTTCAGTACTTCTTCCTTTTGGCATTTGCTATGCCTTACAATAAACTTAAAAATAGTGTTAGTCAGGTAGAGAAGCAGAGACTGTAAACTTATAATAGGTATTATTTTTAGAGGTATTTTGGATCTTTCAGCTTTTATAGTAACACTACTGGAATGTCAGAGAAAACCCAAGGTAGAAATAGCGTCCTGTTATCTTGTTCACCTGACTGTCCTATAATTTTGATATTAAATATTGAATTACAAGAAAACTAATTATAAAAATACCAGCATAGAACATACTTCATAATCCAGTAAAGAAAGGAAATTAAAATCCTGCAAAAACACCTTCTTATTGGTGGGCTTTAAAATGTTTAGATAATAACGTTTGTTATTCAAAAACAAGGAGACTGGTAGGATTACCTTACGACACCAAAACAACCAGAGCATTTTGTATGAGATTCCAAAGATACTCCCCATACTTTGAAAATAATTACTGCATTTTCTCCAAGTGATAGAACAAGCAGCAGTAGTTCAATTTCCCTGAACTGTAACAGACACACACCCAACACTCAGGCATTATATTTCAAAGAATTTGAATTAAATCTATGTAAGAAAAAAGGAAGGTTTCACATCTTAATTGAAAAATTGCCAGCTAGAGAACTGAGACAGTGAGTCTGGAAAGCACTGGGATATAATTGAAGGAAAGAACAGATGAGAATATTTCAAATGGTCTCACTAGTCAGCAACTAGTGTAAATACTGCAATTCAAATAATGGCATTTTACCGATTAAGAGAAGAACTAATTTCTATTCTATTGCTCCTTTGCTTTGAGAATTATACTTCATCTTTGAGAATCCCTGACTGAACACAAACTTCATCGCATAGTCTACCAAAGCAGAAGGCTTGCTGTTGATAGAAGCAATTTACATGACAGAGTAAGACACCAGCAATATGAGATAAGCAGGTATTTATGATTGCTTTTGCAGCTTTTATCTGCATTACAAAAATCACTGCCTTCCGAGGGTCCTTTTGAAAGTATTTGGAAAGATGGGGAGAAAACTGCTATTTGTGTGCTTTGTATCAGGCCATGCATTCTGTGCAGTTACACAAGGTGAATGCTGTAAGTAAGAACAAGGTAATGGTTGAGCTTTACTCCGTGATGTGAAATGAAGCAGTTAAGTCCTAAGATTTTGACATGGGAAACCTGCCAAGGCCAGATGGAAATCTCAGCTGTCATGAGCAGAGGTCATTCCGCCCTTCTCAGCACAAGGTGTTGCTAAAATCCTGTGTACTGTTCATGCAAGTTCATCATACCTATACTTTTTAATTAGGAGCTAAAATTATCTATGTTCTATATGATTTTCTTGTTATTCATTGTCTTGTCTTTGTTTGGTTCTGCTTTTTAATTATACAAGTCTGCCAGAGATGCCCCTGAGGTAGTGCTGATAATCTAGGTTTACATTTCTAAGGAATTGGTTTAAGGAAATCTTGGATAAGCTTTAAAGTGATTCTTTGATAAGCCTTTGTTCTTTTAAATTATTTCATCATAATGCAGCATTTTCAGAAAGGGCAATTCTTGCTGAATAAAGGAAAGGTTTATTGATGACACTTTTATAGTGAAGCTTTAAAGGAACTGCTTCTAAAATATTTTTACAAGGTCTATTTAACCCTCTGAAACTATCTGTAAACAACTCTAATTACCAGACAGGCTTGATGTTGATAATGTTGTCCACCAGAGAAGAATACAGAAATACCTCTTCTGTAACTAAGCATTATAGGGTGGTTTGTACCTTTTTATTTTAAAATAAAACAAAATTCAAGGTTTTTATTACGAGCTGAAATAAAAAACAAGTAGCAATGACAGTCCAAGTTCTTCAAGTACTGATGAAGACATACATATGCAAAATGAGGAAAAAAAACCTTAAAAAATACCACAACCAGTGGCACAGTACATGAAATAGTGGATTTAAAGTACAGCAAAGACATGTTAGCAAAAACATTAGAAAAAGTATTTCGACTAGAAATAAGTAAGTAATAAATGAACTTGATTTAGACCTCCTAAACAGATTAAACATACTACTGAAGTACCTTTAAGTCCTGCTGGCTATGTTCAAGCTACACATTAAATTATAAGATCATTCATAGATTTGAGGGTTTTTTCCATATGCTTAATTTCCTCTTGACTCCCATGTAGGTATATTGTAGAGTAAAAATCAACTACAATGTGCTGCCAGATATTAAAGCTTTAAGTGAAATCAATTTAACAAACTAATCAAACAAAAATCTCTACAAGATTGAAATCCCGAAGTCAGATTGGAGGAATCGAACGTTAGTTTATTTCGCTTGCCAAGGGAAAGTGTTTCGTAGAGTTCTGCCTTACAAAGTTCCTGATGTTGTCTGCAGGGGTTAACATTGACATTGCCCACATTTAAGCCATGTTCCTTAGATGAAGTCTGTCACCAAAGGCTGTCAAGACGATGCAGATGTAGGAAGAAAGGTCCCTGCATGGAAAGCAAGGGGTAAAGGCAGGAAACAGAGGCTGGGCGTTTGCAGAATGAAGGACAATGTGGACTTGGTGGTAGGTGAGCTGGGGCCTACAAATCATTTAGAGCATGGAGGAGGTGGGTGGGAACTGGCTGTTCTTTCCCTTTCCCACTCAGTTTAAGAAAAATAAAGGGGGGGGTGGGGGAGCAGATGAAGAAATAGGACTTCTTCACACAAGTAGCGTACCTGATATCAGGACCTTCTGCTGAAGGATGCTGTAGATGCAACAGTCCTACACATGTTCAAAAAGCCTAACTTCTCTTTTCATGAAGTAATTAAATATACAGAAATGAACTAAAGTGTGAAGTTAAGAGAGGTGAATCGAGTACATCGTTGGTATCAGTTGGTATCAGGTGGATTTATCATATATGTTTACCCTGTCCTCCCTTTTCCATAGAATTTACTTATAACCACTTTCAGAAACAGGATACTGAACTAGATGACCTACAGGGACATTCCTATGTTTTCAAGTTTATTTTAGATATTGCTTGTCTAACTTTAGTACAATATTTGCTACCTCACATTTAGCACATACAATCTGCAATTATACTGCAACTACTAACCTAGAGCTTGAGCACTGTAAATACCAAATAAGGGCTATTTCTAGACTAGCTCCAGCACTGTGATAACACACACTTGAAACAAAGTACAACCTATTCGAATATATAAAATATTTTCTATGTTCTGCTATCAACAATCAGGCCATTTTCCTCAGCTTTCACTAGAATTGTTTTAAACTGCACTAACAATCCTTTGCAATTTAACATGTGTTTACTTAAAATGTCAGAAATCACACATAATGAACGTTTTGAGCAACTCTTAAGTCAGATCCTTGGGTTCTGCCAAAAAAAATCTGAGACCAAGTAAAGTTGATCTCAAAGTTCACTACAAGAGACTTGGAAAGTTCTAACAGTTCATTGTAAATGATAGGGGGAAAAAATCCTGTTAAGAAACTATTTGCTGGTCACTGATGATGATATATTTACCAGAGGCCTGAACATCTACATATGAAATCACGGTGTGTCACCCTCCAGGTGTAAAGAAGCACAAATCAAAGTTCTCTCCATCCTGCTATCTCACAGATGAAAGTGGAGGGAATGATTTTGAAAACCCACTGGGTCGAAGGAAAAAAGACAATTTACCTACATTACCCTATCCTGTCTCTCCTACCACATATTCAGTAACATAAAAGCATGTTACTAACTGCAATATCAAGTAAGTCTTCATATTGTTATGACAGGAAGAGAAGGATAAGTACTTTGTATTTTGTATATAATACGATTTTAAATGTACTCACCCTATGTTCTCTTATTTTTAAACATTTTTTCACTTTCCTTCTCTCCCCAATCCTGTATCTAGACCTCACCTAGATAGGAAGCTGCAGGTTAAGTACCTGACCTGGAAACAGGGATCACTGTTTATACTAACAAAATTAATGATATTTTCAAAGGAATCACAAGGTTTGAAACAGCCTGGGTGCAAAACCTTGTATTAGTATCAAATTTACTGCCAAACAGTTTATATACTTAAATCCAGCTTGTGCCAATTTGAATGTGCCTGAGGGACGTCATATATGAAAGGATAAATTTAATCCATGATCATAGTTATCACATAGTCATCAGCAAAGTATCATACCCAAATTAGAATAGGTTATCTTTAGTGTAAGGTTGATAATTTACCCATTACTACTTTCATAGTTTCCTCTTTCTCCTTTCTTTCCAATATGAACACATCTATTATCATTTAAACAACTTAATAGTCTGTTATTTTATAGTATTTCTATGTAAAAAAAGAAAAAGGTCAACAGTCTTCCTTACAAACTATCACAATGTAACATTCTGCAGAGGGCACCCTCGGTACAGTTAGAACAGATCACTCTTTTCACTGCATCTCTTCTTCTCCATGACTTTGACTATGGAATATCACACTTACGATTGTCAGAAATATACAATAGAAAAAAGGCTTTCTCTGATGGTAGCTTTACAATGTATGATGTAGACCTGCGAAAGAGAACAAAGTAAACCTACACAGAGTACAGTCACTTTTCTTTTCAAGTATCATCAACGCTTTTTTGGCTTAATAACTTCTCATGAATTAATTTGCTGCCAAGAACCATGTACTACTGCTAAAGACAGTGTCTATCTGCTATTATTAGTTTTATTCCATCTTCTGTATTGTTCCTTTGAAGGCTTCTATCTCTCTATTCAGAGATACAGGAAGAAACTTCTGCATTAAGTGAAAGGAGGATTACAAGCAAACATGGCTATAGCAGCACATCCTATATGGCATAATATTAAGATTTTTCAGTATTTTAACAATGAGTTCTCATAATCAAGACAGAAACTACTGTCTACATTGGCAGTGCAAGGAAAGGCTCATTTAAATGTTATCTAAAAGCGTATTCTCTCTGCATTGTCTTACTGTTCAAACTGTTCATATCCAATGCACTGTTCTTTCTGCTGACACAGCTGCTTCGTTTCCAACACTGCTGCTCATATGACCTTTTTTCCTTTTTTTCTTCTCCTTCAGAACCATTTCTGGGCAGTTCCACAAGAATTTTGGTTGCCGTTGTAAAGTTTGTATCATTGCTATCTGAGATTTGTTTGCTGGCCTTTGTGAAATGAGTTGATGGTTTAGTTCATTTCCTAACAGGCAGGTGTTCACAGCCTAAAAACAAAACCTCACCTCCATTGGCCTAAAGCCTTCTAGCCAACAAAGAACATAAGCATATGCTCACCAGTGGGCAAAATACATGCTAAACCGAAACACATTTTTAAGCGCTCTTGTGGAGGAGGTTGAACTTCACAGTCAGACTAAGAAAAAAAAAAAACACCTAACAGAAAATGAGCTCTGGAAGATAATCCTATTTGAAAGTATCTGAATGATACTGCTGGATGACTCGTGCTTACTACTGTGAAGGCAGAATTTCAGCAAAGGTGTATGTGGTGACAAACCTCTGCTGATACAACTGTATCTACAGCTATACAGTAAGACTGATTGCGAGCTGGGGAGAGGAACATATGCAGAAGAAACAAAACTTGAATATTCATCCGTGTTGGTACCCCTTACCTTGCTAGCTACTCTAGAAACACTTCTCTGTGAGTTAAAATATGCCCTATACCAAAGCAATCCCTAAGGGTGATACACTTTCCCCCTGGGCAATTTCTTTACTGATTTAAAGATCAGATCCTTTGAGAAAAAGAAAAAAAAGTTAAATTACTCACCTTGATAAGGCAGTTTACGGATGGGCACATTCTAATCATTTGCCATTAGGAAAGTTACTAACGAACAAACAACATGCAGCAAATATTATTTAAGACATTTATTAAGAACACTGAAGTATGCATCTCTGAATCCAATTAAAATCTGCTCTTTCTTCCAGAAATGGTCAGGGCAGAGTTTAACACCCCTATAAAACTACCAGGATGCAAATTCAGGTGAGTAGCACAGTTTCCTCATGAGGTACAACCATTTGGTATTGTATAGCTGACTCCTTTTTATTTGAAAATGAAAGCAACTTTACACTGACTGCAGAGCAGTCTTCTGAGAGTAGCTACTGCTACTTTATTTTGTTTCCAGTGTATTTTTCTCAGATTCAAGGAAAATTACTTGCTCTTACTTTATGTTGATTAAATCATGCCAGCAAGTGCTTTAATTTATGTGTTCTAGCTAGCAAAGTAGAACACAATTTTAATTTTGGGGCAAGGATAATCATAATTAAAAATACATTAGCTGATTATACTAAACATCCATTCTGAAAAAATATTCCACATCATGATTTATGAGTTATGATTTGTTAGCTAACTGATTTTGAAATGATACAACTTTGTCAGCTGATGAATGGATTTGGTAATACTCCAGCTACACAAAATGGGACACCTAAGACCAGGCACTAAGAATTCAAGAGGTTTTCCATAAACTTACAAAAATCTAAGCTAAAACCTCCACAAGAATGAATGAGTAACCTAACCTGAGATTTCTAATTTCTATTCATAAATAACAATTTCCTGAATTTTCTACAGCTACCATTACAACATTTTCAGGAGAGGAAAGTATCCTGGGTAAAGAAAGCCTGCACTTTTCAGTTTAGGATTTGGGTTTTGGTATTTCAAACAAGTTTGGACTCATTTCTCATATCTTTAATTATAATTCAAGTCAGCAGCAATCTAACAGGCATTAATCTTTATTTCCAGACATTCCTGCTTAATTTTCTGCATTCTTACTGTATTCTTGTGTCTGTGCCCACTACAGTGAGCAGTGTTAACACCAGGAGAGAAGGAACTAAATGTGTAACACCGCTGTGACATGTTGCAGCATCAAATCTGTAAATATCTCAAGTACCAGAGCACCTAGAGAAATGCAAAGTTCAGCCTTCATGTAGAACATTTTCATATAAACCAAAAGACTGGAGAAGCATCTTTCAAGTGACAAATTCTAAAATAAAGATCTAAATGCTTTGAAGCTTGAGTGATGCTTTGTCATCAAGGGTAGAGGAATCTCCTCTAAAGTAGACTCACTATTTTCTATTTCTGCGTGGTAAAAATGTCTTACTGCTATAATATATACTTAACACTTTTTCACATATCTACTCACTTAATCTTATGTTCAAGTTTTTGACATCTTCCACAAGCAAACATCTCATATAGGATGTATTTCTTTAACAGGTATTCATTTTATGAGCTCCACTATAATTTGTTAGTCTTACATGATGCCTTAAGATATTTCACACATTCTAAAAAGGAAGCTAAAAGGGAACAATTTGCATATATTATTTGCTGTAAATATTGATCTGCCAGTGGAGAGGCAACAGAGAAGTGCTTGCATTTCTATAGCTTTTAAGAATCATTTTTCAGGATCAATTTTTAAACCTGGTGAAGAGATTACAGCCCTGCTCACCATCGCAGCTGAAGGCTACTCAACACTCTGCTTCCAGGCTGTGACATTCAATGCATATTATGGCAATTTACAGATCATGAAAACTCTTACTTTTACTCTTTTGGAGTTATTACCAATTCATCGCAAATGGTTCAAAAACCTCAACTACTGCTATCTGTGTTACACAGAGAGTGAAGCTGCCTTTCACAATTTTGACCTGGTATTTTAGCCAACTCCCACCGACTCTCAAGGATGATGCACAGATACTCTTGTGTAATGTTCTGAATAACTTTTACGTCTTTTCTCCCATCAGAAGTGAGAAGCTGTAATTTATCTAATGTCTGAGAACAAAAAACAAGAATAAAAAAGCCTTTATCCACCCTCCACAATCACTATCCATTTTGGAAATGTTCTGGTAAAGAATTAAAAATCTCAGGAAATATGGATAAGCATCAACAGGATTCAGCTAGAGGAGTGATCATGGTACATAATAGCTCAGAATAAAATGATATTCATTTAAAAAGCCTACTGTCAAATGTGACAAATACGTGAGGCTTGGGAGCACATGCTCTTTTCCTTTCACAAGCACACAGCACAAAATTGTCAAGCCCAGGATACCATTCTGGTTAGCAATGCAATTGCCAATATTCATGAAATGCACACCAGATAAAATGTACCAGCTATTCCACAGATTGCTCCCACTGCATCAGTATCTTCATCACAAAGCAGGCAAGAAGGAGGTGAAAAAATATCTTCATGATAAATATATATCTCACAAATGGTAAATGGCTCCTCACCATCAGTCCATGCCTTCCCCTGCTCCAGTGCCACGTACTTTTCTGGTTTTGTCCTTCTTTCCTTCTGTTCTTCCTACAGAGTCTTTGAGCTGTCCTGTACTGAACTGTTCCCCCACCTGCACAAGTCCCCACAAAGCTTCACCTTGCTTCCTCATGCTCTGGTAGACTTCTTTTCCTAATTCTCCTGGAGAAGGCAGCCACAAAGACCAGGAGAAATGCCTCCTAGATACCAGCAGGAGAAAGATTGTTTTGAATTTAAATTTCAAAAATCAAAATCCCAATCATGATAACCATACTCCACCCTCTGTCACGACAGCATAAATAAAGTAAAACCCAAAGACCCTAAGGAGGACTGAATGCTGTTTCAGAAGACAGAAGAAAGTCACATTGTCCTGAATCCAAGGGATTCACCTCAACTAGCACTAGACAGATCGCTGAGGTTCCCAGAGAGACGCTGAGGCACCGTACAGCTGTTGACTACACAGAAGACCCTGGAGAGGACTCTGAGCTTACTGGCACATCTGGTGCCTGAAATTAGGTGTGATCCTGTATCCCTCACCTCTTTTAAGCACATAGAGAACCCCCAATGGAAAGCTCTGACATTTTTACCTCCCAAGAATTGCCTATAAGCTAAAAGTTAGACAAATATCATATTTCCCTCAAAATACTTAGATTTGCTCAACTTGATTAAAATTTTAACAATATGTCATACATCACCGATAATGAAACACCCCGAGGAATAACTAGAAGTTATGACTGGTTGACCTACAGGGCTGGACAGCAGTTGCACACAACCCTACCTTTTGTTTTCAATCTTTGTTCAAAACGCAGTGCCTGAAAATGTCCAATGAGCTATTTCACGGTACGACAGAACAAAAGACTTTCTTCTACCAGAGAATACTGTTGGGCCCAATTTTTCATTGCTCGGATTTTTATTTTTAAGCTTTTTCAGCCCAGGCAAATGCTTTTGCTCTGACAGCATTTAATAACAAGTTTGACCTTGGAGTGTCTAGGTTTAAATGATTTCAGAGTACGCTGCAGCAGAAAATCAGGGGCCAGGGATTCTCTTACTTATTTGAATTTTATTATTTGGGGAGAAAGGGGAATCCCTTGCTTCACAGAAGAAATTACTTTTGAGCCACAGTGTGAAGACTTTTTGCATGAGTGCATGAAGAGCCACAACTTTTTATGCCTACTGCAGTTGATATATGATTGTCACCATACTCAAAAGTAACTTAGCTACCTCCTCCTGGGGATATCCCTGCAAATACAGTAAAGAAAGCTGAGAAGAACTCGTTTGTATTTAGTATGTGTTGGAGAAGGAATATTACACTAACAGGTGTGACAGCTTGAGCATCATCCCTTCCTGCCAGTCCTGTGGGCTCATACAACTCAAAGAAGTTTTGTGAGACTGCAACCCAACCCTTTCCTTTTCTAGTGGATTCACATCCAGCATTCTCTCTGTGGAACCCCCCCTCATTATCAAGCATAATTCCCAAGAAAAGTACAGGTTGTAATGAAGAACTACCATTAACTACAGTTAACTGTGTTTTACGATGTGTGGATTGAAGCATATACAATTCTTTATATCTGAAGGGCCAAACATGCAAGTATTTAATATAGATGAATAAGCTTCCAAAATTTAACCTATCTATATATTTTGGGCTTTTTTCATTATTGATTTCCTATAAAGCCCACATAAACTTTGAGAAATACTAAAGACACACACACAGTTAACTATGTCATTCTAATGCTAAGAAGAATGAAAATTAACTTTTGTTGCTGAATAGAAAAAAGCTACAGTGGTGCCAAAATACTGTTTGGTATGTTTGTCTGAGTTATTACATAATTCAAAGGTTTAATCATCTTTGGCTAGAGCTGCATTAATCTTTTTTCTCCCTAAAATAATACCATCCCAACTACAACACAGCAGATACAACAGCAGGACATGGTTCCTGACAATCTAATCATTGGTTCATCTAACGATATTCACAGGGAGTCAATGTTTCTGGTAAATCTCTGCCCTTCCCTATTCTAAAAAGCCACCAGGTGAGCTGTTTCAGTAGTAATAACAGTGGAAAAATGCCACAAAAAAATTTATTGTCAACAGATCAGCAGAGAAAAGCAACACTGCAGACAGAATATTGATTGCTGCAGGAAAAAACATTTCAGATGTGCTGTGCATTAGACTTTATACAAACCCTATTATGTAATGTGAAATAATGTTACGTTTTATGGGCATCCTCTTTCCATGGAAAAAAATGCTCTCCAAATTCATGGTTTATTAACGCTCTGTACTGATCTAAAGCAACTTGAATGCATATGACATGTTAATTGTGGTAACTATTATACAAATAAAAGGTGTTGATCCCCATATAGGATATTCTTATTTTACAAATAAGCACAAAAGTATACACGAATTCTGCAAAACATTGTTTTCTTGGTGCATCATACAAACTCACAAATAGGAGAGGGGAAAATGAAGAGAGAAAAAAACAGAACCAAAGACAAATCAAGTAATTTGACCTTTTTGTTCTCTGTCCTGGAAAATAAAGATGATTAAAGAAATTATACTCCTTTAGTTGTTCATAAATCATCTTCTATTTGATAATGAGATTTCCTATTCAAACCTCTCAATAACTGTGATTTACATTTAGAGTTACAGTTTACCAATGACACTCATAAATGTCAGTTAAAAACATCAAATTTATAGTGACCATTGCTAGAGATTTCTGTTTCTAACAAAAGTATTGCTTGAAAGAAATTCACGTGCCTATGCATTTAAAAATATAAACATAACTGCAAAGAAAAAGTCTTAAATGAAACAAAAGCCATCAAAAGCATTACGTTTAATGTATATTTTTAAAATTGTGTATTTAACTCACAATCCTTGCAAAGCCACTAGGATTCACAAATGACAACTACAAGGTCTTCCCTAAAGGCCCCACAGGGAGAAGTGCACAAGGGCTGGCGTCCTCCATTAGCACTGTCCTCACCCACAAGCAGATGGATTCTCTCTATTTATTGTCCACGGTCTCCTACGATGTTACTGAAACATTTGATCTCAAGCTAAGAGCCCTAAATCCAACAGGTACTGTTGTGTTATGAGTGTTCCCAAAGACGGATAGACCATGATCTCGCTGGGCAACTTGTTCTGGTGCTTGACCATTCTCACCCTAAAAAAGTTCTGTATCATGCTTATATGGAATTTCTTGTATTTCTGTTTAGTCCCACTGCCTCTTTACCCCATCTTTACCCAATTTGGTATTTATACATATTGCCAAATTCCCCCCAGAGCCTTCTCTTTTTGAGGCTAAGCAATCCCAGCTTTCTCAGCCTCTCTCCATATGACAGAACCAGACACAGCACAGCAGAAATGGCTCATCAACACTGAGTAGGGGGGAAGAACCACCTCCCCTGACCCTGGCAATGCTCTTCCAAACACACCAAGGTGGTGCTGGCTGCCTCAGCCCAAGGACAGGTTCCTGGCCCGTGGAACACTCGTCCACCAAGATACCTCCCAAGTATTTTTCTGCAAAGCTGCCTCACAGCTGCTCAGCCCCCAGACTGCACTGGCACAGGGGATTATTCCTGCCAAGGCACAGGACTCCACATTCCCCTTTGGTGAACTTCATAACATTCTTGTTTGGCCATTTCTCCAGCCTCCCGAGATCCCACAACTACCTGGTGTGTCTTCATTTACGATGCATACAGGCAACATACAAGTCTATGACAGCAATGACACTCAACTTTATGAACAAGCTTTTCATCAAACAAATATTACTTTCTGCAGTAGAGATAATTTAGTCTTTGTGTATAATTGATTTGTGCCTGCACTTAAAAATGTCTTTTGAAATCCATATTATAACTAATACTGCCACATAATATGAAGCAACACTTTTAATTTAAAGTTAATTATTTTCCATTATTCAACATTAGTAGACAAGGCAAGAACTCTAGCTTAGTGCCAGAACATAAAAGAAGTTTTTCTGAACTTATAATACATGGGTTTAACAGCTTAATGTCAAGAAGCAATACTGTAAATTAAAAACTAAGTAAAAGGATTATAGTATCTCATATTTAGAAATTTCACATGACTATAGATAATTAAGGCAAGTGAAATGTTTTTGCAGCATTGTCCTGAAATCTGCAATTATAAAGTATTTTACAGCAATAGCACAGTATTCGTAATAACACTGCAGACATAACATTACTATGGCATTTGAGACTCTTACTACAACCTACTGCATTTTTAAGGTTTTGTAGGAAGTATTTCTATTTCTTCCTTTTATCATCACTACAAGACAGCTCGCTTCCCTTAGCTTATCTACAACACAGCAGGAATTGGTAAATCACAGGTATGACAGGGAACAGGTATGCAAAGGTGCTACTTTTGAGGCCTTGTTCAAGTGACTGTTTCAGAAGTAGAAACCACATGTGGGATACACATAGTTCTTTGCAGTTACTTCAGGTTTGAAGAATAAAAACTCTTCATAAGATAAGTGAAATAATTTGAGTGCTGACTTTCTGCAAATGCAAGAAGTTTTCAAAATGAACAAAACGCTTGGAAATCAGCACCACCTAATTTTGAAGGTATTTATCCTCCAAGTGCTAAACTTTAGAGATGGAGAACTGTGATCTCGTTTGGAGATTGCAGAAGAAATTTAAAATATCATTTTGAGTCTTTGTGTATTCCTTATGCCTCAGATTATGCTCATTTAGAAACCTCTGTCAAAAAATTTACCCACAGCAGAGTTCCTCCTGGAAAGTTCCTATCAGAAGTGCTCCACGATCTGCATTCTCATGCAGACTTGGATTTGCACTTACCCTTTTCCCTTTACCCGTCTGGGCTATTGTGGCTCGTCTTCTCTTTGAAGTCTTTGGAGTTGTCCAGATGGCTTTAACATCCCCATCTCCTCCAAGGAGTGTTATTATATGTTCTCTCCTTAAACAGATTATCAGGCACTTTCCTAAAGAAAAAAAAAAGGTAGTTTCACTGATTTTATTTAAGTATGTCCTTGTTAAACTAAGACTCGTCTACAACAACGAACCCCCTGTCTCAATAAGATGTACGATGTCCCTCCTCTCTCCCTTCCCTTGGCCCATTTGCTAATGTTTGGAATGTTTCACCAGACCTTAGTGTTCTCTTATGAGTTCGAGCATTAAAGATATACATGACACGTGTGCATGACTATATATATACACCTCATTACTGCCTCTTAACTGAGGAAAGACATGATGGCATTTAATTGCTTTAGCCTGCCTAACTCTATAGTTCTTGTAGCGTAATGAGATATTTAAAGAAACCAACTCACACTTCTGCCAAAGCATGAGACCTGAAGTCCACAAACCCCGTGACATAAATTACTACATTCGCAGCATATGGTTGCTTTTTTTGACAGAATGTGTTCAGATCTATTCAGTCACTCAATCAATTCTCCCTTCATAGTGCACAGATTGCAATAATTTGATAGCTTTATATCCCACACCTAACATACCATAACTGCCGATTGAAACAACCAATCTTATTTTAAAAATATGTACACACACACTACATATACAGTGTAACAGACCATTGGCAATATGCTTAAAGAACTTTCAATCACATTAATTAATAACAAATAAGCAGTACAGGTTTATGCCTATGGAAGTCAGAGCATCCCTGCACACAGACACATGAACCACGGCATCCAAGTCCCTTCAGCAGGTACAGGAAGTTTACAAAATAATTGCCCTTTAGTCATTACAAGATTACTTTTATTTTAATGGATGCTGGTGTGTGAAGGAGGATATAGAACCAAATTTTATTTCTGATATGTCTACATCAATAAAGGTGCCTAATTAAGGTATTCATTAAAGTATACAAAGTTAACTTAACAGGAAAAATCTAGAGAGGACTATTACATTTCCCCATTAAACTAATTTAATTTCATTGTAACGCAAATTCTAATAAGATGATATTATTAACTAGTTCAATTTCAAAATGTCTTATCATGTTTATTTTTATTATGTTACTAAGCAGAGCAGCAATTGACTTAATTTATTTTATTAAATAACATTTCTCAATCCGTTTAAAAAGGGACAATGGCCTATTTCTTTCCTTAGGCCATTAGTGTGCTGCCATTTTAAACAATGGATTACTGTTCAGGTTTTCACCAGTTTCACAGGCTAGCATTCAAAACTATGCGTGCTTTTTTTACTCAAATCAGTCATTTGGTCCGCGGTTATATTATGTATGAGTGTTAATAACACTTGTCATTATGAATAGGGAAAATATCTACATTTCAGTTGTTTTTTTTCTTTCTTTCTTGCAGCTTTTAGAAATAGACAACATAGACATTTCCACTATGATTTAAAATTATTATTGATGAAAAGCTACAAAGCTATGTTTAACATTCTTCCAAAATGGAAAGAGATGAAATTTCCTTCATAACAAATTAAGGTACTTTCTTCTGTAATGTTATACTCAGAACACATAAAATGTATCACGTAAGGTTCCTTTCACAAAATCAGATCACCCTTGTCTAAAATCTGGATGCAGCTGGCATAACTGTAAAGTTATGCACAGTTTGCTAACCCTGGGGCTTCAGAGCTGCCGCTTTTCATCCCTGGGGTCCTCAGACACTGCGAGTATCACCAGCGTCCAGAGCAGCGTTCCGACCAGTGACACCTCATTGGCAGTGATGGAAAAGAGCTGGACACCACCCCCACCACTGCCAGCTGCGTTAGCCAGTGAAAGGGGTTTTAGCCTTGTCTGAACACTCTGGAGCAGGAGCCTAATAAATAATGAGATCACAAGAAAGGACACGCAGAAAGTTGTAATGCCTGCAAGCTGGACCAAATACATCCTGAATATGCCTCAATACCTTGGCAGTGGTAATTCTCACCTCTGATGCCTCCTCTTCCTCCCTTATTGCCATTGGTACATTCTACCACCACTTCACTTGCAACTTTTCCCTTGTGCATTTAATCTCTCAGATACTCAGCTCTGCATGGTGAAGCTTCAACATGTTCTCTGTACTTGACCTCATCTGATCTGCTAAATATTGATCTATTTAACATAGTATATGCATTAGAAAAATCAATACTAAGTTTTGAGGTCCAATCTATTGATATGGTTCAAAACTCAGAAGAAGGAAGGTCACTCCATGTCAAACGAGGATATGACCTCATAAAAACCAAGCTACTTCTGTCAGTAATGGACAAGTCATTTTCCTCCCAACAGCAGATTTTTGGTTAACAACCGATATCACACATAACCTTGTAGCGTGGTAACTTTGATTGTACACTGAATCGATGCTAATGAAACATTACTAACTGATGTAACCACTCAATATGTATTATTATAACCTTTGTACTCTTTACCCTCAGACATGAACTGTTGACCAAGTCTGAGACTAAGTCTGGACCCAGCCACACCTAGGCTCCAGAAGGAGTTTAGAAAGCCAGGGAGTCCACTCTGCATCTCGTGACTCAATGGGAGGGTTTTCCTTACCCTTTTATGTCTCCAGGCTCTCTGAGAATCATTCTTACTCAATTCTACCTCGATTTTCCTTTGTATGTTCCGTCCATGCAGTAATTAATAAGGTGAAACTTACCCTCAAACTTACTGAACCTTGTCAAATCTCTGTTAAATTTTGTTAAATTCCATCAAATTAACTGAACTCTGTAAGAATATTATTCTACCTCAATAAAACATATTGTTCCTTCTGTCTTTTGAGTGAGGTACATTCCACTCATCTGCCACAGACCTTAATCCAACAAACAAAATGCTTTTCTAATAGCTAACACAACATAAATGTTTATTTCTTGTTGAAATGTAAAAAAAAAAAACAACAAAAAAAAAAACCCAAAAAACCCATAAAAATAAGTATTTGCATAAGCCCAGACTGTCCACTATTCCTATATTTCTTTTAGTTCAATCCAGAAAATCTCAAAACTAAACATTTTGGTCACAGAGGTCATATCAGTTTAAAAGCTTCCATCTGCTCTGCCACATTGATTTTCTAATGCACATAACATGTTCAAATGAATATAGTCAATAGTTCAGCAGACCAGATGAATCAGAGACCAGAAATGCTGCAAAGATTATCCTGATGCTTCACCAATCACAAGTATGGCCTAATGTCAGGAGATTAAAGGGATTTCATGTAATGTCAAGGGATTAAGTTTCAGACTTCATTACAAGTACAGTTAAACACTTAATAAGCAACTATAAGCACCAAAATATGCCAGGAAATACATAAAACTGAAAATAATAATTTTGAGGAAAACAGTATTTTAACTGTGAATCAGCAATTAAAATCTCGGGCAATCTCACCCGCATCTCCCCTATATGGGGCAGACAGACAGGGAAGAGGCTAAAAACATGAATGGTAAAGAAAAGAACAACACAAGATCTCACCCGACTTGTAACAAAACTCAGAACTCTGTTCAATGAGTCTTGATAATCTGGTACCTCTACTGTGGCTCATACAATACATCTACTGTTTATTGTCAGAGTTTAATTGCTAAAGAAAAATGGAAAAAGCCAACATTATGGACTTGTTTCAGCACAAAGTCTTAAGAAAGACCTTTCTCCGCTACAAAATTAATTGATAATTTCAAATGTAAATAGAAATGTTCCTCAAACCAGACATTACTTTGTTGGTTGGTTTTGAGGAAAAAGGTTGCCAGGGCCAGTGCTTACGAAAACTGAACCACAGTGCTGGACTGGCATTGACACAAAGCTCCAGCACACCCTCCTCTGAAAATGAACATTGACTTCGATTAACCTGCCTACATAAATAATCGTCACAGCCTATTCACAGATAAAAGCCAGAATAGGAGATTTCATAGTATTATTTATTATCAAGTTAGTTTTGCAGCTGTGGGAAAGAGCTGAGATTTTTTTTCCCCAGTGGAAGTTACACTTATTAGGTGTCTTTCCCCTAGTGATACCTAGCTCAGAAAAATACTACAACATAAAACACACTTCTCTGAAATAATGGTTATCTGATTACATAATATCAAAATGTATAAAACAAATACTCAAAGTATTTGGAGACAATTAAGTTCTGTTGTTTTGGAGACTGTGTCCATTTAAAAATACAGTTCTTTGAGCATATGGTCTTAACTCCTAATTTTGGAAGGAGTAGTCTGGGTTTCTTTTGGCTGAAAGATGCTTTAATAAAACTTCAGAAAATCTGAATCCAGTTTTGCTCTTAACTCTTTTTATATATGGTGACTCTTACAGAACCTTCCTGGATTTCTTCTCATGTATCAATACATGAAAGAAAGTAATGAGCAAAATTTGCTCGTTGATGCATTTATCTAATAGTTCATTATCATCATCGAGGTCCAAATATTAATCACCCTCATGTATTAGGAAAAGAAAAAAAACCCCAACACTGGTTACACAAAGTAAATGCAAGCACTTAGTGACACAAAGATGAAGTACATGGATACGCAATGAAACAGTCTCTTGTCCCACTGAGACACATGTGTAAGTACCATAAACCAGCACCTAGTTACTGAATTTAGAATAAAGAAGAGCATCAATAATAAGTTTAGAATTACGAGTGTAATTAACTGAGAGCAGCCTATGTCATGTATCGGTTACACACACCTGCAGTTTGAGCATTTGTCTTCCTACTTCAAGGCAGTATTTCTAAACCCTCTCCTATGGCTCTGGCTTGTCACAAACGCTGATGCAGTTGTCGCCGCAGATCCAACTCATTTGTTTCAGCTCTTTTCCCCAACAGACAAGCAGATCTGGAATTTGAATTTACTTCAGAACTTGGCATTATATATCTGAATACATACGTAAATAAATTGCTGGTTTACTCTCATTATTGTTGTTGTTGGACAAATATAGGAACAACTGTTCACCTCTGTGTACTGCATGAGGAAGATTTGTTTGCAATGATCTCTAGCAAGAAAATACAGACTTATTTTAATATAATTTACAATAAAGACTCCAATTAGTTTCACTGATGCAATCTACATGCTCATTTCCAGGAGTGATGGAGCGAAAAAATTTCCTCACACAAATTCATTTGTGTGAGCCAGTGATGGACAACACCCATCCATCACAGTGCTAGATATTCGACACCTCAGAAACAAATAACAGAGTTTATAAAATACTACAAAAAAGTACTGGCAAATGCTATAATGCTGCAAATGCTGATTTATTTCCACAGAAGTCAAATTCAACATAGAATACAATTCATTAAGTAAATGCAAGGCTATATGAATGTCGACTTTTCAAAATACGCAAGAGGCAGCCAAAAAAAAGGAACCACTAGTATATCTTAATCAGAAGGTTACAGAAGTATTGGTTCTACCTGGACCCCCACTCCAAACTCTCAGTAACATCAGCAGGACTGGCAGAGGTGCCCATTAACATCCCAATGACTCTGTACATGTATAAACAAACTACATATTCTGGAAAAGAGGAGAGTCAACAGTTTGTCTGGAGGACAGGGAGGAAGAGACTATTACATAATGAAATCTTAGTAGTTGTAAAAATGATAATCATCAGCAGCATATTATAGCACTTCCTCAAGCTTCCACAGAAATTTTTCTTAACCAAATGCTGTAGATCAAATTCTGATTCTAGAGATACTGTTGTAACTCAGACATTTTTATTTGGCATAATACAAATGCAGTTTACAGAAGAACCAGATTCACTGTGTTTACAAAGGTTGTTTAATGTCTTCACTGTTCTCTTATATGTGGGAGCTCCACTCTCTGCAAGGCCAGTAAATGTCTTGGTGAGTTATACTGATGTAAGTTCCTTGGCAACTCCAGTTTCTTCTCGAAGTACTTTTACTGGTTGGATAAAATACATTTTAATATTCAGTTGTTTTTTTGCCTACAAAGTGTCTACCATCTACAGAGTTACTGTGTGTTTTCCAAGTACTTAATCTCAAAGTGAAAAGAAGCCCAAAGAAATGGCTCTGCTTGCAATTTAAAAGGAAGATCAAAACATCTAGTCTTCCCCTAGAATTTTGCCCTGCCTTTATGAGTACTGAGGAAAAGTACTTGAAACTAGTAACAGCACCGAAAAGATTTTGTTGTTGTTCACGTAGCTGTCAGGATTTCTCAAAAAGAAAAATCAAGCCAAAAAGTATCTTTAATAAAGGTACCTACACTGAAAACTCACTCCTTATCCTTTAGTGAATAATTTGTTATGGAGGCTTCATGCTCCTGCCTTCTAATTGACACTTTTTCATATACAGAGTGTTTTTCTCTCTCTCTTTGAATATATCCTGTCAGGCAGGACTTACATACTTACTTCAGGTAGAATTCTGAAGGACAGTCTATATTCTCCTAGTTTCACAAAATAAAGATAGCTCGCACAGTTCAGAACATTTCTTTGGGGTGTTATCAGATCCCCAGATCGCCAAGGGCCCTGTACGTATCCCCAGAAGATATTACGGCTCAGAAGACACGTACACACCCCCCTTCTCAAACAGCCCATTCACTTACATGTTCTGTCTACAAGGCAAACTAGTGGAAAATAAATGCTCCACGCAAGACAGCTGTGCTGTCCTCTTTATCCTCATCCAAACTTATAAAGACAATAATACATGGGAAACCTGTCAGGAATTCTCTAAGGTAGGACTGTGGCCAAAGATAAAGTCTTACACAACTTAAGCCCTCCTCTGTTTCTGGCCCACTTCTGAGCAGCTCAGTGACTCTTGTAACATTGCCGATAACTTTAAGGGTTCAAGGTAACAAAAACAGAAACTGCATGATACTTCTTTTACCTTTACATCTCTCTATTTCAGGATTCCGTAGGAAACTTCAACAGTGCTTTAAAATGTAACCAATCTAAAATTATTTAGACAATACTAATTCTTGCTGTTTTCACCTCTTCGGCCAACTTAAACATTCTCCAAGAGCTTATTAAAAATATTTTTTATTTTAATCAAGTTTAGAGCTCTTTGGTTTGCCTTTTTTCCCTGCATTTTAACTATCATCTTTAACTACTTTAATAATGTATTATCAGACACTACATGATTTGCAATATTCAGTAAATACAGTGCCATGGCTGTGCTGTAAGTCACTTCTTGCCCCACAGCTGCATTTCTAACTGTGACACTTCATTCACAGAGCAAGGACTACACTCATGAGAATTTACACTCATCCCTTCAAATGGCTTCAGTTTAAAGATAAGGAGTCAAAAATGGAAAGTATTTCACTAAAAAATCAAAAAATACCACTCACTATTTCTCGTATTTCTTGAAATTATTACTTGGAGCTTACTTTTCTCTCAATTCTGGGATGCAGAGAAGGGCAAGAAAAAGTCACCCCTCTGTTCCTGTGGAAAACTGCTTGTAGTTACAGAAACAGCTTCAAGGGTTATGGTAGAGTTTAAAACCATAAGTGTAGCTCAAAGCAATATCATTGAGTGTACAATTTCAGACTTGATGACCAGAACATGTTAACCTGACATACAGCAGATGATCTCACTTGTAAGAGACTGAACCCATTTAGAAGAAAAAAAAACTGTTGGGGCAGAGCGGGGTGGAAGTCTTCATTTACCATACAACTAAAATTATTTATATTTACTGAGTCGCGGGAATAGAACTATTTAATTACAGGGGTGGAAAAAAATAGGCACAAGAGTTTTGATTTTCCAAGACACTGAAACTTCAGATATAATTTATTTTTGTTCAAGTTGTGTTTGAAACACCCATCACCATCAGATCACAGAAAGTACAGGAAAAACTAGAGCTTCCCATATACTTAGAATAAATACTAAGGTTTCAAGTCTGTTTATTAAAAAAGTACATATCAATGTAACAAAAGGAGATTAAAAAGAAACATTAAATTCATTTTACAATATATCAATTCTTTACTTCCTATAATGATTAGATGGGTCTAAGTCACTTTTTAATTCAAATACCAGAACCATACAATTTAATATAATTTCTAATCATACTGTGACGTCATACATAGCAAGATATTTCATGCTCTGTAGAGTAAAAAATGTAGGTCAGGACCCACAGGCTATAGTCTAGCGATGTGGCTGTGAGTTTAACCTCTTATTTTGGGAAAATAATTAAGCAACTTAACTTCATGCGCAAGCCAACAATCTTCGAACATTCTGATTTCTTAAGAATAAAGGAAACTGACACCTCATGCCTGATTGATGTGAATGTCACCCTACTAGGTGGAAAAAGTTTTCAGTAGGAAAGCAAGTGGAAAATGTTCAAGTTTTGACTTGTTGTAAATGAAATACATTACATGGATCAGGAGAACCATAATTGATGCTGAAAACGGACAGTCAGCTCATCCACCTGTACATTTTACTGAAACAAACCTCCTTTCTGCTCTAACAGGTTTGCACTCCATTGGTATAACTGACTGATTCCTGAAGAATAACAAGGATTACCACCATCTCTTTCTTAAGCTATGAGGGATGCTGCTCCATCTAATAGCACACAATTTTAGCCTAGTGTCTCCAGGGATGACAGCTCAAGGGAGAAAACAACAAGAACAGAACCTTTTTATGAGAATTAAAGTGGGACCTGCCTCTGATGTTCTGGTTAAGGTTCCTCTCTCTCTACCATTTGTATACAGATACATATTTCTTGTGCCTGTGGAGATCTCAGGGGGTAAAGGTGTACACATCACAGAGTTGCAGGACAAACCACATTATGTTAGGGAAAACATTTTGAAGATTTATTTTACATTGTTTATAGCTGCAGTATATTTACACACAATACCTAATAGTACATAATGTATCCTTATTTAATCAGCACTATCCCTCTACACAGCAAGAACAGTATACATAGGATGCACTCAATCAAACCCAACCTCTCCTTCTTCCTAACTCTCAAAAATGCTTCCAGACTAGTGATGGATTATGGCAGTACCATGCCTGTCTTCACGTGTCACACAAGTAGAGCCATACAATAGCAATCAGCTCAGAAAGATGGAGCGTTACAGAACTTTTTTTGTTATAAAAGATCCATTCAGATCCTGATTCATATTCCACATCTGAATCAAGCACACGTACTGCAGTCTAGGCAACCCACATCTTGGTGAATGCTCAATTTAATCATCAGGCTGTGTATTGGTGAGGAAATCCTCTTCCAAAGACCTTGCACTAGCTTTAATTTCTAATAGAAAAATTAGCAAAGATATTGAGAAATACATAGTGAATGAAAAAGGTCAGTTTGAATATACAGATTCTAGATTAGGTTATTGCTTTGTCATAACTACTATAAAATTTAACAGAAAACAGAAATCTGTGTAAATAACAGAAAACACGAGTTCAACATTATCCCACCAACAATTAGAAATTATCTATTTGCTTTTCTCAATAGAGATGTGCATAAAAACATCTGGCTACTAATGAGCAACTCTTGATTTCATAAATCACAATTTGATAGGTAGAATAGGAGATTTTTGTTGTTGTTGTTTTAGTTGGTTGGGTTTTGTTTGGTTTTGTTTGTTGTTTATATTTGTTTTGTTGTTTCGGTTTTTTTAAACCTTCACTGATTTTAAATATGCTTACTCCCCTTGTAAACTCTTGTGGTAGATTTTATTTACATCTCAAAATGTTAGATTTATTTTGATCTTAAGGCAAAA